>NW_023416321.1:34435109-35883700 GCF_014108235.1 Myotis myotis | reverse complement strand
CCCAGAGCTACTTACTATCATCCACTCTGTGCTTGTCCCTAAGTAGGTTTCTATAATTTTACTCAAAAGTTGTGTACACACAAGTTATATTTAGTGTTGATTTTGCATTTTTGAAATTTTATTTCAATAGCATCATTCAGAATGTACCCTGACACTTGCTTTTTCACTCAAATCATGCTTTGAGATTTGTCCACGTTGCCACACATACTCCAGTCCATTACTTTTTAGGCATTTACTATGATTACTTTATTCTCCTGTTGAAGGACATTTAGGTTATCTCTAGTTTTCCACCATCATAAATAATGCTCAAATGGGCTTCCTTGTATCCTTCATGGGCACGTGAATGAAGCTTCTCTAGAGTATGCTGCTAAGAATGAGTTTCTAGCAGGAAGGCCATGCACACCTTAGGTTTCACTAGTGGCTGCAACTTCACTGGCTGGTTCAGCCATCCCCCCTCCCAGCTGCTGTGGATGTTGGCTGCTCATGGCTCCTGAGGGCCCTTTCCCTGTCCAGAGGGGGTAGGTGCTCCCCCTCCACTGCCCTGGGATGTAGGCTCAGCCAGAGGCCAGTAATGACAGGCACTGGGTAGACAAGCCTGGCTCCTTACCTCCAATGACACTCACTCAATGGGTACAATTCCTCTTCCAGATCCCCTCTCAAGACCAGGCTGAACGTAATGTGCTGAGTCCACATCTCTGATCACCTCCCTCCATCTTCTTCTTCTGAGGTCACTCCTTCACTAAACTCTGTCCCAGTTCCCAAGAGTCACTGCTTCCAGGGAACCTGGCCCAAGATGACTAATATTGCCAAGGTCTCTCCAAAAGGGCTGCACCAATGTCCACACTTAGGAGAGGTTTGAAGGCTGAGAAAGAGAAAGCCCTTCCAAGAGATGAGGTGGCGGATGGGGAGAAGGCAAAGACTCTGAGATGAAAGAGCTTTGTGAATTCAGCAAACTGAATGAAAGCCAGTGTGGCTGAAGTGCGGGGAGCAGAAGAAAGAGAAGACTAGTGGTTGAGGTTGGAGATGTATGTAGGAGCCGACAAGTAGACCTCATAGGCTGGTTTCCATTTTTTTCCTAATTGTAATAGGAAGTTTTAGAAATGCTTTAAGCAGAAAAGTAATAGGGTTCAATTTAGACTAAGAAAATTCGCCTGTGTGTAGAGAGAATGGTTTGGAAAAAGATAAGAGAAGCAGGGATTTGAGTATCCACACAGCACAACACTATGTGTGCCTATAAAACACACAGGCAGACAAAGACATAAATTCTTCCAGCACACATGCCAATTTGAAGTGGCTGCTATGTGGAGGGAGAGGAAGGAAATGGAGATCAGCGGTAATAAGAGACAATAAAACCTGGAAGTTGTCTTGCAAGGAATGGTGGTGACGAGGTGCCATGAATTGAGGCATATGATTTACAGAGTCCTGAACCCAGAAAACAAAAATCAAAACAACAGCTACCACCCACCTCCCTACCCATTATTTTCCTTCGCCCTGTGGAGACCCATGTCTGCGATGGGGAACAGGTTTTCAGAGAGACTTTCCAAATAATCCAAACTTTTACCCACTAAGTGGGTTGAACTGGATGGCAGAGACCTTCCTAGTGATCAATGCAGCATCTGAGTCAAGGAACCTGGAGGGAAGAGGAAGCAGAACCTCCCTGGAGCCTCATTAGTAAGGACACAGATGGGAGCCCTGAGGCAGTCTCATGCCTGACCTGGTGGGGGCTCCTGATGCTCCCTCTCAGCCTGGTTCCTCCTTTCCCTGGGGCTCCATGGTGCTGGGTCTTATCTCTGGGATCAGAGATAATCCAGGTTAACACGTCTTGCTATTTCACATTTGGACAAGTTTATGACCTGGTCCCAGGAGATGAGGAACCAAACTTCTACTATGTCTGGAAGCTCTGTGCCTAGGTGCCCAGGGCAGTAGTAGACACCCATTTGGTATCAATAAATGCCTGTGAATATTGGGGGCAAGGAACTTGAGATTTCTCTTGACATTTTCCTTCAAGTGCCCAGAGAAGCACATGGCATGCTCTGCAAATGCATTTGTCAGTTGATATTCAAAGAGTTTGTGAGTTCGTGCCTTTGTTTCTCTGTCTGGCTCTGAGAGATAAAATCCCAGTGGATAGAATAGAGTGGATGCTGGCTTTATTCAATGACATGCTGCTCTGAGGCACTCTAGAGCCATATTCTCAAACACTGTTCAAGAAAATCCGACACCAATGTTACTTACTGAGCAAGCTCCTTGGGGCGGGGCATGGGGGGGGATAGTAATTTCTTAGTGATTCATATCTGAGCAAGCAGCTTGGGGGAAGCCAATCCTTGCTGGAGGCTGAGCCACATGATCTCCCCTTAGGCAGACAGGACTCATGTCTTCTGGGCCCCAAGACCTTGGCTGAGCCCTTGGGACATTGAGAGGAAAGAGTAATTCTTACCCAGGAGAAGTCCTGGATCTCAGTCCACTGAGAAACAGACAGAAGTAAAATCACCTCAGATTCCATCACCCAGAGACAATCACATGCAACATATTAGTACATTTGTTCCTAGTATTATCCTGTGAATGTGACATAGTTTCCATCTTGTCATTCTTATCTCACAAGAAATGTCTGTTGCCTGTAAACATGCTGCATAATATTTCATCTGTTTCAGTACCATCATGTGCTTAAGTATTGCCTAAATGGGTCTTTATGCTCTTTTTGTTTTTAAAATACATACATAATGCTGTGATGGATATCTTTCTTTATAAAATTTATACCATTTTGAATGATTTATGAGGATCTCTATCAGTGGAAATAGAATTATAGAATCAAATTATATGAACAATGATTCTTTTAATATCTTGTCATTTAAAAATAAAATCCTGATCATAATAATTTAGTAATGGACTTGCAGGTTTTTCTGGTAACATACAAGCACACATATAGGTAATTAAAAATAGGATCACACAAACTTGTGCTTTTAATTTAAACTTCATCATGGAAAATTCATGTCTAACTTAAGATAACATGACTCCTTTTTACAACTGCACAAGTATTTCATTATGTATGCACAATAATGTCTTTCACTCTGCTGTCTATTGATAGATGTTGCAGTAATGCCAAAATTTTATGATGACAGTGTTGTCATAAATTTACTAGTACTCATATATTTTCATTGTTTACACTGTTTCTTGAATTCCATTGACATTTCATGATTTCACCTCCAAGTGGAGTTAGTTCTTTTCCTACCTTTCCTGCTCTTGTCCTAGTTCAGGCCACCATCCCCATCTGCTGGGCCTCTGCTCTCTCTGCTTCTGATCTTGTCCTGTCTTCCACCTGTTCTCCTCCCGGCAAACAGAGTGATCCATTCAACTTAAAACCAGCCATCCCACCCTACCTGCTTAAGACACTGTAACGACTTCTCATTGTCCTTAAAACAGGGGTCCTCAAACTTTTTAAACAGGGGGCGAGTTCACTGTCCCTCAGACCGTTGAAGGGCCGGACTATAGTTTAAAAAAAAAACTATGAACAAATTCCTATGCACACTGCACATATCTTATTTTGAAGTAAAAAAACAAAACGGGAACAAATACAATATTTGTATTTGCATGTGGCCCGCGGGCCGTAGTTTGAGGACCCCTGCCTTACAACATAAAACAGAACGACTCACTGGCTTGTGGTGAACCATGGACCTCCCAACCTCAACTAGTGTCTCTCACAGCCTCACTCACAAAACACCAGCACTGACTTCCTTTCAGTCCTTGAGACACACTTTTGTGTCTTTGCAGATGTTCTTCCTTCTCTGTGCAAAGCTCTTTTCCCAACTCTCTGAGTATCAGACACTCTCAGCTGTCTGACTCAGCTTAAAGTCTCTCAGAGAAAACCTCCCTGACCATCTAATCCAAGACGTTGCCCTTTTCTCTCCCCCCACCCCGCCCCGCCCCGCCATGACTCTCTATTCCAGATTACTGATTCCTTGCAGCATTTATCGGTTTGTGGTTATTTTGTCCTGTCTGCTTGCTTTGAGGCGCTCTCTCCTGTGCTGGTTTACAAACTCCATGAGGGGAAGCAAAGCCATCATGTCCATCCTGTCCATGGTGGGATCCCCAGCACCTGGCCCAATCCCGCCATCAGAGATAATTATATTCTTAAGATAAATTTCTAGAACTAGAATTTGTCTAATCAAAAGCACGTCCTTTTTGTTTATTTGTTTTTTAAAGTCACAAAATGACAATGTTGAATGTACATTTTTCTCCTTTTCAGTGTGTGTGGAAAAATACTCAGTAATATGGAGACAGTATTTTTCAAGAATAACAGAGAGAGAGAGAGAGAGAAATTGACTGTGTAGCATACTTCCAAGACTTTCAAGAAATATAAAATTAAATTTACAAAGAACTGGAAGAACAAATATAAGCAGTTTGGTATTTGCTTCAGTGACTAATCCTATCATAATGATCTATAATAATAAAAGCGTAATATGGTAATTAGACTGGACATCCTTCCGGACGACCTTCCAGACAAAGCCAGGGCTTCGAGGGAAGCCCAGGTCCCGGGTGCCAGAGGGAAGCCAGTGCTGGCAGCCGGGGGAAGAGGAAGGCCTACTCTTGCAAGAATTTTGTGCATCGGGCCTCTAGTTTCTAGCATAAAAGCAAACAGTTTCTGGGTCTCACGTATCTGCAATAATAGTCAGTATTATTTATAATTGTTATCCTTGCATCTTGGAGAGATACCTTTCTCAGTATTTGTGATTTAGCTCCAAAAAGTTCCTTTTGCTATTTCCTTAAGGTATTAATTTTTTTTAAAAACAACAACTTGTTTATCTTCACCTTGAATTACCAGTAAGGAGTGCTGTGAGAATTAAACCTGTTTCACAGATCAGATTGGCAGGGCTGCATGAACCTGACAGTTTCCATGAACTTGCGGAATACAAGTTGAAACCACCTCCCTGGAGGACACTCTGGCAATATGTATAACAATGAAGTGTTCTTCCCTTTGAATGTACCTAGAAATCTGTCCAAAAGTGATGTGCAAAGACATTTACTGATCCATTGTCTGAATAGGAAAGACAGAAAGAAAGCTAAATATCATCATCACAATATTGATTAAAAATATATATGATGCAATCACAAAATGTAATAGCATGCAGCCATTAAAAATGATGAAAATATTTACAAGTATGTTCACCAGCACATTGAGTGAATAAAAATAATTTAGTAAGAAAACAAAAATTGGAAGAATTTTGTTAACAAGACCTGGGTGATTTTTACTTCCTTTACATTTTATATTTAATGATATTACAAAAATTCAACAAAATCCAAATAGTAGAAAATAAACATATGTGGATACAAATTTAATATGGAAGTTAATGCAACAGATATCATAATAAAAAGGAAGTTTGGCACATACAAAAAAACAGCTGTGGACCAACTTATTAATAAATGTGACTACAGAGGAGGACTAAACATGAGTATATCTACTTCATTAGCTTATACTGGAACACAAGTATGGTTTAATATTAGGAGAGCTTTAAAAGCTCTACGCCTGTGCTCTACCCCTATGTTCACTGCAGCATTATTTACAATAGCCAAGATACGGAAGTAACCTAAGTGCCCATCAACAGATGAATGGATAAAGATGATGTGGTGCATATGTACAATGGAATATTACTGGACCATAAATAAGAAGGATCTTACCATTTGCAACAACATTGATGGGTCTAGAGACTCTAGAGGGTATTATGCTAAGTGAACTAAGTCAGGCAGCGAGAGACAATTACCATAGAGTTTTATGTATATGTGGAATCAAAAAAACAAAACAAGCCGAAACCGGTTTGGCTCAGTGGATAGAGCGTCAGCCTGTGGACTGAGAGGTCCCGGGTTCGATTCCGGTCAAGGGCATGTACCTGGGTTGCGGGCACATCCCCGGTGGGGGATGTGCAAGAGGCAGCTGATCGATGTTTCTCTCTCATCGATGTTCTAACTCTCTCTATCTCTCTCCCTTCCTCTCTGTGAAAAATCAATAAAATATATTTTAAAAAAAAACAAAAACAGACTCATAAAAAAGGAGACCAAAGAGATGGTTACCAGAAGGGAGGGTGTGGGGGTGGGTGAAAAGGGGAAGGGAAATATAGTCAATAATATTGTGATAAGTTTGCATGATGACAGATGGTTATATGAATTGGTGAGGTGATAAAATTGTCAATTCACTATATCATACACCAGAAAAAATATAACCTTATAAGACTGTATATCAACTATACTTAAATTAAAAATAAATAAATAAGTTTCTCAGATGCTGTAGGTTTGTTAAGAGATTAAACCTAGGAATGAATAGTCTAAAATAAAAACCGTATCTTTATAAAAGTTAATAAAAAGTGCTAGGCACTGAAAAAGCATCTGATCAAAAATGCAACTGCCAAAACTGATTATTAAAGTACTATTGTCAAATACAAACAGAAAGATAGTTGCTAAATGTCTTTCACTTAAAATCCTCTAAAAGTCCTCATTGCACTTGGAATAAATTTTACAGCCTGAACAGGACTCTGCAGGCTCGGGGACCCCGTTGGCCCGCACAACTTCCTGTCCCACACTCTCCTCTTTACTCCAGCCACACTGGCCCGTATTTCATTCCTTCACCCCAGTGAGCTCTTTCCCACCTCAGGCCTTTGCACACACACCTCTCTGTCTGCAAGGCTCTTTGCTCAGGACTTGATAGGACTGACCTTTTTTCTCCTTTACATCTCACCCAAAAGAGACATCAACATGTGGAAAGTGTTCTCTATATCATGGAATTAAATAGAGTTTATGTATATTCTCTCATTTTTTATTTTTAAAATTTTGATTCCACCTTCATTCGATTTTCAGAAGGAAAAGACACAGTAAAATATATTAATCGTAAATACATTTAAAATGTCTTTGGTAAGATCTGAAATATTGATCTAAAGTTTTCCCCTCAATAATTGAGCGGCTGTCCCAGTGCTATTTGTTGCCAAAGGGCCTTTAAGGATCCACGTGGTCCCACATGTGCTCAGCCGTGTTCCTGATGTCGCTGCCCAGCTCCCGTGACCTGCTCACTCAGGCACCCAGACTGCACTGCTTGAGAGTCCTTTCCAATTGACAGAGCAAGTCCCTTTCTTATATTCTTTTCAACTGTTTCCAGATTTGTTTGCATATTTATTTTTAGATAAAATTCAGAACAGTGTTTGTTTCCCCAAAATCCTGTTATGATTTTTACTTCAAACTAGATTTCCAGCGCGTGATTGAAATCGAACGAGCTGGCGCCCCTCCTCCCGCCATGGGAAGAGGCACCCTGCGGCCGCCGCAGGAGCTGAGCCAGGCCCATGTCACAGGTGGCCAGGACCCGCACCTGAATTCTGCCCCAGGCCCCCCCTTCCCCTGCCTGTGCCCACTCTGGGGCTGCCCAAGCCGGCGCAGTGGCTCGGCCAGCACAGGCCTCCCTGGCCCCCCTGCCTGTGTCCGCTCTGGCTTGGGCAGGCCCCACTGTGTCTGTCTCTGTCTGGGCTCTGGGCCTCACCTGCGCATGCAACCTCCTTCTGTCTGGTTGTGACCTGTTATGGCATCCCAGCCTAATTTGCATATTACCTCTTTTTATTTATTGATAGATAGATACGTAAATTTTAGATTAATTCAGAAGATTATATGCCTTTGCAATAGTTTATCTTTGTATCCAGAAATGAGTAAGTCCATGATTTATGATTAAATGGGGAAATAGAGCGTTGAAAGGCCCTGGGCAATTCCTGTTAACATCTTACTGCTTTAGATTATTTTGTTGATGTTACACTGTGTATTTCCACCTGGTGATTGTTGACATACATATGTATTTATAATAATAATGGGCAATATATATTGAGTGCCCACCACATGCCAACTCTTTATGTTAAGCACTTTGTTACTCAATATTATCCTTGCAACTCATTTTTCATGTGAAAAGAACAAGTCTTAAAGAACTCAGCTAACATGCCTGAGGTTTCAATGCAGGTGGCAGTGCCATTCTTCTCACTAAAATGTTTTTGTTAGTCATACCCACGGATAAGTTTCCCTTACCCAGACCAGGACCAAGGATTTAACCTCCAACTGAGGGATGTACCCTCGACTGGAATCAAACCCAAGACCCTTCAGTCCACTGGCTCCCAACTATTCCAGGCTAACAGCTCTGTCTCTTTCTCTCACTCGCAGGCTGCTCTAATTTCATTGAAAACATCCAGAATGTTCTTCTGGTCACTAGTATAAAGAATCCTATTAAAATCACTGAAGTCACATGTCCACATACAACCATCATCACTGTGGTCTGGCCAGTTAGATGTGCTGATACCTCCACTCTGGGGCCCTGAATTACACTCCCCAGAACCAGCTGGATGTGGAAACTGGCAGCTGCTAGAAAGGGGGAAATGGAAGTCGTGTCCACCACAGGCCATTGTTTAATAAATATTTGACTTCTGGTTTCCACTGTGACATATAAGAGCTTGGAAGTCCTTACTTCCATCCTTACAGGAAAAAAAAGATGAACAGCCCAAACACAGGAACTCTTTTTCAATCCATCTGAAATTAACTATGACTATGAAATTAACTTTTCCTGCTGCAAACCACGGAGATTTAGGGCTTCGTTAAAACAATACAACCTAGCCTGTCTTCCTGATAAGATGGAAAACATCTTTTCCACTTAAAGTGAGAGACAAGATCAAAAAGCATGATCAGAGAAGACAGATTTGACCACATCACAATGTAATGCATCTGTTTGGTAAAACACACATAAAAAGGCAAGTTAGAGAAACCATTTGCAACCTACATGGCAAAAAGCTGACATCCATGACAATTCAGATTTGCTAACAAAACAATGGAAAAGAGGGCAAAAGGCCTCAAACTGAAGAAATCAGCCAAAAGTATGTGAAAGATACCCAACTGCAGTTTAAATCAAAATGAAAAATTAAATGAAAATATTGCTCTTTCTCGCCCTGGACAGGTGCCTCATCAGTTGGGTTGAGAGTCACCCATACACCAAAAGGTTGCAGGTTTGATTCCTGGTCAGGACACATACCTCGGATGTGGATTCTAAAATGTTCTGGAACTGGAGAGTGTGATGCAATGGAGCAGTTGCGAAAAATTGTGAATATACTCGATGTTGGAATTTACACTTTGAAGAACCAGAGTTAGAATTTATATAAATTTATTTTTAATATAATATTACTACATTTTATTTAAAATACATTTCATTTTACTCAATACTGTAAGAAAAATACACTAAAATTCTAATTGTATTTTAAAATTCTTAGAATTTTATCCACAATGCAAGATAAACACAAATTTTTTAATTGCTATTATTGGGGAGGGGAAGTCCTCTCTGCAATGGCAGCTGACACAGGCTGCCGCCCAGGACCTGGGACCACAGGCCTCCCAGGAGCTGATGCGAGTGGCTCACAAGCTGCAGGTGGGTCCACATCTGGGAGCTCAGTGACAGCTGTGCCTGGGGCCTGCTCTGGCTCAGGAGAGGGCACCAGAGTTGGCGTTTCCTCTGTAGATATTTCTTCATCTTGCACTGGAGCTGCTTCTGTAGATCCAGGAAGAGAACATGTTACCACCATGACTGCCTTTTGTGTGCCTTCCAAGGAAGGAACCTCCCATCTCCATCACTGAAGTCCCAGTTCAAGCCCCACCCCAGGAAGTCCTCCAGACTGCAGGCCCTGGGCACTGACCTGAGCGGCTCTGTGCTCCTGCCGAACCCCAGCCTCTGGGAGCTCTTCTCTTTGTGGTCCAGCCACGTGCCCTCCCCTCACACACACCACCCATTTCTCCTCCTCCTGTGTCTCCGCCTCAGTGGGCTCAGGTATTCCAGCTGTGAGTGGAGATGCTGGGCCTGGTTTGGCAGCTTGGGACTGGAAAGGTAAGATCTATGGAGGCCAAATCAGGCTGAGAAATTCTGGCAGCCAATAAAAGTCTTCAGGGGACTGGTCCAGCCAGATGCCCAGGATGCAGGAGATGGCCCTGGGGAGAGAGATAGGTAGAGAGCAGGGTCTGAGGCCTGGCCTTTCCTTCCCACAGCCCTCCCAGAGCACCACTCAGAGAGCCCGGGGTCCTGTGCCTGCTGCTCCTGCCCATCCACAAGCCAGACCTACTCCTTGTCCACCTTCAGTCTGGCAGTCCTGGCAGAGACGCGCCTGGTCACCCAGGAGAGGCTGGCACAAAGCCCTCCTAACTGACAGCTCTGGATCAGTGAGGGAACCACCTGTCCCCTTCTTCAGGGGAACCTGACATGTTCTCTCAGTGTCCCTGTCCCCTCCCACTACCCTCTCCCCCAAATGACAACTCCATGAGGACAAGGAGGGCTGGTGTCTACTCTGTTCATGTCACTCATTGGCACACAGTAGGTGCTCCAGGAATAGCTGACCAATGTGTGAACAAAGATAATCCGTCTGCACCTCTGGCTGCCCAGAGACCTCCTAACACCTCAAACTTTGGCTGCTACACCTACGTGCTGCCTAATTCACTAGCTGCCCTGTGGGGTTCTTCTCATCCATTGACCTTTAACTCCCATGGGAAGAGAGCAACAGACAAGCTGCCACTGAGGAGGTTCTACCCGATTAGTGAGCAAGGTCCCTGAATAGGGGTGCAGACTGGGCTGGGTTTAGAAGCAGAAGGGTATGAATTTTCTGAGGGGCTCACTCTGTCCACTGACCTCCCCACTCGCCCCCTCCACCCATATCTACATGCACAGCTCTCTGAGTCCTGCCCTTTTTCCTAGGAGAAGCCCTCAGACCTCTGCCCTCTTGCAGAGATCCCACCATGAGTGGGACCCAGGGTTCTGCCAGCACCTTGAATTCAGGACCCATACTCCCCTCACGGCTCTGATCCAAAGCCAAAAAACATTTTCTGCAGGAGCAGAGGTCCACCATCCTCTTCACAATACAGGAAGATGCAGCCATCGGTAGAGGCCAGGAGGACGTCACATCAGCTTTCCTGTGGACACTACGAGCCTGTGCAGCCTAGTGTGACTGAATCGCTCCCGACTAGAAGGAAGCTCTGAGGTGCAGAAGCTTGGGGTCTGCTCTGAGCACTGGATTATGGGCAGTGCCTAGAGATATGTCTGTACCTGGCAGGGCTTCTCATATATTTGCTGAGTGAATGAGCCCAAACCAGCCCCATCTCAGATAGCTGGGTGAGTCTGAACTTCACCGCTCAACCCTGGGGATTCTGATCTGGCTTCATCCAGGACCGGGACCCATAATGGAATCTCCAATCTCTTTATCTAATGAGAAGAGTGCTTAGCCCTGGGTCCTGAGGAGAATCGCAAAGTTGGCAGAGACTTTGTCAACAGCAAGAGAAAATGACCAATTGGCTCAAACACAGCCCCTCCAGCAGACCTCTCCGCTGTCCAGGCACCCATAGGCACCCCACTGAGACCCTACAATAACCCTATTGGGCCTCACATTCGGGGAAACAATCACTTAGAGACATGCAGTGACCTGAAGATTCACAGTAAACAGGTGGCCAAATGACCACTGTGCTGTGCAAGGGCAGGGACTCACCTGGTACATGGTTGGTCCCACACCTGTTGTAGCAAATGCTCTATAACAACACGGGAAGGTGGGGACAAATGCGGAGTCCCTGCCCAGGAAGGTAGGCAGCTGGTATCTGCCCAGTCTTTCCAGTCAGTGAGCCCAGGTGGTCAGTACCACACTGGTCCTTGGTTTTTCTCTTCTGTTTTGCCTCGTGAGGATGGAGTTTATTGGACACCACGAGAGGGTAGTGCTGGCGCCACTGGGCTGGTTGGTAGCTTGGCCCAGGGCTGGCTGACTGGCCTCCATGTTCTGTCAGGTGCCCCCATGGGAGGCCAGCGCTGAGTCGGGCACACACGGAAGTGGACTCCCCGGGAAGCAGAGTCCTGTCTTCCAGGAAGGGCAGGTGTTGATGGTGAGAGCCTTGCTCAATAGCAGTTTTGGGGTCCTGAGGACACTCTCATGGGCCACTGTCACTGTTCTGTATTGAATCGTACAACAGATCCAAGTCCTCCACCGCAAAGACATTCTCCGAAGATTCCTGCTGCAGGTCCAGGTCTTCCTCCCACTCTGGGAACCTGCGCAGCCACGCCCCAACTTTATCGTTGGCATCTTGCTGCCTGATGGTGAGTGGCGATCTTCCTACCCTTTGGCGCTGCATTTTGGGCTCCTCAAAGTCCAAGTCCTCCTCCTCTTGGTCCTGCCCGTGCTCGGGATCAGAGTTGCCCTGCTGATCCAAGAATACTTCATTCTCCATCTCTGAATAACGAAGTCGGGACTTGGCCTTGGGGCCGGCCTGCTGGGTGCTGTCCTCGGGGTCGATGGGCTGGCTGGACAGGGAGGCGATGTTGACCTCAGCCACGTGGGCAGGTGCCTCCCTGATGGTGCTATGGAGGCTCAGCATCCGGCCACCCTCGAGGGGTCGCTGCATTACCTCAGCCATTTCGATGGTGCCCATGGCGAGCGTCAGGTAACCCGGGATAGTCTGGTTGTTAAGACGCTGCTTCTTCTGCAGCATGATCTGCAGCTTGTTTCTTGCTCTGTTTAGGTTGTGAGGATACTGAAAGGAGAAGGTCAGCGCCAGGTCGGTCTTCACATGACCACTAGGGGGCAGCAGAATCTCGTCCGACCTCAAGATCTTTTTGGAGCCCTGCATTTTTACACTGATAACCACAGCGCTGAGCTCCTTCTCCAGCTTCTTGTAGATGAGCAGCTTGGTTAAGGTGTGGCTACACAGCCTGGGTACGCAGGTGGGGCTGGAGCATTCCACTTCCCAGGTGGAAAACAAGTTCATGGGCACCTGTGTGTTGAGTGCGGCGGGCATGCTTTCCTGGCCCGCGGGCACCGAAATGGTGGTCTGATTTCTATCCTGTGTTGGGAGAGGGTTACATGCCATCAGAGGCAGCTCATAAACTGCCAGGTGGGTTGGGGACTCCAGCTCAGACCGAACCCCAAGCACTCAGTGATTGGTGCAAGACATGGGGCAGGTGTGATTGCAGGGACCTCATGCTAACCTGGCGGCCTTGCATACTTAGAGACCTAAAGTAACCACAAAGGATGGTCTGAAATTAAAGTGCTTGGTTGTTTTTTAACTCAAAGCAGTGGTGTCCTAGGCTGTCATCTTCCCTGAAAAAGGTCAGTCTTTATGTTAACTGAGCCTGTCTATTGTCTTTTTGAATCTATCCTATAAATAAAGAGCTAATATGCTAATGGTAGTCATGCCCTTGTGCCCTCACGCCATCGTGCTGGGGGACCTGAGGCTGCGCCCCTCGCCCGGCAGGGCTTGACGGGGGACCTGAGACCATGTCTGCCACCCCGGCACCAGGCCCGGGGACCTGAGGCTGCACCAGGGGACCTGAGGCCATGCCCCCCACCTGGTGGGGTTTGATAGGGGACCTAAGCTTGGACCCCCTGCCCTCTGGGGTTGACAGGAGTAGGGCCAGTTGGGTCTGGGTCTTACACAATTTTGAGGCTTGCACTTGACTTGGGTGGGCGGGGACTTGACTCTGGGTCCCACAGCACGCCCCAGACTGTGATAGGAGGGAGATTTTCATATACATTTTACTAATTTTCTTTCATCTCTGACACTTCTATTATAGAGAAAGGGCAAATAGCAATATTAAAATATTTCCTCTAATTAATTCCATTTTAATATGCATGAATTTTGTGCACCAGGTCACTAGTAACAACATATTTTTGGAATGTCAACGTAATTTTCTTTTTATTCAGACGCCTCAAAGCACAGGCACCGCTCTGCTCTCTGCAGAGACCACACACCCCCTCATTGTTACTGAGTTCACTGTTGACTGTCAACTACCCTGCACACACCTCAGTGAAAGAAGTGCGTGTCTATCATTTTACCTTTTATCCAGTGACAGAAGTTTCCCTGCTGTGCTTTCTCCTGCTTCCCTCATCTATCAACGATGCATTTCATGGGGCCCACACAGTGTTCACTTTTGATTGTAATGTATAAAATGAGGTGCACAGCTGCCGTTCTCCGGAGGATAATTATCTCCTTCGGTTGAGATTTGCTTCACCGCAATTGTCTACACTTTGGCTCAAATAAACTCATAAAAGGTCTGCACGGGTTTCCATGTTTTCTACATGGACAAGAGAAAAGGTTCTCGGCAGGCAACGTAGACTTGGAGGTGAGTTATGATGAGACACATTGGTGTCTTAGTCATTTCTTAGCAGAGGATGGACAGCACCTCCCTGTGTTAACAAGGTCACCCTGGGATTTCTGACAGAACATCCCACTCTAAGATGGGAACACAGAGGCTTTTCCTGGGGTGAGAGGGTCTGGATATTAGGACAAGTGGGGTGTTCAGGGCAGCACTGTTGACATGACAACAGGAGGGGATCATGTCCAAGTCCCACAGCAGTGAACAGCTAGATAGCCAGTCCTGATAACAGGTACTCCTCCCGGTATGTTGTGCAGCCCAGGGAGGCCCCAACCCCTGACCTGGAGGGGCCACAGGGATGTGGTCCTCGGGGCAGCAAATGGCAAAGCAACAGACTTGGTATCTTCAGCCCCACGTCCTTTTGGGAAAAGCATCCCTATTAATCATGATGATGTGTAAGAGTGGGAGAAGGTGTGTAAGGATTGTCAGGCCAACATGGACACTTGGAGATGGGCATTAAAAAGGGAAAGTCTGGCCCTGGCCAGTTTGGCTCAGTGGATGGAGCATCGAACTGTGGACTGAAGGGTCCTAGGTTCGATTCTGGCCCGAGAATGTGCCTTGGTTGTGGGCACGTCCCCAGTGGGGAGTGTGCAGGAGGTGGCTGATCGATGTTTCTCTCTCATCGATGTTTCTGGCTCTCTATCCCTCTCCCTTCCTCTCTGTGAAAAAAATCAATGACGTATATATGTAAAAAGGGGTGGGGGGCAGGGTCTATAGAAAAATACAAAAATACCCTTGACTGAGCATGACGTGAAATGGAGCAAGGTCTCGCTTCTGATATTCCTAAAACTTTGTGGGCAGTGACTTTGCATCTCATCTGAAGGGGGTTGGACAGTGAGAGTAGGTTGTGGGGAGGATACAAGCCCCAGATTCCTTTGGAAATTGGACTCTAGAAGGGACCTAGGAGAGTGGCAGGGCAGTTACTGGAACCCAGGGCTACCTTTGATTACATAGGATCCTGGAGTCTGGGTCACCTCAGCACCTGCACTCACCCTGCAGCCGTGCTGCATGCTGGAAGGTGTATGGGGCCACTGTGCCTCCTCCACGGGCATGAAGTTGAGGTCTCCATCAGTCAGCTCCTCTCCGTTCTCCTGCTCAGAGCTCAGGACTGGGAATGGGAACTGGAAAGACAGCGCCCAGTCACCAGGAGAAACGCCTCTGAGGCCTGTTTTGCTGGTTCTGTGCCCATGTGACCCTCATTTCCAGACACACACACCGTGATGCACTCAGACCTCCACTGTGGAGGAAAAGGTGTGACAGTGTGAGGGCTAGGGTTCCCATTGGCACAGATAAGGGACCCCTCTGGAACCCCACCTCCACCTGCCTGCCCTGTCCTGGGGTCTGATCACAGCAGGACCTCTAGGTGATCCACTGCCCCGAAAGCTGTTTCCCCGCCCCCGGGTTCTCCCTTCTGGTCCCTCTTCCCGACACATGAAGGGGAGGGGATGTGGGCTGCACAGGGATGGCGCACAGAGGTGGCTTGGCCTGAATGGGTCTGACACAGGGCACCTTGTGTTACCTGAGACCAAAAGCTAGGAAGTGGATAGATACGTCGGGAACGACGGTTGAGCAAACGTCGAAGCCGTCCGAAAAAGCTCTCACTGCGGGGTCTCCGGAAGCGAGAGAACCAATCACGGGGAACACAGCAAGAAAACATCTTGCTCTGGCAAATGCCTCTTGGCAAGTGAGCTGCCTGGTGGGCTAGATGTGGTTGCCTGGTTACGGGGGTTGCAAGTCCTATTGGATAGTGACCTCATACCTGGGATTGTCTTCCCTGAGTCCCCTCATCTCATGACAGCTATGCAAGTAGCCCTGTGGGCTGCTGTCTGCAGACCCCTCTTCTCCATGAAACACCTTATCTGTACACAGTGGCACCAGCACACCCCTCTGCGCAGCCCCCTAGAAGCTCTGGGTGCAGCCAGGGTCCCAGATTTGAGGAAACTGATCTTGGTTCAGACTCAAACCCTCATTCTTACCTCTTCTTGATCCTGGATAAGTCATTGTGCCTGTCAGGGCCCGTCTCTCTCCTGCCTGCACAGTGGGTTATGGAGCAAGAGCTTCTTAGGGCTGTTCAGGCTCCTGTGGGGGAGGAGCTGTAAAGTAGGAGGAGAACAGTCACATGTAGGTAGTGCCTCCAACCTCTTTTCCTTCCTGTTGTCACCTGCTCTGTGTCTGCTTTTCTTCTAATCCCACCCAAGGTCATCACATCTAGAGAGTGTGTGTGTGTGTGTGTTTGTGTGTGTGTGTGTGTGTGTAGATGCCAGCGCCAACTTTCTGGATCCCAGAAGAAAACGGCCTCCACATAGGGAGGAACAGGCAGGAGCTGCCCAGTGTGTCAGGATTTCTAATTTCCAGACCAACTCTGTGGGAGGTGGGAGCCTTGGCCTGGAAGGCTTGAGCATTCCTGAACTCTGGGCTCTGAATGTCATGTACCCTGGCCAATCCCTGCCTGACTACAGGCTTCAGTTTCCCAATTATCCAATGAGGGTGTGATCCACAACTACTTAAGCATGAGCTCAGCATAAAGGGCCCAGCTTTCTCCACTGCGGGCGGTTTGTGGACAGAGGTGCACCTTCGTGATTCCAGTTCTGGGAGCCTTTTCAGACAAATACAGTATAGTCTGCCGAGTGCACACCGTCTCCCCCATGCCATCTCCATGGCTGTACACGATTCCACCAGCACAGCCTTTTCCAGAGCCCTGAGGAAACCTGGGGGCACCTAGGACCCCACCTTTGAGGACACAGCTGGGTTTATCTCAGGCTCTGCATTCTGACCGTCTGTGATCCTGGGCAAGGCATGGACCTCTGGGGTCACCGGTTCCCTCCTCAGTGACTCCCCATGGTCTGCACCTTCCTCGTGGGGTGTGAATGTGTGCCCTCCCCGTAAGTGTGGGTGTCAGTAGTGACTCCACAGAAGACGGCAAAGGGATCCAACTCGACCTCCATGATTTGGTTCTAAAAGTCAGTGCCTGGCCCGGCCAGAGTGGTTGAACATCATCCTATGCACTGAAGGGCTGCTGTTCGGTTCCTCTCAGGGCACATACTTAGGTTGTGGGTTTGATCCCTATCGGGGTGCATACAGGAAGCAACCAATTGATGCTTCTCTCACACATTGATGTCTCTCTCTCTCTCTCCCTCTCCCTCTCCCTCTCCCTCTCTCTGCCTCAAGTCAATTTGAGGGGGGGGGGGAAATAACAATTTTAAAGCAAATTCATTTTATTTATTTTTTTAATCTTTATTGTTGAAAGTGTTACATATGTCCCCTTTTTTCCCAATTGACCACTTCTATCCATTCCCTGCCCTCCACCCTATTGGTGAAGACAATAGGCCCTCACCACCATACTCTCTGTGTCCCTGGGTTATGCATATATGCGTGCAAGTTCTTTGGTTGGTCTCTTCCCACCCTGAAAAATTTTCTAAATATTCAGTGCCTACCCACTTGCTCACTCTGACCTGTGTTCCCTCTTTTCTCTCTCTCTCTCTCTCTCTCTCTCTCTCTCTCTCTCTCTCTCTCCTGAGGAATAAGCCTCTGTGCTGTGAGTTGCTATCTGGAGAGACCCACATGGCCTGGCACTGAATGAGACCAACAGACAGAGAGGAAGTCAAGACTTCCATCCAAACTGAATCCCAAAGACCCCCCCCCATCCCCCCACCCCGAGTAAGCTCAGACCCTCAGTGACACAGATCCTGCCTCAGGTGAGACCACAGAAGTCCCAGCAGAGCCCTGCGGGATTCCTCGTCACAGACATGTGAGCTAATAAGTGTGTGTTGGTTAAGTCTCTAGTGTGGGGTAGCTCTCAGCAATAGGTCACTAGCACAGTCATCCCACACCAGGCCCTGGGCCTGCCCTCCTATCTCCCCCGTTTTTCTCCTCCCCATTCCCTCCAGCGCCCACCCCTCACTTCTAACACCCTCTGCCTCCAGTTTGTAGGATGGCTGTGAAACTTAGAAAGGACCCTGGAAAGTAGAGCCAAACTGAAAAGTATAATTTGAAATAGGAAACAGCTTCTGTTGAGACCACAGTTCTGAGCTTCCAAGGTAAGGAGACGCTCCATGCAAGGCAGGCGGCTGCCCCCCCTTACCCCCCCAGGCCCATTGCTAGTGCGTGCACGTGCACTGCCGTCACCATGGACCTCTAAGGTAGACCTGCCCCCCTGATTTCCAGACCTCATTTAATTTCACAAGCCTTCATCGGCTGCCATTGTGAAATCAGGATGAAGAGCGTAGACAAGTACTTACTCATCTTTCTGGTGTAGGAATCGCATCCTAAAGAAAGCCAGTGCAATGCCCATGATGGGCTCACGTTCTCAGTGCTTATGGCCCTCAGGGTCAGTGGTAGGTCTCATTAGACTCCATTCGAATTTCCTTTCTCTCCGTGTCAGCCAACAGGGCTGATCTCCTTGAGAGCAGGGACCCTGGGTGTGGGCCACAGTGAATACCCATTTGCCCTGAGACAGTGTAGCTTGTGCCATGGCGGGTGCCGTACAAGGCTGTAGTCCATCCTCACCAGGGGGGTTCAGAGCACCCAAGAGGATTGATGTAAAAGGAGAAGCCAGTCCGTCTCCACAACCTTGTTCAGCCTTTGGGCTTCAGAAAGAATGGCTGCTGGGCTCTGGTGAGATAGAAGAGCCTCAGGAAAAACCCCAGCTGAACCAGAGCCTAGGGTCTGAGGGCAGAGAGAGGCTCTGACCCCAGAGATTTGGAAGTGGTGCCTGTGGAGGAGATGAGTGTGGACCCCGGGCCCTGGGACATTCCCTGTCCCCTCTTCAGTGCTGTGGGCCGACAGGGGAGATGCTCCGAATGCTGCTCAGTGCGCGTGGAGCAGGTGGAGTTTCTGTCCAGGTGCAGGTGGCAGTCAGGGTTCAGGAACTGCCTGCTGCTGGTTAAACCCTGCAGACGTGGACGCCAGGGGGCGCTTAAGGCAATGCTTTGTCCATGTGCTGGTGGGAGATGAAGTCAAACAAAAATTGGGTTCCCAGGGACAGCCCTGACAGAAAGGGTCCCTGCCCCAATGCACATCAGTCAGTTCCGCCCAGAGTCCCATTGTCCTCGGTCTCAAGAATGTCACATCCTTAAAGCAGATGGCTCTTCGGGGACAATCTATTCCCAACCTGTAACTTATAGTAAAACAATTGAGGCCCAGAGAAAAAGGGACTTGTTCAATACTATGAAGGTTGTTGGTGACAGTGTTGACTACAAGGCAGGTCCACTGATTCTCAGTGAATACTCATGCTGGTTCCAACCTTTGGACATTGCTAACCTGTCTTCCATTGATTTCCTCAACTTTAGATGAGTAGTATTACCTCACTACATTTGATGGCACTTTTACAGCCTTTATCTCATGTGATAGAGTTGAGTACCCTGTGGGGAATGATTCTTATTGGTCATTGACACTCTGCTAAACCAAAACAGATGAAATGAGTCTCTCCCCCGAATCTCACAGAGAGTTATGGTGGAGCTGCGACTGGAAGTCAGAACTTCTGACCCTGGGACAATTTGTTAAGTTCTGTTCCCATTTTTTAATTTATTGATTGATTTTTAGGGGGAGAGACAGAGAGAGAGATAGAGAGAGAGAGAGAGAGAGAGAGAGAGAGAGAGGGATCAATTGTTCCACTTATTTGTGCACTCATTGGTTGATTCCTGTATGTGCCCTGACTGGGGATCGAACCTGCAAACTTGGTGTATCAGGATGATGCTCTCACCAACGGAGCTACTGGGCCAGGGCCTCTAATCACATTTTCTTGTAATCTGTTTTTTCATGCATCCAATGAGTGCTCAGTGAGTCTGTCAGGTGCCAGAACCCTGCTCCTCAGGCAGCTCCTTGCCCAGTTGTGGGGAGGGCAGTGCGGCAATATTATCAGAACAATACAGGCGTTGAAAACAGTGATGCAAAGCTGTCATGGATTCTGTAAGAAGCAGCAAAAACCATTCAGGAGATTCATAGGGCCTAACAGAACAGGGGGCTTTTGAATGGGGTCCTGAGAGGTGAGCTCAGTTCTGCAGGTGGAACGAGTGCAAAGGGAACAGTGTGGGGAGGAGCAGAGTTTCCCAAAAGAGCTGATGGGTTTGACCCACACCCCGAGTGCTCCCCACACCTTGCCACCATCCTCCAACATGTCCCCTTACGGACCTGTTGGGTGGGTTCTTCGGTACGCCTGCCCAGGAAAGGACTGTCAGATCATAGAGAATATGTGCTGGAACTAAGTGTAAAATATCTCATGGTTGCTCCAAATTGAATGTCACAAGATTCCGCACAGTATAAGCTTCAGTGTTCTGCTTCCATGTGCCGCAATATTATGGGATAAAATAATTGCTACTTTTCATTCAGAGCTGCCTTTTATTTCCCATGGTCCTCAATTTCATGGTCAACTGCTGAATCTCAAGTGAAGGCTTTGATTTCTTGGCTTCATGTTTTTATTCTTAAAATAGAAAATACTTTGCAGTGTCCTACTAAACTATTAAAAACTAGCCCGGCTGGTGTTGCTCAGTGGTTGCGCATCAACCTATGAACCAGGAGGTCACGGTTCGATTCCTGATCTGATTCCCAGACAGAATACGTGCCCAGGTTGCAGGCTCAATTCCCAGTGTAGGGCATGCAGGAGGCAGCTGATCAATGATTCCCATCGTTGATGTTTCTCTCTCTCTCTCTCTTCCTCTCCCTTCCTCTCTGAAATCAATAAAACTATTTAAAATTTAAAAAGCTAAGTGAACACAGTCCAAGTGAGCCAACCAGGTTCTGTGTGAGTCACGTAGAAGAGGACGGGACCCCTGCCTCCTGCGATCCAACACAGCAGCCTTCAGCTGCGGAGAGGGCATCCCTGTTGCTCCACGTCCATCTAGTTTATTACCCCTGTGCCGCCTTTTCTCTGCGATGTGAAGCCACCGTGAACCCTCCCTTCATATGGCCTCCAAGTCCCTACCACCACAAATGCTTTGTCCCACACAAAACAAACATAATTGTAGGGTCCCTGTGGCTCTGTGAAAATATCCTTGGAGTCTGTAATTTAGAGTAGAATGTCTGGGACACGACTTACCTGTGTTCTTAGCTGGACGGGTACATCCTCACCAGCGGTACCAAGAGTTCCTGAAACTCTGAGTCCTGCCAATAGGTCTGCTCAGGCTATGCTCGATTTCTGCAGAAGACCGATTATCTCAATAAAACAGAGAAAAGCTGGATCCAATTTTGTAAATAGTTTCTGTGTAGCCGTTAGAAAGCCACCAAGAGAAAGGAAACTCAGTGAGTGAACGCAGCCACCTGCACTGCTTTTCCTCTCGAGGCATCAGCCACGATTCGCTGTTGTTGTTGTTGTTGTTGTTGTTGTGTGTGTTTGCGTTCTGCCCTCTCTCGATGTTATGGCAGAGGCAGGCTGGGCGATCTTCCGTCACACACAGTTCCTCCTGCTCCACCTGAACCTCGTTTCACTGGCTCCTCAGCCCCCACCCTCTTGTCTAACTATCAGGTTTCACCCAGTGAACTCGGAGGCTACTGACCAACTGGACTCAGGAAGAGGTGGCTGCCCAGAGAAGTGGCTGGCCCCCCGGGTGCTGCTGGCTGTCGGGCACCGCAGGAGCCGGACACTGAAGGAGCTGCAGGGACCTAGGATTGGATGCGCTGCCCAGGCCTGAGCCCCATGCATGCGCCTGTGTCCAAGAGTTTGCCCAGCAAGCACAGAACCAGAAACAGAGCCCTTCTCCTGCAACGTGCCTCTTGCGCCCTCTACTGGCAAAGCTGAACATGGTGCCAGTTGACAAGGGAAGCATGACTCTTGCGCCCTCTGCTGGCAAAGCTGAACATGGTGCCCGTTGACAAGGGAAGCATGACTCTTGCGCCCTCTGCTGGCAAAGCTGAACATGGTGCCAGTTGACAAGGGAAACGATTGGATCCATTCCACAGTCTGGGCGGTGAAAGGAAACTTGGTGCTGAGACCAGCTCAGCCGGTCTTCAGGGCGAGAATAAAGGTAAACAAAAAATGATCACAAACCCGTAAGGAAAAGACCAACCACCCAACAGAAAGAAAAGAAATACAGAGAAGCACAGAGAAAAGCTGAACGCGGAGGCGAGAGAGGACCTTCGCTGTCCTTCCGGGGGCTCAGCTGCACCCCTGCCCTTGGATTCCAGAAGACACCCCTCTTTTGAATGAATGCCTCCTTTTCCGTTAGCTTAAACTAGCTCGAGCTGGCTTGAAGCCCTGCCACAAAGTCTGCCTAAGCAATACAAGCTGGCAACAAGTCACTGAATTAAAATCTTAGATAATTTTATCATCGCCGAGTCCTTGTAATAGCTTATAACTGTTTGTATCTGCTGGAATTTTAACCGTTGCAGTTTGGGGAAACTTCCTTCCCTAGGGGAAAATTCTATAATTAAAGAAGTTAAATTCTCTTTCCGCTATATTCATTATTGCACTCTCAGTAGCTGGATGACATCTGGGTCTCCTTGTCCATTTTGCCTGGACATTTTGAGATTCCTTATTAGTGATAAATTCTTGTAAGACCTGCCGATTGATATGTTAGAGCAAAGGTATAAATAAAGACTTCCTTGTCAGTCTTCTATTTAAATTTCTTAAATACAATGTCTTGCAGGAGACTACTAAAATTCATCTGATTCGATCATTTGAACAAGCTCTCTACCTTCTTTCTCATAAACACACCTTTCCATAGTACAGTCTTGCTGCATCTATCCAGTCATTCCTGTGCGTGTTTTCATGTGGACCCCTTTATGTTGCAGTTCTTTGTATGCGTCCCTCACAGGGGCTGTTTCATGTTATCCACCCACTTGATGGAGTCAATCCATCAACCACAGTCTTCGCCTGCTGGAGTTACCCGGTTCGTTTGCCTTTGGCATCATTAGTGCCGGGCGCGCCTCACCGTGGGTGTCTTCAGCTCTTCCCAGCAGCGATTTCATTCCTAGACGGCAGGTCGGTTTCCGCAGCCTCACACCCTCTCTCTCATCTGGTCCTTAGTTTTGATTTGAAGAAAGGGGCTCTAGCTGTTTTCAAGTTTAAATTTCCATTTGATTTCTGATTCTCTCAGTATCTGATTTTCCTTCTCACCAAATTCCTTCTGCTTCCTGCATGATGCTCATCTTTTCTCCCAGTGTCTCCATTACAGGCTGCCCTGTAATGTCACCCACGCGGCCATAGCCCATTCTCCTCTGAAACTACTCCTTGCAAGCTTCATGCCTGGTGCATATTTCTCTATTCTGTTCTCTCTGGCGACTCCCTTTCATCTTCCTTCAAGATCTCGTGTCTCGCTGGGACAGACATTTGTGTGACAATGATTATGACAGTCCCCTTAGGTGGGGGGCCGGCCTCTTTCAATCCCCCTGCACCCTCACTTCCCCCGCCACTTCCTCACTGGGCCTGAGACCACTGTAACGAGAGAGAAGCTTACCTAGAGCCTGCACACTGGATCGGTGGTTCCCGAAGGGAAGGGCCACAGCAGAACCCCTCCTATGCCTGGTGAGAATACAGGCCCAGGGGCCCCACCCAGTCCAGTGAGTTCTAGTCTCTGGAATCTGCGTGCTAACATCACTCCAGGAATTCCTATGTGCCCGGAGGCTGAGCTGCTAGAGGAGAAGGCCTCCCTCCACAGCTGGGAGCAGCATCCTGTTCTGAGAGTGAGAGGGCTGGTCTGAAGTTGGGGGTGACCTTCTACAAAGGCTCCCCAGGTATTATCTCCAGGCTTGCTTCCAGCAGGTATTATCTCTGCCTAAGGAAGTGGGAACCGCCGGGCCGGTGTGGCTCAGTGGTTGAGCATCGACCTGCGAACCAGGAGGTCGTGTTTAATTCCCAGTCAGGGCACATGCTCAGGTCTCAGGCTTGATCCCCAGTAGGGGGTGTGGAGGAGGCAGCAGATCAATGATTCTCTCACATCACTGACGTCTCTCTCTCCCTCTCTACTCCTCTCTGAGACCATATGTATGCCACACGTCCCCTTCCGAGGAACACTGGCCTTAGGTGGCATGACTCGGTCTCAGCGTGCCTCTCTGGAACATAACCTTGGCTCCCATGAGCAGTGCCCCCCATGGGAACACCACTACATATCTGAGGGCAGATGTTTGAATGGCCATAGCAGTGAGCCACCCAATTCACATTTCAAATTCAGGGAACCGCGGAAGTCACAGGAACCAGCCATGGAGCCCGTCCACACATTTCATCAGAACCGGCAACAAAACCAAACCCTGCCTCCTTCCAGGCCGTAGGGGAGGGGCACTGGCTCTGCAGGGAAGGAGAACATCTGACATGTCTCGCTATTCCTACACCATTGAGGGTCCTCCAAACACCACCCCCCATGGGTCATGTGTGGGATTGTCTAACATTGCCAAGACCGCCTGTCGCTGCCAGGGCCTGGGGGCAGGAGGAAGGAGACTCCAGGTGAGGCAGAAGCGTGTCAGGACGTGGCACTGCTACCCACTGGGGAGGTCGGGGTGAGGGCACATCCTGAGGGCTGAGTGACACCAGGGAGGCGGCGGGGCTTGACGTTTCCGCCATTAGCCCAAGGCTGCAGGGCAGACCTCTCGGAGCAGGAGCTGAGGACGGGAAGATGGTCCAGCCTGAGCCCCATCGCCCATGGCAGAGGACTTGTGACAAAGCAGCAGCACTGGCATGCCCACCACGCAAAAGGGCTGAGAGGTAGAGAGAACCAGGAGAAAGGGGGCTCGACTCCCCCTAAACGAGTGAGGGCCTCTCTACAAAGGAGGGGAAACTGTCAACCACCAAAACTGGTTCCTAGGGCGACCATGAGACTGTGCCTCTCCGGTCTCCAACTGCAGGGGGCAGGGCTGACCAATGGCCCCAGCTGCCGCGCTCTGAGACCCATCCCTGTGTTCACATCACTGCCAGGCCCCACAGGCTGCTCTCCCCCTCCCCTCTTCGCCCCCCCCCCGCCCCCTGCCGAGTGCACGTGGCAGGCAGAGTGATGGAGGCTCATTCTGTGATATGCAGGACTCCTCCGATGGGCAACTTTGGCTACACCCCTCCCCGCCCCCCACCCCCACCCCACCCCCGCTCCCGCCGCCCCAGCAAGCAGCCTTGCTGGATTTTTCTTAGAACTGGACTGATAGCAAAGATGCCTCCATCCCACCATGGCTCTCCCATCTCTCCTTCACCAGGGGCAGGCCTGCATCACAGCCTGAGGGCTCTCCGGCCTTCTCCAGCTCCTTCCCCATTTCCTCTCGCAGGTCTTTCCTCTAATACAGCGGTTCTCAACCTGTGGGTCGCGCACCCTTTGTCGGTGGAACGACCCTTTCACAGGGGTCGCCTAAGACCATCCTGCATATCCGATGTTTACATTACAATTCATAACAGTAGCAACATGACAGTTATGAAGCAGCAACGAAAATAATTGTATGGTTGGGCCACAACATGAGGAACTGTATTTAAAGGGCCAGGAGGTTGAGAACCACTGGTCTACCGTGTAAAACTGTGCTACCGTTTCCACTCAGTGCTGAACGAATTTTTTTAATCAGCAGTGCTGCTTTATTTGAATTACAATAGAATATATGTGATAATTTTCAAAAACACAATTTCCAAATCTAAAAGCAAGTTTTTTGTTTGTTCTTTTCATCTTTATTGTTGAAAGAATTACATATGTCCCCCGTTTCCCCCCATGGGCTCCCTCCAGCCCACCCCTGCCCCCCACCACAGGCCTTTACCAACCATGAATTTTTTTTAATCCTCACCCAAGGATATGTCCATTGATTTTTTAGAGAGAGAGAGAGAGAGAGAGAGAGAGAGAGAGCTGTGAGAGGAACATTGGTCAATTGCCTCCCGTATGCACCCCGACCGGGGATCAAACCCACAACCCAGGTATGTGCATTATAGGGAATCGAACCAGCAACCTTTAGGTGTACAGGAGGGCACTCCAGCCAACCGAGCCAAACGAACCAGGGCTGGTGAACTGATTTTATTTTTATGTGTCACTGACAACATTTGTAAGTGTTATGTCCCTAGCTCTATTTTTCCCACTTGCACAACTTTGCATAGTGTTGTGGTTTTTTAGGAACGAATATGTCACGTTACAGGAAAACGACTGAATATGTAAAACACTTGAGCTCATGGTAACAGGCAATACATGCCAGCTGCTGTTCCTGTTATTATAATAACAATCATCATTGAACCTCTGGTGCTTGAATAACACTTGCCGGTTTTTTCAAAGCTCTTACCCAATTATAAACCCACTTCTCTCCTCCTGCTCCCCTGGTAGATGGTCTTTCCAATGATACATAAAAGAAAATGCAAATCCAAGAGGTTAAAAAATTTGCCCAAGCCCTAACCGATTTGGCTCAGTGGATAGAGCATTGGCCTTCGGACTGAAAGGTCCCAGGTTCGATTCCGGTCAAGGGCCTGTACCTTGGTTGCGGGCACATCCCCAGTAGGGGGTGTGAAGGAGACAGCTGATCGATGTTTCTCTCTCATCACTGTTTCTTACTATCTTTCTCCCTTCCTCTCTGTAAAAAATCAATAAAATATATTTTTTTTAAAAAAGAAATTTGCCCCAGATCACACAACCAAGTCCCAATAAATAAAGGCCCGTTCCTTGCCTTCAGATTTCTTAAGAAAACACACACACACAAAAAAAATCCAAACATTATAAAACAAAGCGTATCTGTGTACGAGTGTGGCCATTCAGGAGTCAAAGGGGATAGGAGGGGGGGCACTTGATCATGAAAGAATCCCTGAAGAAATACATTGGGGCTCTGGAGAGAAAGTGGGCGGAAGGGGGAAACCCCAGGTTGAAGACAAATCGGTGACGAGCAGGGTCTCAGGCTCAGATGCCCGCCTGGGCCAGGCCGAGCAATAGCAGGAAAGGGTGAGATGCTCCCGGTGTCACAGAGGGAGCTACGGTGCACAGGCCCCACCCCGGGGCCTCTGTGAGCTCTGAGCAAGTCCTGCCACGCCACAGGCCTGGACACCACATCGGATTTGTAACAGACGCAGGAACTTTCTGTGATTTTCTAGGTTTTCAAAAAATTTTTGTAGTCAGTATTTTGTTTGTTTTTTTAAAAGATATTTTTGTTGATTTCGCCGAAGAAAGGAAAGGGAGAGAGAGAGATGAGAGAACATCATGGATTGGCTGCCTCCTGCGCGCCCCACACGGAGGATGGAGCCCACAACTCAGGCAGGCGCCCTGACCGGGAATCAAACGGTGACCTCCTGGTTCATAGGTTGACGCCCCAGCACTGAGCCACGCCAGCCGGGCTGTAGTCAGTTTTTTAAACATCAGCAACTCATCGGGAAATTTTAAAACACTTTTTAGGCTAAAGTATCACATCATCGGGCCCCACATGGCCCGGGGGGCTGGCAGTATGCAACCTCTGGTGAGCTAAAAGGCGACGCTCACTTGGGGGGGAGGGTTGGGGGGGAGGGGGCAAGCAAAGAAGTCTGAACACTGATGGACACAAAATATGTTATTTATTGTCAATTTCTGCAAAGACACATTTAAGCAACAAAATATACATTTGTCAACCTTTTAGAATTTGTTTTATACATTAACAAATACAATGTGCTACCATAGCAATAAATTAAATGTACACTATTTACATGACAGAGGCAGTCAGGGTCCACAAGTCCCGCCCCCCCCCCCCCCCCACGAAGAGGGAAGGAAGGGAAGTCACCACCACGTGGGTCCTCGGGTCCACGCTGCACCCCGGGGTCTCTGCGCCCGGAGGAGGCGCTCACGCGGGTGGGAGGGGCGCGCATGACAGGGAGCGCTGGCGCACATGCGAAGGAAGGAGCGGCGAGGGGGGCGGGGCGGCGGGGGGCTGAGCCTTCCCAGCGGAAATGTCACAAGATCAAAGACAATAGCGTTGAAGTTCCAGTCTTCCCACCAAACACCCTCTCCCCGGGGCTGGTAAGGCACAGAGCAGAGCCGCTGCCCCAGCACCTCCCTAGGCAGGGCTCCCCGTCCTTGGCCCTGCTGGGGGCTGTCTCCTTCCCTCCCCAGGGGCCCCTGGCCCAGCGAAAAGGGGGGACCCGTGGGTCTGGGTGGGGCAAGGGGCTCGCGATGAAACAGGTATCAGAGCTTGTAGAGAATGCCCCAACCGCCCCTGGCAGGCTGCGGGGCAGGCTGGGCAAACCCCACTGGCCCACCCTCGCCCTTGAGGGAGGGGTAGCCAGAGGCTGGGAGGAGCCGTGGGGTCCTGAGCGGCCAGGTCCCTGCCAGACACCTGCAGCCCTAAGATCTGCCTGAACCCCAACCATCCCCCCACCACAGACCTGCCGCTGGCGCCTCACGACTGAATGAAGAAGGTAGTGTTTGCGTTGGCCCCTTAAACCATCAGGGCGAGAAACCGAAACAGGCTCCCTCCCGCCCGGCCTGGTCCCCTGCGTCTACGTTTTCACTAGCCACCGTGCTTTAAGGATCAGGGAGAATCAAAGCGTTTTCTTTTACACTTTCCTTAACTTAAAAAGGGGAAGCTGAGGGTCGGATCACTGCGTCTACGCCCCGGCCTCCACCCCCCTCACACGCCGGAGCTGAAGGGCCGATGTCACTGAGGAACAAGCCACTGAAATCTCTTTCCCGCCGCGTCTTCGGGGCCCAGAGCCGCACCCAGAGCCCCGGGGCCCTCGCTGAAAAGTCCCAGAGGATATCCCTCCCGATGAACAGCCACCAGCACTCTGGGCGGCTCCCACCTCCCAGCCGGTGCCCAGGCCCCAGCTCACCGGCTTCCACAACTCGGGGCCCAGCACACGCAGCCACTGGCTGAGCAGCCGCGTAGGCGGTGCCGAGAAAGGGCCCGGGCTGCGTGTTCTCGGCCCAGCTTTGCCACTGGCCGCTGGCCGGTGAAGTGACCTCAAGCAAGTCAGGCCCCTCTCGGGGGCTGAGCTTCTCCCCTGGACGGTGGCCTGGCTGCATCAGATGCTCAAAGAAGCCCGGGAGGCGTGGACAGCAAGATGCCCCTGACAAGGCTGAACCACAGAATCCTTTTCCAGAAACACCGCGTTCCATTCGTGTCAGAAACGCCAGCTGAGACCTCTCAGAAGCTCTTCCTGCCTCCGTTTTTAAGCATCATCTGAGCAGAGGCACCTGGGTGCCTACAGAGCGGATAGGCAGTTCTTCCGTGAGTCAGGCAGTTCCCGCAGCCAGAGGCGCGAGCAGGAAACACTTCTCCTGTGTCCAGGGCCACACACAGGGCCCCTGGGGTACCAGCGTGAGCACCATTGGGACGAGTCCAGTCGCAAGGACCCAGGAGGCTTCGCGCATCTATGAGCCCCAAGACGGGCACAGCAATAAAAGGAAAGACATCCGAGGCCAGAGCAGATGCAAGGAGACTGTCCAGGCACATGAGCTGCCCGCCCCGTGGCCCCGAGGGCGGGGGGGGGGGGGGGCGGTGCCGCGGGTCCTGCTTCTCCTCTCCTCTCCCCCTCGGCCCTGGCCATGTACATTCTGGAAGCTACAGGATGGACTTGCCCAAGATGGTGATGCAGACACAGAGGGAGGGACCTTTCAGATCCTTCCCAGGCATCCCCGTTAGCAGAGGGCAGGCCCACTGCTCAGGCCTGCGATTCTTGGGGCAGACCTGTGCCTCTCGGTTTCGGGGACCCGCCCAGCCACCCTGGCCACGGGCTCAGAGGCAGGAACAAGTCCTTCCCGGGAGGCGGGGGCCGCAGGGAGGGGGTTGTGGGGGGCGGGCGGAGGGGGAAGGTGGGTATGAGGTTCCCAAGCGGGACAGAGTGGGGACCACCTGGAAATCCCAGAGGACCCCCCAGACCACGAACACAGCACCACCACCCAGCAGCTGCAAACACCAGCTCTCCAGAGAAGCAAGCCAGAAGCCTGGGGTTGTTTTTAAAGAAATGCAGTTCGACCTTCCAAGTTCCTTTAGGAACCCAGCCGACAGGACGCTGCCAGGACCTGCCGGCCTCGTCGCAGCAGCGAGTGCTGCTGCAGGAACATTTAATCCCTCTACCCAGATATGTGTTGACCTTCTAACTAGAATACATTCTACAGGGCTAGGACTTGAAGTAAACACGTTTCCCAGACAGTGTGAGGGGAGAGGCCCATCAGCCTGCAGACAGGATCCCCCGGGGTCCACGTGAGTGGGGGACAAGGGCCCGAGGTTTGGCTCTCGTTGCTACAGCAATGGGGAAACGTCACAACAGCTGGGGTAACGTTTCTATGCCTCGACTCGGGAATCAGCCCAGACCTGCTGCAGACAGAGCGTCGGGTTGGAAACCTTGTCATCCGCCCGTGAGAACCCGGCAGCCCGTGTCACCGAGGGCCCAGGTGCACCTGAAACCGCAGCACCTCCAGGGTCTGCTCTTCAGACTCCGGTTTACCTGGAGGACACCCAGAAACCACCCGAAGACTCGGGGGTGGTGAGCAGCCAGGAGGGGGCTGCACACAGAGAGCCGCGAGGAAGAGTATGGCACCGGCTCTTCCCCGGGGAGGTGGCTCTGGCTGAGGGGCCCTGGTAGAAGGTGTCTCAATTGCACCAGCTGGGGCCCAGGCTGCAGGAATCCCACCGATGTGACAGCTGCCTGTAGCCCCACAGCAGGAAAGGGGAAGAGGAGACTGGGGGAGGGGCGCAAAAGGGGGGGGATCGAGCCCGACAGAGCCAAAGGGCACAGCCCCCAGGCAGCACTGGGCCTCCCACAGATGCCAGAACATAAACGCAGAAGGAGGCCACCCCTTCCCCTCACCTGAGCTCTCCACCCAGACCAAGGCCTGACCACACCTGAGTCCTCCCACCTCACCTCCCCGCTCTCACCAAGAGGTGGGTTGCAGCGACTCCCCACAAACCTACGAGCCTCCGCCACCAGCAGGACAGGGATCCTGGCCTGGGTCTCAGGGTCTCCAGCCAAGGCCCAGGCGTTCACTGCCTCGCTCCCTCCCAGCTCCTCCTCTCCTGGCGCCCACCCTTTCGTGGGAAAAGCATCTGCTCAAAGAGAGAGACTGGCTCCGGCCTCGCCCACAGCAACCACACAAGGAGTCTGTGTGAATGAGGCCGCGAGGAAGAGTGTGGCGCCCACTCCCACATGCCCAGCCCTATCGCAGCTTCACCCGGCCATGCCCGGGCAGTAGGGACAAAGGCCCTGGCAGCTGGCAGCAGATGGGGAAGAAGCTCCTAGCACAGAAGCAAACAGATGTTGGGAGCGACAGAGCCGACTTCCACCAGGACATCTTCCACGAGCTACAGATTCGGCTCCTGGAAAAGTGCTCCCTCCAGCAGCACAAAATGCCTGCCTGCCAGGACCTGGCGCTGCCCCTCCCCAGGCGCAGTCCCCTCTGGGCCTCTGTTCCCCCCCCCCCACCCCCGCCCCACCAGGCTCTGCCTCTCGGCTCTCTGAGTCCCCAGTACCCAGATCCCTGCTCACCCAACGCTGGCTGCTGCAGACAAAAACAAGGTAACAAATGACCCAGACACATAGCACATGGGGGGTCAGGAGCAGGGGAGCCTGGAGGAATGAGGCCTTGTCCAGAGATGGGGAGGGGCTAGCAGGGTGTCTTGGCAAAGGAGAGGGCAGGGCTGTGCCGGTCGGGGCACTGGGACAGATAGCTGGTCTGGTGGGCAGGTGGCCGATGGAGCAACAGGCCGGTGACGGTCAGAGTAGTGAATGGCACCCCCAAACTGCTAGGATAGGAGCCTTCTCCAAGACAGAATCGGGGCTTCCCTGGAGGAGACAAGAAGGGAGGAGGCGATCAAACACTGGGTGAAGGGAGGAAGGGCAGACACGTGTGTCCAGAGCCACAGCCCATGGATATGCGCGGACAGGAGGGGCCCACACAGGGTGCCCGGCGTCAGACAGGCGAGCAGGTGGGCACAGCAAGAACCTGGTGAACAGGGTCTGCAGTGCAGGATGGGAGCTGAGCGTGCCGACACCCCCAGCTCACCTGCTTTCCTACAGATCAGGTTTGTTTAAAGGGGCTCAGCTCTGCCCCTCCCCTTGGTTCCAACTGTGACTCTCAGCCCTACAGCCCCGTAGCCAAGGGGAAGCCAGAGGGGCCTTGGGGGGAGCTGGGCCCAGGCCCGATCTGCTGAAAACCACACACTCCTGCCCGCCCCCGGCCGGCTGTGGCTGCCAGCAGGGTCCTCCCTCGGGGCACCTGCGCAGTTCAGGGTGCTGAGGCATCTCTGGACGCTCGGGGAGGACAGCTCAGCCCAGAGCCCTGGGAAAGGCCGCTGATGGCAGAAAGGCAGGGGCAAACGGAGGCCTCTCCCTCCAGGAGAGGAAGCAGCTCTGGGCTGCAGCCCCAGCCAGGCTCCTCTGGGGCAAGGAGACCAACTCGGTGAGTCCGGCCCAGATCCAAACAACCCTTCCCCTCCACACCTCAGCCGCCGCCTTCCTCCCATCCTGGGCCCCATCACAGAGGCTTCAGAAGAGGCGACGGCCCTCCCCAGCCCTCGGTCTCGGGACAGTGTTGGGCTATCAGGCCCCGTGGCCACAGCAGGACAAACACTTGACCCACCTTTGACAGGCGAAGGACTCCTCTCTCGCATTAGTGACCCTGTTTCAAGAAAAATCAGGCGAGAGTTTTATAAAACTAGACAGCACAACCCCTACCGACTGCACCTTCTGTGCGCCCAGCTCTCAACTCTCCAGTGAGCTCGGAAGGGGCCCGAGGCCCCGGGAGCCAACCATTCACACCTCGCATCTGTGTGTGTCCGAGGGCGTGGCTCTAACATAGCACCTGGGGCAGAGGTGGCTGGCGACCCCCGGGCTGTGCCTGCACCACGCGGGACCAACAGCCTCACCCCCAGATGGACCAGAGGCTCCTCCCCCCGCTGTGAGGTGCCCCAGGAAGGAAGGCTGGCTTGGAGGAGGTTGGATTGTGGGGTGCGGGAGGCTCCCCCTGCCGCCCCCACACCCCTAGATCCTTACCGCACTGGAGCTCGCATGGCTGAGCTTATCAAAGCGGAATTTCAGGTTTGACCTCGGGGAATTTCTGCTTTTGGCATCTAGGAAAAAGAAGAATGCCCATGAAGAGGGTGGGGCTGTGGAGGTCATGGGCTGCTGGGGAACCGGGCAGGGAGGCCAGAAGGGACGCCTCCTCTCCACGAGACACTCTAGGTCAGTGGTCAGCAAACTGCGGCTCGCGAGCCACATGCGGCTCTTCAGCCCCTTGAGTGTGGCTCTTCCACAAAATACCACGTGTGGGCCCGCAAGTACAGTGGGATTGAAACTTCGTGGCCCATGCGCAGAAGTCGGTATTTTGTGGAAGAGCCACACTCAAGGGGCCAAAGAGCCACATGTGGCTCATGAGCCGCAGTTTGCCGACCACTGGTCTAGCTGATGCACCAATTCACAAGAGCCAACCCTTACATTTTTACAAATGTTGTGAGCTGGTTGTACACACACAGTCACGAGCTTAGCCCCAGCCGGTGTGCGCAGTGGTTAGAGTGTCAGCCTGAGTGATTCCTGGTCAAGGGCATGTACCTGGGTTGCAGGTTTGATCCCCAGCCTTAGTGTGGGGCAAATGTGGGAGGCAACCAATCGATGTTATTTCTCTCACATCAATGTTCCTCTCCCTCTCTCTCTCTCTTCCTCCCTCCTTTCCACTCTCTCTGAAAAATAAAAAAAATCAGTGGAAAAAATATCCTCCAGTGAGGATTAAAAAAAATTAAGTATAAACTTATAATTAAGTGATATTCATCAAAGGTAATAAATACTCAAAAGTCATCACTTCCTTGTTATTTCACTACATTTTACCACTCCCTATTCATTTAAGATTATTTACGCCAGTCACACTGGTGGCTTGAGATCAGCAAATGCTACAAATCAATTTGATTTGCTGTTTTGTTGTTGAGACTTCAGAAACTAATAGAGAGAATCCTATATAATAAAAGGGTAATATGCAAATAAACCAAACGGCAGAACAACCAAAGTATAATATGCTACTGATATGCTAAGGCTGCTCAACCACTTGCTATGATGTGCACTGACCACCAAGGGGCAGACAGTCAACTGGTTGACCAGTCGCTATGACATGCACTGACCACCAGGGGGCAGATGCTCTGACGCGTAGGTTAGCTTGCTGCTGGGGTCCAGCTGATCAGGGCTGAGCGAGATAGGCCGGACATGCCCTGGAGCCCTCCCGTGGTCCCTCTCTGGCCCGATCGTGCACCAATGGGGTCCCTCAGCTTGGCCTGTGCCCTCTTGCAATCTGGGACCCCCCTCGGGGGATGTCGGAGACCTGGTTTCAGCCAGATCCTCCCCTTGGGAGGGCACCAGATGCAGGGCTCATGGCTGGCAAGCGCTGCTGTGGCAGCCTCTCCTGATCGGGACTGACTGGGCGCGAGCCCGCAGCAGGCACAGTAGGCCTGGGATGAGTGGGAGCGGCAGGTAGGAGCTGCAGGAGGCGCTGGACTGCAGGTTTCGCCCCCACCCCCCAGCCCCCCGCAGGCCACCCAGAGGGACCCTACCCGTGCACGAATTCGTGCATTGGGCCTCTATGTATTAGTAATATAGACTCAATGTGAAAGTGTATGTGTAGCATTATGAATAGCACAAAAAACTGAGTAAATATTCTTCCAATATCTGAGGCATGGAAAGGCTGAGCAACGTGTCCAATGTCACATAGCTCATAAGTGGTGGCCCCAGGGTCCTGTGCTTGCCCCCCACCCCGCTGTGCTGTCCTCCTGGAGGGTGGGACCAAGGCTCTGACTTCCAGGCACCCACAGACCCCCATCAGTGCCTACCAGGCACGTCTACCTACATGCCCCTCAGGTGCCAATCCTTCACCCTCTCCCCAGAGCCAGCTCCTCCTACTCTGTCCAACTGCAGGGATCCCAGAACCCCAAGAGGCCCAGACTCCTTGCTCTCCCTGAAGCCCCCACTACTGAGCCCCAAAGATTTTACCTCCTTGGCATCTCTTGAATCCAATGCTCCATCACCCCACACTCCATGGCCCATCACCCCTCACCACTCACTGTGACCCTCGCTGATCTTCCCCCTGCACCTGCTCCCACCAATCCTTCCTCCTAGGCCAGCTGCAGCCACAAAATGGTCTTTCTCAACCCCAGATGGCGCTTCTCTACTTAAGAACCTTCAAAGACTTAAGACCTTCCCATGGCTTCCACTGCCTGTGGGATGAAGCCCAAATCCTCACCAGGGGCAGCCCTGGCCCTGGCCCCCAACGCTGTCTCCTCTCTCACCTGTCCCGTCACCCTGGCCCTGGCCCCTAACACTGTTTCCTCTCTCACCTGTGCCGTCACCCTGGCCCTGGCCCCTAACGCTGTTTCCTCTCTCACCTGTCCCGTCACCCTGGCCCTGGCCCCTAACACTGTTTCCTCTCTCACCTGTCCCGTCACCCTGGCCCTGGCCCCTAACATTGTCTCCTCTCTTACCTGTCCCCCGTCACTCTGGCCATGGCCCCTAACACTGTCTCCTTTCTCACCTGTCCCCTGTCACCCTGGCCCTGTGCCCTAACACTGTCTCCTCTCTCACCTGTCCCCTAACACTGTTTCCTCTTTCACCTGTCCCCCATCACCCTGGCCCTGGCCCCTAACACTGTCTCCTCTCTCACCTGTCCCCCGACACCGTTGTGAACTCCAGCCCCACTGACCCACGTGTAGTTCCAGATCACAGCCTCTCAGTTCCCTGCAGGCCTTTCATGTGCTGTCCCCTCCACCTGCAATGCTATCCCACCTGGTACCCTTGCATTTGGAGGACCATTGCTGTGATGGGGGGCCGAGTCGGTGATGGGGAGGAGTGAGAGGTCTGTGGAAAGAACCTCGGCTTTCGACTCACACAGTCCCAACTTCTCTCTGAACTCTGCTCCCGTGAGTAACGAGAGGGCAAGAACAGGCCCTGGAGGCTGATGAGCAGACGCAGTGAGGGAGCAGAGCTCAAGGCCTCACACTGGGGTTGGACCGAGACTGGCCAGTTCCGGACGCCTGGGGCTGGCGCCCCACAAACAGTGCTCAGGGCACAGCCCTGTTCTGGCCGCATGGTGCACACCGACCTGTCGGACTCCGGCTCATGATGATGGGGGTGGTGGCTGCCCCCAGGCTGGGGCTCTCGCTGCTTGGGGACGGGCTGTAGACAAACACCTCCTGCTTGAAGGGCGAGGTTGTGGACGGCTGGCTGCTCTGGGGAGAGAGGCCGGGTGAGCGAGGCGGGCCCACCCTCAGCTGACCCGGGCGGCCCCTGCCTCCCACTGCCCGCTGGGACAGGTTCTTTCCTCCTGCTGCCTCCGGCCCTGGCTCCCCTCCACCCCCAGGCAGTGCCCCTGACCACACCCTTGCAGCGCTGAGCCCTCTCCTCTCCAGCCAGGAGCCCCATGGCAGGGACACGCTCAGCCTGACCTCTGACCCTCTGCTCCCGCTGCTCCTCTGTCGCCCCAGGGAGACCCCGAACCACCGCTCCCAGAGGGTGGAGACGGCTGGGGGTGCCACCTCTTGTTTCCATACTCCCCGCTCTCCCCGGAGCCGGGAGGGGGCTCTGCCCACAGGAGCTATTTTAACACCCAGAGCGGTGGGCCCAGGTTGGCCAGGCCGCACCTACCCCACTGTCACACTCCTCCATGGCCTCGCCCTCCCCGGCCGTGCTGCTGAAGCTGCTGGTGCTGGAGGAGGAGCGGGAGATGTTGGCCCGGCCGTTCTCCTTCAACTTCATGAAGGGCCTGCAGGGGCGGGAAGGCGGCCCTGGTCACACGCGGGGGCCGAGGGCAGGGCAGGCCCCGCACAGACTGAGTGGCTCCCCGTGGCCCTGCCTGCCGGCTTGTGCGTTCCACGGAGACCCCAAAGCAGGAGATGCCGGAGCAGAGACCTATTCCAGGGCCCGCGGGGCTGAAGCCGCCTCCCCACCCTCACTCTTACTTCTCCTTGCTGGGGCAGATCTCCGGAGAGCTGGGGTTGGACGAGGTCTCAGACTTGATCTCCTGAGAAGAGTGCCCGCCGTCCACAGTCTTGGGGTTGCTGGATGAACTGTCGCTGGGGAGATGAGGATGAAGACGGGTGAGCCGGTTCCCAACCCCCACCTCACCCCCAGGCCCGAGACTGCACCATGGGGGCCTGTGGGGTCACAGCATCCCCGACAGAGCACGGCCACCAGGACATCTATCCCACCCCTGCCCCCATCAGACAATAGGGTTTTCTGCTTTGCCAGGGTCCCCTGCAGGCTCCTGGGTGGGAGTCCAGAGGAGTCCCAGCTTGATGCCCCCCATCCCAGCTGGCAGAGCTCTAGGTCAAGGGCGGGCCACAGAGGGGATGGAGTGAGGGCTGGGACATCCACCATCACAGCCAGCCACACACACCCCTGGGGGCGCCGGCGGGGCCAGGGCTGCAGAACGCCAGGGGACACCCTTCACACAGGCTACAAAATGCGCTCCCCGGCGCGTCTGCTGAGTGCTGGGAAGGGCTTCTGGGTAAATAGGCTACTCGCAGCCAGGGCCGAGGGTTTCCTTCTGGAGTTTAACAAACGCTGCCCATTAGCTGCTCGGTGCCCACTGTTGGGGCCCTGTCCCTAATGTACTTTTATTTTTGTGGCAGCTTCATGGGGATACAATCCACATTCACCGCACTCATTTAAACTGTGCAATTCAGTGGTTTTTAGTATATTCACGACCATGACCGCCATCTAATTTTAGAACATTCCTACTCCCCTCAAAGAAACCCCAGACCCACTCACAACCACTCGCATTCCTCCCTGCCCCTGGCCCCTGACAGAATCTACTTCCTGTCCCTATGCATTTGCCTCTTCTGGACATTTCCTATGAATGGAGCCATACAATACGGTTGGTCTTTTTGTGAATGGCTTCTTTTGTGAGTGGCTAGTGTTTTAAAGGCTCGTCCATGTTGTAGCCTGTGTCCCTCAGCACCTCACTCCTTTTTACTTCAAGATAATGCTCCACTTTTTGGATGGGCACGTGGACCGTTTCCACTGGGGGCTACTATGACAACGCTGCCACGGACATCCGTGTGCCGGTGCTTATGCAGACACGTGTGTTCTTTCCCTCGGGCACGCACCTGGCGTGGAACTGCTGGGCCTATGGCAACGCCACGGTTAACCCTCTGAGGAGCTGCCAGGCTGTTTGCTAAAGCAGCCTCACCGGTTCACAGTCCCAGCAGCAATGCACGAGGGTTCCAATCTCTCTACATGCTTGGTTCCAATCTCTCTACATCCTTGCCAACACATCCTTCTTGCCTTTCTTATCATAACCATCCTGGAGGCAGCAAGTGACCCGGTGTACTTCTAACGAGGCCACCAGGGACCTCCTAAGTGTCCACCCAGCAGGGGTTGGGGCCCCTGTGCTAGACTTCCCTGCTCGGCTGCCACTGCAGACCTCCCTCCTGCAGTGCCTCCTGCCCTGGCTTCTGAGGGCCCTCCCTCCCCTCCTCTCTTCCTCCTCGCTCCCCTTCCTTCCCTGTCTTTTCCCCTGGCTCTGCCTCCTTTCTCCACTTGCCCTTAAGTGCTGGTGCTCCCCAGGCATTCTCCACACCCCCTTGGGGGAGCGTATTCATTGATTCATCTTAAGCACCACCTCCCCGCCCCCCCTCCCCCAGTGACTCCCACCTCTCCTTCTCCAGTCACACCTCTCCCCCAAGCTCAAGACCAGCAATTCTGACCACTCAGAGCTCTGGGTCTCCCCGATGAGTGGGCCACAAGGACTCACTCACACACACACAGCTTCCAAACAGAGCTCTCCATCCTCCTCCATCACCCCCCTCGTCCTGCATGGCCAGGCCTGGTGGCTGAGGCCACAGCCAGGGCTACAGGAAGACAACTTGTACAAGTGGAGGTCAACCTGCCTGCCTCCCTTTCCTTTGCGAGACTATAAGCTCCTGGAGGGCAGGTTTGCCTCTTTGAAGCTCCTGTCTGAGCACTGAGCCCCACACACCCGGCACTCGAGGGATGCTGCTCGGAACTAAACACCAGGTGTGCTCACTGACTAAAGGATCAGAAAGGCAATTAGGGCCCTAACCGGTTTGGCTCAGTGGATAGAGCGTTGGCCTGCGGACTCAAGGGTCCCAGGTTCGATTCCGGTCAAGGACATGTACCTTGGTTGCGGGCACATCCCCAGTAGGGGGTGTGCAGGAGGCAGCTGATCGATGTGTCTCTCTCATTGATTGATGTTTCTAACTCTCTATCCCTCTCCCTTCCTTTCTGTAAAAAAAATCAATAAAATATATTTTTTTAAAAAAAAAGACAATTAGCAAGAACAGGGTAAGTAGGATATGAGAGCTGGTGAGCCGTACGAGTTCTTCACATATTTTTGGAAATTAGCCCCTTATCAGATGTATCATTGGCAAATGTGTTCTCCCACACAGTGGGCCCCCCCTTCATTCTGTGGGTGGCTTCTCCTGCTGTGCAGAAGCTTTTCAGTTTGATGTAGTCCCGTCTGCTTACTTTCCCCTTTGTTCGATGCTGAGCAAAAGAAGCCAGTCAGAAAGGGGCAGCTACCACATGATCTCACTTACAGGTGGGAGCTAATGAACAGAATAAATGGACCAACAAACCGACATGGCGACATGGAACAGACTGAGAGATCTCAGAGGGAGGGGGAGGGGCGGGGAGAGATAACCAGAGAACCTATATGCACATATGCATAGTCCGGGCGCACAGACAGCAGTGCGGTGAAGGCCTGGGAGCGGGTAGGAGCGGGGTGGAGGGGGCAAAGCGGGAGAAATGGGGGACCTCTGTAATAAACAATGAAAATAAATTCTAAAAAAGAGAGGGAGGGAGGGAGGGAGGGAGGAAATTCTGGAAGCCCAAAGGCAGGTTCCACACACTCTGGTGTCAGAATCAGGGAAGGCCTCCATAAAGAGGACATCTGAGTGAGCTTTGCAAGAGGAAGCACAGAAAGAAACAACTCTGAGCAGCGTTTCCAGCTGGGGCCGAACTGTGAGAGCCCCTCTGACTGTGGGTGCAGGGACCGCAAAGCTGCCGAGTGGACGCAGCACTGGATGAGTGACGGGGGACACGGGGCCTCACGTGGGGACCAGGGTTAGAAGGAAGCCATCGCTGGACGCTGAAGCTGCGCGCAGCCCTCCCGAGGGAGCTCACCCCTACGCTGGACACTCACCACCGTGTCCGGCTGTCCCCTTGGCCTTCAGAGCCCGTGTGCAGACGGGGGAAGAGCCCCGACCGCCGCTTGATGGGGCTCCGCGACTGGTTCTTGGCAGTTGCCGCCGCCACTGGAGGCTGCCAACGAGACCACCAGAATGAGCGCTCACTCCCCAAACCCAGGTCTCCTTCCCTCCACCCCCTTTCCTGGTCTACAAAGAGCCTGTGCACCACCCCCCATGCCCACAACTGGTCTGGAGAGATTCCCCAGAAACAAGACAGCTGGGAAGGGTGGGGCCTGTGGAGCAGGAGCTATGTATGACCTGCGGCTCAAGCCACCTGCAGCCCGTTTTCCTGTGTTCTTAGCCCAACCCTTACGGCCCCAGGTCACAATCCACTAGAACAGAATTCCTGGAGGAACATGGGGTCAGGGCCACCCTAAGGAGAACCCCACATACTGAGAGGACAGGATGCCTGAGGGGGTCACGGACTGAGAACCACAAGCTGAGAGAGTCCTGGGAGTGACCTGGTCCGACCTCTCGCTTGACCGAGGAGGATGTGGAGGAGGCGAGGGGCGAGGGAATTTGGACAAGGTCACCCAGCAAACCCCTGGCAGGACAAGCATGAGGTCCACAGGCACCCACAGGCAGAGGGAGCCTGCCAGGCATGTGGCTCTGCTTCTGCCACGTGTGGGGGATGACGGACGGAGGGCGGCAGAATGAGAAGGGGGAGATGGGAGCCCGCCAGGCCGCTAAGCCAGGCCGGCCCCAGCGTTTGCCATTCCCATGCGGTGCAACCTTGGGCAAGTGGACAAATTCTCTAGGCCTCGGTCTCAGCCACAGATTGGAGAGAACTGCCCTGTCCTGCTCACTTCACAGACCCTCTGGGAGGAACAAGATAATAGCTATGAAAACACTATTTGGTGAATCAAATGAATTACACAAGATCATTCACAATACCAATTGCCAGTATCGTGGTGGGTATTTTCTGCTATGACAGAAAAAAACAAGAAAACCCCAACATGCACAAATCCACAGCCACTTTGCTTTATCAAAAGAGGGACTCCGGCCCCCTCACCTGGCCGGCTCCTGGTGCAAGCTGGCCAGACCCAAACCCCCGGACCGGCCAGGCTCTCTTTTCTTGGAACTGTACACAGTGATTAGGAGCAAAGACTTAGGATCTGGGCGACCTACACTCAAAGCCCAGTTCTTCGGCTTTGCTGGGTGACCTCCCGCAAGTTGCCTAACCTCTCTGGGCCTCCCCTTCCTCGGATGTACAATGGAGAGCACTCAGCACCTCCCTCACACAGCTGTCACAGGGACCGTGAGTTACTTAGCTCAGTGCCCGGTGCACAGCAAGCAGGGGCAGCCACCTGTCATTAGGAATAACAAAGGGAGGGCCCTCTCACAGGCCCAGGACCCAGGGCCACTGCACAGGGTCGTCCCGAGGAGGCCCAGGTGTCAAGGAAACTCAGAGAGCAGGACCACAGGTGGGCTCCGGTCTGGGCCAGCCCCAAGTGCTGCCTGGCTGGAGGCTCAGTTTCCCTCCCCATCATCCGGTTCGCCCTGCCGATCGCCTGCCCAGGCCTGGGTGAACACGCCCCTCCCCCCACCAGGGCCTGGGGGGCCCCAGAGCCTGCAGACACTCACCGAGAAGGTGGTCTTGGTGACCTCCACGCTGTTGTGGGAGATGCCCCCGCTGAGGCTGCCGGGGAGGCCCCCGCTGTGCGGCTTCTTCTGGCTGGTCACCATGGTCTCCATGGAGTGGCTGCGCACGCGGATGGCCCTCTGTGGGGACAGCAGGTGAGGGGGCCTGAGAGTTGCAGCCAGGCCCCTCCAGATGACCCCGCTGCCTCAGTGGGATCTGCAGACACACTCCAGGCTCTGCGCACACATGTGCACACACACTCGCGCACACGCTCTCTCTCTTTCTCTCGGCAGCCCACATGCTAATCACTACAGTCTGCAGAGGACTGTCACATGCTCTGGGCACGTGGCGCTCTGCAGGCAGAGGTGAGGGAGGACACTGGACAGAGGAATCTGAGGGGTCAGCACCCCAGAGGCCCTGCAAGGTGGACAGAGGTTGTTACGGGGAAGGAAAGTGGGGCTTGGAGCCTGAGCTTCCTCACCTGCAAACCAGGAATGACATGCTCCAAGCAGCAGAAAACTAAGCGTCCTTCTATATTTAAACACTGGCTATCCCTTCTGCTGTCACCCCAAGGTGTGCCTGGTACAACTTGGAACATGTTCGCAGTTGGTGCACTGTGGCCAGAGCACTCCCAGACTCGCAGCACCTAACGATGAGCCCGCAGCCGGTGCCGCTGCTGACACAGGACACGCACTCTCAGACTCCAGGCGTGAGGCCTCAGAGGGCCCGGAGCTGCTCAGGCCGCGTGGAGCCCTGTGCCCACTTAGGGCCACCAAAGAACAAAGGGCCCATCTGTACACAGCGCAGTGTCCAGGAGGGGACAGCCAGGACAGTCACCGGCCCCAGTGCATGCAAGGATGAGAACAGTTAAAATGAAGGTTGCCGCGCCCACAGCAGGGAGGGAGCTGGGAGGTGCCGGCTGCTCTCAGGCTGCTCGGCAGGGCTCTGCAGGCCGCCTGCGTTGCTCTGGAGCCTGACCCAAGGGGATGGTTAGAGTGAGGCAGACAGATCCCACCTGGACCCGAGGGAGGATTTCCTGACATGGGAAGTCCTAGAGGCTTCCACCCGCCATGTGGATGATGCTCCCTGGTCCTGAAGGCCTTCGAAGACGACACGAGTTCTAGGAAGGGAAGTTTCTCTCTGGGATCCCCCAAACCCCACATCACTCCCTCTGACCACTCATTCAGTCCCTCGATGATGCGGCCAGGTGGCCACACCTATAAAGCTCTTAGCAGAGCACCCGGCACATACTAAGTACCCAGCCAATGCGACTACTCTTCTTGTTAATAGCGAGCATCTGTCATGTGCTTCCTGTGTGCCCAGCCCTGCCAGAAACTGGGAGAATTGCAGGAGGGGAGTCAAAGATGTATGAGACATGGCCCCTGCCTCCAAGGAGTGTACAGGCAGCAGGGAAACAAGACATCCCTAAAATTAGGGCAACGGAAAAGGCCCAGGCCAGTTGGGTGTTCCCGCTGTGTTAACCAGCTGTCCGGGCCCCCAGGGCCTCAGAGCCACATGCAAAGACTCAGGGATGCAGACATTACTAGTTTCTCACATACAAGTGCCATACTTCCCCATGCTCCTTGCTGGCAGAGCCACTGTCTGGCCCAACGTCCCCTCTTCCTCCACAGGACAGAGGAGTAAATCATGACCCTCAGTCACATCATCCATCCCCTTGCCAGGGGGACAGGAGGGGACGTCACTGGGGGCTTTGAGGAAAGATCTCCTCAGCGATTCCCGAAAGAGGTGTGACACCTCTGCACCTAGGACCGCAGCAGCCACCATGGGGCTGTGAGCGGTCAAGTCTACGGGCGAAGCTGACAAGATGGGGAGGGCAGAGGGGTCAGGGGATGGAACCTGCCTGCCACTGACCACGCTGCGCCATGAGCCGCCTGGGCCTTCTGGTTAAGTGAGCTAGTGCAGTGGTTGGCAAACGCATTAGTCAACAGAGCCAAATAGCAACAGTACTTCTTCAAAATAGACTCGCCCAGGCCGAAAACCGACTTCTGCGCATGGGCCACGAAGTTTCAATCGCACTGTACGCCCGCCCGCACGTGGTATCTTGTGGAAGAGCCACACTCAAGGGGCCAAAGAGCTGCATGTGGCTCGAGAGCCGCAGTTTGCCGACCACGGAGCCAGTGGATCTTCCTCATTGCGTGAGTCAGCTGAGGGGGGGAGTTCTCGGAACCTCAGCTTCAGAACACTGATGCAGAAGGACAAACATGGGACACAGCCCCCATCCTCACCTGGTTCACACCCACACGGAGCCACACGTGTCTGCTTACGCGCTCCATGTGCCCACCTACGTGGAACGGCTGCCCTTCCCTCCCTTGAAGCGTTGAGTCTACGGAAAGGTAGTCCCAAGAAAGCAGCGGGAATGCTGCCCCCAACCCAAATCGCGGGTCCCCCGGGAGCTCTCCCCACAGTCGGGAATTCACCAAGCTCAGGAGTGGCCGAGGACCGCACCCTGCCTGCCTTTCTATCCTGGGGAGGAAGCTGACTCAGGAAGGAGGGCCGTCTGCAAAGATGATGGCCCTGGAGGCCAGCTCCCCTTGAACGAGGCAGGGAGCCCACCAGCCGTGTACCCCTGACGGCATTCATCGGGCCTGGCCTGTCTGAGCCGAAGACGCCTCCTTGAGGGACATCAACTCTCTCTCTTTCTAGACCACAGAAGAGTCACTTAGCAACAGTGTCTGCAACATGGATAAACAGCCAGCACCTTCCATTCATTCCACCACCCAAAGATCATTCAACTGTGTGCCCTCAGAAAACTGAAGGCAGGGAGGTGTGGCGCCACTCGGAGGTGTCCTTAGATAAACAGAGTTTCCCCAAATGACTCAAGTGCTCCATCAACTCAGCCTCATTCCATTCCATTGGTGCCGCCACCACCACCACCGTCATCAACTGTGACATGCCAATGAATCACTTATGTTCGGATGCTTTCTCACGGTCTCTGCAGAGAAAACTAAGTGTGCGTCATGAGCCCTGTGTGATGGCAGCTGGTCCACTGAGCTTCACGCACGTGATCTTACTGCATCCTTCCAGCTCTGAGACACAGAGAGGACAGACACAGAGAAAAGGTCCTGAAACGCAAATGACTGCCGAGGTCACACCAAAGGTAAGAGATGGAACCAGGACCACACCCAGGACCCTGGGCTCCAGGCGAAATGATCCCAACAAGTAGCCCAGCTTGAACATATAATCCAACTGGTTGAGGGACTGAGGGTGATTAGAAACCACGTGCTCTCGGTCTCCCTGACATTAGGGAGGGCTCTTCTCCCCAACGGCCCGTGGTGCTGCTGAGTCCGTGGGGTGAGTCTGAGGGCACGGTGGCTGGCAGGGAACTCCAGGGAGGTGCGGGGCTTGACTCCTGGTTCTTCCCAGCATGGCGTGTGAGCCTCTCGGAGACAGTCTCCTCCCCTGTACAGCATGGTGATGGTCCCCACGCGAGGATGACACGATGGATGACAACTCCCTTGCGTGACACCTGCTTACTCAAGGTCATCTCGTCCCCCCCGCCCCACTCTTAGAGATGGGAAAAGAGAGATGATGGCTACCTTGAAACCCTACAGCGATACTCCATTTGGACAAAATCACCCAGTGACATGGTCTAACGTATGTCACATGTCAATCTGATGTAGAGCTGGACACACTAGCCTTTCAAATCGGTCAGAAGCATCAGGTGCAGGGCGGAGAAGAGGACAGAGGGCGGCGATGTGGGAAGAGGGAGGCAGGAGAGAAGAGGACAGGCCCACGAAGCCTTTGCCGGGGCATCAGGAGGTCTCCAGGGACCACCTGGCCCCTCTCCCACTCGGCCCTGCACATCCAGGCCACAGTTCATGTCCTCTCTGCTTGCATCTGCCCGGGGACGGGCTGCTCACTGCCTTCAGGGATGAACAGCCTGGCCTTTGAAAAGATCTTCTGTGCACCAAGCTGGAATCTTACCGTTTCCAGATGTTGGCGTCATGGACCAGTCTGTTCCATACGTCACACAACTAACCCTGTCTGTCCTCAGCTGCTCTCCTCCGAGCTGATCACCTCTAGTTCTGTCTCCCACCCTTAGTCACCACGGTTTCCCAGCCCTCGGCACACCTTTGCGGGAGCGAGAAAAGAGGGATGGAGTCACTCCCTCACGTCTGCGTATGTCTCACCAGTTAGTGTCACAGAGGGAGCGCGTCTCCTCTGGGCCGACCACAAATCCCGCTTCTTTACAAATGGGTTTTGTGAGTTGTTTCAATCTAACAAACTCAGCTTGGGGGACCCAGTGCACAAGGGTAACACTAGGGGGACACATGCTTATCTGTACCAAGTAAGCAGCAGAGGCAGGGCCTACGGAGAGAAAGATGCTAATTTCTTGCCGGCTGTGACAGCCCCCTAATCGGAAGAATCTGAGGTCCGGAACAGGGTATTCTGCCCCTTGGGCAGCACAAATAAAGGAGGAAGGCTGACGGGAGTAGGAAATATCCCTCCGCGTCTCCTTTCAGACGGACCAGGGCTCCAATCCATGAGCGTCCCCAGCCTGCGGGCACTTTGCGGGAGCTACCTGCAGAGTGGCGCTCCGGCCACTAGGGGTCAGAGCAGACCAGGGCATCGGCTGCCAGCCCCTCAGAGGCTGGGAGAAATTCACCCAACACTCCCGCTCCCAGCTCTGGGGCTGGTGGTGACCTTCTCCTCCGGCCCTCTATGCCCGCTTCTGCATGATGAGGTCATCGGGGGTTGGGCTAGCTCAGGGTTTCTCAAAATGTGGCTCACACGGGCTTTGTGTACATATGTTGATACATCAAGGAGCACCCCTTTTCCTGTCCATTTTATTAGGGACCAACAGAAACTTCAACAGCGGGCAGTGGCTGAGCACGGCATTTGAGGACAACAGTTTAGAGATCAATATTTTTCAAAGGTGAGTAACACACAGCTCCTTGAAAAAGAAAACTATTCTGGGTAGAGGAGGGCGATGGGGGGGAGGAATGCGGGACATCTGTAACAATGTCAACAATAACTAATATATATGTTTTTTAAATAAAACTATTCTTGCAAGACTATGTCCACAGACGCCCAGCACCGGTGGCCCCTGGCTGCACTGGCCCCTGCCTACTTACTCCTGTCTTTCGGTTGTGAGTCTCGCTGCAAAAGTTTAATCTCAACTGGAAATACATTTGTTTATGTCATCCGCTAAGTAAAAATGCAAAATGTGTCAGTGTCTGTAGAACTGGAGGAATCCTGAGAATATCCCCAGGCTCCTCCGAAGCAGGTCCAGGCGTCCATGAACCCACTGTTCTGTTTCTCATGGAAGAAACACTAAACCGACCGCCCATGAACGGAAGCCAGATGGACAGACGTGAAGAAGAGAAGAGCTACTCTAAGTGGTGTGAGGAGCCCGGAGCACAGCCTGGGGCAGCAACGGGTCTGCTTCTAGGACAGCGGTTCTCAACCTTCCTAATGCCGCGACCCTTTAATACAGTTCCTCATGTTGTGGTGACCCCCAATTTCATTGTTACAAATTGAACATAATTAAAGCATAGTGATTCATCACAAAAGCAATATGTAATTATATGTGTGTTTTCCGATGGTCTTAGGCGACCCCTGTGAAAGGGTCGTTCGACCCCCAAAGGGGTCGCGACCCACAGGTTGAGAACCGCTGTTCTAGGTAGAGGGACAAAGGGCCCTGGGCTGTAGGGGAGGGGGAACAGCCACAGAGGCCGGGATGGGTGGCTGGGGTCGCTGTGAGCCCTGGGACTTCTCCATTATGTTTCTGTGCATCTGTGGGACGAGAACTGTGACAGGAAGGAGAGAGGACCTGCAACTTCTCTTCCTGGAATCATTTCACGCACCTCTCCTTGCAAGAAGGACTTCATGGCGGTCCAGATGGAACGCCGATAATTCTGACACCACAGCACCGTCCAAGGTGCCTGGGAAGAAACAGCGAAACTAAAGACAGTTTCCTGGGCTGGGGCAGACCACAGCCGGGGACACCCACCGAAGGCAACGATGGAACTCGCAGGGCAAAGAGCTGGTCCCGGCGGGAGGAGGACACAAAGCTACTCCTATCCAGCAGAGCTCAGAAGGTTTGCTCTGCGCGACTGACCGTGACGCCCCCCCCCCCCCCACCCCACATTGCCCCTCAGACACGGGCGGAAGCAGAAGGTAGGAGGGACTGTCTTCAGCCTACAGTTGGGAGGATTTAGGGTTAAAAAGAAAACTTCCCTGGATTTCTGGATCAGAGACAAGGAATGGTCAAGGCCTGGAGCATCTCCCTTTCTGGAAACCCCGGTAGGCAGGCCGCTGGAGTCGGCCCAGAGGCAGGGGACTGGGAAATGGCCTCGGGTCACTGTCTTTTAGACCCGCAACCTGAGGTCGAGGCCGGGCCATTTTATCCACTGGGCACCGTGGGCCCGGTGTGCACAGCCTGCAGGAGTTCCCAGGTTAGAGAAATATTTGAAAACTGAAAAAACTATTGTAAACTCCAAGAGACAGAGAGAAACCTGCAAAACTGAAAGCAACAAGTCACTAGATGTCTGCAGCCAACAACAGCTCGAGTCATGGATAAGGACATCTGCCACGGAAGCCGGGAGCATCTGATACCCTTGCTGGGATGTGGGGCGGAGACCACAGAGGTGTTCCTAGTTCCCTGGTCTCCCATTCACCCCTCCCTCTGCCGGGCTAGCTGCCCTGGCTCCCTCTTCCCTCCCCCATCCCTCTTCTACCCACCCCTTTCCTCTGGATCTCAGCTCCTCCTGTTTCACCCTGGCCGCCACTGTCCATCAGGGCTGAGACAGATGTCCCAGGAATCTCCCACCAGCCCGGACACGCAGTCGGCTCCTGCCCGCGCCCGCGGGAGGAATCTCGGCAGCTGGCCCTTGGGGCCAGCAGGCCCTACCCTGCGCTCATGCTGCTGCCTGGCAGGGGGGCCGACCCCAGGCTTGCCCGGGCCAGGCTGGTGGGTGGAATCTTAATTGAGTTGGGACCCAGAGGCGGTGTCATGTGGCACCTGGGAACACACGCTTCGGAATCTGCCAGACACAGCTTCCATTCCCGAATCTGTTGGATGACTTGGGACAAGTTATTCCGTCTCCTCACATGCAAAACTACACTCCTAATTATTAAAATTGGGTATCAGTGATTCTACCCATAGCCCCAGCCTTGCACAGGGCATAGGGAGCAGCTGTGAGAGTTTAGAGCAGCGGTTCTCAACCTGTGGGTCGCAACCCCTTGGGGGGTCGAACGACCCTTTCACAGGGGTCGCCTAAGACCATCGGAAAACACACATATCTTTACATATTGTTTTTGTGATTAATCACTATGCTTTAATTATGTTCAATTTGTAACGATGAAATTGGGGGTCCCCACAACATGAGGCACTGTATTAAGCGGTCGCGGCATGAGGAAGGTTGAGAACCACTGGTTTAGAGGGATGATGGGTGTTAAGCTTTCACTTTACAGGGCAATGCTAACAGCTCACACGTCCACCAGGCACTGACTGTATTCCGGGCCATGCGACCCCTTCGGACTACTTCCATGAATTCCCCAACAGTGCCAAGACACGGGTCCCGCTGGCCATCCCTGTGTTGTTCATGTAGCTCAGAGACTTGAAAGACTGTGCCCAGGATCACAGAGCTGGGATTCTAATACAGGCAGGTCCAACCCCAACTCCACACACTGTCCCCAAAACGGTAGCTTTATAAATCACTCTGCCGCGGGCCATCAGCAGAACATTGACTAAGAACCAGAAAACCCGGGTTTGAAACAAGGCTTTGCTACCTCTGAGCAGGTGTAAGGTTTTTTTGTGTTTTTTAAAAAAATATGTTTTTATTGATTTCAGAGAGGAAGGGAGAGGGAGAGAGAGATAGAAACATCAATGATGAGAGAGAATCATCGATAGGCTGCCTCCTGCACGGCCCCTACTGAGGACCAAGCCCACAACCTGGGCATGTGCCCTCCTGACCAGGAATCGAACCATGACCTCCTGGTTCAGGGGTCAACACTCAACCACTGAGCCACGCCGGCCGGGCAGTGGGTGTAAGGTTTTGAGCAGTCCTGTGGCCTCTCATCCTGTCCCCTTGTGTGGGAGTGGAAGTAACAAGGCCCGTTCTGCCAACCGCACAAGGTAGCAGCCAGCTCAGATCAGATGCTGGGTGTAAGTGCTGTGTGGACCGGCAAGCACTTGGCAAGCACGTGACAATGAATCTTCTTTATGCCAGGCCAGCGAAGTGGCTGTCCCAGCTCCACTTGAATACTCCCAGGGACAGGGAGCTCACTACTTCTTTTAGCAGCTCATTCTGGTTAGAAAGTTCTTCCCTTTGCAAAGTCCACAGGGACTTGCCTCTGACTCCAACACACTGGCCCTGGCCAGGTCCTCGAGGGCCCTGCCAGCTGGGAAAATCCTTGCGGAACCCCACACCAGCTGCTGACGACAGCTAAGACCTGTGTCCTTGCTCCCGCCACTCTGCCCTGGCGCCCTGAACACAGGAGGAGGAAGATGGAAGCAGGAGTATTCTTGGTTTGCACTGGCTCCTCTCCTGCTAACTCTCCCCCCAGCCCCACTTGTCAGACTCCGGGCCAGGAGGAGAGAGGATCCAGGTCAAGGAAGCAGGTGAGGATGCAGCAGACACTGTTGGCTGCTCCAACCACTCACACTTCCTGATGCCCCGTCCTCTGCCAACCCCTGCAGTGCCCCTGCTGGTCCTGCCACATCTGGCTGGCACTGGGGCTCTGGGGTCAGGATCATGTGGATCTTGGACCTCTTCCCTTGTCTGCCCCGACCCTCCTGCCACAGCAGTCGGCAGCCGCTCTGTGCCCGTACCTTGAAGGACTCCAGGAATCCCCCGTGGCCCCCGTTCTCAAACTTGTCCTCTTCCGGGCCGAGTCCCAGCATGGCCTGTGTGTGGGCATGGAGCTCGTCGTGAAGGTTGTCCAAGAGGGCGGCCCTCGTCCGGTCCTGGGAGGAGGGAGGGGGGAGATTGTGGAGCAGGCACTGAGAGCAGAGGGGGCTCCAGCCGCCTGGCTGAGGGCTGCTGTTCTGGCCAAGCGCATCTTGGTGGCGGTGTGAGCTAAGGCCAGGCTGGGCTCCACGCTCACAAATGTCACAACTGGCACTACAGCTCAGTGCCCAGCCCTCTGCTCTCTTCCCGCTCCACCCCGCCAGCTCTACCTGACTCCTGGCCTGGCCCAGCTCTCTACCCCAAGCTCCACATCCAGGTACCACTGTCCACTGCTCCTCTCCATCCAGATGTTCCTCCAGAGCCATCGTACAACCTCCAGGGGGCGCCATGCACCCAGACCTGGACTGGCCCTTTCGGTGACCCAGCCTGCGCAGGCACCTCCAGATCAGCAGTCCCTGGCACAGCTACCACCCAGTGGTCGCCTGTCAGCAAAGAGCCCAGCTGAAGGCCTAAGAGCCACCCCACCAATCCACTTCCCCCCACCCTTAATACAGAAGTCCATCGGTCTTCCCCAAATCATTCCCCCTGTGCCTGGGGTAAGCAAGTTGCCATCGTCTCTCTTGAACTCCTGTCATAGCTTCTAACTGGCCACCCTTCCCGCCCTCCTCCCTTTCTATCTACCCTCCCCACCACTGTCAGGGTAATCATCTAATATGCAAAGCACACATCACTCTCCTGCCTAAGTCCTTTAATAGGGCCCACCCCCTCTAGCTCAAATCCCTTCTTGATATGACCCAACCTACATCTCCAGCTGAGGCCCCACCATCCCATCCCCCACGAGTCCTTCCCTCAGGCCACATCAAACCCTCTGGAACCCCCTCACCAAGTCATGCTCTGATTCTGCCCTGATTCTTCTTTGCTCATGCTGTCCTATGCCTGGAATAACCCTCCCCACTCTTTCCTCCCGGCAAACGGCTCATCAGATTCCCAGATTCAGCAGCTGAAGGGCCACCTCCTCCGAGAAGCCTTCCCTGAATACTCCCTAGACCCCCACAGGCAGAGGCAGTCACTATCCTAAGTCACAGCCCCCTTACTGGCCTCCATCAGGGCTCAGTGCTGGCAAACGGTATCTTTCCTCTAGTAATGGCCCCTCCCACCAGCCTTCGAACTCTGTATGAGCAGAAACTGAGTCGCATTTATGCCCGTGTCCCAGGAAACAGAACGGAGCCTGGCACACAGTGGTGCTCAATAAACGATTGGTGAATGGCTGACTAGACCTGAAATTTGGACTTAGTTTCCACAAGAAGAGTTACTGTATCAACGCAGGACTGACGACTTCGAGGGGCAAAGACGATGCTCTCCCCCACTGCCCACAGGAACAGACCCCGGCAGAGCCTGGCTAACAGGAGGGCAGGAGGAAGACCCCAGAAACCTCGTTCTCACCTCCAGTTTCGCGAACTTGTCCGACTTGCAGCAGGCGTTCTCTGCGTTGGTGAGCTTGGTGAGCAGGAACTCCCTGAACTCGGGGCCCTGGAAGACAAGCAGCTCTGGGACTCTCCCAGCCTCACCATGGGCAGGCAGAACGGTGGGGGGGTGTCTAGGAGCGCCCCTGAAAAGTCCCTTCAGACATTGGATCACATCTAGCCAGGCCAAGCCCAGCTGCTACGATGCCAACATGGAAACCAGCTCCCCGGGTCCTGGGAAACCATCCCTCCACACCCACAGTGGCATTCCCGTGCCTGGAGGCGACTTCTGCCCCAGACTCCTGGTATAAAAACGCTTCTTTCAGCAGAAATTCAAACTCCCTGAACGAGACCCTGTGCTAGGCCAGGCTGGCAGCAGGAGCAGAGGTGGGGGAGACCCCAAGTAAAGCCCCCCAACCCTGCTGAATAAAGGCCCGGCTAACGTCCCCGCCCAGGTTCGGCCCCACTGCAACCCCTGCCACTCCGGCATGGGAACCTGGCGTTTGGCTGTGAGAGAGCAGAAGGGAGAGCGTCTTACCTTCTGGAAAACAGGGGGGTTGGGCAGAGGGGGGCCAAAGGCCGGCACGTCTTCCCGCGCGGTGACTGAGACCTGAAACAGAGCCTCGGTGTGAGCCAGGAGGGAAGATCCATGTGCCGTGCCCGGGCCCCAGGCAGCCCCACTTCCCTCGGCAGATCTCGCCCCCTCCTCCCCTTGCCCCTGGGAGCCATGGCCAGCGTGGCAGAGCTCCTAGGAGTGGGCTGGATGGCATGGCACCATCACATGCTCGTCTGCACCGCTGGAGGCCAGACGTGAGCCTGGCACGAGGAGGGGACAGGGCCTGGGACCCCACCTCTAACGCAGTGCAAGCGCTCAGGACGCATCTCCTGGCCGCACTGGCTGGGGTGCGAAGCCCACGGAGGAGGCACGGTGAGAATTATTAGCCTCTTTCGCTGGTGAGGAAGCAGGTGCCCAGAGACACGGAGTGACCCTCCCAAAGGCACCCAGGGGATGAGCCACCAAGAAGAACAGAGAATCCAGACCCTGCTCTGGGGTTCTAACCACAGCCCTGGCTCCCAACCTGTCCACACTTCAAGTGCTTAAACTAGAAATGCCAATGGCACGGGCTCCCCCCCCCCCCCCCAGGCCTGAATCAGCAGCGCCGAGGCGAGCCAGGAATCTGCAGCTGGGAGCTCCTGGGAGCTCCTGTGCAGCGGGCGGGTGAGCGTCTGGAAGCCCTGACCACCCCCCACAGGGTCAGGCAGTCGGGGTGAGGCCTGAACCAACAGCGCGGGGCCCAGGCTGGGAAGTGGGGGGGGAGGACATCAGGGTGAGCTGCGTGCTGCGTGCTGCAGAGGGGGTACCAGGCTCTGGGTGGGTGCGCACCTCTGGCCAGCCTAGCGAGGCACGAGTTAATGGAGTGAGAGCCCCCAGATGTTCTGTGTGGGGTCCCCCAGGCCTGGGACAGGCCCCACACCTCCATCTCCCCTCGGCACGCAGGTGCCCTGGTTTCACCCGTCCTCAGCCCACGAGGCTGCAGGCCTCTCTGGAGATCTGCCCTCTCCCCCGTCCCAGGCGGGCGGCTCTGACGTGAGCGCGGCCCTGGCCCACCGCCAGCTGCTGGCCTGTGAAGTAGGGCAGATGCTGCGAGTCGGCCAGCCAGGGTGAGCAGGCAGCTCGGAGCCCGGCCAAGGAAAGGCCCGGCCAAGGGTCCGCAGGGGAAGGGAGAGGGGAGGGCTGGTCAGTACCAAGTTCAAAGCTGTCGGCAGGGCCCACACGGCAGCGACCACAGTCAGGGACCGGGGTATGGGCTGCTGACGTGATTTCTGGCCGGTTCCAGCTGCCAAACGCAGTTCCCCACCACCACCCTCCATGCGCCATGGCACAAGTCAAGGATTCCACCCCCAGAGCCAGAACCTGGGGAGGGGGTGGTGGGAAGGCTCCTGACCGGCTGCCGACTGGGCCAAGGCCGGAGGCCAGGCCTAGCCCTTGCTCTTCCCACCTGGACACCCCTCTCAGGCGTGCATCTGCGTGGGCTGTGCTGACTGGGCAAATGGCTTCATGTATGTTCTGAAATCCACCAAGTGTCCAGACAGACAAGTCCACCGCAGCAGCCATGTCAGAAAAGTGGGGACAGGCCCTTCCTGTGACGGCCATTCCTCTCCCGTCCCCATTGTGCTCCCTCTCCTGACCCCTTTCCAGCAGAGCGCGGGCCTCTGTTGTTCCCGCCTCTTGGGGACGGTTGGGTTGCTGCGCTGAAAGCAGAAGCTCCACCTTCCTGTTTTCTAAATTCCGTGCAGGCCGCCCAGCGGGGGCCGAGCAGAGATTCTGCAAGGCTGGGAAGCGGACAGAGGCCGGGGCCTGTGAGGAACAAGGATGCGCCAGGAGGTGGGAACCTCGCAGGCTCGCGCCCACGAGGGGCCTGGAAACCTCAGAGAACCGCCCAGGTCGCCGGAGCCACGGACGGCAGTGAGGGGAAGGGGGCACACGCAGACCCCTCTCCAAGGGATCGGCTTTACCTAAGACCCCTGAGACCTGTGCAAGACTTCAGGGGCCAGGCTCAGGCAGGAGGAGGGAGGGAGGGAGTCCTGATGATGGCTCGGCTGGCATTCCCTTCCAACCTGGCAGGATGGGGACCAAACTTGTGCCTGGAGAATAATCCCATGTGACACTTCACGCGCACCCGGGCTCTGGAGCCAAGTTCCCGCCTGCTCCGACGGCTCAGTGTCGGCGACCACAGGCCGGCCTGGACAAGGCGATGCTGCCGTTTCCCTCCTAAGTGCACCTAATAAAGGGCACCTGAGGTGCCACACAGTTCCCCAAACCACTTCTTATCCGTCTCACACACACACCTGTTTCTCAACTTCCCCCTGCCCCTTCCGACCACATCAGGGCTGGAAGGAACTCTGAGGTTGTCAAGCCCAACTTCCTCATCGCACACAGACAGAATCAGAGGCCCAGAGGGAGCAGGGACTGGCCATGGTCACAGTCAGAGGACCAGAACCCCAGGCTCCGAGACTCTAGGCCTGGGCCCTTTTCTGCACGCCCCCACCCTCCCTCCCCTCCTCTCCTATTGTTTGTCCTCCCCCGAGGGGCTTTCCCAAAGCACTGCTGAGCCCAGGGAAACCTCCCTCTCCTGCTTTTCCAGAGCCCCTAAGCCTGCAAGCGTCAGCTAAGGTCTCCTTCCACCCTGGGCCCCCTGAGGCACCTGACCAGGTCCTCCTCAGTCTGCTCATCACCTGGGGTTCACGGAGGTTTGGGGAGCACCTTGGAAGGCTGGTCTCCCTCCCTGCCCCCTGCCTTCCTGGCCCCATTCACAGATCTTGCCTTCCAACCTCCACGCTCTCCTGACAGGTGGAGCACAAGGTCCCACATCCGGGGCCAGCCGGGCTCTTCCTGTGGGTCCTACCTCCCTGCTTCTCACCACCTCTCTCAGGGAAGCGCTTCTACCTGGACCGCAGGCTGTGGCTGGGAAGACTTGGTAAAGACTTCTAGCATCAAAGCTGGAGGTGGGGTGCCGATGGGGGGACCTCTGACTTTTCTCTGTTTTGTCCTAAGCTCTTGGGAAAGTGGAGAAGCCAATTAGCTGAGCTCCACTTCCTATCAGAAACTTTTAAAATGCCAAACGGCCACAAGAGGGCCCATTCGGCCAGCAGAGGCCCAGCAGACAAGACGAGCCAGCACATGCACGTGCACGGGACTGCCTGGCCGGGTCTGAGAGCCTCCCCGCCTCTCGCCCATCACACACCTTTCTTTGGGGATCCCAAGCAGTAGCTCTTCTCTCTCTTCCCTGAAGGCTGGTTCTGAAGGTCACGTGCACGTGCCCACCCCTGGCACACAGTAGGCACGGAGTGAATAAAATCTGCTTCCACCAACAAATCCAGCAGCTATTCGCCCATTTCGGTCAAAGCAAGTGAGCCTTCAGGGAGATGCCCAAACCACGGCTTCTCTACCTTTTCGGCTGAAACCGCTCAGTGACAGGAGGCCATGGACATGGGCATGGGCATGAAAGAGATCGGCTCTCCTCCTCAGCAGAGAGGTGTGGGGTTTGTTTGGTTGTGTATTTGTTGGTTGGTGTGGGGTTTTTTTGAAGCCTCATACTTGGCTTTAAAGTTGATGTGAATTCTGCACTTAATCTGTCTGGCTTTGTACTGATATAGCAAGTATATCACATCATTTTATTTTCCCTAAAACTTCCAGCAAAATGGATACATCATGCAGACAGCTACGAGGCGCTAGGGCTTTGTAAACCCCCAGAACCAGCACTGGCCTAAGTTATGACACAGGAAACGTTTCCAGGCCTCAGAGCTTCCCATCAGCATGACAGGCTTTTCCCTCTCCCTGTAACAGCGGCTCCTAACCTTGTGGGGAGCAGGCAGTCCGCTGAGAGCCTGAGCTGCGGCCTCTCCCCCTAGGAAACGCAGCGAAAACGCAAAGAAGCACGTACACTCGACGTTCTGCACGCATCTGCAGGGGGTTCAAGGGCTATATGACATCCACTTAGGAACCCTGCTTCCGTCTGTCTCCCTGGGGTCTCATGCCCCCCAACACTGACACAGAGAAACTGATGCCCAAGAGGCGGGGATTATTTCTGGCAGAGAGGCAGAGTGGAGAGTTAGTGATTCAGCCACCAGAGGGCGGTGTGAGGGCCGCTGAGGTGGTGGGCTCACCCGCATCCATGAGGATTTTGAGCTCCTCTGAAAGACTGCTGATTGGTTAGGGCAGTGGTCGGCAAACTTATTAGTCAACAGAGCCAAATATCAACAGTACAACGATTGAAATTTCTTTTGAGAGCCAGACTTTTTAAACTTAAACTATATAGGTAGGTACATCGTTATTAACTTCATTAGGGTACTCCTAAGCTGGCCTTTGCTAAAAACGTCCTCCATCTGATTGAGGTACGTTCGCTGAGGTCGACCCCTTCCAACTCTCCCATCCACACTCGTCTTGTACACTTGTTTCGTCTATCTCCTTTCGTTCATCCTCTCTGTATGTCCAAACCATCTCAGCATACCTTTCTCAATCCTCGACACTACATCTTTCACTCCACAACGTTCCCTAAAATTAACTTAATAAACTTTACTTAAAGTTTTAAGTCAACTTCACACTGTACGTGCGCGCCCGCACGTGGTATTTTGTGGAAGAGCCACACTCAAGGGGCCAAAGAGCCGCATGTGGTTCGCTAGCCGCGGTTTGCCGACCACTAGGTTAGGGGGCTGAGACCCCAGGTACTCATAATCCACCCCCTGGCAGTCTTCAAATTAAGATCAACCATTTATTCCAGAAGAGCTAAACCAGAGGGGCCACCGGGGGCCAGGGTCTCCCAGGCCCCTGCGCCCCACCCTTCTCACCATGAACACCCCTTTTCTTTCTTTTCTTTGTTGCCACCTCTTCCTCTCCCTTTCCTGGCAGTCCTCTCTGTGTTTTCCTCCTCCCCGCTGGTTCTGCCAATGGCGTGACCAGATTCCCAATAGGAGCATCCGGGCTTCTCAACCCTTCGGTTAGATGGTGCTGAGCCTGGAGAGGACCAGATGGATGAGATGACCTCAGAGGATGGGTGCTCCCCACTAAGAGTCGAGCCCCCCAAATCCCAGAAACCTGAGAGCCGTGGAAAATCAGTCACACCACCGCCAGGAGTGGCACCTTGGAGACCAGGTCGAGGAACCACGGGGAACTGGTATTTCGGATTCTCGCTGAATCCGTAAGTGTGGTGAGGCGCCTCGGCCACCGCGCCCTCCCAGAGTCGTTCTCCTCACCTTGTAGGCCGGGGTGTCCGTGCCCGGGCTCTCGGCCTGCACCACGATGTAGGCGTGTAGGAAGTTGGAGGCAATCATATCTGGGACAAACGGTGTGTTTTCCTCTTGGAAGATGATGGCCACAATGTCATTCCCAATGTGTCTCTTTCTCTGGAGCTAAACAAAAAGCACCCCATTGTTATAAGCCAGCTGGGAACATCCTGAAAGCAGAATAGATCTACACAGGAAATGCCTCGTTATGCTATCTTTATACGTAAACCCTGGAACTCGGAGACCTCGCTCTCCAGGGAGCTTTTCATTTTCATCTTTAGAAGCCATCAAAAAGGAAAAAGTGGGGAAGGTGCCCAAGTTGTTAGGTAGAGACTAGCAGGCATCTCACTGAACTCTAGAGTGTGCAGAGCTCACACTCGGGACACGGGGGGAAGAGTTCAACGTGGAGGCCCAGGTTTTGCCCAAGTGATCCAGGAGAAACACAAACACAGGTGAAGCTCCCTGAGAACAGGAGCAAGGCCACCAGCCTGCAAGCGGTGAATCAGCTCCTGCACACAATGCCTGCCACTGTGGGGTGCAGGGGGCAGGGAAGAGGGCAAAGTCAGAGACCTGAGGGTAATCTGAGAAGGCTTCCTGGAAGAGGGGGTAGTAGGGGGGGACAATTGATGGGGGTGTGGGTGAGCAGGGATGAGGCGGCAGATCATTCTACACCAGAGGGGAGCAGAACCATGCTTAGAGACACAGGGGCAACAGGGCTTCGTGGAGGTCATGGGGGAGAGAGAAAGCCAACCCTGACTCAGTACCGCAAACTGGGCCAGGTGCTTTCACAGGTGAGCTCAGTCACCACGCACCTGCTGTGCGGCAGGAGCCATGCTGGGCTATCCACACGCACGATTTCAAATGACAAGGCCCTCCTGTACACCAAGTCCTGGCGAGGTGCTTGCCTGTGCATTTGTTCCTTTATTAAGCACCTACTGCATGCAGGCCCTAAGCTTCACTTTGAGTTTCTTGTTGGAAGATGATGGCCACAATGAACACCCGTTTTATATACTGAGCCCATTTTTATATACTGAGCCCAGTGCTGGGCACTTGTACACAGATTCTCTCCCTTATTCTACACACACCATCTCGTTTCTTGGGAAGAGAAAATTAATATTTATTCAGTCCTTGCCAACAGCCAGTCTCGACATACTTCCCACTTAACACTGGTGAGGCTGAACGCGGGCGGAGAAGGGCCCTCAGCCGCAGGCTGGGTGGCGGGAGGGGCGGTGAGGGGACAGAGACTGGGGCGAAACACAGAGAAAACCTGCTTTGGCTACAAAGGAATCCTGTCCCATTTGTTTCTGGAACATTCAGCAGTTATTTTAGAGCCAAATCACAGTCCCATTTGCCAATTTCCTTTTTTTCCATAGAAGCCGAGTATTGTTTACAGAATTACGTTTGTGCTCCCTCCCCATCCCCTGCTCAGAGACGATGGGTCGGCGTCTGGCGAAAGGCCTACCTTCCCTGCTTATGCTCCTAAGAGACTGAGAAGGCAAAGGGCGGGGTGCAACAGCCAGAGATCAACTGCTGGATTCGGGGCTCAACAAGGAAAAAGCCAGGCCTTCCCTGGGGACACAGCATCAGAAGCAGCAACAGAGAGGGTGCGCAGGGAAACCCTGGGAGCGAGGTCTCCTCCAGGTTCTCTGGTTGAGGGAGGGGCTCAATTCCTGCCCACCGGCAGGTGTGCTGCGAGCCCTGGGAGCCGAGGCTGTGAGACTAGAAAAGCTGGGGGGAGGGAGGTGTCTTGTGCACTAACCAGTGACATCACTGGGGCAGGAAGTGGGGCACAAGCCTCATGGTCTGGGTAGCGAACAGCTGTCAGGGAGGAAGCCTGCCGCACGCCCGACATCGTACTGGGTCCTACATTCAGAACCAGGTGTGATCCCCACAACAACACTCAGACACACATGGCGCTATCCCCATTTTACAGATGAGAACTATGAGGCCACGAGATCAACCGCTCGCCCAGAATCACATACCCCGAAGCACAGAGGTGGCGTCAAGGACATCTGCAGACCCCGTCGGGACTCTTCACCACCCACCACGTGACCAGGGCCCTGGGCTCCGCTCCCAGCTCTGCCCCAAGCAACTGGGACACAGTCTTTTGACCACACCGAGCGGCAGTGCTCCCTGGTCAGAGCGGGGTAACCCTCAGCCCTGCTGTCCTGTCCGCGGTGGTGAGATAGTGCGAGAGAACAGGCTGTGAGGGGAACAGCACCACTGGACAGACTGGCCTCTTGGTGGTGAAAGGGGAGGGGGTGCACTCCCTCCAGTAGGTGGGACCAGAAGACTCTCACCTCATAGACCCCAGGTTCCCAGATCCCTCCCGCCCCCGGTTACCTGCTGGGCGTCTCCCTCGGTAAAGGGCAGCTTTGTGGAGACGTGAAACATGATCTCCCTGTCCCGAAATATCGTGTACACCGACTCCACCCCCGTCTGTCCGTGGGTCACGTCCAGGCCTCCTCGGAAACTGTCAGCACAAAAAACGGGGCAAGTGCCACGGGGGGAGAGAGTGGGGGTTAGTGGGCAACTTGGTGCAACTTTCCCTAAAAACATGGGGCAGGTGAAGAGGCGTGGAGAGTTGGCTGAGAGACGGTGATGCGGGGAGAGCAGGCGGGTCTGCCCTTCTGAGCAGACGAGCCCTGGTGTCCGCCCAGAAACGCACACTGAAAAGACAAAGACAAATTCCAAGCTTTGGCTGCATCCCCTCCATAACGTGAGTCATGTGGGAAGGGAGGTCGTCCACCCACAAATCCCAGATGAGTGCTGTCCTGGGTGCCAGTGGCCCCTAAGGCTGCACACCAGCCTATGCTCCCTGCAAGGCCATGTCCAAGTCCTCGGCCCAAAGCCCAGGAAACCGGCCATCCTGCTGGGTGGTGGTGAGCCCCATAGGAGCCTCCAGAGTCAGCCTGAAGAGGTGACAGGTGCCTGACTTCTGGCCAGCCGGCGTCCGATGTGGGGACAGGACCCCACACGGCAGCACCCAGCCTGGAGGTACCCAAGGAGGCCCCTCTCTTGCTATCTCCCCACAGGCAGGAAAGGAGCTAAGGAACTGGGTGGCTTCTGGCAGCTGCCCCTTCTTCCTTTATGGACACGGGGCTGCTAGCCACGGATCACATTCTTCAGCACGAAGAGGAGGATGCAGGTTCCTTTAAGAAGATGAAATCAAATAGACCCTGGACATCAGTCCCCCCAGGCTCTGCAATACGGTCCAGGAAATGTGCTCGGCCGGCGTGGCAGAAAGCACGCGGGCCGGGGTCAGGCACTCCAGGTTCTAGACCTGCTTCTGCCCCTAAGTCAGCCCAGGGCCTTGGCATCTCCCTTCATCTCTCTGGGCCCATTTCCTTTCTCTGTAAAATAAAGGGGTAGGCCTTGGCCAGCATGGCCTGGTGGTCAGAGCTTTGGCCTGTGCACCGGAGCACCTCGGGATTGATTCCGGGTCAAGGACATGGTCCTGGGTTGCTGGTTTGATCCCCGGCCCCATCGGGGTACATACGGGAGGCAACCAATTGATGTGTCTCTCTCACCCCCCCCTCTCTCTCTCTCTTCCCTCCCTCCCTCCTTCCCTCCCCTTCCACTCTCTCTAAAAGTCAATGGAAAACTATCCTCAGGTGAGGATTAACAGAAATAAATAAGTAAGTAAATTTAGAAAGTAAAGGGATAGGACGACATGACCTCTGGGGTCCTTCCTGGTTTTAACAGACTTTATTGCATCTATTCAAGACACATCCTTTCGCATTTTATGATCTGTGAAATCTGGAAGCACCTTACAAAGATGGCACCTTGGGGTCAATGGAGGTGGTGTGATCTGCCTTAACCCCCAACAACCTGTGGGGTCAGCACTGTCTATCTCGCTTTCACAGGTGAGGAAACTGAGGCTTGCAGAGGTTGTCACGTGTCCAAAGTCATAGAGCTACCAAGCAATGGAGGCGGAACTGTAACCCATGTGAGACTGAGGCCGGACAGTGACTACCTTGAAGGAAAGGAGGATGGAGGGAGAGGGGGGGAAGGGGAAGGAAGAGGAGAGAAGGAAGCAGAGGAAGAACACCTAGGGATTCCAGAACACCTACTGCCTGACAGGCCTGGGAGTTCTCACACGCGTTGGGAGATCCTATTAACGTGGCTGCTGGAGCGGGGGATTCGGGGGCTGCCACTGCCGGCCGTGACGCACGGCACAGTCCCACCAGGTATGAAGGTCCCTCCCAAAGGTGGCCTTTGCCAAGGAAAACCAAAGGCCAGAGTTTTCCAAGCAATAGCTCCCATATGCTTTCTGTCCACTTGGAGAACCACGGACGGTGGCATAGATTCCTGCCAGGGGGAGGGGGCTAGGGGTGTGGGCTACTGTTTTTCTACCAACTCTTAGTTAGCCATTCTTCCTGTGTATGATCTAAAATGGATCATTTCCCCCAAACAGCACAGGGCCCGCTTCCCTGAATGCTGGCAGGTGAGTGATAGGAAGGTGGATTCATTAAGCTCTCGGTCTGAGCCAAATGTAATTAGGAAGGCGCATCTGAGCGGGAGTAGCTTCATCATGCGTCCTAGGCCGGTGTCAACGCCTTTCAGATAACCTGCGTCCTTGATTATCCCCTGGGCTCCTGTCCCCTTGGAGTGTCGATCATTCGCTGAAAAACAACCCCGTGTTTCCTGTGTGTGTGTGGGGGGGGGGGGGGAATTATATATTTTTATTGATTTCAGAGAGCAAGAGAGAGGGAGAGATAGAAACATCAGTGATGAGAGAGAATCATTGATCAGCTGCCTCCTGCATCAAGCCCGCAACCCGGGCATGTACCCCGACCGGGAATCAAACTGTGACCTCCTGGTTCATAGGTCGACGCTCAACCACTGAGCCACACCAGCTGGGCTCTTGTGTATGTTTTTAAGTCTCACATGCCCTCCCTGAAACTCAGCAGTCGCCCCTTGCCCTTCCGCCAGGTCCTCATCCGTGGGGCTGGAGCCATCGCATGGCTGGCACCTACCCTTTGAAGTCCTGTAGGGTGATGGTGTCCCCCAGCAGGTCCAAGAACTCCCTGAAAGCTGGGCTCTCCTCGTTGTTCCCAAACAGCTCCTCCTCCAGGGTCTGGAAGACAAACAGGCCAGGGGCAAGAGTTAGAAAGAGACTTCTTGGTGCCAAAGGAAGGAACGTGGTTGTGCAGTTACCGGTCCCTTTTTCTCTTTCTCCCTGTCCCCCACCACAATCGCCATCCAGTGGCTCTGTCCTTGCCTGGAGGAAGGACTGGGGCTCGCTCACAGACCTGGATGTGGGGGGCTGGTTAATGAGGACTTTCTCTTCAAACGCAAGCTGCTGGTCAGTACAAAAGCAAAGCTAAAAAGCCCTGGCTGGTAGGGCTCAGTTAATTGAGCGTCCTCCCATACACCAAAAAACACAAAGCTGAAGCAAAGAGCTCTTAGGGTGCCAAAAACCAATCCGTAAGTGAAAACTGATAGCTGGACTTCTGACCAAGGACTCCTACCTAGAATATACAAAGAACTCTTAAAACTCAATCGTAACCAAAACCACAAGAAGATACTACTTTACGCGCACTGATGGCTAGGATCAAAAAGAAAGGCAAGTGTTGGGGAGGGTGTAGAAAGATCAGAATCCACATACGCTGCTGGGGGAATATAAATGGCGCTGTCACTTTGGAAAGTCTGGCAGTTCCTCAAAAGGCTCAACAGAGCATTACCATAAGACCCACAATTCCACTCCTAAGAATATATCGAAGAGACATAAAAACACAAGTCCACACAAAAACTTGGAACGTTAATAGCAGCATTCTTCATAAAAGCCCCCAAATGGGAACAGCTGAAAGGTCCATCAGCTGACAAATGAATAAACATGTGGTACGTCCATACAATGGAATATCCTTCAGCCATAAAAAGGCGTAAAGTGCTGACTCATGCTACAACATGGATGAATCTCGAAAACATTATGCTAAGTGACAGACGCCAGACACAAAAGGCCGCATGTTATGATTCCATTTACATGAAATGTCCAGACCAGGAAACCCATAGAGACAGAAAGTCGATTGGTCGTTACCAGGGGGTAAGAGAGTGGTGATGGAGAGTGACTGCTAATGAATGTAGACTTTCTTTGGGGTTGACGGGAATGTTCTGGAGTTAGATAGTGGTGATAGTTGCATAATTCTGTGAATATTCAACTGAACTATACACTTTATTTAGATATAATCCACATACCACTGTGAACTATATGGTATCTGAGTTATACTTCAATAAAGGTTTAAAGTTTTTTTTTAAATTTTAACTCAACAGTAAAAAATAACCCAGTTAGAATATAATCAACAGTCAGCCATCTTAATCTTTCTCTTGGAATCTTTCTGTACTGTTCAGAGATACAGAAGATTGTGGTTGTAAATAGCATCCTCTTCTTACTTCTGCTTTCTATTTTAAGGATTAGGATCTACTGTGATTAACTTTCCTTTTGAAGTTTCTATTACTATGCTAATAAAAAAAAGAAAATAGTCAAAAGACATGACAATCATTTCACCTAAGAGGATATACAGATGGCAAATAAGCATATGAAAAGATGTTCAACATTATCAGCCATTAGAGAAATGCAAATTAAAATAATAATAAGATATAAATATAATGAGATATCACTGCACATCTACCAGAACAGACAAAATAAAAAATACTAACAACACCCAGTGCTGCCAAGGATGTGGAGATAACAGACCAATCAAATATTGCTGGTAGGAATGCAAAAAGGAACAACTGCTCTCAAAAATAGTTTGGCAGTTTCTTACAGAACTAAGCATATAGGTACCTTATAACCCAGCAATTGTACCACTGGGCATTTATCCCACAAATTTAAAAACTTATGCTCATAAAAACCTGTCTACAAATATTCAAAGCAGCTTTATTCAGAATACCCAAAACCTGGAAACAACCCAGCTTTTGGTCAATGGGTGAATGGTTAAACAGACTGTGGTACACCCACACCATGGAATACTACTCAGCCATAAAAAAGAATAAACTCTTGACATGCTGCAACACTTGGATGAATTTCACCAAGTGGAAAAAAGCCAATCCCAAAACTTTATATACTGTATGATGCGATTCAGAAAACATTTTTGAAAGGACAAAGTTTTAGAAATTGGAGAACAGATTAGTAGTTGCCAAGAGTTAGAGACTGGAGGGGGAAGGGAGCATAAGAGGCAGGAGGGAGATTGGCATGGTTACAAAAAGGAAACACAAGATGTCCTAAAAGCAAAAAGTGCACTGGAATTCTGTATCTTGACTGTCTAACCTAAACATGTGATAAAATTATATAGAATGAAATACACACACACACACACACACACACACACACACCAGATGAGTACATATAAAACTGGGGAAGTCAGAATAAGACCCATGGATTGCACGGTTGTGATATTGCACTATCTTATCTAATAATAGATGGAAATTGACCATACCTTCGCTACGCCTCCCATTGGCTAATCAGCATGATATGCAAATTAACCACCAACAAAGATGGTGGTTAATTTGCATACGTAGGCTCCAAGCAGTGGAGCGAAGCCTGACGGCCCGGGGCCGGTAGAGCAGCGAGGCCTCACAGCTCTGGGGCCAGTGGAGAAGCGAAGCCTGATGTTTCCAGGGCCGGCTCCAGCCAGAACTCAGCCAGAGCAAAGGCCTGGGCCCCGGGTGCCAGAGGCAAACCAGTGCCAGCAGCCAGGGGAAAGGAAGGCCTATTGCACGAATCTCTTCGTGCAACAGGCCTCTAGTCTACATATATATAAAAGACTAAGCGACCAGCCAACCGGCTGGTAGCTATGACCCACACTGACCACCAGGGGGCAGACGCTCAACACAGGAGCAGAAACCACAGGCATGGAAACATTGAACAGACTGATGAATCTCAGAGAGAAATCGGGAGGGAGAAAAGGGGAGGGTGGGAAGAGATTAACCAAAGATCTTATATGCATACTAGAGGCCCAGTGCACCAGTGGGGTCCCTTGGCCTTGCCTCCACCCTCTTGCAATCCAGAAGCCCTCGGGGGATGTCAGAGAGCCCCACAGGCCAGGCCAAGGGATGCCACCAGTGCACAAATCTGTGCACCAGGTCCCTATTAGTTTTATAAGACACTAGAGGCCTGATAAACGAAAATCATGCAAGAGTAGGCCCTCGCACCCCCAGCTGCCTTGAGGCCCCACCCCACACCCACTGGTTGTTCTGAAGGTCATCCGAAAGGTCGTTCAGGAAGGTCATTCTGCCATCCAGTCTAATTAGCATATTAGCTCTTTATTATATAGGATTACCGGTGGGGGAAACTGGGTGAAGGGTACACAGGTCTTTCTATAAATTTCTTACAACTACATGTAAATCTACAAATATCTAAAAATTAGAAGTTTAATAACGTTTTTAAATAGAAGGCAAAGCTAAAAAGAGTAGTAGGCTCTACAATTGTGACAGGCTTGAAACACTGAGTGGCCCACCGATCATCAGGCTCTCCCACAGTGGCAGGACCTGCAAACAGCTGAGGGCTCCACAAGCATCCACAGGTGGCCACGAGCAGCCTCAGGTGACGCAGACACTCCAGTCTGCACCACCGCTTGAAGAAGAAGTCTCCAGCAGGTGTTCTTTAACGCCTCCTTAACGAGTACATTAGCCAAAAAAGAGCTGAGCCCAGGTTCCAACCCTTCAATGGGTAACAGAATCCAGTCAGGCTTCAGTAACTTTTAATTTTTACAGTATTTCTGTTTAGAACCACCTTCATTTCATGTACAACAATACTGATTTTCCAATTAGAGTATCAATATAAAAATTTCCTTTAAAAATAAATGCATTTCAGCCCAACCGGCATGGCTCAGTGGTAGAGCGTCAACCTATGAACCAGGAGGTCCCAGTTCGATCCCTGGGTAGGGCATATACTGGGATTGTGGGCTCAATCCCCAGTAGGGGGCATACAGAAAGCAGTCAATCAATGATTCGCTCTCTTCATTGATGTTTCTATCTCTCTCTCCCTCTCCCTTCCTCTCTGAAATCAATAAAAACATATTAAAAATAATAACAAATGCATTTCAGTTGAAAAAACTTTTAAAGAAAATATTACGCAATTGATAGTAGAGGTGTGATAAAAACTGTAACGGTGCCATACAGTGGGACAAACGATACTGAGTATGGCTTGTGAATGTCTGAAGTTTGGGGCACACCACTCTCTAGTAGAGGCCTGCAAACTAGCCCTGTGGGCCAAGTCTGGCCTGCTGCCTGTTTTTATAAATAAAATTTTATTGGAACACAATCAGGCCAACTCATTTACATATTGCCTTTGGCTGCCTTTGCACTACAGAGGCAGAGCTGAGTGGCCACAACAGAGACAGTAGGCTCATCAAGTCTAAAATATTTACCATCTAGCCCTGCACAGAAAACTTTCTCAGCGTGCCAGGAAGGCATCCCAGCTCTAGCCCAGCATCCCATCGGCCCCAGGTTATGCGGCCAAAGTGTGGGAGAACACCTAGCTCCAGACAACAACATCTCCTTCCGGGAAAACATTTCAGCCAGAGCTCTCTCCAGATTTATACCCAGCCTGGTATGCGCATTATCTTTATTTTGGACTGGCCTTGAGCTTGACCATGCACTCAGGGAGGGGGTCTTCGTCATCACTTGTATCCCCCACAATGCTTAGCACAGTGCCTGACAAACAGAAGAGTTAGATGGGGCTTATTTATACCCTGCGACCAGCATAGGGCTTTCATGCAACAAATGTTCACATTAAATGTCCCCAGGCCGTAGGTTTGCAGAACAACAATCTGCCAAGTTTAAAAAAAAAAAAAAAAAAGACATCTCCCTGCGCGCCCCCCCCTTGCCTCCACAGCATCAGGTACAAAAACAACAGACTCCTGCTTGGAGGTGGATGGTTAGTGTTCAGTAATTATAACTTCGCTGGAACATTGGACTGTAATCACTTTATGAGATCTGCTTTGGTAAATTTCACAAGCAAAGAGCTTTAATTAGGTGGGTTACATGAGCAGAACTGTACAAAATAAAAATGCAATATGTGAAAACAGAGCGGCTACCAGAATAATCTCCCTTCAATTACATGATTTATCTGTGTTGGTTTTTCAGCTCCTAAACTCTTCACTTAATTAGAGTGTTTTTAAGCGAACACATGTTTCTTGTGGTCTAATATCTTCAGACAAGGAAGTCGGCTATTATGTAGCCAGACACACACGGGGGGGGGGGGGGGGGGAACTCCACGGATAAAAATGAAAGGTACTGTTGAGCTACCGTTAGCAGGGCCAAAACTTGTATTCACTCGTTAATTCACATCACAAAACATTATGAGTGTAATTATACAAAGTCCCATGCTAGGATCCTGGATGATACCAAGAAAAAATGAGTGTGGAACCTTCTTTCATAAAACCTTGGTGAGGCATCATTAGCCTGTTCAAGCAGGCTACTTCTCAGGAGGTTAATAAAGATGCGACAGAGTTATAAGGAGTTCTTTCACATGGTGGGGCTCTTAGAGCCTTTAAAACGTTTCTGGACAACCAAACCCCCTCCGTGTCATTTGTTCACAGAGTACTTCACCAGACGGTCTCATGGAACACATTTTGAGAAACACTACTGGGAACTACAAAGCTAAAAGAGGCAGAGGGGGCGGGGGGAGCAGTGGGTATACAGGTAAATTTTTTAACAACCAGTTCTCCAAACTGGGAAACAGAAGCCCTGGTGTTTGCCAATTACCATGGTGCAAATACTCCCACCTTGGCTGAATTCCAGCTACAAACATGACGTCGCTGAACACAGATTTGGGCACAAATGCACACAACTGGCTCCCGCACTACTGACGTCTGGGGAGAGAAAGCTCTCGCCAGCTGGGGGGACGGTGGGCAAAGAGAGCAGCTGGGGCTAATCCATCTCCTCTACCCAGTCTGATTTTTCTTGTTGTGACCAGCAGAGGAGCTAAGGCAGCTGGGGAGATTTAGAATTTACTGCATGGAAAACTACATTGCCACTTAAAGGCTCTGCAGGCCTCTGTGTGAGGAGTCCCCCACTCCTCACACACCTCCAGTCTAACTCACACTTAAAATCGTTGTATTCAAAATATTCAAGAACATGGTACAGGGCTCTTGTACTCGGGGGAAGAAATAAAGAGTCCCCAGTGAGAACCCGAAGGATACGGTGACCAGTATGGATTCGTGGTGCTTACCTGCTTGGCTTTTTGATAAATGACCCCAAATTTGAATGTGTTCTTGACATCATGCTCATCATAGGACACAATCATGTGGGAGGCCTGGAAAATGTGGGAAGAAAAATCAGATTGTTTACTAATTTGGAGGGAAATGGAGGGGGAAGCACCCATTTCAGTGGAGAGTGTGCCCCCTGACATGAGACACCCACACGTAGAAGGGGAGAGAGGGTATAGTCAGAAGTAGGCGGTCAGGATGCAACTCCAAAGCTCTTAGCTATGTCTCAACACCTGAGCGTTCCCCAGTCGTGGCCAAACCTCTGGATCACTGATTCCGTTCCCATCCAGATGTGCCAGCCAAGGCCTGGGCACACAGGGGGTCCAGCCGGACTCAGGGAACTGATGTTACCCCAGTGTGTTACCTGTGGTGTGAAAAGTGAAGCCAGGCCCCCAAAACTGGTAAGCGAGGGTGACCCCAGCTCTCCTTCCACCTGTAATCAGCAGGTGATTTTGACAAGGCACTGCTCCTGCCGGACTTTAATCCCCTTTATCTGTAAGTGAGAGTCTACGAAGCCCCCTGTTAGGTGTGACACACCCAATACAATCCGCAAAGGGCAAAGAAACCTGACCACTGGTTTTATCTAATTTTCCATTGCGCTTCCAAGAGTAGGTATCTGAGGGTCAGAAACGCTAAACTCCAATTGGGAATCTGCTGCTTTTACCTTTACAGATCCGAGTGAGCCACTTAACTCCTCTGGGCCTCGGTTTCCTCATCCGTGAAATGGGGTGTGTGGTTGTGAAGATTCAATGAGACCAAGCACTTAAAGTGCTGAGCACAGAGCAGCTGTCATCATCATCATCATCATCATCCTCCTCCTCCTCATCATCATCATCAATGTCATTCCCCAGAAAGATCAGAGTGGACCCAGCTCAGTGGGGGAGGGAAGATTTAGACGCTACTGGGATATCCTTTGCAATAAAAAGGAGGGATCCAACCTCATGTTACGGGAGAAACAAACCAGGCGCGACTTGTCTGGCCGCAATATGAGGCCCGTGTTAGGTTGCCACACATGACGTGTCTCTGGGAGGCCCGCAGCTGCCTGGGAAATGGACACTTGTCAGCTCCCCCTGGAAGAGCACCGCTGGCCGACCCGCAGGGAGCCACCCACTCGCTGCTGGGATGACTCAGAGGAGCAGAGCAGCTGCCCTGCCAGGGAAGAGGCACCCGGCCATGGAGACCTTCCAAGGAACATTCTAAACTCTGTGAATTTTAAACACACACACACACACACACACACACACACACACCAGCCAGAGTAACATCCCAGCCGGACTAAGCAGTCCTTCAAATGTGGAAAACATGAAAGCCCAGCTGCTCCTGCATTGCTACCAGAGCAGGAGGCTTCCCGAGTGACAGAGAGAACTATGCACATGGGCGTCATCAGGCTCTCTCCGTGGATATGATCTGACAACAAAAACTGCCCAACTGGTCGTTAAGTGGGGCCTTTATGGTGGGGCTGTAATGTTTGGTTAAACCTCACTAATCCAGCTTTAATTATAAAAAGAAGGGCATTTGGAGTGATAGAAAGTGTTCAGTGGAGCGCAGCCTATTACCGCTAAGTGCCTACGGATGCTCAGAGTGCTGGGAAGAGGTGCCTGAGAGAAGGGCTCTGGCGCCTTCTCTGTGCAGAGAGGCCCTGTCATGAGCTCAGCCATCAGCAGAGTGTCCTATCCAGTCGTGAACATTTAAGGTGTCTGTTCCAGGGGGTTCTGGAGGTCCAGCCAGGATAGTGCCTCCCTTCCCCGCCAAACATTTCAGCTCGCACTTCCTGGCTGTCGGAACTGGGACTCAGGCATGGACCGGACCCGCCCCAGCAAGCCCAGGGGCCACAGCGCTGACCCAGCCTCTCTCCAGACCCCGCCGGCTCACGAAGCAGCAGTGGGTGCACGGGGCCTCTTCCTGCGGCCGATCTAATGCAATTTGCTGTCTGTGGTGATGTAAGTCCTGTCCCACCATAATGGTTCTTCAGTGGGTTGTTGGTTTGTTGTGTTATTATTGCTCCCCCCTCCGCCCCCATGCCCACATCAGAACCAGGGTGAAGACCAGGACAGTCCTAAGGAAACTAATAACTAGAACCAGCCGGTTTATGATGTAGGGCCGAGCAGGGGCTTGTAAGGCCTCAGAGCTGCGGTAACACTGTCAATGAGGAGCTGCAGTCTGGCCTCTTCCTTTTTAGTGGGGTTCTGCCTTCTGCCCCCCTCACTCTCCTGTGATGGCTGACCAGGTCTGCACCAGCCTCCAGCTAGAGGTGCAACATCCCCCAGCGCTGATCAGGGCTGCAGGAGCAGGGAAGCTGGAAGGTGGAGAAGCTGCCACCGTGCTAGCCCTCTGCCACCTGCACACAGCTGAGGACGTCTCAAGCCGGAGACCCAGGCGTGGCCAGTTTGTGAAGGATGAGCAGGGAGAGGGGAGACATGGAGGTTTATCACAGAGACCCCACAAACCCCCACCAAGATGCAGAGGATTCCCACAGATCCGAGCCCAGCCATGGAGCCCTGGGGGAGGGGAGGGGGGACGTCTCACCTTGGGGTACAGGACAGGGCTGAATTTCAGTCCCACTGCGTCATCGCAGAACGCCTGAGTAGGGAAAGAGAACACACAGTTCAGGAACCACATCTGGAGAGCATCTGGGCTCCCCTGCCCACTGGGGAAAGCGCACGGGAGGCCAGGGCCTGCGGTGTCGGGAGGCCTGGCGTTGGATCCGGACGCTGCTGCTCACTATCCAGTGGCCAGGGAAGTCAACTAACTTCCTGGGTTCCTGATGAAGTGAGGACACCGAAGGCACTGGGCACAATTCCCCCCAGCATTCCTGCTCCCTAAGCGCGGATCCAGCTGACCATCCTTCTCTTCCCACTGGCTGATTCGGCTCCCAAGTTCCCAGGATCCCAGAACAGACACAACCCCCCAACCTCCCCCTTCCCCCCCAACCCCTCCCTCCCCGCCCGCCAGCTGGTGGCTCCTGCCTGAGGGCTCCTCCATTTGCATCAACAGCCCAGCCATCCCTAAGCCCAACTCTCCTCTGCTGTGGAGGCTCCCTGGCCACCCCTCCCTCCTCTTCCTCCTCTGAAGTCCTACTCTCCATACCCAGCCCTCCCTTTCCACGTCTCCTGTCTCCTGAACTAGCTGTGAACTCGGGGCAGAGGCCCCGGATTATACTGAGGATGAGATAGGGAGGGTGACGGGAAGACAGAGGTGTCTGCCAACAGCCCCCCCTCCCCCCGCCCACCCCCCCACCCCCGCTTGCCGACCCCATCCATGCAGTCAAGGGCCAAAGAGTACAGTGGCCTTCCCCGCCCCAAAGGACAAGCCTGCACTCCCACCCAGAGGCCAGCCCTGGGCTAGAAGAGGAAACCACCTTCTCTCGGGGCTTGGCTTTTACCTTGGCAATCTGAGGGATGCTGGGCAGCTTGCTCAGGCCCGCCAAGGGGATCCGTTCATGCACCGTCTTCACTTTGGACCTGCAAAGGAGACGTGCCCCAAGCAGAGGAGTCAATGGGGAAGGTGGCTGAGATCACGCCAGACCTCAGGGCAGGGACACTTGCTTCACGTCTCCCCAGGTCAGATCTGCCTCATTCCACCCAACCCACTCGATGGGCACCACACTCAAGTGGTGGGAAAATGAAATGCTATGTAGGTACCTCACGGGGGAGGGGGGGGGGGGGGAGAGACACTTAAAGGACCTGCCTGGTAAAGCTGTCCAAAACCAAACTATGGGAAAAGCCAAATCGTCACCTTCAAGTTCCCCATGATTTTTTTGGTCTCTTTGTGGGTTTTTTGTGTTCTCCCAGAGCCCTGGGCACAGCTTCTATATATATTTAGGTTCTCACATGCAACTAAACCTTTAAAAAAAGAAACTAATATTTGAAAACCTGGATTTACTCAAAATATAAATGGGATGAAAGTTGCTTTATAAAGGGATTTACCATAAGACTCTAAATTTATCCTGTTCCCAATTCATTTAGCACATTATGAGTGTGTTGAATTCTACTGAATGCTTTTCTGCATCTGCTGAGATAATTATAGGGCTTTTAATCTGTAAAACCTAGTGGATTACATTTCTGTTGAGCCATCTTTTCATTCCAAGGGTAAAATTCCACTTGCGCACGTATTATTTTTTCATATCAAGCTAAATTTAATTTGCTAATGTTTTATTTAGAGTTTCACATCTATGTTCAATAGCAACACTGGCCTATTTTATTTTTCTTGTGCTTCCCTTGTCAGGTTTTGATATCAGGGTGTTATTCCAGCCTCATAAAGTTGATGGAGAGCTTCTCATCGTGTGAAAGAGTTTGTATACCACAGGGATTTCCTGATTCTTAAAGGTTTGCTAGAAATCATCTGTGAAATCTCTGGGCCTCTTTTTTTTGTGGGAGGATCCCTGCGCTACCAATTCCATTATTTAATGGTGAATATTTAGGTTTTCCATTCCTTATTGGATCAATTTTGGTGATTTATATTTTTCTGTAAAATTATCATCAAATGCATTGGTATAAAGTTGTTTGGGGTTCTCTTAGCCCTTCGTCTCTATCTGCAGTTGAGTCCCTTCCTTCATGGCCGTCATACCATCTGTGTATTTTCTGTTTTCCTTCCTCAGCCCTCCCGAGGGGGTTATCTATTCATCTTTTCAGGCAGATAGCTTTCGGTTTTGTTGACTGTCTCTATTTCTTTGTTATCTTTGCTTTCTACTTTGCTAGCTTGTTCTTTTCTCTATTTCCTTCCTTCTGTTTTCTTTGGGGTTTTTTTTTCTATTCTTTTTCTAACTTCTTGACCCACACACTTACACATTTAATCTTTCTTTGTTTTCATGAATGCATTTAATACTATACATTTTTCTCTACTTTTTTTTTTTTTTTTGCATCCCACACATTGACAAGTAGTATTTTCATTGTCATTTAGGTCTAAATATTTTGTCAGTTCTTTTGTGATTTCCCCTTTAGCCCATGAGTTATTTAAAAGGATTTTTCCATAACTCTCCAAATGTATGACTTTTTTTCCTTCAGTATTCTAATTGTTGACTTCTAAATTTTTTATATTCATGGAACACAATCTGTATGATATTATTTGAAATGTATTGACTTAATTCATGGGCTTTTTTCACGTTTTGTATGGATTTGAAAAGAATGTACATTTTTCTTTTGTTGAGTTCAGGGAAGTATGTTACGAGATCAAATTTGTTCATTGTATTGTTCAAATCTTCTATATCCTCACAATTTTTTGTCTGCTTGTCCATCGGTATATGAGAGATGTTACTGAAATCTCCCATCATAACCGAGGATTTGTCTACTTCTTCTTATATTCCTAACAGTTTTGGGCTTTTTAAATTCAAGACTCTGTTACTAAGTACGGGTTTACACGTTCCGGACTCTTAGATCTTCTGGGTGGACTGTTCTCTTTAGCATCACGTAGGCTGAGGACTCTGACGCTCCCGTAAAGGGCATCTTTCCTTGCCCAGGTTATGAACACATTCAGAAAGAAAAAATGAAGAGTAAGGCATTTGGAAGTCAAAATAACTCCTTTGTTACTGATAAAGGCCAAGAGGGGGCACGCAGGTTAGCGTGAAGATGAAATGAATCTTTTAACTGAACTCCAGAATTACCCACCCAGTCACAGCCAGTGCTGGGCAGGGGCAAGCCTCCTCGCGTGGGGTCTGCTCAGGGGGGACTTGCAGTCCAGGGGGGCAGAGGGAAGCCCTGATGGCAGCTAGCTCCAAGAGGGAAAGGGGAAGAACACAGCTGCATGTGTCCAGTTCTTGCTCCCAAATGCCCTAACAGAGAGGGCGGAGGGAGCCAGGGTGTCGCACCAAGTGCTCCCTCCACACCACAGGAACATCAAGAGTGGGAAGAGGTGCTCCCCAGTTACCAAGGAGTGCTCCTCTTACCCTGCTAATGCTTTTTTCCTGAAATTCTATTTTGTCTGATATTAATATTGTTATGCCATCCTTTCTCGGTGGGTATTTTCCCAGCATATCTTCTTCCATTTCTTCATCTTAAATCTTTTCACATTGTTTTTCTTTAGGTATGTCTTTTACAAGCAGAACATAGCTGTGTTTTTGGTTCCGTCTGGTATTTTCATAGGCTATTTTAAACTATTTATACTTATTGTGATTACTAATGTATTTCGACTTTTATTATCTGGTGTTTTCTATTACCCTATGTTTTATGGCGGGGTTTTTTCCTTTTTTTCTCCTTGCCTGTCTTCAGTTTAATAGAGTTTTTTAAATACTTTTTGTCACTCTGCTATAGATTGTATTTCTATAACTTCTAATACACATATTTATATACTTGCCCCACAAACTCTAAACTTATTTGATAGCTCTCTCTTGAGAAGGGTAAACAGTAACTACTGAACCCTTCTCATCCCATTGCCCTTCTACTTTTGTTTATAAATTTAGCTCAAGCCTCTTTAAACACACACAAATAAATGACTTCTTTTTTCCAATCAGTAATTAATTTCATCAACGTAGTTTGCCTGTTTCTTGTCACTTTATAATTGCATCTTTTCTTTTGGTCTCTCTTTTCTTCTGGCTGATGCACACCCTTTAGTAGTTCTTTCAGGGAGAGTGTGTAAGTAGTACACCACACCCTTCATTTTCCTTATGTCTAAAAACAGTCTTATTTTGTCTTTGCGAATAGTTTTTCTGGGTATAGAATTTTAGGTTAAAAGGATTCTTTCCTTCTTTCCTTCAATATTTTCAAAATATTGTCCCATTGCTGACCAGAAATTGTGCCGTGGCTGATGAGAAGTCTGCTCTCAGCCTGGCTGTCCTTACTTCACAGATAATGTCCTTGTTCTTAGGTCGCTTTAAAATGTTCTCTTTTTGTTGGTGTTTTTTTGTATTTTGTTGTTTTTTTAGAGAGAGGGAGGAAGGTAGAGGGTTAGAGAGAGAGAGAAAATAGATGTCAGAAAGAAACATGGATCAGCTGCCTCCAGCATGGCCTCTCCCCGGGATCGAGCCCACCACCAGGGACGTGCCCTGACCGGGACTGGAATGAGCAACCTTCCAGCTCCCAACCAACTGAGCCGCACGCAATGTCCTAATATTTCCCTGCAATGTGTCCAGAAGGATTGTTTTGTTTTAAAATCTTGTCCAGCACCACAGGTCTGCTTTCTTTCTTCAATTCTGAAGTATTCCCAGCCATTCTCTCTTCGGATGGCTCTTCTCCACAGGCTTCTCCACTCTTTTCCTCTGGAACTCCTTTAAGACAAATGCTGGGGCCTCTCGGCCCAGTGTCCATTTATCTTCTTTTTCATATACTTTATCACTATATCTGGACTGTGCTCTTGTTGCATTTCTTGACGAATTCCAATTCACAGATTCACTTTGACTGTTAAAAGACTAGGATGCATCCAATGTATTAAGTGTTTTTACTTCAACAACTATTTTTTTATTTCCAATAACTGAAATTGTTTCCTTTTCATACCCATGTATATCCATTCTTGATTCATTTCTATTCATTCATTGTATCATAATTTATTATCTCTTTTGTAGATGCTATTCTTTATCTTCTGAGAATCTTTATTTAAGTCGTTTTGAAAGAGTACCATTGTTTACATCTCATTGGATTAAATCCCTCTCTCGTTGGTATTTTCGGCTTTCTTAATGTCCATTTTCCCTGGGTATTTTGGAATCCCCCCCCCCATTTTTCTCTATCCTCAGTGCCAGGCACCCCGGTTCCAGTTCCCATCAGGGCCATTGGATAGCACAGCTCTTGAGGCGCCATTCATAATATATGACAGTCACCTGACTCATCAAGGCAGCCTCCTGACTCATCTGCCGGCTGCTTGCTGGCTTTGCCTTCCCTTCAAGCCATCTTCCTTACTCTAGGCAGTATTCATTCCACAGTGCAAGTCTGGTCATGATGGTCTCCTTTCAGGATCTCTCCTATTTGCTCACAGGATTAAAATCTAAGTTCCTAGACAGAGTTTATACATGATTTTGCCTTTTTTTTAAATCTTCCCAGCATGACCATTCAACCTTACACACATTCACACGTACTATGCACATGTATACACACACTCCACATTCCAGCTCTTGGGAACTTCTTTCACTTCTCCCAGACCATCTATCTTTGGATCATCCTCCCAAGCCAATAATAATCCATGTCCATAGGAGAAGATGAGTAAGAAGAAGGAATAGGAATACCTAATGGGAACGGAATGCTTCCTATAGCCAGGCAACAAGCGCTTATTCCTCACATGTCCCTCATACGCTGTTATGCTTTGGTTAGACAAACACTGAGTGGACAAATAATTTCCTAACATCAACCATTTCTGCATTCCTAAAGTAACTCTTTCTTGGCTATAGTGAATTATTCTGTTAATAGACTGCTTAGATTTGAGTTGCTGGAATTGGTATTTTATTTAGAATCTTTACCTCCATATTCATAAGGAATATTGGGCCCTATTTTCCTCTCTTTCTTTTTTCCTTTCATTGGTCTAATATTGTTCACGAGAATCTCCTAAGCATTGTTAAATTAATTGGGAAGCTTCCCGTATTTGTTTCTCTTGAGCAATTTAAGCAGCAAGAAATCTGTTCCTTGTGAGCTTAAAATAACTACCTGCAAACCATCCAGACCTAGAAACGTTTGGAGAGAGCATTTTTTGCAAACTTTCCATTTATTACATAGTTATTGTTCGGGTTTTGATCTCGTGTTAAATTAGCATGCTTTCCTAGAAAGGCATCTGTTCCAAATAAAATTTCCAGTATAATAATGTGGATTGAATATAACATCTATTAGTAATTTTTTAATCTTCTTCACATCTGTGGTTATATACCTTTCCTAATGCCTAATTTTGTAGGTTTTTATTTTATGTTCATCTATATTTGACTAGCTAGTCACCTATTTTGTTGTTTTTTTCTTCCAAAGGAAGTATATCTTTTTCTACACTACATATAAATCTGTAGCCTAGATTTATATATCAAGTCTTGTGTTCATTTTATTTCTAATTTATTTGTTGGCCTTAATCTTTCTTAATTCCTTCCTCTTATTCCCTTTAGGTAATAATATTGATAATGACAGCAGCCATATTGAGCGGCTACAATGTATCGAATTATAAAAGCAAATATGTTTGGCAAAGTATCTGCTTTTTGAAATTTATACAGATTTACTTTGTGCCTCAAGAGATCGGTTCCTAAATCCACATGCTAGCAAGAATTACCTGCAAGATTTTTAAAAATAGAAATTTGGACTAACAATTCAATTTTAAAAAGAAGCAAAGGTTATAAACACACTGTACAGAAAATAAATACATGTGTTCCTCAAATATATGAAGAGATGCCCAACATAATTCAGCAAAGTTATTGTAAATTTAAACTACACTAACATATTATTTTTGCTGATCAGATTGGCAAAAATCCAAGTGCTTGACAAAATACTCTGTTGGAGAGGCTTTGGAAAAATAAGTACTCTGGTACATTACTGGCAATGGTTCAAGTTTACAGGCCTCCTCCAGAAGGCTAGCTGGCAATATCTATTAAAACACGAATGCATTTATGTTTTGACCCAGTCAACTCACTTCTGAGAAATTATTTTAAACCATACAATTTGTACCAGGTTACTCATTGCAGCATTATTTGTGATACCAAAATACTGACAATGGCCATTAATAGGGGATCTATTAAATAAATTACTTCATGTCCATGTAATGGAATACTATGCAGCAGTAAAAGGAATTAACAAGCTAACTTCTCCATGTACTAATATAGAAAGAACTCTAGATATATTGTTAAGAGAAGTCACAGAACAATGTTCTATAGAATTCTAGAAATAAAAAAGGAATAAGGATATATGTTATTACTTATGTATTTATGTATCTTACATATTTATATTCAAATATATATGTATGTGCATGTTTAAATTTTTATTGTCATTTTAAAAAAAAACATGTGTTTGGTTTTTTGTTTTGTTTTGTGTTTTTTTGAAAGAGAGAGGCAGGCAGAGAAATAAGGAGATGGAAACACTCAGCTGACCCCTGCACATTCCCTACTGGGATCGAGCCCGCAACCCAGGCATGTGCCCTGACCGGGACTCGAACCAGGGACCTCTCCGTGCATGGATCAATCCTCAACCACTGAACCACACTGGCTGGGCTTTATTATCTTTTAAATGGTCAGCGCCTAGAAGTTTGAGTTTTGTTTTTTGGTTTTCGCTTTGCTCCAAGATAACTGTTGCAGCACATTCTCAGAAAACCACTGATCTCCTTACAATCAGTGTGTAGATATTCCACAGGCACTTGAAAAGCAGCAGAAATCTCTGTTAGAGGGTCAAACTTTGATAGTTAAATATAGATAGATACAAATAAAGACCAATATATGTAATTCACATAAATAATACTGAGATTATCCAAGTGCTCTCATTTCCTATCTGTAAGTGATAAGTTGTGTTGAGCTGTAAGTGATAAGAAGTGTGTTTTAATCTACCACTATAATTGTATTCTGTGAATTTCTGCATATTTTAATCATTATATATATACTAGGGGCCCGGTGCATGAAAATTCATACACTGGAGGGGGGTCCCTCAGCCCAGCCTGCCCCCTCTCACAGTCCGGGAGCCCTCAGGGGCGGGAGGCGACCCGGCGAACAGGGGAAGGTGACGCCCCCATCACACCTCTGCTGCTGCCACTGCTGACAGTGCAAGCTCAGCCGTCCCTGGTTACCTGAGCCTCGGGCAGCCCTGGGCAGCTGGCGGGCTGAGGGGACTGGGCGCCACCATCTTGAGGCTGTGGGTGCCGCCATCTTTGAGGGTGTGGCAGTCAATTAGCATATTCCTTCTTTATTGGCTGGCTTGGCTCAGTTGGTTGTACACAGTCCCATGTAGCGAGAGGTCCCAGTCAGAACACATGCCCGGGTTACTGGCTCAATCCCCAATAGCAGACATGCAGGAGGCAGCCAATCAATGTTTCTCTCTCTCTCTCTCCCTCTCCCTTCCTCTCACTCTAAAATCAATAAAAACATATTTTAGAAAAGAAAGAAAGGAAATAGCACCAGGGCAGGGCTATCTAAAGATACATTTGGTAGTGTGTTAACTATACAAAAAAAAGACACTGTGCAGTTTAAAAACAAATCTTCCACCGCCTTCCTTCTCAACTTTTTTCTTTAAAAGGAGTGAGTTGTGTGCAGGAGGTTAAATGCTTTATAGACAAGAAAAAAATTGTGCTAGAACCAGCCTCTTCATCATCTTCATCTTCTTCCTCCTCATCATCCTTTTCTTCTTCTTTTTCTTCTTTTTCAGCCCTGACGACTCCCTTCTTGCCGCACCAGGCTCTCCTCTAGCTCGGGACGCAGCAGTAGCCTTCAGCTCAGCAGCCTTCCTTTCCGAAGGCTGCTGGCCGCCGGCAGCAGCGCCTCCACATCTCCCCCAGCTTCTCTGCAGCATCATCAATGGACCGGCCGGATGCTCTCCTTTGATTTTTGCTAACAACTTCCCGGTACCACCCCACCTCTCCCATCGCAGAGCTCCGTGTCCCTGTCCCCTCCCATATTTATCTCAAAATTTGGGCAGAAAAAAATGTTATTGCTCTTTTCCAAATGTTATTGTTCGTTTCCTTCAAGGACTTCCAATTTAATTCAACAAGTAGGGATCGGGAGCCTGACAGGTTCACAGCTCCCTGCCAAGCACCGGCCTCGGCCTTGGCACTGGCCGTCCTGGCTTCCCCACCGGCCCAGGGACAGAGGAATGAGACAGACTCTGGGCTCCACAGCACCCGGTGCCTGTCACTGAAACAGCACCTGCGCTACACACTGAAATCCCCTTCTTTTCTCCCTCTGGAGAGGTTACCACCGCTCAGTCACCACTGCAGCCCAAGCCCCATCACAGCTCCTGGTACAAAGGCGGTTCCACGGGACATGTTAGTCGAACTGAACGGAAGCCGGTTCCGGAGAGGTCCCTGGCTTAGCTGTAAATCGGTGCTTCTGTTGTGGCCACCACCACATCCTGAGGACCCAGCATGCACGCGGATGCTTTGGGGTCTATAGTTCCCGACTGGATGTGTGCCGTGGGCTGTGTCCCGGCAAACCCTCTCCCAGGACCACGTGGGACTGTGTCTCTGCAAAACGAGCCGTCGCTATCTTTCCTCTCCGTCTTCCTCACAGCCAGAGACAGGCAGTGAAGGTAAGGTCTATGTGACCTTGAGACCAGGATGCCACTCCGCCTCCCACAATCAGTCAGCTGGCAAAACACCTGGTCTTCCTGCCTGGCAACCCGAACAGAGAACATAGGCCGGTCTGTCTCCCCATCCCCACCTCCACCCCTCCCCGCCCCCCCCCCACACACACACACACACAGGACTGGTCAGACTGGTATTTCTGGGTCCCCACCACTAGGGGTGTGGCCTCCAACCGTGCAGCAGCCCCACCTGAGAATAATCCGAAGGTACTCAATGCCCTCCACCTCCTCGCACTTGATGGACAGGAGCAGGTTCCCCAAACTGCTACCGGTGCAGTAAAAGTTTAGATGATCCTAGAAGCAGAAATCGGTGTTAGCAGGGAGGAGGGGGCCTTCCAGGCACAGCCCCCCAAATCACCTCCTTCCCCAGGAGTGAGAAGCCCCACAGCAAGGAGGAAGACTAGGATGCACCAGCTGTGGCTGCTATAGATGGGGAGGAAGAGGGGAAGAGGGAGGAGGAGAAGAGGGACAAGGAGGAGGGGGAGGGGGAGGGGGAGGAGGGAGAGGAGGAGGAGGAGGAGGAGGAGGAGGAGGAGGGGGAGGGGGAGGAGGAGGAGGAGGAGGACCACAGTAATTGACTCCGACAGCCAAATCTTCAGACTGTCTGTGCCAGGCACTGGGCTAATTGCTTAGTACCCATTATCTCCTTTAACCCAGACCACAACTTTATGGGGGCAGCTCCCATGTCACAGATGGAGAAAACATGTGCAGGCAGGTTAAGTCACTCTCCAGGGTCACACAGCTAGAAGGCGGCAGATCCAGGATTCAAACCCACACACGCCTCGACTGCAGCTCAAGTGCTTCCCCACAAAACACTGAGTCCACTCCCCGTCCCAGGGAGCAGCCCCTGCGGCTTCAGGCGATTTGTGAGAATGAAGAAGGGGCAGGGCCTGGCACCTCCACCAAGCGGAGCGGGGAGATCTCACAGTGGGTCTCACCCCGGCTCAGGGGGCGCACCCAGCCTGCTGTATTAGGGCGGGGCCTGGGATCTGAATTCTAACAAGGCGGGGAGACAGGGGGATCCTGATCCATCTCCTCCCCTGGAGACTCAGCAAAGCTGGCGGGCCGGAGACTCCCGGAGCCTGCCCTCGGGACTTCCGGAACCAGGCAAGGCTGAAGGGCAGGATGTATGGAAAGAAACGGAACTGTCCCGGTTAAGCAGTCAGAGGCTCAGAGCACATCCCGGCACAAGCACAGGGGACCTGGCTGAGTGAGGCCATGAGAGATTCGTACTATTTACATGGACACGGAGACTTCCAAGGAGTGAGAATGTATTTTCTCCTTCCACCCCCCAAACACTACCTAGTCCATCGCCTCCTAGAACATCTGCTGGGGGCGGTCCCCACAAGGACCCATCACACTGAGCCCCCTGGGCTCCTGCACACCCCCTGCCCCCTGCCCAGGAGCAGAGCCAGGCAGACCTCTCCAAGGAGGACAGAGGCAGGCGGCGAGGGAGGGGTAGGGCAGAGAGGGGGCACTGGGGAGAGACGCTGGGTTCCCCAGGCCGACCCCCCAGTAGCCGCTTTCACCAGGGCCTGGCCTCACCTTGCCCAGGAAGTGCCTGCGGTAGGCCCTGGCTTCACTCTTGCACTCGAGCTTGTAGCCAAAGGTGCTGGGGCTGAAGCTGTCCTCATCCTCCTCCTCACAGATGCTGCTGCCCAGCGAGGTGGGCGTGCCCACGTTCTCCGGGTCCTCGATCCAGTATCCCCCAAACTGGGGCAGGACGATCAGGGGGTACGGGCCTCCCTTCTCCACAACCTGGAGGCAAAGGGAGAGTCTTGCCCTGCAGCCTGCCCTGGTCTGTGGGGGAAGTGGAGGGGCGCCAATGGTGGTATCCCCCCAACCTCTGAGCTACTCCCACAGAGGGGACCCCCATACAGGAATCCAAAGGCAGTAGCATGAACCCCTCCTCCAGGACCCACAATATCTCCAACTTCGGCACTCCTGATTTTTTTTTAAAAAAGCTGAAGTCACAAACGGGAAAGGTCTCAGGCCCTCAAGTCCTAAGGCTCTCCCCACCAGGGGGAGGCAGAGGGACCATCACCATCATCGCCCTCAGCTCCCCGGGCCTTGCCCCCGAGACAGGATCCAGGGGGCTCCTACCTCGTCGATGCTGGGGTACGGGATATAGTCGTCCTGCAAGACAAACCACACAATGCCACCGTCAGTCCCAGCACAGCCCGGCCCGTGAAGCTTGGTCACCATTTCCCTTCCCTCCCCCAGGTCTGGGGGGAGGTGTTGGGGGCCTGGCAGGCTGCACCAAGGCGGGTGAACAGCCTACAGGCAGCTTGGGCTCTGGCTTCTCTCGAGTTCGTCCCCGAACTGACAGAACCTGAGTGCAAAGGGGCCAGCGGAAGATGCAGTGCAGAGGAAGGAAGACGCAGGACACAAGGCGCTGGACCTCACACGCATCCTGACACGAGCTGCTCTCCCAGGAGGCTCCAACGGGGGGACGGCCCTGGTCCCCCCCAGGCAAGGGGGCTGACCTCCAGGTGATAAGCGGCCCTCCTGGGCCTTGGGAACAGAACCTGAAGCTGAGAGCTGACTGCCTGCTGGAGCCTGGAGCGGAGCCTGACACCCCGACACACTGTGTGTGTGGTGCGCTCCCAGGAGCAGGTGTGCGGGAGCCAGGCCACACCGCAAGCCTCGGGTCTCCCCCGAGGCCCCCACCCCAGCCTGCTCCGAAGGTGCCTAAAGGCCTCACCAAGGCCTGCCTTCCTGCTCACCATGCCCTGGTCAACAAGGTGAAAGTCAGAGTTAGATGGTGTGAGACAGCGGACCCCAGCATGCTGGCCGCCGCCCCTGCCTTCCTCTCGCCTGGCCCCCTCACGGGGCCCACCTGGCTGCCAGCTCGCCCACCCAGCCCACCTTGTTCTTCTGGGGTCCCGGCTTCTGCTCTTCAAGCTTGATCCCCTGCAGAAACAAGGAAAAGAGGATCCATGGAAAAGCAAGAGCCACAAAATAGAGACGGCACGGAGGAAGCAGACCCTTGGGAGCACCTGCCTTAGCTGGGGGGTCAGTGGTAATAACAGCAAAGGGCTGCCACGTGCTGGGCCCTTGCAAGTCACACACCTCGGCACACGCAGACCTCACAGCAGCCCGGACGAGGCAGCAGGGCAGGGGGTGAAGGGCATGGACTCAGCCAGATCACCAGGGTTCAAATCCCAACACTGTCACTTACGACCTTGGGCAAGTCACAAAACCTATCTGTGGCTCAGTGTTCCCAGCTGTAAAATGGGAACAGTAAGGGCACCTACTATGGTGGTGAAGGTAAAATGTGGATAACATGTTAAGCCCGTGGAAGAATGACCGGCATATAGTAAAGGCTCTGACGTATTGCTATCCCGGGGTAGGCAGTACCATCGTCATGGCGTTGAAATAGCGCCCCCGGTCTCCCAGAGGATGAGGTGAGGGGCAGAAAGGGAACCCATGTCTGTGGGGGTCAGAGCCAGACTCTGGACCTCATGCCACACCAGCTCCAGCCCCTCCCTGGTGAGAGGGCCCATGGGTGGCAGGCAGGTGGCCTGCGCCTGGTCCTCATTCTGCCACTCTCCTGCTATTAGTGATGCTAAGCCTTCGGCAGCGCCCCTCGTTTCCTCTGTGAAATGAGGATTCTAACACCCGCCCTTCCCCTCTCAGATGTGTCCCTGCAAGGAGCAGACACCACAGGGGACGGGGCCTGGGTTAACCGGCTCCCCTGCAGCATCGGGAAGACTCGCTGCGGGGACAGTGCCTAGACCTAGACCGTTAGCCCACGGTCAAGTTCCCACTTAACTGGGTTTCGTGGGAGGAGAGCACATGGCGCTCCCACAGGCACGTGAATCAATCCACATCATCGGTGGGACAACTAGGAGAGAAGAGAGTCCGGAAGCAGCTGCTGCCTCGTCATAATGTAAGGCCGGGGACTTGAACCTTCCACAGCGCACTCCCTCTACCGTCCCCTCTGAAGCCCTCAGCACCTTTTTACCAAAGGGGAAACCGAGGCCCAGGGAGGAAGCTGCCTGCCGAATGTCACTCAGTTAGTGTGTGGAAGGGCCTGGCTCTGAAGCCGGGCCATCTGTCCACCAAGTGCATGGCCAAATCGCGGAGCCCTCGGGCTCAGGGTTCCTGCTCACGGGGCAGACTAGAGGCTCCTCCCGCCTCTCCGGGCTGAGTCACCTGTGGCCCTGGTCAGGTGGGCGTGGGGGCCCCTCCCCCTGGGCAGGTGCTCCTCTCCCCACACAGGGAGGAAACCACCTGGGTGGCCTGCAGACCCTGTCCAGGGAGGCAAACTGGGCGGGTGGGGAAGGGCCTGACATCAGAAGTTTGTTTTGTTTGTCCTGCATGAGTCATTCCAGCCTGGGAACAGCCCCTGGGCCGGAGAACAAACCTCCTCCTGTCCCCTCCCCTCCACCATGACAGTGCCACTGCCAGCACTGGGCCCTCTCCCTTCATTATCTCTCTCCCCGCCCCCACCCCCCCGCCCCCGCCATGAAGACATTGGGACTCAGGGGAGTCGAACGGCTTGACCAAGGTCACTCCGCTTCGGCCTGTCAGCGTTAGAATTTGAACCCAGAACAGAGAGGACCCAAACCTGTGCCCATCTTCAAATTCCCAGCCTCTAGGGCTGGGGTCAGGAGTCCTGGGTCACAGAGGGCCCTGGGCGCCGGCCTGCTGAGCTTCAGGCCCCACACTGCAGCACGAGGCCAGATGGCACCCACACTCAGGGACAGAACCCCCATGTGAGTTTCCCACATACAGAGAAGCTGAAAACCTCGGCCGCTCAGAGGCTGGGGCCCGGGGGGCACATGGTAGGGACCTAAACACTGAAGTCTGATCTGACCCCTAAAGTCTCTACTGACATGGAGTCAGCAGCTGCCCCTGGTGTGGGCTGCCATGAAGACACAGAGGGAGCCACAGCCAGACTCCCGCCCTGCAGAGGCTCCCGATCGAGCTACGAAGTCAAGCCCGTGGCCTCCAAACAACAGAACAGCACAAGGCCGGTTACGCAGGGCTGAATCATGTGCTCCTGGGGGCGAGGGGTGGGTGGTCATGGAGAAACCAGAGAGAAGGCAGGGTGCGCTGCAGACGCCCTGCCAGCTGCCCAGACTGCCATGACTCCGCGGGCTTGGGTGAGACCCGGCTTTCCTCCAGCGGACGGAGCGCTCCGTTATATAGGCACTCGCTGTCAAGGCACCTACCATCTCCGTGCCCACCACCTGGTTGTAAGTCCCCTAAATGCATATAAATACATATTAAGTTAGCTGGCTGTCCACACTCTGCTGGGCACAGAGGAGGATCTTAATAACTTGCTTGTGATAAGGACACAACCACTACAAATATTTTTCTCTCAAACCAACCCTCCCCTTCCCCATCCTTAGGGAGACCTGCTTTCCGGGGAGGACCTGGCTCGCTCACAGCAGCAGCCCTCTCAGAAGCTCCGCCTGCATCTCAGGACGGCAGTGGGCACCCTGTGTGCCTTTCCTCCTACTCCAGTCCATTCCTATAGATCCTTCCTTCCTCGTGCCTGGAGCATCTACTTCAGGGAAGAAGCATGACATAATGACTATGCCTTCTGGCTCTGGAGCTACTTGCTAGCCATGAGCCCTTGAGTGTTTTATTTAATATCTCTGTGCCTCAGTTTTCTCACCTATGAAATGGGAATGATGATGATGATGATGATGATGATGATGATAACATACCTGCCTCCTGGGGGCCTTGTCAAGAAGAAATGAGATAACACCTGTCAACCTCTCGCCCCAGACCAGTGCTTAAAATATACTTATCAGTATGTTCTTGCCACTCTTTCCACCTGGATCAATTATACCTTCTGGACCTCTCCCCATGTTCCTTAACGCAGTGGGTCTTACCTGAGAGCCTGACCCTTTGGTGATGAGTAATTGCAAACGCCTCCACACTACACACTGACTCTATGCACTGCCCACCAAGTATTTACAAAAATTATCTTGTTTCATCCCAGAAACAATGCAAGTGGACATTTTCATTCTCCTATCTCTACAGAGGCTGTGATAGTGATTTATTGTAAGAAATATATATTTTGGTCTTTATCCCGCTCCTGGCACAGAACTCCTAAAACCCTTGGAATTTCCCAAGTGATAAGAGCAATGAGAGCACTTGGGAGCAGTTTTGTTCTAGGATTTGGTCTTTGGTCCTTGGTTCCTGCAACAGCTCCACAGCCATAACGGCGAAAGGAGTGTTCCCCAGGAGTTGTGTCAGTGAGTTTATGTTAATGAGGTGTCTTCTGGGACTTTCCGAAGGATGGGAGCTGACTGACAGGGGAACCCACCACCCACTCCCACTCTCGGGGGAGGGGAGAGAAGCTGGAGGTTGAGACGATCACCCACAGCCGGTGATTGTGTCCATCATGCCTAATGCAGCCTCCATAAAACCCAAAAGGGTGGGGTTTGGGGAGCGTCTGGGGTTGGTGGACCCGTGGAGGTTTGGGGAGAGTGGGGCACTCAGAGGGCACGGCCGCTCCAGGCCCTTCCCACAGGCCTTGCCCTATGCCTCTCTTCCAGCTGCTGTTCCTGAGTTGTGTCCTTACCATAAACTGGCAATCTGGTAAGTAAACCGTTTCCCTGGGTTCTGTGAGCCACTCTAGCAAATTAACTGAACTGGAAAAGGGGGTCGTGGGGACCTCCTATTTATCGCCGGAGGGTCAGAAGCCCAAGTGGCAACCTGGACTTGCGACTGGCATCGGAGTGGAGGCAGCCCCCGGGGCAGTGCCCGTGCCCTGTGGGAGCTGACACTACCTCCAGGGAGACAGCGTCAGAACTGCGTGGAGCCCAGCTGGCTGCACAGATTGTCTGGTGGGGGGAACACACCACACGCTTGGTGTCAGAGTGAGGGGAGAACACGTCTGTTAGTAAACAAAAAACAGGAGCGAGAGGTTAGAAAGGGGAGGAATTTGGCAAGCCAGCGTTAGATGCAGAGTTTGAACTCAGGGTCCGTCTCTCGGCCTCCGCTCTGCCTCCCAGCACAGGATGAGGCCCCCACGAAGGGGCTGTCTTTTTCAGGCTTTCTTTCCAGCCATTCCAGGAACATCTCTCAGGCTCTCCCCACACCCATGGGGCTGACGGCAGCCCGTCCATCCACTCTGCATGCAGTTTCTGTTTTTTATCTTCTCCCTGGTCTTCGGGCAGGAGCCGGCCCAGAAGCCACTGTGCCCCTCGGTGTGGAAATGGCCTCGGGTTGTCCAGGCCATTGGGACGGTGAGTTCTCTCTTCTCTGTCCCTCCCTCCAAGGTGCCCACGTTCTGCCCGTGGGTTCTGCCTGGTGTTGTGTCCCCCGAGGTCGCTGCAGCACCCCCCCTACCCAGGGTTCGGCTCTCCCCCTTGGGGATGGATGCTCACCTGCATTTTCTCCAGCATCTCGAAGAACTCCGCCGACTGAAAGACACAAAGAGGGGAGAGAAAGGTGGGGTGTCCGTCGGGAGGCCTGCTGAGAAAACCACCTCAGCGATCGTCTAAAAGCTTCCCTCGCCCAGGGCTTTCCCGGAGACAAAACGTATTTGGATCAAGACAGAAGATAATTTGATTTTGCCTTCGCAGAGCTGCAGGGCCAGAACACCCCATACAACAAGAGAAAAAATTAAACACGGGGGCTGGCAAGTGCCACGGGGAGAGCAGCCACTCCGTCTCTGTCAACAGAGAGGAGCATGGGGGCCTCTGGGAAAATCCAAGTTCCCCAGAGCATCATGGGAGTCGGCCTCCAGCAGAATTCGTGTTTGGGGTGTTTTCAACCTAACAGTGGGGACAAGGTGTCCACCATGAGCAGCTTCCCAACTCCTTTGCCAACACAGCCCTTCCATCTCCTTATACAAAATCTCACTTAGAACTCTAATACCGGAAAGAAATAAAGGTTGCTCAATGGTTAGAGCACTGGCCTGCACACCAGAGGGTCTCAGGTTCAACTCCGGACAAAGGCAGGTCACCTGGGTTGCAGGTTTGATTCCCACACCCCGCTAGGGTACGTGCAGGAAGCAACCAATTGATGTGTCTCTCTCACATGAACTCACATGAATGTTTTTCTCTCCCCTCCCCCGCCCGCCCGCCCCTTCCACTTTCTCTATAAAAATCAAAAGAAAAATATCTTCACTTCTTGGGTGAGGATTTTTTTTAAAGGCAATAGAAGCAGAGCCACTCTGGCCAGGGCAGCGGTGAGGCCTGGGCCCTGGCTATGCCGTCTCTGCCAGTGGCTGCCCGATGCCTGGAGCCACTGAACAGCAGCCTCCGGGGGCCTGGGTGGGCTGTTTTAAAAATCTCAAACTATGTGAGTCCAAATCATTATCCTACTTGGGTACCACCTTTATAAACTCCAGGTGAGACAAAAAGGAGAAGGAGGAAGTGGGATGAAGGTGTGAGGGGCTGGAAGTTCTATCCTAACAAAATAACATGGGTTTTCCCCACTTCCCACTCTGTGGAAACAGCCCCACTTTCTTGTCTGAACACCACTGCCCACCTCTGGGCCCTGGCCAGCCATGAGCTCATGAGCGCCCAGAGAGATAGGGAAGAACAGAAAGCAGAGGTGAGAAGTGCCCTTGTCACTTCTCCGTGCAGAGCTAGAGCATCCAAACGCTCTCCTTCCTCTGCAGGCACCAACGGCCAGAGCCACCTGGAGCCCAGCTGCCCTGAGTCCTCAGGAGAGAACCGCCATGGGAGGGACCCTTGTGAAGTCACCGGGGAGACCCAGCCCTGCGGCAGGCTCCAGCTGGCCTCTCCCAGGCCGAAGCTGACCTGAGGAGGCAGAGTGTCTCTGACCCACCAGCAGTTCAGGTTGCAGGGTCTGGAAACCCCACGTGTGCATGTACTTTGGTGAAGTTAGACTTCACCAAAATTAAGAATGTGTGTGCTTCAATGGACTATCCACAGAACAGGAGAAAATATTTGCAAATCATATGTCTGATAAGAGATTTGTATCTAGAATATATTTCTCCAAGGAAGTGATACAAGTAGACAACAAGAACATGCAGAGATGCTCAACATCATTCATCATTGGGAAATACGAAACAAAACCACAATGAGAGACCACTTCACACCCACTGGAATGGCTATACCCAAAAAGACAATAACAAGTATCGGCAAGAATGAAGGGAAATTAGAACCCTCGTATACTGTTGGTGGGGATATAAAATGGTACAGCCACTGTGGAAAACAGTTTGGCGGTTCCTCAAAAAGTTAAGCAAAGACTCACCATTTGACCTAGCAACTCCACGCCTGGGCATATACCCCCAAGAAAAATAAAAACATATGTCTACACGAAACTTGTACACCAATGTTCCCAGCAGCAATATTCATAATATCCAACAAGTGGAAACAACCCAAACGTCCACCAACTCATGATTATACAATTACAGCAGATCCATACAGTGGATTCGTACTTAGCCATAAAAAGGAATAAAGGACTGGTTTTGTAAGAGAAACAAACAAACAAAAAAATGTGCAAAGGACATGAACAATTTGCTCAAGAAGAAAGATAAAATGACCAATAAACACAAGGAACATGCCCAACCTTCCTGGTTGTGAAAGAAATTAAGATAAGATAACATCTTTCTTCTATCAGATTGGCCAACATTAAAGAGAAAACCCAGCGCTGGCCAGGATGTGGAGCTAGGACACAGGGGCAACAGGTACATGTGCACCTGGCACCACCTTTCTGAAGGGCGATCGGGCACTGTGTGCCCAAAGCCTTTAGAATGTTCGCACATTTTGGTCCAATAAACCCCCGCTAGGAATGTACTCGACAGCAATATCTGAGCAACTACACAAGGATGTGTAGACAAGAATATCTGTCACAGCATTGTTCACAGGCAAGAAAGCACAAACAGCCAGAATATCCACCGGTGAAGGAAAGGATAAACCTGCATGGCCTTAAGCTCATACACTCAAATACTATTAGAGGAGATCAGCGCCGAGTCTGTTAGCACAAATATTTATAGCGCGTGGTTAAGTGAAAAAAATAGTCCAGAGCAGTGATGGCGAACCTATGACACGCGTGTCAGAGGTGACACGCGAACTCATTTTTTTGGTTGATTTTTCTTTGTTAAATGGCATTTAAATATATAAAATAAATATCAAAAATATAAGTCTTTGTTTTACTATGGTTGCAAATATCAAAAAATTTGTATATGTGACACGGCACCAGAGTTAAGTTAGGGTTTTTCAGACGAGATCGGGCGCGTTCAGGGTGGTATGGCCGTAGACAAGTTAGGGTTTTTCAAAATGCTGACACGCCAAGCTCAAAAGGTTCGCCATCACTGGACTAGAGCATGATCCCAATTTTTAAAATTAAATGTTAAAAAAAACCTATTTGGATGGATGGATAGATAGAGATAGATAGATTCATGGATACATAGATACGTGGATAATAGATATAGATATATCTGCATGTAAATATACACGAGTCATCCAGAGAAATAGATCTTGAAGGATACATGCCGAAATGAAGTACAGGTTAAGGATAAATTTTTCCTTTTTGCTGCCCCCACCTCCTGCTATAGGCCCTTCCGCCACTTTCATGACAGGGTGTGTTCAGGGACACAAGGACAGCCTTTTGTGCCCAAAGGAAGTCCCTGGATTCAGGCCAACTCGTGTCCAGGTCTAACCTTGGCTTGGTGTGTTATAGACTACGGGGCTCTCCTGAATCACCCCCAAATTCTGCTCACTCTGTCATCCGTGCCAACTGGCAGTCAAACAATACTTCAGGTGGGTTCTTAGACAATGCCCTTGTATTGGTTCATCAGTTAACCTAACAGCAAAGCATGGACTGGACGCTGGAAATACCAGGCAAGGGCCCAATTTCCGGGGTACTTGATCTTACTTACGAGACAAAGTGCCCAGGGTTATTTTACAGATGACCAGTGGCCCAGGGGCATAAAGCACTTCTGGCTGAGAGGCCAAGTGCATTAGTTCCCTATTGCTGTGCAACGAATTACTCCAAAACTTAGGGACTCAAAACAACTTCTGTGGGTCAGGACTTCCGAAGTGGCTTAGTTGTGTGGTTCCAGCTCAGGGTTTCTCAGGTGGTTCCAATAAGGATGTCAGCTAATCCCTTCAACCTTTTATCATGCAGTCCCCTCCCTGCCCGTCCCCTTCCCCCTCCCGCCCCCCCTCCCCCCACCAACACCTGTCAGTCTGCTCCATGTATCCATGCCTCTGGTTCTATTTTATTCATCAGTTTATTTTGTTCATCAGATTCCACATATAAGTAAGATTACATGGTATGATCTCACGTAGCATTAACAATGTTCGTGGACATATTTTATTTTTTTAATATATTTTTACGGATTTCAGAGAGAAAGGGAGAGGGCAAGAGAGACAGAAACATCAATGATGAGAGAGTATCACTGATCAGCTGCCTCCTGCACGCCCCACACTAGGGATTGAGTCCACAACCCGGGCATGTGCCCTGACCGGGAAACGAACTGTGACCTCCTGGTTCATAGGTCAACGCTTAACCACTTAGCCATGCCGGCCTGGCTTCATGGACATATTTGAAAACCACCGGCTGAAGATCAGACGGGAATGCCTGAGAGAATGCCAGAAATTCAGGCTTACCCTGGAAGGCAGTGGAGAGCTACTGAGGTTTGGGTACAGTAGATACAGGATGCAGTAGAGTCCAGTGGTCAAGGCCAGGTCTGGGAGTGGCCACCTGCTACTGCCCAGCTGTGGGGCATGAGGCAAGTTACTCAATCTCAGTCCCCTCACCTGGAAATGGGAGGTGTCAACCCTGCCTTTCAGGGCTCACGTGAGGATGAAGGGAGAGCGAGGACAAGACGTGCCGGGCCAAGGCCTGGTGCAGAGCAAGCGCTCAGGAAATAGCAGACGGAACTATTGGAGAGCTCGCTCTGCAGACGAGCCCTGTCCTGTCGGGGGACCTGCGAGGAGTTTTAGGTTCATTTTTCCTGATTTGGGACACTTGGCTTTTCTTGACATCAGTGGTTTTCCCAGAAACGGGTGTTTAAATTAGTATTAAAATGGGTCTGTGTTTCCCGAATGAAGACGCTCCAGGGGCGGGCACAGCTGGTGAGAGAGAAGGGCCGTGATTCATCCTCAGCCCCGAGTGACGCACGGGATGGACCATTTGTGCCAGGACAGTGCCAGGGAGCAGAAAGCGGCCAGTGGCAACCTGACCTCAGCCAGGCTGGCTCTGCTTCTCGGTGACTGGTTAAACTTTCCAGCCGTGGCACAGAGCAAGTCTCCTTTTCCACCCAGACGCAGGGTGACTCAGGTCAGCCTGGCACATGGCTCTGGCCACTGGGACCCACCCTGGTCCACACCCCCTGAAATTGCTGCACACAGCCAAGGGCACACAGCAGGCACTCAATAAATGCTCACTGACTGACTCACTTGTGTGGTTCCACAAGCCCTTTAGGACAGAGTAGAGTCCTGCCCGGGGCATCCTTTAGAAGGGAATTCCCCCTCCATCAGGAAGCCAGGCACTGGGTTGTCTCAGAGAAATGTAATCCGGCCTCCTCATCAATAGCAGCATCCACTCAGCTGTCTAATGTATTATTAGCAACAGCTGTTGCCACTCCACTCAGAACCCCAGCCAGCATTCCCCCATGGGCTCCCCTGTAACAGCCAGTAGTCAAGTAGGCTGTGAAATAATCACACAGAGCTAGCGCCCAGCCAAGGAAACTGCAGGCTGGTCCCCGGGGTTCAGTTTGGATTCAACCCGTCGTCCTCACCTCCCAATATAGAAACTGCCCGATCTCCCCTTGGAAGGGCAAAGCGAGTTCTTGGGGTGGAGGGGAGGATGCTGGAGGAGGTCCGAGGTAGCAAGAGCAGAAGAGAGCAGGCATCGCCAGGCCCGTCTTGAGAAATCTTCCCGATGCCCCTACTTGCTCTCTGGCACTGTCCCTGCCCAGCTGGTGAAGGAGCAGAAGCAATGGCATGTTCCAGTACAGCAGAGCCACTGCCACCCCCTCACCACCCCGTGCCCTTCCCGTGGCAGGAACGGCCCAGCCTGCCTCCCTCTGGTCCACAGCAGCTCTACCCACGAACACGGCCTTCCCTGCAGACGGCGGCCTCCTGTTCTTTCCTCCTTGTTGCATCCCAGCTCAGGAGGCCTCCACCAACAGCCCCCCACGCCCCCCTCCTCCTCCCTGACCCTAATTGGAGAAGTGGCACCCACTGCCACCCACCACCGCTCGCAGCACAGGACAATGTTGTCTGAGCGCTGGCACCTCGGAGCAGGGCTAACAGGGGGACCACGGGGCTGTGGTGGGGTAACGTGAGCCGGTCCGCAGAGCTGGGCATCACATCCCACACAGACCAGGCTCCTGCACAATAGCCACTGCCTCCTATCCCTGCCCACCTGAATCCAGGACACACACGAGGGGCAACGGCATGTCAACAGCAACGAGAAACACTAACGCAGACAAGGACGGAGAACGGACAAGATGTCTTCACCCCACACAGGTCTCAGGAAAACGGGATGGAGATGTGGGCTGCGCAGCACCGGGGGAAGGAGGAAAACGGGGGTCAGAGCAAGTTTCTCATCCCCACGGGGAAGGAAGACATCACACAAAAAGGATTTCTGGAGAGTTTTGGAAAGAGATTTTTGGAAAGCTGAGGGAGCTAGGAACTGACAACACATACCCCATTGGGAGCCACATCCGATATGTCTTACAGCTGCCTAACCACGGCGCACACCGCATGCCTGGGCTCTGCTGCTGGCTCAGCGTCCCCATCCTCAGGGCGGGCAGGGTGAGGGCCAGCTGGTCTCTGGTCTGGCTGCCAAGGCCTTTGGAAAACACCGGGGCTATTCCCCACAAGAAGGCAAAGAACGCAAGATCCTCCAGGGCAGGGCTCTTTATTTTGTCCACTGCTGTATCCCCGGGCCTAGGACCACCTGGGCCATAGTAGATGCTCAAGAAACGCTTGCTTAATGAATGACCAAATACTCTGCCCAGCAAGATGAGGATGAAGCCACAGTGGAGGCTGAGTCCCAGGCCTGGATAGGCCCGTGTCCCTGCCAGTTAAGTCCCGTCTGTTCTCTGGCAACTGACTGTACCCCTCACCCTGGACAGCCAACCCTACCCTCAACAGGTGCTCCAACAATGAGCTGCCTTCAGACACAGGAGGAAGAATGGAAGGATGACTGGGTTTTTGTAAGACATCTTAAAAACTCAACAGACTGATGTTTAAATCTCTAAGGCAGGATTTTAAAATGCAAATGACTATAGGTACCAGGCAAATAACACGTAAGAGGGAAGGGATAACACGTAAAGATTGACCTCGTCATCAAATACCTCCTAACAGTGGGTGGTGTTGGAGAAACTGGATATCCTTGTGCAGAGGGAAGAAGTTGGACCCCTACACCTCCCACCATATACAAAAAGTACCTTAAAGTGAAGCAGCAACCTAACCCTAAGAGCTAAAACTATAAAACTCTTAGAAGACAATTTAGGAGTAAATCTTCACAGCCTTAGATTTGGCAATGGATTCCTAGATATGACACCATAAGAAACAAACAACAAAAACACAGCTAAACTGGACTTCATCAAAGAAATGGACATTGCCAAGAAAGTAAAACGACAACCACAAGATTAGGAGAAATTATTTCCAAACCATCTTACCTAATAATAGACAGACATGTAAATTGACCGTACCTTTGCTACGCTAACCAGCCAATCTGGAGAGTATGCAAATTAACCTAACAAAGATGGCAGTTAATTTGCATACATAGGATCCAAGCAGTGGAGCAAAGCCTGGCGGCTCAGGGGCCAGTGGAGCAGCAAAAGCCTCACAGCTCCGGGGCCAGCTCTGGCCGGAGCCCAGCCAGAGCGAAGACCTGGGTACCGAGTGCCAGGTGCTGGGTGCCAGAGTAAAACCGGTGCCAGCAGCCAGGGGAAAGGAAGTCCTATTGCACGAATCTCTTCTTGCAATGGGCCTCTAGTACATCTGATAAGAGTCTAGAATCCAGAATATATAAAGAACTCTTGCCCTAACCAGTTTGGCTCAGTGGATAGAGCATCGGCCTGCGGACTGAAGGGTCCCAGGTTCAATTCTGGTCAAGGACATGTACCTTGGTTGTGGGCACATCAACAATGGGGAGTGTGCAGGAGGCAGCTGATCGATGTTTCTCTCTCATCAATGTTTCTAGCTCTCTATCCCTCTCCCTTCCTCTCTGTAAAAAGTCAATAAAATATATATGTATTTTTAAAAAGAACTCTTATAGCAAAAACACAAACAACCCAATTAAAATGGGCAAAAGATTTGATAGACATTTCTCCAACATTTCTCCAAACAGATAATAAGCACATGAAAAGATGTTCAACATCATTAGTTGCTGGGAAATGCAAAATAAAACCATGTGAGAGACCACATCATGCCCTCTAGAAGGGCTATAATTAGAAAACTGAAAATAGCCCGGGCTACTCAAACAAATACATGTACACAAATGTTGTTCACTTATACACTGAAAAGCGGCACTATTCACACTTGCCAAAACATGGAAACATTCTGAATGTCCATCAACGGATGGATAGAAAAACAAGCTGTGGTATATCCACACAATGGAGTATCATACAGCCATAAAAAAGGAATGCAGTGCCCTGGCCGGTTTGACTCAGTGAACAGAGCATTTGTCTGAGGACTGAAGGGTCCCAGGTTCAATTGCAGTCAAGGGCACCTACCTCGGTTGCAGCCTCGATCCCCAGCCCTGGTCAAGGCCTGTTCTCATGGACCATTCAGGAAACAACCAATCAATGTGTCTCTCTCACATTGATGTTTCTCTCTGTGTGTCTCTCCCCCTCCTTTCCACTCTCTCTTAAAATCAGTGGAAAAATATCCTCAGGTGAAAATTTTTTAAAAAAAGGAATGAAGCCGAAACCGGTTTGGCTCAGTGGATAGAGCGTCGGCCTGCAGACTGAGGGGTCCCAGGTTCGATTCCGGTCAAGGGCATGTGCCTGGGTTGCGGGCACATCCCCAGTGGGGGATGTGCAGGAGGCGGCTGATCGATGTTTCTCTCTCATCGATGTTTCTGACTCTCTATCTCTCTCCCTTCCTCTCTGTAAAAAATCAATAAAATATATTTTAAAAAAAAAAGATATCTGTCTTTAAAAAAAAGAAGGAATGAAGTACTGATACATGCTAGAATGTGAATGAACCTCAAAAACATGCTTACCTATAGGGTGGGGCAAAGGGAGGTTTACAATTGTGAATATGCAAAGCACAGAGTTTATTCTTGTATTATTATTTAGTGATTATTGTATTATTTCCCATATGGATGACGGTAAATCTACTTTTGCACCACCCTGTATGGTATGATCCCACTTCTACGAAATATCCTGGATAGGTAAGTCCACAGATACAGAAAGCAGCTTCCTGGCTGTAGCGGCCGGAAGGAGGGGAGAAGGAAGAGTAGCTGCTTAAGGGAGTTTTATGGGAGGGTAATAAAAACATTTTTGAACTAGAGAAAGATGGTGGTTGCACACCTTTGTGAATGTACTGGATGCCACTGAACTGTTCACTTTAAAGTGATTGGTTTTATGTTCCGAAAATTTCAGCTCAACAACATGGATGACCTAAGAGTGGGGGAGTGAAACAATGGTGAACTGAAGAGCACACGCCCCCTTCTTAAAGGGCAGCTGCTGCTTATCGGCAGCTGGGCTGCAAGCAGAAATGCAAGCTCGATGGAACCAGAGTTTTCAACTTTTCAAGACAAATTTTAATGTGAACGCTCCCAATTCTTATACATTGATAACCAATCCAAATGCGTAAAGGTCTCTATGTGGACCAAACAAAATACACCCATGAGCCAACACAGCCCACAAGACACACGCTCCAAGCTGAGCTGTTCAATAGGGAGCCACTGAATGTTTCTGAGCTAGAAAATGGGATGATAGAAGCCAAGTTCTAGGAAGCCCCCAGGTATCCGCTGTTGGGCACCCGTGATGTGCCAGGCACTGAGTCAAGCACCTCACAAATGCCACCCCCTCAGCCTCACAGGAGCCCAGGGAGGGGGGTTAGAGAGTGGCAGGGCCAGAGTGGTTAAGCAACTGACCCACAGCAAACACGGAAAAGGCAGAAGCCAGGTTTAAGTCCAGGCCTACCTGAGTTTGCCAACTCCACATCTCACATGCATGTCTGATAGGCACCTCAGATTCAACAAAGCCCAACAGAAGGCTCCCTAACTTTTCCCCACAGACACCTTCCTCCACCCCAGCCCATCTCCCATCCTCCACCCACCCTGACACTCAGGACAAAACCCTAAGGGTCATCATTGATTTCTCCATCCTCATTCCCCACTTCCAACCCACCTGCAAGTCTACTGTCAAAATATATCCCAAGACTGGCTCAGTTGGTTGGAGCACCATCCCATACACCAAAAGATTTCGGGTTCAATTCCCAGTCAGGGCACATGCCTAGATTGTGGGTTCAATCTCCAATTGGGGAGCATGCAGGAGGCAACTAATGGATGTTTCTCACATCAATGTTTCTCTCTCCCTTCCTCTCTCTCTCTAAAAATCAATAAAACATATCCTCAGGTGAGGATTAAGATATCTATATATCTATATCTATATCTATATCTATATCTATATCTATATCTATATCTATATCTATATGTCAAGTCTGAGCACTTCTAAGCAGCTCCCCTGCCCCACCATCTCTCACTGTCCCTCACGGGGACCATGTGGCAGCCCCATCACTGGGCTCCTGGCCTCCACACTAACACCGCCCTAAACCAACTACCCATACAATAGCCACATGGTCTGTCTGAAAGGCAAATCAGGTGACACCAGTCCCCAAGTTAAGACCCTGCAGTGTACCACTCCACACCCCTACCAGGGTCAGGCCATTTCCTTTTGGTGAGAGGGACACCAGGCTCTCCCTGTCCTGGAGCCAGTGGTGACACAGCCTGAGATTGGGGAACTCCTTGGCCCAACCCCGAACAAGTACCCTGTCACTCCCCACATTCACCCCTAACCTGTCATGCTCAGCTCCCCTAGAGAAAGCAGGACGACACAGCAAAGGGAGGAAGAAGGGAAGGGACAGGCCACCCCTGGCTGCAGCAGGCATGTCTGGGAATGAGGAAGATCCTACCGTCCTGACCTGGCCCAGTCAGCCCGGGGCCCCCGTAGTCACCGGGAGGGGCACAAAGGGCCTGGAGGAGCTGAAACAAGGGACCCACAGAGCCTCCTGGCACAATCTTGCTAAGCAAAGTACGTTGACTCTCCAGGCCAGCCAGGAACATCCCATATACCACCCCCGAGTGCCACATTAACCACACAGCCCCAAGGCTCTGAGACGGGACACAGAGTCCCCTGCCAGGGCCACGCCGGGCACCACACATCCCCACAGGGCTGGCCGGACCAGCTCTGAGTGTTTGCAGGCAGGCGGAAGCCCGGCTGCAGAGTCCCTCCCTCTCTCGCCTTGGCACCCCCCCACCGCCCCCCCTCCCGCCCGCCCCTGCGCACGGCCTGCACCTGGCTGTGGGTCCCCTCAGGCCCTGGCACAGCGCCGAGAAGCCCTGCCAGAGGAGCGCAGAGGGGAGCCCTGCCCAGTCCCGTGCCAGGACCCCCACCTCAGATCTCCAGGCCAGGAGAGGCCCCTGACCCTGTGCCATGGCCTCCCAGGTCACCCTCCACACACAGCCCTCGCTGGACCTGATGTCTGCTCCTCCTTCCCCTGAGTGGCAGGCAGCTTCCCTGCCCCCATGATAGGCCACCAGCCCCCAGGGGCTCCCCGCCATGGACAACGGGAGGGGCCCTGGCTCCACCGCCACCTACCACTCCAGGCAGGGGGACCCCGGACCCGCACTCCTCCACAGCCCGGGACACTCACCAACAGGTTCTTTAAGAAATCCATCATCTTCCACCAGGGCCTGTGCCCTGCGCGTCGGGGGGCCCTGTCTGCCTGCCTGGGCACCACGGTAGGTGTGGCTGCTACCACCCAGCTGCTGCTGCTGCTGCTGACGTTGAACAACTTCCTTAAGATCAAACAAGGAACTGCAGGGTTTGGGTGTCCGCCCGGAGCTGTTATGCCACATTAACTAGCCCTGACCTTTGACCCTTCCTTGGCCAATGTTGTTTTTCTGGGGAGCCCAGGGCTGGTGAAGTCACCACACATTGTACGTTATAAGGCAAGATGTCCCTCCATGGGAAGAGGCACCATGCCAGCAGGTGGTAAGAGAGACTCATTTGGGGGCCGAGGAGAGTCAGGGCGCAGAAGCAGTCCCGCCCTTCCATCCTTACCTTGGATGAGTTCCCAACACGATGCCTGCACGATGCCGGAGGGAGGCAGGACTGGAGCACAGGACAGTACAAGACCTGAGGACAGTACACGTGTCTAACGTGTTGTGGGCCCAGTACTAACGTGTCGTGGGACTCAAGGCAGACCCACGTGCGTGGGGCCTCAATTTTCCCATCTGTGAGTTGGGAGCCCTACGTGTCAGGAGAATAAAAAACAAGGCACTAAAAGAAAGCAAGCTGGTGCATTCACGCGGGCCTCGCGGAGCCTAAAATGTCTCACCCAGAGGTTTGAAGAAAGGCTGAAACAGTACGCAGTGGTTCCTTTGCGGGTGAAGCTTGGGGAGGGGGTCAAGGGCAGAGCCACAGTGAACTATCGAACAGCCTGGGTTTGAGTTTTAATCATTGCATTGTATTACTTTGGCTTAAAAAAATTTTTTTTATGTTCTTTGAAAAAGAGAGCAGTGCTCATGCCCTGTGGCCATCCCACAAGGAAAATTAAAAAGGAGAGTGCATGGCTTGGGGAGACTCACACAGCATCTGAGGCTTGGGGCCCAGAGGCGCTCAAGAGCCGTGCTGTTAACAGGAGCACAAGTGTGGGGAGTGAGGGGCCAGGCCCTGGAGCTCAGTCCGGGGCTCTCCTGGGTCTCAGAGTCTCTTTCCAACACTAATGAACACAGCGCATGCTCTCGGTCCTGTCCCAGCTTTGAGAGGAGAGCAATATGCCCGAATCAGAAAGGGAAAAAATGGAACTTCTTAAATCCCTCAAAAAAAGGCAGCGTGGCCGGCAGGAGTGGCTCAGTGGTTGAGTGTCGACCCATGAATGAGGAAGTCACGGTTCGATTCCCGGTTAAGGGCACATGCCTGGGTCTTGGGCCCGATCCCCAGTGGGAGATATGCAGGAGGCAACCAATCAATGATTCTCTCTCATCATTGATGTTTCTATCTCTCTCCTTCTCCATTCTTCTCTCTCTCTCAAAAAAAAAAATCTAATAAAGAGAGATCACATTAGGAGAAGGGATGCAGTCAAGGGGGCCCAGCTGGGCTGTCCTGAATAAGCCCCCTCTCAGGATCAGGCCCCTGCATCCTCAGCATCCACTTGGATCCCTCCCACACTGGCTCTGGCTCACCGCATTCCCACTCAGAGCCAGCGAGTCATTTTGAAGAGTCTCTCACACCCGCCATGCCCACTCCTGCAGCCCGCTCCCCAGGACATGCCATATCCAGAATACATCTGCACCCCTCTTGTCCACAGCACCCCAGAGCCCAGGAATGCACTCAGAGGCAGTGAGGAAGGAAAGAGACAGGAAACTAACCTACTGGTCCCCTCTGGTCCAGGCACTGGCTTGGGGCTGGAGACCCAACAAAGACCAGCCTCAGTCCCCCTCCTACTACCTACTCCCCTTTGTTTGTCTGACTCCTGTAGGCCTTAGCTTGAAGATCACCTCCTCTAGGAAGCCTTCCTGGCCTCCACCCCTCCCCCAGGTTGTACTACGGGTGCCCTATCGAATCATTGATCTCTTTGTATTGTCGTTTCTTTCGTGTGTCTGTTTTCCCGCACTTCATCTATAACCTCTGCTCCCGGCACACAGGTAGGTGGTACTGAGTGAGTGCTTGCTGAATGAATAACTAACTGCACAAAGGAACTGACTTCCACCTGGTGACTAAGACAATCAGAGAATCAACAATTACGACCCAAGGAGCGGCGAGGATACGTAGTGCAGGGACACGCAGGAGTTAGGCAATGGCTGTACTGCAAAGACTTTCCAGAAAATGGTTACTCTCCCCGTTTCGCAGCTAAGGCCACGGAGGGTACAAGGGAATCAAGTCCTGCATCGAAGGATACAGGGTGGGAAAGCCAATACCCAGGCCCAGGATTCACTCCAGTGCCTCCCATTGGACTCTGATGACTATCTGTTTGGGGAGGAGGTGGGGCATGAAGCTCAGAGACGTTAACTGACCTGCTTTATGGTCACACAGCCTGTTAATCCCAGAGCCACGGGTTCTAGGGGGGAAAGAGGATCTTTCTGAGAGAAAGGAGAGGAAGAGGGGGAGAGGGTGGGGAGTGAAGGTGTGTGTTTGCCTGTGTTAAACTCAGAGGCAGGACAGACACGCACGGCCCATGGCAGGGTCACAGGCAGCAGTGGTAGCAGGACCGAAAACAGGGGGAGCCCACAGGCCAGGGAGAGGGAGGCCAGACCACAGCCAAGCACAAAAGAAGGAATGAGGGTCGGGGAGACAAACGGCCATTCTGCTGAGGCAAAACTGCCCGCTTTCCACCGGCAGCGGCGGGAGCGGGGAAGGGGGAGGCCTGAGCAAATTTCCCCTCTGTCAAATGAGCCCTCTCTCCCTCCGACAGCAGAAAACCCACTATTAAGAATGCCCGCCCGAGGGTAATGATTTGATTATGATATCCCCTGCCTGAAGCAGGGCCCGGCATCAGCAGGGTTTCCTTCTCGCCTGTAATTTCAGCAGCACCTGTGCTCCAGTCAAAAGAGCACGGGCCTGGGAGTCGGACAGAGAGGCATCCGAGTCCAGCCCAGCCACCAGCCGGCTGGGTGGCGGAGGGGGGGAGGGGGGGAGGGGGGGGCGGGGGCCAGCTCCCATCATTTATAAAATTACAAGCGCCATCCCTCACCTTCCCAGGTGCTTCTGAAAATGAAATGAGGTGACAAACGTGAGCGCACCCAACACAAGGACAGCAGCTGACCAACAAAGTTCAGCCCGCTCTGCCCAATTTATAGAATGTCACGCTGGGAGTAATTGGCACTCACTGAGCTCTCACCATATGGGCCAGGCCCTTGACTAAGTCCTTCCCATGTGTTCTCGTAGCTGTGCCTCATAGGAGGCAGTCATCATCCCCGCTGGACAGTTGTGGAAACCGAGGCTGAGCGTTAAAGAACTAGGTCAACAGGCAGCATCAGCGACGCAGAAGCCTCCAGCGTCCACGTGTCCAACAGCCACACGAACGGGACTGGGCCTGCCCTTCCCACTAGCTGGCTGAGCACAAGAAGCGGGATGCGCAGGGGCCAAACCCCCCCCATCCCCCCCCCCCCAACGTCCTTCCGAGTCCCCGCAGACAGAATTCCCAGGGCACTGGGCCTGGTTTGGGTTCATACCTAGTCTGTGTCCTGTCAGTGGCTGGGACTGTGATCGTCCCTCGAGACCGAAAACCCCTGACAGGCAGGAGCTACATCTGCACACGCCCAGTTCACACACACCGAGCTTCATGGGTCTAAAATGACAGGCAGCCCTTGCTGGTTTGGCTCAGTGGATAGAGCGTTGGACTGCGGACTGGAAGGTCCCGGGTTCGATCCCGGTCAAGGGCACATGCTCGGGTTATCGGCTCGATCCCCAGTAGGGGGCGTGCAGGAGGCAGCCGATCAATGATACTCTCTCATCATTGATGTTTCTCTCTCTCTCTCCCTCTCCCTTCCCCTCGGAAATCAATTAAAAAATTAAAAATTAAAAATAAATAAATAAAATGACATCCACTGTAAGATGCACACTATGCTAGGTACCACTAACAAAGCAAAAACACTGCCAATCGCAGGCTATGGCTGCTATTACTAGTGAAACGCAACCCGACTTCAGGGATGTTGTTACATGAGAGGGAGGAGAAACAGCAGTAGACACTCAGTAATTATCTGTACTCGGTAATTATTTCTTGGAGGAACAGAAAGAACGCCGAACTTGGGAGCACAAGCCTCCCGTCTGCGTCTTACCCGCTGGCTCAGGGGAGCAGTGCATGTATCTAGGACTCTGATTTCTGATCTATAAAGTGGGGGAAATACTTCTTCTCTTCCAGGGTGGCCGTGAGAAGCAGAAGAGTTCCAGGAAGTGTTTTGTGAACTGTACAGCACTGCATCAGCCTGAAGCGCAAACCGGGTGAAGGTGGAGAGTGGACAGTGGACACCATCCGCGGTTAGGAGTGCGGCAGGGGGCCCCGGGGTGTTTGCCGGGGGTGCTGTGAGAACGTGGCTGCGCTGGGGCAATCCAGCCCCATTTTCTAGGGAACAGCCTGCTCCCAAGTTGCCCCTACCTTGGAACAGGGCATGACACGTGTCCCTGGCCCAGCACTGGTTAAGGAACCGCGGTGTCTACACCTTGGGGGCTCCCTAAGCCGAGCTTCAGGGTGCCATTGGGCAGAGCTCTTAGTTCTGTTCCCGTCTGTGGCCTGAAACGTCCAGTCTTCCCAACAAATGGGCTGGGCCTCAGGTCTGACCCTCACAGCGGGGGACTCTAAAGACAGCTCTGTGCATCTCATCGGGGTATTTAAAGCAAACCTTACAGGCCTGCAACAGGCTGACCTGGAGGGTCAGCCTCAGAGGAGGCAGCAGCTGGACAAAGGCTCGGAGGCAGAGGCGTGAGGAGGGGTCAGTCTGGCCTTGGTCTCACCAGTGGCCACACTTGGGCCCAGGCAAGAAGCGCAGGCCCCCTGCGTGTGCCTCTCCTGAGGAACAGGAGGTAAAGCAACCCGAGGACAGAAGCACACGGCAGTGTCAGCCTCCAGAACACCTCGGCCTCCCTATGAGGCTCCTGTCCCGAAACGCGGGGTTACGTGCTCCATGGCTGGCCTCTCTCCTAACTGGCGCTGGCAGGCGGGTGTCTGGCTGGGTATCAGAGGTGGCTCCCTCCCTCTCTCACTCAGGTGGTCTTTGTACCCCCCCCCCCCCCGCAAGGTTCCTGCACAGACCAGGCCGCTGTCCAACCTCCCCTCTCACATCACCGCCTTCCCCTCTCCCGCTCTCCTCCGCTCAGTCCTGCCCACCTCCCTGCTGGCTCCCGCAGTGGACAGCGCAGCCCTGCCCAGCAGCCCGGGCTCTGGGTTTGCAGCTGGGGCAGCAGAAGCCTCCTGAGCCCGGCCCCCATCTCTGCAGCTCTCCCTCCACCCAGTCGGTTCCATGAACAGGCTCTGTGGACCTGGTACCTATTAGCCTCCTCCCCGTATCCTGGCTTTGACTCGTGCCTGGGAGAGAAGAGAGGCTGAGGGAGCTCCTTCGGAGAGAACCCAGCACAGAGCGAACATGGAACCTGTCCCCACCCCCACCCCCACCCCGCCCAAGGCCTTGCTCCCGTCCTTTATCTCAGCAACTGTCGCCCTGCCCAGCAGTCCTACCGCCAGCTCCCCCCGCCCACGGGAGAACCACTGCCCTCCCGGCAGAGTCGAGCGTCCTCGCAGGACCCAGGAACCAGCCAGCTGCCACTCCAGAGGCCGTCCTCATCCTGCCGGTCACGCGGCTGTGACCGGAGCTCAGTTCATTCATCTCCAATATAACGATTCACGCCATGCTCACCGCCCAGCGCTCCGGGGCTGCTGGGGAAACCCGGTGAGTGAGAGGGCGCGCGCTCACACCATTTCTAAAGCAGGAGGCGCCACATACCCAGGCATATCCACATACCAACCCACCTTCCCGATGGGCCTCTCCTACCTCTGAGCCTCAGTTTCCACACTCATTACAGGGTCTGCAGGTGGCCGTTCTCCCTGCTCCTCCATGGAGGCTGAGCTGTCGCCCCAGAGGGACCACTGGGTGCCTATGGGCAGCCGCAGGCCATTGACTGCCCAGCGCTTGGCGACGCTAGCGCGCTCCTGCCTAGGAGATGCTGCAAGACCTCTGCTCCAAGGTGAGGAGGGAAAACAGCTCCCCGCCCCCACAGCCCACACCGCGCTGCCAGTCAGTGGCAAAAGCAAGGTTTGGAGATTCTTTAAGCCAGAGTTTCAATTACCTGGGCTCTGCCTGTTAACACCCCTCCACCCCGGACAGTAGATAACTGGGAGTTCGCTGGAGCCAGTCGCTCGCGTAACGCAGAGACTGACTGTTACAATCAGCTCATCAGAGGCGCTGGACTGGGAACTGAGTCAGTCAATCAATGTGTGTTTTTGTGCCACAGGGCTTGGCTGAGCAAAGGGAAAAGGAAGTCCTGGGAAATTGGTAACTTTGGGGGTTACCAGGGGCCCTGAGAGATGCCATCCCACCTCAGCTCTGGCAGCCCCTAAAAGACCCCAGGCTTCTCCTCCCCCGAGGGAGACAGCAGGAGGGAGATTGTCGGGGCGGTTCATTTCAGGCTAACCTGCGGGAAGGGGACAACTGCAAACTGTATGTTCTCTGCCTTCCTGATCTTCTAGTTAATGATTACCTAAATAAATGCTTTGGTCCCGAGTGATTCTAACAGTCACTCCTCAAGCTCCAACAGCCTAATTATACACATACAGCCACGTGGGGATGTTGATGCTGAACAGCTTTCTTCCCCATAAACCATGTGTCAAATACCACAACTGCCCGGCCCCCTTTTGCCAGCTGGGGCCGATGAATGGGGTGCTAGGGCAAATGCAGATCCTGACAAGGTTTGGGGGAGGGCCTGTGGGCTGCCCATCCCAGGCCCAGCTGTTCGGGCTGCAGGATGCATTTGGCTGCCAATGCATTCACACCAACGCAGCATCCTGCAGCCCCCACCCCCAGGGCAACATCCAAACACACGGGTGGTCCAATGGAGAGCTCCCCAACATTCACAGTCACCCCCACACACACATACCTAGGCTTCAGGGAGGTTTATGGGCCCCCAAGACCCAGTGGCACACCCCTCCTACTATAGTAAATAGTAATCATCATTGCTTGCAATGTGCCTGCCCAATGGTCCCCTCCTCAAATGAGGCAAAGGAGGCAAATAGAGGCAAGAAAGACGAAGTTAGAAACCTCAGCCTCTTTCCCACCTTGCATTTCCTTTTCCACCAAAAGAGCTCCATGCCTCCTGTGAGTGTGTCTGAAGCAGTGCTGGCGCCGGGCTCAGAGGCCGGTGCCACCTCCCAGGACTGAATCTGGGCAGGACCGGCCCGCAGATGCGCCTGCTAGGCTGGGAGTGTGCGGCCCAGCAGCAGAAGCGCTCATTCTGACCCAGGAGGCTGCACAGCCCCCACGTAGGCCTGGTCTCCCCTGAGGAGGTCTCCAGGGGCACCTGAGTGGTGAGGTTAGCTGTGGACACAGTGGTGAGGCTCCCAGCTCCTGGCAACCTGACCCCCTGAGTTTGACTTAGCCAGCAGCTGGTGGGCTTGTGGCCTCTCCTAGTCCTCAGCCACCCCCCTGGCCAATCATCTAGTATCGATGGTGTCAGCCACCAGGGGGACTGCTGAGCCACACGGAGTGCAGACTCACAGCTGGGGCGCTGTGCCATCCTCTGCAATGTGGACAGATGACCTCAAAGCAGACCTATCTAAAGAGAGCCCTGGCTCCTTACAGCCCAGACACACTGCCAGGACTCTCAGCCGCCCGAGAGCAGGTGATATGCCCGGACCCCAGGGCACAGCCCCATCTTCACTAAATTGGCCACACGGCTATCCACAGGGAAGGGTAGCCTGGAGCCCTGGGAGTGACCAGCCAGGAAGGGCCACCAGGAAGTGAAATCATAACCCTGCTCTCTTGGGCCTAAAGGACAGGACATGTCTCCTGGAGCAGGAAGGGGCATCCTGATTTTGGCTGAACCTATGAGGCTGGGCACTCACCCTCACAGCCATCCTCTCCTAGAACCGTCAGGCAGCCTGGATCTGTTCTGCCCTGGGAAACAGCATGTCCGGACTGTGCAAGGAGCCAGCGGCAGGCAGTCCTGGGGTCCTAGCCACCAGGAGAGCTTCACCTTGCATACGGCAACCCCACCGCCACAGGGAGAGGATGGAGTGTCAGTCTTCCTGCACGTGGCCACTCCGGTCAGCTCTGTGGGATTCTGCACACACTGAGCGCCAGTCTTCCTGCCTCCACCAGCCGACCCACCTGGCCCCACGGCTCCCCTGAAATGCTCTTGTCAAAGTCACCAATGACCTCCACGTTGCCAAACCCAAGGAGAACTTTCAGCACCACACCTCCTTCTTGCAGCGTCTCCTCCTCTGGGTTCCACAGCAGCCTTCTCTCCTGCTCTTCCTTCAGCCCCTTAGACTACCCCTCCTCCCGTCCCTGTCTCCGCTGTCCTCCATGCTACCCACCCACCCCCCGGATCTAATACCACTTCTGTGCTGATTCCCCCACATGCATATCTCCAACATGGACCTCTCCTTGGACCTCCACCTCAGCATCTCCAGATGCGTGTTTGATTTTCCACTTCACCGTCTCATGAGTTTCTCCAACTCGGTGTATCCAAAATAGAGCCCCTGAACTTCCTCCCCAAACCTTTCCAGGCTTCTCCATCTCAGGAAAACGGGATCAAAACCCATCCACTGCTCAAGTCCCATCTGGGATGGCTAGACATCTAGATTCCTCCCTTCCCCTCACTTCCCATGTCCAATCCATAGGTACACCTGCTGTCTTGGCTTCCTCTGGACAACCTGAATCCATCCATTTCTGTCCATCTCCACTGCCAACCTGCCAGTCCAAGTCCCCCGCACTGTTTGTCCAGACTAGAGCAACAGCCTCCAATCTGGCCTCTCTCCTTTCATTTTTGCTAGAGGAGCTTAGGGAGGGCTTCATGGGGGAGGTGGCATCCTAGCTGGGCCTTTGAGTGAGGAGATTTGGGAAGACGGAGGGAGGCTACAGGATCGGGGAGAAGGGAAGTGAGCACGAAGCACATGCAGGGAGACAGTCAACCTCACTGGCTGCACACCACCCATCACTGTCACATGATCCCCGACAGGAGTGACCTTCCTGGGACTCCACCCCATGACCTCCACCACCGAGTGCGGGACGCTACCCCAGGCAGCCATTTGTGCACCTTCGGCTAAGAGGAGACTGGCCTGCTTTCCCGCCCCAAATGGAGAGTTCTCCCGCATCTGCTGGACCCCTGCTCTCCCTCAGGAGGCAGTGGGCCAAGCCCTGACACTCAACATCCCACGTGTGGTCTTCAGGACTCAACCAACTTCATGAGTTTCCCTTTAGCAGAACCGAGGCGAGCCTACAAAGTGCCTTTGTGTGAGTTCGCAAAGGGCACCCCTCAGGTAACTAACTGGAAAAAGGCGTCCTTCCCACTGGCCAGATGCAGGCCCTCCCAGGACACTCTGTTGGCCAGCGGGTGGCCAATTTCAGGCCCGCTCCTCCCCTGTGCCGGGTGCCCCGGGCAGTGCGCATCTTCCCCAGCGTCTCTGCAGTCCAAGGCTAATCTGAGCTGCACCCAAGCCCAGTGCCCTCAAAGCCCCATCAGCCGAGGAGAGCGGGCCAGGCTCAGGGTGTCTCGGGAGCCTGCCCAGATGACCGTGGTGACAGTCCCCATGGGGCTGAGGCTGTAACTCACCCACCCCCTCCCGGTCCCTCACAACAGCTGACAGCCAATTCCCAGAGGAGACCATCTGGGTCTGGCTGCAGAGCCCCCCACACTAATGGAGCAAGGAGAATTAGAGATTACCGGGGGCTGGAAGGCCCTGCCAGGTGTTTGCCTACCGGGTAATACTGAATTGTAAACATGTGTCCCTGTTTACTTTCCCTGCCGGAGCCTCACTGGCTGCCTGGTAGCCAGGCAACGCTATCTGACCTGAGGGACCAGGAGGGGGACTTTCTGTGCCAGGCAGGTCACCTGGGGAGGGTTATCCAAGCACAACCAGTGTCAGTAGAAGAGCACCTCCCCCGCCTCCCACGGGCCTTCCCACCTCACCCCCAGATGACCCTGGACCCACACGACAGCCTGCGTGCTGACGGGAAGAAGCAGAGGGTGGTACTGGGGACGGAAGTGGTAGCACTGTTAGGATGAGACAGAAGCAGATCATTGGTATTAGGTGCCATTATTGACCTGGTGGGCAGCTTTGCCATTTCCCTGTCGGCCAAACTGAGAGCCAGGAGGCTGAAAGCGCAGCAAGAAAGACTCAGGTTGGATGGGAAGGAGATGACACATGTGATTGAGGCAAACAATGGCACCTCCTTTCCAGAAGAGACTGGACAACTTCACACAGGGCTGAGCGAAGCTCATCTCTTTTTTTTTCCTCAATGAGGAGTTATATTTCCACCTGGATGGGAATCAGCAAGTTGCTGACTAAAGGTGACAAAACCAAGGCCAAATCTCAGCTCCAGACTGACAGTGTGGACTGTGGCCTTCTTTCCTCCGTGGAAAAGCGTAGGGACACGCAACATGCCTACCCTTTAAACCCATGGCCAGGGGGAGGACCTCTGGAATCATAGAGTGTGATGGGTTCACAAAGGAATAAAATAAGGCAGCCAGAGAATCAGCGGCAGAACCATGGAATCCCATAGAAGAAAGGCCTTCTATGTGCTGGGGGGAAACCCCCCATTGTAGGGGCAATGGGAAGGTGGAGGGATTGAGCAAAAAAACAGGATGGAAGGAAGGAAGGAAGGAAGGAAGGAAGGAAGGAAGGAAGGAAGGAAGGAAGGAAGGGAGGGAGGGAAGGAGGGAAGGAGGGAAGGAAGGAAGGAAGGAAGGAAGGAAGGAAGGAAGGAAGGAAGGAAGGAGGAAGGACTCATAGACACATGTCCGTGACTCAGTTGGTTTGGCACTGTCCTGTTCATTGGAGGTCACCTGTTGGAGTCCCTGTAAGGGCACATGCCAGGGTTGCAGGTTCGATTCCTAGCAGGGGGCGTGCAGGAGGCAACTCCTGATCAATGATTATGTTTCTCTCTCATTGATGTTTCTGTCTCTCCATCTCCCTTCCTCTCTCTCTAAAAAAAAAAAAAAAATCAATTTTAAAAAATCAATTTAAAAAAAAAAAAGAAACTAAGATAGACCTCCTAACAGACGCAAGTCCAAGAGGACTTTGTGGGGAGGAAGGCACTCGGACACTCTGCTCCATGCCTCCCACTGGGTAGCCGTCCCCCGCTCCTCCAAGCTGAAATGCTCCGTGGCACCTCTTCAGTCTGGGTGAACTTTACCTGGACATTGGATAGCTGCCTCAAAGCGCTTTGCTAATCTTCAAGAGACCAGGTGTGGGCTCTGGACCTCCCCTGGGTGCAGGACTCGTGCAGAAAGGAGAAGGGCTGCCTCCGGGTGTAAAGGACCAACAGGACTCGGGACACTGCCCGTCCATGACGACTCAGGCTGGACGGAGGACCTGGGAGGCCTGGCTTCCCAGTTCCCACCTCCGCTGCCAGCACTGCCCTCAGGTTCCCCCAGGCCCTGGATCCCCAGCTCAGCCCTGCTCCCCGGGTGACGAGGCCCAGCCCTGACACTTATAGACCCTCCCAGGCTTTGAAGTCCCACCTTCCTGCTCCTCCAATCTGACCATGGTTCCTGACCTGCTTTCTGCCTCACTCTTCTGGTGGTTAAGAGACTCACCCCAGGGCACCCAACCCCAGGATCCACCCCTCATGGGGAAGTGATAGGAAGAGCATCGTGCAAGGGTCTCCTGCTTTATCGCACTTACCCAGGCCACCCCTGCCTCCACACCCCAGCAGAGACCCCGGGAGCACTCAGGGAGGTCATGTCCCACCTTGGGTCACTCTCACAGTGTGATTTCTGGGGCTCTGCCTCCTCGTAGCCATCAGACCCTCCAAGAGTAGAGATCATACCTTCCCGGTTCAATAAAGGGTCACCAGCGGGAGGAGATGAAGAGAAATAACCCCCAGACCCTGCCTCCTGCCTCCCACAGCCCAGCCCTCCCAACCACGGAATAACCACCCCAAAGGGGCACTCAGATGTTGTCTTGGGCCCCATCTATGCATCCACGGGAGGGTGAGGCCAAGGAGCCGGGAGGGAACCCAGCCGGGGTCTCAGTCATCCCGACCCCCAACCCGTCTCTGGGGTGAGACACAATCTGGTCTCCTCTGAGCTCGGCCACCACCACTGCCACCAGCCCCTGGGAAGGGAGAGCTCTAGAAACAGCAGCAGGGCATCTGGCCAAGGTCCTAAACCCAGACACCCGTAGGACTCGGGAAGGGTAGAAGGCACCATAGGAGCTGGAGAGAACTCGCACTTCCCCAGAGTATGGAAATGAACTGTTGGCCAAACAAGCTCATCTGGGGACAAAGAGGGCCCACCAGCTAGTGATCCTCGATGAGGCACACCCAGCTCCTCCACCTCACCTCGCAACCCTTCCTTCCCTCTTCCCCTCCCTGCTTCTATTCTGTCCCTTCTTCCCTCTCCTTGCCGCCACCACCCTCACTTCTGGCTTCCCACTTAGAGCCAAGCAACCATCACGTTCACATCTGACATTTCACACACTCTCGGTCCTCCTGCCAAAGCAAAGCAGCTCGGCCCCTGTCGTTTGCTAACAGACCTATTCACACCCCAGCTCCCCCAGCAGCACTCAGCCTCATCTCCCGTTAATTGAGCCGGGGCTCTGGAACGTTCTGTTCATGGGGCTGGAGGTGCGGAGCCCATCAGCCCAGCCTCCTGGTGAGGGCAGAGCAGTGCGTCTCAGTAGCGGCAGTCATGGCCTCGGAGGGGCCGAGCAGACTGCACCAGGGCCCCTCCAAAGCCACTGGGCCTCAAATTTCAAATCAGGGAGCCGCCCACTACGTATAAGGTTGAAACAATTTAGTAAAAACAAAACAAAATTTCCACCCTCAACAGTATTCTTTTTAATCTTTCAGCTCATCTTCAGCGACTCTTATAGGAATTAATATCTCTTACAGAGAGGAAACATTTAGCTGAACTTCAGCAATTCCTTCTGAGCTGCCAGGTTTTTTTTCTTTCCTGGTTAAATGCAAGTAAAATTGAATTTAACTATTTTTATTACAAAGGAACACAAGCAGTGCGATCCCATTTATTTATGTCTGTATCTGTGTAAGATGCCAAGATGTCTGGACGCTTAGCAAATGGTAAGGATGAATATGTCTGGGTGGTAGAATTATTATTAGGGTGTGTGTGTTTTTTTACTTTCTCTGTGCTTTGCAATTGCTTGAATTTTTTATAATAAGCAATATACCATTTTATTTTTTTTAAAAAAAGTCTTATAAACATTCTCTAAGAAAATACTGGGCTTTTTGTTCGATGCCACATTCTCACGGTCGAAGCCATCAGTGAGAATTCATAACTCACCTACTATGAGCATTTACTAAGCACCGACCACTACGTGTTTAGGACGCACCAACTGTGGGCCCTTCTGCACCAGGCCCTGTGGCAGCAAGGATGGGAAGAAAACGCCGTGTCCTGTTGGGATGTGAGCCAGAACTGCCCTGGGCCAGATCGTCCCAGCCCTGCCCCTGCAGCGCCCTGCCCCATCCAACACCCCTGCGGTCTCACTTGCATGACACCCCACCACACAAGGGTCAGGGGGTGCTGGCAAGGCTTCTGGGCCTCACCAAGCTCCCCAGGAGCTCCTGAAGGGGACAGCCCAGACCTACAGTGGGTTAAATGGTAACCCCCCTTCCCCCCCCCCCCCCCCCCCCCCCCAAAAAAAAGTATGTCCCTGCCCAGGAACCTTCGGGTGTGACCTGATTTGGAAAAAGGGTCTTTGCAGATATAATTAAGTTAAGGATCTTGAGATGAGACCCAGGTGGATCCAGATGGGCCCTAAATCCTTGTAAGAGACCACCCAGCAGGGAGAAGAGGAGGCCGTGTGAGGACGGAGGAGAGAGGGGCGTCCCCAGGCTAAAGGGATGCCTGGAGCCACCAAAAGCTGGACAAAGCAAGCAAGGACCCCCCTCCTCTGGAGCCTTTGGAGGGAGCATGGCCCTGCCAACACCCTGATTTTGGACTTCTGGCCTCCAGAACTGTGAGAGAATAAATGTCTGTTGTCTTAGGCCACCGAGTTTGTGTTAAGTTGTTACAGCAGCCCCAGGAAATAAATGCACACCCAAGGCCTGAAACTCCATCTCCACACCGAGCAGGGAGTCTGCCAGGGGTCTGAGGGGAAAAGGACAACAGGAGGTACGTACTGGGGCTCAGTATCCCTTCAGGAGCAAACACAGGACCCCCACCTACTGTCCCCCAAGGCACCAGACACACTGCGCTGGAGTGTCAGGAGGGATGTCTGGCAGAACACCCCCCTGAGTGGGTTCCAGTGCAGAGGCGACAGCAGCTGGAACGGGAGAGTGGGATAACCAATGAAACAATGCCACGAGCCCAGAGGCCATGCGAACAACCACTAGCATCCCTCACCCACCAATACATCATACCTGTACGTGCCCGGTGCTTTCCGAAGCCCTTGCCCACCTGCTTCCTCCTGTCATCCTCAAAGCCACCTCATAGGGTGGGCTCAGTTCTACAAATGAAGAAACTGAGATGAATGAACTGCACAATGTCTCATAGTTGGTTACTAAATCCCAGGGCCAGGGCCAGGCCCCTGTGCCCCAGACCCACCACAATCCATCAGGAAAAGCAAGCAGGAAGCATAGAGCCAGGGGCTGAGTGAGGGGAGGACAGCTGTCAGGCCTTCAAAGGCAGGGGGCATAACTAGGGCCAGAGAAGCGTGGGGAGCAGCCCCAAGGAGACAGCCTGAACTCCAAGTGCTCTATCAGGGCACAAGGTCAGTGTCTGTCTAGAAATACAGACTTGTTTCAACAGTAGCCGCAGGCCAAGGAATGAGGAAGGAAACTTGTGATGGGGACAAACAGTTCATAAAACACAGTCTAGCCCAGGAGGTTCACTTCCAGGTCAGGGGACATGCCGGGTTTGCAGGCTCGATCCCCAGTGGGGGGCGACGGGGGAGCAGGAGGCAACCTATCGATGATTCTCTCTCATCATTGATGTTTCTATCTTTCTCTCCCTCTTCCTTCCTCTCTGAAATCAACAAAAATATATTTTTTAAAAAATAAGAAATTTTTTAAAAAATGAAACACAGTCTAAGGCCAACCTTGGGACTCTCCATACCCTTGAACTGTCCAGGCCTTGCAGGGTGTTTCTGTCCCCCTGGGGACCGCCTGCACTGTGAGCCCTGATTGGCTCAGGGCAGCCTCACCGCGGGAACCCAGAACATGATACGGGATGGATGCTCCCGCTTGAGGAGCCCTCCCCGGATCTGTCCGAGTTTGCGGTCCAGGACCTCCCCCAGCCCCCACTATCATCCCAGTTTCTCCCAAACTCAGGCAGAGTTTGGGGTCTAACACACAGGGCTCAGGCGCAGCCACTCACACAAACGCAATTTCAATGTCTGTTTATTGGACATGGAGAGACTCTTCAGCCGCGAGGACCCCAGCCGGACAGGAAATCAAGGAGTCCTGGGGAGAAACTACCTTCACAGCGGAAAAACCGGTGTACTTCCTTCCAGACTTTCCCTGTAAGCACTGCTGTTCTCTGGGGGAGCGATGACTAACGTTTCTGCTGCACCTGCTACCTGCCTCTGTTCGAAGTGATAAACTTGCATCATTTCAATTAGTCCCCATTGCAACCAGGGGAGGCAGGTTCTCTTACATTCCTATTCTACAAACGAGGAAGATGAGGCAGAGAGCACATACGCAGCCAGAAAGTGACAAAGCCTTCTGCCCAGGCAGACTGGCTCCAGAAGCTGTGTTCTTAACTACTCGACGTTGAGAAGAACCTGGAAGGGATCAGATCCGGGTCAAAGAGACTGGACTGGCCTCCATGTGGCCTGTCAGAAGGAAAGGGTGACAGGCTGGAGGATAAAGGAGAGGGGAAGAGGGTTCCCAGAGAGAGCATTCTGGAAGCCCAGCTGGCCTGTTCCCCGACGCAAAGGAGAGAAGGAATAAGGACCTGATGGCCAGATGCCTAGGCCTGGGCTTGAGCTTCACTAGCAATTTCTAGGTCCCCTGTGGGGCCTCCAGCTCCAAAGGCCAGGGGCCCAAGGCTACATGGAAGCAGTCAAGGGACTCTCATGTGCTGGTGGCTCCCAGTTCCCTAGAGAGAAGCCCTAACTGTTTCTCGGGGGCAAGAACCACATCACATCACCACCATGATACCTATCATAATGACCATAATGATCATAATGACTTATTGGGCACCTACTACATGCAGTCACTGCCCTAGCTGCTTCCTGGATCCCTCACTCCTCCTCACACCTACTCCTCCGGGTGACCACTGTCCCCATTCCACAGGTGAAGAACGTGGAGGTGGGGGGGGGGGTAAGTAACATGCTCAGGTGACCCGTGCAGAGTGGTCTGGAGTGGCGAATAGGACAGCACAGGCTTCGGAGCCACACAGAGAGACCTGACTCCTGATCCTGGCTCTGCATCACCAGCTCTGGAATCCTGAGCAAATCACTTACCCTCCTCTGACAATTTCAATCAGAGATGCCAGAAGTAATTCATCTCAAATGTCAGCGCCGCGGGGCTGGCCACGCTGCCTGCAGTGCTCTGTGGGAGGGGCTTCTGACCCACGTCTACGCTCAGGGGAAAGAGTGCCGTGATCAGTTACTAACACCAGGGGCAGAAGGGAGGAGTGACAGCACAAGTGTCACCTATTTGCCATCCCTGATCTGGAGAAACACCACGGCTTATAGAGACAGCTACACAGATGCATGGGTGCATTTGGATACATACGGCCAATGGGTTTTTGACTAAGATACCAAACGTCTTTTCGACAACTGGGTGTCCACCTGGGACTAAATAGACCTAGACCCCTACACTGGGCTGTATACAATTAAATTAAATTGACATGGATCTTAGACCTACAGCTAAACTTATAAGGATTCTAGAAGAAAACATGATAATATTTGTGATATGGACTAAGCAAAGATTTCTTAGGAAACAGAAAGCTATACACATGAAATTTTTAAAAATTCATGAGTTAGACATCATCAAAATTAAAACTTCTGCTCACCAAAGACACTGTTAAAAATAGAAACGAACTTGTGTCCAGAATAGGTAAAGAATGCCTACAAGAAGACAAACACCCAATTTCCAAGGAAGATGAGGGGCAAAAGGAACTCTAAGAATGGTCAACAAGCATACGAAGAAGTGTTTGACAATATTAGCAAAATGCAAATTAAAACTGCAGTGAAATACTCCTACACACCCACTCCAGTGGCTAAAAATAAATAACTTGACAATGGCAAATGTTGGCGAGGATGTGGAGCAGTAGGAATGTAAAATAGTACCACCATCTGGCATAACGTTTGGTTTCATATAGTTAAACATTTGCCCAGCGTTTGACCCAGCCATTTCACTTTCGGTACTTACCTAAGAGAAATGAAAACACATGTCCAAAACAAAACAATAAAACCTATACCAGAATGTTCACAGTCTTTGGCTATGCAGTATAGCCAAAACAACCCGAGTGTCCCTCAATAGGAGAACAAGCCACCTGTGGTGTGTTTAGACAAAGGAACACACTGCTGACATGCTCAGCAGCATGGGCGAATCTCACAGAAATGGTGCTGAGCTGAACACAAGGAGTACACGCTACATGGTTCCTTTTACATTGAGTTCCAGAACAGGCAAAACCAATTCACAGGGGAAAAAACCAGAACACTAGTTGCTTGGGAGGTAGTAGGTGGGAGGGACTGACTGTGAAGGGACATGAGGAACTTGGTGGGGTGGCAGATACGTCCTATCTGAGTTAAATCAGAGTGTGAGTAGAATGGGTGTACCCTTTAATAAAAGCATACAGCCCTAGCCGATTTGGCGCAGTGCATCGGCCTGTGGACTGAAGGGTCCCAAATTCAATTCTGGTCAAGGGCACATACCTTGGTTACAGGCTCCTCCCTGGCCCGGGCCCTGGTCGGGGCCCATGCAGGAGGCAACCAATGTGTCTCTCTCACATCGATGTTTTTCTGTGTGTGTCTCTTCCCCACCCACTCTCTCTAAAAATCAATGAAAAAAATATCCTCAAGTGAGAATTTAAAAAAAAAATTTTTTAATTAAAATAAAAGTATACAGTTAAGATTTATGCATTTCAATGTATGTCAACTTTTTTAAATCTGGCTACAGCTAAAGTGTAGCCAGGTTTTCAAGAAGTGTAAGCTAGTTGACCTTAACACACAAACAAAATCAGGGACAATATACACATGTGCAGCTGTGCACACATGAGGGGTGGAGCCATGCAGATGGTGCACACACAGGCATCTCCAGGGTCTTGATGCTGCCAAGGGGCAGCCCCGCAGGTACAGGCCAGGTGAGCCCTTCCTCACATCTGCACTGCCCTTGGGCTCCCCTGTCCTCCGGCCTCTATGAAATCAAAACACTCCTAGAAGTGGCTCCTGAAATGGCCTCTGGACGGGCGACAGACATGGGTCTGTGTGGAGACCGGAGACAGCTCTCCCAGGGCCCGCAGAGCATCAACAAGAGAGCCAGCTAACCCTCCCACAGCGGTGGTGATGAGGGGAACAAATATTTGCCCTCTCCTGTCCCCTTCCAGGGCTTTCTCCAGGAAAGGAAAAACCAAACCTCCCTGCTGGTGTCCTCGAGCCTTTCCTGCCCCCACCCAAGAGGCTCCCAACATCCTTCCCACAAATGCCTCCTCCTGTCATACAGACTTGGTAGATCTGAAAGGGGCTGACAACCCTCACTCAACTCTTCCCAGAGAGGAGGGGAACACCAGGGGCCTGAGGTTGAGCTACAAGCCTGGGCCAGGCCCAGGGAGAGAGACTGGCTGGTGGGCACTGGTGAGCCTGGAAGGGTGGCAGGAGGAGACCAGACAGCTGGGAATGACAAGAGGTTCCTCTGATATCCACAGTCTTCCCTAGCACCTGGAGACTTACCCACCTGCCTGACCCACCTCTGAGGGTGTCGGAGGCATTTGTGAGTGAAGAGCAAAGTACCAAGGAAGCAAAGCAGGAACATGACTTTCTGCTCATCCCCACGGAAGGAACACCAGGCCTCCTTCTCTGCTGCTGGGAAGGAGGAGGTCGGAGTGGGGGCCGCCCTCGGACTTGCACAGAGAGAGATGGAGGAGGTCTGAGCAGGGCCGCCCTCAGACTTGCACAGAGAGAGATGGAGGAGGTCTGAGCAGGGCTGCCCTCAAACTTGCACAAAGGGATATGGAGAAGACTGAGCAAGGGTCACCTCCCACCTGACCTGGCCAGCCCGGGCCGCGTGGGGCTCCAGAGGCCAGTGTGATGGTTCAGATAGAGGTCACATCAAGTCCCAGCATTGTCACCCTCAACAAAATGCACTGCACTGTGAGCTGGATGATGACCTGGAGGGTGAGCCCCATCCCCTTCACTTCATGAACCCCGGACGGTTGCTGTGTGAGGTCAGTCCCAGGGGGGTTAGCCCAACCCCCTGTGCTTGCCGTCAGGGCCCCTTCCCGCTCCCCCACGGCCTCCCCATGAAGCTGTCCTCGCTCCTCTCCACCCCACTGAGAAGCCGCATGACACACTTGAGCTTGTCACATGCTGAGCCATATGGTTTCTTCTGCTCAGTTAAGGGCCCCGGTAGACAGCAGGTTCTTTGAGGGGTGAGGACTGCGGCCTCGGGGTGACCCCCTGGGACCCAGCGCAATGCTGGGCACACAAAGCCAGACCTCCCTAAATGCCTGTTGATCTGGTATTTTTTGCATGAAAACCAGATCATTAAAAGTGTGGGCCTGGAAACGATCCACAGTATCCCCAAGGAGACAGCCCCAACCCCTCTCCCAGCCCACCCTCCGCCAGCCACAGTGTGAGTTCTGGCTGGGAACTGGGCTCTCATTCAGCCCATCTGCTCGGCATCTCTTTGGTGGCTTTTTCTCAGTTTCACATGAGGAGAAAAAAATCCCCTTGAAAAACACAAACAGCGAAGAGGTGGGGCAGGAGGAGTGGGACCAGTTGCAGCAGGCATGGCAGTGGGGGGCAGTGGCCTGGGGGAGGGAGGGCCTTCTCAGGCGGGAGGCCGGCTGCTCCTCCAGCAGCCCCTCCCCAACCAAAGAAGCAGCTACAAGAAGGGCTGTCCCTGCATGTGGGGGTGGGATGAAAAGAGCACTTTACCAAAGATAGTTTGGGGCTTTGAGTTTAACTAAAGCTGCTGGCTACTGTAGAAACACAAGTATCCTCAGGGGGACCTGAGGTGAGTCATTTTCTATCCAGTTTATCTATAAAAGAAATGGACTGTCCATCCCTGACACTCTGCGGCTCCCAAGCTAATCAATACCAAAGGGGTATGCCTGCCACCCCTGCCCCACCTGCACTGTCAAGGAAACCAGGTGAGACCTTCCCCCACGGCCCAGACCCCCAGGGCCGGAGACCTGGAGAGGGTCCAGCCTCCACCTCGGGTGTCTCAGACTCCATCGTAAATAACAACCAGGAGTTCGGAGGCCTGATCTGCCCTCATGGCTGGTGGGAACCCGGGTCTGCTCATGTGATGCCACGTGAGACTGATGGGGAAGGGTGGGGCTCCTGGCCCATCCTGAAGAACCCATGTCTATGAGCTTAACTTAGAGAAGTGTCACTTGGACACAGAGGCTCAGCTGGGATATAAGATTCAAGCAAAACCAGAGAAATCGAAGATCAAGTGGAGGCTCCTCTGACCTGGGCATCCCTACGGTCAATACATCACAAACAGCCGCCATCCAGCCTCCCGGCCAGGACTGGGGGCCCGCAGAGCAGGACAGTTGGTGCCTCAAGGAACTCAATGGAGAGAAGCTTCGCACGACCAGCAACAGACAAGTGCAGTCACACCAAGGACACTCCCTCGCTGGTGAGCAGGCTCGTGAGGTAAATGAGGGTGGTGGTTTTAAGTCCCACGTGGATCAGTTAGCTTTGCACAAAGAGAAAAATGTCCTGTCCTGGCCAGTGTGGCTCAGCTGGCGTGTCATCCTGTACACCAAAAGGTTTTGGGCTTAATTCCCGGTCAGAGCACATACCTAGGTTGCAGGTTCGATCCCTGGTCGGGGCAAGCGTTGGAGGCAACTAATCAATGCTTCTCTCACACATCAATGTTTCTCTGTCTATCTATTATCTATCTCATGCTCTCACTCTCTCTTGCTCTCCCTTTCTTTCTCTCTAAAATCAATAAAAACATATTGGACAGACATCTAATTACAGCTTAGATACAGAATAAGCCCAAATGACAATCACAGAGAGACCCCTAAGTCCAGGTATACCACACAGTGACCTCCCAATGCCAACCACAGAAGAGTCCTAACCAAGTGTGAGTCCCCAGGGCAGCCTATCGAATCTTTCTGCGTTCCCAGCCTTGACCTTGGTGTTGGGGCTTTGGACAGTCAAGTCACAGGCTGGGAAATTCCTGAGCTGAGTTGAAAGAGAAGGACAGAGCGCCCGGGGTTAGGGCTGCCTTCTGACAGTGGGTCACTAAGATTTCCCTGCAGGTGGCTGCTCTGTTCTGAGGCTGCCTGGGATCTCACACAGGCCAGCCTCACCCCCTGACAGCTGGCCAGACCCTGTGCTGGCCAGAGCAAAGTAGGGTCCAGCACCCAGCGGATGTTCATTAATAATTTTTTTAATGAATCAATGTTAATAATTTCTTCCCTGTGCTCCAAGTTCTCCATCAGTGCCCCTCTCTCCTGTATCTCCGTACACCCTGCTCCCCCTTCAGCATTTCCACACACTCAAGTCTCCCATCTCACAAGCGTTGTCTGCACCCTCTGAGTCCCGCACCATCTCTTCTCGCTCCTCACACACCCAGTCTGGTGTCCACCCCTCCTGCCTCCCCACAACTGTTCTCAGTTACATCAGCAGCAGCAACCTGGGCACTAAGCCCAAAGGCCACTGTGCACTGCGCATTGTACTTGGCCTCTCCGAGCAGCTGACACAGCCGCCTCCCGCCCCTCCTTTGTGAATGCTCCTCCCACCATGTGTCCAGCCTCCTCCACACCAGCCCTGAGTCCCTCCAGGTGCTATCCCAGGAATCTTCTTACTCCATCCTCTCCCTGGAGAGTTCACCGTCTCTCCATCCCTACACCCCAAGCTTCAATCCCATCTCTATGAAAATGACCAGATTTTTACCTCCAGTCCAGACCCTCCTTCTAAACCTGGCCCCCAAATACCCAGCTGCTCACTGGCATCCCCATTCGTGTCTCAAGCATGTCCGACTCAGCACTTAGAAGTCAAGCCCTCGCCCTCCCTTCCGGGTCACGCCATCTCAGAGAAGGGCTGTAACCATTTATCCAGTTGATCCTACCTCTCCCAGATCCTCCGATCTCATCAGTCTACCTCGTAGGAAATCTGAGACCTGACTGCTTCCAAATAACCTCACAGGGCCTTCAGAGTCAGGCCACCATCCTCTCCTCACTGGACTCCTGCAGAAGCCTCCCGACTCATCTCCCACTTTCCACTCTGCTCCTTCCCACCCACTATCCACACAACAACCACAGTGATTTGTCCCATCATCTACGCCTCTGACTAAAACCTTCAGTGATTTCATTGCCCGTCGGCAGGATGAAGCCCAATATCTTCAGCAGAACTTCCAAGGGTCTGACTCTCCGTCCCTAAGGGTGGATGCTCTGGCCATGCTGGTCTCCTGGTTGGAGAAGCCATGGCTCTTCTGCCCCAGAGCATTTCAGAGGCCACAGCAGTGCTTCTTGAGTGGAAAGTACATGTGAATGGGGATGGTGCTAAAATGCAGATTCTGATTCAGTGGTCTGGAGGGAGGCCTGAGATCCTGCACTTCTACGGAGCTCCCAAATAATGCAGGTGTGTGTGGCCTCCTGGCCTCACTTCGAGTAGTAAGTGTCTAGAACACTCTCCTCCACCCTCAGTTGACTCCTACTCAACTCTCAGGGTTCAGCTTAAACATCATTTCCTCAAAGAAGCCCTCCTTGACACTCTCCGAGATTAGTTAGATTCCCCCTCCACAGACTTTATATTGTCCCCCCGTTATGCTGTACTTCTCCTTTGGAATATTCACATCTAACTGTCCATCCCTCATTCTTAAAATTATTTTTTCAACTCTTGTCTCCCTAGCTAGACTACAAGTTCCAGAACAGGGACCACAATGTCACGTGGTCAGCATTCTTCTCAGAGTAACACCTAAATTTTCCTTTGAGGAGCCACCCCTCTCCCACTCTTGGTTCTTAGGGTTTAGGTGGTGGAGATGAGACCAAGTCTAGTCAGTCAGAGCCTTCCATCTCTCTGGTTGCAATGATTGGTTCAGAGATAGACATGTGACCTAAGCCAGGCCAATGAGCTTCCTCCCTGAGCCTTTTGTTAGAACTACTGGGGAAAAGAGACTCTTCGCTTAGCAAGTAGGAGCAGCTGTCACATTCCTGTCATCACAGAGACAGAGTTGAACAAAAAATGAAACCAATACAGGAAAGAGGTAAAAAGCGACAGATGTCATGGATGCAGCCGTGCCTGGAGTCTATACTTGCCATTACGAAGGCAATAAATTCCCATTTATTCTTAAGCCAAAGTGAGTTATGTTTCTGTCACTTGAAACCAAGAGTCCTGACTAATACGACATTCAAATAAATGTTGGGTGTTGAATGAATTACATGAGTATGGGAGCAATTGAAGACTGCCAAGAGGACTCAGTGACTCCTCCTAGGAAACTTTCAGAATTCTCCCTGCACTCTCCCGCCATCCATGAGCAGAGACAAGCACCCCACACCCCATCTTGCAGACCAACGTGCTGAACCTCACAATGGCCATAGGCTTCTCAGCAATCTGCCGTGCAAACAAGCCACCCAGCCCCTGGCTCAGATACAGCATTGACTGAAGGTGGTCTGGCTGTCAGTGCTCCCAGGGTACCCCACAAGGAGGAGAGCAGGGCGGTCCTCAGTCAGCCCTGTACCCCACCCACTCCTGAATCCTAGTCCAGTGGTCGGCAAACTCATTAGTCAACAGAGCCAAATATCAACAGTACAACGATTGAAATTTCTTTTGAGAGCCAAATTTTTTAAACTTAAACTATATAGGTAGGTACATTGTTATTCACTTAATTAGGGTACTCCTAAGCTGGCCTTTGCTAAAAACGTCCTCAATCTGATTGAGGTACGTTCGCTGAGGTCGACCCCTTCCAACTCTCCCATCCACACTCGTCTTGTATACTTGTTTCATCTATCTCCTTTCATTCATCCTCTCTGTATGTCCAAACCATCTCAACATACCTTTCTCAATCCTCGACACTACATCTTCTTTCACACCACAACGTTCCCTAAAATTAACTTAATAAACTTTACTTAAAGTTTTAGGTCAACTTCACATTGTACGTGCACACCTGCACGTGGTATTTTGTGGAAGAGCCACACTTAAGGGACCAAAGAGCCGCATGTGGTTCGCAAGCTGCGGTTTGCCGACCACTGTCCTAGTCCCACCAGGGCAGGCGCTGGCTGCCATCCAGTGATATTGCCCCTCAGTGCATACCACACAGCTCTGTGCACGGTGAGCATTCAATATGAGATGATAATGGAAAGGTGGGTTTTTTTTATCTGCTTTCTTTGGGGGTATCACTTTGCAACAGATTAGTTCAGGGAAGAGGGGGTGCAACAGAGAGCAGCCCTAATTATCATAATTACCGAACTGTCCATCCCTCATTCTTAAAATTATTTTTCCAACTCTTGTCTCCCTAGCTAGACTACAAGTTCCAGAACAGGGAAGAGAAGGGCCCTAACTGTTTCCCTGTGAGTCACCTCACAGCAGAGCTCCAGGACAGAGACGAAGGCTGGCCTACATGTCCCCTCAGCTGATTCAGGCGGCGGGTGACTTCTTCAAAGCTAGCCCTCACCTGGCAAAATGCAAGGGAGGGAGAAGAAAAGGGAGGGAGGTGCATTGCTGCCTGGGCAGGGATACTGCCTGAGCCAAAGTCCTCCCTGAAGGCCACATCAGGTGTGTGTGGCCATGTCACCAAGGGGGACTAACGTAAAGGGGGAGGGGCATAGTGGGGGGAGGGTGCTGCCCCCTCAGCTCCTTTCCAGGAATGAGATGGGCCTGGGCATGGGGACCTGGGATGTGGTTTCCCAGGAGAGAGACTTCTGAATAAAATGGTAACAGGAAAAGAATTACCCAGAACCTCTAAGGCAGGGGTCCTCAAACTACGGCCCGTGGGCCACATGCAAATACAAATATTGTATTTGTTCCCATTTTGTTTATTTACTTCAAAATAAGATATGTGCAGTGTGCATAGGAATTTGTTCATAGCTTTTTTTTTAAACTATAGTCCGGCCCTCCAATGGTCTGAGGGACAGTGAACTGGCCCCCTGTTTAAAAAGTTTGAGGACCCCTGCTCTAAGGCAACTCTCCTGCAGGCACTGGGTGACAGGGCCAGCCTCAGAAGGCCAGTCGGAGGCAGGTAGACCTGCGTGCAAGTTCCATTCAAGAACCAGGAGATGCCCAACCAGTGTGTGGCTCAATGGTTGAGCATTGACCCATGAACCAACAGGTCACAGGTTGCGGGCAGGAGGCAGCCGATCAATGATTCTCATCATTGATGTTTCTATCTCTCTCGTCGTCTCCCTTCCTCTCTGAAATCAATTAAAAAACCATATCTAAAAACGTCTTTAAAAGAACCAGGAGGGTCCCAGCCCATGGGACCCTCCTTGCCCATCCCCAGGCCCTGGCAGCCCTTCTGGGCAGTGGCCCCTTAAGGCACTAGCCTGCAGCTACCTGCTAAACCGTTCCCGCTTCCTCTTGCCTGGAGCCCTTGTTCCGGAACCCCACAGCTCCACAAGGCCTCTCACTAATTACCAAGCATCCTGCCAACCCCATCAGCCCAGTCTATTTCCTCACCCTAACACCCCTGAGTCTCAGTCACACTTCCCTCCCGTGCTGCTGAGCTCAGGTGAACGCTGCTTCCAGAGGAGGCTGGGCACCCCGTGCCCTCACTGGGCAGGCGCAGCTGGGCCGGTGCCGAAACAAAGCAGAGCCTTGAGCTGCACCCCTTCCCCACCCCTCCCCACTTACCAGCTCTAAGCCTCTTACCTTCATGGTGGGAGGTGCCGTGAGAGGAGGGGACAGCGACCGGTCGGGCAGAGGCACATCCGAGCTGTTGGCCAGCTCCTGCTTCCTGTGAGGAGGCCACAGAACACAGAAGAGGTGAGTGAGGGCCTGCCCGCACCATCCATTCTCTCCTCCAAAGCGCTGGGCTTGGGGGCACAGTCCGACACACACTGAGCAAACCAGAGTGGGTGCATTTCCCGGCTGGGATGGAGTAAAACCCAGAGCAGGGCTGCTCCACGTGTGGTCCCTGCTCCAGCAGCAGGAACTTGTGAGAAATGCAAATTCTCAGGTGCACCCCAGGCTCTCGGGTGACGGGGCCCAGGAATGTGCATTTTAACCATCTCTCAAGGTGGTTCTGACGCACGCTGAAGGCTGAGAACCATGGGGCTAAAGAGGCACAGGACTGTGGCTGGATGGGAGAAGAAGGGGAGAGGGGTGAACATTTTCTATTCGTCCTCTCTGTGGCCCCTCTGTCCCTCACCACACCACACACACACACACACACACACACACACACACCCCAGCCAGACAGCTGACCTTGGGAGGAAGGGGCTGCCTGCTGTGTGAGCTGCAGGTGAAACTTATTTTAGTCCCTGTGGGCTAGGACCATGGGGAGACGGCGAAACAGAGTTGTGTCGCCATGACAACATGATTGCGACAGGTTCCCGGCTCTCGCACACCCCCCACTTTCCATCTGGCCCTTCCAGTGACCAGGGAGTGCGAGTGCACAGTCTGATCACCAGGCAGAATGTTTGCAGTAGGATAAGGCCTCGGGACAGTGGTTACGCAACAGCCAGCTGGGCAGAGCCCGGGGGAGGCCCCGGACGAGGGACTCTGGCGTCCTGGACGTGCCCTAGTTATGTCCTGGGACGGGAGGGAGAGCAAGGATAACAGTACAAGGAGCCTAAAAAGATCAGGATGAACCATCCAAGCCCCGACTTTGCAACTGTTTCCTTCTCCAGAGCCCCAGCCTGAAGCTGCTGAGTCAGTCCAACACCTGGTCCCCCTTAAACGACCAAGGAACACCCCCTGCCAACTCGAGAGAATGTTTCTGCACTTCTTTCCAGCCCACGTACTGCCAAAGGTGGGGTCACAGCTCCAACCCCAACCTGCTTCATGAGAGCAGCCCACCTCTGCAGAGCCCAGCCCTTTGCCCAGAGCACACCCTTGTCCTGGGCCCAGCCACCACCCTGTCCCGGCTCCTCTCAGCCAGACAGGCCCAGACTTAGAGAAGCCAGGCCAGGTGCCCCGGGCCCTGTCCACCCTGACACAACGCCTGCCTGCCCCGCAGCCTGTCCTCCAGGAAGCGCGATAAGGAGGCTGCGTGCACATCTGGCTGGGAGAGGCTCCCTGTGACCCCTTAACCTCAACCTGCCAACTCGCCCTCTGCTCCTCCATCTGCCTTCCTCCCCCTTTCTTTGGTTTTTTTAAAATATATTTTTTATTGATTTCAGAGAGGAAGGGAGGGGGAGAGAGAGATCGAAACATCAATGACAGAGAATCATTGAGCGGCTGCCTCCTGCATGCACCCTTCTGGGGATGGAGCCCACAACCCGGGCATATGCCCTGACCGGGAATCGAACCATGACCTCCTGGTTCATAGGTCAACGCTCAACCACTGAACAACGAGGCCGGGCTTTCCTCCTCCTTTCTTCTTGGACGTTGGCCTCACTCTGATGGCTGGAGAGGGGGTCTCCTCCCTCCTGATCCAAACTATAGCTAGCTCAAGAACCAGCAGGGCCAACACGCAGCACACGTACACACACACACACACACACACACACACACGCATGCACACACACAAACACACACGAATGAACGCAGCTTCTTCTAGCTCTCAGCCAGAACCCCCAACCTTCCCTTCCACCATGGGATCCAGCCTGGCTGCTCCGGCCCTCACTTGCCTGTGGTCCACCCAGGCCCATCCCTCCTGCCACGCTGCCCTCTCCCAAGCAGCCACGGTCCCTCCTCTATGGGCTGCCCCCCTGAGAGCCATGGTGGGGAAAGGGAAGGGAGGAAAAATGATCAAGGATAAGGAGCACCACCCTCAGGTCCCCTGAGGTGAGGACAGAGGAAGGCAGCTCCCCTTGGGGGCTGGGAGCCTGGTAGGGAAAAGCATGCAGGGAGGGGAGGGGAGGCAAGCCCCCCTCCCCCCAGAGACTATAGGACAGCTGGGGGATAGCTGAGGACCTCTGGCCTGCTCCGCTGGAGATGAGTTGTGGGCCAACCTGACCAATAGCTGCCCCGGCTCCCCAAAAACACACACTTTAGGGGAGGGCAATACCGGCAGGTTTTTACACCGGTGGCCAAGGGATGCTAGTGTACATGGTTCCCTCCATAAGGCACAAGATGTCCACTCCCATGAGGCCAGAGCAGATGCTCCCTGGACTGAGCCCCTCTCCCCTGCGCCAGCCTGTTTGCCCCGGATGCTGGAATAACCTCCAGGGAGCGGTAAGGACTCTCAAGTGGGAGCTCAGGGTGTCTCCCACCAGAAGGATTTCGAGCAAGCGTCGCTTGGAGCCTGGCCCTGCTGACACTTGACTTTGGACTTCTAGCCTCCAGAACGAAGGCAATAAATGTCTGTTATTTCAAGGTCCCCCCCCCCCATTTGTGCTACTTGGTTACGGCAGCCCTAGGAAACAAAACACTGCCCAAGTCCCCGGCTCTAGCCTTGGCTTTGTAACTAGAAGACCCAAAACAAGGAGGATGAAATCCCTGCTTCAGCCTCGCACCCCTGCTGTGGTCAGCTGGGCCCCACCTTGTTCTGCCCCAGCCTTCACAACCAATGACATTCGAGTGCCAGCCACCCTCCCAAGGACAGCCAGCCCGCCCGGCTACCGGCTGGCACTGCAATAAGAACTACAGTGCTCGATGCAGTTCCAGCCCTTTCTCAGGCAAACGTCACACATGAGTAGGTGAGAGTGACACGGGTCTATCAAGGGGTGACCTTGAATCTGATCTAATTTTTATAAGTGAAGAGTAAATTATTAGCAGAGGTGGGACCCTCACTATTCTCTGTAATATCTTTCTAGTAGCCCACAGTGATCTTGACATGTATCACAGCAGTGAGATTGGAAACTGCCCCTTCAACCAAGATAGCCAAATGCCCTCCCGCAGCTCTAAGGACTCGGGGTCCAGGACCCCCACAGGGACGCACAGGAGGAGGGGCTTCTGATGGGAGTGGAGGAGGGGGGAGGAGGGCAGAGAGAAGGCCGAGGAGGAGAGGAAGAGCATTCACTCAGCTAAGAGCAGGGTGGTAAGAGCAGGCGTGAATGGACAGAACAGGAGCCCTCCTCCCACCTAAGGGGGTCTAGGGCACTGCCCACTCAGCATGCCTCCCTCCTGGAGCCACATGGCACTGAGCTCCTGTACTCAGGGTTCCTTCCCCAGAGCCTGGGCGGTCCTGGGAGGGCTCAGGGAGGCCAGGAGAGGTGCTCACTGGCTTTAGGCAAATGAGGTTCTAGCCACCTTTGGCCAAATGCAAATCTCAGGAGGAAATGATCAAAGAGCCTGGAGGGGAAGCTGAAAAACCAAAGGACAATTCATCCAAATGGGGCTGTTTGTAGGGAACTGGACAGGCCCCGAGGGGCAGGGGGAGGACCCCACTTTCAGCACCCAGGCATCCAGGGTCCTCACCTCCAGCCTCCGTTGGCTCGAACTCCGACCATTTGAGATCCTTGCGGCCATCATCCCTCACACATTTCTATGAAAATGCCCTCCACTATGAATCAAGAGATTCCTGGGTTCAAGTCCGGCTCTTCTTGCTACCCCACTGTGTGACCTTGGTTACCTCACCTTTCTGGGTCCCTGTTCCTTCATCTGCAGATGGGGTGACAATGGTCTAAGGAATTAAAAGTGATGGCTATGAAATGAAAAAATAAAGTCCTATATAAATGTAGACCATTATTATAATCATCATCTTTATTGTTATCATGACTCATAAAATGGTGATCCGGTCTCCTTGTAGAGAGAGAGAATCAAGGGTCCAGGACTGTTTAAATGTCTTTGAAAACATTTCTGGCATCTCAACTAAGCACCAATTCTAGCCCCGGGGATCTACTCTCAGGATCATAACCGTCAGTTAATAACTAACAGGGAAAATACCCACCTACCACCGGACGCTGTGGGCCAGGTTTAAGCCCGCCCTCCCCTTGTCGGCATCTGCGTCTCCCCCCACGACTGCCTCCCGCCAGCCACCACGCTGGGCTCTGCGTCCTCTCACTTTCCAAACAGCCAGGCTAGAGACATGGAGACAGCTGGCCACTGCAAAGAGCTCCGGGGAAAACCAAACCAGAGGAATGGAAAACATCACTCACAACAGCCCAAAGGCAGAATAACCCCAGTGCCCATTAGCCAACGGGTGGGTAAACGAAGTGTGGTCTTTCCCATGAGGGACTATTACTCAGCCATGAAAAGGAGAGAAGCAGTGAGACATGCCACAACGCGGACGAACCTCGAACACGGAAGGCTTACGTGAGAGAAGCCAGACACAAGGGGCCACGTATTGCGATTCCATTTACATGAAATGCCCGGAACAGGCAAACCCGGAGACAGAAGGTAGTCAGTGGCTGCAGAGCTGTGGGAGGAGGGAATAGGCAGTGACCGCTCATGGGCCTGGGGGTATAGCGTGAGGTGATAAAATGTCCTGGAACTACACAGTGGTGATGGCTGTGCAATGTTGTGAATATACTGAAAACCGCTGAATTATCCACCTTAAAAGGGTAAATTTTATTACATATAAGTTGTATATCAATTTTTTTAAATATATTTTATTGATTTTTTACAGAGAGGAATAGAGAGTTAGAAACATCGATGAGAGAGAAACATCGATCAGCCGCCTCCTGCACACCCCCTACTGGGGATGTGCCTGCAACCAAGGTACATGCCCTTGACCGGAATCGAACCTGGGACCCTTGAGTCCGCAGGCCGACGCTCTATCCACTGAGCCAAACCAGTTAGGGCTGTATATCCAGTTTTTAAAGGAAGGAGACAGAGGGGCTGACTGAGCTCCACTGCTGTCATCCTGCTGTTTAACTTCTGCTCCGGCTGCCTGTGGTGCCCACGGGGCCAGGCTGTGTGCAGGTTCTTGCTTCACGGCGACGCCTGAGATGCTGAGCAGCGCTTCCTTACTACTCTCCCTGTTGAAAGCAACATCTTATAAGTGAACTGCAGCTCAATAAAAATGAAGGAAGGAAGGATGGAAAGAATGAAAAGAGGGAAAAGAGTGCTCCCAGCAGCGTCATCCCCTGGGAGAGACTGTTAGAGTTCTAACTGCACGTTTCTACACCCTATATAACCAACTAGACCATAAACAATAAGAGATGAAATAACATTGCCCTGACCAAGTAGCCCAGTTGGTTAGAGCGTCATCCTGATACACTAAGGTTGTGGGTGCAATCCCCAGTCAGGGCGCATACAAAAATCAACCAATGAATCAATGAATGCAGAAATAAGTGCAACAGCAAATTGATGTCTGTGTGTGTGTCTGTGTGTCTAAACATCAATAAATAAAATTTTTAAAAGAAATAAAATAGCATTAACATAATATAAAAAAATAAAGAGCTTCAAGAGAAATCATCATATGAAACGGACACAATTGGTAGAGAAAGGAAATCAGAGGCCAGGATGATGACAAGCTGGACTCTCAGAGTCTTAGTAAAAACCTCAGCTTTCCCCTCTGCAGAATGGGCACACTAACTCACAACTCCTATGAACTTCCAACTTTCCTGCACAAGACTCAGAAAAGTGTGCTCAGCTCCTCCATGTGATAAGTCTTAGACAGTTTTCGTGATGATTGAGAACTCTGTGCTCACTGGGCGAGCTGGGCCAGGGGGATGGCTGAGTGGACGGGGCTAGGTGGGGGCTGAGGGCCCATGCCCAGAGGAATCCACCTTGCTGCCTATAGAGACCCAGGGCCCAGTGGCACAATCACGTAGCCCTCATTCTACCAGCCAGCAGTGCTGCGGCATCCCCACGAGTGGGAAACATTCCAGAAGTTCCATCCATGTGTGCAGGACACCCTGGCAGCAGGCTGGAGCAGAGGGCCAGGCTCAGACCTCGAGGGAGGCTGGTGGGCAGTACGTGCAATGGATCAAAAGCACTGGCTTTACGGTCCAACAGGCTTGGGTTAGAATTCCAGGGCCACCCCTGTGACCCTGATCAGCACGTCACCTCTCTGCACCTCAGCCTCCTCATCTGTACAATGCCAGCACCTGACCAGTAACCCGCTCAGCACAGGGCCTGGTCCTCAGCAAAAACGCAGGCCTGGTCGCCACTGTTACTGCTGCCAAGGCTGCTGTCAAGTGAGCATGACGGAGGGGCCAAGGCACAATGCCAGCCAGAGGGTGGACGGGAGGCAGGGACGGCTTCTAATCTGGGGAACACAGATGCCCACATACTTTGGACACAGCCTGGGAGGCAGGGACAGGGGAGCACAGCCATTGTGTGGGGGCCACCAGGTCCTGCACATACACAAACCCCAACGGAGACCCAGAGGTGAAGACGTGAGTGTCCACCCCGTGTGGGGGCCCATGTGGAAGGGGAGAGGAACGCGAGCCCAGCAGAGCTGGCAGAGGGGTGGAGGGAGGAGAGGGGTAACGGGATTCGGGAATGAGGCTCCAGCAGGTGGAGGGAGGGCCTCCGATGCCCCTAGGAGACCCCCGTGGGAAGGAGCAGGTGTTGCTCACCTGTCGGCACCTGGCACCATGGACTTTGGAGTCACATCCTACCCCCATGCATATTCAAAGTGGATCCTGGAGATTCGGAGCACCACCTAGACCTCTGATAATTCACAACTCCCCAGGGGATGCAAAACGGCAACCTTTCCCCACCACCGTGCACACCCAACCCCAGAGCTCATGGACACAGAGACCAGCAGCCCGGGGACAAACACTATAAACCATCAACAGCCCAGTCACAAAGACAAGAACACCGAGGCTGGAGAGGCGGACAGGCTGCACAGATCCCTGGCCCTCAGCAGGATGTGCGGGAAGAGAGTAGTCACATACCAGAAAGCCCGCTGGTTTCTACATGAAGCCTGCGCGCCAGTGTGAGGGGAGGGAAGGGGCAGGGGCCCAAGGGCTCTAGGTGCCCAGTAAGGAGTGGACTGACGGCAGAGGCCAGGGCTGCAAAGGAGGTGTGCCAGGTGTGACTGACCACCAAGGCCATGGTCTGGGCATCAAGCTGTGGCTGCATGAGGGAGCAAGGGAGGCCTGGACATCCGTTCCAGCAGCTCCAAAGGACATGCTGGCTTCTCTCTGGGTGTGACGGGTGAGGACGACATTGCCCTTCCCTGGAAAACCCTGAGTCCCTGAACTGGACCAAGGGTAGGAGAAAGGGCAGGCGCCAAGGGGAGAGAGGACACAGCAGGGTGACCCAGCCCTGACCCGTGGGTGGCACGAGTAAGCCTCCTCCTGCATCAGGTCTCAGAGCTGATGGACCACCCTACACACACACACACACACACACACACACACACACACACAGGCCAATCTCCACACTGCCAAGAAAACAAGCCTTTCCTGAATAGACAGCTGTTAGAACTGACTGATGCTGTTCACACTCGAGTACGTGGAGACGCCGAGGGGTTCAGTGTGGGCCTGAGGGTCACAAAGTCAAAAAAACTCCAGAGCTGGCTCTCAACCCCTGAGATCCTCGACTCCAATCCATGGCTCTTCCCGACACAACGACAAAGCCAGCTCCGCCCGGCCCCAGTGCCATGGCAGGAGGTAAAGAGAGGACACAGAGCAGCACCTTCTCGTGTCCTTTAAGCTTTAGTTCCCGGAGACCAAGGTGGGCTGTGTGCCCTGGCGTGGGCGATGGCCCCTGTATCACGTGCAAGCATCTGAGAAGACAATCAAGGCAGAAAAAGTGAAAATGAAAAAATCCTGAAGGCACAGCACGCCCATGTGAAAAGCCCATTTCCCAAACATTATCTGTGGGTCATGGGTTAGGATGGGTCCAGAGGAAAGTGCATGAGCACATGGGGAAGGGAGGGCCAGGTCTCTTTGGGGATCAGCTAAGGTATACAGAGGAGTGGACAGTTGAGCTAGACCTAGAGGGAAAGGCCAGCAGCTGCCTGCGAGAGAGAAAGGAAAGGGAGAGCCCTGGACAGTGTTGTTCAATGGTTACAGTGTCAGCCCATGCATTGATGGGTCCCAGGTTGGATTGTGGTCAAGGGCACATACCTGGGTTGCAGGTTCACCCCCAGCCCTGGTCACAGGTGGGAGGCAACCAATCGATGTGTCGAAGGAAGGAAGGAAGGAAGGAAGGAAGGAAGGAAGGAAGGAAGGAAGGAAGGAAGGAAGGAAGGAAGGAAAGGAGGAAAGGAGGGAGGGAGGAAAGAAGAAAGGAAGGGGCAAGGGATAGCACAGCAGCACAGGCATGGGGAGCAGGTGGGGAAGGGAGGCAAAGAGCCCTATGGGGAGGCTGGCTGATGTCCCTGATGCAGAGGAAACACATCCCTGGCACTTAGTAGACCCTCAGGAAGAAGTGAAAGCTAGCACATAGTCCTGAAGGCTTAACATGTCCTAGGTACCGTCTGACGTGATCCCCATATCCTATCTCATTTAATACTCACGACAACCTTTGCAGCGAGTATCATTAATCCCACTTTACAGATGGGGAAACTGAGACTCCGAGAGTGAAGTTACTCGCCCAAGTTCCCACCGCTGGAGAGTAGCAGAGCAAAGCTTGGACCAGGCAGTCTGGCCCACAGTCCCCAGTGTAAACCTCTGTGCCCACTGCGGTGGGGGAGAGCAGGAGCCCACTGAGAGGGCGCCCCACCACACCTGCCCAGAGTGGGGCGCATGCTGCCCCACTGGCAGCCAAGATGATCTGGGATGGTCTTGATTGACATAGTTATTTATTGATCTTCTACAGTGACCTTCCATTTGTGACAAGGCCACTCTGATTTTCCTTTTATGGTAGTGACACTGCCTTCGAAACCTAGTTTATTCATGGTTTTACACTGAGCCAGTTAAAGGAAACGAGTAACTAGCTAGCACAGGTGGCACACAGACATGATGGAAACAAGGAGGGTGGTTTGCTGACGGCTGAAATTTGGGAACCAGGCACTAAGCAATCTGACTGTATCTGTGGGCAAAGGGGAGCAGCAGGTTCCGGAGGCAGGGCCTGGCTGACCTGCAGGGCTTTGCTGGAGGGCTCCATGGCAGCAGAGAAGACAGAGGGACAGGAAGGGGAGGAGGTGGAGGGAGGAATGAATGGGAGGGGCTCCCCTGTGCTTATGGCCATGGAAATGAAACAAGAGGGTCAGATCCATAAGGCATCTCAGAGACAAAATGAAGAGCACTTGGTGACTGAGGGTGAAGGAGGAAGAGAGCACTAAACACGTGAAAAGACTTCTGAAAACTGAATGATCAATGCTTCAACCATGACACGGACGAAGGAGAATTGGGTTTGCAAGAGGCAGCTGATAACTCATGCATTCTGGTCACACTGCATGGCCTCTAGGACACCCAGGTGAGATCCGAGAAGAACTGAAGCCTAAACAGAGAGACAGGTGTGAGGAGAACAAAGGTGGAGGCTGAGGCCATAGGAGAACAAAGGTGGAGGCTGAGGCCATAGGAGGAGAGGCTGGGGGGAGGGGGGGAGGCAGGTAGGGCTGAAAAGGCCGAAAGGAACAGAAGTGCTCAGTGGGGACTAGAAAGGAGAAGTGAGAGAGGGAGGACCCTGCCCGGATGGAGTGGAGTGGGGAAGCTGAGGGAAGGGCGAGTGCCTAGGAGTGGTGGCAGGCGAGTCGCCCCACTGTACAAGAGGCTCCATTTCCCCGGCACTGAGGAATCACTAACAACGTGCACGTCTCATCCAGCCCCTGACGCACCGCATCCCTTGGAAACTGCCGCGTGAGCAGCTTCCGATACGGGGTCAGCGGTTCTGCTTGGCACTGCCTGGCCTCAGTTGAGGGAGCTACATCATGGTCAGAGCAAAGGCAGCCAGCTCACAAGGTCACGCCCTCAGACAGCTTCAGAATCAAACTCGCAAAACCATGGAGTCAAAAAGCACAGCATAGCAGCATCTTCCCGACCTGACAGTATTTCTTGACCTGGATGGCAAGTGCATGGGTGCTTATTTTATGATTTGGCTTGGGTGTATGACACGTATCACAATAAAAAATAATTTTAAGTAGTTCTCCCTCACTTCCCTAGGAGCGATATATATAATTATGCATATGAATATGGATATAGAGACAGAGATAGAAATAGATATAGTCTTAAGCCTGTTGAGACTTCCATGATGAACGTATCAAATTGACCACATGCATTGCATTTATTATGCTTCTCTGAAGCCCCTTTGAAATAATAGTGAGGGTTTTTTTGTTTATTTCTTAAAGTGTGAACTGACAAAAGCAAATGTAGTAGGAAAAAATTCAGCCTACAAGAGATCACAGGCATCTGGAAGACAGTCCAGGATGGATGACCTGGGAGAACCCACCCCCCAACCTATCCCTCCTTCACCAGCCAGCTGACCTCTCCAACCCTCAGCACCATGAGAAACTGAATAATCCGTCAGAAAAGACCACACCTGGGTTCCTCCAATGGAAAGGCAACTTGCTACCCAACCATCACCCTGCATGGAAGCCCCCAGGTGGCACACCAGCCCAAGCACACCGAGTCCCCAATCCACTTTCTAGTGCCTTGCCCTTGGGTACAGAGAGTCGGCTAAGGATGGTCAGACATCAAGAGGAACCTGAAGAAAACAGACAATGTAAGGAACCAATGGAAACTTCAAAAATACTATAAATTAAAACCTTCAGAGAGAAAACATTTTGTATCCATGACATGAAGAGAGAGTACCATAAAAATGGAATGATCAGGAAAGAGAGAGACCTTAGAAAACAGAAATATGATTGAAAGACTAAGTTGAGGAAGTCTCCCAAAAAGTAAAACAAAAAAAAAAGATATGGAAATAAAACAGAGAAGATAAAAACATCAGAGGATACAATATCTAACCAATAAAGGTTCTAGAAAGACATTATGAAGCAGAGATGAGCCATCCATTGCCAAGGCAACCAATAAAATGGGAGTTGTTTCACCATAATCGGAGCAAATTATCAGAGAATCAGTACAAGAACATTTCCCAGAACTGAAAGACTTGAGTCTGGGTCCACCAAGTACCCAGCACATGAATAACAAAAGATATATTCCAAATATTGTCAGGAAGTTTCAGAACACCTGGGTAAATGAAAAATCCTCAACAACTCCAGAGAGAAAATATAAACACACGCCATATGCAAAGAAATATAAAGCATCAGATCATTGGGCTTTTCAACAGCAACTCTAGAATCTAGTAGGCAATAATGTAATACCTTCAAAATTCTGAAAGAAAATTGTTTTCAACCTAACATTTTATACCCAGGCAAACTATCAACCAAGTGTGAGAGGAGAAGAGACGATCTGGAGTACGCAAGAGCTCAGAAATGTTTACTCCCTGCACCTTTTCTTGCATTCAGAAGCAACAGCCCAGTAGAGGAAAACGAGCTCTAAAAGTGAGATCTCCTGATGGAAAGAATGGAATTGACAGGATATCTAATGGGTGCAAGCTTTGGGCAGAAAAAAAATTAAGGAATTATGGTAGAATAAATAGAAAAAATAGAAAAACATAGGTACATAGAAAACTATGCTAATAGGGAGAACATGAGTTAATCATTCACTCAGGGGGTAGAGGGGGGAAGGTTAAACAAAAAAGAAAACCTAATTATAGCACCCTCTTTGGCTCAACAATAAACAATATTTAGATAGTCATCCTATATAACAAAAGGCTAATATGCAAATAGACCAAACAACAAAACAACCGAACAACCGGTCACTATGACATGCACTGACAACCAGGGGGTGTGCAAAGAGCATGGCGGCATCGGCAGCAGGCGGCAGAGCAAGGAACATGGTGGGCGTCGGTCAGGGCGGGATGGTGGAGCAGGTGAGGAGGGATGCCAGACCAAGGCAGGGCGTCGGTCACTGTCATCAGGGTGGTTACTGCCTCTGCTGGTTACTGAAAATTCTTTGTTCCCGCACGCCTCAGTCCAGCCCCGCACTTGCACCTGCTGCCAGCGCCGGCCTCGCTCACACCAGCTGCCGATGCTGGAGCTGCCGCTCACACCTGCTGCTGGCACCCAGCGCTGACCCTAATTGCTCCGTGCCATCAGTGGGTGCGAGCAGTGGCTGCCAGCCCTGATCACACCTCAGGCTTCTCCACCTCCCCTGCTCCTGAGGGGCGCTAGGGGAGCAGCCACTGCTTGCACCCACTGCTGGTGCCAGCCCCAACTGCTCCACGCCATCAGCGGGTGCAAGCAGGGCTAGCGCCATCAGTGCATGGGAGCAGTGGTGGAGGAAGGGCTTCCAGCAGACAAAGGACGGGGGGGGGGGGGGCATGGTGGGAGGGGCCAGGCAGGGGCACAGAGGATGGGCCAAGACCTGCCTCTGTGCCCACAGCAGCCTCACAGCCCACAGTTCCTTTCAAGGTGCACGAATTCGTGCACTGGGCCCTTAGTAATAAATAAACATCAACTATTGAATCGAACTAAAAAAAATGGTGCTCCTGAAAGGACACACAGCTTACAAAGTGGTCCCAGGTCTTGGCTGACTTCCTAGGGGAGAAGTGCCCCCTCACAGTGCCCAGCACAGCGGTGTGTGAAACCATCTGTGCTAAGAACCACCCAACAGCACTGGGAGTCACCCTATCACAGAGCGGACCAGTCGCCCAGCTAAGCCATGTCCCCACCCTATTCCTAAGCCTCTTAAGTCTTAACTCTTCTGAATAAGTTATTACTCTGTCACCAGATTAGTGATTTTTATCATTAGTTCAAGCTAAATGACAGCCTCTGTAGGCTCAGATCATAGCATTTCAGGGCAAATATGTCTGATCTATTCAATTAATAATGCCCTTCCCTATCTGTTTCGCTCATTGGAAAGACAAAGTCGTGGCGCTACCTTCCAGACATGGCACAGGGCCCAACCACACTCTTGCATCTTTGGGAGATAAATGTCCAGGGCACGGGGGTCCACCTGTGACCAAGCAACTCAGCGTAGCTGACTCGGCCCCCAAGAACCAGGACTGCAATCTCATCTCACCAACAGCATGCTCTAACCCAGCCTACGGAGCCCAGTGCAGATGAACCAAACCCAGCGACATTAGACCTCTTGCCTCCTCCCCGCACTGGCTTCTTTCTCGGGGACAGTAGGAAAGGAAGGATGGGATGACTGTGAGAGCCTCCGGCGGCATACTAGAGTCTGAGCATGAGCCCTGCAGTATATTCTACGGCTGGACGGCGCAGGGGAAGGGCTTGACAGGCTGGAGCACCACTGCATAACCACGATCTCCAAGTGATGAGCAGAAACCTGTTCCCCTGGCCAGGCTCGCCTCCTGACTCAGCGAGAACATAGGGCCTTGATGAGCCACCGCTCTGGCCCCTTCACTGGACTCTAAGGTACACCCTGCCCACAGGCCCAGCTCCCAGCAGAGCTGCTGGCACTGAATGAACTGAAGAATGAATAAGCAGATGAGGCGCTCATAAACCCGCAGAGCTCGGGGACTAAGTTAGAGTGAACGGGGCAAGCCTTTATCTCCACTGCAATTAGGTCTTCTCGGCTGTTGCTCTAAATGACCTTAATTCCCTGCTCAAGGGTCTGAGACGGTTTTCCCAAGCCCCACCAGTTTGATCTGTTACTCATGTCATTCATTCCCTGGTAACTGGTTCTTCTCCTGACCTTGCATTACTCCTCTGGACATGGATAGTAGAGATAAAAGAAGTATCTTCCATCATTATTATTAACTAGAGGCCCAATGCACGAAATTCGTGTAAGAGTAGGCCTTCCTTCTCCCGGCTGCCGGCACCAGAACCCGGGTCCCCGGCTTCCCTCGCAGCCCCGGCTTTGTCCAGCAGGATGTCCAGTCTAATTAGCATATTACTTTTATTATTATAGGTTATCATCATCATAATACAAACTAATACTTAGTAAGCACCATGTGAAGCTCTTTACATGCATTAATTCTTTTAATCTTCTCAACAACCGTATGATTCAGAATTATTCTCCCATTTTACAGACGAAGAAACTGAGGCTCAGAGAGGTTACGTGACTTATGGAAGGCCCCCACAGCAAGTAAGTGTCAAAGCTGGGACTCTAAGGGACCCTGGAGGGCAGCTTGTGGATGGCTCCTCTCTGTCACACTCCAGCTTTGGAGGCCTCAGCGTCAGTCCCACTCCCCCCACCCACCCCCGCCCCCACAGCAGTCCTGGTGTCTGAGAGCTGGCAGCTGAGTCACTGGGATCATTTATTAAACCCTCTTCTGGAAAAAGTAAAGCTCAAAGGCCTTAGAGTGCCCTCCTAGACCAATCTGTGGCCCAAAAGCAAAGCTGCTTGGAAAAGGGCATGGGGTGAGGGTTTTTTTGTTATTGTTGTTTTTGTGTGTTGTTGTTGTTTTGAGAAAATTATTTTTCATTTGCTGAATGCCTACAAAACATCCTTGTAAATACTGATACCCCATTCTGGGTTGTTTCAAAGGGTACACTGAGTGAGACACCATCCTTCGATTTCTGATTTTTACATTTTATTGTAAATATTAATATATACTCATTGGTTTAAAAATATAGAGCATCCAGAGGCATCTAGTGAAATGGACTGCGGGGGGGCGGTGGTCTGCCACCTCTGCCTTCTGCTCTTCTGATGCAACCCATCAAACCAGAGCACGCAAGGCCCCGGGGAGCAGACGCAGCACCTGCCGCGGGGAACCAGGCTCAGAAAAGGCTGCTGTTTCGCTTCCCGCTGAATCATTTCCAGCTGCCCTGGTCAGCGAAGTGACAAGATGATGCATCAACGTCAATAACGCTAGAAGGCTCTGTCCATGGACACAGCATTATTCTCCCGGGAGGCATGATGAAGTCAGTCTCTGCAGGCAGCTGGGGCCACTGAGAATTAAGGGTCCCTGCCAGGGCCTCTGTCATCCCCTCCCAGACCTCCTCCCTGCCCCCGCTGGCCAGACCAAACAGGGACAGGAAGAGGCCCCTCCTGGGCCAGCCAGAAATTCAGCCAACAAAGGCGCTCCCGGAGGCCTGGCCGCAGAGCTTAGCGAGTGTGGTGGGACGAGAGGACACAGCCTTTCCGCTGGAGGAGCCAAGCGCGGCTTTAAGTCCCGGTGGGGCTCCCGGAGCCTTGGCAGGCCTCCCGCGTGCCCCGCACATGGCTGCTCCTGAGGGCACTCGGTTACTATCTGTTGAGTGAATTGAAGAGGCTGGTGGCTGTGTTGGGTCAGTGCCCCAAGAGAGAACATGAAGAGAAGCTTCTAGCCAGATTCCCCGAGAAATGTGTCTATTTGCTGACCAGGCGGCAAGCACCCTGAGGGCAGGAACGGTCTTAGCCGGCTCCGTATGGCACGCATACACCACAGGCCCTCAGACCGCCTGTTACGACCTGACGTTGTATAACAATCTGCACTAAAAACGTTTATTATCACCTTCTCTGCAACCACAGGGAGTGATGTTTCCTTCTTACATGTAGGTGGGGCAGCTGAGGCTTGGGGAAGGCTGATTCGCCAAAGGAAGCACAGCCAGTTAGCAGGGGAACTAGAACTCAAACTCAAGATTTGTGACTGCAAGACCCCGCGCTCCAAGCTGTCCCGTTGGTGTGCAAGTGAATGAGTGGAGGGGTGGAGGGAAGGATGAATGAAGGGATGGCCGCAGCCCCCCGAGTCCCCCACTCTGCCTTCCCACAGCACACATTCCGTGCCCCACGGCAGAGCCTGGGGTCCACTGCACTTAGCCTTCCTGACCCATCAGGGTCCTGCATGTGAGGATGGTTCTCACTTGCTGTGCAAACGCCAAGCTTCCAGGGACCACGGCTGGGCCCCTTACATCCCCCTGCGCCACCAACAGTGCTGAACGATACATTCCTGTCTGGCTGAGCGAGGACATGGCCATGACCTTGTTGGCGTAGCACCTGGTGCTGTGGCACGGCTCGCCTGAGTCCAGGAACACAAGCCGGGGGGGGGGGGGGGGGGGGGTCCGGGGACATGGCCTCCAGCAAATCCTGCCCGCAGGCCCTGCGCTCTCCCGGGGGAGAGGCGAGCAGGCGGAGGTGGCGTCTGCGAGGAGCCCACAGTCCACACGGACAGGGGTGGCTTCAAGAGCCCATGCAGCCTTGCTACTGCGCCAAGGCTGGCTGACGTCGCCCAGTCTCCTGCCTGACATCTGGGTCCCCCCCCCCGCCCCCCCCGGAGGAAAAGTGAGCAGGAAGAGGAGAGAAAGGGCTCCGTCCTGCCTATCTGGGTCAGAGCCTTGGAGGCCTGGCTGGCGGGGCCCCAGGCCAAGCGGCAGTGCCCTGGGATCCTCCGCCACTTGCCGCAGGAACAGAGCTGACGAAGGCCCAGAGCGCAAAAGCCAACTCCCAAGGGAGACAGCAGCTTTATCCCAGCTGCAGATGGAACAGATAAGTGGGATTTTTTAAATAGGTTTGTTTTACAGACTGACGGGAAGGAGGGGAAGAGGGAGGAAACAAGGGCAGAGAAGGAAAGGGGAAAGAGAAACGACAGGGTGGCGAGGAGAAGAGAAAAATGGAAGTTTTGAAGAGCTTTCAGATTGAAGACATTTCCCTCCCCATCAACCCCAAAATCTATCAGTTAAAAGACACCCCCCCCACTCCGCCCCAGCAGGCCGGGCCACCCAGAGCCAAGGCCTGTGGCAGCAGCATCAGGGGAACCATACGAAGGACTGGGCCAGGTCTCCTGGGCCCTCCTGGAGTTCTGCCAGAAAAGTCAGAGGAAACCTCTGAGTGCTCCCTGGGCGTCCCCCAGAGGAGCAGCGGGGGTTGCGGGTTGCGTGTGGCATCCCAGCTGGACCCGCAGACAGGAAGTGCTTTTACCCCAAGTCCTAGGAACTCAGAAAAGGCTCTGCTGCCCTCAGAGCTGCCAGCCTAGCCACTGACTGTCCCCCGCCCCCTCCCCGGCCCAGTTCAGATCCTCACCCAAAAGGCCATCTCTCCAACTCCCCAGCCCCACCCACATGGTGACCCTGAAATAAGAGAGGAGAGACACTGTCCAGAGCAGGAGGCTGCTCTGCGGCCCACACTCCCACAGAGTAACCTGCAGCTTCCCCCAGACCAGCGGTTCTCAACCTGTGGGTCGCGACCCCTGGAGGGGTCGAACGACCCTTTCACAGGGGTCGCCTAAGACCATCGGAAAACACATATATAATTGCATATTGTTTTGTGATTGATCACTATGCTTTAATTATGTTCAATTTGTAACAATGGAATTGGGGGTCACCACAACATGAGGAACTGTATTAAAGGGTCGCAGCTTTAGGAAGGTTGAGAACCACTGCCCCAGACGAAGGGCTGGCCCAGGCCTCTCCTTTCCCCACCCCTCCAAGACCAAGGGTGCTCTTAGGAAGCAGGCCTGGGAGGGGCCCTCAGCAAGGGCCTGAAGAGCTTCAAAGCTCCTCTTCTCAAAATCTGACATTCACTCAGCGAGTATTTATAAAGCCCCCACTAGGTGCCAGCCTCTACGGATACGATGGGAACAAGTGGTACCTGAGCCCCTCTTCCCCTCATCACTAAGTCCTCTCCACCTCCCCACTCGACTCTGTCCTCTCCATCCCACTGCTACTGTCACCCCATCACCTCCCAATCTCTCACCGGCACAACGGCACCCCCATCCTAACCCATATCCACCCACTGCACCCCTCAATCCACTCTCCAGGCTGTTAAACCAGCAAGGCCATAGCCATGCCGGATGAGCCTGGGGAGGCAAAGTCCTGCCGAGAACTTGAACAAATGTCCTTCCCTTGTCAGTGGATCTGCCGTGGTAGTAACACAGCTTCAGGACAGGCAGGGTGTCCTCACAGCCTTGCCTCCCGTGATGCACCCTCTCCCCACCCAGTCCCACCCTCGCCAGAGCTGCATTTGCCACCATCACAGGGTGACATCACCTCCCCATTTTCCATCTTCAGCTCAGGCCTCTCCTCTGAGCCTCAGACTCCCCTGCCAACTAGACATCTCTCTCCCCTTGGTATCTCACAGCACCCCAAACTCCAAAAGTAACCTCATCACCTCCTCCAACCTGTTCCTTCTCCCAGGTGCTGCCTCTCAATTAAAGGCACCACGCACTCCTGACTCTTCCTCCTGCCTTTCGCTTGCCATCCAGCCCCAAGGTGTGTCCATGGCCCAGCAGCAGGGGTGACACCTGGAGGCTCATTTAAGATGCAATTATCAGGCCCACCCCAGACCCACCAATGGGAGCCTGCACTTCGACAAGATGCCCAGGTGACCTGTGTGCACCGTCAGGCATGAGAAGCGCAGCTCTAACAATCAACAACGCTTTCCTCTGCCTCCTACATTTTCTCAGGTCCACCACCCCAGTCCATCCCCGCTCCACCATCTCCCACTGACATCCTCCCAACCAATCTCCATAATCCCACTCTTGTCTCTCTCTAACACCTTTCCCCCCAGGAGCTAACGTGACCCTTCAAAATGCAAATCTGGCCCTAGCCAGATTTTTGCTCAGTGGATAGAGCGGCCCGTGAATGAAGGGTCCTGGGTTCAATTCTGGTCAAGAGCAGGTACCTCGGTTGCAGGCTTGATCCCTGGCCCTGTTTGGGGCACATGCGGGAGGCAACCAATCAATGTGTCTCTCTTTCTGTCTCTCCCCCTCCCTTCCACTCTCTCTAAGAATCAATGGAAAAACATACTTGGATGAAGATGAACCTCCCCCACGCCCCCCCCAAAAAATGCAAATCTGATCATATGAGCCCCATACATAAGACTTCCCGTTACCTTCACGATAAAGACCAGATTTCATGCATTCATGCGAGACATTTTAACTAAGCATGGTTCTCAACCTTCTGGCCCCTTAAATACAGTTCCTCATGTTGTGACCCAACCATAAAATTATTTTCGTTGCTACTTCATAACTGTAACGTTGCTACTGTTATGAATCGTAATGTAAATATCTGATATTCAGGATGGTCTTAGGCGACCCCTGTGAAAGGGTCATTCGACCACCAAAGGGGTCGCGACCCACAGGTTGAGAACCGCTGCAATAGAGAGTAGTGAACAAAACAAACAAAAACCCCTATCCTCATGGAGCTTCTATTCCAATGGGGAAAAGAGATAATAAATACCTAATAACAGAAAAACTTTAAATAATATTTTAAAAGATATAAAACTTGCTTTATTTAAAGGTATATCAAGTGGTGACAAATGCAATGAAGAAAAATAAAGTGGAGAAAAGTTTGCTAATTTAAATAGGGTCATCAGAGACCTCAAGGAGAAAGTAACATTTGTGGGAAGACCTGAAGGCAGTGAAGCAGCAAGTGATGAGGGCTTCTGGGAGAAACACATTCCAGGTAGAAGGAAGAGCAAGTGCAAAGGTCCTGAGGTATGAGCGCAGCTTAGTTGGGCAACAAATAGAAAAGGGCCCAGCGTGGCTGGTGCAGAGTGGGGAAAAGGTAAAGAATAGGAGCTGAAAGGCAGAGAAATCACGTGGAGGGGGACAGATCCTGCAGGGTCTAGGGGCCACGGTAAGAACTTTGTCTTTTACTGAAGGAAACAGGAAGCCATGGCAGGGAGGGTTGAAAGCAGATCAGAGATGTGATTTTAGACTCAGAGGATCCTTCCAGCTGCGGTGTTGAAGACAGACTGTAAGGAGGCAAAGAGTGGCAGCAGGGAGGCCAGCTAAAAGGTGACTACCTCAATGACCCAGATGAGAGCTGAAGATGGACTGGACGAGACTGACAGTCATGGAGATGGTGAGAAGTGGTCCAGCTCCGGATGCAGTATGAAGGCAGAGCCAACAGGCTTTGCTGATGGATTGGATGTGGGGAGTAAGAATATAGAGAAGTCGGGGTGATAGCAAGGATTTTGGCCTAAGCAACTGAGATGGGGAAAGCCACAGGAGGGATGAGTGTGGGGAGTGTGATGGGGAGGGGCAGAGAGCCCAAGCATTCCACCTTGGGCAGGCTCGCTTTAGAATGCCTTTCAGACAGCCAAATGGAGCTCACTGATGAAGACAGAGAAGAGGAAGCAGCCCAGACACAACACACAGATATCAGAGAAGGATGAGAGGGAGATGGATTAGCCAGGAGATGTACGAAAAGCTGGCGGGAGGTGAGTCTTCATGAGCAAAATAAAGAGTTTTAGGAAGTCGGAAGTATTAAGCTGTGTCAAACAACTCTGAGCTGTGGGCAGAAAAGGTAACCACTAAATTTGGAAACCAGAGCAGCCACTGTGGCATGGGGGGGGGGGGGGGGGGGGCGCGGGGGCGGGGAGCAAAGCTGGGTCAGTCTCTAGAAAGTTCTGCTGTAAAGGGGAGCAGAGAGAGCAGTAGCTGGAGGTGAACATGGGGTTGAGGGAGGCTGTGGGGGGTTGTTTATTGGTTGGTCCACAGCTTGTTTTTTCCCCCCAAGGGATGTCTCATTTTCTCTAAATTCAAACCTTCATACGTGGACCCCTCCCTTCTCCTTGTCCACCCCATCCCATTAGCAAATTATTCATTTTAGAGGCCCGGTGCACAAAATTCATGCGGTGGGGAGGGTCCCTAGCCCAGCCTGCACCCTCTTGCAATCCAGGTCTCCCTCAGGGGATGTCCGACTGCTGGTTTAGGCCCTATCTCTGCGCGGGATCGGCAGTCGGACATCCCTCTCACAATCTGGGACCGCTGGTTCCTAACCGCCCGCCTGTCTGATCACCCCTAACCACTCTGACTACCTGCCTCATTGCCCCTAACCACTCACCTCCTGCCTGATCACCCCTAACCACTCACCTGCCTGCCTGATCGCCCCTAACCATTCTACCTTCCTGCCTGACCACTCCTAGCCACTCGCCTGCCTGACTGATCGCCCCTAACCACCTTTGCCTTGGCCCCCGCCACCACAGCTTTGTCAGGAAGGATGTCCAGAATGACGTCCAGAAGGTCGTTTGGCTGTCCAGTCTAATTAGCATATTACGTTTTTATTATTATAGACTAGGGGCCCGGTGCACGAAATTCATGCACTGGGTGGGGGGGGGGTGTCCCTCAGCCCAGCCTGCCCCCTCTCACATACTGGGAGCCCTCAGGCGTTGACCCCCATCACCCTCCAATCGCAGTATCAGCCCCCCACCCAGGCCTGATGCCTTGGCCAGAGGAGTTGACCCTCATCACCCTCCGATCACTAATCACCGGATCGGCCCCTTGACCAGACCTGAGGCCTCCAGCAGAGGTGTCAGGCCTGGGCAGGGGACCCCCAGCTCCCCGCGGTTGCAGGCTCCACCCCTGCCCAGGCCTAACGCCTCTGGCCTAGGCGTCCGGCCCGGGCAGCGGGGACCCGCAGCTGCAGCGGCCCCGCGATCGTGGGCTTCGCTTTAGGCCCAGGCAAGGGACCCCTAGCTCCTGGGACTGCCAGCTTCGACCTTGCCCAGCTCCCATCGCTGGCTCCACCCCTACTTCCTGCTATCACTGGCCAGGGCGGAAAAGGCACCTGATTCTCCGATCATGGCTGGGGGTCAGGGCAAAGGTGGCCCTGGGGCCGCCTTTGCCCTGACCCCCAGCTCTTAGCTCCCCCCTGGGTTTCCGATCACTGTCAGTGGCAGGGGGCTTCTTCCTGCTTTTCCCTTTCGCCTCCCTGCATTGTGCCTACATATGCAAATTAATCGCCATCTTGTTGGCAGTTAACTTAGTTGGCAGTTAATTTGCATATAGCCCTAATTAGCCAATGAAAAGGGTAGCGTCGTACGCCAATTACCATTTTTCTCTTTTATTAGTGTAGATTTTTATTGATTTCAGAGAGGAAGAGGGAGAGAAAGTTAGAAACATGAATGATGAGAGAGAATCATTGATTGGCTGCCTTCTGCACACCCCACACTGGGGATAGAGCTCACAGCCAGAGCATGTGCCCTTGACCAGAACCAAATCCAGGACCCTTCAGTCTGCAGGCTGACGCTCTAACCACTGAGCCAAACCAGCTAGGGCAGGTCATTCATTCTTATGCTTCCAACTCAACCATCTAGGCCTTCTAGGGCTACAGGTGAAGACAAGGTAAAAGTTTAACTCTCCTCAAGAAAAGACCTCACTTTCCCCAGGTGGAGCTATAAATTTTTCTGAAATTCCAACCATTCCTCCCTCTGAGTCTTGAATGTGTTTAGTCTTCAAGACTTCCCATTAAAGTGCAAATGTCCCAGCAGCTAAGCGGGGAGGAAGCCTGACTTGGGCAGCCTTGGCAATCCTCACCTTTTTTTTTTTTAATTAAGAACGTTGGTTTCTAACATTATAAAGTTTCGAGTGTACAACATTATAATTCGATATCTGTATATACTATAAATGCTCACCACCAAGTCTAGTTTCTATCCATCAACATACAATTGAAATCTTATTACCCAATGTCATCCCAATAAATTTAATTTTAAAAAACATAGACCCCCTTTATCCATTTCGCCATCCCTCCACCCCCACCCCAACCTTCTTCTTTGGTAACCACCGAAACCCGAAGAATACAAAAACACTAATTGGAAAAGATATATGCACACCTGTGTTCACTGCAGCATTATTTATTTATGATAAGGAAACAACCTAAGAGCCTTGGAGGGATGAATGGGAAAAGAAGATGTGGCATATATAGTATACAACAGACTACTACAGGGCCATCTATACCCAAAGCAATCTCTAATTCAACACAGTTTCCATCAAAATCACAATGGTGTAATTCACAGAACTAAAACAATAATCTAAAATTTTATAAGAAACCACAAAAGACCCCAAATAGCCACAGCAATCTTGAAAAAGAAGAACAAAGTTAGAGGAATCACACTATCTGATATCAAACTATACTATAAGGCTACAATAATCAAAACAGCATGGCACTGGCATTAAAACAGACTTACAGACCAATAAAACAGAATATAGAACCCAGAAAGAAGCCCATATATATGTGGTCAATCCATATTTGACAAAAGAGGCAAGAACATACAATGGGGTAAAGACAGTCTATTCAATAAATGGTGTTGGGAAAATTGGACAGATACATGCAAAAAAAATGAAACGAGACCACCTTCTTACACCATATACAGGAATGAACTCAAAATAGATTAAAGACTTAAATGTAAGACTCAAAACTATAAAACTCCTAGGGAAAAAAAAGAAGCAGTAAAACCACTGATATTCTCATAGTAATATTTTTCCTGATATATCTCCTTGGACAAGGGAAACAAAAGAAAAAATAAACAAATGGGACAATATCAAACTAAAAAGTTTTTGCACAGCCCTGGCTGGTTTGGCTCAGTGGATAGAGCATCGGCCTGCGGACTGAAGGGTCCCGGGTTAGATTCTAGTCAGGGGAACATGCCCCGGTTGCAGGCTTGATCCCCAGTAGGGGGTGTGCAGGAGGCAGCCGACCAATGATCCTCTCTCATCATTGATGTTTCTGTCTCTCTCTTCCTCTCCCTTCCTCTCTAAAATCAATAAAAATATATATTTTTTTAAAAAGGTTTTGCACAGCAAAAGGAAACCATCAACAAAACAAAAGGACAATCTACTGAATGGAAAATGACACTTGCCAATGATGCACCTAATAAGGGGTTAATATCCAAAATTTATAAAGCCCTCATACAATGCAACGCCAAAAAAAAAAGAAACAAGCTAATTAAAAAATGGGCAGAGCACCTGAACAGATACATCCCCAAAGAGGACATACAGATGGCCAAGAGACACATGGAAAGATGCTCAATGGCACTAATCATCAGAGAAACGCAAATTAAAACCACAATGAGATATCACCTCACACTTGTCAGAATGGTTACCATCGATAAATGAACAAATAACAAGTATTGGCAAGGACGGGAAGAAAAGAGAACACGCGTGCACTGTCGGTAGAAATGCGGGTTGGTGCAGCCACAGTATGGAAAACAGTGCGGAGGTTCCTCAAAAAATAAAAAACGGAACTGCCCTATGACCCTGCAATTCCACTTCTGGGTATATATCTGAAGAAACCCAAAACAATTATTCGAAAAAAGATATATGCACCCCGATGCCATTGCAGTGTTATTTATAATAATCCAAGACATGGAAGCAACCCAGGTGCCCATCCGTAGACAAGTGGATAAAAATGCTGTGGTACATATATACAAGAGAATAGTACTCAGCCATAAAAAAGAATGAACCCCTAACCTCTGATGACAGCGTGGATGGACCTAGAGGGCACTTTGCTAAATAAAGGAAGTCATTCAGAGAAAGACAAATACCGTATGATTTCACTTACTAGTAAGTGGAATCTAAAGAACAAAACAAAATGGAAACAAACTCATAGAGACAGAGAACAGACTGAGCTGCCAGAGGGGAGGGGGTTGGGGAGACAGGGTGAAAAAGGTGATGGGATTAAGAAGTTCAAATTGGCCCTAACCGGTTTGGCTCAGTGGATAGAGCGTCGGCCTGCGGACTGAAAGGTCCCAGGTTTGATTGCAGTTGATTGCGGGCATATCCCCAGTGGGGGACGTGCAGGAGGCAGCTGATCGATGTTTCTAACTCTCTATCCCTTCCTCTCTGTAAAAAATCAATAAAATTTTTTTAAAAAAAGAAGTTCAAATTGGTAGTTACAAAATAGTCACAGGCATATAAAGTGCAACATAGGAATATAGTCAATAATATTGTAATAACTGTGTATGGTGCCAAGTAAGTCCTGAAAATATTGGGGGAAACACTTTGCAAAGTATAGGATTGTCTAACCACTACACTGTACACCAGAAACTATTACAAAATAATACCGAATGTAAACTGTAGTTGAAAAATACAATTTTTTATTAAAACAAAACAAAAAATAATAAAATAAATTTTAAGTGGTCAACTATCACCACCACCAACGTTCTAATTCCAGCACTTTTTCATCACTCCAAATGGAAACTGATCTGTTCATTGTTTTATAAGTAATACATTAGTGTAGTTCAAACGCCAAAAATTAGCAGAAGGTATTCAGTGAAGGGCTTCGTCCTATCCTTGTCCCAATCCGTCCAGTTCCCAGCTAGATGTGAAGTGGTTTTTACACATCCTTCTACAGCTCCTTTATGCAAATAGAAGCCAATACAAAGTCTTATTTTCCCTTTTTTTACACAAAAGGTAGTATATTGTACATCCTATTCTTCACCTCGCTTTCTTTGCCCAAAATATCTTTTAATGTTTTTATAGACTTGAGAGAGAAAGGAAGGGAGAGGGAGAGAGAGAAACATTAATGAGAATCATCAATCAGCTGCCTCCTGCCCACCCCCTACTGGGGATCAAACCCACAACCCGGGCATGTGCCCTGAATGGGAATCGAACTGTGATCCCCTCATGGGTTGATGCTCAACCACTGAGCCATTCTGGCCGGGCCACCCAAAATATCTTGGAAGAACTTTCTATCAGTACATAGAGAGTCCACCATTCTTTTTTTTTTTTTTAAAGTAACATAATACATAGTCCAGTGCATGAATGTGAGATAATTTAGGCAATCGGTTCTCTATCGATAGGTATTTGGTTGTTTCCAATGTTTCGCTATTTCAACTAATATTGTGGTGAATGACCTTGATCTACATCACTCCATGTGTGTAGACATATACATGCTGGATAAATTCCCAAAAGTGGTTCGCTGGGTCAAAGGGAATATGCAAGATGGTGACAGGTGTTGCCAAGTTGTACTGCTCATGGGATGGTACTAATTGATCTCCCATTAAATTGGTACCAGAATGAGGACCCACGTGCCCACCCAATACACTGTGCTAGCCCCAGAAGGCACTGCCATACGCCTGTCCATGAGCCCACGGCTGGAAACAATGTGAAAGCAGCTTTTTGTCTGTAGTGTTTGCCTGCCCAACTCACTTTCACCCCTTCCTCTGGTAATAACACTTTCCCCCTCCTTTACTTTAGGGACCTATCCTCCTCTCCCCCTGGAAAGGAATCTCATCGTCACCATATCCACACTGGCCACTGGAATGAGCCCCTGACGCAGGCTGGGCCAATCCCAGTTCCCCACCCCACCCTGTACAGGGATTCATGCAGAAATCACAACTAATTACAGCTGATGGAAAGGAGCTTTTTCCCCTCGCTGGAGGAAAAGAGGTTACAACGTGAAGACCACAGTGGTCTGCAACCATGATGGCAACATCACGGGGAGAGATGACCCAAGAGAATGAAGACGATACAAATAGACGCAGATACAGCAGACAGAGAGAGAGAGAGAAACTGCTCATGGTCCTGGATCCAGCTGTTCTTGATGCCTCCCCTTTCCACAGATGGATTATGCCAGTCAATAGATCCCCTATTTCATTTGGCCAATTCAACCTGGGCTTCTGTCACTTGCCCCCAAGAGTCCTAATACATTACATATACACTAGTATATATAAAGTATAACCCCAATTTTGTTTTAGAGAAACAGATGTAGGTACAGATGTGAATACACTGTGTGGGAGAGTATGTGTTTGGGTGGGGGAAAAAAACACAGAAGAAAACATATTAAATATTAATAGTGATTATCTCTGCAATCCCCCATCTGGGATTACAGATGATTTTTATTTTAGTCTTTGTACTTTTCTGAGTTTTCCAAATTTTCTTCAAGGAACATAGATTTTTTTTTTAACATAATAAACATTTCTTTTAGAAATCAGACTGGCAAGAAGCAGCCCAGAGAATGCTGAGGGGACGGTGCTAAGCCCATGCCATGGTCAAGGACAACAGCCTCGGCTCCCCCCGAAACCTGCTCTGTGTGGTCAGTGCCCTGCAGGTGGCCGCTGCTCCTCTCAGGGACAGCTGGCAGGTCGCTGAGGGCATCCACATCATATGCACTAAACCAAGCCCTCCATCATGTGGAGGAGGGCTCTAGTGTATGTCCACAGATCAGCCCCAGCCAAGACTCTTCTCTACACACGCCTCCTGGAACCCATGCTGAGCCTCCAAAATCCCCACCCACCAGAGACCCCGCCTGCCGGAGTCCAACCCCAGCAGGTCCAGGGGTCCCCAAAGGTGTGGATGGAGTCGGCGAAGAAGGAATGACACAGAGACAGCCTTCAGCTGATCAGCAGCCTAGCCAGGATCTCTAGCCAGGATCTCCAGCCAAGTTCTGGTCTGGATCTCCAGCGAAGTTCTGCTTAGTATCTCCAGCTAGGTTCGGTGTCCAGGTTCTCCAGCCAGGTTCAGTCACCAGGTTCTAGTAAGGTTTTCTTGCCAATTTCTGTAGTCAGGTTCAGTCCAGGATCTTTTGCCATGTTCTCTCCAGTGAAGTTCTTCTGTCTGTAGGTTCTGTGTAGGTTCTGTCTTCTTAGTTCTGTGTTCTAAGCTCTGTATTCTAAGTTCTGTGTTCTAAGTTCTGTGTCTTGCTGTCTTATTACATCTGTATTTATACCAGTTGATTCAATCCTATCAATCTCTATTACAAAGGTTAGGGCGTTTCTTATCTCCATTCCAGGGAGTAAAGATTATGTAGCTTAAGCATGATTGTTCGTAGTTAAAGTGATTAATTACCCACCTGGCACTTAGTTAAGAGGTTTTATTCCCTCCCTAACTTCAGGAGAAAATCCCTACCTGGGGAAACAACCTTTCTCAGAGACCTTGGTTAAAACACATAGTGCCAAGAAGGTGAGCAAACATATTAAGAACAGTATGCCATATATGCCAGGTCCCTTGAAACAGCAAGCATGGACCGGCTCCCGGCAAATTCCCCCTTTTTTATTTTTTAAAAGCAGGCATTAAAAAGAAAAACCCCAAATGCTCTCTTGTATCCATTTTAAGAGTAGGATTGGCGCTTTCCGCTATTACCTGAGTCCTAATCTATCACCCCAGGGAGAGCTTGCCAATCCTGCACTTTCCCGGGGTGGAAAGGCTGCAGTGGGGTTAAGGATAAGGCTCCTTGGGCCTACCTCCTCCCATGCCTTTACATTTACCTTTCCTTCCTCAGAAAAGCATGGACATACTTCTTGTATAAAACGTTCTGTCTGACTGGGAGTAACCTTAATTCCTCTGTTAGCAAGCATATGTGTTAAAAGATCAATACAGAGTCTTATTTCTTTAGACTCAGTATGGCACATTTTCTTAATCTAAAGATCAATACAGAGTCTTCTTTCTTTGGACTCAGTATGGCACATCTTCTCAATCTAAGAATCAATACAGAGTCTTCTTTCTTTGGACTCAGTATGGCACATCTTCTCAATCTAAGTTCTGTACTATCCACCTTCTTACCCTACTTATCCTCTCTAGGGGGGTCTGAAGAACCCTGGTGGAGTCCTATCCGTCCCGAATGTGGGGGTTCTCAATGGGGGGGGCTTACCTAGGGGAATCCTGTTCCAGGGGTTCCCAAAGGTGTGGACGGAGTCGGCGAAGACTATCCACCCTCTTCCTACGGTGGAGTCCGATCCGTCCCGAGTACAGGGCGCTTACCTAGGGGTCCCTGTTCGGGCGCCAGATGCCGGAGTCCAACCCCAGCAGGTCCAGGGGTCCCCAAAGGTGTGGATGGAGTCGGCGAAGAAGGAATGACACAGAGACAGCGTTCAGTTGATCAGCAGCCTAGCCAGGATCTCTAGCCAGGATCTCCAGCCAAGTTCTGGTCTGGATCTCCAGCGAAGTTCTGCTTAGTATCTCCAGCTAGGTTCAGTGTCCAGGTTCTCCAGCCAGGTTCAGTCACCAGGTTCTAGTAAGGTTTTCTTGCCAATTTCTGTAGTCAGGTTCAGTCCAGGATCTTTTGCCATGTTCTCTCCAGTGAAGTTCTTCTGTCTGTAGGTTCTGTGTAGGTTCTGTCTTCTTAGTTCTGTGTTCTAAGCTCTGTATTCTAAGTTCTGTGTTCTAAGTTCTGTGTCTTGCTGTCTTATTACATCTGTATTTATACCAGTTGATTCAATCCTATCAATCTCTATTACAAAGGTTAGGGCGTTTCTTATCTCCATTCCAGGGAGTAAAGATTATGTAGCTTAAGCATGATTGTTCGTAGTTAAAGTGATTAATTACCCACCTGGCACTTAGTTAAGAGGTTTTATTCCCTCCCTAACTTCAGGAGAAAATCCCTACCTGGGGAAACAACCTTTCTCAGAGACCTTGGTTAAAACACATAGTGCCAAGAAGGTGAGCAAACATATTAAGAACAGTATGCCATATATGCCAGGTCCCTTGAAACAGCAAGCATGGACCGGCTCCCGGCACCCGCCCACCACCAGTCTCCTGGGCCTCCATGGAGAGCCCCAGAAGGCACTGGCATAGGCCTGTCCGGAGCCCACAGCTGCAGGAGAGGAAAACGTTGGCCTAACAGGAGAGCTCACACAAGGTGGCCCAGTCCTCTAGCACCTGCTCCCTAGACTCACCTTCCCCAGCAACACATGACGATCAGTGGGGGACGTGAGCTTGGGCAGGACAGAGACCTTGGGGACCTTCAACTTCAGGCTGTTGGGGAAGAGAGGCTGCGGCTTCCCTGGCATCCCCAAGGCACCCTGGCTCCAAAAGCATCTGTTTTGGTGGGGACCAGGCCAGAGCCATCCTTACCTGTGCATCCCATCTTCAACCAGAGAAAAACTCTCCTGTCTGTTTTACATATTCTAGGTACCTGCATTCAAGTGGAATCCTACAACATCTGTCCTTTTGTGCCTGGCTTAGTTCACATAGCACCATGTTTTCAAGGTTCGTCCATGTTGTATCAGAATTCCCTTCCATTTTATGGCTGAATAGCGTCCCATCGCTGCATATGGCACACTGTGTTTACGCATTCATCTGCCGAAGGGCACTCAGTTGCTCCCTCTTCGGGCTATTGTGAATCGTGCTGCTGTGAGCACAGGTGTACAGGGATCTGCTCAAGTCCCTGCTTGCAGTTCTTTGGGGTCTATACCTAGGAGTGGAATTGCTGAGTAAGATTTTTATTTACATAAATATTCAATTAAAGAACAAGTGAAAATCATTCGTTAGTCCCAGTCCCATTTCACAGACAGGGAAACTGAGGGCCATAGTTTGAACACCATGCACATGGTGCTGCTTCCCTGGGTTTTTCCATGAGGCTTCAGGCTATCCATCCGCAGTTTTATCCTTGCTCTCTAGGGGTCCCTACCCCTCACACCCCTGAGATCTCTGCTGGGCCTTGGCCCCAGCAGAGGGAGGGATCACAGAGAGCCAGCACCACTCTCAGCCAGACTCCTGTGGCTAGATGGCCAGTAACCTCCATGCGAGAAATCCAGACTTGCCGGGCTGAGGGGCAACTGGCCCCACTGAGCATCAACAGAAGAGGTGGGGGGGGGGGGGCATTCTCCAGCCCCAGAGCCGAGGGCCAACCCTGAGCCAGACCAGCTTGTCCTCCCAGGCGAAGTCCAGTGCAGTCACATGTCTAACTGCCTCAATGTTCAGGATGAACTCGGGGGAAAGGGGGCTTTGGGTGGTCCCTCCTCTCTTTTGACATCCAGGGCCCCTGGCACCTCTTCTCCTGGAGCCACCATCTTCTGGTCACTCCTGGAGCACAGGCTGCGTGAGGCAGAGAGCGTGTCCGTTTCTCTCCTGGGTCCTGCTGTCGGGTGCCTGGTGCACATCTGGCACTCCACAAATATTGATGGAAGTGAATTGAAACAGCACGAATGAACATTTGGAACACAACCCTTTAATAAGCAGGACTGCTGCCTGCATTTGCATTTATAGAGGAGAAAGAGAGGGCGCGTGCCGGGGGCGGGGGGACAGCAATTTCCAGAAAGTGGAGAGGGGCCTGGGGAGGCCAGGGGAGCGGAGACCCGGGAGCCAGGTGTCCCTGTTCTCATCGCCTGCGCCAACGCCTGCATCGGGGGCTGTGCCCTTGGGGGACCTTCCCGGCTCTCAGAACCCAGCCTTTGTTGATGTCACACTCAAGAGCCCTTCCTGGCACGTTGGCAGATCCAGGTTTCACAAAGCCTGCTTCAGCGACCTCCTGATGTACACACTGCCTCTGCCCCTGCATCTCAGATGAGATAGCTTATTAAAATAAATGTTCTATTAAAACACAGATGGCACGGGTGAGCCAGGCTCCAGCCCGGAGTTTCCCGTGCTCCTTGGGAAGCGGGAATTTCTGTTCTAATTAGCGAGGGCTGCAGCCAGACCTTTCAGCTTATCTGAAGCCTGGGAGGACAGACCCTTCCCCCCACTCTAGGCTCCACCATACTCCCAGCTCTGGCCTAGGATTCAAAAGAAGCCCGAGAGACCCATGCAGTTCCTTCTTTAAAAAATAATGAGGAATATACTGCCCTGGCCTGTGTGGCTCAGTTGGCTGGAACGTCGTCCCATGCACCATAGGGTCACGGGTTCACTTGCCAGTCAGGGCACATGCCCAGGTTGTGGGTTGGGTCCCCAGTCGGGGTGCATAGGTGAGGCAACCAACTGGTGTTTCTCACATAGATGTTTTTCTCTCTCTGTCTCTCTCTCCCTCTCCCTTCCTCTCTCTAAAATCAATGAAATAAATAAATACATAAAAACATAATACATAAGTAAGTAAATAAAGTGAGAATATGCTAAGATACCACAGTTTTTAATGTTTTGGAGCTTTTTTATACGCCTGGTATGCATTTCAAAATACACCTGAACTACATGGCGGTCCACTTCACAGATAGTGAAAGTCAAGGGCAGAGAGGTCAAGTGATTCAGCCAGCGTCCCCATGTAATTGGCAAGAGAGAAAAGGCATACGATTGGGTATCGAGACAGACAAGAAGAGACAGATTTGGGTTTGAATCCCAGCTCCGCTGCAGAAGCTGGGTGACACTGCATCTGTCACCCCTTTTGAACCTCGGCTTTCTCCTCTGGGAAAGATGAAGATGACGACAGCAAGCTTCGTGCAGAGAATGAAATGAGGTGAGTGCGGTCTAAGTGCCAGCCCAGCGCCACACAGGAGTGGAGCTCAGTACAAATTCCCATCCCTGCCCCTATACTTGGGATTCCTGAGTTTTCCTATGGTAATACCCAGCCTCCCATTAATTCTGTTACTTTATTTGGGGGTAATTAGGAAGAGGGAGGGAGGGAGAACATCCAACAGCGAGTTAACTGTGGCCATTCTGCAGCCCAGATCCCACAGGACCCCCAGCCAGGCTTCCCAGACACTGTATTCCCAGTCACAGTGGACCTGCCCCAAACCAAGGAAGCCCAGAGGACTTGCAGAGCTGGAACCTGACCTCCAGCCTCCCTGTTCAGTTACACCTTGAGCTCCCCAACCCCGACACTCCTGCTTCTCACACTGTCCGTCCCACCCCTCAGGGGGCGGGGCAGGTGACGCAGGTGTGGCCAGGTACGAATGCTAAGGTGAGCAGGAGGGCACTAGCCCCCTGCAGAAAGGCAAGCCCAGTCAACGTTGCCAGAGCTTCTGATTTCTCAGGAAAAGACTGAAATACAGATTCATCGTGTGGAACCTTCCAATTTTAAAATATCAGGGTACAAGGGGGGAAACGTGTGTGGTCTAACAAAGCCCCCAGAGAAAGGGCAGGGCTTAATGTCTGTGCTGTTCCCTGCTTTTCCGCGGCGCCTAGGACAGGGTCTGGGGCAGAGTAGAGGCTCCACGAATCCACAGGGGCCTATTCCGACCTCCGCCTCAGATTGCAGACTCCCAGGGACTAGGGGTGCTGCTGTCCCCGCTAAGACAGGACAGCATGGTATTGTAGCTCATAACAGTGAAAAATGGGGGAGGGGTTCTGCCGCCACCCTTACGAGGTGTCTGTCCTGTAAACGAGGCGAGAGTTGTGCCTTGGAGAATGGGGAGACCTGTTATGAGTTGTAAGCACTTAGGACAATCACGGCGCCCTTTTTCTACCATTCACATTCAGTGTGATTCAGTGTGGTTGTAAAATTTTTTGCAGTAAAGAAACACAAAAAAAGGGGGAGGAGGGGAAGGACAGGGGAGGGGGCGGCTCCAATCAAGAGGCCTGCTCCCTCCTGCCCTTGCAGAAGTGGACTATGAGGCCCAGCTGGGTCAGCCCACCCCCAAAGGGCTCTGGGAAGGACTTGGCTCGAGTTCCAGCTTGCATGAAAACAGAGTGTTCATAACTGATAAGCTTAAAAGCAAGTGACAATTTTTCAACCCACCCTTGCTCCAAGGGCAGTGAATAAACACAGCATCAGCTCCGGGTTCCCACTGAGAGTGTCTGGAAGGACAGGGGAAGGTGAAACCAAGTTCACTCGTCCCTAGAAATCGGCATGCCAGAGAAGCCTTCAACTGCTCTATCAAAAAGAGCTCCAGGGAAAGGAACCAAGATGGTGTTGTAGGTAAACGCCAGTATTCACTGTCTCCCACAGCCACATCAAAATCACAACTAAAATACAGAACCATCATTTAGAACCACCTGAAAGCTGGCTGAATGGAAGTCCTACAACTAGAGGAGAAGGAAGTACATTGAAACTAGTAGGAGAGGTGGAGGCACCGAACAAGCTGGTCTGACACCCAGGTGTGGTGGTATTTTTTAATCAGAAGGGATATCTCCACTGCAAACGCACCCCCCCCCGCCATGTGGAGCTAGGGGTCCCAGACCCACATCAGATCCCCAGCCCAGGGTTCCAGAGCTGGGAAGAGAGGTACCCATAACTTTGGGCTGTAAAAAACAACAGGGATTGTGGCTGAGTGACAGAGAGGCTGCTGGAGACCCAGGCAGTTCCTCTTAAAGGGCCAGCACACAAACTTACTTGGACTCACTCCCTCTGAGCTCCAGTGCTGGGGCCATGGTTTGGGGGGACCCAGGAATATACAGTGAGGAACTGGATTGTCTGGCATTGAGCAGCTTTCTCCCAGACAGGGGTGCTCACAGGGGCCATTGTTCCTATGCTGAGACCTCCCCCTTTGCAGAACTGACTGGCAGCCATGTCTGAGTTTCCATCAGCATGGACCATGCTGTTCACTCCACCCTATTGATTCCCTGAGACCCCTTCCCATCCAATTTGCAGCCCCACCCAAGCTGTTTGCAGCTGCTTTTCCATATGAATAGCCTGCCTGGCTCAGGCTTCAGACTTTCTTAAAATCTCTCAAACAAGCAGCATCTGGCATCAGCATGCCCCATACCTATCAATAAGAGGCTCAAGACCTGACACTAGCACCAGCTTGCCTTGCTTCACAGTTTCGCCTCGCCTGGGTACTTCCAAGCTCAACACAAGTAGCAGCCATCTGCAGATCATTCTGTAGCTCCTGTCAGGTGGCCCCAGGCAGTGGCTGACTTTGCATCTTCAGGGAAGCCCCAGAGCCGGTGCACCCAGTGGACAACTTCAGACCATACCAGATTACAGCTCTACACATCCACAAAGCAACACACTCAAGGGACAGATTTAGTGAGCACCAAAGCCCCACTGAAGCAAGTCCTGCTCCATAGGGTGTCTCCTGCACAGCAGCTCTTCCACTGTAGTTGCATCTGGTCCTCACAGCCAACTGGCCTGGAGTTCATGGCTGTTGGCATCACTTAAGGCTCAACTAAAACAAGACTGTGCACATAGCCCACACAGGGGTGCACTATAAGGCCCATCTCAGGTGACTGGAGAGGCTGAGCCACTGGGCCCTACCGGACACCTACTACACAAAGCTACTCTACCAATTCCAGGAGACATAGCAGCTCTACCTAATACATAGAAACAAACACAGTGAAGCAGCCAAAATGCGGAAACAAAGAAACATGTCACAAATGAAAGAACAGAAGAAACCTCCTGAGAGAGAGCTAGATGAAATGAAAGCAACCAAACTACTAGATACAGAATTCAAAACAATAGTTAGAAGGTTTCTCAAGGATATTAATGAGAGCTTCAAGGGACTTAGTATGACTTTCAAAGATCTGAGTGAGAATTCCAAGAACCTTAGTGAGAACAGGAAAAACACGAAAAAGGACCAGTCAGAGATTAAGCATACACTAACTGAAATAAAGAATAATTTACAGAGATTCAACAGTACAGTAGAGGATTCCAAGAATCAAATCAATGATTTGGAAGCAAAAAACACCCAATCAGAAGAGCATTATGGGAGTGCCAGAAGGAGAAGAGAGCAAGATAACGAAAGCCTATTTGAAGGAATAATGACAGAAAACTTCCCCTACCTGGTGAAAGAAATAGACTTACAAGTCCAGGAAGTGCAAAGAGTCCCAAACATGAGGAACCCAAAGAAGCCCACACCAAGACACAACATAATTAAAATGCCAAGGGTTAAAGACAAAGAGGAAATCTTAAAAGCAGCAAGAAAAAAGCAGTTAGTTACCTACAAGGGAGCTCCCATACAACTGTCACCTGATTTCTCAACAGAAACTTTGCAGGCCAGAAGGGAGTGGCAAGAAATATTCAAAGTGATGAAAAGCAAGGACCTACAACCAAGATTACTCTACCCAGCAAAGCTACCATTTAGAATTGAAGGTCAGATAAAGAGCTTCACAGGTAAGAAAAAGCTAAAGGAGCCTTGACCAGTTTTGCTCAGTGGATAGAGCATCGGCCTGTGGACTGAAAGGTCCCAGGTTCGATTCCGGTCAAGGGCACATCCCCAGTGGGGGCTGTGCAGGAGGTAGCTAATCAATGTTTCTCTCTCATTGATGTTTCTGACTCTCTATCCCTCACCCTTCTTCTCCGTAAAAAATCAATAAAATATATTTAAAAAAAGAAAAAGTAAAGGAGTTCAACACCACCAAACCACATATTACATGAAATATGTTAAAGGGTATTCTTTAGGAAGAAGAGAAAGGAGGAGGAAGGGAAGGAGAAGGAGAAGAGAAGAGAAGAGAGGAGGAGGAGGAGGAGGAGGAGAGGAGGAGGGGGAGGGGAGGAGGAGGAGGAGGAGGAGGAGGAGGAGGAGAAGGAGAAGGAGAAGGAGGAGAAGGAGAAGGAGAAGGAGAAGGAGAAGGAGAAGGAGAAGGAGAAGGAGAAGGAGAAGGAGAAGGAGAAGGAGGAGGATCAAAAATATGAACAATAAAATGGCAATAAATACATATCTATCAACAATTGAATCTAAAAATCAAAATAAATGAACACAATAAACTGATGAATAAAATAGAATCAGAAGCATAGAAACATGGAACAGACTGACGAATTTCAGACAGAAGGGGGGAGGGGAGCTGGAAAGAGATTAATCAAAGATCTCAAATGTATATACTAGAGGCCTGGTGCACAAAATTCATGCACGGGTCCCTAGGCCTGGCTGGCAATCAGGGCCTACCAGGTTCCCTGCCTCCAGGCCTCCCCGCCTCCTCCTTCCCTCAGCACCCTGCCACTGCCGCCACTGGTCACTGGCCATGTTCTGTGCGAACCCCTGGTGGTCAGTGCACGTCATAGTGAGCAATCGAACTCCCAGTCTCCCGGTCAAACTCCCAAGGCAACAATTTGCGTATTATCCTTTTATTATATAGGATGCATTACCTATAGACAGAGACAATTGAGTGGTGAAGGCCTGGGGCGAGGCAGGAATCGGTGGAAGGGGATAATTGGGGGGTGGGGGCGAAGGAGAGGGAGACATCTATAATACTTTCAACAATAAAGATTTTTTTTTAATATAGATTTTTTTTAAATGGAATGTGTTATAAGAATTGTAGCATAAGAGAAATGATAATAAAATGAAGCTCTTAAGAAAAAAAAAATAATAAATCAGCATGGATTCTTTGACTCCAACCTCTTCAAGGTTGAACTACTTCCCACTCAGAAATCCTACTCACAAAATCCCAGACATGCTCTTCCTTTTATCACGGTGTCAGGGCTGCCGGGTGCCACCCAGATACAAGGCTGCGGACCTGACTCCACAGTGATTATACACAGACTGTGGAGAGGCATGAGGGAGCCTGCCCGGGTGCCAGAAAGTTCTGTATCTTGATCTGGGTGGTGACTGCACAGGTGGGATACATATGGAGAAATTCACTGAGCCGTTCCCTTCATGTGCACTTAACCATATGTAAGTCACACTTCAATACATTCATAAAAACAGGAGCACTTCCGTTTCAAGTATCAAGCACTCCTCAGAAGCCAGGCACTGCATCTAAATAACTTAATCGTTAGGAGAATAACTTCTGGACCTCAACAGACCCGGTTAAAAATCCCTGCTCCTCCACCTCTGGTTCTGCCCCCAATCCACTCCTCAGCCTCTGAGGCCCTGTCTCTTGTCTGGAAAACAAAATTAACAACTGGTAGAATTAAGACACCTATGCATGTAAGCCCTTCCTTAGCACAGGGCCTAGCGGACAGTAAGCCTCTACAAGTGTAGCTTGTTACAACCTTTCTTCAACAACCCCAGGACATTGGTGCTACAGGGTCCATTTTAACAGATGAGAAATGTGCTCCCTCCCTTCCCTAAACAGCAAGCATTTCCGCACCGTCTTCCCCATTTTTCCCAAATCCATGTACCGTGCCTACTACTTTTCTTAACACTTTTCTTTACATTGACTTGCAATTTATATTTAAACACATTTACTTTATTTAAAATGTTATGTAACTGCTGTACATGGAAAACCAGTACCACTTGCCAGAATTCATTTTTTAAAATAGCTATTAAAATAAAAATCACCGATCCACCTGAAGTCATCTTGCTCACCTGGTTTACTTTTTATGGATTTGAGAGGCAAGGAAACTCAGTTTTGGGGGGTTGGGGGGGGATCATCTGCTTAAAATGACTGAGAAACTTCCTGAGCGCCTTCAGCAGCCCCGTGTGCACAGAAGTGATTTTCGTCCGTTTAACCGAGCAGGCCTGGCAAGCCCTCTATTTGGCAACATCCTGGTAACCAGCCATCTGTGCACCACACCGGCTCCACAGAGAGAAAGCTGCATTTAGAAAAAATGTATATTCACTAACGGTGACTGTTCACTAATTCACACACCCCCTGGCCTCTCTTTGCCATGAGTGACAGGAATCTGCCTCTGCCTGTTTGACAGCAGCTCCAGGACCCGAGACCTAGGAACCCGGAGTCAGGTGCCCGGCCCCAGCTTCAGGATGGTCAGAACTGAGCCTAGAGCCTCACATCTACGGGTCCCCAAACCACACAGAGGCAGGGAAGGAGTTAGGGGAATAACATTGGAGCAACATGTGTGCAAGTGATCTGTTGCATTTTCCTGCAAAATCTCTTCCAGAAAGGAAGGCGTGGGAGAGGAAAACTTCTCCAATCTCAGACAAAGGGCACCGAGAAACCTGTGTCAGAGGGCACTGCAGTATTAAGAGGGTTGCCTTGGGGTAAGAGGCAATGGGCACAATTCACCTGGGAGACAGTGAGTCTCCTGAGGACCCATTCATTCATTAAGCAGGTACTTACTGATCACCTCCTATTCTGGGCAATGGGAACTAAGAGATGAAAAAGGTCAAGTCCCTGCTCTCAGAAAGCTCACATTCTGGGGGATGGAACAGTCAATAAATCGTTTATTATAAAAGCTAGGTAACGCCAGTTAAGGATAAGTGCCATGTTGGAAATAAATCGGGGTAAAGAAATAATGGCTGGAGTGAGCTGCTCAGATTGGATGGTCAAAGGAGTCCTTTTGTAACAAATGATATTTGACTTGAAAGCCCAAGGATGAGGAAGAAATCAATTACGTCACTGTAAATAGCATGTGCAAAGGGCCGGGGGCAGGAATGAGCTTGTCATGTTCCAGAAACAGAAAGAAGGCCTTAGCAGCTTCAGACGTAGAGTGATCACAGAGAGTGAGAGGGAAAGTGGTGGGAGGTGAGGTCAGAGAACCAGGCAGTGGGCGCAGGACCAGCTGCAGAGTCTGGCCTTCATGTAAGGTATAGTGGAAAGCCTATGGAGAGCTTTTATGCAGGAGAGAGACTTGATCTTATTTGAATTTTTAAAACTCCACTCTGGCCACCATAAGGAGACTAGGTAAGGGGGTCAAGAAGCAAGGACACCAAATAAGAGACAAAAATAGTGGCTCGAAAGGAATCAAATAAACTCTGTCCCTTAGCTCTGAGTCTCACTCCTCAGACTCTCAGTGAGGAAAGCTGGTTCAAGGGAGATGCTTGTTCTTTAAAGCAATGACAGCCAACCAGGTGGCATTCAAACATCAGACAAAAGAGGGCGAGTGACAGGCCCTTGCATTCAGGGCAGGACCCAGCCACCTCCGATGAAGACAACAGCAGCCATCTGTTCTGGGGCCGGGAGTGGATCAGCTCCCGCTTTGTGCCCCTTCCAGCCCGGGGACTCTGGGACTACAAGGCCAGGGCTGCTGGACACCCGACTGGCTCAGACCCCATACCCAGCCAGCTCGCGGGGCTGTCACTGGCTCTCCCACGGGAGAACGCAGATATCCCCACTGGTACCAGCCTTCAAACCCTAAGGACAAACCAAGTGACAGCTGCCAACATGAGAAAACAGACAACTAGACAACCTCCAGCAGCACAGTCTTGCCGGAGGGCAAAACAAAACAAAACAAAAAACAAATCTGATAAGAGCCTCTAAAACTAAATACCTATCACGGGTAGCATAAGGGACAGAAGAATATCTTAAATGATACCCGGAGACACCATCCACCAAATCCTGACTGTGGGAAACTCACTAAGACAAACAGTTCCGTTTCTTCAATAATTGTAAAGGGGGAAAGAGTTGAAAGAGAAAATTTCTAGATAAAGAGAAAAAGCACCAATCAAACTTTTATGAGACAAATGGGGAAAAATGAACACTGGCTGAATATGATATTAAGAAATTAGTGTTAATTTCGGGTGTGTGATAATGGTAGTGTTATATTTTTAGAAGAATTATATTTGAGATGCATCCTGAAATATTTAGGAATGAAATGATATGTCTGGGATTTACTTCAAACTGGGTATTGTATTACACTACTCCCTCTCCTCTTATGCACACTTGAAAATTTCTGCAATAAAAGTGAGGTGTGTTTTTAAATCTAGGAATGAGCTTTTTCTAATAACCTATCCAGTAATAGCCCACTAGACATTCTACCCACAAGAGAGAAATCAGGTTCATCGGATTCACTGTTCTGCCCTCCAGAGCTTGCCTTTTAGTGATTTGCTGGATGATCAGTGAATTCACATTTTCTTCCTCATCAACCCCTTGTTGGGAGCTATCCCAAAGTCACTACCTCCAGAAAGAACTGGAGTTCTTTTTCATTTATGCTAACTGAACTCTCTCCAGCCCACACCTGAGGCCACGCTGACTTTATGACCTTTCAGAACACACACATTTGGACTGTGTTCCTGACTCAGTCCTTCCCGCCGCAAGTTTTGCCCCCCAGAGGGCACCCCTTGCCCCACCACCCACTCCTGTCATTTCTAAAGTGGTGCCCTGTCTGTAAGAAAACAGCCCCTGAAAAGCAAAGCCTTTACGGGAGCTCTCTATTCCAGCAGCTTCCAAGAAAAGCTTCATTCAGGTGCCTCCTTGGGACCAGGCTCAAATCCCATCCCCTCTCAGACACACCTTTGCTTTTTCAGGATCCCAGGTGATGGCATCCCCAGGTGATGGGGTCCCAGGAAGCATCCACAGAAAGAAGCATAACCTGCAGCTTGTCCCACAAGCCCTGTAGAGAGCTGTCATGTCAAGGCCCATGCATGCCGCACCCATTTCTCCAGGAGGCAAACCGAGCGCACACTGAGTTGAAACCTTGAGCACAGTTCTTGGGACCTACCAAGAGTGCCTGGGAGTGTCCTGGTTCTGGGCCCATGTGGGATACCTGAGTCATTACCATCCTCCCTGGCACAGCTGCCTGCCCCAATATACAATAGTTCTAGGTGGTCCAGGGAGAGCAGGAAGATGGCGAGGGCTGTGGGCCATCACTGCAAGTCACACAGACCATTTCATCCCTCATGGCCAACAGCCAGTAGTTTTATCTGCACGCGCCTGTCAATTAGAGGTGCCAGGAAGATGGATGGATCAAGCCTTCTGGGAAGAATGAAGAAGGGGCCTTAGTCTGACCTGACCCTGCGAAGAGAGGGGGAGGAAGGAGGAACTCAGCAAATTTCACATTTGGCACGGAGTTTGGGGAGTGTTTAAGATCAGCGGCAGCCTGCTCCAGACTCCCCATGGCCGGTGCCCGCAGAAGAAGGGCCGATAGTGCGCACTGAACTGATTTCAGATGTTTAAAGAAAAAGAAACTCCAGATTACAGCAAGGGAGGCAAAGGCCATTTAACACCAACATGAAATCAATCACTCTCTCTCCTCGGGTAGGGTAAGTCCATGGCCAAACCTATCAGAATGCCAGGAGCAACAGCAGAATGGGCTGAAGGCAGGGGCTGGGAGGGTCACCAATGTCTGCTGCATTGCAGGAAAGAGCACAGTACGTCCAGGAGGAAGGACGAGATGCCAGGAGCTGGGGCATCCTCACTCAGACCAATCCCTTCCCGTCCTCTGTCCAGGTCCTTCCCACCCAGACCCAGGCCTGCCTGGCAGCTTCCTGGACCCTGCCTGGCTGGTCTTGACGACTAGTGGGGCTGTCACCACCAGACATCTTACCTTGGTTTCTGGAGGCACAGGCCCGAGAGAGCAGCCCTGATGAACCCCACCATCCTCATGCAGTGCTTCCTACCTTTCAGCTGCATCTTCCTCCCATGATCTTACTTGAGCCTCGAAAGCCCTTTGTGTGGATGCAGAAACTGAGGCTCAGGGAGATTAAATCTATACTATCACATCACAGGACTAGCACTTCTAGCTCCCAGGGCAGGGACCACCCTACAGCCTATACTCAGAGACAGGAACTGGTCCGAGGCAGCCGCCTTCCTTCTCACTCCTCAACACAGCCCGGGTTGACCCAGAACAGCCATCCCATATCCTCCTGACCTTAGAGGACTGGCTTGTTCCACCCACCTCTGCAGATAAAAAGCTGAAGGGCAGCGAATGGAAAAGAATCAACGTCTAGAGAAGAATGGGGCCCGGAGGTGGACTGGACTCCAGAGTCTCACTGGCAACTTCTCTGCTGGACATGTGTGTCCTCAACATCAGTCACTCCCGGATCACCTGCAGGAGTCCTGCCATTCCTACAGCATTGGCATGGCATTTCCATTCGAGAGGCTCATGCTTGTGACTTACACATTCCATTAGGGGGATGCTTCATATCACCACCCAAAGGGGCATAAGTAGGGGAGAAGCCTAAAAATAAACAGAGCAAAAACAGCTAAGTTTCTCTCCTCTCTCTCTCTCTCTTTCAATAAAAAATTTTTTTTAAAAAAAACCAGCCCAGGTTGTAGGTAGGCACTGTTCCCCCATGGAAAGGCCCTGAGCCAGAGTTCTGCTCTTTGCTATAAACAGGAGATTAGCGAGTGTTTAAAAAGTGTGAAAGCCAGGCCTGGCTGGTGTGGCTCAGTTGGTTGAACGTTGTCCCATGCACCAAGAGGTTGCCGATTCTGGGTCAGGGCATACACTTGGGTCGTGGCTCAGTCCCCAACAGGGGTTGTGCAGGAGGCAGCCTGTCAATGTTTCTCTCATTCATAGATGTTTCTCTCCCTCCCCCTTCCCCTCTCTCTAAAGTCAATAAAAACATATTTAAAAATAAAGAGTGTTAACGCCACACTAGCACCAACGAGAAACTTTCCCCTTGAAGAAATCACAGGGATCTGTAAGAGAGCTGAAAAGGGAAGAACTTTCTCACTAGGTGACTCAATGTCATTTCATGGTTAATCACCTGAAGTCATTTTACTAGAGATTCGCCCTATGCTGTAGGAAACGTCACATTAGACTACATTCTAGGAGGGATGGGTTACGGGAGGGGGAGGAAACAACCACAGGGACCACCCATGCCAGTTTCTCGAAGTACTCCAGTTCTTGCCTGCCCCCTCCCCCGGGCACACACAGCTTTGGAGCCCCAGTCACCACCCAGGTGTCTCTGGTCTCCGACTCCTCCATCCTTATCTTAAACCTTGTCTAATACAGAGCAAAGCACTGACCACTCCAAAACTCGCCTGGAAATTAGGATCCAGCAGGGGCACCAGAGGTTACCCCAATTCCACACAGCTCTGTGAACACTGGGCTCCCACGACCCCCGGTTGCAGGGAAGCTTGGGGCTCCTGTACCCTAGGAGAGGAGAGAGGCTGTGGCAGCCTGTGTGGGCAGCTCCCTGAGGTCCCAGGAAGCTGCCCCCAGAAGCTCCTTGGCCCACCGGAAACCCTCAACTCATCTCATAGGTGGTCCAGCTGTGACTCTGACATAACCCAGGAGAACCATTTTCAATACCCAGGAGCAAAAAATTAGGAGAATAACCCCAAGAAAACTGAAGAGTTAAAGACAGGAAACCCCAAACACAGAGAGGCCTGGGGATGGGGGGGACAAGGAGGGAGGGGTTGCAGCCACCTCCAAACTTGCTCCTTGCCTACCAGAACCATACTCAGAGCAAGCAGACCATGGCCTGCGGGCACCTCGCGGGCTCAGCCAAGTTGCAGAGAAGCAAATGGCATCCCCAGCGCCTAGAGCCTCTCGGAGCCCCGGACTGTGTCGCCGGATTGGATCAATGCTGCCGCGCTGCAGGCTTCGGCCAGGGCCCCCCGATCGGCAAATGCCCGGAGTGGGGGCTTGGGAGCCGGTGCCCGTCTGTTGGGGATGAAGCCCAAGGGGCCCTCCCACCTGCCCTGCCTGGGCTTTCCCACAACAGCCAGTGTCTGGGGCCACGCTCCGAACGCGCTTCCCCGACAGCGCTGGGGTAGAGGCATTCTCCAATCCAACTCGGAGCCAAACGCCCTTTTGGGAAAAGTCGGCCCCTACAGAAAACGGGATTTTAGCACCAGAGCGGAGGGAAGGAGGAGGAGGCACTGCCCGGCTTTACCTTTTCTCTTTATTCTGTTTTCGGGATTTGTGCAGGAGTCCGATGAGCACCACGGCGGCGCGGATCCCCGCCTTCCGGCAATGCATCCTCCCCGCCGGCTGGGACATGGCGAGGCCACCGCCGGTGCCCGGCCGCGCCCTCGCCCGCCCGCCGCGCGCCCCCGTCGGCCCGGCTCCGCGCGCTCCGCGCCGCCCGCCGCCGGCCCCCGGCCGCCCGCCTCGCATGGACCCCGCCCCGCCTAGGTGCGCCCCGGTGTCAGGTGACTGGGCGCTCACTTCCCGGCGACCTTCAGCGTCTCCTCGGGGCCCGCGGGGTAGCCGGCGCCCGCTCCCCCGGTGCGGGCATTTCCCAGGCTCGCTCCGGGCGCGGCCGGGACGGGCGGCTCTGGGGCTCCCGCTCAGATCCGCCGCCCGCGCCGGGACCCCGCCCTGACCCCGCCTCCCGTGCTCGGCCCGGGGCGCCCCGGCTGCGAGCGGATCCCGCGGCCCGGCCGCCGGCACCAGGAGGCGGTCCGCTCGAGCTCGGCGCCCTCGGGGTCTCGGCGCCCGCGTTCGCCCTCTACCCCGCGCCGGGCTGCCGCCCTCCTCCCGCCTCTCCCTCTCCCTCTCCGTCCCCACCTCTGCGCACCCCTTCCCCGCCCCCGCTGGCCGGGCTAGGCGCCCTCCCCAGGCTCGGGCGGCTGACGCCTTCCCAGCCCGGCCCGCCGGGATACTTCTCCGATGCTGTCACCGCCTTTACAAACAGGGAGAAAGCACAGGCACCGGGAGGAAAGCGCGTCCTCCGTCCAAGCGAAACTACCTTCGCGCGCGGGCACCGCCGCAGCCTCCCTGCCCCAAGCCCGGGCGGCCGCCTTTCCTCGGGTTCCCTGGCGTTTTGACTCAGGCAGAGGCTACCTCTCCCCTCTCCCCACGTCCGGGAAAGGACTGTGGGGTGGGGTGGGATGGGGTGGGGTGGGGTGGTTCACGCCAGCGTGGGCGCCTGAGTGGGCTGGGGTCAGTCCCCCGTTAACACTTGTTTTCCCGGCCCTGGGAGTTTGACACAACATAAGGTCAATGGTCAATTTTCCCGAGGCTACGCGTCCCAGGTTGCCAGGGAGACGCAGGGCTTGGGATGGGGTAGCGTCCCACCCTACCAGCATCCCTGGCGCTAGCGCTGACCGGCTAGCGCGGACTGCCGCACACACTCTGCATCCGTTCTTCCCCTGCTCCTGCGCCACTTCCATTTGCTGCCCCCTCTCACCACCACCCCTACCATCACCCAGAGTGTATCCACTGGCTTTGCTTCTCCCTCCAGCCCCCTAAGAAAGACTACCCGGGAAAGGGCTGGAGGGAATTCAAACAAGACAATTAGTCCATCCTTGGAAACAGCTCTGGTGGGGCCAAGGAAGTCCCTGGGGCAATCTGCCTGGTTTTTTTAATGCAGTCTAGTGTTGAAGCAAGCACAGAGAATCCAGACAGGCACGAGGGCCTTGCTGTCTGTAGAGGTGACAGGAGCTACAGATAAACTCAAAGGCCTGAGGCCTCAACCCCACTTCTATGTGGGCACAGCTTCTTGCTGGCATCGGAATTGGGGTGGAGGAGAGGGAGCACCGGACCGGTGCCAAAATGTGCCTGGTTTATTTATGAAGCGTCCATTAACAAGGCCCTCAGCCCGCCTGAGCCTGCCTGGGTGTGGGGGTCACAAACGTTGCCATGGAATCTACTTATAGCCAGAGAGTGAGTGACCGAGGCCCCACCCCTGGATTGCAGCTAGGCCCGCTGCAAGGACCACACCAGTAGTGACCTGTGAGTCAGTCTGGAAGAGGAATGGGGCAATGATTATCCTCAGTGGGGAAGAGGGCAGAGCCGGCACCGGCAGCCCAGGGCTTGTCCTGCCTCCAGCAGTGCACGGAACTGACCGGTTAGCTGACGGATTGCTTCAGCCCCAATGGCAGGGAGGATGCCGGGGGCACCCGCCATCGGTCTAGCCCCAGCAATGGGTGTGTTTTATCCACACACACAAGGGTAGGCAGCTTGTCTCAGGGCAAGGCCTGGCTTCCCCCGGGTGGGTGAGCGTGGGTGGTCCCTCTCATCCCCCATGGTCTAGGACAGTGATGGCGAACCTATGACACGCGTGTCAGAGGTGACACGTGAACTCATTGTTTTGGTTAATTTTTTTTTTGTTAAATGGCATTTAAATATATAAAATAAATATCAAAAATATAAATCTTTGTTTTACTATGGTTGCAAATATCAAAAAATTTCTATATGTGACACGGCACCAGAGTTAAGTTAGGGTTTTTCAAAATGCTGACACGCCGAGCTCAAAAGGTTCACCATCACTGGTCTAGGAGATATTTTAAGTCAAATGCATCAGTGGGCAACAGGACCTTGGGATGAAGGTGAGAATTCTTTCCACCAAGCAGGTAACTTGATTCATTGTAGTTCTGGGGTCCCAGGCCCTCTCTGCTCCTCTATGATCACAATTATTTCCAGCCCTAATGGGCTGGAACACAAGGTTGACCCCAAAAGACCATAGCCTGATCTGATTCCGGGGGCCCTTAGAGATAGATGTTTCCTGAGGGTGGAGAGGCCCTTCCTTCTGCCCACACCCCACACAGGAAACACCACAGCATAAAGGAACCCATCCACAGCAGGGAATGTAACGGCTATCTATGTTGGACTGCCCATTCCACCAACATCCATCAATCAATCAGGAAGTGACCCGCTTGTGCGAGAGACCAGGGTAATGGAAGAGCACCCTTACCCAGAACAAACAGGGCCTAATACACACACAGCCACAAACCATCCCATTCCCACCTCTCTCGTCCCATGTGACCTGGCCACTGTTCCCCAAAATTAGGCGATTCGCATACCACCTTCACAAGTTTTTGTCTTAACACCATAGAATAATAATATTCTTTTGCTTTAACTAAATCAACTCATTCTTCACTTAATTTTAAAAGAAAACACTGTTATTCTCCTAAATGAAAATCCATTATCACTTGTCATTCACACCATGGAAACAAATACAAATTTCTTAAATTGTAGCTCCATGCTGTTGCCTGACAAAGGCTCTGAGCCGGAATCACCTTCATGAAAAGAGAAAAGTAGATTGTTAGGTGTTAGCCACACCCTTGCACCAAACAAAAACCAGTCCTTGAAGAAATCATGTTTGAAAGAGAACCGAAGGGAACACTTTTCACATTAGTGATTCAAAGGTCTTCCAAGGCCTCATCCATGGTCACTTTGGGGCGAACTGAGCTGGGTGGACACATTCAGTCCACAGGGAGTAAGGTCTTCTCCCAGGCAGAGCTCATCCGCAGCCGTGTCCCAGATCACAGGACCTCAAAGGCCATGTCAGTCCTCCTCCCCCAGCCCACAGTCCCTGAGAACAAAGTGCCAGGCAGCTGCCAGCCTGGGTGTCTGCCCCAATCTGGGGAAACCCAAAGGCTCGGGGGGCCTGGGTGGGAGTGGAGGTGGAGGGGGACATGGAAGTCAATCATGAACACAGGGCAGACAGCTGCACAGCCCGGTCCTAAGCGGCCAGCGGGGTGAGACAGGCAGACACGCATGCTTGGTCCTGAAGAAAGGCCTTCTGTGCCTGGGAACCGGCTCAGGGAGACACATCCGTGTGAAACTGGCATCAGCCCCACTGCTGGAGCCTAAGTCTCAGGGAGAGCCTGGGGCCGTTTCCCCACCACCTGACACCCAGGGCCTCTAGGTCCCTACAAAATGGACTGGGAGTAGATGTGGGGCAAGAGGGGCTTTGGATCCAATGGGTGGGAACTTTTAGGGAAACAGATCTTCAGATGCCTTACCCCTCCCCTTCTGCAGGGACAACGCCTGCATCCATCCGTGAATCACGCAAACTTTGGAGTAATTCAAGGGTTATAAACATATAACACTAGACTGCTCAGGACAGGCAGGCATCCTGACTCTTATGCCTTTGGAGGCACACCCATTACACACACCAGCTGGGAGAAATCACTCAGAAGCCCCCCTCGCCCCCCACCCCAACCCCAACCCCAGCTCTGACTTCTGCAGAGAGCACTCACACCTGTGCTTCTAAGCCGGCCCTTCATGCTTGGCTGCTACATCAGCGCCCCCTGCTGGGCCACATTTACAGTTGCATTTCTGGAATACCACCATAAGAGGAAAAGGAGAAAGGAAAGGGGGAGAGGGCGAGGGAGGGCAGGGAGGGACAGACCTAGCACGGGAGGGAGGGAGGGAGGGGGGAGGGGGAGGGGGGTAAGGGAAACATTGAGAAGGTCATTTGAGGTAGGGAAGCAGTTTCTATTTTGAAAAGAGAGAGAGACAAGAGTCTTTGCCAACATGTTGACGCTCCTCCCGGCTCCTAACTGCCTCTCTCAGAGGCCGACCACCCCACACGGGTTGGTCCCACCAAAACAGGGTCTTTCGGTGACAGCATCAGGCCATGCCCAGGCCGGGCTGGGAGGCCTAAGAGCCAAGCTTGGGGACCGCAGCCACACATATCAGACTGAAGCTCTGGCGAGAATCTGGCTCAGATTTTGGAAAGACATCTTGGTGTGCTCGTGTGGCATTTCCGAGTTCCGGGGGAAGGAAGCCATGCCCCGAGGAAACCCACAGATCCCACTCGATGGCAGGCACCCAGCCTGTGGACTGCACTCCATGGGGTACCCTGAGCCTGCAACACATGTCCCTCCGAGCTTTACAAACGGGGCTGGAGGGAGAAGAAAGGAGTTCTTCATCTCTTCCTTGGGTTACTGAGGGCATTTAAAATAGTTCTTTTTGGTTCCCTTGTGGAATTTTGAATCCATGAATCTAAGTGGCATGACTATAATTTTTACCACAGTAGAAATATTCACAGGGATTTTTCTGGGTGTGACATTTCTGATGAACATGAAGAAGTGAATTTTGCACGGAGGCTGCCCAGGGGTCCGGGCAGGGAGTCAGGGGGCAAGGACCCAAGGTCCCGCCAGCCCCCACACCACTGATTACAGCTCCTCCCCACTGATTACCAATCCCCCCCAGCTGCTGCTGCCACCAAGTCACTTCCAGCTCTAGGCTTTCTGGGGCCGAGTGGAAAAGTGGGGAGGGAAGCTGTCTTTCCATAATATTAGCAACATTGCTTAGCAACATCTTTCAAAGCAAGAACCAGCAGACTCTCCAAAAATCCATTCTGTTTGGCTCTACAAAAAAAAATAGAGTGGTTTCTGATGCATGTATTATTTATATACTATTTTATATGCCCAGTTAATGCCTTCTGTGCCTGTGTGCCTGGCCTCCTTCGGAGATGACGTATCACACCTAAGTGAGATTTCCAGACAGCAGAGCTTTAAGGAGCAAAACTTCTGCTTGTTTGCTTGCTCGCTTTTCCTGTCATGACCTTGGCTACAGATTTCTCAGAAATGTCTTCCATATTTTTGTAACTTTTTCCTGGTGAATCGAGCCATCATTATCAATGCCACCTGTTGTACTGAACTAAAACTCAGTTACGAACTAACAGGCCACTGAGGTGAGGCCCCACTTGTCCCTATACTTACTGGCCTCCATCAGCTGTGGTCCAGGGATACTAGTACGAGAATAAAAACGAAAAGACCCTCAAGTCAGACAAACCTGGGCGAGAATCCCATCTCCAGCTTTTACTTTCTGGGTGGCCTTGGGCTAGAAATGTCACCTCTCTGCGCCTCAGTTTTGCCATCTATAAAATGGGGGTAACAACAGTGCCACCCTCCTAGAGTTCTTGCCAGGATTAAATGAGCACGCACGGGCCACACAAAGACTTGTGTGGAGACGTTCATAGGTTTATCCAAGAGACAGCCCATCAACAAACTATGATATATCCACACCATGGACTGCCACTCCGCAACAAAAAGGAACAAAATACTGACACATGCAGCAGCATGGCTGAATTTCAAAAACATTATGCTGAGTGCAAGAAGCGGATGCCAAATATACTTACTGATTCCATTTATACAAAGTTCTAAGCCAGACCATCTGAGGCACAAAAAAATGAGAGCAGTGGCTGTCTCGAGGAGTGGGGGATTTTCTAGCGAGATGGATGGAAATGTTCTATATCAGGATAGGGTGGTGGGATCCATTCGTCCAAAATGTATAATTAAGATTTGTGCATTTCAATGTATGTAAATTTTACCTCAAAAAAGAACGGAGCCCTGACCAGTCTGGCTCAGTGGATGGAGTGTCAGCCTGCCGACTGAAGGGTCCCAAATTCGATTCTGGTCAAGGGCATGTACCTTGGTTGCAGGCACATCCCCAGTAGGGCGTGTGCAGGAGGCGGCTAATTGATGTTTCTGTCTCATCGATGTTTCTAACTCTCTATTCCTCTCCCTTCCTCTCTGTAAAAAAATCAATAAAAAATCTATTTTAAAAATAAATAAATAAAAATTTAAAAAAAAAGAACGGAGCCCTCAGTTCATTGGAGCATTGTCCCACCAAAGGGTTGCAAGTTCAATTCCCGGTTAGGGCATATTACCTGGGTTGAGGATTCGATGGTTTGATCCCTGGTCAGGGCATGTGGAAGAGGTGGCTGATCAATGTTTCTCTCCTCTCTCTCTCTCTCTGTGTGTCTCTCTCCGTCTCTCTGTCTCTGTCTGTGTGTGTATGTGTGTGCGTGCGCGCGCGTGTGCGCCTGTGTGTGTGTGTGTGTCTCTCTCTCTGTCTCTGTCTGTCTCTCTCTGTGTGTGTGTGTGCGTGTGCACCTGTGTGTGTGTGTCTCTCTCTGTCTCTCTCTCTCTCTCTCTCTCTCTCTCTCTCTGTGCGTGTGTGTGTGCGTGTGCGTGTATGTCTCTCTCTCTCTTTCTCTCATCCAAAAGGCTCTGGCCTCTGTGTCTGGATCAACATTCATGAAAGAGTACCTGGCCCCATGCTTATCTGAGGAAAAGCTGCCCCTTTGTCACTGCTTCCTGGACAATCTACTATTGTCCCCTGGCAAGTCCTACATGTGTAAGGAGCCTGGCTGCTTCCCCCTCACTCTTTCGGAGAAGCCCCTCAGTCTAAAAGTCTCCCTGCACCGGTTCTCTCGGGCGCGCGCGGAGCAGCACCAGGATCTGACAGTGAAGCAATGGAAGGATGTGCAGAGGGAGTGAGAGGTCGGCCTCGACCAGCAGCTCCTGCCAATCCCATGCTCAGGGTGTCCCTGGCATCAGCCTCCGGCCCAGGGGGCTGCAGTGTTGACCTGCTGCTGTGACAGAGCAAGGGTGGGCTCCTCCAGACACGGGGTCCTCTGACCCAGTCATCGCCCTCAAGCTGAGCACCTGTCACTTTGGGGGGCTTGGCACCTTTTTAGTCCTTGCTAGCCATTTTGTGTTGCGACGTGATTGTCGGAGGTTTTGGGTGGGAGAGCCTGTAGGAATACAGGGAGCTCTGGATGGGTTTTATTTGATGTCCTATCTACTAAACTCCACATTCTCCTAAAAAATGTTTTTAAAGGACTTGTGAGAAAGACTGAGCTGCTGCAGTGTCTGACTCGTTTACTGACATCAGATGCCCACGGTGCGGCCAGTGAGATGTGCTCGCATCCCCAGCACAGTGTGTGTGTGCATGCGCGTGTGTGTGCATGCGTGTGTGTGCATGCGTGTGTGTGCACACGTGTGCATGTGGTGTGAGTGTGTGTGTGTTGCCAAGCACAGCAGATCACTCACAAGCCTAGTCACGCAGAATATCCCAAAGTCGGAGCCCTATCTACCTGATTCCTGAGAAATTCGGTTCTTTCTTTTTTCCTGTTGTCTGAACTAATCTCTTGCTCCTGCGGGTCCCTAAAGCACTATGGGTGGGCCCTCCTTTCCAGAGGAAACTGCTCCCGCTGGGGGGGCAGGAGCAAAGCCTTTCTGCTGAGCACCAGGGCTTTCCCTCACCAGGCGCTGGGCTCCCTGATGGATTAATGGCTCTTTCCCGCCAGGACATTAGGTCCTTTTACCTCCAAGGCAAACACAAAGCTTAGCTACCGGGTGGGCTCAGACTCCCCAGCTCTGAGCCTCCTGCTGAGCAGCTGTTTGTCTGCAATTTGCAAGCTTTTTTTTTTTTAATTTTTTAAAAAATAAATTTTAAAAAATGCGCGGCTTAGGCCCGGCCCGGGAGAGCGCGACGTCACCACATCGATCGATCGTGCAATTTGCAAGCTTTTCACTGGGTCTGCTTTCAATCAGGAAAGTTCTCCCAGCTGTCTAGCCTGCGTAATCTAAGCTCTCTTTGGGTGAGCAGCTCCCCTCCACCCTTAGGGAAAACGCCAAGCCTCAAAGCAGCTTCAGAAACTGCACCCCATTTCCTGTCACCATAACAAACTCTTTGCTTCCACCATTTTCTCTCCTGCTCAAGCCCCCCTCACTCATAGTCACAAAGCAAGACGGGTCACAAATGATGGGTCACAGCTAGTAACTGAAGGACCAGAGTTTCCCAATGATTCCTTCTTCTTCAGACATTCGAGCAGCGTCAAGGTTATGGGGGGCTGGGCTCAGCGGCCAGCTTTGTGTGAACACCATCCACCAGCCCTTCACTGCAGAGGACACGTGGAGAAGGTGAAGGCTGCCTCCAGGCAAGGCCGGAGGTGACCTTCAGGTGGCCCCCGTGTCAGTCAGGAGAACGCTTTCTCCATGATGCTGGGCAAGCAAGGGGTCCTACCTTTGGAGAACCTGGAGCAGAAACCACCTCAACCCACCCGCCCCAAAGGGCAGCGGGATGCTGGGCGGAAGTCTACACAGGGGATTAATTGAGAGTATAACCCGGGACCCTTCAGTCCGTAGGCCGATGCTCTATGCACTGAGCCAAACCCAGGGCCCTAGACTCTCAGAGTGGTTCTCAACCTTCCTAATGTCGCGACCCTTTAATACAGTTCCTCATGTTGTGGTGACCCCCAACCATAAAATTATTTTCATTGCTACTTCATAACTGTAATGTTGCTACTGTTATGAATCATAATGTAAATATCTGATATGCAGGACGTATTCAGGCGACCCCTGTGAAAGGGTCGTTCGACCCCCAAAGGGTTGAGAACCGCTGCTCTAACATCTACCACTCAAGGGTGGCTTTCCTGATTTTTGAAATGTCTACTTTGTTTACTTAATTTATCACTGAATAGTACTTACCTTTAGGGACTTAATACTCTTCTATAAAGCAACTTACTTTTAAAAATACTTCATATTAATACCATACATGGATAGAATCATTTCCCACAAATAAGGTAACTATAAAGTTAAATATAATAAATGCCCCACTTCTTGGGTGTGGGCTGTGCACGCTGACTTCCTTCCAAAGCGTCCAATATGGACGGGGGAACAAAGCCTAGCTGTACCGTGGAGAAACTTGGCAAACACCGCCTTAGCCAGGTGATCGAGGCCAAGGTCAACAGTGGTCGGTCCTATTGATCACATGAGCTTTTGATATTGTGTGATGGAAATGGCACTTCACCTCTGTGATCTTCCCCGAATCCTGTGACCCCAGTCTAACCACGAGAGAAGCATGAGGCACGTCCCATTGAAGGGCAGCCTATCACCCACTTGGGCCAAAACTGCCACCGAACTGTCCTCGAAACTGTGACAAGGTCATCAGAATCAAGCAGCTGAGAACCCACCACAGCCAAGAGGAGCCTGAGGAGATTAGAAAACTAAATATAAGGTGTTATCCAGAAGGAAATCCTAGAACAGAAAAAGGACATTAGGAGGAAACTAAGAAAAAGCTGTAAAAACTACGCACTTTAGCAAATAATTACCAATATTGGTTCATTAATTATAGCCGCTGTACCACACTAATCCAAGGTGTCAATAGCAGGGGAGCTGGACTGCGGGGTATGTGGGAACTCCTCTGTACTGTCTTCTCAGTGTTTCTGCAAATCTAAAACGGACCTTTCAAAACTGTCCACTTTTCACAGACACTGGGGCGGTGGGGGCCTGCCCTCTGGGATGGGAGTGGCTGGGAGGGGGCGGGGGGTCAATCGGGGGAAAAGGAGACATATGTAATATTTTAAACAATAAAAAAAGAAAGAAAAGGAAAAATTGTCTCCTTTTTTAAAGTAAGCATAAGGAAAATGAAACAATGACATTGCATTCCAGCTAGCAGACCCTGCTGCCTGCCCTAGGCCTGAGCCCGAGACCACGCTCGGTGAGTAAGGACCGATACCAGTGTTACAGAGGTACTGAAGGCGTATTAGCGCCTAATGAGATTTTTCCTCCTTGAGGTTGTGAGGGCCATTGAGAGAGAATTGAAAAGAGAATGGCTTTTTCTCTGGTGATCAGTGTCAGGCAATGTTGTGTCCTTGAACCAGCAATGTGACCTTTCCCAGGTGCAATTTGGGGATCATTGTACCAGTCCTTGCACTTCCACCTTCTCCCCTTCCTCCTCTGAAGCTCAGAGAATGAGCACAGGACTCGTCCCCTTGTGGACAGTGCTCTGCCCCATGCTGTGGTCCCCTGTGGAGGAATCACCATACCCCTTCTGAGGGGCCCGTGGCCTGGTGCAGGTCACCATCCCACCTGTTGGGGGAGCAGCTCCGAGGGCACGCCCTGCTGGCCCTGAAGCAGAGGAGCTGTTCTGAGGGCAATTAGCACCACCCCCTTGTACAGTCCTTCACAGTGGCAAGCACTTCCACACCTTTTACTCCACTGGAAACTCACAGGTCTGTAAGGCAGGAATATAAATAACATTCCCATTTGCTAGGTGAGCAAACTGAGACCCAGAGAGGTTAACTCTTCTGCCGAGAATTACACAGCTCCTAAGACGCAGAGCCGGGACCCAGACACATATGGTCCCTATAGACACTGACTCCCACAAAATGCAGAACAAAGAAGACTGGGGACCCCAGGAGATGAGGAGATGACTCGCCCAATCAGAGCTCACCGTGCCCGTCTCCAGATGAAGTGGAGTCTACTTTTCTGCCTGCTCCATACTCAGGCCCCTTCTTCTGGTTGACAAATCTTGATTTTTCCCCTCAGAGTACCCTGACACCACTGTTGGGTTTTGTGGTTCAAGTGGGACTGTCCCTCTCTCAACCTACCCATCCTGAGTTCTCGGGATGAGTACATGGTCCAGGCCACAGTGACTGCTTCAGGGATGCGCATAAAAACCTAGCTGGTCCAAAGAGAATGAACACCTGAATTTTTGCTGGCACCGTTGAAAGAAGCTTACCCCTACCCCTGGGGTTTCTGAAGTCAGTGGCTGTCTTATGAGATGCCTGTGAGTGACATGAATGAGGAGGAAAGCAGAGCCAAGACATAGGAACAAACACTGTCTGGTGACAGTTTCTGACCCACCTTGATCCAGCCATTCCTGAAGACAATTCTCTTAAACGCATCAATTACGAACGTTCTCTTGAACGTCTTTTCTTCTGGTGTCTTTTATTTTCCTTAAGCCTTTTTGAGTTAGATTCCTGTCGCTAATAGTCCAGGGAATTAACACACATGATTTCTACACAACGGGCAAGAAAACACATGAAAGAACAAAATAGCAGCTTTAGGCAAGTCAAAGGCCATCCCTCTCCTGTGCCTGAGGGAGCAGCCCCCAAAGGGACTATGAAGAAGCCTTCCCAGGAAGAGCCCCTGGAGCCGCTCCCCATCGCCAAAAAGACCCACCCCCGAGTCACAGGCGTGGGGACAGTCCTCTCCACCCTACGCAAGGAGCAGGCGGGGGGCACACATCTGACCCCACAGATAAAACGGGATGTCTCCCCTCCTCTTTGCTATCAGCATGTCGGTCACTCATTTCGTCTGTCTTCAGTAAATTCAAGAACTCTTCAAGGAAAACTTAAAGAAAAAAAAAAGAACATTCAGACAAATCCCAAATGTGGGACAGTCTACAAAACAATTTTGCCAGGTCTGCTGTTCTGTATTTAAAGAGACTAAAGAGATGTGACAATCAAGCACAGTGATTGACCATTAATAATGTCAGTAATATAATCCAATATATAGCCCATATTTAAATTGGGGGAACATATGAATATGGAGTGTATATTAAGTAATAGTCCTAAATTAATATTAATGTCTTATGTGCGATAACAGTGTTATGGTGACGTCAGAAAAGTGACATTATGTTTGGTAGGCACCTGCTGAGTATTTAGCATGAAGTATCGATGTCTGCAACTTCCTTTCTCTATGTGACTATCATGATTCAGAGACAGAGGGCGAACACCTGTGGCAAACCTTAGTCAGTGGCGAACCCGGGTGGATACGGATGCTCATTGTACTGTTCTTCTCCGTTTTGCACAGGTGGGTAATTTTCAAAATAAAAAGTTGAAAAAAACACATCACCCTTGGCTGTACTTGCCCTCGAGTCTACACATACATATGTGCACGTGTGCAGTGACCATGTGTGTGGACACACGCATGCGTGCATTCTACCCACAGCGGACTGGTGTGCAGAGAGCACTGGGCCAGAGTCCGCAGAACCAGCTCCTGTAGCCCCTTGGTCCAGTCGTTATCTGCACGTCCCTTTCCTAGTCTGTTTTCTGGCTGTAAAGTGAGAGCTGGAGCGTCCATATACAGCCAGGAGGTGTGGGGTGGGCATTTAGTGGCTGGAACACTATAGTGAAGGGGTTAAGAGTTGAAGGCAGAGGCTTAGAAGACATGGTCCTTTCCATCTTAAGGCCCTTTCTAAGAAGGTGGGTGTCGGTGACGGTAACTGTCTCCATGGTAACTGTCTCAGGGGACCAAGTCCTTCGAAGCTGACCTTGGGTTTGAAATTGGCCGGCAACATTCCTGGATGAGCCCAAGGAGAATAAGCCTCTCCGTTCCATCAGCAAATGAAATGCATCTGGGCTCCAGGCTGTGGCTTCCCCCCCGGGACTCACGGGGCAGAGCCTGGGACTTGGTAACTGTGAAAGGATGAAAAGCCAAGGTCGGCCCCTCTGAGCGTGGCTGGAGGAGGCCGTGCATTCATTCTCCTAATTGACTCCCTGGCCACCCCTCCGGTCAATAAAGCCCTCTGGACGCCTGGGGCTTCTGCCAAGGGGGAGGCTGAGGATGTTCTCAGCAAAGACCATCCTGCAGAGACCCCAGCGAGAGCAGAGTGGCAGTCCACTGACCTCCGGGGCCGTGCTGGGCAGGCAGAGGCTGTGCAGGCAACGAACAGCTGGAGAAACCCAGAGGGTGAGGAACCAGAGAAACGAAATCACGACAAAGAGATAGGATGTTTCCCCCCAACAGACTGGCAAAATGCTCACACCTACTCATGTGGGTGTAGAAACTGGAGGGCAATTTAGCAGTATCATTAAAAAAAAAAGTCACCTACCCTATCACCCAGCACTGTCACCTCTAAGATTTACTCAAGCCTAGGCCCTAGCAGGGGTCCTCAAACTACGGCCCGCGGGCCACATGCAAATACAAATATTGTATTTGTTCCCGTTTTGTTTTTTTACTTCAAAATAAGATATGTGCAGTATGCATAGGAATTTGTTCATAGTTTTTTTTTAAACTATAGTCCGGCCCTCCAGCGGTCTGAGGGACAGTGAACTGGCCCCCTGTTTAAAAAGTTTGAGGACCCCTGCCCTAGAGGAACGCACGCAGCTGTGTAGAGAAAAACCTGAGGCTGTCCACTGAGGCACTCTCTACAACAGCAAAGAACACCAGAAACAAGCGCTTAGAGGGAGACAGATGAGTAGATGGGATATATCCATAAGCTAGACACGACAAATGGTTGGGAGGGATGAGCTAAGTCTATATGTGTGGACATCTGTGGTTACTTAAGATTCATATAAAAATATTTTTTAAATATCTTGAAAAATATGTACCCAACTCTGAAGAGTGGCTACTGCAGGGAGGATAGGAGGAACTGCATTGCTGGCCACAGGAGACTGCCCTCCTGGGAGGAGGCTGTGAGAGGCCCAGCTCTTAACCACTGTGCTCAGCCTGGAGCCTTAACCCTGACAGGTGACAGCCAGGGCCAACACCAGGCTGCGGCCATCCAGTCTCCACTGAGAAATCCCTCAAAGGGCGCGTCCTAAACCTGGGGTAGGGAGGATGCTTCTCTAGTAAATGAAAAAGGACCCTTTCAGCCCAGCTGGTGTGGCTCAGTGGCTGAGCATCAACCTATGAACTAGGAGGTCATGGTTCAATTCCCGGTCAGGACACACGCCCAGCCGGGTTGCAGGCTCGATTCGCGGTGGGGGTGTGCAGGAGGCGGTAGATGGGTGATTCTCTCTCATCACTGATGTTTCTCTCTCCCTCTCCCTTCCTCTCTGAAATCAATAAAAATATATTTTTTTAAAGATTAAAAAAAAGAAAAAGGACCCTTTCATAATAGTCTCTGCGGTGAGCTTTTCTGCTCTTTCTTGCCACATGTTTTGCTGTCCAGGTTTCCCTTCTCATTAAAGCCCTCGTCCCCACGTCAGGGATGACATGCAGCCAGAGCTGCTTGCCGGAGGTGCCAGAGGTGAGCAGGGCATGGCCCTGGGAGGCAGACCCAAGGGGTCATGGAGTGAGGGGTCCCCAGCAGTATTCTCTGCTGACTGGGGTCACTATGAGAACCCTGGCTTTCATGGAGAAGCCCCGGGAAGGAGGAGGAGTAGACAACAGAGATAAGAAAACAGTATCCGGGTAGTTCAGTTGGTTGGAGCGTCGTCCCGTGCACCAAAAGGTTGTGGATTCTATTCCCGGTCAGGGCACATATCTAGGTTTCGGGTTTGTTCCCTGGTTGGATGTTTCTCTCTCTGTCTATCTCTCTGTCTCTTTCTCTCTCCCGCCCTCTCTTCCTTTGCTTCTAAAATCAACAAAAACATATCCTCAGATGAGGTGTTTTTTTTAAAAAAAAAGATAAGAAACAGTATCTTCCTCACCCTAACTCACCAGGCCCTCCAGAGCTACCTCAGGAAAGCAGGTGATTAACCTTTGAGACAGGAACCAGCTGCACCAGGAGCAACGGGAGGGGGAAGGGACGGAGACAGAGAAAGTCACCACTGGAGGGGAGATGAGCAAAGAAACACTGAAAACGGGACAGCAGAGGGAGCCAGAAGTCAGGAAATCGTCACCTTCTCTCCCAGCCCTGAGCAGGACTCCCACCTCATCTCCCCAGACAGCGGGAGCCCCATCCCCAAGTTACAAACCCAAGGTCAAGGCACCTACTCTCCCGCTTGCCCACCTGGCCTCCCAGAGCGGGCAATCCTGGGCTCACAGTGCCACCTGCTGGTACAGAGCCAGAACTGTCCCTGTTCCCATCTCGCCCACCACCTGGGACATGCCTGCCATCTCTCATCCCATCCATCCCCCACCCCTCCTTCTTCCCCATCTTCACACCTGCCAAGCCTGTTTCTGCCTCTAGGCTTTTGTATCTCAAGGTCGGCTCCTTCTCTTCCTTCGGGGTCTCCATTCAAACGTCCCCTCTATGCACAAGCTATTGCTGATCACCCACCTAAACTAGCCCCCTGCTCCCCTCCCCTTATCACCTCCCTATTCTGTTTCCTTCATGGGACTAGGTCTTATCTGAGATCACCTGGCTCTTCATTCTGCTCCTGTCTACCTCCCCCATTAGAAAGTACTACGAGGCCCCACCCCGTCTGAAGGGTCCAGTATGTGTGACTGCACTCAGGACAGGTGCTGGCAATGAACACTGTTGAATAAGTCATTCCATATTCACTCAGCTGAGCACTTCGAAGCTCAAAAACTTCAAAATCCACAGGGACGACCCACAAGCTCTTCAAACTCACCGTATTCAAGGCCAAAATCATGACCTTCCCCTGCAAACTGGGTTTTCCTCCCACACTCCCCAGTGATCCACGGGACAGCTTTGCAAATTCTCCAGGCGTGAAACCCCAGTTGCTACAGGCCTCCTTTCCCACTCCTCACGTGGGTCAGACTCCCCATCTGAGGATTCCACCTTCAGCCGCAGCCCTTCCCCTCCCCTCCAGCCCCAGTGCCCCACCTCCCTCTTCCTCAGCAGTAACCATTTCTTCACCTCCCTACTCCATCCCCAGAACCCCAAAGTCCCTTGGTGGCAGGGGCTCCCAGCCACTCTCCCAAGGCAGCCACCGCCTCCTCAGCACCAATTCGAGACTCTCCCTCAACAGACCCCACTCTTGCCTCAGTACCTGGGTACCTGTCTCACTGTTTCTCAAACAACTTCATACATTTTCCTACCCTGAGCCTTTGCCCTTGCCATTCCCTCAGTCTGAAATGCCCCCGCAGCCCTTCCCTCCTAGGGCAGCGGTTCTCAACCTGTGAGTCACGACCCCTTTGGGGGTCGAACGACCCTTTCACAGGGGTCGCCTAAGACCATCGGAAAACACATATATAATTGCATACTGTTTTTGTGATTAATCACTACGCTTTAATTATGTTCAATTTGTAACAATGAAAATACATCCTGCACATCAGATATTTACATCACGATTCATAACAGTAGCAACATTACAGTTATGAAGTAGCAACGAAAATAATTTTATAGTTGGGGGTCACCACAACATGAGGAACTGAATTAAAGGGTCGAGGCATGAGGAAGGTTGAGAACCACTGTCCTAGGGGACTTATTTTAAACCTTCAAGTGCCTCCTTCAGGAAGCCTTCCCTGATTCCACCAGGAAGAATTCACTGCTCGTCCCGTATCTCTACTGGTATTAGCTTTGAGATGTCTGTTTCCCCCAGAGACTGGAGTTCTCAGGGCACAGGGACGAGGCCCTGAGTCACTTAACCACTCTCAGCATCTTCAGTAACAGCCGCGGTTGTGAGCGCTAGGACTGTGCTAAGTGTGTTTCGGGTGTGAGCTCCTTCAACCCTCAAACATCCCTGTAAGGTGAGGATTCGCATCATCTCCACTTTCCAGACGGTGAAACAGAAGCTCAGAGAGGCTCTGGGTTTGCCCAAGGAACCTCATTAGTGAGCGGCAGAGCCAAGACCCCCAGGCCCTGAAACAGCGCCTGGCGCAGGTCGGCACCGGTGAATGTTCATTAGATGAGCAAACACCTTCCCTTCTCCTGCCTCGGACCTTGGTGTCCACAGCTCCAACACATGAACACCCTGTGTTCGTGCCTCCCCTGCTCCGATTCTGGCCCAGTTATATCTGCAAAGTGTCTTCCTCTCTCCTCCTCTCCCACCCGTCCAAACTGTGAGCTCAAAATGACTCTGCGGGGACAGGTGAGAGAAGCACTCATGATAAACCTGCATTTAAAGGGGGGGGGGGGGGTTGAGACGTTTTTAGGTGAATCTGGACACGGACAGAGGCAGCCTCCAGAGGTTCCAGATGTTCCTTTCAGAATGGCCACAGGCATCCCCACCCTCCTCTTCCTCTTCTCTAGCACAATCTCCTTACTTCCGCTCCGTCAACAGAGGTGAGCAATACACGATTTCCCATTCGTGTTGCTGCTTCCCCATTCCGTCTAGTCGGCAATGGCGCTAGCGTTGTTTTGCATTCTTTCTAGCTGCCTTCCATGTTACACAACCATTCAGGAACACGGCCACCTCTTTTGACCTTGACTCGATGGGTATGTGAGCGGAGAGTTCTGGGCAGCTCCCCGAGAGGGGCGCGTGCGGCGTGCAGCTCCCCGAGAATTTGCAGTCAGCCCACATTTTTCTGTACGTTCATGGCTCCTCCACAGCGGACACAACAGTACATACTCCACACCTGCACTTGAATAGGAGTGGATTGTGCGACACCAAGAAAAAGACGGTTTTGTGACTGAATTATAATGCTAAATCTTTCTTTCTCAGACACTTGTAAATTCCTGAACCACACCATGTGGGAGGCGGGGCGTGCAGACATGGCTAGGGCCCCCCTGACAAAGCCTGGGTCCCAGTTCACCCCAAGGAATTTAGGCCCCAGGGCAGGAGACCAAGACACCTATGGCATAGGTGTCCTATATGTCCTCTCTGAACACAGAATCCCGCTCCATCTCCAACCGGCTGTGTGACCGGGCAGGTCACGTCCCCGCCCTGCGAGTGGATGTGCCTGTGCGTGTGAGACCCTGAGTGACAGGTGTGTGTGGTCATGTCTGAACGCATGTACCTGATTGTGGGTGTCTGAGTGTAGGTGCAGGAGAAGCCAGGGCCCACGACCTATTGAACTGGGTGTCCACCAATTCTCTGTTCACAGGCCCAGGGAGCTGTGTGTGAGCTCCCAGCTGCCAGATACCAGCTCGTGGCCGCCTCCTCAGTGCCACCTAGTGGCACTGGGATTTGTGCAGCTCAGACTCCTGGCCTGGGGACCATCTGCACAGCATGTGACAAGTCACAGACCAGGTAGAATCTCTGGGTTTGTTCGGCCTTAGAAGACCGCCAGGGGTGTCTCGCCTGTGATCTTGACCAGAACTGCCCAACAAAACTTTCGCTGATGACGGAAATGTTCTGTATCTGTGCTATCGAGCACAGTAGCCACTAGCTGTGTGACTATAGCACTTGGAAGGTGGCAAGTGCGCCTGGGGAACTGAATTTTAAATTGTAAGTAATCTTAATTCATTTCTCCGTACATTGACACACGTGACCATGACAGCACTGGTCCGGAGGACTGTTTGAATCCTGGGAGCCAGCTATGCCTCAAGCCAGACAGACCAACTCCCTGGACCTCTCAGTTATAAGAACCAGGACACGTCACATAGGCTGGTTTGAATCTGGGTTCTGGCCACTTCCACAAAGAGTCCTGACTAACCGGATCCTCTTCTAGGGCCCCTGCATGCAAACTCACTCAGCGAAGGCAGCGGGAAGCAAGGTGCGCTGCTATGACAGACGAGAGGCACCGGGATCCTGGAGTTGCTAGTAGGTCCCAGCCATGCTCCGAGGATGCTGCACACCCCAGACCTGGAAGAGCTGGGGTGCCACATGGCTGAAGAGCTACCCAGAGCCTTTCTGTGCCTCCTTCCTGCAGACACCAGCATGAGTTTAGAGGCAGATAAACCTGGTTCGGTGCCTAGACTGCCAGTTGCCACAGCCTCTCTGAGGCTAGTGAAATAGGAATCAGAGCACCGGTCTCACAGGGGTTGGGTAAGGATCAAGGTCATGCATATAATGCCCGACTGGTGTGGCTCCGTGGCTGGGCGTCGACCCACGAACCAGGAGCTCACGGTTCGATTCCTGGTCAGGGCACATGCTCAGGTTGTGGGCTCGATCATCGCTGATGTTTCTATCTCTCTCTCCCTTTCCCTTCCTGTCTGATATCAATAAAAATATATTTTTTAAAGATCGCACATCTTAGAGCATTTCACACAGTGTGGCTGTGCAGAAGCAGCATGCAGTGTTTGCTACAATCATTATTCCCCAATACAGCTTTATATTAAACCATCATCCTGTAAGTTTTTACAACATAAAAAAAGCCTGATTAATAGAACAATTTTCTGGGTCACCCAGTTGCAACGCCTTGGCTCCCCCTTTCCTTCCAACCCAAGTCCAGGCAGCTTCCACATTTCACAGATCCCTACCCTGTAGCACCTTGTGGTCATCTGTCTGCTTCCACGCCACACTTGAAGCCACCTTCACCTCTCCCTTGGGCAGCTGCTGGTCCTTGTCCATCCACCTCCACAGGGTCCCGCTGGGTCTACACTGGCAGCACAGTGGTCCCCCTATAAAGCTCAGATGGAGTCCCTCCATGCCTCTACTGAAAACCTCCAACTATCTCCCCAACAAATGAACACACACTCTGAAGTCTGACCTTCAAGGCCCATCACCACAACCCACCAGCCCACCACCACCCATTGAACCTGAATCCTCACTCTTCTGAGACTCCAGCCTTATCCAATATCCAGGCAAACTTTGCTCTTTTTCACCTCAGAGCCTTTACAAGAGTCACAGATAGGTCAATGGAATCAAACAGAAGCCCAGACATACATCTTTGGATCTGTAAGAATTCAGTGGTAGAAACTGAAAATTAAAGTGCAGCGCTGAAACAACTGCCTGATTATTTGGAAAAAATAAAATTATCATTTCATCTCATCTTCCTCCAAACTAAATTCCAAATGGATTAAAGAGTTAAATGTGAAAAGGCAATGAAATTGTTAAAAATATAAATAAAAGGATATATAGGAAATCATCAACTTTCTGGGTGGAAAAGGACTTTTCTATGCATAAAAGTAACAAGAGAAGTCACAAATGAAAAGATAGGCAGTTTTACTCTCTGAAAATTTAAAACCTTTGCATTAAAAAACAACAGAGTCAAATTTATTGACAAAGGGTAAAGAGAAAGATTATTTGGAAATAAAAAGAAAAATGGCAAAGGGTTCAGGGCTTTAATTAAAAGGGAGCTCTAATGAATCAACAAGAAAAATATGAACATCCAAATAGGCAAGAGTCATTAAGAAATATTTTCTCAAAAAATAAATATTTTCTCAAAAAATAAATATTTTCTCAAAAATTTTTAAAAATAAATATGTGAAAACATTTCATCTTTAGTGGTAGCCAAAAGAAATGACCAAAGATCCATACAAAGATCTATATTCTAGGATGTTTTTGCAGCATTATTAATAGTCTGAAATTATAAACAACCATAATATCTCAAAATAAAGCAATGGGTAAATAAATTATGGAACATCATAATGATGATATACAATTTTTTAAATCATGTTTTTAAAGAATATTTAATGGTGATGAAATGTCATTATGTAGTAAGTTTTTAAATGAAACTAAAAAATACAAAATGACTTGTAAAGAAACACATCAAAATGATGACATTTTGGGGCGGTGAGCCATGGGTTGGTTGGTTTGTTTTTTATCTCAATATTTGTACATATTTTCTAAATCTTCCACGGAGAGCATGCACTATTTTTATAATCAGATTTTTAAAAAGCTATTTTTAAAAGGGGATAAAAGACTGCACCAATATGGGGAATGCGTGCGATACAGGCAGAGAAAAGAAGAACAGGCACATCCAGCCGGGGCCTGTGGAGAGAGACTCCAGGAGGCTTTCATTCGCTTCTTCAGAGTTGAGACTAAAGAATAAAACAACATGTGCTCTGGTCAGTCAAATCAATGTGAAAACTAAACACACACAACCCGGTAGGAGTGAAAATGGTCAACCGTCTCTGAAGGGCACTTGGCTGCATCTGGCCTCGCTGGGACCCAGCAGCCCCGGCTCCGGGCCCTCCCCACGTGACCTCTCGGGCAAATGTGCAGAGGGTCACATGAGGGACCTGCACTCCAGTGCTGTTTGCAATATAAGAACAGCAGGAGATGCCATAAGGGGGGAAATGTGATATGTTTGTACAAATAAATGCTACACGGCAATTAAAAAGAAGGAACTCGACACCCTGGACAGATTCCAAAATCCATGTGGAGGGGCACAAAGGCAGGACTGTAAGGGTACCGACGCTCACATCGCGTGCACTCTCTATCCCCACGCTGTTCTAACCCTTGGCATAGATAAGCTTACATAGTCCCCAAAATAACCCCGCCAGAAGGTTTCCGGTATTACTATTATTCCTATTTTACAGATGAGTAAACTGAGGTGCAGAGAAATTAAGTAACCTGCCTGAGATCTCACAGCTGGTAAGTGGCAGAGCCAAGACCTGAACCCCAGCAGTCTGATGCCAGAACACCCTCATGACACTCACATAGATTCAGAAGGACATCACGCATGTGGATTTTTAATACACACAGAGAGCTAGATAGTGTTTCTAGACACTTATCTGTAGATGCACAAGTGTTGAAAACATGGACTGAGGAAACACACCAATTCCTGTGCACCTCTATGGATGGGGAGACAGGGTAATAGGGCCCAAAAGGAGTGACTCAGGAACCTAAATTTATGATGTTTTTTTCTTTTATTTAAAAATAAGGCTCAAAAAGTTAAATATAGAATTACCATGTGATCCAGTAATTCTGTGAATATACATACCCAATTGAACTGAAAGCAGGGTCTCAAAAAGATATTTGTGCACACACGTTCATAGCATTATTATTCACAACAGCCAAAAGGTGGGAGCAAATCATGTCCCACCCCAGATGAATGGGTAAACAAATGTGGTATGTCCAGACAGTGGAATTGTATTCAACCTTAAAAAGGAAGGGCATTCTGCCCAGCCCGTGTGGCTCAGTGGTTGAGTGTTGACCTATGAACCAGGAGGTCACGGTTTGATTCCAGGTCAATGGCACATGTCTGGGTTGCGGGCTCAATCCCCAGTAGGGGGCGTGCGGGAGGCAGCCAATCAATGATTCTCATTGATGTTTCTCTCTCTCTCCCTCCCTCTAAGCTTCCTCTCTGAAATCAATAAAAATATATTTTAAAAACAGGAAGGGCATTCTGACACAAGCTACCACATGGATGAACCTTGACATTATGCTAAGTGAAACACACCATTCACAAAAGGGCAGGTACTGCACGATTCCACTTATCTGAGGTTCCTAGAAGAGCCAAGTTCACAGGAACAGAAAGTAGGACGGCGTTTGCCGAGGTGGGAGAAATTGGAGTGAGTGTTTGACGGACACAGACTCGGGAATAATGAAAAAGTTCTAGAAATGAAGAGTGGTGACAGGTGTGCAATATTATAAATAGACTTAATGCCACTAAATGGTACACTTAAAAATGGTTAAAATAGCACATTTTACGTTGTGTATATTGTACCACAATTTTCTCCAGGTTTGGTGAAAATGCAACAGAATGTTAACAACTGTCGGTTCTGAGTCATCAGTCCTCAGAGGTTTGCCGTGTTGTTATTGTAAAAATCAAACAAACACCACGAGGGCCTGTCTGCCCAGGATGTGGAAACAGGCCGTGGCGGGCGGGGGAGCCCCTCCCCGCAGCTCAGGCCTTTCCAGGCTCTTCCCTCTGCCTCCTATTTTTACTGCATTGTGGTTGCTATGGAAACAAGGGGCACCTTGGGCGCCCAGAGCTCAGCCCAGGTGCTGCTAACTCTAGGAATAATGTCAGAGTGTGAATAAAATAAAAGCCCATATCCACAGGCTTCACACACACACACACACAAACACGTCTGCCCTCCTGATATATTTATAGAATAACCGCGTGTTCACGTGTGCGCCTACAGTCATACCGCCACCTGCACATGTCTGTGCTCGGCAGCAGGCCTGGGTCTGGGTGCCCATCGTTCCAGTTTGCCGGGGTGGGTATGCTTGCAGGCAGGCGGGTGTGTCATGTGGTTACATGTGTCCACACAGCCCAGCACTGTTATTACTAATATGAGACATAGTAAGGCAGGTGACATTTACCGAGCCTTATGTACCAGGCACTGTGCTCCATGCTTCCCCTGGATCACCTCCTTTAAACTTCACAACAATAGTATCTACACGGAGATACTATTATTATTCCCAGATAGAAAAACTGAGGCACAGAGAGGATGTGTAACTTGCCTGAGGTCACCCAGACCACATGAACCCAACCACTGAACCTGTACTGTGGGGAGAGAGAGCGCTTTAAATGTCACTGGTTCCCAAACAGCTGCACACCCAGCTGCCTCAGAGGTACCCACGCTGGCCCTGATAACACACAGGTTTCCTGGCCCCACCCAGGCCTGAGGAAGCTGCGTCCCCAGCGTGGGTCTGCACTGCAGCTGTGGCGGGGCGGGGGGGAGGGGGGGCAATCACTGGGCCTGGGCTGGGCTGGCGGGGTCTGGACGGGGCATGGCAGGGTGGGGACGGGGCTGTCCTATGTCCCTATGAGTCCTGTTCTTGGGCCCGTAAGTGGGCCTGGGAGAGTCTAGAGCCCAAGGTTTCTCGATTCCCAATGGCATCTGCTAGTGGCAAGACAACCAAGAAGGTGGCAACGACTGCTGTGTCACACACAGCTCGCAGGGCAGGGCTCCGAAAGTCAGTTATGTGGCTTTGTGGCCTGCCAGGCACGGATTTCCGCCCACTCCACCCTCTCAGAATGAGCTGGGCGTGGGTGAAAGGTGACCTGCGGTAACCTGCCGGTTCACAGCGAGGCCCAAGCTGGGAGGGGTCAGCGCCTCACCTGCACAACAGAACAGTGGTGCAGCCTGGACGGGGCACCCTAGGCAGCGGTTCTCAACCTGTGGGTCGCGACCCCTTCACAGGGGTCGCCTACGACCATCGGAAAACACATATATAATTACATACTGTTTTTGTGATGAATCACTATGCTTTAGTTATGTTCAATTTGTAACAATGAAATTGGGGGTCACCACAACATGAGGAACTGTATTAAAGGGTCACGGCATTAGGAAGGTTGAGAACCACTGCAGGCTCCCACTGCCTCTGACCTCAAGGGGAGAAGGACACCCTAAGGCAGAAAGAGCTAGTGAGCTCCGAGGTTCTGGCTGCTCCGGGGGCGTGGGGAAGGAGGTGCTCATAGAGGAGGCAGCCTCGAGGCTGGTCCTGGAAGGATGGGCACAGTGGTGCTGATAGAGGAGGAAGAAGTAAAGGCACTTCACGCCAGAAAACAGCACAAGCAAAGATGTCTAGGCTGAAAGGTGCCAGAAAACGAAGTACCAGAAAGCAAGTCACATCAACGAGCTGGAGCCAAAGGCTAAGACGAGACACAGTTACAAGAAATAAAGAGGAGAAAGAGAAAAACTAGAGTTGTGCTGAGGCACAGAGAGGTCAAGAACCTTGCCGAAGGTCACCCAGCTGGTAGAGTCAGGATTTCAACATGGGCTGCCTGGCCACGAAGATGGACTCACGGTGGGTGCATATTTTAAAATGCTGACAAGGTGAACCTGGCCTGTTCTCGGCGTTCTCGGCGGGGTGGGGGAGCTTTTACATTTGCCCCAGAAATGGCAACGTCTGGAGACACTTTTTATTATCACGGCTAGGCGGGAGGTTGCCGGCATCTCCTACGCAGACGGGATCTTTAAACGGTACTGACGCTGGTCCTACCCCGGACATTCTGTCTTCCAGTTCTGGAATGAGTGCACCCTGGGACCAGGCCTTGTACAAAGCCTCCTGGGTGACAGCAAGGGGCAGGAAGGTGTGGAAGCTGCTGCTTGGGGGAGGGGGAGAGGCTCAAACTATCTGGTGTGGACCAAAGACAGGGAGTGATGCCAGTGCTGGAAAGAGAAGCCACGGGGGAGTCAACACCACCAAAGCCTGCGCGCCCCCGCCGCCGACAGGGAGTGGCGCCATCCGCCATCCGTCCGCACACCGGGGTCTGAGGGACAAGTCTGTGGGGAATCAGCCCGAACAAAGTCTGCGGTGGGCGCGGCAGGTCGGGCCTCCTCGGAGCAGGGAGGGCAGCGCCGGAGCCGGCCTGGGGATGATGAATTAGTCAGAGCTGGCCAGCCCCAAGGAGGAGGCTGATGAGACTGCCTTCGTCACCGTCTGGGCAGGAGATAATGGGCCTAAACCGGGAGGAGGGCAGGAGGGGACCAAACCCCATGGCAACCCACTGAGAGGGAAAGAACTGGACTTGGAAGAGTGAAAAGGTTCATTGAGAGTGAGTCCAATCTGGGGACAGAGCAGGAAGTGAACAGTCAGCAGCTGAGGGACGAGAGCCCCAGGGGAGGGGTGACTGGGGTGAGGGACTGGGGAGTCGCCAGGGGGAGAGGGAGCTGGGACCCTAGAGGGATGCCGGGCGCATGGGAGCAAGGTGGCACGCTGGCGACCCCAGGGGCGGACCCGGGCCTGCAGGAGAGGCCACATAGGGCTTTGTTTTTTTCATTCTTGAGTTAATTGTCAAGATTTGGCTAAAACTCCAAATGTTCAGCCTCTCTGGCACAGAGGAAGGCCTGGTGAGACAGGTGGCGCTCAGCAGAGCACCAAGGCTGCTCGACAGCGCCCGGGGCCTCACCACGGTGGTGCTCGGGCCCGACAGATCCTTGCAGACAACAGGTGTGTCTTCAGAAGAAAAGATGAGGTCCTCCGCCAGGAAGCTGTGGAGATGGAGGCCTAGGAGGAGCAGGAAGGGGCCAGGCGCCGCTCAGAGAGAAGAGCTGCTGGCCTCTCGTGTCCTGATCCCGCACCCACCGCCTCCGTGCTGCGCCCTCCAGTGAGCAGTCCCCACCTGGGGTCTCCGGCGCTGCTCTGTGAACAGGGAGGTTGAGGCCCATGACCTCTAGCTGTCCACCCTCATGTCCACTGGGCTTGCCCACCCTGTCCCAGCACCGCCTCTCCCAAGGCCCCAGAGGCAGAGGGAGCAGCTGGGCCCCAGGAAAAACAGAGCCTCCTGCCCGCTGTCCCACACCCATCTCAGAAGAGGCCCAATGCCCAGCACCCCCTCCTCACCCACCCCTCCCCACTCCCAGGTCCCAGCCTTAGAGGAGCAGCAGGAGGAAGGAGTAAAAGCAAGCACCCCCCACACACTCCCAGACACCGCTGAGTGCTGCCGGGGCTCCTGTCCATCATGAGCCTCTCCAAACAGGCCAGGTGGATCCTGACGCACCCAGGGGTCCACGCGTGTGAACAGGAAGCACAGGGATGCACATGTGGGAGTCAGAGCCGCTCCCCAAAGCCCAGTGGGGGCCATTCTTCCCAGCCCTGGCCAGATCCAGCACCCGGTGAGCTGGGCTGAGCCCTCTTCTCCACGGGCCTGAGTCTTCCCATCCGGGCAAGGCCAGCAGGCCTCTGGGCCGAGTGAGACCTGCGGAGAAGCCGGTGCATGGCCAGAGACCTGGGATCCACAGGGCTCCTTCAGGGAGCTGGGGGAGCTGAGGGACCGGTGACCTCGGGCTGCAGGCCTCAGGCTGCCCCTCCGCATGCTGTTCTCCTGCACCCCTGCCTTTGTCTCCCACAGTAACACAGTCAGCCCTGTCCCACGGGATCAACAAGTACCACTCAGCTCTGCAGCACAGGGATGCGCTCACACAGGGCCCCAGGATGAACGGAGCCTCCTGCCCGCAGTCCCACGTCCATCTCGGAAGAGCCCAAAGCCCAGCACCTACTGGGCAGAGCTGCCAGCTGGCTCCCTGCCTGCCCATCAGCAGATACCCATCAGACCTGGTAAAGACCCAGGGAGCTTTGTCCATCAAGAAATCAGAACCCGGACTCACCAGGGCTTCCTGGGCATGTCGGGGACTGGCTGGGAGGCAGGCCAGGAGCGCACAAGTCCCTGGAGTTCGCGGCCCTTGCTGCCTGGCAGTTGCCCCTCCAGGGCTTCCTCTGTGCCTGGCAATGAAATCAGGCCACAGCCCAACTGCCAGCTAAGCACCCACCCGCCCTGCTTCTCCCTGTAGCCACTCACGCCCGGCGGACGCCAGATCCCAAAACAGACATGTTCGTGGTTACCATAGGAACTCAATAAAGCCAAAAAAGGCACCACACAATCACCCACATGGGCCCTCAAAGCTCATGTCCACCTGCATAGGCAAGCATACCACATGCCTACACACGCCTTCACACGCCAACACTGTTCTCAGGCTCAAGGCCCATCCTAAAGAAACCAATGGACCAGGGCCTGATACTTGGACAGAAACCGACTTTCCCCCTTGGCCCCACCTGGAATGTGTCTGGAAGTGGGTTCCCTGAGGGCCCAGTCTGGCCAGCTGTCAGTTTCAAGGGCAGCCACTACTGACCGGGAGCTCACCTGCCAAAGGCACTCCAGGAGCCAAGCAGGGCAGGTCCGGAGTCCAGGACCCCCACCAGCTCTGCCTGCCTGCGTCCCCTCCTCTGTCCCCTTGGGGGGGGTGGGGAGAAGGTAGGTATAAGGGTCAGGATCTAAGCCAGCCACACAGGAGGTGATAGTAGCAAAAAAGGAACAGAGATTGTATATTCAGTCTCCGTAGATGGGACCAAGAGCTCCACCCAAGGGCTCACTCGGAAACTCAACAGTCTTCACCTTGACCTCCCGTGCCCTCACCTCCCACACCCAAACCAGCTCCAGGTGGGGACTCCACCACCTCGATAGCTTCCCAATCGGTCCACTCTCCCCACAGCCCCTGCCCTGGCCTCCAAGCTCTCCAATGAGTTGGCAGAGGGCAGTCGGGGGCTCCCAGATTCAAATGCGGCCACATTATTCTCCAGCTTAAATCCTTCGCTGGCCCCGGGACACCCCGAGAAGCCAGCCCAGGCCTCCACCCAGCCCTCCTACGCTCCTCGGCATAGCCCCTCCTGTCCCGGCACTCTCACCCGCTTTCTGTCTGATAATAATAACCGCACCCAGGTCCCTCCTGCCCCCCTGCCTGGCGCATTGCTGCTGGGGAGTGCCTCTCTTCTCCGGCCTGACCTCACTCACCCTTGGAGACAGCCGGGCAACACCAAGACTCCAGGAAGCCCCCTCCATCCTCTCTGAGAGCATCTCTGTTCGCACCTGTCACATTCCATTGGGATTGTCTGTCTACATGTCTGTCTCCCTGCGGGGATATAGGGTTCATAGCAGAGACTGTCTTCTTCATCTTTGCTTCCCCACAATCCTGGGGCTTGCCACTGGGCTTGGAATGTAGGTGCCAGGTAAATGTTAGCTGAACTGATTCAGACTTTCACCCTTCCAAACCCCCACCCTCCAAAAAAATCAAGCTCTCCCTAACAACCCCCAGCAAACTCTCAGCACATGTCCTAGGTGTGTAAGAGAGGAGTTGACTAAGATGGAGCATTCCCAGAAGGTTCTAGAACATCGTGGCGCCTCAAGGATCCTTGTAATCCACAGTAAACAAAGCTGGCAGAAGATGGACTGGTGATCTTGGCCCTCAACCAGCACATGAAAAAAGCCATTAAACTGGGACTGAGGGGTAGACTGTGGAGGGATGGGCTTTCTGGAAAGAAGGCAGGAGAACTGGATGCACAGACTAGATGCATGACACTGGGCCCTGCCTGCCTCTGCTCTCGCCCCCACAACATGAGCAGGTGACCTTGCTAACAACACCGAGAGAACCAGGAGAAGCAGGTGTCCGCAGAGGTAATCATCTATGCATCATTCTCACAGAATGGCAATGGAAGCCCTGAGTGTAAAAGGTTTGTGACATGGCAAGAAATCTGAGCTTTCTGGGAGCAACAAAAACCCCTGTTCCCCAAACCTGCATGGACAATGGCTCCAGCAGCTGCCATCAGGGCCCCCAGGGGGTCTGCTCCTGCCCTATGTGCTCACCTCATTTCTAATTGGATTCTGAATTCTGAGCTGGTGGAATCTGAAAGCTACAGTAAGCGTGACTGTGTGGTGCCGTCTTCTGGCCAAACCACAGGACAGCTGAAATGCTGCCCAGCCAGGCTGTGGGGAAGACGGCTCCTCCCGGCCCTCTCCACCCCTCTCCTGAGGAAGATGTAATAGGACAGTCCCCTCTGGACTCCATCACAAGCTTTCTCTCTATTCAGAGATGCCATTTCTACAAGGCAGAGGTTCTAGATTTCTCCATCATTAGGGCTGTGCATGACACTGTGCCCCCAGCAAAGGAGATAGGCTGCACTGAGCCAACTCCATGCTCACCCAGCCCCACGGCAGCCAGTCCTGGGTGACAGTCATCTCATCTATGCTGTAGCATGTAGCAGTACTTCATTCCTTCTTATGGCCAAATAATATGCCATTGCATAGATATGCCATTTTTTGTTTAGCCATTCATCTGCTGCTGAACATTTGGGTTATTTTCACTTTGGGCTGCTATTAATCATGCTGCTATGAACAGTCGTGTACAAGTTTCTGCATGAACATACAGTTTCATTTCTCTTGGATCTATATTTAAAAATGGAGTTGCTGGTCTGATGATAATCCTATGTGTAACCTTTTGAGAAACTACCTTATTGTTTCCCAAAGCAGCTGCACCATTTTATACTGCCACCAGCAACGTTTAAGGGCGGCAATTTCTCCACATCCTCACCAACACCTGTTATTATGTCTTTTTTATTACAGTCATTTGAGTGGGTGTGAAGCAGTATCTCACTGTGGCTTTGACTTGCGGGTCCCTGAAGGCTGATGATGTTGAGCATCTTTTCATGTGCTCATTGTCCATGTACAGATCTCCTTTGGGAAAAGGTCTCTTCAGATCCTTTGCCCGTTTCTTAATTGGGTTGTCTTTGTATTATTGAGCTATGAGAGTTCTTTATGTATTTTAGGTACAAGCTCCTACATGTGATTTGCAAATATTTTCGCCCATTCTGTGGGTTGTCTTTTCACTTTCTTAATGGCGTCCTTTATAAAACAAAAGTCCTTCATTTTAATGAAGTTCAATTTATCGATTTGTTATTATTGTTGTTGCTTGTGTTTTTGGTGTCACATCTAAAAAAAAACCAATGGCTTATTTAAGGTCACAACTATTTCTATCTATGTTTCGGCTAAGAGTTTTTAGTTTTAGCTCTTACATTTAGGTTTTTGATCCATTTTGAGTTCATTTTTGTATATGGTGTGAGAGAAGGGCTCAGTTTCATTCTATTGCATGGGGATATCAGTTGTCCCAACACCATTTGTGGAAAGACTATTTTTCTCCACTGAATTGTCATGACACACTCATTGACAATCAATTGACCACAAATGTGAGGGTTTATTTCTGGACTTGGAATTCTATTCTATTGACCTGTATGTCTATCCTTGTGCCAGTACCAAACTGTCTTGATTACTATAGCTTTGCAGTAAGTTTAAAAATCATATTATTCTTTTTCAAGATTATCCTTGAATTTCCATATGCATTTTAGGATCAGTTTATCAACTTCTGCAAAGAAGGCAGCTAGGATTTGATGGGGATGGGTTTCCAGTTCCCGTTCAGACCTTCCCAACCTCTACTCCCTCTCCTCCCTCTGGGTTCCCTGAGGCACCCTGGAATCTTTTCCATAAATTCCATCTTTGCCCTAGCCAGTTTGGCACAGGGGATAGAGAGTTGGCCTGCAGACTGAAGGGTCCCAGGTTCAATTCCAGTCAAGGGAACATGCCTGGGTTGTGGGCTTAATCCCCAATAGGGGGCATGCAGGAGGCAGCCAAACAATGATTCTCTCTCATCATTGATGTTTCTATCTGTCTCTCCCTCTCCCTTCCTCTCTGAAATCAATAAAAATACTTTTTTTTAATTTCCGTCTTTTGCTTAACCAGAGTAAACTAGGTTTTGTTTCTTACAATCAAAAGAGTCATAACCAAGTACAGTAGGAACATGGTCCTACACACTATCTCACACAACATCTCAACACCACCTCTCCAGGGCCTAAGCCCTCAGACTGTCCCCCAAGTGCCCAAAAAACCCACTGAGGTCCCAATCTCAGCGACGGCCCTTGACCCCAGCCCTTCACTGCACCTTGTAACTAGTTCCTTTCCAGGTTACATATATCACCTTCACCAGTTAAAGCAAACATGCCCTCGATATATGCTTGTGAAATTGAACAAGATGTCACAAGACAGCACCACAAAATAGACACGTACCACTCTACACCCCTTAGTATCTCCAGTTCATGCCGCATATCTCATTCAATGGGCAGATAAGGAGCTCTAGGAAGGCCATTGTTGTGCTCTTTGGACAAAGGCTACAGAAACTGAAGTCCAGAGGAGTTGTGCCACGCCTGGGAGTGACTGGCCCTGAACACTGGGCTGTACTATGTGCATCCCATGTACATGCACTGGTGGGCCCATTGCCCAGCCCCATCTTTAAATGCTGCTTTAGAAGACACCTCCTTGCCCAGACAGCATGGCTCAGTGGTTGAGCGTTGACCTATGAACCAGAAAATCACAGTCCGAATCCCGGTCAGGGCACATGCCTGGGCTGCAGGTTCGATCCCCAGTGTGGGGTGGGCAGGAGGCAGCCTATCAATGATTCTCTCTCATCATTGATGTTTCTATCTGTCTCTCCCTCTCTTTTCCTCTCTGAAATCAATAAAAATATATTTTTTAAATAAGCCACCTCCTCCTGCCAGTCTTCCAGGACTGACTGCTCCCACTGCACCTCTGACGTCAACCCTACAAAGAGACTAAAAGCTCTTCGAGGGCAGGAACAGTTTGCCATGCATCCCTGCCCTAACTGCCCACCCTCACCCTTCTGAACAAAACCTCATTTTTGTGGAAGGCCTCATTTTTTACCGCTTCATATGCCAACCCTCACGACTGGCTGTGTCCAGAGACCTGTACCCAGGGCATACGCAAGCAGTGCTGGCAACTGAACGGCAGGGCAGAGGAAGGCTGGCCTGGGAAACCTTTCAGCTAAGATGCGGGAGTTGTAGGCAGAAGGAGCTGCCTTGAAAGGGGGGACTTCTCAGGCGTGAGCTAATTCTCAGCCGCAAGTTAGTACTTTGAGCTAAGGACCAATGCTATTTTTCCCTCCTAGAATTTCCCTCATTTTCAATTCACTCCGTTGGGGCAGGTCAGTACTCATTGCCCAAAGGAGGGATGCAGATGGAAGTGACTTTTGTTGAAGTCTCAGGGGGGAAAGAGGACCAGGATGCAGACAAGATTGTTTGGCCAGAAATATGGCAAGAAAAGGAACAACAGCGGCGAGGAGGAGCAGTGGGAGGTTCGAGCAGAGAGGTGTGTCTGCTCAGGGCTTCCCAGACAGACAGGCAGACACGCATGGTAAACGGAGCAGATAATTCCCAGTCCCAGAATCTGGTGTTGGAAGCCTCAGAGCCCCAGGGCCAGGCCGCCCAGCATGGCACCATCTGGTACCGGATGACTCAGTAACCTACTGCTCACACGCACACCGGGGTGTTTCATGCTGTCCGAGGATTACATAGCACCGTCTTTAGGTGGGTGGGCATGCCAGACAGACAGCCCATAGGACTAGGGCTTCACATAAAAACTACGGAGGGAGAAAATGCATTTCTCTTTCTTACACCCCTAAGCTGTAGGCTGAAGGTCACGGCGCTAAACACAGTCAGTCCCACCACTCTGGTGCCGCTGCTACCTTTCCAGCATCTGCTACCCAGATATTCCAGGGAGCAAGCGCCTGGCCAGCCTCCTCCAGGCCAGAGGCCCCCAGACTGAGGAGGAGAGCGTGACAAATGCAACAGCCCCACCCATGTTTCCCACAACTTACGGGGAAACCAGGGCCCCAGAAGAGCTCTGGTTTGCCCTCATCTCTGACCTCTACATAACAGGAAGTGGCTACTTACTTGACCTTCAGGCCTGCCAGCATGGTCTTGTCGATCCTGCCAAGAGAAAAGCAAGGGCTTCGGTCAGTGCCAGGACTGAAGGCTCCCCCGTAGCACCTGCAGGCGAGAGGTCCCTGGGTCGGTCCAGACCACCAGACGGACGGCGCTGCAGGGACAGCTGCTCCAGGGGGAGTTCTCCCCCAGCCCCGGCAGGGAGGGCGGTGAGCTCTGGGAGGGCTGGAGCCACACAGAGCCCTATGAGGCGGGTCCAGTTATTCTCTCCATTTTAGAGGTCAGGAAACTGAGGCTCAGAAGGGTAAAGTCAATGTCCGAGCCTGAAGCCAGGTATCCGACACCAGACCCAGGGGTAGTAAGCACTTTGGGCAGCCTCTGCCTTCATCGCCCCCATTCCACAGGAAGACTCTGAAACCTAGACCCACCAGTCACTGGCAACTGGACATTCAGCACATCGGCACTTCCTAGGATTCTACTTTGAAAATATGCCAGCACCCTCCCCCCCAACACCTCCAGCACCAAGGGCCCTCCTGCTCTGGGAACTGCCAGTCCAGCCAAGGAGACAGGCCCCCCTCCTGGGACAGCCCCGACTGCAGCTCCAGGTGACGGGCAGGTGGGACCAGTCACGCCCAGGAGCTCAGCACAGGGAAGATCACGTTTGCGGCAGACTGTCCTGGCAGCCAGCGCCTCTGCCCAGCCTGCGCCTCTCTGGAAGACAAGGCGGCGCTGCTCAGCTTCTATTTTTACCCTCCACATATGTCAGCCCTTATGGCTGGGAAAGAGGCCCCTTTCTCTCCAGAGACAGGAAGGTAGGCAAGATCGCCACCGCTGGTGTCTCCTCTTGTTTAGGGGTCACAACCACTACTGTCACCATCAGTGTCACCACCACCACCAGTGTCACCACCATCACCATCAATGTCACCATCAGGGTCACCACCACCACCAGTGTCACCACCATCACCATCAATGTCACCATCAGTGTCACCACCACCACCAGTGTCACCACCACCACCAGTGTCGCCACCATCACCATCAATGTCACCATCACCATCAGTGTCACCACCACCACCAGTGTCACCACCATCACCATCAATGTCACCATCACCATCAGTGTCACCACCACCACCAGTGTCACCACCACCACCAGTGTCACCACCATTACCATCAATGTCACCATCACCATCAGTGTCACCACCACCAGTGTCACCACCACCACGTGTCACCACCATCATCAGTGTCACCACCATCACCATCAATGTCACCATCACCACCAGTGTCACCACCATCACCAGTGTCACCACTATCACCATCAATGTCACCACCACCACCAGTGTCACCACCACCACCAGTGTCACCACCACCATCAATGTCACCATCACCATCAGTGTCACCATTATCACCATCCCATCAGTGTCACCTCTGCATCAGTAACACCATCAGTGCCACCAAAATCACCACAACTACAAGATGCTTAAAACCCTGGAAAGTTCTTTCAGCCACCCCTGTCCATCCAGCTCAGATCTGCCACAAGCTTCTTCCCATACACTTGACTGCTGGGGCCACTGGGGGCAGGAGAGTGGTCTCAGGGTGGAAGTTCAGAGGGGAAAGTTCAGACGGGTTGCTCCTAAAAGCTTTTAAGGGAGGTCCCAGAAATCACAAATCAGCACCAAGTTGGGGAAAGGATCCTTTCACTCTGAGTGAACTCCCAGCACCCTTTTTTAATTTTTTTGCAAGCAATCAAATCCTATATAATAAAAGGGTGATATGCAAATTGACCCTAACAGCGGAACAACCAGTCACTATGATGCGCACTGACTACCAGGGGGCAGACGCTCAATGCAGGAGCTGCCCCCTGGTGGTCAGTGCGCGTCCACAGGAGGAGTGCGACTCAGCCAGAAGCCGGCTCATGGCTGGCCAGCACAGCGATGCTAAGGATGTCCGACTAATGGCTTAGAGGGCTCCCAGAGGGATGTCTGACTGCCAGCTTAGGCCCGATCCCCGCCCCCGGGGGAGCAGGCCTTAGCTGGCAGGTGGACATCCCCTGAGGGTCCCCAGCTGGGAGAGGGCACAGACCAGGCTGAGGGGATCCCCCCCCACCCCAGTGCACGAATTTTTGTGCACTGGGCCTCTAGTATACAATAAGAGGCATTTCTATGGAAACAAAAGAAAAACAAAGGTTAATGATTGGAGCAGACTGTAACCCTGGTTTCTAGGTTTGAAAGCAGGTAATCAAGACTTCTAGATGGCTGTCTCTAATCCTCTTCCGACAGAGAGACAGTCATAGTCTGATAGAGCCTCCTGGTCTCAGTGAGAATGTCTCAGGTGATCTTTTGCAGCTGGAACAGAGTGTCCAGAGTGGAACTGTTGTGGTGATTTCTCTGACGTCTACATCAAGCTGTCCCACCTGAGCTCGCATGGCCTTGGGAAACAGGCAGTGTTAGTTCCGTGTTTCCAATGGATGGGAGAGTGAAAATGCTAGTTTGGAGAGCTGCGGCCAAGTACTTAAAAAAAAACTAGAAAAATTCAGGATCCAGGCCAGTTTACAGGTAGAAAAAATTTTTTAACTGCAAAGACAATGAACAGCACTAGAACCAAATATCCACAAAAGTATATTACAGTTTCTCCTGGAACCATCTTCTCTCTAAGATGACGCTCATTTTTATCAAAAACAGCCAAATTCAGACTAATTTACTTGCAGAATAAGTCTAGTTTCAATAAACTTGGCCTGATTATCTGTCTAAGCCCAGCAAGAGTACTGTCAACCCCATAGGCTCTTCTAAATCTGCTTTGCAGGAATTTTCAGGAATCTTCAGAATGAATGTTAAAAGTCCTCTTAAGGCGAAGAAGCTAAGCCATGTTCTTGCCATCAGACTTCGCCGGCAGTGCCTATAGACTTGGGGTTAATGCCTCTCTCCTCAAGGTCCCCAATATATCCTGAGCTTCTTACTTTGCAACCTTCGTTTCTTATCTGGAAAGACTATGTACTGTGAACCAAGGTAAGCAAGTTATCAAAAGTAAGCTGAAGCCCTGACCGGTTTGGCTCAGTGGATAGAGCGTCGGCCTGCAGACTGAAAGGTCCCAGGTTCGATTCCAGTCAAGGGCATGTACCTGGGTTGCGGGCACATCCCCAGTAGGGGGTGTGCAGGAGGCAGCTGATCGATGTTGCTCTCTCATCGATGTTTCTAACTCTCTATCCCTCTCCCTTCCTCTCTGTAAAAAAAAAATCAATAAAATATATTTTTTTTTAAAAAAGTAAGCTGAAGCAAAATTAGAGTTTGGTTTTCTATCTCTGCTAAAAGGACTATTGGTCTGCTACTGATACTGTGAAAAAAATTTCTGCCTAGAGAGCAAAGACTCAGTATTTTGTCAAAATAATTTATGTTTTATGTTGTCTTAATCAGGTCCTTGATTATTTAAGAAAAAAAAAAACTGAACCTCCTCAATAGTAAGAACTAAATTTTGCTAACAATTATGTCAACTTCTGTGTTTTCCTTGAAATCTTTCATTGCCACTTTGGTTAAATGGATGATTAAGGATTGCTTCATCATGACTTATGATCCTATTTAGTCAAATGTCTAAACTTCTTGATATATTTTGACAAACTTCCTAAAATTTAAATTGTAAGTAAGAGTCTTGACATGGGAATAACTTTGGGGTGTTCCGGAAGGGCCCCTGGGACACCTCAAACGCTTTGTTTTCCCAGCACCTTTTTATGTCAATTCCCAGTAGCAAAACAAGCCACGCCCCATGGCTCCTGGCCCAAGTCCCTCCAGCTTCTTCTCCACATGTCTCCTGGACCCCATCCTTGGGGCTTCCATAACTGGTCCCCTAGGGTCTCACTGGCCCCAACCCTTTCTGGAATGCCGACCCTCCTCCTCTCCCATTCAACCCACCATTGGAAGGTATGTTGGACCCAAGAGTCAGATCCCCAAATTCTACTGTAGAGAACTGTAACCCTGTTCTTTGTAACCGTGAACAATAAGCCCTTACATTTTACATTTTCTCACGGAGTCTCTTAGTTCTTCCAACATCCCTGTGCTGTGGGTAAGGCAGAAAGCCCCCACTTACACAGGGAGAAACTGAGACCCAGAGAAGGGAAGTGTCCCATCTGAGTTCCTCAATGAGTCAGGGTGGAGTCAGCACTGAACCTGCACTGCTGGCGTGGCACCCTCTCAGCCCAACCCCTCACCACCCGCCCGCACTCTGGTCGCACCCTCCCCACATCCACACCTCCCAGCAGCCTGACCCATACAGGGTTCCCACGCTGGGGCGTGGCCCCGGGAGGGCGGGGCCTATGGCCTTGGCAGGGCTGAGACAGAAGATGGGGCAGTGGCTGTGACACTGGACTTTTCCCTTCCCAGAAGCCAAAGTCCCCAGGTTCAAAACCTTCTCCCCATCCCATTCGCTCCCACCTCTGGTCTACCTCTAGCATTCAAAGGGGCTTTTAAAGTAACCACCCCCGAGATTGCGCTCACTGTCTGTAGTGGACCAGGCTCCACGAAGCTGTAAATGAGCCCCTAACCAACTGATATCCCCTCCCAGCGGACAGCCATCCCCAGATGACACCCACCCCAAACCTCCAAGCCTACCAGGAAGCCCTGCCATTCTCTCAAGCTCAACAAGTCCCCAACCAAGTGGACAAAACGCCTCACTTAATCATTCCGTAAGCATCTCCTGAGCCCTTACGCTGTGCCAAGCACAGTCCCTCTCTCTGCTCCACCGTGTCACTGCCGGGGCCCAGCCCACATGTATCCCCGCCCAGCCTCGCACATGGCCCCTGACCAGGAAGCAGACTAGGAATTTGAACACAAACCCCAGCCTCAGGACAGCAGCCCTTGGTGTGAGTGTCGGGAAGGCCCATGAGCAGGCACCGGGCCACACTGGGCCACTCCTGGCAAGTCCTCTGTCCTCACCTGCCAAACACGGAGCACCCACAGGCCCTCCTCCGGAGGACGGGAGGCCAAGTGCTGTCGGGGAGGGGAAAGGGGAAACGGAAAGCTGCATGCATATGGGACCAAGGAACCAGCCAAAGGACAGAGCCCTTCCATTCCCAGCCGCCCAGGCCTCCTTCCCGGTCTCCCTCACGTCTTGGGCCCCCCATCGCCCCCCAGCTTCTACACCAGGACACCCCCGGCCACCCTCTCTACAAGAGCGGGAACCTGACTTTGACAACGCCCCAGGCCCAGAAGCTGAAAGGAAACCGATAATGAAAACCACTAGACCCCCGCTCCCCAGCTGAGGAGACGCTGCCAGCAGCTGCTGAGCAGACAAGCCTTTGACCTCCATCTCCCCGTGTTCCGGCCCCCGCGGAGGAAAAGGCCTATTCTTTGTCCCGGACAGTAACCTAGGGGCAAGAGGTGGCCCGAGCGCCAGGCAAGAGGCTTAGCACAGACCCAGCTGCTCAGGCTGGGACAGAGCTAGGATTGGCTGTCCAGGCTGAGGGACAGAGGGGAGGGACCTGGAGATTCAGGCCTGCCCCCTCCTCTCACGGCTCACCCCCTGCAGAGAGGAGGCAGCCCCAAGGTCAGCAGGCCACAGGCTCCTTCTGCCACCAAGCCACAAAGAGGACACAGACGGGAGCGTTACACACATGCACAGACAAGCACACACACAGGTACAGAACGCCAGAGGTACAGACTGGCACCGGCTCGGAAACAAAGGGCATGCACGTGGCCTCACCCATAGACACACCCTCCCAGCCAGGCACACACCTCACACACAGACACACGCTTCACGCACAATCTCAGGCACGCACACACATGCACAATCATCACAAAGGTGCCTACACATAAATGGGAACACATCACACACACACACACACACACACACACACACACACACATTCAACCAGTCACCACATACACTGGCTCCAGCTCCAACCTTCCAACTTCCCTAGAAGATTATACCCAACAGACGGTGAGGAAAAGCTTATAGTGTCTGATGCCCCCGCCAGGATCCTCCATCTCCATCAGCTGGCATTAAAAGTGCCCCCCACTGACCCAGGGTTCAGGCATAACCTGAGGTCCCTGTACCCACAGCGACCCACAGTGCTCAACAAGACTGCACAGCTAGCCACCCCATCCCTTCCACCACCCCCAACCTGTCACCCACCATCCGAAGCCCCCAAAGGACACGCTGCGCTTCCTGCCAAACATGGTTGTGGCCGCGGGGCCCCAGGTCCAAGCGATGTTCCTGGGGCTGCTGGCGAGGGGGTCTCGGTGCAGCAGCGTCAACGGGCCACCAGTGTAGGGCAGGGCGCCCAGCGTGACACCTCCCCCATGGCCTGCCCCCCAACCTGTACTTCCTGTGGGTGAGGCCACAGGGCCAGGAGGTGTGTCCTGAGTTCTGGGAGGCACCGAGGCAAGCAGGGGAGGTTGAAGAGGGCAGCTTCCCCACGCCCAGAGGAACTCGCAGCTCCGGAAAGGGCTCGGCTAGCAGATTACACCACAGCCCAAGCTGGCAGCTCAGCCCCAAACAACCCTGGCTTCCCAGAACCCGAAGGAGGGCCGTGGATTCCCACACTGGGCCAGGCCAGGAGAGGAAGACCTGGCTGGGAGACTGCGGGAGCCCTGCAGACTGGGGCCCCTCACACCCACTGTCCTAGATGGGACCTTTGCCTTCCTGCTCCACCATGGCTTAGCGCACACCAGGAAAGCCAGCTTCACACATGTAATGATTCCTGCACACATGTGGCATGGGACGCATGCATGTGCACATGCATGCACATGCTCCACCGGTACATATAGGCACATGCATGCTCACATGCATGTCATTAGATGCACACACATGTACACCGATACTGCACACTCACATGCAAATTCATTAACAGACACCTGGACACACATGTCTGTATATGAGACATGACACATCTTATACACATATAACTCCCCATCAGGCACAGGCTCACACATGGATGAAGACACACATACATGCATCATATGTGATGCTCACGTATGTGCAGAGTGGCCAGGAGAACTCAGCCCAGGCACACACTCAGATGGCACGCACGCCTGCAACATACATTCACAGGTACCCTACGCAGGCACAGATCTGCACTTCCCAGACCCCCTCACGTGTCTAGGCAGAAGCCAGCTGTGCCACACTTCATGCAACAGGGTGGGAGGTGGCACCTGTGTGCAGTGCTCTTTCCAGCTGGAACTGAAGGCGGGCCCTCACCTCCTCGTGCACCGGCGCTGAGCATGCCAGGTACACAGTGGGCGCTCACCGAAACAGCCCGCGGAGGGCGTGGCACCTGCACTGGACCAGACTAGGGTAGGGGGACACCGAAGGGACGCCAGGCCCCTGCCCTGCCCCCAAGCAGCGGGAAAGGGAAACAACGCTGCTGTGGCTGCCACCAGTGGCCTCTCTCCCGGCCCCTCTCCCCGCAGCTTCCTGTTTGGGGGCCGCTGCTACTGGGGGAGTCAGGTCCTTGCTGTGGTGCCGGAGGGCCACCCCCAGGTTGTGGACAAATGGCACAGACATTTCTACTTTCTTGACTCCTCCAGGGGCACGGGCAGCAGCCTGGATGGGCCGTGAGAGCAGCTTCGGGGTCCTGACCCAGCTCAGGGCTGTGAGGGGCAAGTGTGGGACAGCTGGCCTCTCAGCGGAGCCGGGTGGTCCTCAGCTCCGGCCACACCCTCTGCCCACCACCAGGGGGGGAAGGATCACATGGCTCACCCTCTGGCTTGCATCAGAACACTGGCTCCCACACCCAGGGGATGCTGAACAGGTACCACGGTCACCTTGGGTCCTGCCTGCCCTCCATCCATTTGGCCTCTCTAAGAGCAAAGCAGCTCTGCTCCACCGACCCAGTGGAGCACCTGGCCAGGCCTGGCCAACCAGGACATCCACCCCCCTGGCCACAGAGACTGGTTCAGGGGCGGGCAGGAGACCTAAGCAGACCCAGTAGGACTCACTCGCAGCATACGGTACTCCCCCACTCTTACTTGGGGTTGCTAAACCAGGGGAGGGAGAGCAGACCTCGCAGCATCTTGGACTTCTTCGAGGCCGCTGAGATCTGAGGACCTTGGAGAGGCCAGAAGCGCCCATGCCCTCCCAGCTCCCCAGAGTTAGGGGCTGGAGAGTGAGAAGGGAGGCCACAGATGGATTTTAATTTGTTTTCCATACGTTCTGGAGGGAGGCAAGAGCCATCCTAGCACCTCCCCCACTCTCCTCTCCTCAGCACTCAGTCCCCCAAGTTTTGGAGCCGCGTGCCCTCCAGCAGGTTATGTAACTTCTCTAGGCCTCCATTCCCTCCCGTATAATATAGGGTGGCTACCACGAACCCCACAAGATTACAAGTGGACATATACACTTAGCACAGGGCTCCCACGCCGTTATGGGAGCCGTTATAATTATTATCTATTATGATCCCATCGCCTCCCTCGGTCCTGCTCAGCTTCCGGTCACCCCTGCTCTGACCCCTCTTCTGAGTGGGGTGGCCAGTGAGGGAGAGATTGTGAGTCAAGAGAAAAGAGAAGCTCTGTGAGCCAGGCCCAGCCCTCCTGTTCCCCTTAAGCACAGCCCAGCTTCCTCCCAGCCCTCGGCTGAGTCAGCATGCGGGAGGTCGGAGCGGAGATGTGTGTGAGTTTACTGTGGACCAGCACCCACCTAACAGCCCAGCTCATTTCAGTCTCACAACCACCTGTGAGACGGTACCACTGTTACCCCCATTTTACCAGCGGGGACACCGTGGCTCGGAGAGGTTAAGGACCTTGACAAAATCGATCCGGCGTGATGGTGGCACAGCTGGGTCTAACTCCAGGGCCCACGTTCTCAACCGCTGTTCCACACGGTGATCTGCTGCAGTGGGGCCGACCAGCCACCCAGCTGCCCCGTGGATCCTGACGCCTACAGAGATGCACAGGGGGTGCAGTGCCCATTTACAGATGGAAGATCTGAGGCCCTGAGAAGGCAACGCTCAGCTCAGCAGCTGGAAGAGGACAGTGGTCAAGTGGGAAAGTCTCCCAACACCTGGCCAGACAGGCTCCTGCCCTCCCGAGGCCGCCCCTTGCGACTCCTCAGAGCTGACTTTGAATCTCCCAGGCACAAGGCCCTGGCTTCCCTGGTGGAGGCCGGTGGGTGCTCCTAGTACCAGCTGAAGGGGCAAGTCCCAGCCAGAGTCCCTGCCCCAGGGCAGAGCTCCAGGGCACCCGCCCAGCTCTCTGAACAGAGCCGAGAAAGCCAGTTGGGATCAGAGGGGACGAGGCAGCCCGGGCCCCGGCCAGCGACCCCTCCACTGTGTCTGCCGGCCTTTGGGGGCAGGAGGGAAGGGAGAGACAGTGTGGCTTCCTCTTCGTGGGCAGCTCTGTCCTGACAGCCACCAACGGGGCTGAAAGATGAGACAAATTCCCTTCCCAGGCGAGGGGCTGAAGCACTTACCGGAAGCTCAGGAAACAGATGCCCCTAGAGAGACGGGCACATCATTCAGCCTAGATCCGCCCCGACTCCGGGCAGCGTGAGTCGGCACCAGAACTGACCAGGTGGGGCTCAGCCCTCCTCATAGCTTGGCCACTGCGTCACCTTGCGCAGGTCATGAACTCTGGGGGCTCCAACCGCCTTCCCTCTGCTTCCTTTACAAGCCAGGTGAGAACAGAGGACACTCTGCTCACCAGAAAAACAGGGCACAGTGGCATGTAGAGCCAGCAAGCCCACAGGGGGTGGAATTCACACCTGGGCATGAGATAAACGACATCCAACATCTGCGCTGTGATTTACAGTGCACTGGCCACTTCCCACGCTCACATCTCAAGGGCTAGCCTGAATTTCCAACTGTGCAAGTTCCGGGGAAAAAGGCGATGACAAAAAAAAAAAAAAACAACAACAACTGCAAGAGCAGGACTCTAACACAGGGTTGCACAATTCACGCTGATCTGCTCAGTAATGCCAGCCCACCAAAGCAACTACTGGCAATGCGTGGCCGTGGACTAAAGAAGCTACAAAGTGTACTGTGTTCTTTTTTAATTTTACATAATAATTACGTATCACTTTTGTCCACCAGATAGTAAAGGTTATAAAAAACAAACAAACAAACAACCTTGAGCCCTGGCTGTGTTGCCTCAGTGTTTAGAGCCTTGGCTCGGGCACCAAAGGTTGTGGGTTCAATTCCAGGTCAAGGGCATGTACCTGGGTGTAGCTGGGTTGCAGTTTCAATCCCCAGCCCCAGTCGGGGTGCGATGTGTCTCGCTCATATTGATGTTTGAGTCTCTTTCTTTCTCCCTCCTCCCCTCCTTCCACTCTGTCTAAAAAAAATCAATGGAAAAAATGTCCTCGGGTGAGGATTAACAAAACAAAAAACAAAACTGAAAAACAACCTTGATAATGGTGTGAGGATATAAGAAAACAGGAGGCACCCCCACCAATGTGTGTAGATACTTGGCAATATCAAAATTTTAAATGCGCATACACTTTGTGCCAACATTTTTAGAAATTTATTCCACAGGCAAGTTCATACGAGTTGACAAGATCTATGCACACAAGTGTTAATTATATCACTGTAATAGCAAAATACAAAAAAATAACCTAAGTGACTGTCATTTAACTATATTGTGGAACTAGCATACAATTAAATACTATGTAGATACTGAAAAGAAGGTAGAATTCAGATGTTACTATATAAAGATATCCTAAAAACTCATGCAGAATTAAAAAAACACACAGAACAGGTCATATAGTAGAATCCCATGAATTTAAATAAATATGTAAATTCTCATGTTTGCCTAGAAATTTCCGGAAGGAAACATAAGCAATGGCCCCAGGTTGGTTACCCTGAAGAACGGGACTGGAACTGGAAATCTAGGGCAGAGGGACTTTTTACTCTATGTCCAGTGCTGCTTGATTTTCTTTTTACCATGAACATGTTATCATGTCATAATTTAAAGATTAAAAAGTGTTAATTATATGGATGGTTTGTTATAGAAGGAGGAGTGGGGAGAAGAAGAGGAGGAGGAGAAGCTACAAGCCTTTAAAACCTTCTTAAACTAGCCCAGCCTGTGTGCTCCGTTGGCTGGAGCGTCATCCCGTGCGCATAAAGGTTGCAGGTTCAATTCCAGGTCAGGGCACATACCTAGGTTTCAGTTCAGTCCCTGATTGGGACCCGTATGGAAGGCAATCAACTGATGTTTCTCTCTCTCCCCCTTCCTCTTTCTAAACATGTCCTCAGGTGAGAATTAAAAACACACACACAACAACAATAATAACACACACACACACACACACACACACACACACCTTAAACTATTTGACCATTTGGAGCTCAAACTGACCCCAGTCCTGGGACCAGGGACCACCTCTTCTACCCCAAAGGGAAGTCGAGAGTCTGCCTTGCCCCAGAAAGGGAGGGCCAGGGTCTCTCCCTCACTGTCTGACTCCAAGTGGTTCTTCCATCCACTCTGCTTTTAAGCAAAGTTTGTGCTTCAATCTTAAGAAAACCCAAGGGATGAGTGCCAAGTTGTACTTTCAATGGCCTCCACCACAGTGCTGTAGTAACTATGAAACACTGGGAACAACCCACATACCCAACAGTAGGGGGCAGGTTACAGACAGACAGCATCTCCCACCATCAGAGCACCTCTCAGCCAGTGCAAAGTACCAGTAGGTGTGGAAGTATAAGTAACGACATGGGAAGAGAGTTACAGAAAATTTCTGAATGAATGAAACAGGCTACCTCAAATGCTCAGGGCCATATTGTTCAAGGGGTGAGATCAAGGATCATGATTTTTTTTTTCTTCTTTGGGCTTTTCTGAATTTTATAAGTTTTCTGAAATAAATAAGTCTTCCTTTTATAACTAAAAAGGCCACACACTATTTAAAATGACAAATAAAAGGAAGCAAAAGGAGACAAGAAAGGGGATGGGCCCCGTGTTATAAAATAGTGGTTCTAAAATGCACGGGGCATGAGAACCACCTGGGTCTTAAATAGCATGGGGTCAAACCCCAGCCCTGCTGCTTTGCCAGCAGTGTGACCTTAGGCAAGTTACTTAACCTCTCTGTGCCTCAGACCAGATTCCCCACCTCTAAAATGGGGATACTAACAGCTGTTGCAGGGCTAAATGAGTTAATACATGTTAAGCCTTCGGAGCAGGGCCAGGTATAGATCTATAGTCGTGTTAGCTAGTGTGAGTGCTAAAATTATGACTCCATCATTCTGGGGTGGGGCCAGGAAACCTGCTTCTTTAACAAACTCCCCAGATGATTCTGCAATCAACTACAATACTGCCACCATCATTGGAGTCATCTGTAGGGAGGCTTGGCCACTAGTTGCTGTCTGAAGGGGATTCTTACTAAGAGTGATCCCGAAGCCAGCTCTTTGCTCTCCCTCCATCCGGCTGGGTCACTCCAACCCTTCCCTGCCATTGCAGAGCCTCTTCCTCACCAAGATGGGCCAGAAGGTGGACATCGGCGCCCCCTACAGGCATGTTTGTGTAGTGCAAGGAGGAAAAGGGGGTGTCTTCTTGCTGGTGGTTGCAGCCGCATTGCTCTCTAGCAAAAGGGATTGAGGGGTGGGGGAATCCTCTGTGTTGCAGGAGATAAGTAACAACCACTTGGGGTCAGAACACCGGGGTTGCAACTCCGGGTCTGCAATGTAGTTGCGGGGAAATCACTTAAACTCCCTCTGCTTCAGTTGTTTCATCTGTAAAGAATAACTGTGATCATTTGTTGAGAATCTCCCATAAACCAGGTATGCCATACTTTTTATTTCATTTAATCCATAACTTTGTCCTTCCTGGTGAGGAAATGGAGCTCAGGAACATTAAGAAACCCACTCAGGTCACAGGGCTGGTAGGTGATGGCAACAGAATAAAAACCCAGAACATGGATTTTTTTTTAACCTCACCCAAGGATATATTGTCCATTGATTTTCTTAGAGAGAGTGGCGGGGGGGGGAGAGAGAGAAAAAGAGAGAGAGAGAGAGAGAGAGAGAGAGAGAGAGAGAGAGAGAGAGAAAAGAAAGACACATCGATTGGTTGCCTCCCAAAAGTGCCCTGAAGAGTCTCAGGTTTGATTCCCAGTCAAGGGATGTACTTCTGTTGCAAACTCAATCCAGGCCACGGTTTTAGCCACATTGCCATTCCTACAGGGAAGGCTTACTGCAGAGCAGGCCCCAATTGAGGGCAGTGCTAGATGTGAGATAGCACCAGGCGGGGCCAGGGCAACCCCAAGGTTCATTGGGCCCCTGCCAATGCCCAGCTAAGGAGCAGCCACAACCTGGGCTGGAATGAACAAACCTTGAGTTTCCTCCCCCAACACTGGCAACCTGTGGGGGGAGGGGGGGCGGGAATCATACCTCCAGCAGATGAGCAGTGACTCAGGGGGAGGCAAGTGGGGAGACACAGGAAAGGCTCCCTCAGACACTTTGTTAAAAAAGGCCTGCAGCTCAGCCTGGCCGGTGTTGCTCAGTAGTTGAGTGTAGATCTATGAACCAGGAGGTCACGGTTGGATTCCCAGTCAGGGCACATGCCCAGTTTGCGGGCTCTATCCCCAGTGGGGGGGGCTCTATCCCCAGGAGGCAGCCGATCAATGATTCTCTCTCATCACTGATGTTTCCGTCTCTTCCTCTCCCTTCCTCTCTGAAATCAATAAAAATATATTTTAAAATAATAATAATAAATTTAAAAATTTTTAAAAGGCCTGCAGCTCCAACACAGCTTGTTCGTGATTCATTTATCCTGATTTCCCTGGAGAAAGATGGGGGTCCTAGCAGGGTCTGCCCCACCCACAGGCCCGAAGGAATCCTGCTGGAGCCCCAGAACCGTGTCATCTCCATCTGCCCCTTAGAAGAGCTGGCTCAGGATGATATAATAAACCGAGACGGGAAAGGCCTTTTCCACTTAAGGTCTCCAACTCCTCTCCCATCACTGCCCCCACCCTCAAAAGGCCTCTGCACAATAAGGTGCCTCCTATGACAGAAGAGAGTGAGGAATTGAGGCTGGATCTCGTCGTTTGGTGAAAATCTCCATCAACACCTCACCTGTGGCAAGGGTGACCCATGGACGGAAGAGGAGTCCCTACTAAAGGAATAACCCATGAGGTACATATTGATGGTGTCCCCATTTTACAGGTGGGAAAATTGGGGCACAGAGAGACTAAGTAATTTGCTCAAGCTCACACTCCTAGTAAGTGGCTGCGGCAGATTATATTCCCCAAAAGTGGCCACACCATCGCACAATATATCCCCCATCCCACCTGCTCTTCTCGCCGTGTGACATGACACCCTCCGTTACGTTACGAGGCGGGCGTGGATGTGTGTGGACCTGTGGCTGTGGCGGAAGTGGTGCTGCATCATCTCTAAGGCTGGGTAAGACAAGGTGACACAGCTTCGGCCTCACTCTCTCTTGGGATCCTTGCTCCTTAACCAGCCCCCATGCTGCGGGGAAGCCCAGAGAACACGGGAGAGGCCCGTGGGGCAGGGAACGGAGGCCGCCAGCCAAATGCCAGACGTGCGAGTGACGGAGCCTTCAGATGCTTCCAGCCCCCAGACTTCGAGGCACCCAGATGACGATGGCCAAGCAGAGACAAGTATCCCCACTGAGCCCTGCCCAAACTGCAGATGCTTAGAGCTTGGGCTTGGAGTCAGACATATCTTCATGTATTCATTCATTCATTCACTCACTCATTCATTCATTCATCCATCAAATCTTTACTGCATCTCCACTGTGTTCCAGGCTCCCTGCTGGGGCAGTGACGATTCTAGGTGAACAAGACGGATAAATCCCTGCCCTGGGGGATATAAAGGGTGGGGATGTGGAGGATAGTAGGGGTTTCACCTTACACAGGTATTTGCGGTAGGGTGAGATAGTCGAAGGGGTCTGGATGGGTGGGAGCCCTGTTTAGGGGGGAGGATCTGGGGCGGCCTCTCTGAAGGGGAGACTGCAAGGATGAGGCAGATCCAACTTTGTGAAGAGTGGAGAGCACAGCAGCAAGTGTCAAGAATAGACCTGGGTTCACTTACTCGCTGTGTGACCTTAGAGAAGTAACCCAGCCTCTCTGAGCCTCCACTTCCTCATAGGATGGGGATGCTTTCAGAACCCACCTCACAGGATTGTTCTGAGGAGCCAATGAGCTAATACGTGTGGTGTGTGCAGTCCGGGGCCTGGCACAAGAAGAGCTCCATCCATTTATGTGATTGTGGTGCAGGAATTATGCTGAGGCCCAGGCCCCCAGTGGGCTGCCCAGAGCCTCAGCGACCACTCTGCCAGCCACAGGGAAGAGAGGAGGGGTGGGGAGCCTCCCCACTGCTGCACCGGTGCCCAAGCTTCTGAGAGGGGGTTGAGTGGGTGGGGGTGCACATTCCCTGGAGCAGCTGACATCCCGCCCAGCTTCCACCCACCCCTGCAGCCGTCCCTGACTCATCTCCTCAGCCCAGGGCTTACCCACCCGTCACCCTTAGCTCAGAGCGCAAAAAACAGGGCTGGAGGTTGGACTGATTGTCCCTCCCCCAGCCCCACCCCAGTGGCAGGGGCACCCACACAGCCACTGAGGGAGAAGCAGCTTCCTCAATGCAGAGAGAGACAGGGACAGGAAGCCTGGAGAGAGGGCAGAACTGGACAGGGCATAAGCCTCAGGGATCCCAGGGGCCAGGAAAGCCTGCTGGGGTACAGTATCACCTGCCACCGACCAGGCACACCCTGGAGGACCCTGGTGGGTGGCCATCATACATCCCCAGAGAAGAGACCAGGAACAACCCGGAGCACCCCACGGTCGCACAGAGATGTGCTCAGGGGCCCCACACAGAGCCACACACAGATGTGCAGACACCACGACCCAGCAGCACGTCCTGCAGGGACACATGCGCACAGATGTGCACCCCTCACTGCTCCTGACAGCCGTCACTCCCCTCTGCTCTCGCTCACCACCAGTCATCTCATCAGCAGGCCCCCCGTGCCCGTGCCTGATGCCATCTCTTGACCCAGACCTGGCAGGCCCAGCATGATTCAGGAAGGAGTCTGACAGCCTTGGATCTGAACTAGGGGAGAGGGTGGGACACCAGCCAGGCCAGGAAGGGGGGCTGCTCAGGCCAGGTCCTCCGGAGCACAATCCTCGCCTTGGCGCCCCACCTGCCTTGGGAGGCCCCTACAACTGCTTCAGGCCTTGAGCAGGTGGAGAGGAATCCCCTTGTGACTGTTTGGAAGTCCCTTCAGGGGATGGGGGGGGGATGGCAAACTGAGGGGGAAAGGCAAGTACAGCATGGCAGGCTGAGGTCAGACACGAGGCAGAACTTCCCACTAGAGAAGCACCCAAGGCTTGAAGGAGGTGTAGGCAGAAGAGAGTGTCCCCTGGCTCCATAAAGATGCCCTCTTGAAAAGTGGAGAAGATGGACAGGCTGGCATTACTGTTTTTGTTTTTTTACTAAACTTATGAAAAACAAAATGAGTCCCAAATTACAGAGGGCAGAGGAGTCCTTTAATGACTGTAAAGAGAGACAGTGGCTGCTGCCCCTGCTCAGCCCAGGCCGGGCGTGATCTCGCCTCTAGGCCGAGGGACGGACGCAGTGACCTTTATATGCCAGCCCGAGCTGCCCGTGCATGAGCAAGAGGCAGCTGGACACATTCCCCACTGCGTGACCTCTCCCTGAGGGGCTGGCACGTTGCTCAGAGATGGGAGAGGGTAGGGAGATAAGGGCCACCATGGTACCATGGCAACAGGCCTCAGCAGAGACACATCCACGCCTTGTCCAATCCCTGCTCACAATAGAACCTAAGTGTTTGCAGACAACACCTCTCCTGCCAAAGGGGGTGGTGGCCTGGGAGGGACAGGTGGACACACTGGGGAAAGGAGAAGGAGGCTTCTAGGTGCTGTATCCGGAAATATAAAGCCTGCTGTGGCTTATGCCCCAGAACTCCTCTAACTAACCCTCAACCACTGCCTTCCTGCCTCTCACACCACCCCATCACTCCCCCACAGGCCCAGCCTGTCCCCACCACCCAGGCACCCCTGACCCCCCTGCACCAGGGCTGCCCAACTCACCCCACAGCCCTGTTTCCTCCATCATTCTTGGCCACCTTCTGCAACCCACTCTTCCTTCCTCCCTTCCTGCCTTCCGTTTCCTCTCGCCCTCTCTCCCATCCCCCTGCCCTGTCCTCCCCACTGATGTCGCCCAGACCAGTGCCCACGACCATCTGCCAGCTTCAAACGCCAGCATCTGCCCTCCCTCCACTCCTCCTTCAGGCACCTGCTTCTGAGCTGCCTGCTCATCCCCTCTGCCCACCGCCGGGCTCCATGTCCTCCTGAGACAGACTCCAGCAAGAGTCTGAGGAGCCCCCAGGGGCAGGGCTACTCTTGGCTCCAATTCAGCTCCAGGAGGAACTGGCCAGATAGGTATCCGGGCCTGGAGCCCCAGGTTCTACAACCGGGAGGAAAGTCGTAAGCAGTCCCTTTACCCAGCCGCCTCCTCCGCTTGAACAAATGACTATCTGAGCCACTGTAAGGCGCCGTCTTCCCGAATATACAGAAATGCTCCATTCAAGGAACCCTTGCTACGGACCCATCACCGTGTTCAAAAATTTAACAAACCTCTTATTGTAACTCACAAACCCCAGATAAGGAAACAGAGGCTCAGAGGAGGTGGGCACTTTGCCCAAGGTCATGCGGTGTGTTGGACACCTCAGAGCGCCACTTCGAACCCTCTCGGCCCCATTTCTCACTCCAGCCGCTTCGGCAACGACCAGCTGGTCCCCTGTGGGCTGGGAGGCAAAGCTCCATCCAGGGCCACACCAAGCCTTCTTTGTAGCTACCGGGTGGGACGCCCACAGGAGCCCACTTGGGGCTCACCCATGTGCCCCTGAAATCTCATGGGAGTTCATGTCCATGAAGGTTCCTGGCCATCAGGGGACAGAGCTACTGGATGAACATTCCCATGTTTTTCTCTCCAACAGGGCAGTTGAAACGCATTCCGCGGGCTCCCAGGAGACGGGCTCAGGACAGAGAGGGGGTGGTGATAAAAATAATGCATCCTTGTGCTGCCTTCCCCTTCTCTCCTTCACACCTCCTGCTCCCACCCTTCCTCCCTGGGACCACTTCCCAAGTGTACGGCTCAGGTTCTGCTTTTGGGAAACACAGGTGAGACCCAGCGAGCGAGGGGGGGGGGGGGGCTGGAGCTGGGAGTTAAACCCACGTCGGAGTGACAATGGGCACTGTATGCGTAACCACCACCACCCATGTCGGACTCCCTTTCCCTCGAGGTTCAAGTCATCTGAACCACTGTGGTTCCGCCACACTTGATCCCACAGGGTCATAGAAAAGAGGGAGGGGAAGGTGCGGTGGTGCCCACAGCCTAAGGGTCATCTTCTGGGGAGCTGGGGTCACCTCCCACCAAACTGCTCCAACCCCCTGGGCTGAGCGGCAGGCCCAGCTGGCCATGCCCCGGCCCTGCCCAAGTTGAGCACCTGCCTCTGCTCAGACACTTCTGTGGCTCTTCAGCTCCAGACCCCGTCTCACTCCCCACCAGCCCCTCAAGCCCCACCCATTCCACTTCTCAACGTCTTGAAAGGGAGGGGACACCTGAGGTAGCTTTTTGGAGCCTCTGTGGCCAGATCTGGCAGACACCCACCCTGACCCACCCCTGGACTCAGAAAACCAAGACACCCCTGGAGGAGAGGGCAGAGCCTCCATGGACTCCTGCCCACATTGCAAAGATGGGCCTTTCCTGGGGAAAGAACTGCAGGGACCTCGCAACCCCAGCAGCCGGGTGAGCTCTCTGTTTACTCCTCACCCACTGCAGGAAAAGCGGGGAGGTAGGGTCTTCTCCCTTCTCCATGGGAAACTGAGGCCCGTAGGGCTTAAGGGGCAGCCCCGGCGTCACGATGCATGAAAAGAACCCTATTATTCCCTGTGGAGGCTGCTCTGGTGGGGGCCCCTCAGAGGCAGATCCCGGCATTCAGAGGCCAAACCCCACTTGCATGTAAATGCCCTTCAGTTTGTTAAGGGTGTAGCAGGAGCGACGGAAAACAGGAGAAAGAAGGATGCCCCCTCCACCAGCAACCAGGTCCAGACACTCAGCGTCCGGTGGTGGCAAAGACAAGTGGAGTCTACACGGTCCTGAGCTCCCCTGAACACACACCTGTCTTGGACCCCCTCTGGGGGGCTGGCTCCCCCTCACACACACCCAGGACCTCGGGGGTGAGCATCAGGCTGGAGGCTGGCTCTGCCCCAAAGGTCCATGAAGGCCTCTCAGTCAGTCCCTCAGGACCCCAGCTCCTCTCCCTGTGACAGGCACGGGCTGGAGTGAGGATGGGGTGGTGTTTATGACCTCTGGGCGAGTGGGGGGGTGAGGGGCGGGAGTGCAGGGGGAACAAACCAACCCAGCGTAGCCACAGGGTCCTCCCGAGGTTCTCCGCTTCTTCCTTCTCGCGCCACCTGTCAACACCCACCTCTGACCCCCTCCGTCAGCTTCCCCGGCAGAGACTGACGGGCTGAGCCACCTCGCACTCGGCACACACACCCCTGTGCACGGCGTGTGTGCGCAGCGCCCCACCCGCGCGGGTTTCCGAGGACAGACGCCCCCTCCCAGACAGCCCGCCGTCGGCTGGCTCGCTCCGCGGAATCGCAGCGCGGAGCGCACTCACTCCACACGGGCAGGATTCCGCTTGGCAAACACGCGCATTTACACTCACAACACACGCCCCGGCCCCGCGTGCAGTCACACCCAAGACTCACGTCCGGCTCCAAGCTGATGCGGGAGGCACAGCCCGCCCCGGACCTGCGGACCCGCCGCGACGCCGGCGCCCAGGCTCCCTGCACCGAATGTCAACAGTCAGGCGCGGCGGCTGCCTCCGCCCGTGCGCCCGCCGTCTCCATCCGGACCGGCCCCCTCCTCCTCCTCCTCCTCCTCCTCCCCGGCGGCGGGCTGCTCTCGCCGCCCGCCCAGCGCGTGCACCGTCACCGCGGCGCGCACACGCGCACACCGCGCACCCGCCACCCGCCACCCGCCACCCGCCACCCGCCACCCGCACACCCGGCGGCGCGGCTCGGCCCGGGACGCACCCGGCGCGCCCGCCCGCCCGCCCGCAGCCGCGCACACCTGGCGGGCCAGGGGCTGGGGTCCTCCCGCCGCCACCCGCGCGCTGCGGCCGCACCCACCTCGCTCTCCCGCCCCCGCGACACCGCCCAGTGGGCCCGTGGCGCCCACGGTGCTCACCGAGCGCCGCCGCCGCGCAGCTGCCGGAGCGGGAGTGGGAGGTCGGGCACCGCGGCGGACGAGGGCGCGGGGATGGGAGGGGGAGCCCCGCGGGCCCTGAGCGCCGCGACCTCGGTAGGGACGCCTCGTCACCGTCACCGCCGCCCGGGGACTGCCCGCGGCCGCTCCTCGGGAACAAAGGCGCGGGGCGGGGCAGGCGCGCCCCAGGGACCCAGGGGAGGAAGGAGGGAGCAGCCCACCTGCCCACTGAGGTTCCTGGACGAGGAGGCCCCCGGGGCTGCGGGGAAGCGGGTGCAGGAAGACCCTGGGTTCCTGGTCTACTGAAGGCCCTCTGGAGCCGTCTCCAGCCCTGAGAGCGGTGGGCCTGGGAGGGATGCAGTGCTATCGGCACTTGGAACTGGGGGGCTTCAAGGGCTGCCAGAACCCCTGAAAGTGCCCCTGCCTCGGACTGGCAGCCCGGAGTTTTCATTCACTCACTCCACACGGACCTCAGCCTCTGCCCAGCCAAGGGCACTCGGAACCTGAGGCTGAAGGAACGAAGAACCTTCTAGGCAGTTTCCAGGCAGCCTTGGGATGCCCACGTCTCTTCCCCGAAGCCTCCACGGGGGCGGCCTCTGAATATGGCTTGCACACCTCGGTGATGAGGAGCTCACTCCCTAAGGGGCTGACCTGGACGCCCTGGAGCAGCCCTCGGGGCTAGAAAACCTTTTCTTTCAGGGCCCACAAATGGCCTTGCTTCTGTCTGTTGGCCATGGCCTCACTCTGCTCTGGCCACAGTGGCTTTCTGCTTCTAGAACATACTTAGGGCCTTGCACCAGCTGTTCTGCCTGCAGGAATACTCTTCCACCCCATCTCCTGAGACCCTCCCACCCCCCCTCCCCCATCCATTCAACACCCCTCGCCAGCACCTTTTCCACGCGGCTACCCCTTGTGTCCTTCAGGACTCAGCCCAAATGTCACCTTGTCAGAGAGAACTTCCACCTCTCCCAGAGTCCCTCACACCCGCTAGTCACTCTTCCCCTCGATGCCCCGTTTGTTTCTTCAGCATCTGAAAAGTTCACTCTGACATTTTCTTGTCTATGTGTCTGTAGTCTGTCTCCCCCACTAGAATGTGTGCCCCATGGAGGCAGGACCCTTGTCTGCATGGAGACAAGGCACTATAACCCCAGGGCCTGACCTACAGCAGGATGGGAGGGAGACCGGGTGGCCAGCCCATGGTCTGAGTCCCATTGGCAGCCTGGTCCATCACCCAAAAGGCAGTCTGCTCAGCCGTTCAAGGGTAACATCTGGCACGGTGTTGGCAGAGGACCGGTGCTCCATTCCTGTCCGCCAAGTAAATGAACAGACACAGGAACATTCCTCAGAAAGTCTGAGACTCCAAACAGCGGGTCCTGCCCTCCCCTGTTCTGGACTCTGCCCTGAGCTCTTGCAGATCCACGATGTGAGCATTTTCTTAAAACCTAAAACGCAGGGCCATTCCCAAGCTTCTAGTCTATTGGAACTCCCCAGACAGCTCTGATTCCCTCACCCCCTGCCCAGGCACAGACAGGATTGGAGGCCAAAATGGACTTCTTTATCCCGGCTGAAGTGAACCTCCTAGACCTGGATCCAGCCCCCAGGGCAGTATGGGTCCCAATTCTGACATCTCGACTGTTGGGATGGTGCCAAGGTTCCTGCCATCAGCAGTGGCACCAGCATGCTGTCCGCAGCCTTCCTCACCAAGCCGCTCATAAACACATCGAGCAGGACTCAACCAATGGCAGTCACTCATCAACCCCCCGCCCCTAGCTCGCATTCCTCTGTCACCTACAAGGCTTTGCTGGGGGGAAAAGAAACATTTATTGCTGAATCTCACAACTCTTACATATTTCTAGTCTGGAAAATTAATCAGAAAAGCAAATAAGCTTTCCCCAGCAGGGTGGATTCTCAGGGCATCCACTCGCCGCCCTTTTCTAGGTGCCCCCACACCATCTTATATAACAAAGAGCTAATATACTAATTAGACCAGAGGGCAGAACGACCTTCCTTCGACCAGTGGGGCCAAGGGGCAACTGGACCAGTGGGCGGGGCCAAGGGGCAACTGGACCAGTGGGGCAGCCAGGGCTGCGAAGGCCTACTCTTGCAGGAACTTTGTGCATCAGGCCTCTAGTCTCTTTAATAACAGACTCTAAAGCTTGGCCAGGACTTGTTTATGGTCTATGGACTTATTTCCTCTTTGTAAAGGTAGAAAGCACCTTCCCTGTCTCCTGCCTTTGGCACATGCTCTATTCTCTGAGAAGCAGTGTGCACAGTAGTTGTGAGCACTGCCACTTACTAGCTGTTTTTATTTAACCTCTGCACCTCGGTTTTGTCATCTGAAACATGGGGAGAACAATAGCACCAAGATCACAGCATTGTTATGAAGAGTAAATCAATTTTTCCTGCAAAGCATTTACAACATGACATATAATAAGCATTCAAAAATTAACGATTAATAGCCCTACGTGGTTTGGCTCAGTGGACTGAACGTTGGCCTGTGGACTGAAGGGTCCCAGGTTCAATTCCGGTCAAGGTCATGTACCCGGGTTGCGGGCTCAGTTGGGGGCATGCAGGAGGCAGCCAATCAATGATTCTCTCTCATCAATGATGTTTCTATCTCCCTCTCCCTTCTTCTCTGAAATCAATAAATATATATTTTTTTAATTAACGATTAATGGTCTATCATAAAAATTAGTACAGTCATGGAGCGGGAGCAGCCTCCTCTGTAAGCAACCTGGGCTGCAGCCTTCCCAAGTGTGAAAGCTGGAGTTACCGCAAATGGCTGCATCCTGTCTTCTGATCGCTTCCTCATCCACGAACTCTGCTCTGCTCCTGTGATTCCAAAGAGCACCCTTGTTCTTTGGCTCAGAAAACAGAGCAGCTCCATTAGCCTCAGGCCATTCGAGCAGGCAGGAAGGAGGTCTCACTCTCTGTTCTTCCTTCGCTCTTGTCTTGGGCTGAGGTAGCTGGCCCACCTCAGTCTCGGGCTCGCCTCCCTACCAGCCTCCCCACAGGTTCTGAGCTGTGTTCTGTTCATTTGTCTTCCATCCAGTGAGCTCCCTCTCTGGGCTAGGACCTCAGGAGACAGAGGAAAACAACGTGCAAAAGGCCCTGCCCTCATGGAGCTTACATCCCAGGAGGCCCCAGAACGGTGAACAAATAGACCAATGAGATCATGTCTGCTGGTGGTGAGAGCTATGCAGGAAAGAAGATGAGGGAGAAGCTCCTTATGTCCGAGGGCACTTGGCACACAGTAAGCTTCGCAGGTTGCCTGAAAATGAATCCACGTCCCCTTCTGTCGGGGTGTCCTAGGGTGCTCCTAAGCCAGCCACAATGGCCTCTTTCTTTTTCCCTGCAGACATGCACAGCTGAACACTCAGAATTTCATTCCTGCGCCCTTCCCAACACTCTTGTCTCAAGCTCTAGAGCAAGCATGTCAAATTCAAAGGCTAACACGGGCCAAATAAACAAGGTTTAAGTTCATGCGGGCCACAAAAGCTTCAATTTTCATAGAAACATAGGTTTAGCCCTAGCTGGTTTGGCTCAGTGGATAGAGCGTCAGCCTCCGGACTGAAGGGTTCGGGTTCCATTCCAGTCAAGGGTACATGCCCGGGGTTGCAGGCTCGATCCCCAGTAGGGGGCATGCAGGAGGCAGCGGATCAATGATTATCTCTCATCATTGATGTTTCTATCTCTCTCTGCCTCTCCCTTCCTCTCTGAAATCAATAAAAATATATTTAAAAAGAAAAAAAAAGAAATGTAGGTTTATTTCGATAAAGACATGCTGAATATAAGGGCTGAAATAAATGAGTAATTATTAGCATAAAATAATAGAACATTTTAATAAAAATTAATATTTTTTCTTAAACATTAACTTACCAGACACTCAATAACTCTACACAAATTAATAAGCGTAATGCAAATAAAGTTATTTTTCTTGTTCTCCGGAAGCGAAATATTTCCTGTTGCGCACACCAAACAAGTCAGCCCAAGACTAATGACATGGCAATCAGCTGCTAAAATACTCGCTGCTAGTATTAGTGGAGAGAAATGGTGCACCTGCGCGTAAGGTGCATAAGGGAAATGAATGCAACACAATTATTGTAATTAGTCATTAGCGAACGTTGTAGTTTGTTATTAATAATTATGTATAACAGGATATTGTAAAAATTAAGTTATGAAATTTTATTAAAACGTTCTTACATACCGTTATATTGGCTAGGCTGCAAAAACATTCGTTGTGGGCCACATGCAGCCCACGGGCCACGAGTTTGACGTGCTTGCTCTAGAGCAGGGGTGGGCAAACTTTTTGACTCGAGGGCCACAATGGGTTCTTAAACTGGACCGGAGGGCCGGAACAAAAGCATGGATGGAGTGTTTGTGTGAACTAATATAAATTCAAAGTAAACATCATTACATAAAAGGGTACTGTCTTTTTTTTTTTTTTAGTTTTATTCATTTCAAACAGGCCGGATTCCGGCCCGTGGGCCGTAGTTTGCTCACGGCTGCTCTAGAGGAATTTCTACCCTTTCTCTACGTTATTTTGGAGTCCAAGGCACCATTCCCTGAACATCAGGAGTTCCCAGGTGGCCTGAGTCACCTTTCCCAGAGCTCCTGTCATGTCCACATCATCATTTAATTCTTTCTTTCTCTTGGGACAGAACTGGGTCCAGAGTACCCGTCCACCTCACTGCTTCCTGTACCGTCTGAAGTCATCAGTGAGATAAGAGGGAGCAGATGCACGGCTCTTAGCTAATCAGGATTCCTGGCAGATGTCCGCTGAGGTGCAGGCATCCATCACGTCTACACTTTATTCCTGGGGCCAGTTCAGGGAGCTGTGTAAGAGCATCATCCCTGTTCTCCAGTGGACCAGCCCACGGCGTACCCCCCAGACGACATCACTCCCGTCCCTCTTTCCTTCAACCGCCCGGAGGACAGGCCGGGCTCACTTAGAATCTAGTGCAAGGAGGTCCTGATGGGGAAAGTGGGAAGAAAGGCCCAGGATCAGGTCCAGCAGGAGCCTTGGGAAGGGGTGTGGCGGCAGCAGGGCCACGCAGGATATCTCTGTTGAGACCACTAGCAGCGGTCACACCTGTCCACGGTATGAATGAAGAGTGGGCAGGAGCCTGGAGCAGGAATCTGGGCCCGGAAAAGCCCTGAGTGCCCAGCCGGTCACCCAGACTGCGGGTCCCAGCTGGCTTTTCTAGCATGGGGGAGGAAAGAGACAGGGAAGGCAAGGCTGCCTCCACCCGGGTCAAAGCAGGGGCTGCCCTTCTCCCTCTTAAAGAGGAACCAGCCGACCTCCAGGCTTTGAGAATCTCTGCAGGCATCATTCCACTTGAGAGCCATGATCTCCCTCAGAGAAGGGAGGGAAACTAGGATCCTCCCATTTTACAGAGGACAAAGCAGGCGTCGTGAGCTGCCTCAGATCATTCGGTGCCGGACAAACTATTTACAGGACCATGGGAGGCCTCCCCACCACTGAGGGCAAGGGGACCCCAATGTGGGCTTATGGACCAGTGTGGCTGCATAAGTACACACTGTGGGGGGCAAAGAATGGGATTCCGGGCTGCGGATCACTCACCGGGAGGGAGACTCCAGGTCAGCACGGCCGAGGATGCGATGCTGCTGGGGGCTGTAGAGCCACTGGAAGGCGGTCAGCGTCCTCTCCTCAATTCGGAAACGCCCTTCCTGCACGTACCTGCAGGGCAGGAGAGAGAAGGAGGGAGGTGGGCAGGGCTCTGCAGAGCTCTCTTGGGGAACTGGCCTGGCTTGGTGGAAAAAGATAGACGTGGGGTACCTGTCCCCCACTACCCCTCCCTCCCCCCCCCCCCCCGCCCGCTCATCTGCCAGAAGACCAGTTCCCAGAGGGCCCCAGTGAAAATTCCCTGAAGAGGAGGCAGCTACAGAGAGCAAGTTTTTTTTTGTTTGTTTTTTTTTAATATATTTTATTGATTTTTTACAGAGAGGAAGGGAGAGAGATAGAGAGTTAGAAACATCGATGAGAGAGAAACATCGATCAGCTGCCTCCTGCACAGTCCCTACTGGGGATATGCCCGCAACCCAGGCACATGCCCTTGACCAGAATCGAACCCGGGACCCTTCAGTCCGCAGGCCGACGCTCTGTCCACTGAGCCACACCGGCTTCGGCCAGAGAGCAAGTTTTAACTCCATAGGTGGAACGGCTTTCTAAAAGTTAGTTGTCGGGAGTTGGAAGGAACCCATCGGAAGGAGTGAGTTCTCTGTCACGGGAGGTATGTAAGCAGAGTGCGGGTAGGGAATTCAAGCATCAGACTGGGGTCCATTCTCCAAGTCCCCTACAGTACTGACTGAGACACTGGGCTTCTTGATTTCACAGCAGGAGAAGGGCTGCTCTGGAGAGGGTGTCACGAGCCAAATGCAGGCTTAGGTCTTCCAGGACCTCAAGGGTCCCAGCCACCTTCCAGATAGACTATCGGCCTCGGGTAAGGGCAGGGAAAGCCGGACGGGGCACGGTGAACACAAAAGGATCTCTGCCACTCTGGCCGCCCCTCCTGGTAGAACCATGAATCCATGGATTAACTCAACATGTATTGCGTGCCTATGATGATGAACAAAAGAGACTTAATCCCTGCCCTCCTGGAGTTTACTGTTTTGTGGGAGAGAAACCATCAGGCCCCTTTATACGTTACCAGTGGGAGTGGGAGAGGGAGGGGTACAACCCTTCTGCAGGACAACCCGGCAATGCCCAAGTTACAATTCCCCGGTAGCCCCACGATCCCCTTTTGGAGAAGGACTCCACTCCAGCACGTGGACACGGTTGTCTGTGGCATTGTCTATAACAAAAGCCCAAGCTCTCATCGGTCAGGGGCTGGTTAAATAAACTACGGAGCAGCCGTATTAAAAAATATATATATTTCCAATGAGGGCATTCCCTGAGTGCTCTCATGCAAAGATCTGCAAGACACAGCCTTCAGATAAAAAAGCAGGTGCAGAAGAGCAGTATGTGTACTTTATGTTAAAAGGGGGGGAGAAGGAATGAAGTATAAATCCGTATTTGCTTATCTTTATATACAGAAACTCTGGAGCCGTGGTCGGCAAACTGCAGCTCGCGAGCCACATGCGGCTCTTTGGCCCCTTGAGTGTGGCTCTTCCTAAGCCTTAGGAGTACCCTAATTAAGTTAATAACAATGTACCTACCTATATAGTGTAAGTTTAAAATTTTGGCTCTCAAAAGAAATTTCAGTCGATGTACTGTTGATATTTGGCTCTGTCGACTAATGAGTTTGCCAACCACTGCTCTGGAGACACAAAAGCTAATAAAAATCGTTATTATTAGCTTGGGTGGGGAGAAGGGGGAACTGGGTGAGTGGGGGCTGAGGGAGGTGACGTTTTTAACAATGTTATCTTTTCATACAAGAGAGGTTTTACCTATTACAAATGTGTGTGTGTGTGTGTGTGTGTGTGTGTGTGTGTGTGTGTGTGTGTGATTACAAACTGTAAAGTGCTAAGAGGAAAAAAAAGTTGTGCAGCTGCTCCGATACTGCCCCATGGGGCCGAGGCTATTGGCTGGAGCAGGAGATTTCCCAGAAGGCACGGCTGCTGGAGAAAAGAGTGTTTTCCTTGCTCCCAGGCCTCCCGTATCAGAGCATCTGGCTCCTGCCTGTTTCCTTCACTCTCCTCCGCAGGACCTGATGGGCACTTTGGGAAGACCATCCAGGCTGCTGAGTGGGAAAGAGCAAGGCAGACGGGCTAGATGCTGTTGCAGGGGTGGGCGGGGGGGGGGGGGGGGGGGGGCGGGGGGGGCGGGGGGGGGGCGGGGGTGCCTTGTAAAGGGGATGGTGCTGGAGAGGGAGAGAAATGGGTGGGCTCTCAAGTGGGCTAAGAAGGCAGCGCTGGCTGCGCCGAGTGATGGGTTGGACATGGGTGAGGGGGAGTCGGGCAGCAAGGCTGTTCCCCGGTTCCTGGTTTGTGCAGGCACTGGCCTCGGTGCCATTCACGCTGGCAAGCACATGTTTGGGAGGGACGATCCCGACTTTAACTTTGGACATGATTCTCCTCTGGGACCTGCTTCCTGCCCCAAGATGATACTCCTCCTGTAAAATCTACCTCAAAACTCGGCTCCTCCAGGAAGCCCACCCTGGTTAATCCCATCCTATTCTGATGACAAGTTTCCATGCCTTTCCCTGCCCTTGGGCTCCTCGGGACTCAGCCTTGAATGGCACGCTCTTGCCATCTCTGTGGGAGCAACTAATAACACCAATTGCCTCCAAAGAAGAGAAGTGAGCCCGGCCGGTGTGCTCAGTGGTTGAGCGTCAACCTATGCACCAGAAAGTCACCGGTTGGATTCCTGGTCCGGGCACATGCCTGGGTTATGGGCTCAATCACTGGGGGTCATGCAGGAGGCAACCTATCAATGTTGATGTTTCTCTCTCATCGATGTTTCTATCTCTCTCTTCCTCTCTCTCTAAAATCAATATTTTTTTAAAAAAAATTCTTTTTTAAGAAGAGAAGTGAGTGGCTGGGGAGCATTGTAACCCTAACCCTAACCCTAACCCTTTTTGAACTTGAACCATGGAAATATATTATGCTTTCAAGAAGTAAACATTGTGTGTGTGTGTGTGTGTGTGTGTGTGTGTGTGTGTGAACTCTGCTGATGATGGAGCCTTAGGGCATTAGGACAAAAAACAAACACAAGAGGCCACTCATTGGTCCAACAGCTATATTTCACACATGAGGACACGAAGCCCAGAGCAGGCACAGACTGGTCAAGGAAGCCAGAGCCAAGACCAATGGTGGTGACCCCTCACTCCCAGGCTTGACCCCACGAGGCGCACACAGGTCCCTAGGCTGCGAGAGGAATAGGCCCACACAGGAACCATCCCCACCCAAGTTCTCTCCTCACCCACCGCTCACCCCTGCCAACGGGGGAGGACAAAGCCGCAGCCACAAGCACACCCCCACTTCCTTGCTGCCACAAAACCCAGCCACCTTCCCCTCCCCTCTCCGTCTACTCCCTTCCCCCAGGGACAGGGGAAGGGACCGTCCTCCACTCTCTGCAGGCTCCCCGACCTGGATTCCACTTCCCAGCTATACTAGTGGGTGAGTGATTTTCCACAGCGAGTCCCAGATTCCGCATCTGTCAAACGGGAGTGATAATGATGCCCACTGTGAAGGGCTGTTGCAGGACTAAATGAGATGCGAGGGCAGCTCTTTGCCACACCATCACCTTCCCTCCCCATCGTCCTCAGCGGCCTGTCTACCGGGCCCTACACCGTCACCAATGACAGGCACATCCACTCCCTGCACATTCTCCTCCAAGCCCCACATCAAACCCCTTGGACCTTGTTGATCCCATTTTACAGATGAGGAGGAAGAGGCTGGGGGAGGGAAATGAACTTGCCCAAGGTCGTTCACGCAGGAAGCAGCAGAGGCCGGCCTTCCTTGCACCTTCAGCTGGAGGCATCTGGTTTCCTCCTAACCAGCCTGCTCCACACACATCCTCTGCCCCTCCCCACCGGCCTCCACTTCCCAACACCCACGCTGCTGCCCCAGAGGGGTAGCCTCTTCCCCTGCATAGCAGACATCACGCAAACTGCTCGTCTGCTTCTTCCAACCCTGCTCCCTTCCGGCCTTTCCCGTCATTACATGCCACCCCCTCCCCATTGACACGTACAAGCCCCCGCATCCCTGTGCTTCTAGAAGCGTGCCTGCCTTTTCTAATCTCACAGCCTCCCTCCCGCTCCGCTCTGACCTGCACTGCTCTCCCTCCATCTCTACTCCCGACCTGCCCGCCCGCCCCACCTGCTCGAACCAGCCTCTGAGAATCGGTCCCCAAACCCCAGCCAGAATCCCAGCCGGCTCCAAGGCTCCCAGGATGCTTTGCGTAACCTTGCTCACAGTGTTGCTCTCTGCCCGCCCGCGAGCGAGTTATTTATGAGCCTGTCTGTCTCCCCGCGAGAGTGCAAGACTGTGTCTGGGCGCCTCTGCAAGCCCTGCCACAGCCTCGCGGAAAGCCGGCAACAGCGCCGTGCAGCCTCCTGGCCACCTGAGCCGGCCTGCCGTGGAGATCACACCAGCCACGGTGACCACTGACCCCTCACACCCTGGGGAAGCTCTGATTATCCCCATCAATAAGTACAACTTCGCTTAAGAAGTGTATTTGCTGAATTGGGCCACACTGGATACACGGAAAAACAGAAGAGCTCCCGTCCCCAAATATCTCCCTCGTGAACCTGCCATGTCCCTGAAATGCCGCTGGCCGTGCCCTGAAGGAGATTAAATACAGCAGGGGGTCAGCCTTGTAGACCACTGATCAGCCTTTCAGACTTTAGCAAAAACCAGCGTGTCCGATTCTCCTCGGGAGAGCAGGAGCATTGTCAGGGACACACTGAAGGGAAGGGGGAGAGAAGAGGAAGGGTGGGAGCTGCTCAAAGAAACAGGCCCCAGGCTGTGGGGGTGGGTGACACCCCCAGAGGATGCAACCCATTACCGAGGAGAGAAGGGCCAGGCACTTCACAGGTTACACCCATGATTTAAGTCCCCAAACACAGGGGTGGGTCAGGCAGTCACTGAAACCTGAGCCTTAAGAACAGGATGCTAAGTGGAAGAAGCCAGTCACAACAGACCATTTCTACGAAATGTCCAGAATCGGCAAATCCGTAGAGACAGAAAGTAGATTAGCGGTTGCTTACGGCGGGGGAGGGGGGTGAGTGGCAATGGAGAAGGACTGCTAAAGATTACAGGAAAATGTCCTAAAATTGATTATGGTGATGGTTGCACAATATTTTTTTTATAGTTGCACAATTCGGTGAATATACTAAAAACCCCTTAATTTTACACTTTAAATGAGTGAGTTGCGTGGTATGTGAATTCTATTTCAATAAATCTGTAATAAAAAATATATATACTAGCCCTAACCAGTTTGGCTCAGTGGATAGAGCGCCAGCCTGCGGACTGAAAGGTCCCAGGTTTGATTCCGGTCAAGGGCATGTACCTTGGTTGCGGGCACATCCCCAGTAGGGGGTGTGCAGGAGGCAGCTGATTGGTGTTTCACTCTCATCGATGTTTCTAACTCTCTATCCCTCTCCCTTCCTCTCTGTAAAAATCAATAAAATATATTAAAAATATATATATATATACTATCAACAAAAATATATATATTTAAAATAAATAAATATCCACGAGTGTGTACTGACATCAATGGTTGAAAAGTAAATGAAGAGGAGGAAAGAGACAGGCTTCTCACGCAGAAGAATTCCGAGCCATGTATGTAAATGCCCCGCCCTCGACGAGGCAGCTCGCAAGTCCACTCCACTGAAATGTGGCTTCACATAGCGACTCCCTCCCAAAGGGTACGCTCAGAAAATGGGGTTGGGGTGGAGAGGCCTGACAAACACTCCCTCAGCAACACGGCCAAGGTCAACAGCAACAGTGACAAATCATTGGCTAGTGTGTCCCCTTCCTATGAGGTGAGGCCTGCCCCTGTGGTCCTCCTCCCCAAAACTCGTAACCCCAGTCTAACTATGAGAAAGCATTCCAGGCGAGGGACCAGTACTCCTCAAAATCGTCAAGGCCAGCAAACACAAGGGAAGTCTGCGAAACTGTCACAGCCAAGAGGAACCGCAGGAGGTGTGACAGCTAAACACCATGTGGTATCGGATGGGACCCTAGAACAAAACAACAAGACATTGGGGGGAAACTAAGGGAATCTGCATAGCCTGTGGACTGTAGCTAATAATAACAATAATATGTCAATACTGGTTCATTAATGTAACAAATGTACTGTACTCATGTAAGATGCTAGCCAGGGGGACACAGGGGTGGCATATAGGGGAATTCTCTGTACTGTCATCTCACTTTTTCTGTAAATCTAAAACTGCTCTGAAGCCCTGACTGGTCTGGCTCAGTGGATAGAGCGTCAGCCTGCGGACGGAAGGGTCCCAGGTTCGATTCCGGTCAAGGGCATGTGCCTTGGTTGTGGGCACATCCCCAGTAGGAGGTGTGCAGGAGGCAGCTGATCGATGTTTCTCTCTCATCGATGTTTCTAGCTCTCTATTCCTCTCCCTTCCTCTCTGTAAAAAATCAATAAAAATATTTTTAAAAATAAATAAATAAAATAAAACTGCTCTGAAATATGAAATTTACTAAGAGATAAAAAAAACTAATTCCCATGGTAAATGGCTTTTACAAAGCAATATGAAAAAATACATACTGTGCAAATCAATAGGGAAAAGGGGGGTAAAGGAAATTAATAAGTAGTTTACAACAATAGAAACACAAATGACCAATAAACATTTAAAAATGCAACTTTTGCCCTAGCTGGGTGGCTCAGTTGGTTAGAGCATCGTCCCAATACACCAAAGTTGTGGGTTCAATCCCTGGTCAGGGCACATACAGGAAGCAACCATGAATGCATAAATAAACAAAACAACAAAATTGATATTTCTCTCCCTTTCTCTCTCTCTAATATCAATTAATAAATAATTGTTTTAAAAAGCAATTTTTCTGCCTGAGCTGGTTTGGCTTAGTGGATAGAGCAGCGGTTCTTAACCTGTGGGTCGCGACCCCTTTGGGGGTCGAAAGACCCTTTCACAGGGGTCGCCTAAGACCATCAGAAAACACATATATAATTACATATTGTTTTTGTGATTAATCACTATGCTTTAATTATGTTCAATTTGTAACAATGAAAATACATCCTGCATATCAGATATTTACCTTACTATTCATAACAGTAGCAAAATTACAGTTATGAAGTAGCAACGAAAATAATTTTATGGTTGGGGATCACCACAATATGAGGAACTGTATTAAAGGGTCTCGGCATTAGGAAGGCTGAGAACCACTGGGATAGAGCATCGGCCTGTGGACGGAAGGGTCCTGGGTTTAATTCTGGTCAAGGCACATGCCCGGGTTGTGGGCTCTATCCCCAGTAGGGGGCATGCAGGAGGCAGCCAATCAATGATTCTCTCGCATCATTGTTTCTATCTCTCTCTCCCTCTCCCTTCCTCTGGGAAATCAATTAAAAAATATTTTTTTAAAAAAAGCAATTTCTTGCCGAAACCGGTTTGGCTCAGTGGATAGAGCGTCGGCCTGTGGACTGAAGGGTCCCAGGTTCGATTCCGGTCAAGGGCATGTACCTGGGTTGCGGGCATATCCCCAGTAGGAGATGTGCAGGAGGCAGCTGATCGATGTTTCTCTCTCATCGATGTTTCTAACTCTATCTCTCTCCCTTCCTCTCTGTAAAAAATCAATAAAATATATTTAAAAAAAAAAAAAAAGCAATTTCTCTTTAAGTGAAAATAATGAAAATTAAAACAATAATGAGAGACCATTTTTCACTGATGAAATTGACTAAGATTTTAAAATCTGTTCATTCCCATTGTAAGCAAAATTGTGGGGAAAGTGGCATCACTGGAGATGGTAGGAAATGGTTCGGCTTCTTTGCAGGTCAGGGTGTCAGGATCTTTTACAATGTGCTCATGCTTTTACTCTGCCATTTCACTTTGAAGACCATGTCCGACCATCATCTCTGCATATGTTTGCATGGATCGGCTTCAGAGATGTTCACTGCAGCCATGTTCATAACCTCGAAATATTCAAAATACCAATAAGGCCATCATAGAGGCTGAGTGAAGAGGTTGTGGCCCAACCTACAATGGAACACTCTGCAGCCAATTAAAAGAACGCTGGCAGCGCACTCCGCACTGCTCTCTAACCACTCACACAGCCTTGGCCGCTACTCTCTGTCACCCGCTCTCCCAGACGCTAAGGCCTGCCATCAGAAATTGGGCAGGGCTCAGCACAGGCCTTAGATATGGTAGGAATGCTGAAAAGATATTTAATATCTTGAACTAATAGACCCATGAAATTCTAATTTAATTTTTGGTACTTTATGGTTTGGAGAAGGAAAGTCCGAAGGAAGGGCAAGTGGACATGAGTTGCTGTTTGTTTGGTTTTGGGTTGTTTTTTTAAAATATATTTTTATTGATTTCAGAGAGGAAGGGAGAGGGGAGAGAAATAAAAACATCAATGGTGATAGAGAATCACTGACAGTTGCCTCCCACATGCCCCCACTGGGGATCAAGCCCACAACCCAGGCATGTGCTGACAGGGAATCAAACCATGACCTCCTGGTTCATAGGTCCATGCTCAACCACTGAGCCACACCAGCTGGGAAGTTTGTGTGGGTTTTTTAATAAGTCCATCATTACAGTTGAGTATTTTCACTGCCCTAAAAATCTTCTGTGCTCTGTCTATTCATCTCCCCTCTCACCATACACACACACACACACACACACACACACACACCTGGAGACCCCTGAACTTTTAACCTTTTTAGTTTTACCTTTCCAAGAATGTCATATAGCTGGAATCACACAGTATGTAGCTTTTCCAGATTGGCTTTGTTCACTTAGTGATATGCATTTAAGTTCCTCTATGTCTTTTCGCAGCTTGATAGCTCATTTCTTTTTAGTGCTGAATAGTATCCCATTGTTTGGATGTACTAATCTATTTGTCCACTCACCTACTGAAGGATGCCTTGGTTGTTTTATAATTATAATTTAACAATTATAAATAAAGCTTCGATTAACATGCATGTGCAGGTTTTTGTGTGGATATAAGTTTTCAACTCCTTTGGGTACATACTGAGAAGTGTAATTGCTGGATCGTATGGAAGAGTATGTTTAGTTTTGTGAGAAACCACCAACCTGTCTTCCAAAGTGACAGTGCCATTGTTACTCACACCAACGATCTTTGAGAGTTCCTGGTGCTCCACATCCTCGCCAACACTTGGTGCCATCAGTGTTCCAGAATTTGGCCATTCTGGCAGGTGTGGAGTGGTATCCCACTGTTGTTTAAAACCATTACTTTTTTTACCACTACTTTTTTAAAAAGACCCCCATTCTCCCACAAATTCAAACATGGTAATTGGTTACCACACTTAGACCTTAGGCCAGTGATGGCGAACCTATGACACGCATGTCAGAGGTGACATGCAAACTCATTTTTTTGGTTGATTTTTCTTTGTTAAATGGCATTTAAATATATAAAATAAATATCAAAAATATAAGTCTTGCCAGCTCCGGTTTGGCTCAGTGGATAGAGCATCGGCCTGCGGACTGAGGGGTCCCGGGTTTGATTCCAGTCGGGGGCATGTGCCTTGGTTGCGGGCATGTCCCCAGTGGACATGCTAAGCTCAAAAGGTTCGCCATCACTGCCTTAGACAAAGGTTCTGCCTTGGGTTTTCACTTTTAAAAAGCATGTGAGCCCTGGCCAATGTGGCTCAGTTGGTTGAGCATTGTCCCATGAACCAAAAGGTCGCCAGTTCGATTCCCATTCAGGGCACATGCCAGAGTTGCAGGCCTGATCCCCAGTACCGGGCGTGCAGGAGGCAGCTAATCAATGTTTCTCTCTCACAGATGTTTCTCTCTCTCCTCCCTTCCTCTCTCTCGAAAATCAATTTTTAAAAAAACATTTTAAAAGCATGTGAAGCATTTTATTTTATGAGAGAACCACTAAAGTCTTGCCCCATATTTGTGGTTATTTAGGTGTGCCTATGCTCTTATGTACTGTGAATATATAAAAAGGTTAGCCAATCTGAATGGCTAAAAAATACCAAGGAGCTTAACAGCTATGCATATACATTCATTTCCTGTGACACTACTATGCCCTATAACAATAGTTTAGGGTGAGAACCTGGACATCTTTTTTCTAACTAATCACTTGAAACCTCCCTCCCCTTCAAAGTCTAAAGCGTAATATCTTGCTTTTGAATTTTCCAAAGCCCCAGAACCTTACTCTAGTCTTGCTTCTGAAATGTGTACCAGATCCAAAGAAAACTGCAACTACCTTCTATTGCTCTTGCCTATCTGCACCACAAGGTGGCATTGTTGAACACCAGTCTTGCACAGCCCCCTGTCGGCAAACTCATTAGTGGACAGAACCAAATATCAACAGTACAACGATTGAAATTTCTTTTGAGAGCCAAATTTTTTAAACTTAAACTATATAGGTAGGTACATTGTTATTAACTTAATTAGGGTACTCCTAAGGCTTAGGCAGAGCCACACTCAAGGGGCCAAAGAGCCGCATGTGGCTCGCGAGCCGCAGTTTGCCGACCACTAGACTCCTAAACTGCTGTAGGGGGACGTCCTTGCTCCTTGTGTCTGCTGTTTCTGCCTGATGTCCCACACTAGGGCTCCCAAGTTGGCTCCTTGCTTCATGTTCAGACATTATTCTCTCAGATGCGATCCTGAGCAGCATCCACAGCTTTCAGGTGTTGAGCTTGAATCATTCACCACCTATACTCCCGTGTTTTTCTTGGTAAGCATTACAGACTGATGGATGCTTGTGTCCTTGTCCCTGCCCTCCCCCAATTCATATGTTGAAGCCCTAAACCCCCCGCCCCCCATCTGACTGTATTTGGAAATAGGCCCTTTTTGGAACAAACTAAGGTTAGGTAGTTCCCTGACCCAACAGGATTAGTGTCCTTATAAAAAGAGACACCAGAGCCCTAGCCAGTTTGACTCAGTGGATAGAGCGTCGGCCTGCAAACTGAAAGGTCCCAGGTTCGATTCCAGTCAAGGGCACATGCCTGGGTTTGGGGCTTGATCCGCAGTGGGAGACTTGCAGGAGGCAGCCAATCCATGATTCTCTCTCATCATGGATATTTCTATCTCACTCTTCCTTCCTCTCTGAAATCAATAAAAATATATTTAAAAGAGAGAGAGAGAGAGAGAGACCAGAGAGCTTGTGTGCTCTCTCCTCGTCATGTAAGGACACATGGGAAGGCAGCTCTCTGCAAGCCAGGAAGAGAGGCCTCACAGAACCCAAGCATGACCCTGATCTTAGACTTCCAGCCTCCAGAACGATGAGAAGATAAATTTCTGTTGTTTAAACCAACCAGCCTGCAGTATTTATTTAAATTTTCTTATAAGAGTGCTTCTTACATTTAGCATATTAACATTTAACCTGCTATGTGGGAATATTGTTACCGAGCTTCTAGTTTACCTTTTAACTTTATTGCAGGTTTGCATGACTTGTTTTTCTTGCCCAACAATTCACCATTAGTCGCCCTCTCTCCCACTCACAAGTTCTGTGGTTTGGATGGAGCTGACTGCAGCCCCAGCTCCATGGGTGGACACATGACCCAGCCTGGCCAATCTGAGCAGTCCAGCACCCTGACCACAGTGGTTGCCTCAGGGATACCCATGTGACCCAAATCATGCCAATGAGATGACATCCTGAGACTTGGGCTGGAACCACTGAAAAAGAAGAGCTCTCTTTCCATGGTGGTCACTAACCTGGGGGCTGCCTGCAGCTGACAGCCACCTCGCATCCACACGGGAATAAAAGCGGAACAGAGGGCCCTAGCCATTTTGGCTCAGTGGGTAGAGCAGCGGCCTTCGGACTGAAGGGTCCCGGGTTCGATTCCAGCCAAGGGCACATGCCCAGGTTGCAGGCTTGATCCCAAGTGTGGGGCGTGCAGGAGGCAGCCAATCAATGATTCTCTCTCATCATTGATGTTTCTATCTCTCCCTCTCCCTTCCTCTTTGAAGTCAATAAAAATATATTTTTTTAAAAAGTGGAACAGAGAGACAAAGAGAGTAGAGTATTATTTGGTGCTATTATTTGAGCACCTGAATGCAGTTGTGCCTGAAACCTGGAGTTTTCAGTTCTGTGAGCCAATAATTTCCCTTTTTCTCTTAAGCCAGTTTGAGTTGAGCAAACTGACTCAACCTGAAACCCTGGAACCAGGGGCCAAGGCTGACCATGTTAGGAGCATGCCGTGGGGTTCAGAGGGTTTCTTGCCCTTAAGGGTGCTCCCTGCCAGGCTGCCTCACCACTCAAGCCACTTCTTTCAGGACCTCCTCAAAGCAACAGGCTTTCATCTGGGGAGGGGGAGGTGGCCCAAAACCTAATTAGAGGCACTAACAATGATTCGTGCATCACCAGGCAGAGAGAGTCAGAGCAGAAATCCAAGCCCTGTCCCTTTAAAACTTCCTGTTTCCTCCATGAAGTGAGGGAAGGAGTGAAACTAAGCAAATTTAGTTTAATCTCAGAAGTCCTGGGGTCCCAGGGTGACGCTTCCTTTTTAGGGAGAGGACACTGAGTAACTGCCAGCTCTTCAAACAGATTAACTCTGCCTTGGTCTGATTTATGCATTTTGGGCTTCATTTGAAGAGTGGTTCCACTGCTAAATAACAATTTTGAATATCTGGACTTTGATTCTTGGAATCCCCCCAGGATGGGGATGGGTGAGCAGGCTGCAAACCCAGTGACTCCTCCTGCTCTGACATGCTGGGATTTTCTAACAATGTGAACTTGGATGCGTGGCCAGACTGGAAGCAAAACAGAGGATCAGTTACGCAAGACCTGGGTTCAAACCCTGACTCTGCTACTTGCTTGCTGGGTGACCCTGGCTAACCACTTTCCTTCTCTGCGCCTCAGTTTCCTTAGCTGTAAAATGGGGGTGCTAATACCTTCCTCTGAGTTTCACTGGGAAGGGTAACTAAGTCATTGCCTGGATCCTATTGGTGGAGCCAGTAGGAAGCGCTCAGGAAGGCCAGGTTGCTGCTATTGATGATAACATTGTTGTTGCTCTTTGTAGTCACTCTACAGAATGTAACTGGAGAGAGCTGTCTGGTGTGCTTCTTCAGAGATGTCTCCTGGCCCTGGTGTGGGTGGGATGATGTGGGGTGGGGAGGGGTCCCAGTCAGACATTCTCCTTTGAGAATGCGGTGGGCTGAGCAGCCTAAACCGCAGTCTAAGCCCGCCAAGCAGGGGGCAGGTCCCTGGCTGAAGCAGCCCTCAACCTCCGGACGCCAGGGGACATGGGCCCAACCCAGGTGACTGGGCTTCGATGCGTCTGAAAGCCTCTCAGCTGCAGTCCCGTAACCTGACACCCGCAGGCCTGATTTCCCCGCTGGGCGGGGACCGCGGTGGGGGTCGGGGCAGCCACTCCCCTCCATGGGACCTCTCCCCTCGCCTCCCAATCCCCTTCTCTAAGCCCCCGACCCCCAAAGGGCCCACCCCCAAGGGTCCCAGTTTAGGTGGACGAGGACATCTCCTTAAACAGGGGAGCTGAGGGCTGTGGTTGTGCCGTCTCAGGGGCCCAAGTCCTTGGCCCGACCCCGAGCAGCAGAAGTAATGCAGGTAGGAGGGGGACCCCCACTGCAAAAATAGAAAAGCGAAGTGGGGGAAGGAAAGGGAAGGAAGGGAAGGAAGCCCTGACGAGGAGCCTGTGGAAGGGGGACCCGGGACCCTCTAAACTTTAGAGGTTCTCAACCTGTGGGTCGCGACCCCTTTGGGGATCTTACGACCCTTTCACAGGGGTCGCCTAAGACCATCGGAAAACACATATATAATTACATATTGTTTTTGTGATTAATCACTGTGCTTTAATTATATTCCATTTGTAATAATGAAATTGGGGGTCACCGCATGAGGAACTGCATTAAGGGTCGCGGCATTAGGAAGGTTGAGAACCACTGCAGCCTGACGTCAGGGACCTGGTCCTGGGTCCCAGCGCCTAACTACCCAGAGAGCCGCAAAGAGCGCGCGCGCGGACGCGGGGACGCGGGATGCTTGGAGCCGGCAGCCAGCGCCTCTCCCTACCACCGGCCCGAAGCCTCTGCTCCAGAAGAAACTTTGCGCCTGTGGCCCCGCTGCTTCCCGTGCCCGCCCCAAGGCCCCCGCCCCAAGGCCCCCACCCCCGGCGCCCACTCACCAGCGCACCAGCTGCCAGCGCTTCTCCCCCGGCGTCCCGCGGCCCGCCATGCCTCGCCCGGCCGGCCGCCCTCTCCCCGCCCGCGGGGCCGCACGGCGGAGGCGGCTCCGGCTGCCGCAGGCCAGTGCCGAGGGCGCGCTCGCCGTCGCGGGGTGCGGCGCGGGGACCGGCGAGAGGGGCGGGGCGGGGCGGGGCGGGGCGGGCGCGAGCCGACGCGGGCCGGATCCGGGCTGTGCGGCGTGATCGGCGCTCATCTCCCCTCTCCCCCGCCTCCCCCCTCCATCCCCACCCGGGTGCCGCCCGCCCGGTCCCCCCTGGATCCGACTGGGGCTGGGTCACCGCGCGCCTCCGCCGGGACGACCACCTTCCACCCTCTCCCTGCCTTTCCCCCAGCCCCACCCTCCCACCCCCAGTCCCGCTGGCGGGGGGCGCAGAAGAGCTGGCGTCTGGAGCCCTGGGCGAGGAGTCAGGTTCTCCAGGTTCCACCGTGAGGGGCGCCTGACTTGCTGAGTGACTGGAGGCGATCTACTTACTCCGCCTCTGCCTTACTCCCTGGGACACCCGTTCCGCCTCCCTAGAAAGTTATGCGTACAAACTAAACTACTCTAAATGCTTAAAACAAAGACTGATGTGCCCCCACAGATTGTTAAAACATGTTAAGGTGACCGTATTTAAAACAGAATGGCATTGGCGGGGCTCGCTGCCAGTACTAGGACCAGCTCCTCCCAAGCCTTCAGCCCCCTGCACCCCAGGAACCCGTTCATTCCTGCAGTACCGCAGACACCAGCCTGGGCCCAGGATGCCTTGGGACCATGCGTGTCAAGCCTGGTTTGAAGGAGCTGAGTTTTAGGAACGTTTGTTAGTATGAACATTTGTCTGAACACTGTCCTGCCAATTCACTTGCTTCCAATACCAGGACAGCCCACATCCTTTGCAAGAGGGAAACCGAGGCAGAGGGGACAGAACCTGGCCCCAAAGTGAAGACCTGGGAGCTTACCTTCTTCCTGGGGTCTGTGGCCATTCCCTGGAGCACGGACATTTGTGGTTATATCCATAGGTGCCCTCCCCAGTGTTCAACACTTGAAACGTTAACTGTGTTGTTTTTTACTTGTCAAATTTGGAATTATAGAGTGTGTGTGTGTTTAATATATTTTTATTGATTTCAGAAAGAAAGGGAGAGGGAGAGATAGAAACATCAATGATGAGACAGAATCATTGATCGGCTGCCTCCTGCACGCCCCCCACTGGGGATGGAGCCTGAAACCGGGGCATGTGCCTTTGACTGGAATTGAACCTGGGATCCTTCAGTCCACAGGCCGATGCTCTATCCACTGAGCCAAACCAGCTAGGGCTGTTTTGTGTGTGTTTGTTTGTTTGTTTGAATACATTTTTATTGATTCCAAAGAGGAAAGGAGAGGGTGAGGGAGACAGAAACATCAATAATGAGAGAGAATCATTGATCGGCTGCCTCCTGCACGCCCCACACTGGGGAGCGAGCTCATAATCCGGGCATGTGTCCTGACAGGGAATCGAACTATGACCTCCTGGTCCACAGGTCGACGCTCAACCACTGAGCCATGCCGGCTGGGCCCATTGATTGTTTTTTAACTACCCCCACATAGGTTTGTATGGAGAAGGGAAGTGGACACTCTTAATTGTGAGTGAGGTTGGAGAGTAAATTGATCAACCTTGTGCATGGCAATTTGACAACATGATGAAAAGCCATCAAATGTGCATGTCTCTTGATTTCTCTCCTTGAAATTCATCCTAAGAACATAATTAGAAACGTGAAAAGGGGTCTCTGTAGAAGAATGTCCACTGCAGCATTGTTTTCGATAGAATAAAACTGGGAACAACACAGAAGTCAAATTGGAGATTAGTTAAGTAAAGAAGCTTGTCCAGCCCTGGCCGCGTGGCTTAGGTGGTTGGGTTGTCATCCTGATGCTCCAGGGTTGCAGGTTCCATCCCTGGTCAGGGCACAAACAAGAATCAACCAATGAGTGCATAAATAAATGGAACAACAAATCTCTCTTCCTCTCTCTAAAAAATCAACTAAAAATGTTTAAATTTTTTTAAAAGAAGCTTGTCCATATGATGCGATATTATACAGCTACTAAGAAAGAATTTATTGGCATGAAAAAATTGAGATATATTTTGTTGTAAGCATGGTGACTATAGTTAATATTACTACCTGGCATAACTGAAAGTTGTTAAGAGAGCAGATCACAAGAAAAACATTTTTAACTACATATAGTGATGGATGTCAACAAGACTTATTTTAGTGATCACTTCATGACATATTACAAGTATCGAATCATTGTGTTATACACTTGAAACTATGTCAATTACATCTCAATTTTTTTAAAAAAAAAGACATATTTTAAAGTGCAAAAAAATTACCAAATAGAACGAGTACATTCATATATTCGTTGAAAAATCTGGAAGAGCCTGGCTTGTGTGGCCCAGTGGTTAAACATCCACCCAAGAACCAGGAGGTCACGGTTCTATTCCTGATCAGGGCACATGCCCAGATTGCAGGCTTGATCCCCAGTGTGGATTGTGCAGGAGGCAGCCAATCAATCATTCTCTCTCATCATTGATGTTTCTATCTCTCTCTCCCTTCCTCTCTGAAATCAATAAAAAATATAAATATTTTTTAAAGTCAGTATTCTGCCCTAGCTGGTTTGGTTCAGTGGACAGAGTGTTGGCCTGCGGACCAAGGGTCCTGGGTTCGATTCTGGTCAAGGGCACGTACCTCAGTTGCAGGCTCCTCCCTAGCCCGGGCCCTGGTCAGGGTGCATGCAGGAAGCAACCAATTGATGTGCTTCTCTCACATTGATATTTCTGTCTGTCCTTCTCTCTTCCACTTTCTCTAAAAATTAATGGAAAAATATTTTCAGGTGAGGAGTAAAAAAAAAAAAAAGTCAGTATTCAAAGCTATCATGAAGAGATGGAGGGAGCCTCGAGGCCTTCTCTGTCACCCCAAACTCACTCTCTTAACTGGTATTCATGGCTCTTACCTTCCCGTAAAGCTCATGGGTGTTTTCTGCCACAAGTAGATTCATCTCTTCGCTGAGGGACCTGATGAAGCTCACCTCGGACCATGACTGGACTGGGATTTGAATCCTGGCTCCACTGCTTACAAAGTGGGTGATGTTAAATTTCCAGTAGGGTTTCTCTGAAGTTTCTATGAGATGAAATGGGTAAAGTGCTCAGCTCAAAATAATGGTTACTTCTGAAGTGAGATATATACTTACTATACATTTTAGTTTGTATTGACTTTGTTATAAGTTTAATGTTGAAAATGGGGGGGGGATGTTTTAACAATAGTCAATAGATTGCCTGGTACATAGAAAGTACTTGATAAATGTTAATTCTTATTGTCATCATCTCCATATTTTATAATGCATCTCTGGGTCTCCCCACAACTTCAGGTAGAGTGCCATGCAGTCAATCTTGTTCAATATAACTCTATGTGTTGACTGACTGATTGTTAACCTCCTCTAAAGAGGTACCCTTTAGTCTCCTGGCCCCCCAGTCCATTCCCTAGCCCTGCCTTCACAGGGCCATCTCTCAGCTCTGCAGGCTCATCGATTTTAGTGGTTCTATGAGTGATTTGTGCACATGTTTTTGTTGTTTCACCTGGAAGCATTTTTTTGGCCAAAGATGTTGCAAGAGTCCCGAGGACAGCCCCAGAGGCCAGGCCTTTCATGCCCACCTGAGAGCACTTCTGTGGCCAGGCTGGACCTTCTCCCAAGAACAGGCAGGGCCACCCCTCAGACAGGCATCTAGAGTTGTTTTCTTTAGGTGGTGAAAAGCCAGAGTCCCAGGACCCATCTTGAGACAGATCAAGGAGAATAACATTTGGGGCTTAGTCATAACAATCCCATTCGCATACACTTTACGAAACCCTTTCATTCTAACCTCATGACACTCACAAAAAGATCCTGTTGGCAGAGTCCAAGGTGCTTTTCCCTGAAATGACTTACCCAGGGGGAGCTCTGAGCCACCAGCCACTCACACAATGTCACCTGATGTCTTGCTATCATGAGCACGGATAACTAATGAGAACGCAGCATGTTTTAAGCATTTTACTATAAACTCATTTAATCCTCACAACAACCCAAAGATCTCATGAGCTGTATAGACCACCATTATCCCATTTTATGGATGAGGAGACTGGGGCCCAGGGAGGAAGAAGGTATTGACAGAGCCAGAATTAGAAGCCAAGCAGCGTGGTTTTAGAAGCCTTCCATGTGCAGTGAAAAAGGCTCAACACCAACGTTCTGGACTTCAGAGGTCTTTTTAAAAATATTTTTCTTTATTGATTTCAGAATCAATAAAGAAAGAGAGAAGGAGAGAGAGATAAAAACATTAATGATGAGAGAGAATCATTGATTGGCCTTCTGCACGCCCCCCTTTGGGGATCCAGCCGCAACCCAGGCATGTGCCCTTGGCTGGAATCAAACCTGGGACCCTTCAGTCCGCAGGCTGGCGCTCTACCCACTGAACCAAGCCGGCTAGGGCTGGGCTTCAGCGTTTTTAAAGCTTCTCCTCTTGGCTCTTGGCACCTTCACGTAGAGAAAGAGGGTGTTTTATCAACTGGGACCCAGAGAGGTGATGGGATGCACCCAAGGTCATACAGCTAGTGAGAGGCCTGGGGCAGCTTTGCTGCCAACTAGGCACAAGGTAGGTTTCCTGACCCCTGGTCAGCTCACCTCCCACCCAACCCTTTCCTGGGCCAGGGGGGCACTGTCTGTGGTTCCTATGCCGGGGCGTAGGCAGAGGGGCCCAGCGGATGCCGGCCTGCCTGTCTGGGCGCTGTCCGCGGTGCTGATCCGCCCGCCGCGCCCTTGCTCGCCAAGCGGCAGGCGGGTTCCCCAGGTTTCCCTCCAGCTCCCAGCCAAAGCCAGCTCCTCGAGTTCCGGCGGCCCTCCGGGGTCCTTAGACCTGGCTCCTGGGGCTCCCCGGGTTCCCCCGCCCCTCTCTCGACCGGGCGCCGCCAGCCTCCCTTCCCCCCCACCCCGGCCCCGCCCATGGCCCCTCCCCGCCAGTCTCAGGTCCCTCCCCTCCCCCTTATCTCTCCCGCCCCCTCAGCTCCCCCCTACTGCTCGTTCGCCAGTTCCGGTCACGTTGCTGGGTGTTTACGCCTGGAGGCAGCCCGGGACCCCCCTTCGGCGCCCCAGAGCCCCCGGAGCCCCGACCCCACCGCCCCGCAGCCTCGAAGCAGCTGATGGCGCCGCAGCCCGGGCGGGCGCTGCGGAACCCGGGGCGCAGCTAGCGTGGGGAAGAAGAGCTCCTCCCCGCACCCAGCCCGCGGACCCGGGCTCCTCTGGCCTGTCGCTCCCGCAGGTCCTGAAGGTGAGGAGGCCGGTGGGCGTGGGGGTGGGCGCCGAGGTGTTCCCTCGCGGGAGCGCTGGCGTGAGGCTGGGCACCGCAGCGCGCGGGAGGCGGACAGGACCCGCGGGCTGCTGGCAGAAGTTGTCCTCCACCGCCCAGACTCGGACCCTTCCCGGCCCTGGCGGAGAGTCCAGAGCAGCCGAGGTCAAGCCACCACTAGCTCTTGCCACCTCCTGCCACACACATCATTCCTTCTGCCTGGCTTTCCCTGTCCTCCCTGGTACCTCTCTTCCCCGGCTCCCTCCGTCTCCACATGCCCCCCCTCTCTCAGGGAGTCATATTGGAGGCGTAATCAGGGCAGAACATCAAGACTGAAGTGGGTGGGAGCTCCAATTTCCCCGTACGGCCCACTCCCGTGCTCCTGGGTCCTCTGCTTTGCTGGGGTTGGGGGTCCTGCGGTCTTCAGTGGAGGGGGGAGCCATGACCCGGGGGTATTGGAGGAGGAGGGTCTGGGGTGGAGAGGACCAGGAGACCCCTAGAGAATGTGGCTCCACCGCTAACTAGTCAAGTGACCCCACCTTACAGCGCCTCAGACATTTGTCTAGAGCTGACTTCTTGGTCCCAACTCAAATCCCCGGGAGAGCCAAGGACCTGAGAATGAAGGGAGTAATTGTTTTTTAATACGTGCGCTTACTTGCCCTGGTGATTGCCAATAGCGCTCCACTCCTTCTGCCTGTTTCACCAACATTCCTTGTGCTCCTGCTTCATCAAGGAATTCCCGGAGACAAAGCCCTGTCCTCAGGAAGCTTATTGCTCAGAGCAGAAGCCAGACAGAAAGGCAGACACACACACACACACACACACACACACACACACACACACACACACACAGTGATGCCTGGTGGGATGCTTGGGGAACACAGTGGCAGAAGAGAGGCATTTCAGCTTGATGGGGGTCAGGGAAGACTTTCCGCATGTGAGCATCCTTCAGAGGTTTAAGGAGGTAAAGATAAGATGGGTAATAGTAAAGGAGGGATGTTCATGGGTATGAGGAGAGTTTGTTGTGAGAGCAGCAAGAGGTAGAATCCAAAAGAGGAGAGGATCAGACTGCAAATGTGGGCCGAATTTAGATTGTGAAGGGCCTTAGGGTAAATGCCAGTGAGTGCTCCAAGTTGCAAGACACTGTCAGTTGTGTATATGGGGCAAACCACTTAACCCCTCTGAGCTTCTGTTTCCTCATCTATGGAGTACTAACAGAACCTTCTTCTAGGGCTCTTATGAAGATAAATGAATTAATATGTGTAACATGCTAAGAACAGTGCCAGCCATTGATTATTATTAATATTATTATCATTATAAGTGTTATTATCTGTGCAGTAATCCTATATAATAAAAGGGTGATATGCAAATCGATCAAACAGCAGAATGACCGGTCGCTATGACGTGTACTGACCACCAGGGGGCAGATGCTCAATGCAGGAGCTGCCCCCTGGTGGTCAGTGCACTCCCACAGAAGCCCTGAGCCAGGCTCACGACTGGCGAGGCCAGCTGCCACGGCAGGAGCCTCTCCCACCGCAGCAGCACTAAGGATGTCCGACTGCTGGCTTAGGGGAGTGGGCCTAAGCCGTCAGTTGGACATCCCCCGAGGGCTCCCAGACTGCGAGAGGGCGCAGGCCTGGCTGAGGGACCCTCCTGAGTGCATGAATTTCATGCATTGGGCCTCTAGTAATTATTTTAAGTATTATTACCTGTCCATCTATGTCTGAGAAAGACTTTTTGAGTTCTTGCTTTCCCTCCTACCCCAGTCCTCAGAGTCAGGTAGTTAAGAGGAATAACAAGTAAGAAAAGTAAAGAAGCCCGGCTGGTGTGGCCCAATGGTTTAGCATCAACCTATGAACCAGGAGGTCATGGGTTGATTCCTGGTCACATGGCTGGGTTTCTGGCCCGGTCCCCAGTAGGGGGTGTGCAGGAGACAGCCAATCAATGATTCTCTCATCATTGATGTTTCTATCTCTCCCTCTCCCTTCCTCTCAGAAATCAATAAAAAATATATATTTTAAAAAAAGAAGAAAAGTACAGAACATTTTAATTCATTTACTTATTCATTTATTACCATGCCTGTCCTATCTAATATACCTCCCTTGGCAATTAGAATGATAAAAATAACTTTAACATTCTCCTTGAAACAAGAAGGCATACTTAAAATTTTTAACAAAATGTGGGTGAGTATTCAGAACAGTGCAAGAATACTTGTTGACTGAATAAATATTTTCAGTCCTAAAGAGAAAAGAAATACTAAGAATGAAATAGAAACTGGGACAAGAGAAGCAGCAGGGGTAAGGGTGGCAGACATTGCAGAGTCCATGCAAGCAAAAGGCTAGAGGCCTAGCTCTGGTTCCTCTCCAGTCACTGCATCTGCCTGAGGGAGAGATGGGGGCAGCAGAGGCTCGGGGACATTGAACAGACTAAGGGAGGGTAGTAGTTAGCCTCCCAAAAGAAGTTTGGACTATGACAGTGGTTTTCAAACTTCCGGTTAGCAGAAGCCTTTTCTCCGATGAATTTGTCTGCACAAACCCATCATATAACAGAGGGGTGAGGACAGCAAAGCCTCGAGCCCTGCCCTTTCCCCCAACCCTTTTGGCAACATCGTAGAGCCCTCTGCAGAACTCTGGGGTTCTATGGAGCAAATTTGAAAATCACTGATTGAGATGATTATGAAGACCCTTCAGAGCCCTGAGTGCTGTGATTCTGTACTTCCTGTGGTTCTGCCAATGCAAAGAACTATAGGAACTGGAGAGGGGAGAGGACCGCAAGTTCCTACTTTACCAGGTCAGCTGTAGGGAGATAGCTGGGGAGGAGAGTGGGCACCCGAAAGCTCCAAAGAGCCAAGCAGGAGGTGATGTCTTTTTCAGGGATCAGGGGCTTTAGTCTTAGAGCGTCACAGTTGTGTCAGGGTGAGAGGGCTCCTGCACCTGACAGTATCTGGGGTTGGGGACCTGAGCACAGAAGGCTCCGCCCACCAACTTCCCTAAGGGGAAAACATTTGTACCTTCCTCCCTCCCTCCCTTCCTCCCTCTTTCTTTCTTTCTTTCTTTCTTTCTTTCTTTCTTTCTTTCTTTCTTTCTTTTTCTTTCTTTTTCTTTCTTTTACTTGATTTGAGTTTATTTGAACCAAACAGATGACATGCCAGGGAAGCAAGATTTCAAATGCTCCTAGAACTTTCTTTCAGACAGATGAGAGGCATGTCCAGAGTACTTGGAATTAACTGTATAAATTGTGAACCCTGTGTTGCAGGTCTTTTTTTATTCTTGATGACAGTTCTTTAAAATGAACCTTCTCCATCCAGCTGGAAAATTAAAACAAAGAGGTAGGAGCACAGGGAGAAGGTGGGCAGCAGGAACAGTGCAGTTCCTGAGGTAGTCAGGACAGCGGACCGAGGTGAGAGACCTTCTCACTTTAACCTGGGAGCTTGGGCATCTCAGGCTGGCTGTGGAAGAAGATGGAGCTGATAGCTCCTACCCCTTAGCTGCTGCTGCTGGCCTGGGACTTGTCCTCAGACATGATGAGGTCCCGAAGCTGGGAGGTTCCAGGACTACATCTGTGTGTGGAAACCTGACATTTTTCTGAGTTGGGTTTTCCAAGCACATGTGGCTCCCCAGCCACACACAGAGATCCGTGTTGGCCCTGGTTTCCCCTTCCCACCTCCATCTCCCGCCCTCCCCAAAACAAACTAAACAATAACGTCTAAGAAAGTATATTTGCCAAGATTGCTTGTGACCCCAATTCCTGCCCCGAGGAGAGCACCTGCCTCGTTGGAAGCAAATACGCAAGCCATTCTGGGAAGGCATGGAAACAGCTGGTTGGCTCAGTCTGTCACTGGGGCCAGGGGCCAGTCTCCAGGGCTGTGTGGAAAGAGCGTTGACTCTTCTGAAACATTTGCATTTCAGCAGCTGGGAACAGACATTTTCTCTCTTCACTGTAAGCACAGGCCAACACACCTTCATCCTCCAGTTGTGCACACAGCAGACACGTAGATTAAAGAGACACAACGCACACACATGCATGCACACATACATGTACTCCTTCTGGCATGGACACGGGCTTAGATGCATATACAGACACACAAGCACACATAACCCAACACAGACAGACAAAAGCGCAGACACGGCTCACCTGTTCTCCCGAGTAATGCATCAGTATACTTGCCTGCCCTCTTCACATCTGTTTCTCCTTGTCTGAGGTCTCTTGAGCATGCCAGATCTAACAGGCTGGATCTCACCTTCGCTGTAAATCTTCCCCTCCACATCCGTTCACCCAGCTCCACAAATTCACTCACTCGTGCACTCTACCGATATTTTACAGAATATCTCCTATGTGCCAGATTCTGTCCTAGGTACTAGGGAACAAAACAGTCTTTCCTCTTGTGTTGCCAACAATCTGGCAAGGGAACCAAACAATAAACAAAAATGTAATATATGCAGGTGGTGATAAATTCCTGGAAGAAAAGCAATGCCAGTTAAGGGAGTGGAGAGTGACAGAGGGGTGGGTCTATTTTAAATCAAATAACCAGAGAAGGACCCTGATTATGTGACCTTTGAACAGAGTCCTGAATGCAGGGAGAGATGGGCCATGAGGGTATCTCGGCAACGGCATTCCTGGCAGAGGGGACAGTGCATGCAAAGTCCCTGGGGCAAGGTGCTTGGCATAGTCAAGAAACAGCACGGAGGCCAAGGAGGCTGGGGTGGAGCCAACAGTGGGAGAACAGCAGGAGATGAGGGTAAACAGAGCCAGGTAAACAGAGCCAGGGGCCATTGGGTAGGGTCTGGTGAGAACTTTGGGTTTGGCTTTAAGTGGGATAGGAAGCCCTTGGGAGGGTGTAGAGTGAGGGATGAGGTAAGCTGATCAGATTGCTAAAGGAACTCTGGCTGCTGCACGGAAAACAAGGACAAGAGTGGAAGCGAGAAGCCAGTTAGGAGGCTACTGCAATGTTACACCCGAGGGATGGTGGGGACCGGGACTAGGGAAACACAATAGGGACAGTGAAAACTAGTTGAATTGAGGAAGTTTTTTGAAGGTAGAGCCAGCAGGATTTGCAGATGGGTTGGCTGTGGAATGTGAGGAAAGGAATGAAAGATGGCTCCTAGTCATTTGTCCTGAGCAACTGGTGAAGAGGCAACTGTTGTGCTGTTTATCCAGATGGCGAATAGTAGGCCAGAGCAGGTTTGCAGGAGTGACCGTGAGAGCTCAGGACTGGGACTTACAGTTTGAGGGACCTGTGAGACAGCCAGATGGATGTAGTAGATAGTCGGTCTAGTGCTCAGGTCAACATAGGAACAGAATTTACAGCCATGGCATTGGACAGGACCGCCTTAGGAGTAATTAGAGAAGAGGTCCAATGTGAAAGATGAGGAATGGGGGGAATCCAGCAAACGTGCCTTCCTACTTGACTTCCCCAATGCTGAGAACTGTTAAACACCCGAGTATTCCTCTTATCGTGACCTAACCCAGCGATTTTCAACTGGTCTGCCGCAAGCATGTTTAAAACATGCAGTACCTGACTATTTAGACTGTCCAATTAAAAAAAATGACAACAGCCAACACAATAGCCATATGGTGTGAATGAATCAAAATCATACCTATTTGTTTTGTCAGATCAGAAAAATATATTTTTTTTTGGTGTGCTGCAGAATTTTACTGTATGTGTGCCATGAAATGAAAAAGGTTGAAGCCCAGCTGGTGTGGCTCAGTGGTTGAGCACCGACCTATGAACCAGGAGGTCACGGTTTGATGCCCAGACAAGGCACGTGCCCTGGTTGCAGGCTTGATCCCCATTAGGGGGCATGGAGGAGGCAGCCAATCGATGATTATCTCTCATCATTGATGTTTCTATATCTCTCTCCCTCTCCCTTCCTCCCTTAAAAAAATTTTTTTTAATCAAATTTTTTAAAAAAGAAACTTTAAAAGAATATGTTGAAAATCGCTGATCCAATCCATCCCCATGTCCTGCCAATTCTACCCCAAAAATATGCCTGGAACTTCTCTTCATCTCCATCTTCATCATCTGGCCCAGGCCTCCATCATCTCTCACCTGAACCAGTGCTACATTCACCCAGCTGATCTCCCAGTATCGACTTTGTCCTCTCTAATCTGCCCTCCCCACAGCAACCACAGTGATGTTTTAAAAATGCAACTCATGTCCCTCACTGGCTAAAATCCTTTAGTAATTTCCCAATTCACTTAGTATTAATCCACAATTCATAACATAGTTTACAAGACCCTGTGTGATCCTTTCCTTGCTAACCTCACTTCCTGCAACCCTCCCCCCAGTACCTTACACATCAGCCTTCATCAGCAGTTGGCAATGTCGCTATTTCTCAAAAAGGCCATGTGAAGCCCTAAACACATAGGGCTTCGCTTCTAGTAGGCCCTCAATAAATGTCAGCTGTCATTATCCTGCCTCTGGGCCTTCACAAGTGCTGTTCCTGTTTGAGACGCTCTTCCCTGTACTCTTCTGACTAACTTCTACCCCTCCTTCAAGTCTCTTACTTTTCTGCTGCTGCATAACAAATTACCACAAACTAAGTGGCTTAAAACAACACACATGAATTTTCTCAGTCTCCAAGGATCAGGAGTCTGGCACTTTTTACCTAGGTCCTCTGCTCAGGATCTCACAAGGCTGAAATTAAGACCAGCTACATCCTCATCTGAAGGCTCAACGAGGGAGAGAGCCACTTCTAAGATCACTTAGGCTGTTAGCAGAATTTAGTTCCTTGCGGTTGTAGGACTGGAGCCCCTTGGTCTTGGTTGCTGTCAGCCTGGGGCCATCCCCAGCTGCTAGTGGCCTCTCTCAGGCCCTTGCATGTGGTTTCCTCCGTTATCACCCACAGCGCGGCCGGTTACCTCTTCAAGGCCAGCAGCAGAGTTTTTCTCAGGCTTCAGATCTCTTCCTTCACTCAGTAACGGCCCTTTGAACTCACCCGCCCAGAATAATCTTCCTTTTGATTAACTCAGAGCAACTGATTGGAGACCTTAATTACACCTGCACAATCCTTTCTCCCCTGTCATAAACCTAATCACAGGAGTGAAATCTCAAATTCTCAGTCCCACCCACACCCAAGGCGGGAAGATAATGTCGGAGAGCATGACCACCTGGGCCTGGGAATACTGGACCCATTTAGAATTCTGTCTGCCATGAGGTCTCGTTCTACAATCACTTTCTCAAAGAGGCCTTCTTTCATATTACACTGTAGGTTTCTTTCATGGCACCTATCACAAATTGTAATTGTAAACTTACTTGTATTATTATTTGTGTGATGCACTTTTTGTTTGATTCTCTCCCCTTAGCCCTGGGAGCTCATGAGGGCAAGGATTTTGTTTTGTTTATCAGTGTTTTTCCGTAACCAGCACAGCAATTGGCAATAGTAACTCACTGAATGAATGAATGATGGAGAGATATGCAAATAAAGACAGGGATTAACCTCCTCACACATTTAACAGAAACGAGAAGGGATGTAGCACTGACTGACCCCGGTCCTGTGATGAGTGTTCTACCCTTTTTAATCTCACTTAATCCTCATTGTTACTATTAGTAGCCTCATTTTAGTGGGGGGCGGGGGCGGGAGCTTTAGAGAGGTTAACTTTCTTGCTCTAAATCATACAGCAGGTAACTGAAAGACCCAGGATTCAATTCAAAGATTATCCTCAGTATAAATATTGAGAATCTTTTTTGGATTCAAAAGATTTGGTTGGAGAATTGGGCCTGCCACAACCTTCTGGCCATGTGAACTGGCCCGGGTCACTTCAGCTCTGAGTCTGTTTGTTTGTGAAATGGGTGGGGTCATACCTACTGAGGAGTGGTTGGCAGAAGTGAGATAATGTGTATAAAGTTGTTTAAACATAGCAGATGGTCAGTAAACGTAGCCAGTGATCCTCACAGGCCAAAGGGCCGCCTCTACTGAAGTGATCGGCCTATTTGGTTGGACCAGGGGGATCAGGCGGGTACGAGGGAAGGGAGCCCAGAAAGAGAAGCCTATGAATGTGAGGGTGTCCAGTGGACATGCTTGGTGTGACCCTACAAATAAAATTGTGGAGTTGCAGAGACTTACATGGAAGCCATTCTGGAGGGGAGCATTTGCTGACTAGAGCCGCCCATCAACTACCCTCCCTCTCCACTGCCCAGGGAATTCCTGAGACAGGTGGGGGCAGGCCCTTCAAAAGCTTAGGGAGGCCCTGGCAGAGAAGGCCTGAGCTCTGAGTCCTCCAGAGGTCACGGCCTCCACTACCCTTTGCCTCAGCTTCTCAGGATGCTCATCACCACTGGAGAGACTCCCTGGGAAAGGGGTGGAGCCAGCAGGAGAGCTGAAAGGCCAGGCCATCCACAGGACTCAGGGATGCAAATCTCCCCCTCCCATCAGTGTCTTAAGTTCCACCGTGGATTCACCATATGGGTCTCCTTATTCCTACTCCTCTCTTAAAGGGGACTCTACCACTTGCCTTCAGCCCACAGAGTCAGTCAGTGTTGGTGAAACACTCATCAGATCTTCCTCTGACCTGGAAGAGTCCAGAGCCCTGCTTGCGGTTAAGTCAGAGAAATGGAGTTGAACTGGGAGAGGGTGCCTGCTGCCCTGCCAGGCGGCGGTCACCCTTGAGCTGGAATGCTTGCAGGATGGCGGAGCGGGAAGAGACCTCAGGGTTCTTCTACGAGAAAACCAAGAGCCCAGGGAGGGAGAGGATTTGCCCGAAGCCACACCGCTGCTTAAGAAGCAGCTAGAGCCCGTCTCTGCTTCTCTTTACTGACTGATGCTCCATCGGTTTTCCTCCCTGAGCAGTAGGAGAGGCCTCGGGGCAGGGAGTGAGGCCATTTCCCTCTGGGCCTCTGTTTCTTCATCTGCTAAATGGGAATAACTATACTTCCCTGCCAACACCCCCACTTGTTTATGAAGCTTTGGTGAGTGAATACAGGGGAAATGGCCTCCGTGGCAAAACCGTCTACCTGGTGACCACAGGACCCCAGATTGGAGGCGACTGTGAGGGATCTGAGGGTGGGCAGGGCAGATGGGCCCAGAAGATGTGTGTTCACCTTGTCATCCTCCCCAGGTGAGTCCCAGGCCTGGGTTGCCATGGATACCGTGTCCCTAGAGCATCAGATCCAGAGCGTGCAACGCCACATCAGCTTCCTGAAAAAAGAGCAGATGGCCCTGCTGCGAGACCTGCACCTGGAAATCCTGAGGCTGCAGAAACGCTGCTCAGGTGAGGCCAGGAGGGATGGCTGCGACGGGGGCGGGGGGGGGGGGGTGGCAGCAGGGGCAACTGTCATCATCACAGTCATTGTCTCTGCTGGGGTGTCCACTGTGAGCCCCACAAGCTTCAGAACAGTCCTGCCAGGTGGGTGTTCATCACCCGTTTTTCTCAATGAGGAAACTGAGTCTTCAGGGCAAAGGGCTCTGATTCGGTAGCAGAGGGAAACCTGGGAACCATTCCTGGGAATTTCCTGTCCCCTTCTAATAAGTCTTCATCAAGCACCTTCCAGCCCTAAGAAACCTCAGTCTAGTTGGGGAGATACACACACACAGGGAGAGTATTAAGGTAACAGAAAATGAAGAGGGCTGATGGGAGTTCTTTAGCAAGACCATGTCCAGTTTGGTTGGGGTGGGGGGGTGATAAAGGAGGAGACAGGCATCCCAGGCCCCAGAGAAAGGAAGCATTTCCACTCCCGCAGGCTGAGTAAGATGTGGACATGCTGAGTTGTACGGGGGAATAGGGGTGAGGGAACATTCCAAACAGCATGGCAAAGTCCATAGGTAGGAAACTAAACGCTTAGGAAAAGTTCTATTTCATGGATAAAGCTGAGCTTAAAGGAGCCTGGTGAGAAATGGGGCTGGAGCCAGATCACGGAGGATCTTGACAAATACAGCTAAGAAGTTTGGCCTGTCCTCCTGCATGGCGGGAGTCACTGAAGGTTTTGGGCTGCATTACGAAACTCAACAGTTGTGTGGAAGATGAACTGGTGGGAGAGGGGCACAGGAGACTAGTGACAGGGCTGATGAACTGGTCCAGAGGCGAGATGAAGGGGGAACGGAAGGGGAGGGCCAGTGGGAAGCAGATGGAAGGAAAGGACTTGGCAACAGATTGGATTTGTGAGCAGGACAGAGGAAAGCACTGAAGACAAAGCTAAATCCCAGGCCTGACCTCCTGGCCAGCCCTCTCCGAGGCCTGGCTCTGGCCCAAGTGCTCACCCAGGCCGAGTCTCCAAGTCCAGCCTTCAGAGCCAGGATGTCTCAGCTGGAACAGCCCAACCTCCTCATTGTACAAGTAGGTAAATTGAGGCCCAGAGAGAGAGAAAATCACACAGTATGTTAATGGCAGGACTAGGATTAGAACCCAGATCTCTAGACTTCCCATCCTTCGTGCCTCTACAGCTTTCTGCATATCCTTTCCCCAAGACTTCTCTCTCCCCTCCAGCCCGCGCTCATGGGAGGTTCTCCATTCCCTAGAGGGAAACTGAGGCCCAGAGCCACCTGCCTGGCTTCTCACTTTGTCAGGAAAAACCAGTCGTCCTGACTCTCCGCCCCCACAGCCTCCTCCCACTCCATGTGCAGGTTCAGCTGCCACAGTCCAAGGCCAGGCTCCCCGCAGTCTCCCCCAAAGCCTGTGTGGCAGCAGCGCCAGCCCCACACTGACTCACCCCTGCCTGATGCCCCTTTTCGTTGCAATAACATTAAAGGAAAATTGAGATGAGCGAACCCTCAGACCCTACAGCTCTTCCTCTAGTTTCTTTTTGTTTTGCCCTAATTCTAAAGACCTGGGTCCTTCCACTCAGGACAACAGGCCAGGATCCAAGAAAGTATAACAGGCAGGAACAGAGTGTCCTCGGCCCCCATCATCCTTCTCAGATGGGTGTGGGCCCGCAGCCTCTAGGTTATTGATTAAGGAGATAAAAATAACTCTGAGCTGGCCTGGGGCAGCCACTCAGGGGGCTGAAATGACTGAATAAGGCCCTCCCTCCAAGGGGTGGGGGAGTGAGGAGAAGAGAGCAGAACAAAAGAGATTTTTTGTTTGTTTCCTGTTGTTGTTTTTTAAAGGAGATTCTAGAGCCAGCCTGTCAAACTCATGGCCGGCAGGTCGAATGCCTCATTAGGCCTCGAGTTTGACATGCTTGTTCTAGAGGGCCCGGAAGGGGATGGGCGATGGAGGGGCCGGTGTAGGAACCAAGGAGGCAGAGTAATTGGAGAGCCTGCCAAAAAGAGATGAAGACTCAGAATGAAGGGCTTGAGCGGGGGATGAGTGTTCTAGGTGGCAGGGCAGCGGGATAATAAAGGGAACTACCCCTACGTGTTTAACTCTCCGTTTCCCTCAGTCCCAGCACCAGCCCCTTGTGAGGCAGGAGCAATTTTGTCCCCATTTTGCAGATGAGAAAACTGGGCCTCAGAAAGGTGTTGTCACTGGCCCAAGGTCACAGTGTATCTGACCTCACAGCATGCTCATCTAAACTGAGGGAACTCTGACCAGAAGATGAGCAGGGAGAATTGATGGATGGGGACAGGGGGCCAGCTGAGATTCATCTCCCCTCCCCCAATTCCCGTGGTTAAGGGCCGAAGAGAAACCAGTCCACCGGGAGTGAGCGGCAGAGCCAAAACCCTGGGCTGTGTCCCTGAGCCTACTCCAGGTTCCCTTGAGCTACAATGCAGGGCCCTTGGAGGAGGGGCCAACTTGGCCCCAGGAAGCCCTGGGGATGGAGGCATCAGAGTCCTTCCAGGGGCCCCAGGGAGAAGGTTCAGGCTCAGGTCATAGCAAAAAGCCCAGGCACCCCAGCTCTCTGTCTCCTAGCAACAGCTGGCCTCCCCAGGGAAGGCACCTCCAGCAAAGCCCCTGTTTCTCTAGAAGAGCTGGGTGAGGGCAGAGAGGAGGGGCAGCAGAGGACCCACAAGGCTGTCTCTGTAGGTGCTGCTGCAGAGGTGGTCCCAGAGATGTGCACCCTTCTCTCACCCCCAGGTTCATGGGTACACAAAGGTGCTCCTGAGAAGGTGCCTCCCATGGGCAGCTGTAGGTCCCCAGTTCCCTGGTGTCCCTTTCCCAGCTACTGGGGGAGTCGGGGAGTTGGGGTAGGGCTAGAAAAATGATCAAACTCAGCTGGCTGAGAGATAGGGCTTTCTGGAATGTAAGGAATGGGGCTGGGAAGACAGGCAGGGGGAGAGGGATGGCTGGGCTGCCAGCAGTGCCCAGGAGGAAACTGCCCCTCTACTGGCACCCTTGGCGGGCCTGTTGGCTGCCCAACGCCCTCAGCGCCAAGCCACACACGTGGTTCCAAGAGCCCTGCAGGCTTTTCATCACCAGGTGGCGCTGTCCTCCTTGAAGCCCCTCTCCCTGCCATGTGGAGCCTGGCAGAACAGGGCTGGGAAAGGGGCAGGGCTAATGTTCAAAAAATAACACTGGCACAGCAGTACTGGCTGTGAAAACAGTGAAACACGTGTCCTATTGGTAAAGAGCCATTACCTTGAATCCCCCTCCAGTGGTACCAAGCAGCCCAGCCTGGACACTCCAGCCTTCCTGGATCCACCAACTAAACACTAAAGAGTCTGTACCCAGGGACTCTTCCTCCCTACCCACGTGGGAGTCTGTGCTTGTTTCACAATAAATTTTCACCTTTGCTATAAAAAAAAGTCTATGCCCTGCGCAGTAGGGGGTCCTTCAGACCAACTCTGATTGGGTGGCATGTTAAATATTTGTACATCATCCCTGGGAAGAAGCAAATCCTTCCCAGCCCCAAAAGCAAGCCAGGCTCCTCAGTCCCACCAGGGCTGAACTAACTCCCAAATCTAAGCCACAAAGCTTGCACCCAGAGACCTCTGGGCTCTGAATGAGGTAGATCAGGCTCAGGCTATGCCTTGGTACCACTCTTCATCTCTTCCCTGAGCTGGGCTGTAGTACGGTGGGTGTGGAGGGTGTGATTTGGATGGTTTCTAAGGATCCTTATTGCCACTTTCACTGAGCTGTGGTTCCCTGATCTCTCTCTCTCTCACACACACACCCCTGCCTTTTCTTTTCTCTTCCCCCCAGAACTGACCCGTGACCTGGAGATGAGAGAGGCCCAGTCTCACCAGCAAGGTAAGAGAAGGATGACTGGTGGGGAGGTGCCATGGGGCCCAACAGGTCACCTTTCCCCACCAAGCCTTCCATGTCCCAGTGCAGACTGGGTGAGCATAGCGCAGGATGTCAGCCCCACGTGTGCAGTGAACAGCCTGCACCACCATGCACAGCGCCCTGTATTTGTGTTCCTGGCGAAAGTAGGAAAATGAAAGCAGGTAGGAGATGGTGTCCAGTAGGTCCGGGCTGAATTAATTCCTCTCTGTGACCTACCTCCCCCATCCTTCCCATCCTTGCACAAATGATTCTCATGATCAGTGTCCATATCCTCCAAGATGCTGAGAGTCAAGATGCAACACAATGACAATATGGGGTCCTTGACTTCAAGGAACTGAGTTCAGAAGAGAAAGTTGACACAAGACACATTAGCAAATCCTTCATTTTACAATTCCCCGGCCCCAAATATTTCCCCACTAAAAGATTTTTTTTTTACAGGTTATTAGTTCACCCATTAAATGGCAGGTGAGGTGGGGAGATGGTACTCTTGGGGTATAGAGTTTCAGTTTTGCAAGATAAAAAAGTTCTAGAGATCTGTATACTTAACACTACTGAACTGTACACTTAAAAATTGATAGGATGGTAAAAATTTTATGTTGTCATTTTTATCAGAAATAAAACTTTTTCTTTAATGGAAGGGGGCCTGGCCGGTGTGGCTCCCTACGAACGTTGAACATTGACCTCTGAACCAGGTCATGGTTGGATGTGGTCAGGGCACATGCCTGGCTTCCAGCTCCATCCCCAGCAGGGGACATGATGGAGGCAACCAATCAATGATTCTCATGATTGAAGTTTCTATCTCTCTCGCCCTCTCCCTTCCTCTCTGAAATCAATAAAAATGTATTTTAAAAACATTAAAAAAATGGAAAGGGTTGCATTGTTGGTATCTTAAGCGCTGATTATATGATCTCTGAGAATTAGGGCCTGGGTAATACCTATTGTCTCAAAGTACAGGACACATTACCTAACATGGATAGGGATTCATGGATAGTAAATGCTTAACTAAAAATGAATCACAGAAGTAGTCTTTCTTAGCCAGGAGAGAGTAAGAATGGCCTCCCTGCATATTGATGTGCTGCTTATAGATCAAGAGTTAGGGGTGGGGAAGCTGGAAATTTAAGGCAAAATGTTAGGAGCCTTACAGATTGTTTTGGGTATGTGTGCATACAGATCTAAGCAGTTATAGATTTGCAGGAATTCTGCCCATTTCTTTAAGTGGCAACTATGGGCAACCTCTTGGTGCCTAGGTGCTTGGTGGCAGGGTTACACACCCCAGACACCAGTAAGGGTAGCTGTGTGACAACAGCAGCTTTCATTCCACCTACTCCCCTTACTCTGGAAGAGCTTTGGGGGTCACCTGGGCTCAAGGCACTGCCCCAGTGTCCTACTTTTTATCTTCTCGCTCAGTGGGCTTGAGAGCTCTCTGTGTCCTCTTTTTCTGTGAAAATCACCAAGTGCTTTCATATCCATTCCAGAGTCATCTTTTACCTACTTTTTTGTCGCTGTCATCAGTCTGTGTCCCTACACTCACTCACATGTGCCAGTCCTGAGATACTGTTCCAGCTGAAATGAAGCTGATAATCCAGGAAGCAGGGGTCCTCAACTCGGAAGGTCCATTAGAACCACCTGGGAAGATTTAAGGAGTGCCACTTCCCAGGTTCCAGCCCAGAGGTTCTGATTGGACTGGTCTTTGGCAGGGCCCTGGAAACTTTTTTAAAGCTCACTGGATGGTTCCCCACTAAAAGATTGGATATCCTGGGTTGAAACCCAATGCAGTAGGCAAAGGCAAGCAATAAAGTAAACAAAATATTAGAAAATGTAACAAACATTCTCCATGAAGCCAGGTTCTGGCTCACTCACTCCCCTTTCCTGCCCACCCTCCTGGTCCTAACAGTCCTAGCCTCTTGCAGGTCTCTGCTGCCACAGGGCTTTTGTACAAGTTGTTCCTCTGCCCCCAGCTCCGCCTCTCCTCTCCGCACTGCATACCTAACTCCCATTCATCTTTCAGATCCTAGCCCATGTCACTTCTGGCACATCATGTATGAATCTCACACTTGTAACTATGTCCTATACCTCTCCCACTATGCTTGCTTATGATGTTTTCTTTATTTTTTTAAAATATATTTTTATTGGTTTCAGAGAGGAAAGGAGAGGGAAAGAGAGATACTAGTGGAAACAACAATGATGAGAGAGAATCATTGATCAGCTGCCTCCTGCATACCCCACACTGAGGATCTAGCCATAACCCGGGCATGTGCCCTGGCCTGAATCGAACCGTGACCTCCTGGTTCATAGATCGATGCTCAACCACTGAGCCAGGCGGGCTGGGCTATGTTTTCTTATCCACCGCTAGTAGCCCCTGTGCCTGACACAGCGCACATAGTAAAGGCTCGACGAATACTTGTGGGGCAAATAAATGAATAAGGACAGTTTTGCATTTAAACTGAAACCTCAAGAATTAGAGGGGAGGGAAGCAGAGGGCAGGATGGGCGAAAGGCCTGGGGAAGAAAAAGGAAGGCCTTGGGGAGGGCGAGAGAGCGGGCCGGACGTGCCTGTAGCTGGGGAGTCGCAGGGCTTCGTCGGGAGGAGCGGTGAACTGTCTGCACCATCGCCTCTCTCTCTCCCGCCTTTTCCAGAGGAGGCGTCCCGGGAGCTGGAGAGCAAGTGCCGCGCGCTGGAGTCGCAGCTGGCGGCGCGGGCGGCGGCCAACTCCGAGCTGCGGCGGGAGGTGGCGCAGCGCGAGGCGCTGGTGTCGGCGCTGCGCTGCAGCCTGCGCGCCGAGGAGCGCCGCTTCCTGGAGGAGCTGCGCCGCCGCAGCCACCGCGCCACCGTGCTGGGCACCGAGCTGCAGAAGCACACCGAGGCGGCCGCCTACCTCTCCTGCCAGCTGCACGCGGCGCGCCAGAGACTGCAGACCCCGCGCCCCGGCCCGGGCGCCGCCGCCGAGCCCCGGCCCCGCCGGCGCGCACAGCGGGCTCGCCGCCCGCCGGCCACGGAGGCCGCCGCCAAGGGCCCCGGCCGGGACTGGGCCGCCTGGGACCGCGCGGCCTGCGCCCTGGACGACGCCGAGCCCATGCCCGACCCAGCGCTCTTCCTCTGTGCCCGGAGGCCCCCGCGGCCCAGCGGCCGCAGCCCGCGCCAGCCGCCTCCCCTGGAGCCCCCGGACCTAGCCTACCCGCCCGCTGCGCCCAGTGCGCCCGGGGCCCCGGAGTAGGCGCGGGGTAGGCGGGGCGTGGGGGAGGGAGGGCGGGAGGCCGGCCCCCGGCTAGAAACGCGGCCCGGGCCTTGCAGACAGGCCCGGGGGTTGGGAAGGGCGAGGAAGCCGGTCCGGTTCCAGGGATCCAGCTGAGGCAGCCCCGCTCCCTCCATCCCTTCCAACCGCCCCGCCTTTTGTATTTCCCAACGTTTCCGAAGCTTCGAGCTCTCCCCTCCCGCGAAGGAGTTCCTCCGCGGGGCTCAGCGAGCGCACCGTCTCTGTACAGGACTCGCAATACTGCTCCTCCTCTGGTCCCCACCCTGCCGCTGGGAGGGGAGGGGGCGAGGGTCACCCCGTCCCGGAAAGCTGACAATCGTTTGGCCCCGGGGGAAGGCTGGGCTGGTCTATGTAAGGAACCCGAGTGGCACTCATCACCCCTATGCCTTCCAGCTCCACCCTCCCCACCCCGCGGCCTCCCCAGCCCCGCACGGCTGTCCTTCCCTCCAAGCCTTCCAACTAGGAGAGGCTCGGGTTCAGGGGCTACTGGCTGGACCTTTTCCTCGGAGCCGCTTCGCCTCCCCGATGCCGCTGGTAGGTCCGTACAGGTGAGCACCTAACACTTTAGAAGACACCTCCTCCCAGAGCCTCTGGTGGGGACGCATGGCCGAGGGAAGTTGCACTTCTGGCAGGCGGCACCCACAGACCCTTAGGATTAGGATGGGTTTGGCGGCAGAGCCCAGTCTAGCGCTGTCTCCAGCGTGGTCCTCCCCAGGATGCCCACTGAGGGGTGTAGACAGGGAGCTGTGCTGGGGAAGCGAGGGACAGCCAGACCTATGGAGGGGCAGAAACTGCCTTCAGGAGGTAGCTGGGGACCTGAGGCGCCCTGGGCCCTGGGAGGTTCCTGGTCCTGTTTATTGGTGCTAATTTCGCCCAGCTTCTTGGAAGTGGCAGTTGATAGAGGTTTGGGTTTGCTGGGGAGGAAGTCCCCAGCCGGCCCCTCCAGGGAGGCCTCCAGTGCTATCAGACCTGGCCGTGGTGTGGCGTCGGGGACCTTCTGTCTAGGGTGGGGAGTGGCGCCATAGAGAGAGCATGCCCCACCCGCTCTCTGCCTTTCTCCCCTGCCCGCTCTCAAGACAAAGGCAGTTTCCAGCCCGGCTCTTGCTCTCACCCCAAGCCCAGCCTGGGAAGAAAAACCTCTAGAGCCCCCACCCCAAGCCACCCTTCCTCTGTCCTGGGTCCTGCACCGAGTCCTAAGTGCCTGTGAGGTCTTCCGGGGACTGCAGAGGGGGGCGCACGTGGCAGGGAGAGGCCTTTGCCTCACTCACACCCCATCCTGGCAGAGCCTGGCCCTGCCTGCGGCCCAGCATTGTGTGTGTTGACCCAGGGAGCCATGAGAGAGAGCAGAGCCAATCTTTTTTTTTTTTTTTTTTAAATATATCTTTACTGATTTCAGAGAGGAAGGGAGAGAGAGGTAGAAACATCAATGATGAGAGAGTCATTGATCAGCTGCCTCCTGCACGCCCCCTACTGGGGATGGAACCCGGGACCCGTCCGTCCCCAGGCTGATGCTCAGTCTAGCCACTGAGCCAAACCAGCCAGGGCGAGCAGAGCTCGTCTCTAGGGGAGATGCATGCTTCTGTCATCACAGGCCCCTTGAAGAAGAGGAAGGCCCAATCATATCCTCTTCCACTCCATATTGGAGGGAGTGGGAGACCAGCAGGAAGCAAAGCCCGTGAGCACACTCCCAGCCCACATGGACACAGTGCCCTCCCCAGCCCACCACACTGGGATCCGCTGGGACCACAGCAGTAACCAGCCTGGTCTAGGTGTGCAGCCTCTGGGACGCAGAGGCTACGGTGTGGGCACTGGGACAGACAGTGCTCTCCCGTCTCACTCGGGTCCCGGCAGTGGCCTAGGGTCCTTGCTCTGCCTGCCCTTGTCCCTCCCCTCCCCAGCCTCTGTGCTTGTGCCTCTGCCCTCCGTGTCTCCCCTCGAGTGTGTAACTCGATGTTCCCTCATGCCCTCACCTCCCTTTCACAGCGTGACTGTGAAGGAAGCCTCTCCTCTCTCGACTGCACCCACTTGCAGGAGCCAGAGGACTGTGGAGAGGAGGGAAAGGGTGCCTTTCTGGAGGTGCTCCCCCAAACCTCCATCTTCCACAACCACACTTTTGGGGTGAACAGGGTGACTTTGTTGCATTGATTCCTCTAGAGATGGTGAAATACTTTGTCCGTCCACCCACCCACTGAAAGCCATAGCTTCCCCACCCTGCCTCCCCCCGATCCAGCTCTATAGCAATAGCCCTCTTCCCCCTTCCCTCCTGAACCCAAGGTGTCTATCTGGGGACCCCTATCAGCCCTCCCCCCCCCCCCGGGATCCTCAGGTGACCTGCCTGCCTCTCCCCAAGGGACCCCCATCAGCAACTTCCCACTCCTGTCCCTCTTCTAACAAGCAGAAATAATGACACTTAATTGTTTGTGGGGGTGCTTGGAGATCCCCCAGATGAAAGGTTCTGAGTGCTGGGGCGGCTGACTCAACTCTCAGCCTGGGAAAGGAAATAAGACAACCCTTCCCACTCCACTCAGCAAGCTGGAGGAGGGGCTGAGGCAGACACAGGGTTCCAATTTTAACACATTCCCTTTCCCCTCCCTCTCCTGGGCTAGAGACTTCCCTCCACCTCTCGGCCCTGCCCTGGGTTTGGAACAAAACCCTCAGGGCAGCAGAGTGCGACTAGAATCAGTGGCCTGCCCTTGGCTTCAAGGCGTCAAAGCTCAGCCTTGGGGCCTGGGAGAGGCCCTACCCTCAGCTTCTGGCCCTCCCCATCCTCTAGCCTGGGGGACCCACCCTGCCAAAGGAAGACCCCCTCCCGCCAACCCCTGGAATGCTTAGGTGACTAGAAGGGAAAGGATCCTGTCTTCTCCCCTCTTCCTTACTGGGGGAGGAGCGTGTTGACATGGACAGTCAGGGGCCCTAGTTGGAGCTGCAGCCACTCCCCAAGAATGGAGGGGCCCAGGAAGGAGGACTGCAGTATGAGCATCTGTACCCCTGCCTCCCCATATCCTACCCGCAGTGGCCTGCAGTTTGGGGAGTCAGTTCAAGGCTGAAATGGGGTGCGCCTTCCCCAAATAAGCAGCAGAATGGAGGCCTCCTTGTGGAGAGGAAGGAGGCCAGGGGTGTGGAGGAGCATCTCAGTGCAGAGAGCTGGGGATCTCAGCACTGCTCACTGAGGTGCCAGCCTTGAATGGGGGACGGGCAGGGCAGAGGCTTCCTGCTCCAAACTCTGTTGGCTGTGCTTTTTAATCCAATGCTTTTCAGAGTGTATTCACTCACCCACAGAAATAGAGCCCTGTGCTTTAGGGGTGACTGTCATATGCCTTATTCTTAATAAAATATCTGAAAAATACATAAGCCAGACCTCTTCTCTGTGGGCACCCCACCCTGTTCCCACAGGTGTGGCCAGATAGTGGTTTGGGAGTCAACCAGTGGGGTGGGAGCTGAGACTTGGGAGTCCCCTCAGTAGATATTTCCTTTTTAAAAAATATATATATTTTTATTGATTTCAGAGAGGAAGGGGGAGAGAGAGACATCAATGATGAGAATCACCGATCGGCTGCCACCTGCACACCCCAGGATTGAGCCCAAAACCTGGGCATGTGCCCTGACTGGGAATTGAACCGTGACCTCCTGGTTCATAAGTCGACGCTCAACCACTGAGCCACGCCGGCCAGGCTCAGTAGATATTTCTTACATAGGTAGAGGCCACTCATCTGAGATGTCCCAATGCTCGGCTAGCCCTGGCCCTCTCTCCATGCCACCCCAATTCAAATGAACAAATGAGACCTTAGGTCAGAGGCTCCTGGCTAGAGCTGGGAAGGATGGATTGGAAGTGCTCCATGGCTGAAATTGACCATCGTCCTGGCCCAGAAGAAATCCTGGTATTCTGGCATCTTTGGCCATGCTGGTCCCCCTCCCTGACACCCATCCCCACCTGATCCAGCTGCAAGAAGCCAGCATCCCGGGGAGGAGCCCTATTCTTATCCTCCTCTCATGACGGTTTTCCTGGGACTGCAATCTGACAGCTCAGCACACCCAACACCCACAAGAACTCAAGCCTGTACATTTCAGTGTAGGCCTGTTGTGGATGGCTCTAGGACAGCGATTTCCAACCGCTCTGTCACAGCAGGCACACTGGTGGGCCGCAAGGATTTTTAAAACGTGCAATACCTGACTAGCCAGGGGCACTGACCTCTTTTCCCTTAGATCAGCGGTTCTCAACCTGTGGGTCACGACCCCTTTGGAGGTCGAACGACCCTTTCACGGGGGTCGCCTAAGACCATCGGAAAACACATATATAGTTATATATTGTTTTTGTGATTAATCACTATGCTTTAATTATGTTCGATTTGTAACAATGAAATTGGGAGTCACCACATCATGAGGAACTGTATTAAAGGGTTGCGGCATTAGGAAGGTTGAGAACCACTGCCTTACATTGTCAAATTAAGGAATGATAACATTAAAAAAATGACAACAGCCAACACAACAATAGCTATCCAGTGTGAATGAATCACAATTATAACTATTTTTGTCAAATCAGCAAAATATCATTTGGTGGGCTGCAGCATTTTAGTAATTAGTTTACTGAAAAATCAGAGGCCGAAAACCAGGACTACAGGCTTTATTAGGGGAGAAGGACCTGCCGGGCTGTCTCACAAGGAGAGGACAGCAGCACGCGCAGGGGTGGGCATGCCTTTTGAGGGGCGGAATGGGAAGGGGTGGGGGCTTAGTGTATTCTGCGCACACTGATTGGTGGCTTACTGCATTGTCCATATAGGACAAGGGCTTAGGGTATTGGGCAGGTGTGGATTGGTGGTCCAATGTATAGTCCATATAAGGTACATGGTTAGTCGCTCAGGTATTTACGGGCTGCAGGTTATGTCATACTCCGCCCACCAGTTGGGGGAAGGGAGGATCTATCATTTACGTGAGCTATGAGATGAAAAAGGTGGGAAATCGCTGCTCTAGGAGAAAGGGCAGCAGCTCTGCATTCTAAGGCTGCCGGAGACATCATAGTTCTGCCTGCGGCCCTTCTAATAACAAGACTGATTGCTTCCTTTTGGGTGCCTGCCCTTCTCCCATCGCAGTCTATGTGTTGGGGGTGGGCGGGGCTGACCCCACACAGGTGACTGAGGTAAGGTAGGTCACAATGATTGGGTTGGAGAAGGGCAAGTGACTCAATCTAAGCCAAGGAGCATTAATCTCAAGACTTTTACTGCTGGGGTCTAACCCCAGCATGTCCAGGGGTCCCTAAAGGTGTGGACAGAGTCGGCGAAGAAGGAATGACACAGAGACAACGTTCAGTTGATCTGCAGCCTAGCCAGGATCTCTAGCCAAGTTCTGGTCAGGATCTCCAGCGAAGTTCTGGTGCCATGTTCTCTCGCTAGGTTCTCCAGCCAGGTTCTCCAGGCTCTCCAGCCAGGTTCGGTTGCTAGGTTTTCCAGCCAGGTTCTATCCAGATTCTCTTGCCATGTTCTAGGTTCTCTAGCCAAGTTCTGTAGCCAGGTTCTATCCAGGATCTTTTGCCATGTTCTCTCGCTAGGTTCTGTCTCTAAGTTCTGTGTCTAGGTTCTGTGTTCTGTTGTCTTGTTACATCTGTATTTATACCAGTTGATTCCAATCCTATCAATCTCTATTCCAAAGGTTAGGGTTTTTCTTAGCTCCATTCCAGGGAGTAAAGATTATGTAGCTTAAGCGTGATTGATTGTAGTTAAAGTGATTAACTACCTGCCTGACACTTAGTTAAGGGGTTTTATCCCCTCCCTAACTTCAGGGAAAAATCCCTACCTGGGGAAACAACCTTTCTCAGAGAGGTGACCTTGGTTAAAACACATAGCGCTAAGGGGAGCAAACATATTAAGAACAGTATGCTATATATGCCAGGTCCCTTGAAACATGCTGTGCAGATGTTTCTTTCCTGAAGCGACTGTGTCAAGCAGCAAGGATGGACCGGCTTCCAGCATTTTACTGGAACCATTCATTCAACACACCAAGGGATCTAGGAGGGAACAAAAACTCTTGGGTGGCTAAAATGGCAGAATACCAGCCGGAAGGTCTGACAGACTGTTTGCCACCACAAGGGATAGGGCTGCCTGAGTAGGAAGCTCCACCAAAGAAGCAGAATCAGCTGAGATGGAGACAACTCCTAAGAATTAAGCCACCTGGGTCCAGCTGTGCCCGTGGCCCATATACCCCTGCCCTTTTCAGTTACATAGACCAATAAGCCCCTCCCTCACTTTTGTATTTAAGTGGTGAGCATTAATTTGAGGGTTTCCCCTACTTTTTATTTGGGACAATTTTAGACTTAGAGAAAATTTGCAATAATAATACAGAGGTATATATACCTCACATCTTTTCCTGATGTTAACATCTTACTTTATCATAGTACAATTATCAAAAACAAGAAGTGAACATTGGTACATGATTATTAACTAAACCACAGACCTTATTTTAATCTCATCAGTTTTTCCCCTAGAGTCCTCTTTCTGTTCCAGTATCCTATCCAGGATCCCATTGCATTTAGTTATTTATTTTTTTAGTCTTCTCCACTCTGTGACACACTTCTTTTTAATGTTTCTGGTTTTTTTTAATTGATTTAAGAGAGGAAGGGAAAGGGAGAGAGAGATAGAAACATCAATAATGAGAGAGAATCATTGATCAGCTTCCTCCTGCATACACACCCCACTCCCCCCCACCCACCCCCACTCCAGGGATCAAGCCCACAACCCGGGCACGTACCCTAACTAGGAATCGAATCAGCCCTACTGGCCGAGCCGTAACACACTTTTAAAATCCGTTTTGAGTTGAGTTGTAGGGCCTTGCTAACCTCAAAAGTCTGGATGATGTCAAAAACAATCAGTGGAGGAAAATCAAGTGGATGCAACCAATAAAGTCCATTGAATGAAATATTCACAGAGCCCTGGGGAGGGACTTTCAGCTGCCATGACTAAGAAGTTCAACAGACAAATGGTATCTGAATTTGACTTCGTAGACCTGGGGTGACTTCCACATCTGTCCCCATGACACTTCTCCAGGGAAGCTGGCATAGAGAAAAGGTAAGTGACTTGCTCAAGGTCACATAGAAGAAGTCAGGGATGGAGCTAGACGTGAAGTCACACACCCAGTGTATCAACACTGAGCAGGCAGGCAGGCCCAGCCTGTCCCATCTCAGTTCCTTGCTCTGGCCCAGGGGTGGGCAAACTTTTTGACTCGAGGGCCACAATGGGTTCTTAAACTGGACCCGGAACAAAAGAGTGTTTGTGTGAACTAATATAAATTCAAAGTAAACATCATTACATAAAAGGGTACGGTCTTTTTTTTTTTTTAGTTTTATTCATTTCAAACGGGCCGGATTTGGCCGTAGTTTGCCCGCGGCTGTTAGCCTCTCAGGATCAGGTTTGAACCCAGGATGGGCTGGGACCAGGCCTGCAGCAAACCCAGGAAGTATGGCCGAGCTTCTACTAGTCCCTGGCCTTTTATCTCCTGAGGCAGCGAGGCTAGGGAAGGGCCAGCCCTGGATAAACATCTGCCCAGGATTCTGGGTTCGCATGTACAATTCAAGAAAAAGGAGAGAAGACAGGGAAAGGAGAGAAGGGATTGGACTCAGGGTCCCCCCACATATTCCTGGGGGGGCTGTGCTGAGCCCAGCCAGAATCGCAGTGTGGGGTGAGGATGCGCAATGTCAGCATCAAATAACTCAGAGATCATCTGTACAACCCCCTCACTTTATAGATCGGGAGGCGGAGGCCGAGGGCATCTTGCTGATTGTCTTCCCTTCTTTCCTGGCAGTGCTGCCCACACAGCTTTGGGGTTGAGGGAGGTGGGTCCCTAGAGTAAGGCCAGTGAGGTAGGGGTTCCCTCCTGCTATCCAGGAGGTGGGGAATTCTGAAAAGGAGCGGGGGGGGGGGGGGGGGATAGGAATGCCTGGCTGAGTGGGTATATCTATCATAACAATAATTAGAGACGTGGGAGGCTTTAAGCAGGCTAATTACGTAGGCTAGGTCTCAGCCTTGATAAAGCTCCCTCTGTACTCACTCAGCATCTTTACGCAGGGGCCCTAAAGATGGGGAAACTGAGGTGCTCAGGGTACCACCCAGGCAGCCCTGCAGATGGGGACTATGTAATGAGAGCCTGCTAGGGAAGGGGAAGAGGATGCGCGGAAGTCAAATTACAGGCTCTGAGGCCTCTGGAACTGCTTCGCCACCAGCACCCATGCTGACCATAGGCACTCCCAGCCCCTGACCAGGAGGAGGACAGAGGAGGAAGGCCAGTGCCTTCCCAGGGTTCAGCCTGGTGGGTCTCAACCAAGCATTGTGAAAATGATCCGAAGCTTAGGATACAAAGGTCAAAGCACACAGCACACAAAGGGGATATCTGCAAGAAAGGCCCAGATATTATAAATAATGATGGGGATCAAAGGTGAAAGGCAGCGCTGCTAGAAACTCTCCCCCCTTAGCATCTTGTGAGCCCTCAAAAAGACTGTTGGCACTCCCTACCTCCCTAGACCCGGGCCATCCATTCAACAAACAAATGCATTAAACACCTACAATCCATCTTCTCTGGGAGATAATGGGGATGCCCAGGCAAATAAGGTATGGTCCTTTTCTTCAGTCTATCAGCTGGACTCCTCACTTGAGAACCAGACATCCCAGTTTGGCCAAGAAATCTTGGTTCATGCCTTTTGTTCTAATGTCATTATTAATAGTGTCCACTCTTGCTTCAAAAGTGTCCTCGTTTAGCCCTTGCCAGTCTGACTCAGTGGATAGAGTGTCAGCCTGCGGACCAAAGGGTCTCAAGTTTGATTCTGGTCAAGGGCATGTACCTCAGTTGATGCTCGATCCCTGGCCCTGATTGGGGTGCATGCGGGAGGCAACCAATCTATGTGTCTCTCTCACATCGATGTTTCTCTCTGTGTGTCTCTCCCCCTCTCTTCCACTCTCTTTAAAAAATCAATGGAGCCCTAGCCAGCTTGGCTCAGTGGATAGAGCATCAGCTTGCAGACTGAAGGGTCCCAGGTTCGATTCCGGCCAAGGACACATGCCTGGGTTGCGGGCTCGATCCCCAGTAAGGGGTGTGCAGGAGGCAGCCAATCAATGATTCTCTCTCATTGGTGTTTCTGTCTCTCTCCCTCTCCCTTCCTCTCTGAAATCAATAAAGAAATATATTTTATAAATAAATAAATAAATATAAAACCAATGGAAAAATATCCTCAGGTGAGGATTAACAAAAAAATAAAATAAGAAGAGTGAATTTTAAAAAAAAGTAAAAAAAAAAGTGTCCTAGTTTAGACAATAAATTACATGGTCACCGTAACCATAGCACAAGCAGTGGTTCTCAACCTTCTGGCCCTTTAAATACAGTTCCTCATGTTGTGACCCAACCATAAAATTATTTTCGTTGCTAATTCATAACTGTAATGTTGCTACTATTATGAATCGTAATGTAAATATCTGATATGCAGGATGGTCTTAGACAACCCCTATGAAATGGTCGTTCGACCGCCAAAGGGGTCGCGACCCACAGGTTGAGAACCGCTGGTATATAGGCAATGGTAGAAATAGCGAAAATGGTGCGAGTAATTGCTTTTAAGACTATAATGAAAAGACAATGATGGAGGAAGCTTGAAAGCAAGAAATAATCGGTTTAATATGTGATCAGGGGTCAGACCACCTGAGCCAGCATAGAGAAAGTGGTAAGAGGATGACTTAAAATTTTTTTTTATTGATTAATTTTATTTACTTTTATTTATTACTATTTTATTTATTTTAAATTATTTTTAGAGGAGGAAGGGAAAGAAACATCGATTTGTTGTTCTATTATTTATGCATTCATTGGTTGATTCTTGTATGTGCCCTGACCAGGGATCAAACTTGCAACCTTGGCATATTGGACAATGCTTTAACCAACTGAACTACCTGGCCAGAGCCACCCTGATTTTTTAATTTTATTATTATTTTTAATCCTCACCTGAGGATATTTTTCCATTGCTTTTTAGAGAGACAGTGGAAGAGAGAGGGAAAGACAGAAAGAAATATCGATGTGAGAGAAACACATCAATTGGTTGCCTCCTGCATAAGCCCTGACCAGGGCCCAGGCCGGGGAGGAATCTGCAACTGAGGTACATGTCCGCAGGCCAATGTACTATCCACTGAGCCAAACTGGCTAGGGTGCTGATTTTTTTTTTAATTTAACAATATATTCTAGAGATTGTTGCATATCAGTACACAACAAGCTTTCTCATTCCATTTTATGGCTAGATAATATTCCATTGTATGGTTATGCCATAATTCTTTTAACCAGTTTCTTCTGTTTTAAAAAAATATGCTTTTAGCCGAAACCGGTTTGGCTCAGTGGATAGAGCGTCGGCCTGTGGACTGAAGGGTCCCGGGTTCAATTCCGGTCGGGGGCATGTACCTGGGTTGCGGGCACATCCCCAGTAGGAGATGTGCAGGAGGCGGCTGATCGATGTTTCTCTCTCGTCGATGTTTCTGACTCTCTATCTCTCTCCCTTCCTCTTGTAAAAAATCAATAAAATATATTTTTTAAAAATATGCTTTTGATTTTACAGAAAGAGAGGAAGGGAGAGGGAGAGAGAATAACATGGATGAGAGAGAAACCTCGAATGACTGTTTCCTGAATACCCCCAGGAATCAAATCAACGACCTCTTCGTGCATGAGACAGACGCTCAACAAACTGAGCCACATCGGCCAGGGCTTAACCAGTTTCTGGACTGATGGGTACTTAGTTTGTATTCATGAAACTCAAGGAACTTGGAGAATTGTACCAAGTCCAGTGTAGCTAAAGTCGGAGGCCTCCTTCATGTTGGTGACATTACTCATAACCAGAAGCATAGCTCAGTTTTGTGTTTTTTAAAATATATCTTATTGATTTTTTACAGAGAGGAAGGGAGAGAGATAGAGAGTCAGAAACATCGATGAGAGAGAAACATCGATCAGCTGCCTCCTGCACACTCCCCACTGGGGATGTGCCCACAACCAAGGCACATGCCCCTGATGGGAATCGAAACCGGGACCCTTGAGTCTGCAGGCCAACGCTCTATCCATGGAGCCAAACCGGTCAGGGCCATAGCTCAGTTTTAACACTGGGGGCAGTGAGCTTGGGGGTGGAGAGACAGATACACATGCATAATGCACAAACAAGTGGAAAAACAAATCAAAAATTTTTTTTCTCTCTCCCTCTAAAATCAATGAATTAATTTTTTTAAAAAAATTAGGGTGAAGAAGAGCAAAAATGGCTTCTGTTGTGAGTGACACACATAGAGCAGTCTGATTGCTCTACGTGCAGAATCGACATCAAGAGATTTCGGAAGCATAATTTTTTGGTACTTGGGCAGCTGGTGACCGTTGGTCCTGGCGCCCGTAAAAATAAATTTAAAAAATTAAATTAAATTAGGGTGAAGAATAGCAGGTATAGTATATTACCATTGTGTAACTCGGGGTTATACACACACACACACGCATACTCTTATATGCAAAGAACATCTCTGGAAGAATATTAAAAATTTGATAACCTTGGTGATTTGGGAAGGTAAACTAGGTGTCTGAGGGCAGGTGAGAAATTGTACTGTATCATCTTTTATACTTAATGAAGTTTGAACCATGTGACTTTATTACCTATTCAAAATGACAAGCAACATTAAAAAATGTTTAAAAAATATAACTGAGTCAGTCAGTTCCCGGAGTCCCTCCTTCTGTGTCTGCCCATGTGGTTCCACTGACTTGCTCAATAGAATCCTTTTTACCTTTCAAAGCTCAGTTCAGAGCAGCCTCTTCCAAGAAGCCCTCCCTGACAGCCTCCTCTGCACATTCAGAACAGCCTTCTCTAAAGGCCTTTCTTCTGCAGCCTTGCACATGAAGTTGCTGTGCACATCTCACCTTATCCACCAGCCTGAAACTTTTCCTCCCAGGAACTGGGTCCAGTTCACCTCTGATCTTCCTGTAGCACTGAGCTCTTGCAAGTGCTACCACCATCTCTTCCCAAAAGCTTAGTGAGGCTAGACAACTGGGTATTTTTATTTGATGGAGGAATCACCTGAGTTTCATTGGGGTGAAAGTCAAGAGACTTGCTTAAGGTTACAAAAAGAGAAAAGGTAGTGATTGCAGGAGGCAGATTTCCAATCAAATCCAGTGTTAGGTTCATGCACTACCACTGCTGCCTGCCTTCTATGTACACCCAGTAGTCCGGTCTTGCTTTTATTTCCAGCTGTCTTGTGCAATAGTCCTAACTCATCTCACACTAGTCTAGCTCAGCCCCTCTTACCCTCACCCTCTCCCAGCAGCCAGAGCATTGCTCACTTCTCTTCCTCCTGCTTAAATGCTCTAAGCCTTTCACTGGCTCCCCTTCCCACCACCTGTACTCCAAAAACTCCACTTTCCTCTGCAATTTTTAAAAAGAATATTTTTATTGATTTCAGAGAGGAAGGGAGAGGGAGAGAGAGAGAGAAACATCAATGAGGAGAGAGAATCACTGATCAGCTGCCTCCTGCACGCCCCATACTGAGGATGGAGCCCGCAACCCAGGCATGTGCCCTTGACCAGAATCAAACCTGGGACCCTCCAGTCCGCAGGCTGACGCTCTATCCACTGAACCAAACCAGCCAGGGTTCCTCTGCAATTTCCATGAGGCCCTAAGGCCTGCCCCAGCCCACCTCTGCAGCTTCACCTTCCCAATTCCCATTAGATCTCCAAAAATGTCAAGAATATGCCTTGAGTGCTTCCCAGTGGCATCCTGGGCCTGTGCATGGAAGACCCTTTCTCTCTGCAGCTGGAATATGCCCGTTCCCTGGCAAGACCGGGAACTATGTCACCTAGGCAGCATTCTCTTACCTCAGGTCTTAGTCCCCACCAAGCCCCAAACACCTGAAAAAGTATGAACTACTGTGAAATGCCCAGGCTGTGGATTTATCCTGACGGAGCTCTACTTCTTGCTCTCTGTGCGACCTTGGTCTCAGAGTCCCCCACTGTAAAATGGGGATAATGTGCCCATTATCCGGAAATGAGGACTCATCTGGTGGGGGAGTCGAGTTGCTGGCAGGAAGGAGCCCTTTGTGGCACAGGACAAAGTTTGGTGGGTCCATTTCTGACACTTTTCACCACTTGCCATTCTCCACCCCCGCCGCTAGTGACCAAGCCCTCAGCTGCCCTCCACCCCCTCCTCAAGAAGCCAGGCCCCCCAGCCCCGCCCCTTCGGCGGCAAAGGACAAGCTGGGGAGGAGGGCACTGAGGGTCACGCTAACATCACAGATTAGAGACCGCGTGGCCATTTGGCAGATTTGCAATTGGAAGCAGAGGACCATTGGGGGAGGGGACGGTTGGCAATAGCAGCCTTAGAGGAGTCTCCACTCAAGGTCAAGGTGCCCGCCCAACGGGCAGCGAACCACAAGGACTTCTCCTCGAAGCCCCGCCCCTCCAGGGGACCCGAAGCCTCTCTCTTCTCAGAATCAGGGTACGTTCCCTTTAAGGCGCTCAGGAAAGTCATCGCATTGGTGGCCGGCCAACCAGGCGCGGTACTTTTTGTCCCTTGTGGGCCGCCGTGGGCCGGGTCGGGCGCGTAGGCGGGGCGGGGGAGCGGCGGTGGGGTCAAAGGTTACAACGCGCACCACGTGGGCCGGTGACTCTGTCCTTCCCGCAGCGGCCGCGGCGAGCAGGGCACTTGGGTTAGTGGCGCGGCGGGCGGCGCGGACAGCTGAGCCGGACGCCGGATCCCGCCGCCATGGTCATCAAAACGGACGAGTTACCGGCGGCCGCCCCGGCCGACAGCGCCCGGGAGCCCAGCTCTCAGGCTGGTGGCAAGGGGCGGCCGGGCGCGGCCGGTGAGCGGGGCTGGGGCCAGCGGGGAGCCAGGAGGGGTAGGCTGCACTGGGCCGAGCGGGCGGGATGGCTGGTTCGGGGTTCCGCGGGCACCGTCGCCTTCCTTCCGCGCCGGGCTAGGTGGCATCTCGCCGGGCCCTCTACCGGGCCGCCCCCGCCCTGAAGGTCACCTTTACTATCGCCCCCAGCTGCGGCCCGGGCTTCGCACCTGGGGTCCCAGAGAGGGCAGCGGCGGCGGGGACACGCGCGTCAAATCGCGGGGACACGTGCGCGCACACGCGGTTTCGGGGTGCGCCGCTGCCGCCGCCGCAGGTGGATAGAATCGGCGGCCCCACCCCCTCTGTGCCCCGGCACTGGGGAGCCCTGCCGTCTGGGGTCATTGACACTTGCTCCTTCAGGCACCCCTCCACGTCAGGATCCCAAGCGTCCCCTATGCACACAGTGCAGTCCTGCAAGGAAGGCTCCACTTGGGACTTGCAGGCTTGGTCTGTGGGGAGAGCGGTAGTTAGGATGAGTGTTGCGAGGGGTTTCTCGGGTTCATTCTCAGAGGTGAGGCTTTAACCCCAGGTGTTCACGCTCTGCTCGCTGCCGCTGCCGGGTTAGGGAATGGCCTGGTCGGTAGACCAGGGGGTCTGCCTGTGCATGGGCCCAAAGCCAAGCTCCTTGGCAGGAAGAGGTGTTTGTGCCAGAACTTGATCATTAACCCGCCTTATTGCGAAAAGTGGGTCGGCCCACAGTTGCAGTTTTTAAGGCAAAGGTCATCAGTGTGGAGTGGAGCTCCCAGCTCTTCCCCATGGGGACTGTGCGATGGTGGCTTTGGGAGTGGCCGCAGCCATCTCCATTTCTCCTGGGCCTCTCTCTTCCCTTCCATCATGTCTCAGAGTCTAGCCTTGAGGCTGAAGCTCCACCCCAGCCAGTCAGGTGTCATCTTCAAATCTTCCTCAGAGCCTCAGCGCTGCACTCTGGTCCCTTTCTGCCCTGGGTGGTCGCGGGAGGGCAGAATGACCCTTATTTCCCACTTCCCCCCAACCCCCCTCCACGGGACTTGTCATTTTCCTTTTCCTTCCCAGCTTCTGGTGAGTCAGGATGGGCACAGCGTTAGGTAAGCCCTCTGATGCTGTCACCTGTCACAGCAGGTTTACCTTGTGGTAGGGGGTGGGTACTGTGGCAGCTTTGCTGATTGCCTAGACATGGCCAAGGCTTGGGCTGATGGACAGATGCTGATGACTCCAGCCTTCCAGGCTTTGCCCTGATGTGGCTCTGACTAGAGGGGCCAGACAAGAGTAGGTACGTGCATTGGAGGGGTTGGCTGATTTCCCCGCCAGCAAAGAGACCTGAAGAGGTGAAGTGATTTGCCCAAGGTCACACAACGATTTAGCTGTTGAGAGCATTTGGATTTGCAGCTCAAGGCCAGCATGCCAAGGCTGCCCTGCCTCTCCCAGAAGAAGGTGGGACGTGCATGCTGATTGGGATCATGTGCTGTGAATGTGAGGGCTAAGGAGGGAGAGTCTGTCGGAGGGTTTCTCTGAGGGCTGAGGGAAGCCCCTGCTCAGCTGTGTGCTGAGAGGCTCTGTCTGGAGCAACCTGAGTGAGGGGAAGGGCACAGCTGTTCATTTTGGGGAGCCTGGGAGCATACTAGCAGGTGGAACAGTGGCTCCTTGAGTCTCTGGGAAGCTAGTATAGAGAGGTAGAACTTGAATTACAGCCGGCCTGACTCTATTCAAAGAAGGAGGGGGCACCCCCAGCAGGCTCCTTACCTTAGGACCAAGCTCTGGAAGGCTCCCCAATCTCCTTGAAGAGGGGATCCAGGCCTTTCTTGGGGGCTGGGGGGGGGGGGGCAGGGAGCAAAGGTCAGTTACCTTCTTGGGAATAAAGCTACTTTTAGGGGTTAAGAGAACAGGCAGGTTTTTCAAGTTCACAGTGGTGTGTCTAGTTCCTTCTGCTTAGGGGAGGGCTCCTTGGAGTTGGGGCCTGGAGCTAAGAAGGGCTGGCAGACTGAGGAGGAGTTTGGGGGCTTAGAGGAGCTCCCTGGCAGGATCCCAAAGTTCTTCTCTTGGGTAGGTTAGAGTAGAGTAGCGTGAGGAGCACTGCACTGTCCCCAGACCCTGCAGACCTGTTTGTGGCCTGAGGGAGCGGGAAGGAGGAAACAGAAGTGCCCACATCCTGGGGGTCTTCTACAGGCTGCTTGCCTGCCCCCACCCCCTTCCCTTGCAGGCCTAGGTTCCTGGGTTGCAGTGCTATGTCTTTTGGGGCCTTACTTCCTGCTCGAGCCTCACCTGCTAAGGCCCTGGCTGGGCGGGGCCTGGCCCTGGCACAGTCTACTGAGTGAGGCCATGCCAGGCTGGGGAAGGCACACACAGGCCACCCGAGATGGCCTAGTTTCTTTTCTAACCCCTCCTTTCTGCTGGCCATGGGGTCCCTGTGCTTCCCGGCCAGGGCAGGGCTACGCTTTATCTCTTCATTCTGATCTGGCCAGTGAAAATGGGGGGTGTATGTATGCAGTGATATTTGGGCACCTTTTCCCCTTTCCCTAAAGCCCAAATACCCAGGGATGCTCTCTGTGATGAGGGAGAGCTGGCCCAGGGGTGTAGCTCCAGGGGGGGGAGAGCTTATGGCTGGAGATCGATGTGCCTCCTGGCTGAGGCCTGGAGGAGAAAGGAGTTCCTGGGGGTGCTGCCGCCTTGGGGAGTTGCACTCAGAGGCAGGAGCTTGGGCGTCTGACAGACCTGGGCGACCTGGGCTTTTGGTGTGTTTTTTGACCTGGCTTGGCTGCCTGAGCCTCTGTGACCTTGGGCAGCCTGCTTACCAGTCATCTGGAGCCTCAGTTTCATCAAGTAAGATGGGTGGTCAGGCTGATGAGGGAACTGCTGTGGGCTGGGCCTACAGTGAGCATTAGCTTTATGGTAACCAGAAGAATGGAGGTGGTTGTCCCTGCCACTCAGGGGCCGTCGCCTGCCCCACTCCGGTGTGTGTAGGCTGAAACCCTTGGTGGGGGCTATGGCGAGGCTGAGGGCCTGGTCCATGCTGGGCCATCAGGACCACCTGGGATGGGACTGGACTGGAGGGAAGGGGGCCTGGAGTGAGTCTGGCGCCCCACCCCCACCTGGTTAGTATGGATGCCGGAGCAGCTCTGGCTGGGCCGTGGCAACAAGTCAGATGCCCTGGGAAGGCGCCGTGGCGAGGCTGGGCATGTTTTCTCCACATGTTCCCTCTTTACAGCTGAACAGCCTTTGGCCTCTTGCTGCCAGCTCCGTCTCCCTCCCCACGGGAGAGACTTGGTTTTCTCCTGGCAGAGCAGGGGCTGCTGGGAAGGGAAGGCAGAGCCTGCCAGCTTCTTGGTAGAGCTGGAGGCCTGGGGCACGGGTGCAGTTGTTCTCTGGGAGACTGGGAGCCCATCCCTCCTCCCGCCAGAACCAGTGGCTCTCAGGAAGGGTCACCTGCAGGGGGCAGCATGAAGAGGCCCCAGCCGGCCCCTTGACCCAGGAGGCAAGCAGGGTCTCAGCGTCTGGGACTGGTAGACAGGGGGCGGTCACCTCATGGCCTGGGCCTGGGCCTGGGTCTGCACCAGCTGTTGCCGGCAGCTGGCTGAAGCAGTCCTGCCCACCCCCACTGGGATTGGGACAGAGGAGAGAACCCCCTTGCTGGGCTCTGCCTCTGCCAGCCAGCCCCCAAGGTCCTCAATCCTGAGGGGCCCAGGAACCCCAAATGCTGGGTTCTCCTGTTCCCCTAACAGCTTTGTCAGCAGTGACCCCCTTTCTAGGGGGTGCAGGGAGTTGGGTCTGAGCACTGATAGCAGCTCCAACTGGGGTCCTGGAGCCACCAGGGCCTCCTGGCCCACAGCTGTCCTTCTGGCCGACCTTGAGCAGGATTCAAGGCAGGGGGAGTGTGCCCTTCCCAGGGCTGCCCCAGCAGGCCTGGCCCCACTGAAACCCGAAGCCAGCCAGAGCTCCAGTCCCGGGCCGACCAGCTGCATGGGGGCAAGGGTGGTGGAGGAGGCCGGAATGAGGGACACAGACAGTGCCGGGCCTGAGCCGGAGCGCTGGCTGCCTCGCTGCGATGGCGGTCAAGGGACTCCAGAGTCGAGCAGAGGTCAGCCGCTGACTGTACCAGGTGGGCTGTGGGGGCAGTGAGCCAGGTGGCCAGCCTATTGTGGGGAGATCACTTGGCCTTCGTCTAGTGGTAGGGAGACCTTCAGGATCCCTTAAGGGAAGGAGGAAGGGTAGGTCTCCTTGTTCTGGGGAGTAGAGGTCCCTGGGAACCAGCCACATTCCTTTGAAATCTGATAGGGGATTGGGTACCCCCTGGGGTGGGAACCTGGTGCCGGGTGCTTTCAGGGCAAGCTCCCTGGGCTGCAGAAGGAGAAGTGGGAGCTGTAGCTATCCTGGCCTTGTCTTCCTTGCCTTCCTCCCTGTCCTCCCAGCCTAGACTCAGGGAGTACAGGCCACCTGTCCGAGTTGGGCCCCTGATTTCCCGCTTGTGGGGTCTCAGTCCTCAAGACTGCTGTTCCATATTGGGTGGGGAGCCCTCCCTTTATCTCTTCTCATCCTGGGGGCTCACCAGCCTGCAAAGTTTTTCTCAGACACTCAGTGGGGGAAGTGCCTCCTGGTATCTTCTGCCATCCCTCGATCTGCCTTTTGAAAGCTGACCAACCACTGCCCTTCTCCCCGCCCTCCTGTCCCGGTCTGCTTTGTCATAGCCAAGTTCTCCCTTTGGTTTGGCCGCTCACTTTCTGGGGGCTTGGGGGCTTGCTGCACTGTGCGCTCCCTGGAAGGAGAGGTCCTTGTATGTCCTTGTGGTTCTCGGAGTTCCATTTCTGGTTTGGAGAGGTGTGCTGGGGATGGGGACTGGTGATGATGGTCACTGAAGGTGGCTAGGGTGGAGGGCAGTGCGGTGGCATGGTGGTGCAAGAATCCAGAGTTCACTCTTGTCTCTTGACCTTGGACAAGGCTCTGAACTTTTCTGGGCCTTATGCATCCTAATTTGGGGGATGGAGGAGGAGACTGTGTCTGAGCTCCTAGTGACCCTGTTTTTCACTAAGTTGAGGGGACCTAGGGAACAGGGAGTGGCTTCTTGTGATGTCCCCCTGGCCTGCCTTTCAGTGCTGGGCTTATCTCCTTTCCCAAGAGCCCTGTTCCACGTTTCTGTGAGTCTCGGTAGGTTCCGTACAGCTCTGGGGAAATGCACCCCAGCCCCGTTCCTAACAGCTGGGTAGGAAGAGGAGGGGGGTCTGGATGGGATGGGCTGAGTCCAGGGCAGGGCTGGGTGAGCTGACCTGTCTGGAGCTCCCAGGCAAGCAAGGGGCCGGTTAGGCTGCCAGGCAGACAGACGCTGGGTGAAAGGCTCCGTGGGCTCAGTGAGCACCAGGCAGTCCTGGGGTTTGCTGGGGGGTTTCTGTGAGGGCCCCTGCTCCCCAGGAGGCAGGAGGCTCTCCTTTGTCCCCCTTAGTACCCGGGTACAAATGGAAGGTTTTGTCACCTCTTCCCCCTCTCTCAGCAGCGTGTGAGTTGGGAGTTTTTCACAAATATTGAACTTAACTACCTGCTTACAGTAATTAATTCATTAATTTGGTGTCTTTCTATTGGGCCCGGGCAAGACAGAAGGAGGAAGAGAGAGCTGGTGCGAGCAGCCACCCAGAGTGCAGCAGATCAAGTGCCCTGGGAGGTGGGGATAAAGGGAGGTGCTGATTCCTCAGAGAAGAGGGTTTATTTCACTTAGGTCTTACTGAATGAGTAGGAGTTTGCCCGATGGAATGTGATATGGGGGGAGAATGAACAGAGGCACAGGTGGGAGGTAAGATGTGTGGCCTGTTCTCAGGCTTCTGAATGGTTTGGTGTAGCTACACCTTGACAGGGAGAGCTGGGGCAGCTGAGGACGTAAGGCTGTGCCTGAGAGTGTTGGCCCGAGAAGCGTGGGTCTTGTGGGCAGTGGGGAGTATTGAGGGTTCTGAGTAGTGCTCCTGAAATAGGGGAAATGGCCAGGTCGGTGAGATTAGGTCTGGTGATAGATTGGGGTCCGGGATATTCATGGAGCAGGGCCGGTTTGTGGAGGAAGCTGATGAGATGGTCTTTGGTGATGCCTGACGGATGGCCACTGTGAAATGCTTGAGCAAGGCCTAAATCGGCCGTGTGAGCTCTGAGGCCTAAGGGCACTTGAAGCATGGGAGAGGGCGAGATGAGAATGAGGTGAGGCGGGGCCAGGGTGGACTGCTGGAAGAGGATGGGGCTGGAGAGGGGCAGCGAGAGTGTCAGTGTCCATCAGGGAAGAGGAGGAGGAAGAGCTGGGAGGAGATGCTGCTGAGAAGCTGGGCACATTAAGGCCAGAGGAGACCCTTGGGTTGGGCTCTCGGAGTGGCGTGGTGACTCTGGGGAGAGTGGTTAGGATAGCGTGTTCAGAGGAAAGCTGGGCTGGTGGACTGAGGAGCGAATGGGAGGGAGGGCCCGGAGTGTGGGAGGTTCCAGAAGTGGCCCGCAGTGGAAGTTGTGTGCTCAGGGTGAGGTGGGACTAGGGCTGAGTCTTGTGAGAACAAGCAGGCACCACCCTATAGGGCATGTGCCCACTCTGGTGGGTGAGGTGGATACCCCATCTGACCAGCTAGGCCCTTCTTGCTCAGCTCCTTTCTTGTTGCCCACAGAGCTGCCGTCAGTCATGCTACTGAATGGGGACTGTCCGGAGAGCCTGAAAAAGGAAGAGGGGCCCACCGAACCGCCCCAGGAAAATGGGCTGGATGAGGCTGAGCCAGGGGAGGAAACCACTGGACAGGAAGTCATTGTCATTCAGGACACCGGCTTTTCAGTGAAGATCCTGGCCCCGGGGATTGAGCCCTTCTCCCTGCAGGTGAGATGTGGAGAGGAGCTGGAGACCCAGGTCTCTTGGGGAGGACAAGGGTGGGAGACAAACCTTGCCTTTGCTCGTCCTGGCCCCATGTTGTAGGCAGGAAATCTACCTGTGCCTTGCCCACGGTCACTAGCTAGACTGGTGGATGTGGGGGTCAGGTTCCCATCATTGTCCCATTGCTGGGGGACAGCTGCCAGCTGGGACTGTTGGGGAGAGATACGTAGTGGCTGGGTGGTGGTGGGGTTTCAGGGCTCCCAGCCCTCTGCTCTGCACTCGCAGGGAAGTCACCTCTCTGGCTGTGTTTTTACCATTTGCCTGAGAGGAGAGTGCTATTGGGTGGTCTCCAAGAGCAGAGCCAACCCAGAGGTCTTGCAGAGTGTTAACTCATTGGGGAACCAATGGCCTCTTAAGTCTCCTGTACCCAGAGGCTTGAGCCCAGAGCACCCCTTCTTTTTTTTTTTTTTTCCTTATCTGAGGCTATTATCTCATTGATTCTGAGAGAGAGAGAGAGAGAGAAACATTGATGTGAGAGAGACACATTGATTGTCCCAGAGCACCCTTCTTGAAGAGGGAAGCCATTTGCCCTGGGGACCTTGGCATTGGTCAAGGGAGAAAGCAAGATTGCTGTGTTCTTTCCCCCATTGTTATCTCCTTCTGCTCAGGGCTTGCTCTTAACTGCAGGAATAGTTTAGGCCTGAGGGTAATAGGGCCAGACTCTGTCCTGAGCATGTGCATATATCCTGTACATGCACACAAGTGTAGATGGGCATGTATGTCCGGACAGGGCTTGGAGTTTACAAGCCAAATGGTGGGGAACTGAATATTTGGGGCATTGATTCTAGGGTCGCAGGTACTTTAGGCTGGTGAAAGTGGTATGTCCTCACCAGGGTAATCGGGCTTTTCTCTGGCAGGTGTCCCCTCAGGAAATGGTACAGGAGATCCACCAGGTGCTCATGGACCGTGAAGACACGTGTCACCGCACCTGCTTCTCGCTGCACCTGGATGGCAACATGCTGGACCACTTTTCAGAGCTGCGCAGCGTCGAGGGGCTGCAGGAGGGCTCCGTGCTGCGCGTGGTGGAAGGTTTGTCTGGAAGTTGGGCAGCCTGCAAGGGAGGGCATATGGAGGCAGGGCCAGGCAGTCCTCTGCTCACGCTGGCTGGTCACCGACAAGCGTGTGGAGACTCCGGGGATATCAGACTTGTAGAGGCAGTATGGGAGCACAGCCTGCTTCTCAGGCTGTCACCTGCGCACCCTTCAACTTCATGGTTTAAATACCAGACCCCTGATTAAAAACAAACAGAATGCCAAGCAAAGGCTTGCTATCAGTCCAATCTGATTCTATAGAGATAAAAGTGAAATCTCTTAAGGAAACTAAAGTTTGGGAAGTCAGGCCCAGTGTGGAGTGATCAGCTGGTGTGGTAAGGATGGTTTGTTTGTAAAAACAAAAGCTCCTGTGAACTTGTGTCTGCTGAGAAGTGGCTCAGAGGGGCCAGGTGTGTCAGCTTACTAAGAGGAAATGTGGAAAAAATGTAGCCCAACTGTACCCAAACTTGCTTGATCATGGAACCTCTCTCCTCCCCCCAAAGAGCCCCCATTATTGTTTCACAAAACATATACTGGGGAGCAGTGTTGTGATCTGGATCCTGTTGGTTTCGGGGCACCCCTGGGTGAGGGCTGCTGGGGCCCCGCAGTCTGCAGGCTGCTCACCCGGACACTGAGCAGAGCAGGGGCTTTGTGGGCTCCCCGAGGCCTGTGTGCACTTCCCGAGGCATTTCTTGTGCCTTTTGGCAGAAGGTTCTTTGCAAACAAGGATTCCTGCCAACCAGCAGGCAGGTGTGTGTGTGTTGAAACCAGAGCTCCAGCCTATGTGTTTATAATGGAGTTTGTAAGTGGAAGCCTGAAATTGAAAAATTAAGACCACGATGGTCGCACCATGCCACCCATCTCTGCTGGGCAGGTGTCGCAGGGAGCAGAGCCCTGGTCACACCCCGCCACTTCCCGCCCAACAGAGCCGTACACAGTGCGCGAGGCCCGCATCCATGTGCGTCACGTCCGAGACCTGCTCAAGAGCCTGGACCCGTCCGATGCCTTCAACGGGGTTGACTGCAACTCCTTGTCCTTCCTGAGCGTCTTTACCGATGGCGACCTGGGAGGTGAAGGAGGCATTGTGGGGCCCAGGTTGGGCAGAGGGGCCAGGAGCAAGATAGCCAGGGGCCACCCGGCCAGCGTGGCTCAGTGGTTGAATGTCAACCTAGGAACCAGGGGGCCACGGTTCGATTCTGGGTCAGGGCACATGCCTGGGTTGTGGACTCGGTCCCTAGTGTGGGGCATGCAGGAGACAGCTGATCCATGGTTGTCTCTCGTCATTGATGTTTCTGTCTCTCTCTCCCTCTCCCTTCCTCTCTAAAATCAATAAAATATATTTGTAAAAAAGAAAAAGATAGCCAGGGGCCGGCGGAGGGGCTGAGGGCCAGGCCATCTCACCTGGAGGGGCGGGTCAGAGGCATGCAGAGTGGGGCCAGTTTAGGTGGGGAAATGGGTGGCCCTGTGCTGACCACCAGCCTCGGGTCCCTCAGACAGCGGGAAGCGGAAGAAGGGCTTGGAGATGGACCCCATTGACTGCACGCCGCCCGAGTACATCCTTCCAGGGAGCCGGGAGCGGCCGTTGTGTCCCCTACAGCCCCAGAACCGTGACTGGAAGGTGGGATTCCCGGAGGAGAGCGGGGAACAGGCCTCTGGCAGGGTGGGGAGCTGCCACACCAGGAGGCCTGGCCCACTCATGCTTGTTCACTCCTGCAGCCCCTGCAGTGCCTGAAAGTGCTCACCATGAGTGGCTGGAACCCGCCCCCTGGGAACCGCAAGATGCATGGGGACCTCATGTACCTGTTTGTGATCACAGCTGAGGACCGGCAAGTCAGCATCACGGCGTCCACACGGGGCTTCTACCTGAACCAGTGAGTCTTTGTGCGAGCCCGTCTGGGTCCTTGGGCAGCTGCTGGGAGCTCCCTACACAGCGACCACCCTCTCTGCAGGTCCACAGCGTATCACTTCAACCCCAAGCCCGCCAGCCCCCGCTTCCTCAGCCATTCCCTGGTGGAGCTGCTCAACCAGATCAGCCCGACCTTCAAAAAAAACTTCGCTGTGCTGCAGAAGAAAAGGTAGTGCCTTTGCCTCGCCTCCGCCCTGGTCTCATGGCCCACCAGCCTGAACGCGAGCATGTCTGCCCTAAGAAGCTGTGCCCCCAAGCACCCCAGAGCCTCCCTTAGGGTGCTGTCAGCCAGGCCTTCCAGAGCAGGTCTCAGGGAAGGAGACACCGGAGCTGGTGGGGGACGCAGAGAACAAGGGGGCAGGGCAGGGCTCTGAGTTTGGCGGCTGGCCATCTCCCCTCCTCTGCCTGCCATAGGGTCCAGCGCCACCCGTTCGAGAGGATTGCCACCCCGTTCCAGGTGTACAGCTGGACGGCCCCCCAGGCAGAGCATGCCATGGACTGCGTGCGCGCGGAGGATGCCTACACCTCAAGGCTGGGCTACGAGGAGCACATTCCTGGACAGGTGCCTGCAGCCTGGCCCTCCCCTCCCTGGGCACCTCCCCCCCACCCTTGGTGGGTGCTGGGCTGGATTCTGTGCGCCTCCCTGGATGCTCCATCTGCTTTTCTGTATTGCTCACTTGGGAGCCTGTGGGGCTGTCCATGGGGAAGTGGAGGAAGGAGCTGCCCCGCACAGATTGTGGGGCACAGGCTGAGCCAGTGTCTCCCTCCCTGGTCCCTCTCCAGACCCGGGACTGGAACGAGGAGCTGCAGACCACAAGGGAGCTGCCCCGCAAGAACCTGCCTGAGCGGCTGCTTCGGGAAAGAGCCATATTCAAGGTGCCCATGTCCCTCGTGCCTGACTGCAGCCTCAGGCCCACCTGCACCGTTGCTGGTTTTCTTTTCTTTCTTTTCCTTCTTTTTTGGTTTTCTTGTGGAAGGAGGGAACCCGGGTGGGCTGACAGGGTACCCTGCAGTGTGCTCTGCTAGCCTCTGCCTCCTGGCAGACCCTCTCTCCCCCAGCTCCTCTTCCTGCCTCTCTGAGACTTGGAGCCCTCAGGCAGGGTGGGGCCTGCCCTCGACATGGGCTGAGTGGCCGGGTCCATTCCAGCTCTCTGCCCTTCACTAACTGCCATCAGGGTCTTGCCTGGTACAGATACCCCACTGTAATGTTATTAGTGCTTTTACTGAGATAAGAGACCTGAGGAAAAACAGTGCTTTCAAAAAACAGGTAAAGTTAAAGTCTCTGATAATCTTACCGCCTAGAGATGATGATGGTGAAAATAAGATCTAAATGTTTGGGTACTAACTTTGTCAGGGTCAGTGCCAGGTGTTTCATAGGCCTGACTGCCTGTCATCTCTCAGACAGCTTGTAAAGTTCCATATTCTATTGTCCCTGCTCTTTAGACCAAAAAATGAGTCCAAGAGCTGACCTGAGTCACCTGGCACACCATCGGTGGGTCCCACACCCGTGCCAGTCCTCCCGCTCCTTGTTAAGCACCAAGTTTTGAAGTCTGAGCATAAGTGATGTTTTTTTCAAAAAGGGGTTTCTTGCCCTTTTCCAAATGCGAGGAAACAGCGTAGAGCCCTCGGCCCCCAAGGGAGCCTGCTAGCCTCCACCACAGTGAGCTTGGCCAGGTGGGACCCTGCCAACCTCGGCCCTTCCCCCCCAGGTGCACAGCGACTTCACGGCAGCGGCCACGCGGGGCGCCATGGCAGTCATCGATGGCAATGTGATGGCCATCAACCCCAGCGAGGAGACCAAGATGCAGATGTTCATCTGGAACAACATCTTCTTCAGCCTGGGCTTCGATGTCCGCGACCACTACAAGGACTTCGGCGGGGACGTGGCGGCCTACGTGGCACCCGCCAATGACCTGAACGGTGTGCGCACGTACAACGCGGTGGACGTGGAGGGGCTGTACACGCTGGGAACGGTGGTGGTGGATTACCGTGGCTACCGTGTCACGGCCCAGTCCATCATCCCCGGCATCCTGGAGCGGGACCAGGAGCAGAGTGTCATCTATGGCTCCATCGACTTCGGCAAGACGGTGGTGTCCCACCCGAGATACCTGGAGCTTCTGGAGCGCACGAGCCGGCCCCTCAAGATTCTGAGGCACCGGGTGCTCAACGACCGCGACGAGGAGGTGGAGCTCTGCTCCTCGGTGGAGTGCAAGGGCATCATTGGCAACGACGGGCGCCACTACATCCTCGACCTGCTGCGCACCTTCCCCCCTGACCTCAACTTCCTCCCTGTGCCCGGCGAGCGGCTGCCCGAGGAGTGCACCCGCGCTGGCTTCCCCCGCACCCACCGGCACAAGCTGTGCTGCCTGCGCCAGGAGCTGGTGGACGCCTTCGTGGAGCACAGGTGAGGGGCGAGGTGTGTGGGGCGGCTGGGCCAGGCTGCTCGAAGCAGTGGGTGCTTCTGGGCCGGATCTTGATGGGAGTGGCTTTGGAAAGTGGAGAGGAGCCAGCCCTGGTCACAGTCATTACAGAGGCAGCTCTAGCCCTACCCACTCTGTCAGGCTCACAAACCAGTGATCAGCTAGCAGTGCTCTCAACCGAAGGGGCACTGTTCCCTTAGAGAGCATGTGGAAATCTGCTGGGTTGTCTTTGAATCTGCTGGGGGAGGGGGGGCCTGGAAGGAGGGGCAGGGGGTGTCAAGGCTGCTGGCATTTAATGCGTGAGAGTCGGCCACATCAAATGTCCCACACCACGAATAATTCTCCCTCTCACCATGCCAGTGGGTTCCTGTCAATCTTGAGAGCCCTGGCCTGTGTGGTGAGCCACTCCCTGGCCCGCACTCCACCCCAGCTGTCCTCTTCCTGTCGGGGAGGATCTCGGGTTTTGCTGTGACCTGCTGCCACCTGGTAGAGTTGCTGGGCTGGCATGTGCATGAATGTGTTGGTACTTGCACACGTCAGGTTGTGTTCCCTTGCCGTCAGGACTCCAGCCCCAACGTTCATTAATCCCAGGAGGCGAGGAGCCTGGGGCCTGGCTCTGGTCCCAGCAGGCAGCTTGAAGGCCAGGGAAGCTGCCACCGGCCCCTTTCCCATCCTGTTTCTGCCCCATGTGCTGCACCAGGTACCTCCTCTTCATGAAGTTGGCTGCCCTGCAGCTGATGCAGCAGAAAGCCAGCAAGATGGAGAGCTCCACCTCGTTGGAAAACGGCGGCCCACCCTCCCTGGAGTCCAAGTCTGAAGACCCTCTGGGACCCGAAGGAAGTGAGGAGGAGGGAGGCAATGCTAGTGGCCTGGCTAAGGTGAAGGAGCTGGCAGAGACCATCGCCTCGGACGACGGGACAGGTGGGCTGCTGTGGGTGCTGGGGTAGCCCCAGACCTGTCCTGGCAGCGGAGGCTTGCACGGGCAGCTCTAGACCCAGTCCCAAGAGAGGCAGGCATTCATCTCTTCGGGGAGCGGGGGGGTCTTGTGAGCCTGACAGAGTGGGTAGGGACAGCTGGCCACGATGTGGATGGGCTGCCTCCCAGCGGGCCATGTCTCCACAGCAGACCCACGGAGCCGGGAGGTGATCCGCAACGCGTGCAAGGCAGTTGGCTCCATCAGCAGCACGGCCTTCGATGTCCGCTTCAACCCGGACATCTTCTCCCCAGGCAGGTGGTGGAGCCGGGTGGGCAGAATCTGGGGTCACCTTGGGGCCTCGATGCTGGTGGGCCCTTCCCCGACCTGAGCGATGGCATCTGCCTTGCTGCCCCCACCTCCCTTCACCCGGCTCAAGCCCGTGCTCCCCCTCCCGCAGGGGTCCGTTTCCCCGAGTCCTGCCAGGAGGAAGTGCGGGACCAGAAACAGCTGCTCAAAGACGCTGCTGCCTTCCTGCTCTCCTGCCAGATCCCGGGCTTGGTGAGGGACTGGCCGCAGGGGCGGGGGCTGCGGGCGGGGCTGGTACAGATTTTGGAGGCTTGTGGGACCTTCACAGGAGTGACTTCTCTAGACCTGCTGACTTGAGAGGCAGGCGGGGCAAAGTGCGTGTCCCTGCCTGACCCAAAGCAGCCCACGGGGGCCTCAGGCACAGGCTCTGCTCCTCCGTGCCTTCCGTGCCCTCCGTGTGGCCGGCAGCGGGGGTCTGGGCCTCTGAGCCCCTGTGTGACGGATGGCTGACAGGGACGGGGGCACCTGGGAGAGAAGGTGAGGGGTCCTGCCCTCTTCTCCCTCGCGAGGTTTACGTGGAGGCCCCTTGGGTGCCGGGATGTTTGCTCCTACAGAGACAGCTCCGGGACCAGGTGGTGCTCTTGTCTCAGACCTTCGAGCTGAGCCTGCTGTGCCAGCTACCCTGGTCCCAAGGGGTCACCTCTGCTCCTTCCCTCCTGGTCGGAAAGGACCTTTGCTGCCCACAGGGCTCTCAGTTCAGCACCAGCAGGGCTCCCCCGTCCCCTGCTTCCCTTTTGGAGGGGCCTCGTGATCGTGTGAGCTCCCCCAGGAAGCCCAGGGCTGGAGGAGGCGGGGTGGGGCGGGGGGAGCCTGACATGCTGCAGCCTGCAGGTGAAGGACTGCACAGACCATGTGGTGCTGCCCATGGACGGGGCCACGCTGTCTGAGGTGATGCGCCAGCGAGGCATCAACATGCGCTACCTGGGCAAGGTGCTGGACCTGGTGCTCCGGAGCCCGGCCCGAGACCAGCTGGACCACATCTACGTGAGTGGTGCTCAGGGCGGGAGGTGAGTCGCTGGTGCCCAGCTGGAGGCCTGGCACCAACCTGGACTTCCCTCTTGGAACCTCTGTAGAAAATCGGCATTGGAGAACTCATCACCCGTTCTGCCAAGCACATTTTCAAGACGTACTTACAGGTATCCGCTCCCCCAAGCGGGCAGGCGGGGTCCTGAGGAGGAGCCTGGGGGGGGCCAGGGCCTCAGGACTTTGGTCCAACCTTGTAGGGAGTCGAACTCTCAGGCCTGTCAGCTGCCATCAGTCACTTCCTGAACTGCTTCCTGAGCTCCTACCCCAACCCTGTGGCCCATCTGCCCGCCGATGAGCTGGTCTCCAAGAAGAGGAACAGGAGGAGGAGAAACCGGCCTCCAGGGGCGGCAGACAACACCGCCTGGGCCGTCATGACCCCCCAGGAGCTCTGGAAGAACATCTGCCAGGAGGCCAAGAACTACTTTGACTTCACCCTCGAGTGGTGCGTGAGTGGCAGCGGGTGGCAGGCACTGGGACCCCTGGCAGCCCAAGGGCAGGCAGCGGAGGAGGAGGGAGCTGTTCAGGGAACTGGGGCTGAGAGCTGAGTCCTGGAGAGTGAAGGCGGCGGCTCATGGGGAGTGGCAGCTGTTGAGAAGGGGCAGAGTTGGGAGCCGTCTGCCACTCTCCCCCAGTGAGTCCGTTGACCAGGCTGTGGAGACCTACGGGCTGCAGAAGATAACGCTGCTGCGGGAGATCTCCCTCAAAACCGGCATCCAGGTAGGCGCGGGGCCGTGTCCCTCCGTGCCTGTGGGGGCGGGCTCTCCCCACATGTGCTGCGTGCGGGTGGGAGGTGCTGGCCATGTGACCCCGGGCTGAGGCTGCTGTGGGTGTTGGCTGTGCCCCCAGATCCTGCTGAAGGAGTACAGCTTCGACAGCCGCCACAAGCCTGCCTTCACCGAGGAGGATGTGCTCAACATCTTCCCCGTGGTCAAGCACGTCAACCCCAAGGCCTCGGATGCCTTCCACTTCTTCCAGAGCGGACAGGCCAAAGTACAGCAGGGTGCGTGGCCAGGTGTGGCCGGGGGGAGGGGCTTTCCTGGCTTGGCCCTGACCTCACTCCCCTCCGTGCCCTGCAGGCTTCCTGAAGGAGGGCTGTGAGCTCATCAACGAGGCCCTGAATCTGTTCAACAACGTGTATGGAGCCATGCACGTGGAGATCTGCGCCTGCTTGCGCCTCCTCGCCCGTCTCCACTACATTATGGGCGACTACGCCGAGGTGGGCCTTGAGCACCCGCTGGGCTGTGGGGCCTGGCCTGGCATTGGGGGCTGGCAAGTGAGGGAGCCAGGCCTGTGTTCTCAGCCCCCAGAGCAGCAGGAACTGGAGGCCCTACTTACGTGGTAGGGGCAGGGGCACAGGGAGGAGCAGGCAGAGACCAGGGGGACCCGGGGTCACTTGCTCTGCTTGGGCTTCCTTCCCCATCTCCACCACTGGGTAGGTACATCCTTGGGGAGCTGCCATGAAAGTGGGGTGAAGGCCGGGCCTCCCTTCACAGGGACGATGGGAAGGAGGAGTTCTGGGACTCACCTACGACTGTGTAAGTGCTCTGTGGAGCTGGCAGTGTCCCGCTGTCTTCCACCAGCATGTGGCCTGGTGGAGGTCACCTGCCTGGTCGGCCCAGGGCTTTAGGAGGCCGCTTCCTGGGCGGGCGGGCGTCGGCGCCCCTCTGCCCTGCTAGCAGAGGCTTTTGTCTATGTAGGTTTTGTTGTTAATCCTCTTCTCAGGCTATTTTTCCATTGATTTGTAGAGAGAGTGGAAGGGGGGAGAGAAACATGGAAGTGAGAGAGAGAACATATCAATTGGTTGCTTCCCATCAAGCCCAGGCACGTGCCCTTGACTGGAATCCAATCCAGGACCCTTCAGCCTGTGGGCCGGTGCTCTGTCCAGTGAGCCAGACTGGCCAGGGCAGTGATGGCGAACCTATGACACGCGTGTCAGAGGTGACACACGAACTCATTTTTTTGGTTGATTTTTCTTTGTTAAATGGCATTTAAATATATAAAATAAATATCAAAAATATAAGTCTTTGTTTTACTATGGTTGCAAATATCAAAAAATTTCTATATCTGACACGGCACCAGAGTTAAGTTAGGGTTTTTCAAAATGCTGACATGCCGAGCTCAAAAGGTTCGCCATCACTGGGCTAGGGCTATGTATGGGCTTTTAAAAATTATTACTGATACTTTAGCACAACTTTAGATTTATATATATGTATTTACATAGGTTTTGTTAGAAAAAAGGGCTTAAGACAGGGTTTTTAAAGGTGAAACAGTCTCCGAGTGGGGTGTAGACTTCCATGGTCATAGCAGCTGAGTTTTGACCCCTTCTCTGCTGGCTTTGCCCAAAGTAAACATAGAAAGTGCAGCCAGAGGGGACCATGGCCAAGCGACTGGGGCTCAGGGAGCAGGGTCAGGCAGATGGGTGTGGGACGGGCACCCGCCCGGATGACAGTTCCCCGCTTCTCCAGGCCCTGAGCAACCAGCAGAAGGCTGTGCTGATGAGCGAGCGAGTGATGGGCATCGAGCACCCCAACACCATCCAGGAATATGTGAGTGGCCCCTGGGGCAGGGCTGCACAGCTGGGTGGGGCCCGTGGCCACCCTGGCCTGACACGGCTGCCCCTGCAGATGCACCTGGCCCTGTACTGCTTTGCCAGCAGCCAGCTGTCCACCGCCCTGAGCCTGCTGTACCGCGCCCGCTACCTCACACTGCTCGTGTTTGGAGAAGACCACCCTGAGATGGCACTGCTGGACGTGAGTGCTGAGGAGGGGTGGCGGGACGAGCCTCAGTCCCAGGGGATCGGGAGCTGACCAGGGCCCTCCCGACTGCCCCTAGAACAACATCGGGCTGGTGCTGCATGGGGTGATGGAGTATGACCTCTCGCTGCGCTTCCTGGAGAATGCGCTGGCTGTCAGCACCAAGTACCACGGGCCCAAGTCCCTCAAAGTGGCCCTCAGGTGAGGCTGCCTTGGGTTAGGGGGTGGGGGGCCCAGAGCCATAGGGACAGGGTCCCAGGAAGCACCTGGATTGAGCGCGGGCACGGGACCCAGCGCTGCCTGTCCTCGGTCTGGCTCCTGAGGACGTTTCCCTCACCTTCTATTCCCCCCGAGTCCTGGGCTTGATTGTTCGCCCCGGGTAGATTCCAGAGCAGGACCTAGATTAGTCTGCATACCCTCGTTAGGCTGCCACTGCCCCGGCCCACTCCTGTCCTTCCTATGCCCCCCACACCATGCTTCCTGTAGCCACCATCTTGTCGCACGGGTCTATGAGAGCAAAGCCGAGTTCCGGTCAGCCTTGCAGCACGAGAAAGATGGCTACACCATCTATAAGACCCAGGTGGGCCGCAGCAGGGGCCGGGGGGGGGGGGGGGCGGCAGGAGCTGTGCGGAGCAGCTGGGCTCTTGGGCAGCCCTGACCCCTGCCTGCCTGTGCCGCTCTCGCCCCCGTAGCTGGGCGAGGACCATGAGAAGACCAAGGAGAGTTCCGAGTACCTCAAGTGCCTGACCCAGCAGGCCGTGGCCCTGCAGCGCACCATGAACGAGATCTACCGCAATGGCTCCAGCGCCAACATCCCGCCCCTCAAGGTGTGTCCGGGACAGAGTTGGGGGGCCCCCTCCCCAGCCTCCCGGTGCCCACACAGTGGCTCATCTTCCCTGGCACCCTCAGTTCACAGCCCCCAGCATGGCCAGTGTCTTGGAACAGCTCAATGTTATCAACGGCATCCTCTTCATTCCACTCAGGTGAGGCCCCTCCTCCTGTCCCCACGCCCCACGGGGAATTGGCCTTTAGTTTCTTGTCTTTTAAAACATAATACACTGACGTGGCTCAACACTGGGAAATACAGCCAGGGGTGAGAAGATCCTTGTGAATCCTTCTGGAAATACGCCACCTAATTGAGCAAACAAACAGCTGTCATCTTCCCCCCCCTCTTTTTTTACACAAAATTAGAGTAGCAAACTATGCACATAGGTGTGTTTTCTGCACTTAATGTATCTTGGCGCCCTTTCCAAATCGGTCAAGAGTGGCTTCATTCTTTCTCTGGCTTCCTGCGATCCCAGCGTAGGTCTGTGCCTCAGGACCGGCCCCTCGCTGCTGTCTCCCTCCCACGGGGGACGTGGGGTTGGTCAGTCAGTGGTTAGGAGCTAATAGTGGACCTTCTCTGTGTGGCACACCCTCCCCACTCGTTTTCTGGGGGTGATCTCCTGTGGCAGCCGCCACAGCTGCAGCAGGTTTGAACTGGGTGTAAAGGAGAGTGGGAGCCAGGCCGTACTGAGGGCTCTGACAGGTGCATGGAGTTCCTTGCTTTTCAGCACTTCGGGGCCTTTCTGCTCCGGGGAGGGAAGGGAGGCACTTGTTTCACGCCTGTCTCTCTCCGAACAAAGCTCAGAGTCTGATTTTGTCCCAGGTTTAAGTTTAAGCAGAGCCAGTGAGGTGATGGGGGGCCTGGGCCCGCTCTGACCCCCACCCTCACCCCTATCCTTCTGCTCAGCCAAAAAGACCTGGAGAACCTGAAAGCTGAGGTGGCGCGGCGGCACCAGCTCCAGGAAGCCAGCAGAAACAGGGACAAGGCTGAAGAGCCCATGGCCACCGAGCCTGAGCCCGCAGGGGCCCCCGAGGATGCGGCCTCCCAGCCCCAGGCCACCAAGGACCCTCCTCCCCCCAGCTTACAGGGGTAGAAAGGGAGAGACAGATGGACAGTCAGCTGCCCCATTACCCAGTGATCCAGACTCCAGGAGGAGGGGGCACGCCTTGCAGATCCGGAGAGGAAGCGAGTCCCTATTCTTCCACATTTCCAACCCTAACCCTCCCCCCAGCATCCTCCTGGGACCCTGGCCTGGCCTGTCTGCCCCCCCGAGAGATGTTTTTGCACTGGTTCAATGAAAATGCTGATGAGAGGCCTAATTGAAGACACTTGAGTGGAGTGTGTGGGCATCGGTTCCCAGCTGGGAGACAGGTGCCCCTCAGGCGCCCCATCCTCGAGCAGGTGTGTGCGAGTGTGTCCATGCCCGTGAGCGAGCGTCTTGATCCGTCCTTCCTAACTTGTACATAGCCCGAGTCAGTTCGGAGTGGGTGACGTGCAGATGCGATTTCTCAGGTCATTTGTATGTTTGACATTACGGCTGCTGCTTCTGCTGCCACTACCCCTGGGCTCAACCTGGCTAAAAGTCCAGGTTTGAAGCCAAAAGAGGGGTGCTTTCCTGTGTACTGGGATGGGGAGTCAGCTCTGTGGCAGGGCTGGAGAGCTGGGGTGCACTTTAGCTCTGTGGCAAGGTGAGAGCTGCAGTGGCTTTACTAGTCATGGTTGGGCCTGGCCTGGCTGTGCTTGGGAAAGGCAGGGGTGGGGCAGGGTGGTTCCCAGATACCCCTGTGCCCAGGCCCACTGGTCTGCCTCCCTACTCCTCAGCTGGGGATCCCTGGGGGGCTGCAGTCTGAATGTATACTTCTCACCACTTTAACCTGAGCTGCCTAACGCACAGTGGGAGTGGGTAGGGAACGGGCCGAGGGGAACTGGGGCTGAATCATGGATTCTGGGAGTAAGTTACCAGGTACAGGAGTGATTGTCATTTGTTTGTGGAGCCCAGCTCCCTCCCTGGTCCTGGCCACACAAGCACCTTCAACAGAGAGTACCTCTGGGTGTGGAAGGTGGGGAGGCACTAAAGGTGGTGGCCCCACAGGCCCGGCTGCTCCCTCTCCCGCCTGCCTGTGCTGCTTCTGTGCCTGCTGTTGGAACCCTGACTGGGGGAGGTCGTCACCCTTGTGAGCTTGGGGGAGCTGTTCCTGGGGTGGGACCTCTGCTTGGGGGAGCTGCTTATGGGTATGGTCTGTCCAAACACCTTGTTTCAAAGGGAGTGGGCGTGAGCTAGTAATCGAAGCATCCCCACAGCTGATCAAGAACTTTTTCTTGTTTTTAAACCATCACGTCTTCATTTCACATTGGAATAAAGTGAGTTTTTGAAACCTACTGCCCTAGCCCCTCCGGTGTGTTCTGTTCCAGCCTCACTTGATTGTGAGGGTTGTTGTCAGAAATGTTATTAGTAAAAGAGTTTAAAGCACTTGAATGTGTAAAAATTAGGTCAAATTCAAAGTTATCGTAATGTCATGTAAGTGGGAGGGAAGGGGGTGGATCACAGGCACCTGGCTAGGTTTTCACCTGGCTGCCATGGTAAGACGAAAGGCTGGGAAGCGCTCCTCCATGGAGTTTCATGTGACACAGGCTGGAGTGAAGGCCAGTTGGACTGAAGGGTGCTTAAGGTGGCCCAGGCCCTGGGCTGGCCTGATAGGTCACTGAACACCGAACTCCAGGCATCTGTCCTTGTCCCTTTGAGTTGGGAGGGTTGGGTAGCATCCCCAGGCCAGGAAAGCTAGGAGCACTCAGGGCTGGCTATAGTGCCATGCTCAGGCGGGGTTTAGTGAGGTGCCGGAAGGAGAATCCACCCTGGCTGCTTGAGGGGCAGGGCTGTGAAGTGGAAGTTGTGTTGTGGGTAGAGAGGACCTGTCTGAAAAGAGGGGAAGTCTCATTACAGGTAGTGGCTGCTGTTTGGCCATCCCTTTCTGGAGCAGGCAAGCCCTTGGACTCCTGCACTCTTAAATGCCATTTTATTACTGATTTCAGAGTGGAAGGGAGAAGGAAAGAGAGAGAAACATCAGTGATGGGAGAGAATCATTGACTGGCTGCCTCCTGCACATCCTACTGGGGAATCAAGCCAGTAGGCATGTGCCCTTGCCTACTGTACTTTGGTTGCAGGTTCCCCGGAGTCAAACCTGAGACCCTTCAGTCTGCAGGCTGACGCGCTATCCACCGAGCAAACCAGCTAGGGCTTGAGTGCCTTTTTAAATACATGGAGCGTTCGTTGTGTCTTTGACATTCTAAAAAGAAAAAAATTGCAACCCTAATGTCTTAGTTTTCCTAAGCCAACTGGAAAAAGGACATCCCTGCCTTGAGGTTTTTCTTTCAAGTGAAAGATTGCCCTGGGTACCTTGACATATGCTGCCGACACCCCTCCCCATGTCCCCCGCCCCCCTTTACAGTCTCATGCCTTCCTGTGACCTTCATCCTGGTCACCTGCTTCACAGCATTTCCAGAAATGCGGCATCATCTTGTGAAGCTGAGAATGGATCAGGCTTAATTCCTACTGTACCTGCTAGTCACCTGAGAAGGCCCATTTTTCATGGTGGTTCCTTAAGCATATTAGTGGTGTCAGATAGCTTTTAACAAACTAAATGTTTTCTCAAGGTAACAAGAGTCTCTAGGTGTGAAATTAACCCTTTCTCCTTCCCCTAGTCAACAGACTTCAGTTTTTTAAAAAAGAGTGAGTGGTGGTATCCACAGGAAGGGTTAGTGAGAGAACTGGCACCTTTAGATCATGGTCTGTGTGGACGGGCAGCTGTTCAAGATGGAAATGAAGTCTCACTAAATGGTGAGCCATACCCACCATGTGTTCTGTCCCCTACGCTGGTCTTTCACTTTCCACTCTAACTTTTCTTCTGTTTTTGTTGTTGTTAATCCTCATTGATTTTTAGAAAATGGAAGGGAGAGGGAGAGACAGAAACAGTGATGTGAGAGAGACATTGATTGGTTGCCTCCTGCACGCACCCTGACCAGGGCCGGGGAACCTGCAACCAAAGTACAGGACCTTGACCGAATTGAACCCGGGACCCTTCAGTCCACAGGCCTACGCTGTAGCCACTGAATCAAACCAGCTAGGGCTTTTCTTCTGTTTTTGATTTCTTTTAACACATACTACTTTTATAATTTAAAAATATTTTTAAAGGCTTATAACCAAATTAAACTTTTAAGGTATCATCTGTCTGCACTCCTACCCTCCAACTGTCATTGTTAAATATGAATACTGAGAAAACAGACTTTATTGAGGAATTCTTAAATATCTGAGAATAAGGTATCTGGATGCATTTCCTCATCCCTAAGAGTCTAAATTAGCAGATCAAGTAAAGCATGCATAGTCAGGACACAGAGAGAGGGCAGGTGACCCTCTTCAATGGAAAGTGACATACCCCCATTAAGTAGGCAAACCTATTGACTAAAAAAAAGAAAAAATCCCAGGTTCGATTCCAGTCAAGGGCATGTACCTTGGTTGCGGGCACATCCCCAGTAGGTGTGCAGGAGGCAGCAGATCGATGTTTCTCTCTCATCGATGTTTCTCTCTATCCCTCTCCCTTCCTCTCTGTAAAAAATCAATAAAATATATTTAAAGAAGAAAAAAAGCCCGGCTGGCGTGGCTCAGTGGTTGAGCATTGACCTATGAACCAGAAGCCACGGTTTGATTCCTGGTCAGGGTACATACCTGGGTTGCAGGCCTGATCCCCAGTGAGGTGTACAGGAGGCAGCCAATCAATGATTCTTATTGATGTTTCTATCTCTCCCTCTCTGAAATCAATAAAAACATATTTTTTTAAAAAATGAGGAGGGAGAGGTCAATGGGGGAAAGGAATCATGTAATGCTTTAAACAATAAAGAATTAAAAAAAAAAGATGCAGACCAATACACAGTTATCCTGAGAACAAAGTCATTTCATGTAAAATGATGGATGAGTCTTCCTAATTGCAAGTGTGGGCAACCTGATTCTTGCTTAAGCATTCCCAGCCTCCACCTCATTTTTTAAAAAATGTGTTTTTTTTTTAAATATATTTTATTGATTTTTTACAGAGAGAAAGGGAGAGAGATAGAGAGTTAGAAACATCGATGAGAGAGAAACATCGATCAGCTGCCTCCTGCACATCTCCTACTGGGGATGTGCCCGCAACCCAGGTACATGCCCTTGACCGGAATCGAACCTGGGACCTTTCAGTCCGCAGGCCGACGCTCTATCCACTGAGCCAAACCGGTTTCGGCTTTAAAAAATGTTTTTATTGATTTTTATAGAGGGAGAGGGATTGATAGAAACATTGATGAGAGAATCATTGATCAGCTGCCTCCTGCACTCCTCTCACACTGGGGATTGAGCCAACAACCCAGGCATGTGCCCCGACTGGGAATCCAACCGTGACCTCCTGGCTCATTGGTAGATGCTCAACAATTGAGTCACTCCGGGCAGGCTCCATCTCGTTCTTAATGGCCATCCCACAGTGGAGTTAGCAGGAGGGTTGTAATGTGAGCAAGGTGCTCAAGGATGGGATGAGGGCCTTTCTTGCATCACTAAGTTTAAAAATTGCTTAAAAGATGTCAGAAGGTCCTTCTTACATTTAAAATAGTGAATAAGATGTTTTATACAAGCAGAACCAGATAAAAGATCAAGTGTATTTGCGTTCATCCCAACTCACCCTTTAATTAGCTTAATACCCTTGGCATATGACTTAACTGAGCTCGTTTTCTAGTTCCTAAAAGTGTGCTAATATCTACCACCAAGAAGTAATGTGAGCATAAAGGTGTATATTGAGAATAAGGTAAGTGTTGGCACCTAACAGGCATTCATGGCAGGTAATTCCCTAAGAGGGCTGGCCCCGGCCAGTGTGGCTCAGTTGTTGAGTGTTGACCTATGAACCAGGAGATCATGGTTTGATTCCATCAGGGCACATGCCTGAGTTGTGGACTCGATCCCCAGTGTGGGGTGTGCAGGAGACAGCCGATCAATGATTCTCATCATTGATTATTTCTACCTCCCTCTCCCTCTCAAATCAATCTATATTATAAAAGGCCAGTAGCTGGAACGCCGAAATGCTGGAAGGACCAAATGACCAGGCACCAGAAAGTGCATGGAGCACCTCTTAGTCACTCCCCCCCCCCTGCCCCGCCCGATTTTGCACACTGGGTCTCCAGTAATAATGTATTAAAAAAAAAAAAAAGAGGGCTGGTGACTAAGTGGGAATGATGACCATACTCAGTCTTTACAAAGGAACAAACTCCATGTGTCGAAGTGATGTTGAAAGAGAACTGAGTTCCAACCCCAGCTGTGGGGCCCAGGGACTAGTGACTTGTCCAAATCTCTCCTTCAACGAGAAGTTAGATGAGTCATTTAGAGAAGTGGTTCTCGGACTTGAGCCTGCAGCGGAGCTGCCTGGATGGTTTGTGAAGATGTATTTGCTTGGTCCCATCCTGTTCTGGGTACAGTAGGTATGAGATGGAGCCAAAAAACTTGGCGTTTCTAACAAGTTCCCAGGTGATGCTGATGCTGCTAACCTGGGAACATTGGAGAATCACTTGCTAGACAATTCTTACATGCCAGCAGTTGAGAATTGTGTCTGTATTAAAGTCGTTTCACCAAAGACTAAACAAGGACAGCAGCCATCACCTGGTTTAAGTACATGGATGCAACACCATTTCTCCACCAAGTCTTCCCCTTTCCTATCCCTCATCCTTCATCAGGGAGACATAACCTTGAATCTCAGAAGCAAGCTTGATGTGTGTGTGTGACTTGTCAGTGAGTCACTCAACAGGTTTTGGACAGCTAAATTCCCTAAGGCTAGAACACCCCTAGGGAAAGTGGTCAGGCTCATCATCTGAATCTCAGCCTAGGGAAAGAGAAGCCCTGCAAGGAAACGGCAGGGAACTGTAACCTCAAATTACTCTGGTGCTTTGGCCCAGCTTCCCATTTGGGGAGAAGAGGCTACTGCCGGTAGGAGGCAAGGAAACAACTGGGCTGTAAGAGCCACCCCAGCATTCACCAAGTCCTTTATCCATAAAAATGCCTGGAGACTTCTCGTGTGTCCTAAAGACACTGGGCGCTGAGCAGTAGACTGGGGATGAAAGGCAGGATGTCCAACATGTTTAGTTGGTTAGAGCATCATCCCAATGCACCAAGGTTGCAGTTTGATCCCTGGTCAGGGAACATACAAAAATCAACCACTGACTTGGAGTGAACACACAGTACAGTGTACAGATGACATATCGTAGAATTGTGCACCTGAAACCTATATAATTGTTAACCAGTGTCACCCCTATAAATTCAATAGGAAAATCAAGCAAAAAATGCATAAAGTAGGAAAAAATCAATGTCTAAAATCATTTTAAAAATAAAACACAAAGCACTTTAAAGCACAGAGAAAGCTGTGGGGTTTCCTGGGGCAAGGGTGAACACTCTTTTGGCACACATCATTCAAAATGTAAAACAAAACCGTCCCTGGGCCTTGATCCCCATAAGAAGGCCAAGTCTTTTTATGAGGGGCTATAATAGGTCATTCTTGGCTTCAGCTTTCTGGCCTCAGCTGTAGAGACAGCGTGAGAAAAGGCTGCTGGAGGGAAGGGTGCCTGCTCAGAGGAGGAGAGGGTCCTTGGAAAGTCTGCAGCTGGCAGATTCCACAAGAGCCCCCACTGATGCTCCAAATAGTGAGGACGAAGCAGACAGCAAAGGCAGTGCTGACACTATTAAAGGAAAAAAAGCCTTCCATCAAGGCCCTGCCACCCATCTGTCTTCCTCTATGACTGGGCTTAACACAGTCCCACTTCCTATGAGGACTCAAAGTTTTAAAGCTGTGCACAAGGAGACAAAAAAAATCACATCTAGGTTTATAGGCATTTAATAGTTTACCAATTGGTACAATAAGATTTTTTAATATGCAGAAAACATGAATAAATTTTTGTTTTACACAGTCTGAGAGCAACAAATCTTACTGTAAAACACAAGAGCAATATTATATACATTCCTTTACTGATTTTTTTTTAAATTGTGTCAACATCTTCAGTTAACTCTTACAATCTGGGGAACTGTTTTCTCCAAACACCACCTCTGCAACGTTCATGAAATCAATGCTTGCCTTCGTGTCAGTGTCGGTCAGAATCAACTTCTAACCCGAAGATTTTGTGTTTATTTTTGTCATCTTCAGAGTGAGCTTTAGGGATGACGGAAGGATAGGCAGGACAAGAAAGCAGCTACTTACATGATAATAGTGTAAAGATAAAAAGGCCAGTTCAGTCCAGTCATGACTTGTAAATCCAGCTTGCCCTCCCCCCACCCCACTGGAAAAAAAACAAAAACAAAAAAGCCCTTTCCACCAATTTTGTACATGTTGCTTCTCTACCAGGAGAGTCTTCTTTGCATCATCTCGATTAACAGACTGGATTTATATACAGCTGGACAGAAAGAGGAACCATTTTAAGTGCCTTGTCCTTCAATCCAACACTTTTAACGTCAGTTGCTTAAGGATTATCAAGCCACCACTGTCAACAAACAAAATATCCTTTACTTTTAAATAGTTTTTCTTTAAATAAATTTACAAAAAACTATTTAATGAGTGATTATTACCTGGAAGTTCACACAGAAACAGAAAGAGGCAAACAGGAGAGCAGGGCACTGACAGTAAGGAGACTGGGCTTGGTGATCTAGAGCCAAAGCTTCCAAAGACTACAGTGAGCGCCCCATGGCCCGGACGACTTGCTAACACTAGTGATTTTAGAGCAGTGCTCTGGGCACACCATTGGTCACACCACACATGGACGAAACTGGACGGTCTTAGTCTCCTAAAGTGCAAGATGCCATGTCAAAAAGCAACTATTCTCCAAGTGATGTCTAAACCAGTTTCCGTGGCTTGCACTTCCAAGAGTGCAGCGAGGACTTCTTGGGCATGTTATATTAGGGTGGCACTGGAATGTCTTTTCACACAGACACAAGTCAATAATCATCTGAGGATGCGATTCTACCAGCTTTTTATTTCATAAATAAATGGCCAATTTGATTGAGAAAGTGACAAAGCAGCAGTGAACCTCTAAACCAATTAATAAATTCCTCTACTCACAATCCAAACCAGTAACCTTATCATTGTACTTATCCCAGGCAAGGCACAGGGTTAGATAGCAGACAGAGAAAACGGGAAGAAAGGGCATCAACAGGGCAGTTTCAAACAACAGTACAGGAAACCTCTGAAAATCGGATTCTGGATGGATCACTCTCCCCCACCCCCTCATTATTCAAACAGGGCTCCTTACATTTGGATCCAGTTGAGGACCATCCCTGAGATTCAAATGTTCGCTGCTTCTTAAATGGAGGATGTCTGGTAATTCAACTAAGCAGCAGGCTGTGGCAATCTCCCAAGGAAGGAAACTTGGTTTACAGAGTAACAACGTCTCTCCTTCTTTGTCAACAAGAGTCACTGTATGCTGCGGGAGAAGAACCCAGTGGACAGCAGCTTTGTTTCCTCCTAAATCGGTACCATTTTTTCCTTTATTGTTTGTATCTATGAATGATTTCTAGATGTTGTGGCTTACCCTTCAACAATTTGTGTTGCTACATGCTAAAAATGAATTAAAATACAAGACATTTATACATGTACAAACAAATGTTAAGATGCACCATTTCTAGGTATATTTCTTAAAACAGGACAGGAAATAGCAGCAAACAAGAACAAAGATATTTTCCATAGCTTTTGTAGAAAAATCCAGTCAGAACAGCTAAGGAGAAAACAAACAAACAAAAAAAGACTTCTCAGTGTGAGCAGGGTTGTGAGGCAGTATTGTCCTGAAAGTTATTCTGAGCTTAAGAAATTAGCTTAAGTTGTAATTTTTGTCCTCAAAAATAGCCATTAGTTCTCAAAAACACTTTTCCTTCCAGAGAGGTCTTTCAGGAATTAAAAACAAATAAGCAAACAAACAAAAATACACAAGCTAGACATAAAACTTTTAGTAAATATACGATCTATTCTCTGTGTATCTACAGGACATTAATTCTAACCCTTTGTCTTTTCCAGAAACCAACTTTCCATTAAATACTAAAAGGAACGTTTTAAAAACCACATTAAACAAATGAATAAAATGAAATTCAGAATAAATTTGTTAAACTGTTTTTGTTATTTCATTAACTTTTCAAATAACCATTAAAAAAAAAACCTGGTTAGCTAAGCAATAAAATTTTTTAATAATTTGTAATGGAATATTATTTCCAAAGTCATAGACAAAAATTCTCTTAAATTTACTTGTAGTAACTTTGGATCACAATACACAATGTATCAGGGAAATGTAAAATGCTGAACTGCCAAATTGGGGGTAGAGGCAGATAATGGAAGTTATTTTTTAAAAATATATATTTTTATTGATTTCAGAGAGAAAGGAAGAGGGAGAGAGAAACATCAATGATGAGAGGGAATCATTGATCGGCTGCCTCCTGCATGCCCCACACAGGGGATCGAGCCCGCAACCAGGGCACGTGCCCTGACCTGGAATCAAACCTGGGTGGACCCCCTGGTTCATAGGTTGAGGCCCAACCACTGAGCCACACTGGCTAGGCAGAAGTGATTTTCCTGTGAGTGGGAAAAATTCCCATAGACTCAGACCTAGTTTTCAGAAGCGTTAAGATCAAAAAGGGTTTATTCTAAAGCACGGTATTCCACAGCAAGATTTATTCTATTTGTGTATTTTAGCACTTCTTCAAAAACCCAGGGCCCAAGGACATGGAGGTTGTATGTGTGTGATATACATATACAGACTTATCCACTTAATAGATAGGTCCATATGCTTATAAACATTTATATATAAACAAAAGGTGAAAACACAGTACATTTTATGCACGCTCCATTAAACCCTGTCATTTTTAACTTGCAAGTTAAACACAGTTCAAATTGGTCAGATTCCTGTTGAAAAACAAAACTGCTATATTTCTCCCTCTCCCTTAAAATGAGCATACATAAGCTTTTCAATCTTTCTGTCATTATGTAATGCACATTGCACATCTCTAAAAAACATCAAAAATGAATAGTGATTTGTATCATGACACACTCAATGGGAAGATTAAATTCTACTTGGAAGTCACATCACTACACAGTCTAGTAGTATGGAGAATACAACTAGAAGTGTGTTTAATGTGGAGAATAGAAGCTTACAGTATTACAGTATTTTTTAATCTGCTTACAACGCATTAAGACCCAATGAAATAAATGATTTGCTATTAGCTGCTGAAATTTTTCTTATTTGAGATTTACACTCATTTTCTTACATAAATATACCACTAGCCTTTGCTTGATAGGCTGCCAAAACAAATGTATCCTATTGATTTGGCAAATGTGTCATGACAAAAATTCCAGGTGTAATCCTCAATAATTACATAGATGGTTCAGAAGATTTTGAATTGTAGCCTTATTATCTATCTAACATCCTTAAAGATTTATTAAGCACACTTAAGTGATGTTACATAAATACACATTTCAGAAAAAAACCCTAATAACCACCGCTTTTCCCCAAATGAGGCCATTAAGTCAGGCACCAACAGATAGCAGAAAGAAAAACAGGAATTAATAATCCAACATAAAATGACACTGTCAATTTATTCAGCTTAGTGCCCTAGTTCAATTATTCAATTTCTGCCTTCTTAGGCCTGGTGTGACCAATGCCAGCCCAGGTTTTTAAACCCTATGGTACTTCTAGACAACGTATGTAAATTTACAGTATACAATTTGGATTCACCATGCATGAATACTTTGTGTGTAACATTTAATAAGCTCAATCTACATCCAGAATAATTTACATGAAAGGACAATATTTATTTAAACAGAGCTCAATAGGGTAACCATGGTATCATCAGAGTGCATCCAGAGGAAAATCAGGAGGAGGGGCCAAAAGAGACTCAATCAGCGGCACTCCCACACCTTTACTGTTTGATCTACACTGCCAGTAACCACATATGGTGCCGTCTTATGGAAATCTGAAAGAAAAAGAAAAGGCTTTTGTAAAATCAGGTTGAAACAGATAAAATTTTTAATAAGCCACAACACACGCAAGTCCAAGGGCCAGGAATATCCTACTTTTTTCTATACACACCCACACACCCACCCTTGGAAGGTATCAACTAGATTAGGGAAACTAAGACGTCATGATTAAAACCTGTTATTACCAACTCAAAAAAAATACCCAAATCTACCTCCACTACCACCATCCCAAATGAAGCTGAATAAACACTCAAGTCTACAAGGATAACCTATGTATCCATTTACTGAACATATACTATGTTCCAAGCTAAATACTAATGGTTTATATTCAATTCATGTTAAATCCTTGTAACCATCTTATGACATGGATTCCCCCTATTCTGCTGAGGCTTTGCCTTCACCATTAGATCCATCATACTCTAATGTATTATATTTTACTGTATTCACTTTCTTCACTTCTAGAATCTGGTCCAGATGATAGTAAAGATGCTTATTAGCCCAGCCAGCGTGGCTCAGTGGGTGAGCGTCGACCTATGAAACAGGAGGTCACAGTTGGAGATTGCTGGTTAGGGCACATGCCTGGGTTGCAGGCGCGATCCCCAGTGGGGGCTTGCAGAAGGCAGCCAATTAATGATTCTCATCACTGATGTTTCCATCTCTATCTCCCTCTCCCTACCTCTCTGAAATCAACAACACACACACACACTCTCTCTCTCTCTCTCTCTAGAGGCCCAGTGCACGAAATTCGAACATGGGTAGGGTCCCTAGTGGCTGGTGGCTGGGGCCTCCCTTCCCCTGTGCCAGCCGTCAGTGCACATCATAGCAAGCGATCGAACTCCCAGTTGGTAGAACTCCCGAGGAGACACTTTGCATATTAGGCTTTTTTTTTTTAATGTATTTTACTGATTTTCTACAGAGAGGAAGGGAGAGAGACAGAGAGTTAGAAACATCGATGAGAGAGAAACATCGGTCAGCTGCCTCCTGCACATCTCCTACTGGGGATGTGCCCGCAACCCAGGTACATGCCCTTGACCGGAATCGAACCTGGGACTTTTCAGTCCTCAGGTTGACTCTCTATCAACTGAGCCAAACCGGTTTCGGCAAGGCTTTTATATATATAGATATTTTAAAAGATGCTTATTAAACTTAAATAGCATTCCCTGAGCTTCTAGTACATGATAACTTATAACTGCCAGAAGAAAAGGGCTGAGTAATATTTCCTTTGAGAAATTTAAAACTAGTAGGAGAGAAAAATTACCTATTAGAGTCATCAGTAAGCATCCTCTTCACAATTCTAGTTTCCAGAACCAAAATTGTGCAACAGAGAAAGTAATTTTTGTATTATAAGGTTGACAATGGCGAGAGAGAATTAAGGAAAGGAGAATTTAAAACAAATGACAGGAATTCACTAAGTTTTTAATCTATTCTGACCTAAAAGCCATCCATGGTCATTTCTTACCTGGAAAAGTCCACATGGTTATTACATAAAACTTGTTATACCTGGCACTCCAAAATCTATCTGCTCAAAAAACCTCATAACTCATACATACCCAAGGAGGTAACAAAGTGTTCATGCGCATTGAGGGTCTTCATGCATCGTTTGTTCTTATAATCCCATACACGTAGGGTTTTGTCATCAGCACAACTCAAAATAAACTTGCCCCCAGAATGGAACAGAACTCCACGTACCCAGTTATCATGACCCACCTTAAACACAAAAAGGTATTTGACTTAGTGAAGGGATAAATTACTTAAATAGCATCTATGAAAATACTAAGTCATATCTATGAAAATACTAAGTTGTAACTCAAAGCCCACTTAAACTACATGCACACACACATTAAAAAAAGCCAAAAACAAACAGAAAAAAAAAAAAAAGTCTAGGGAATTCTTCTAGATTAAAAAAACAAGTGGAAACTAACAAGTAAATGCAATGAGTGATGCTTGACTGACTCCTAGAGGCAAAACAAAGTTATAAAGAACACTACTGGGATAATTGGAGAAATTATTAGTACATTAATGGTAAATTTGAGTGTGATAATTGTATTGTGGTTAATGGTAGAATACCCTTGTTCTTAGGAGACACATGTTGTCATGTCTACAAGTCAAGTAACTCAAATTGTTCAAAAAATGAAGGTAAACACACACATACAGAGAAAAAATGTTAAAAACTGGTGACTGTAGGTGAAGGGTATACAGTCACCCGTATATCTATTCACCCATCCACCTAATTCCCGTCGCAGCATTTCCATTTCTTTCAATTTAGCCTAAGAAATAATTAAAACCAGGCCCAGAGATTTAGTTAACAAAGATGTTCATCAAAACACTGCATGTAATTAACGTATAGTGTATCTAATGACATGAGCAAGTGTCATATACCTTCTAAATTAAGTTTGCTACAAAACAGAAACAAAGTCTGCTGCAAAGCAGTATGTACAAGCATAACATTTTAATTTAAAAAACACCACCAAATTCATCTACAGAATAATGTAAGAAAATATCACATGGGGCTATTTAAATATAAACCAAAATTAAATCAATTAATTCACTTCTTCAGTCTCACTAGCCACGTTTCATTAGCTCATTAGCTGCATGAGGCTAGTATAGTTACACTATTGGACAGTGCAGATAAAAAAGACAACCAAGATGACACTACTAGAGGAAAGTTTAAATTTCTAATTAATTCTTGATGATACTTCCATGTGTTTATCATAAACTTCAAAGTATAGTTAGCACCTAAGGAATCTCTAAAACTAACACAGCTATTTTTATCAAATTACAAAAACTGCTTCTTGGATTAATGTCCACAGATCCTCTTGGAAATCTCTTAGGCAAACAGGAATGTCCACAATCCTGTACTATCATATATATATATCCCCTCATACTGAAATCTAGGTTTCAATGGGAGAAAAAAGGGGACATATGTAATACTTTCAACAAGAATTACTAAAAAAAAAAAAAAAAAAAAAAAAAGTGAGCCATAAAAAACAACAAAAAACTTAAAAATAGAAAAGGAAAGAAAACAAAGAAGTAGTGAGGTTATTCAAACTTACAAGGGTCATAAGGCACATGCCAGTACTGACATCCCACATCTTAATAGTCTTGTCTCTGGATCCAGACAGCAAGAATGGCCCAGGCTTGCCACTTTTTTTAGTCTATATAAAACATAAAAATTAAGTTTCCCATGCAAGAAGTTACATAAGGACTTTAAATGACTTTTATCTATTCATGATCTATATTTCTAATTTTATAAAAATGATTTTTTAACAAATAAAAATTGGTAAGAAGACTTAAGAACTACCTCCTTAACAAATTTCCAGTATGCTGTACAGTACATTTCCAGGACTTATTCATCTTGTTTTACTGTATCAAAATGGACAAGTTTTGTCCTGGCTGGTGTAACTCAGTTGGATGGAGCATCATCCTGTGCACCGAAAAGTTGCTAGTTCGACCCCCCACGGGAGGCAATCGAAGGATGTTTCTCTCATACATTAATGTATGTTTCTCTTTCTCTCTCTCTCCCTCTCTCTCTCTCTCCTCTAAAATCAGTAAAACATACCCTCAGGTGAGGATTAAAAAAAAAACACCAAAAAAAGCACACCTTTTAACCTACAGAGGCTACAAGGAAGGACCCAGATAATATAAATATTGATGTTTCTCTCTCTTCCTTCCTCTTCTCTCTCAAACCAATAAAAATTTAAAAATGTAGTTTCTACAATATCAAGATGATAAACTTAATGTTCAAGACATCTGTAATCAAGAAGGATCTTACAACTATACAATTTAGCATTTATATCTAAAGTCCAGATAGAATCAAATTAATGACATATTGTATGTAACTACCACCAGAGGGCAGTAAAAAGAATTCGAAATGCAACCAGCCAGCCAAAACAGAGATTACAATAGAAGCTCCATTTAGAAATACAATGGAGAAAGGGTGGGGGAGAGGAAAGATTCTCCTCCTTCACTTGTTTGTTTGTTTGTTTTTAATGTATTTTATTGATTTTTTTACAGAGAGGGAGGGAGAGGGATAGTTAGAAACATCGATGAGAGAGAATCATTGATCAGCTGCCTCCTGCACACCCCGCACTGGGGATGTACCCCGCAACCAAGGTACATGGCCTTGACCGGAATCGAACCTGGACCCTTCAGTCCGCAGGCCGATGCTCTATCCACTGAGCCAAACTGGTCTGGGCCCTTCACTTGCTAAAATGTAATTTTTAAAAATCCACAGCAGTGCCCTGGTTGGTGTGGCTTAACTGGTTGAGCATCGTCCTGTGCGCCCACCAAAAAAGATTGCCAGTTCATTACCTGGCCAGGGCACATACCCAGTTTGCAGGCTATCTGGGTCGAGGTGCTTTTGGAAGGCAACTGATTGATGTTTGTCTCACATTGATCTCTCCCTCTAAGGAAAAAATCTGTAATAGAAAAGTCTGATCAAGGGTATCAGAGACCTCCATATGAAATATTCTTCATTTAAACAAATACTTTTTAAAAATATATTTTTATTGATTTCAAAGAGAAAGGGAGAGGGAGTGAGAAATATTAAACTGCATTCCATCAAAAATAATTATGTCCATTAAAAAAGGTGATTTTTCTAAAAGATAACTTTAACCTCTCCATAAGTTTTATTCTGCACTGGTATACTCTTAAAACAATGGCATTTCTAATAATCTGAATAACCACTTTCCCTCTTTAGGAGAACCCCTACCCCCATTAGACAACACAGGTCAGCTGACAGCATTAATACAAACTGGCTTAAAAATATAAACACGCCCGGCCACCCTGGCTCAGTGGTGGTCATGGTTCGATTCCTGGTCAGGGCACATGTCTGGATTGTAGGCTCAATCCCTAATAGGGGGCATGCAGGAGGCAGCCAATCGATGACTCTCGTCAGTGATGTTTCTCTCTCTCTCCCTGTCCTTTCCTCTCTGAAATTAATAAAAATATATATTTTAAAAAAATTATATCCTACATAATAAAGATGTAATATGCAAATGGTCGTTACACTGTGAAGTGTAATGACCGACTGCGTAATGACCAGATCACGAATCAGCAGGAGGGGGCAGTGAGCTACAAGCAGGCGGCAGAGAGCTACAGGAGGTGGCAGGGCAGCAAGCTATGGGGGGGTGGGGGGGTGGGGGGGGTGGAAGGTACAGGAGGGCGGGGCAGCAGGCAGAGAGCTACTGGAGGACAGCAGCGAGCTATTGGCAAGCTACTGGTGCACAGATTTGTGCACAGGGCTGTGTGTGTGTGTGTGTGTGTGTGTGTGTGTGTGTGTGTATAAAAACACCTGCAAGTTGAAAAGAGTAAAAAATGATAAGATTCATAATTCTGGAATACAGATTTTTAAATGCATTAATGGCTCTAAAATTGAGCATCAGAAAAGTTACCTAAGTTTCTGAGCTATCAGCAATAAAATAAAATCATGAAATGACACATAAACCATAGTTACCTCAGATCCTGTTGCTTCAGAGATGGAAGAATATGAGCTTTCTGGAGCCCAGGAAATGCATTCTACCACATGCTCATGTTCTCGAAGCTCAGCCTTGCATTCCTTTGTTGCTACGACCCATACTCGCACAGTCTGGTCATTGGAACAGCTGGCTATCAGAGTGCCATCCTGATTTGGCCGCACCATACGTACCCACTCTCTATGTCCTGTGAATGTCTTCACACAGTAGCTGTCAAAATAAGTAATAATTTATGTTGTGAATGGTAATCCATTGGGACACTTCCCAGAAGCAATGCAAAACTTACAATGTATACTGGAATGAAGAGAATGACAACAAGTTAGTGAAATCGTATGCAAGTCAACAGAATAAATGTACATTCCTGGTTAATAAAAGATGGGGACAGGCTGGAAAGTCAAACATCAGTTAAAATAAGCTTATGGGAGAATCATTAAGGAGCTAACCAAATCAACAAAATCTAAAAAGTAAAATATAGAGAGGAAATCTTTTCAAAATTAAACACACACAATAAACCTAACAAAAATATTTCTAGCCATGTTGGGGGAAAAGCATGCTCTACTAATCTGGGTAAAACCAGTAGGTTAAGGTTCTATTTTAACAATCATGTAATTCTAAGCACAACCAAATTAAACCTAATAGGGGCATACCTGTACAAATGTTATCTACATTTTATTTCAACCCACAGAGAGATAACCTAAAAGAAGACCACAGAGAAAATAAGCCATTACAGAGAAGATGGCTTTGAAGGACATAGATTTTCTTTTATAATTTCTCTGTTTTTTGGGGGAAGATACATTTAGATTTCAAAACTTAGTTTTAAAGTACATAATAAAATTACCATGATGACCATTATGGGTAAAAGCTAAAATTATTGGAACATTCAGAATACAATTTTGTCTAATATCTCTTTACCAGATATTTAACTAAATCTACTTACCCAGTTTGCACTTCCCACATTTTTATAGTTTTATCTCTTGAAGCAGACACTATATGATCTCCGTTGGGCATGATGGCTACTGAAGAAACATTGTGGTCATGGCCTAAAACACATAACACAGCAACATTATTAAATAATATGCCACCAAGAGCAATTAAACCTGTTTACCACAAGATTTCACCATGGGATTTTAAATAACACAGCAACTTTATTTTATTTTTTTTTAAATATATTTTATTGATTTTTTTACAGAGAGGAAGGGAGAGAGATAGAGAGAGTTAGAACATCGATGAGAGAGAAACATCGATCAGCTGCCTCCTGCACATCTCCTACTGGGGATATGCCCGCAACCCAGGTACATGCCCTTGACCGGAATCGAACCTGGGACCTTTCAGTCCACAGGCCGACGCTCTATCCACTGAGCCAAACTGGTTTTGGCAACACAGCAACTTTAAATACACTGGGCTTTATTATAAATTTGATTAAAAACTTGGATTTACACAAAAAAGGAACTAGTACCAATAAAATAATCCACAATAAATAGTCAACTCAATTTATAAATAAATTTCAAACTGTACAACTGTTTTAAAACCATAAGGTGTCAGTATCATCAGTATCTGAATATGTAAGTGTGGGGCAAAAGAAGGTTTATAGCTGTGAGTATGCAAAACAGTTTATTCTTGTATTATTCTTTATTAATATTGTATTATATCTTTTTATTGTTGTTATTTCATTTCCTTACTTATGATTTATCTTTTAAGTAATGATGGCTGGTAATTTAATTTACTTTTAATACACTGAATGTTTATGTATGAACACTAGGAAAACACACAAATATTTCCACTGTTCATATTCTATGACATAAAATAGAAATAAAGCTAAAAAGACTAGGTAAGAAAAATGGGGATATGATTCTATATTTAAAATAGTGGTTGCCGAAACCGGTTTGGCTCAGTGGATAGAGCGTCGGCCTGCGGACTGAGGGGTCCCAGGTTCGATTCCGGTCAAGGGCATGTACCTGGGTTGCGGGCACATCCCCAGTGGGAGATGTGCAGGAGGCGGCTGATCGATGTTTCTCTCCCATCGATGTTTCTAACTCTCTATCTCTCTCTCCCTTCCGCTCTGTAAAAAATCAATAAAATATATTTAAAAAAAAATAAATTAATTAAAAAAAAAATAAAATAAATAAAATAGTGGTTGAAATTATCTTTTGTTGATATTCATGGTGGTAAAAAATGCATTATTCCATATACATTATTCACAATCCTAACTAATCAGTTATCCTTGAAGGAAAGAGCCCCAGGGAGTCCGCAGATTTTATGAAAGGATTCAACAGAATTCCTCTACTTGGTAAGCCTTGAATGCATTTAATTAGGGAAGAAAACACACTCTTCAAATTACACTCTCTATGTAATCATGTAGCTTACTCAAGAGCCAGCATTTCTGAATAATATGTTTAGAAAAATATTTTATTACTAACACAGTATGTATTCCTTATATAAAATCTAAACATTTAAATTTCATCATGTTTAAAGAAACAAGTCTGGTTGGTGTCGCTTAGTGTTTGAGTTTCAATTCACGGACTAAGAGGTCACTGGTTCGATTCCTGGTCAGGGAACATGCCTGGGTTGTGGGCTCAAGATCCCCAGAGGGGCGTGCAGCAGGCAGCCGATTAGTGTTTCTATCTCTCTATCCCTCTCCCTTCCTCCCTTTCTAAAATCAATAAAACATATTTTAAACTAAACAATAAATAATAATAAAAAAAACCACAAAAAAACAAAAACCCTTATTTACTGAGCACCTTCTATGTGCCAGGTATTAAACCAAGATAATCAAGTACAGAAAACCTGTTTTACTGTGCTTTACTACACTGTGCTTCACAGATACTGCGTTTTCATCAACATCCAAGAAAGACCCTTCACCAGCAAAAGAAATAAATCAATCACAATGCACTAAAAGCTCAGATTGATGAGCAGCGCTTTCTAGCAATACGTTTTTTAAAATTAAGGTATGTACACTGAGTTTTTAAAAATACAGAATACTACTATACACTTGATAGAACTGTGTAGTATAAATACAACTTCTACTATATGTCCTGAAACCAAAATATTCATGACTCACTATATTGTGATATTTGCTTTATTGTGGTGGTCTGGAATTAAACCCACAGTATCTCCAAGGTATGCCTATGTGGTCTCATTTTATCCTCACGACAAGCCTATACAGTGGGGCCTTGACTTAAGAGTTTAATTCGTTCCGTGATGGAGCTCGTAACTCAAATTACTCGTATGTCAAATCAAAAAGTGAACGAGTCAGACACGTGATGCTGGGCTGATGTTGTGGCGTTCACTGTGATGTTCGCTGCGCCAACTAGCGGTGGGGTATCTGAAGCTGGCTCGTAACCCGAATTTTAGCTCGCAACTCAAAGCAAAAAATCGGCCGAGAGACGGCTCGTATCTGGCTCGTATCTCGAAAAACTCTTTAGTCGGGACACTCGTAAGTCAAGGCCCCACTGTAATTGAGGTATTATTACCTCTATCTTGCAGATGAAAGAGGTTAAAACTTCCTAATGCCATAAGTAAACAAGTAGGCAATTTAAACCCAGATATATCTAATTCCAAAGCTCTTTCCACAAAGCTAAACTGACTCAGAGAACAGTCTCCATGACAAAACCCAGACAACAACCTAACAATAAGACTATAGTATTAAAAAGTGAGCAAGGGAATCTGGATTCCAGCTTTTACTATACCCACTCTCTCTCAACTTCAGTTTCCCAATTGAGAAAAATGATTAAAAAAAAAAAAAAAGACAAAAACATCCTACTAACAACTTCATTTTCTCAAAAACAGATAGATGTCCTGCAGTTTTTCTTATTAAAAAATATTTGTGGCCCTAGCTGGTTTGGCTCAGTGGATGGAGCGTCGGCCTGCGGACTAAAGGGTCCCAGGTTTGATTCTGGTCAAGAGCATGTACCTTGGTTGCGGGCACATCCCCAGTGTTTCTAGCTCTCTATCCCTCTCCCTTTCTCTCTGTAAAAAATCAGTAAAATATATTAAAAAAAATATTTGTGAAAACAATTTTCATATTTTATATGAAATACTTATTTCAATAAGAGATACTTAAAGCATCATAACAAAAACAACTCTCAACTATGGCTTATCCATGGACTATCTACATCATATAGTCCTTCAACAACACAGACAACTAAGAATTGAATGAAGGGAACCTGCACACGGTTAGAAAACAATATTCTTGCCTTAACTGGTTTGGCTCAGTGGATAGAGCGTCGGCCTGCGGACTCAAGGGTCCCGGGTTCGATTTCGGTCAAGGGCATATACCTTGGTTGCTGGCCACATCCCCAGTAGGGGGTGTGAAGGAGGCAGCTGATCGATGCTTCTCTCTCATTGATGTTTCTAACTCACTATCCCTCTCCCTTCCTCTCTGTAAAAAATCAATAATATATATATATATATATATATATATATATATATATATATATATATATGAATGACAATATTCTTATTTCTGGAATGCCATGTGAGAAATCAGTATCAAATACCACCCTCTATTCCTTACCGTGCATGGTTCTGATGCATTCAAAGCCCTGAAAATCCCATAGTTTAATGGTCATATCTGCAGAACAGGAAGCCAGAAGCTTGCCACTGTGGTCAAATGAAATATCCTGTACAGAGTCTGTATGCCCCTTAAGAGTTCGTTCAAAATCTCCAGTCTCATAATCCCACACCTGTCACATGAACAAAAAACTGGTTAATATCAACCCATCACTTTGTTTCACATTTGCACTCAGCAGGCTAGTCTGGCACCTTACTAATTAACTGAGAAAGTGACAAAGGGTCACTGTCTTAGAAATTAGCACATCTTCATTATAAATTGGTCTTTCCTCTAAGAGAGAAAATTGATGGTGCAATTTTTAAAATGGACCTCTAGTACCACATTATCTACCATGCACCTAATTATGCTAGTGATTAAGTATATAAAGCCACAAGACAAAGTCCCTTCCCAATCTGACAGTAGACAACAGATATGTTAATAAGTAAATTTTAGTACAAAGAGTTTCAGGGGGCTATGATAGGCATTTATATGTAGAATGAAAGTAACAATGAAGGAGTACTCAATTGTACTAGATAAGTGGAATTCAGATATCTAAGAGGCCAAGAAAAGACTTCACATGACGTAACTGTCCATGAAAAGCAGATTAACAAAAGAATGTCATTCTGATGTAAAAAAGCCAAAGTCACATATTTTAAAGATAACTTTTCTAAGATAAAGAAATAATGAGCTATCAAGAATAAATATTAGAAACGCATCTCAAGAAAATACTGAACTTTCATTCTGGTGGCCAAATGCAAGTGTGAAGTTAATCTTTCACCAATACCAATTATACTGCTCTAAAGTCAAATGATTAATTCCATTTTTCCCATAATAATTTCAAATTTATCTGTGGTAGGGTATATACCAACCAATTTAGACAAATGTAGAATGGCTAAGATATAAAATTTGCAACTATAATGAATTTATGACATGCATCCAATGTTACGTAAAAAAAAAAATTTACACATTATATAAAAAAGAACCTAAGAAAAACTATCTTTGAAAAATATTTAACAGAAAGCTTCTGTACCCTTCCCAATATAAACAAATTTTTTCCATGTAAATGTTTAAGTACTCCTACATGTGTTTAATTTTGTGTAACTTTGTTAGACTTATCCTTAATTGTGGTTTCTTTTTTTTTCTTTTCTTTTTTTTTTTTTTTTTGCAAAAGCAGAAGGTCCTTTATTGAGTTAGCTAACCCGACCCGGGCCTCCAGTCGACACAGCGACCGGAAACCGAGTCAATTGTGGTTTCTTGATGATACTATAAGTTGCATTTTTAAATTTCAAATTTCAATTATTTATTGCTAGTTTATAGTAATGCAATTACATTTTGTATATCGACTGTGTATTCTGTTAGTCTGTTAAATTCAGTCATAGTTCTAGTGGCTTTTTTGTACGCTCTTTGGAATTTTCTACATAGATCATGTCTGCAAATGAAGTGTTTCATTTCTTTCTTTCAAATCTGTATGCCTTTTATTTCTTCTTCTTCCTTACTGCACTGGCTAGGCACTCCAGTATAAAAGTCTATACAACTGGTTGAGACTGGACATCCTGCCTGGCCTTGGTTTCTGATCTCAGAGGAAAGCATTCAGTTTCCACCAGTAAGTATTAGGACCACTGTAGGTTTTATCAGATACCTTTACCTTTTATCAGGTTACCTCTCCTTCTAGCTTGCTCAGTTTTTCTCATGAATGGATATTGGAATTTTTCAAATGCTTTTTCTGAATCTATTTTTTTAAATGTTTTCACTGATTTTCAGAGAGAGGAAGAGAGAGAAACATCAGTGAGAGAGGTATTTGTTCGGCTGCCTCCTGCCCCCTACTGAGAATCGAACCTGTGACCTCCTCCTGGTGCACAGGAGGAAGCTCAACCGAGTGACACCAGGTGGGCTATTGTTGTTGTTGTTGTATCACATTGATTCATTTTCAAATGTGGAACCATTTCTTGCATACTGGGTGCACCTACTTGGTGATAATTATCCTTTCAATGAATTGCTGGATTCAATTTGTTTATAATATGTAAGGGAGTTTACATCTGTGTTCATACATATTGGTCTATAGTTTGTTTTTTGTAATACCTTGGTCTTATTTTGTTATCTAAGTGTTTAATTTTGACACCAAGAGTTCAGAGGAACACAAGGTGTGATCTTTTTTTTTTTCTTTTTTTAGAGAGAGTGGGAGGGGGAGAAACAGAGACAGAAACAATTGATGTGAGAGGGACACATCAATTGGTTGCCTCTTGCATGCACTCCAACCAGAGCTGGGGATTGAGCCTGCAACTGAGGTATGTGCCCTTGACTGGAATCAAACCTGCGACCCTTCAGTCCATGGGCCGATACTCTATCCACTGAGCCAAACCAGCTAGAGCAAGGTGTGATCTTGAAGTTCATTCCAATTTCAGTTAATTTTCTTTCCATGTATTCATTAAATAACACTAAAACATTTTCTCTAAAATAAATATAGCCAGAAAACAAACTCTGTGTTTCTTCATAAATGGTGAGTAAACGGCATTTTAGTTAGTTTATAAATGTCAACAATAAGAATTAAGTTTACTTTATATTTACCTTTTGTATGATCTATAATAATAAAAGCATAATATGCTAATTAGACCAGACAAACTTCCAGACGAAGTCGGGGCTGCGAGGGAAACCCGAGTCCCGGGTCCAGAGGGAAGCTGGTGCCGAGAGCTGGGGGAAGGAAGGCCTACACTTGCACGAATTTCGTGCATTGGGCCTCTAGTTATAAAATAATGCTCACGATAAAAACCAAATTATAATGTACTTGAAATAAAAGGAATTTAAAAAATCCCTTATCCTAACAATGGCATGGTTTTTTCCCCATTTTTTTCTATGCCCTTTAAGTATAGTGACTATGTATACTTCATTACTCAATTTTTCCCTTTACTTCTTATGAGTTTTTCCATGTTGTTAAAAACTTATAGCATTCTTGCCCTGGCTGGGTAGCTCAGTTGGTTAGAGCATCATCCCAATATGACATTTATGGGTTCAATCTCCAGTCAGAGCACATACAAGAAGCAACCAATGAATAAATAAATAAGTGGAAAAACAAACTGATGTTTCTCTCTCGTTCTCTCTTTTTCTAAAACAGAAAACAGCATTCTTAAAACAATAACAAAAAACCTTAGCATTCTTTAAAAAAAAAATTCCTATGGTTGGCTAAAATTTTTTTTTCTTATAGGAAACATGTTAAGTGAAAATCTTTGAATATTGAAAAATATCTGTCCTCATTTTGCAATACTTAGGTCGCACAATAATGGGAAAAAGAAAATTGGGTCAAAAAGTATAAACTTTCTAAGCTCTTCATATAGTCTGGTAAATTGTTTTCCCATTAGATTATATCAAAATACTGAGAATGCCTGCTTCATCAAATTCTTACAACCACTGGGAATTCTCATTTTAAAAAGCAAAATAGCTTGACAGATTTTATACATATTATAATTTTAATTTGCATTTCTTCTATTAGTACTGAGGCCAAATTAGCTATTTTTCTTCCTCTATGAATTACCTCTTTATGTCCTACAGTCCATTTTTAGAGACATTTCTGTTTTTCATATTGGTTGAACTGTTTATATATTAAAGTTGGCAATCCTTAATCTGCTTTATTAGTTTAATGTATTTTGTTGTGTTGCTGTTCATGTTTTAAAATTAGTTCTAAATGACAACCAGAAATATTTCAAAAATTTAAATGGTGCAATTAAAAATATTGTTATGAAGCCCCTGGCTGGGTGGCTCAGTTGGCTGGAGCATCTTCCTGTGCACCAAAAAAAGTTGTAGGTTTGATTTCCAGTCAGTGCACATACCTAGATTGAAGGTTCAATCCCTAGTCAGGGTGTGTACGGAAGGCAACTGATCCATGTTTCTCACGTAGATCTCTCTCTCTCTCCCCCCACCTTCCTCTCTCTCTAAAATCAATAAACATATCCTGAGGTGAGAATTAAAATTAATTAATTTAAAACAAAAATACTAAAATAAACTATTCCAAATATCTATCCTCTATCAGTTTTTCTAAATTATTATAGTTCAACTGTTGATAATGTAAATGAGTGGTTCTAAAAGGAAATTCCTAAAAATAAATGAACACAACCTTGCTGTATTTACCAGATACACAAGAGAAATTAATATAATTTTAATTTTGTTATTGATAACTGTAACATTAGCTACAGCTTTTTGAGCCCTTACCATCTATCTATTTAAGTTTGCCAGGCACTATACTACATACATTATGTATATATTATTTTATTTTAAGCATAGAATCTTATGACATATTTTTAATCCCCCCTCCCAACAAACGAGATAACTGAGCCTTAAACATAATCCCTTTGCCCAGCATAGTCACAAGAATGGTTGCCTCTTGCATGCGCTCTATGTGCTCTTTGTGTTTTCCTTTTGAGTTTTTTGGAAAGTAGTTCTATCACAACCAGCACACTTAGAAATCACCTAACTTTAACACAACTGAAGAAAGAAAATATATAGAAGAGTAAATTTTTTGTTTTCATTCTACAAATTATCAAAGGAAGTAATTTGAGAAAAAAGCTTTATGTATAAAAATAAACAGAACATTATTTATGACAGTAGACTAAAAATAACTTAAAATCCAAAGAAGATCTGTTAATGTTGCTGAACAGTGCTGACACAAAGTATTTCTTTAGTATCTGACCAGCACTGTGGCAAGCAGTTTCTCTGTAATAACGCATTTAATCCTCCCTAAAGCCCTGAGATAGTTATTATCTTCACTTCACAGATGAGAAAAGGTAAGCACAAAAAGTTTATTTGCCCATGATCACGTTAATTATTAAATGGCTGGGTCAGTACTTGAACCTACAACCTGGGCTCTGGACCATTAACTACCCTATAATGCCTCCATATACAAATAAAACAATCAGTTTTAAATCATTAAAAATCATCATTCATTAGAAACAAAGGTGTTTCTAAAATGTTTAATCAAAAAAGGAAATAAAACTAAACACAAATGCTTGTTATTAATGAAATAAACATTTGTGCACATTAAATAAAGACTAAATGGAAGAGAAGTTAAGTAGTTGCTGAGATATATAGTTTGATTACAAATATAAATTTAAAAACTTCTATTTATAGTATTTTGTTCATGGAGTAAATGATGTTTGTTGGTTCTCCATTTTCTTTTTTATTGATTTCAGAGAAGAAGGGAGGGAGAGAGAGATAGAAATATCAATGATGAGAGAATCATCAGCTGCCTCCTGCTTGCCCCTAACTGGGAATTGAGCCCGCAACCCAGGCATGTGCCCTGATGGGGAATTGAACAGTGATCTCCTAGTTCTTAAGTTGATGCTCAACCACACCAACCAGGCAGGTTCTCCATTTTTATAATCAAAGCATAGAAAACTTATTCACAGTTATAAAACAGATATAAATGACATAAACCTTGGCAATCTAAAAATAACAGGACTTATATAAAATTATCTGGTAAGTAAAGGGAAACAAATAAGTATGTACCATTTGTAATATTTTCAAGTTGACTCCACAGATATATTTTAAGATAGCATATTTACAGTTTTGTTTATGCTTTTCAACTACCACTGCAAAATTAATAGTAAATACTGAACACTGGTTGGGTTTTCCAATGGTTAGAGCATCACCTTGAGGACCAAGGGGTCCAGATTCGATTCCTGGTCAAGGGCATGTACCTGGGTTGCAGGCCTGATCCTGGGTCAGGGCTTGTGCAGGAAGCAACCAATCAATGTCTCTCTCTCACATCGATGTTGCTTTCTCTCCCGCACCCCTCCTTTCTACTCTCAAAAAAATCAATGGAAAAAATATCCTGGGGTGAGGATCAACAACAATTACAACAACAAAAAAGACTGGATTCAATCTATTAAAAAAGGTTTACTTTTACCCCTATGCCTCATGATAGCAGTGCAGTTTTTTAGTACACATAAGGGAGACTATCATTAAGTCAATCATTTACATACATCTGAAAAATAGCAATATATTAAGGTTTTAGGTATGTAATCATCTCAGCCTACAGAAGTACATGATGCACATGTGAATTTAAGACTCTCTTCCAATGACTCTGCAGCCTGCCCCATGGATGGCCAGCCTAAAGGATAAAAGGAAGCCACTGATTTAGAAACTAAAGAAATCACATAAGAAAAACATAAAATAATGCTTAATATGAAGAACAAGTTAAGTATAAGTCACAGTTAACTGTTTCTTGCATTTTATGTTAGACTGCGGCCGTGTGATATATACACTCTTAAACCACATTCTCCTAAACCTCTCCAAATGAAACTTAAACTGGAATAAGCCTTAAAACAGAGAAACCTACCTAAACCTTTTAACTGTATTTTACTTGTCTTTTTGCAGGTGGTTTATACAACTGCCATTGTCTGGATTAAAGGGAATTACAAAAACAATCTTTTCTCTGATTAAAAGATAAAATATTAAAATGTATTATGATTATTGTGTGTGGGGGGGGAATGAAAGAAATACATAACTTATAAAGTGATAAGCACCTACATTCCTACATCCATGGAGAGAAATACTATTTAGTTTGGAATCAAAGCCAATATTAAACATATCAGGAAGAGTCTAATTTAAATAAATTCTCTATTGAATTTTTTTTTTTTTTTTTGCAGAACATATTCATCTGCTGAATTACTAGTGTTGTAATCCTGTATTTTCATCTATTACCTCTGCTTAAAAGTAAGGTACACACTTTCCCTCTTTCTAGGTCCTCATTTTCAGGATGTTTTTATTTCTTTCACCCAATTAAATTTAAATCTGATTTTAACAATTACCCTATTGCAAATCTTTCATTTTTAAAAATTACCTTAATTGTAGCATCCTCTGAAGCAGAGACCATAACACTGAACACAGGGTGGAAAATGACTCGAGTGACTGGACTCCTATGACCACTCAATGCATATTTTTCTGGTGGACGGGGAATCCACTCTTTTGGGTCTCGTTTCTGACCAAGAGGTCCACCTGACGTAAATTCTTCTTTTGCTTCATTTAGTTTTGATTCTAATTCCATAACCTTGAAAATAAACACATATTTATATATACAGATAGACTCCAATTTTATTTGATGTTTTAAAAAACTGCTTTTATTTTGTGTCTATATATGCAGAATACTTTAAAATTTTTCATTAATTTACAAAGAATTCATCATTTATTAAAAATTATCTTCATTATCTACCATCAAAATTTTAGTGATATAAAAACCAAAAATTAAGAAAAATTCAGTATAACTTTGTCTTAACTACTTAACTCAAAAATTTCAATTTATATCTACTATTTAGAGGAAGAGCAGTGCACCTGTGTTGGTCTCTCTATGTCTGTTACTCTTAGTAAACTCTTCCCAAACCAAGTTTACATTATACATGCTAGTAATATTTATAATAAAAGCCAACATTTATTTAATATCTATGTTTTCGATACTTTTCTAAGAGATTTTGATGCATTAATTCATTTTACAACAATTTATTCATTCATTCTAACTTTGCCTACTAAAAATATAAATTTTAGGACCAGGATATTATTTATTGCCTTCACTTTACACATAAAAATAAAAGCTCAAAGCGTAACCAATGGACACAGATAGTAGGAGGGCAAGGGCATGTGCTGGGTGGGCGGGGGGGGGGGGGGGGGGGGTGGGGGGGGGGCGGGCGGCAGGGGAGAGGTCAATGGGGGATAAAGGAGACACATGTAATACTTTAAACAATAAAGAGTTTAAATGTTAAAAAAAAAAAAAAAAAGCTCAGAGATAAAAATAACTTGTCTAAGTGTACATTTTAGTGTTCTTTTCTCAGCATCACATTGGCTCCATTAATTTTTCCCATCTAAACAAGATCAAGTTCTTAAGTATCAATTCCCTGAAGTCAGGTTTATGTAAATTCAACCCAGCCAGTACCCAGATTGCACGAGTTAGCATGAATCAGCTCTGATCTTTTTGGGTCAAAGTATTTTTTAATGCATAAAAAATATATTCCCTTTTGCCTTTTCAAGATTAAATAATTAATTTTATGTTAATATTTTCAGAAAGTTATGTTAATGTTTTCAGAAAGTTTATTTAAGAACATTCCAAATATAACCAACCAACTTTAAAGGAAAAACTTAGTTACCTTCTTTTGTAATCTAATAACAGATGTCCATTTTTTTTCCAAAAGACCAGCATATTTCTTATCTAATTCTTCATTCTAGAGGAAAAAATGAGAACCTTTTAAAAAATGGCTCAACTATGATAGTTCAAGCCATTCAGACCATTTGTCCCTGAGTCTAACTAAATATTACTAAAAATCTTACTATACTAAAAAAAGGTTGAAAACCAAGTTTAGTGCCACGTAAATAACAAATGATAAGATCTGTGGATAACTGAGGTGTCTGTTAATTGTTGATACTTCAGTAAAATCCACTTATAATTGTAAAAAGTAAAACATACCATATCTAATTCAGCTTCTTTTTTAAAAACTGAATATGCTTCTTCATAACCATTTGAACGAAGATAATCTGCTATAGCCCGATTTCTGAAAGAAAACAAATTCAAATGACTCTAAAAAACACAAGTATTTCACAAAAAAGGGACCTGCTCCACCTAAGCCTCTAAAACATTTAGCTTTGTCAAAGTACAGCTTTAATAATATATGTACTATATTATTCTTGAGCTTTTTGCTTTAAGTTTCTAATGTGTTGCTTACCTTATAAGCCGTGGGCACTCTACAGAGGTCAAGATATGGTTTATATTAATAGGTATCAATTTGTAAGAGTAATCATCAATTTTATTCATGTTTACATTTAGCCTTCCCTTACTACTTGTTATAGACATTCAAGAACTAGCAACTGACGTTTAGTTTTGCAAAAAGACTTGTTCTGATAAAATTATAATTAGTAAGTATTTTAATATCAGAGACATCTTTAAACCATTCAGAGTGGGTGTGCCCTAGCCGGTGTGGTTCAGTGGTTAGCATGTTGGCCCACACACTGAAGAGTATGGGGTTCAATTCCTAATCAAGAACACGTATCTGGGTTTCAGGGTCAATCTCCGGCCCCAGTTGGGGCACATGGGGGAGGCAACTGATCTATGTGTCTCTCACATCAATGTTTCTCTATTTCTTACTCTCCCCTCCCTTCCATTCTGTCTTAAAAAAAAAAAAAAAATCAATTAATAAAATATCCCCAGGTGAGGATTAACAAAACAAAAAAAAGAGTGGGTGAAAAAAAGAGCATAAGCTATAAACTTAGACTAAAACATCATGGACTAAAAACATTCATTTAGAAAGAAATTGAAGCTGAATTAGCAGATGCCTTTTCAAGCTCTCCTTATATTCCTTCAAAGAGAAAATCAGCTACCTCCCTCCTAAGACAACCTACTCCTCTATCAATTTTTGAGCCTTAAGTCCACTGTAATATAATAGTTGCTTGGGATTTCCTTTAAAGCAATCTAAATAATTTAAAAAACTAATCCTATATAATAAAAGGCAAATATACAAATCAACAGAACCATGGAACCACCGATGCTATGAGGCACACTGACCACCAGGGGGCATACGATCAACACAGGAGCTGTCCCCTGGTGGTCAGTGCGCTCCCACAGGGGGAGCACTGCTCAGCCAGAAGCCAGGCTCACAGCTGGCGAGCACAGTGGTGGTAGCGGGAGCCTTTCCCGCCTCTGCAGCAGTGCTAAGGATGTCCGACTGACAGCTTAGGCCAGCTCCCCGCAGGAAGTGGGCCTAAGCAGTCAGTCAGACATCCCCCAAGGGCTCCCAGACTGCACAAGAGCTGAAGGACCGCCCCCCCCCACGAGTGCATGAATTTCATGCACCAGGCCACTAGTATGTATGTATATGTGTGTGTGTGTGTGTATATATATTTAAACAAATTTTACATAAGCATTCTTTCCACCATTGACCCCCAATATTCCATCCCTGAGGGAATTACTTTACCAGTGTTTTGTGTTTCCTTTCAGAGATAACCCACCTATTAACACACATCCCTGAGTAGTCTTTTAGAGATAATCAATACTTGTTTTAAAAACAAACTGCAGTACATTACATACTAGTATGTCTTACAATGTTATATAAACTCACTTAATCTTAGCAATCATTCTTTTTTTAATCCTCACCCAAGGATATGCTTTTATTGATTTTAGAGAGAGGAAAGGAGAGAGGGGGAGAGGGAGAGAGAGAGAAACAAACATTGATGTGAGAAACACATCGATCGGATGCCTTTTGTATGCACCCTGACAAAGCCAGGGATTGACCCCCTGGCCCTTTGATGTGTGGGGTGATGCTCTAACCACTGAACATACAGGACAGGGCTCACCGACTGTTAATGGCTTGAAGATATCTCTAAAAACTGCAACCTGGGTATGTGCCATGACCAGGAATCGAACCCAAGACCCTTTGGTATGGGATGATGCTCCAACCAAAAGCCACACTGGCCAGTGTAGCAATCATTCTTTATCAAATGTAAAGCTGCCTTCTTCTATATTATACTCCACTATGGAAACATGCAGTTACTACTACAAACAATGCTGCTATGACCACACTTTATAAATGTAAATGCCATTGCCACCTAATGCTTTAGGAAATAAAAACTAGTAGTATCGTAGAATTGCTAAGTTTTAATTCAATGGCATGTTAAAAACAAAAATAAAAAAGTGTGCCCTGACCGGTTTGGCTCAGTGGATAGAGTGTCGGCCTGCGGACTCAAGGGTCCCAGGTTTGATTCCAGTCAAGGGCATGTACCTTGGTTGCGGGCACATCCCCAGTGGGGAGTGTGCAGGAGGCAGCTGATCGATGTCTCTCTCTCATGGATGTTTCTAACTCTCTATCCCTCTCCCTTCCTCTCTGTAAAAAAATCAATAACAATATTAAAAAACAAAACAAAACACAATAACTAGTGGAAGACAAGGTCAGCACATCATATTCCTGGATAAGGGAGTTGAGGAAATGTAAATTCTTACTATTATTGTGAGTCTATGCCTATGTGCTGCTCATGTCACAGCCTATGCCTTCTGGCCTACTCCACTAAGATCATTTGATTCATTAAGAAATACCTTCTTTACACAGAGCTGAGATCTACTTCTTAATTTCTACCAGGTAGTTAGGTCTACTTGGGCCTTCTAAAACAAAATAGGAATGCAAGGTTTTCTCAAAACATTCCATCAAATACTGTGTTGCCAAAACCTGTATTACAAACCTTAAACAAAAATACATTTCCTATTGGTTAGAATATTCCAAATAATAAGGGAAACAAGTGACATCTATCTCTTAGCTTTATTTTATTCATCTAAAAAACCAACAGCAAGCAATTAAGGGCAAAATGTCAAGGGTAAACAAATCTTATATGGTACTTGTAAATATTTACAAGCTCCTTAGCTCTACTCCTACCTTCAGGGTCAATCAAGCCCTAATGCCTGAAACTTTGCCTCAACACACTGCACACAGTTTACAACTCTGAAGCTCATATAACAGGTAATATGAAAATGTTACATATGCACAAATTATAGCGATTATAATCTTAATGGGCTTTAAAAAAATATTTTTTTGCCCTGATCCAGTAGCACAGTTGGTTGGAGCTTCATCCTGTAAACTTAAAGGTTTTGGGTTCGATCCCCATTTGGGCATTTGTGGAAGGTAACCAACCAATCAATGTTTCTCTCTTATATCAATGTTTCTCTCTCTCTCTTGCTCTCTTCCCGTCCTCTCTATCTAAAAATCAATAAAAGATAACCAGGTGAGGATTTAAAAAAAAAATTCTATACTTTGAAATTGCCACTGCTAACCTCTTTCAGCACCGTCTTCTCATGCCATGTTCTATGTCCATTATGTCCACATCACCATGTATGCGCATGTACAGCTTTTTAAAAAAATGCTTTTATTTATTTTAGAAAGAGAGAAACATCTATGTCTCTCTCTTTCTACCCCCATTTCCTCGCCAAAAAAAAAAAAAAAAAAAAATCCTCTGGTGGGGATTAACAACCACAATAAAAGAAGTATCCAAGCAATCTGGCTACTAAGAGATTCCTGTTGAATTTAACAAGTACATTTCTAGAACTTAAAGAAGCCTCAGTATTCCATTCCACAGTAAGGTTTCCAATGAGCACTGCAAAATATTGGAGTTGGGAAGGTGCAGCTGGGAAGTTCCAGTAAAGATGGCGGCATAGCACTGACCCGGTGGCTCAGTCGGTTGGAGTATCATCCCATGCACCAAAAGGTTGCAGGTTTGATTCCCAGTCAAGGCATTTACATAGGTTATGGGTTCAATCCCCAATTGGGGCGCATATGAGAGGCAACTGATCTATGTTTTTCCTCTCATATTGATGTTTCTCTCTCTCTGAAGTTAATAAAAACATATTTTCAGGTGAGGATTAACACACACACACACACCAAGAAACAATGAGGTGTAGGTAAACACCCTGCTCAGAACCTACCACCATCACATCAAAATTACAACTAAATTACAGAACTGACACCCTTTAGAATGCCTGAAATCTAGCTGAACAGAAGTCCTATAATAAAGGATATAAAGAAGAAGCCACATGGAGACTGGTAGAGACTGGTAGAAAGGGTTGAGACTTAGAAAGGGCTGGCCCTACATCTATGTGTGGAGTTTCAAAAGGGAGAGGGCCCTGGCCAAGTAGCTCAGTTGGTTAGAGCATCCTCCAGATCAGTGGTCGCCAACCGGTGGTCTGCAGATCACAGGTGGTTTGTGAGGTCCGAAAGGTTGGCGACTGCTGCTCCAGATGAACCAAGGTTGTGGGTTCAAACTCTGACCAGGGCACATACAAAAGAAGCAACCAATGAATGTATAAGGAAGTGGAACAAATCGACTACCTCTCTCTCAAAAATCAATAATAAAATTGCCTGTGCACTGAGTTACTCGGACTCACTCTGAATTCCAGCACAGGGGCAGCAGCTGGAAAAGAGCCAGGGACATATGGGAAGGACCTGAATTGTCTGGCTTCAGGACAAGGGCTGGAGGGGAAGCTTTCTCTCAGACAGAAGTGTTGGCAGAGGCCATTGTTCCTTTGTTGACCCCCCCCCCCCCCCCCCGCAAAGAATATCAACCTGGCCAACACTGCTCTCCCGCCCTTGTGAATCTCTGAGATCTAACTTGTGGGCCCACCCAAGCTGTTTCCAATGGCTTTTCCATACAAATGGCCTCTCTTGCTTGGCTCATGCTTCTGACTTTCCTAAAATCTTTCAAACAAGCAGCATCTGGCCTCAGCATGACCCATACCTCTGGCTAAGTGACTCCAGGCCTGGCACTAGTGGCAGCCAGTTTCGATTCATAGCTTGGCCTCTCCTGGGCACTTCTAAACCCAGCACAAGTAGCAGCCATTTGCAGATCACCAGGTGGCCCAGGGCAGGGCACAGATGGTGGCTGACCTTGCACCCTCTGGAAGGCCCCGACGCCAGTGCACTTGATGGACAACTTCAGACCACACCGGATTATAACCCAACCACCTCCATGAGCGACACATTCAAGGGGTGAACTCAGTGGGCAACAAAGCCCTACTGAAGTGATTTCTGCTCCATGGGGTCAGCCCCTGCACAGCAGACTCCTCTACTATAGTAGCAGCTGGTCCTCGCAGCCCATCAGGTTGTGTGTATGGGGGGAAGCAGGGGAGGTCCTCAATGTGCCAAGAGAAACCAAGACTCAACTACAACTACAACAGGACAGTGCATACAGCCCACAAAAGGGTGCACCTGGAGCACCCAGCTCCAGTAACCAGGGAGGCTGCACCACTGGGCCCTACAGGACACCTACAAGGCCACTCTACTAAGTCCAGGAAAGGCAGGAGCTCTACCTAATACACAGAAACAAACATAGGGAAGCAGCCAAAATGAAGAGACAAAGAAATAGGTCCCAAATGAAAGAACTGGAAAATTCTCTAGAAAAAGAACTAAATTAAATGGAGACAAGCAAACTATCAGATATAGAATTCAAAAAATGGCTACAAGGATACTCAAAGAACTTAGTGAGAACTTCAATAGCATAAAAAAGGACATGGAGCCCTGGCTGGCGTGGCTCAGTTGGTTGTAGAGTCATCCTGTATACCGAAAGGCTGTGGGTTTGATTCCAAGTCAGGGTGCGTAGAAGAGGCAACCAATCAATGCCTCTCTCTCTCTCTCTCTCTCTCTCTCTCTCTCTCTCTCTCTCCCTCTCCCTCTCCCCCCCCCCCCCCTTCCTCCCTCTCTCCCGCCCTCTCCTTCTCCCTCGCCTCTCAAATCAATAAAAACATATCCTTGGGTGAGGATTAAAAAAAAAAAAAGAAGACATGGAAACCATAAAAAAGAACCCGTCGGAAATAAAGGATATACGAACTGAAATGAAGAATAAATTACTGGGAATCAACAATAGAGTAGATGAAGCAGAAAAGAAATCAGCAATTTGGAATATTAGGAAGCAAAAAACACCAAATCAGAACAGGAAAAAAAAACTGTTTTTAAATAAGGACAGCCCTAACCGGTTTGGCTTACTGGATAGAGCACTGGCCTGCGGACTGAAAGGTCCCAGGTTCGATTCCAGTCAAGGGCATGTACCTTTGTTGCAGGCACATCCCCAGTAGGGGGTATGCAGGAGGCAGCTGGTCAATGTTTCTCTCTCATTGATGTTTCTAACTCTCTATCCCTCTCCCTTCCTCTCTGTAAAAAACCAATAAAATATATTAAAAATAAATAAATAAATAAATAAACAAATAAATAAGGACAGTGTAAGGAGCTTTTGGGCCAAATTCAAGCATATTAACATTCACATCATGGGAATACTGGGAGAAGAGAGAGAGCAAGAAATTGAAAACATTTGAAAAAATGATGGAAAACTTCCCTAACCTGATGAAGGAAATAGACATACAAGTCCAGGAAGCACAGAGAGTCCCAAACAAGATGAACTGAAGAGGCCCACACCAAAAAACATTAAAATTAAAATGCTAACGTTAAAGACAAAGAGAGAATCTTAAAAGCAGCAAGAGGAAAGCAAATAGTTACTTACAAGGGAGCTCTCATAAGATTGTCAACTGATTTCTCAACAGGAACTTTGTAGGCCAGAAGGGATTGGCACGAAATAGTCAAAGTGATAAAAACTAAGGATCTACAACCAAGATTACTCTAACCAGCGAAGCTATCATTTAGAATTGAAGGGCAGATAAAGCGCTTCCCAGACAAGAAAAAGATAAAAAAGTCCATCACCACTAAACTGGTCTTATAAGAAATGTTAAAGGGTCTTTTAAAAATAAAAAAATAAAAATATGAATAATAAGCCCTGGCTGGTGTGGTTCAATTGGTTGTGTAACCAAGGGTAGCATGTTCAATTTCCAGTCAGGGCACATACTTAGGTTGCAAGTTCCAACCCCAGTTGGGACATATATGGAAGACAACCAATTGATGTTCTCTCTCACATTGATGTTTCTATCTTTTCCCTCTATCCTTTACCCTCTTTCTAAAAATCATAACCATATCCTCAAGTGAGGATTAAAATAATAATAATAATAATAATAATAATAATAATAATAATAAGGCAATAAATATATCTATCAACGATTACTTAAAACAAGACCCTTACATATGTTGTCTACATGACACACAGACTGAAAGGAATGGAAAAAGATATATCATGAAAATGGAAACAAGACAAAAACAAAATAAAGCTGGGGTAACAGTACTTTTACCAGACAAAATAGACATTAAAACAGAAACTAAAATGAGACAAAAAAGGACCCAGCAACTCCACTCACTTCTGGGTATTTACCCGAAGAAACTCAAAACACTAAATCAATGATGTATACATCTATGTTTATTTTATTGTAGCATTATTTACAATAGCCAAGATATGGAAGCAACTTAAGTGTCCATCAGTAGATGAATGAATAAAGAAGAAGTGGTACATATATACAATGGATATGATTCAGCCATACCAAAGAATGAAATCTTGCCAGAAGCAACAATATGGATGGACCTAAAAGGGTATTGTGCAAAGTGAAGTAAGTCAGAGAAAGACAAATGCCACATATTTTCACTTATATGTGGAATCTAAAAAACAAAATACACAGAACAAGCAGAACAGAAACAAGCTCTTAGATATAGAGAACATTTTAACAGTTGCCAGACAGGAGATTGGGTGGGGAAATGGGTGAAAAAAGGTGAAGAGATTTAAAAGTACAAAATGGAGTTATAGAATAATCATGGAGACATAAAGTACAGCACAGTCAATAATGGTGCCAGATGGGCACTCAATTTATTGGGGGTGATCACCTCTTAAGTTATTTACATATCTAATCACAGGGTTGTACACCAGAAATGAATGTAATATTGTACTTCAAATATAATTTAAAAATAAAAAATATCAGTGATGGACCACTTTCTCTATATTGAAGGTAAATGTTTAGCTAATAACATTATGACATGTAAAAGTTTAGAAAAAGAAAAGAGATATCAGATGAGATCAATAATATAATACTGAATTCCCTCAAAAGCAATATATATGTAGAAAAATAAAGCAAATAAATTAGAATTAAAATTTAGTAATTTTTAAAAAGTATTTTTATTGATTTCAAAGAAGGGAGAGAGAGAGATAGAAACATCAATGATAAGAGAGAATCATTCATAGGCTTCCTGCTGCACAACCCACAGTAGAGCAACCCAGGCATAAGCCCTGACCAGGCATTGAACCGTGACCTCCTGGTTCATAGGTCAGTGCTCAACCACTGAGCCATGCTGGCTGGGCTAGAACTAAAATTTAAATGAGTCTGATATCATTAGGGATAGTTGTACAACATACTGGTGTTGTATAAAGTCTACAACTCAGTCCCAGAAGAGTCTAGTCAGTCCTATTTCCTTAAAATATATATATATATATATTTTATTGATTTCAAAGAGGAAGGGAGAGGGAGATAGAGATAAAAACATCACTCATGAGAGAGAATCATTGATCGGCTGCCTCCTGCACGCCCCCTACTGGGGATTGAGCCCACAACTCAAGCATGTGCCCTGGACTGGAATTGAACCGGGACCCTCCAGTCCACAGGCCAATGCTCTATCCACTGAGCCAAACCAGCTAGGGCTATTCTCGTATTTAGACAAAATTTTTTGAGTAATGAAACCACAAAACAGAGGGCACCTCTGAACAGTTCAGTTTTGATCCACTCCCTTCTTATTTATGTTTGCTTCTTTACTTTCCACAATCGTAAAATAAAATAAATGAAGATATTATATGACTTCACTCTAACTGGGCTAGACTCCCAATTATGTTGCTTCAAGTTAATGATATACATATATGTTATTGACTGACATTTAAAAAGAAGTTGCATGATTTAGTATTAGTCAAAGGTCAGCAATGTCTGCAGAGAGGTGGAAACTTTGCCTCAGTTCCTCAGTACAATTTGCAACTTGTAAAACATATTATCCCTTTCCCTCTAACTTAATGTAAATCTATAGTAATTATAAGACATTTATTTTGTTTAACTGTGAGATCCATTTAGAATTCAGTAAAAAATTATTTTGCATACTTAAAAAACCCATAAGGAAAAGTTAGGCTGTACAATAGGAATAGTCAATATACTATCATGTATTGAGAAAGTTAAAAATTTACATTTTTTAAAATGTACAGCAAATTTTCACTGTAAAAGTAGGAAGGAGGAAAGGATGAATGTCTGTTATATTCCCAGCTTTATTCCAGGAAAAATAAAAGAGGATTACTGTAGGTCGGTCCCTTTCCATCCAGTAGGAACTTGTAAATTGATCTGAGGAGCAAAACCAAAGTTACCAAAGTGTATGAAACCTAATTTAAAAAGAGAGAAATGAGATTCAATGGAGGAATCTTTTTATAAAGGCAAGATGTGAATTGGGCCTTAAAGAAAAAAGGAAAAAAAGAAGGTACTATAGGCAGGAGAAAGGAAATGAGAATAGTACATGATGGAGATTTCAATGTATATTTAATCAAATTCTTCAACATTCTTTTTTTTTTTAAATATATTTTATTGATTTCTTTACAGAGAGAAAGGGAGAGGGATAGAAAGTTAGAAACATTGATGAGAGAGAAACATCGATCAGCTGCCTCCTGCACACCCCCTATTAGGGATGTGCCCGCAACCAACGTACATGCCCTTGGCCGGAATCGAACCTGGGACCATTCAGTCCGCAGGCCGATGCTCTACCCACTGAGCCAAACTGGTTAGGGCAACATTCTTGATTTTAAAACATTCCTTAACAATGGAAAGGTCTTCATTAACATTAAAAAAGATTTTTAAAAGATACTGCCTCATTAATAATTTTAAAAAAAAATCGCTAAAGAAATAAAAAAATTTCTCAAAACTTCAACCATATAATAGTCAATAGTAAAATCCTAGAAATATCTGCACTGTCAAGAACAAGACAAGGACACCTATAATCACTATTATTATTTTAAATTGTTCCAAAAGCAATCCATCTATTTAATACCTATAAATATTGAAAATGAGATTAAGATGAGAGAAATGGCTGGAAAGACAGGATAGAAACATTCTTAAGGAAAAGCAAGGCAAGAAAAAGCAGTTTAATGAAAGTGGTATTTTAAAAAGACATATTTTGTCAGGAGTATACAAGCAAATTAGATAGGATAGTAACTAAATAAAGAAAAATCATCACATAGTAAGTCAAGCCCTAAAGAATACAAGTGAAGATCCCTTAGAACAGGTCATCTCATAGGAGACATAGCAGAAGTCCCTCCAGACTCCGTGTTGTGCCATGGGGAAGAGAGATGGATTTGTAAACCCTGGAGTGAGATTTGCCTACCCGAGGCTGCAACTGTGCGAAGACCCCAGGTGAAGCCACCATCAACCATGTCTGATCAGGAGGCAAAACCTTCAACTGAGGACTTGTGGGATAAGAAGAATACATTAAACTCAAAGTAACTGGTCAGTATAGCAGTGAGATTCACTTCAAAGTAAAAATGACAACAAATCTCAAGTAATGCAAAGATTCAGTGTCAAAGACAAGGATTTCCAATGAATTCACGAAGGTTTCTCTTTGAAGGTCAGAGAATTGCTGATAATCACACTCCAAAAGAACTGGGAACAGAGCTAGAAGATGTGATTGAAGTTTTATGAGAAGGTCATTCAACTGTTTAGATATTTTTTTTATTTTCCCTCAATCTTTTCTTTATTTTTAAAAAGTTCTTTTGTAATGTGGTGTTCAAAATGGAATTGAAAACTGACACACACACACATACACACCCTTCCATCTCTTTAAAACAAGGGTAGGGAATGTCTAGCCAGAGGGTCATGTAAGACCCGCAAAATCATTTGGTCTGGCCCTGCCAAGGCATTAGGGGTGAGTTAATTAAATGGCCAAAAATAGCAGGCTACTTTTTTTTTTTTTTACATTTTTATTGATTTCAGAGAGTAAGGGAGAAGGAGTGAAGAAACATCAATGATGAGAGAGAATCACTGATCAGCTGCCTCCTGCACACTGCCCCCTACTGGGGATCAAGCCCGCAACCAGGGCCTGTGCCCTGACCGGGAATTGAACCCTAACCTCCTAATTCAGTGATGGCGAACCTTTTGAGCTCGGCGTGTCAGCATTTTGAAAAACCCTAACTTAACTCTGGTGCTGTGTCACATATAGAAATTTTTTGATATTTGCAACCATAGTAAAACAAACGCTTATATTTTTGGTATTTATTTTATATATTTAAATGCCATTTAACAAAGAAAAATCAACCAAAAAAATGAGTTCGCGTGTCACGTCTGACACACATGTCATAGGTTCACTATCACTGTCCTAGTTCATAGGTCTACCCTCAATCAGAGCCATACCAGGCTTTTAAATTGATAATTTTGTATGGCCTGTGAATGTTATAAATATCCAAATGGCCCTTGGCAGAAAAAAGGCTCCCACCCCTGCTTTAAAACATCTATTAATTTGAATTCTAGTGCCCATTATTCATTATTGTTTGTTCTCATTGTGCTGACTTTTGGTGATCAAACCTCAGCCCCCTTCAGATTGCCCTCTTCTTTTGAAATGTTACACGTGTGCATAGGAGGCCACCTTTTCTAGGATTATGCATTTTCAGCCTTGTGGTAAATAAGATTGACCAATGCACGTGTGCATGATGACTTTCTAATTGGCCCTGAAGTTCTAGCATGTGATTGCTTTACTCCTGGACTATGACTTTCAGTGGGAGATGGAAGTTTTCAGAGAACTGAACTGTGGAAAAATGACCTTTCCTCAACTTGAAGCTACTTTTAAAATCTAGACCAAAAGAAGAGTATCAGCTTGGGGTCAAGATGACAGATAAGCCCTAGCCAGTTTGGCTCAGTGGAGAGAGTGTCGGACTGCAGACTGAAGGGTCTCGAGTTCAGTCAAGGGTAAATACCTGGACTGCGGGCTCCATACCTGGCCCGCATCAGGAAGGGCGTATGCAGGAAGCAACCAATTGATGTGTTTCTCTCACACTGATGTCTCTCCCCTGTCCCTGTCTCTCCCCTGTCCCAGTCCCTTCCACTATCTCTAGAAATCAATGGGAAAATATCCTTGGGTGAGGATTAACAAAACAAAAAGATGACAGATAAAGTGAGAGTAAGTACTAATTCCAAAGATGACTTAACTGAAGAGAAAGCATTTTAAGAGCAAAGAAAAATCTTGTCAGAAGATCCCAGAAAAATTCTAATTTTCATTAGCAATTAATAACGTTATTCCTGCAGAAGTGTGTACAATAGAATACTGTTCTTTTTCATCTTATTTGTACTTCTTGGTTTGGGATATGGGTTTTAAATAGACATCTATACCAGCTTCATTAAAATAAACAAAACACTTCAATTACCTGGCTAAATATTAGGTTCTATTTGTTGTTGATGGAGCACAGTGTTTACCCTGCATTGAAAAGCAGAATAGTAAATAATCAACAATACTGCTAATAATAAATTTATATCTTTGGAGTTAGTATGGGTCAAGTCATAATATATGGCTACCATTTCACTGCTGTCTGATGAATCATTTATTTGTGTATGTTGTAAGTTGGTTGTCTAGTTTCATTTTTTTTGCATGTATCTGTCCAATTTTCCCAACACCATTATTTATCTCTCGTAGCAATATGTTTATGGATACATCTCCTAGGGCAAAGGAAATAAGGAGAAAATAAACAAATGGGACTATATCAAAATAAAAAGCTTCTGCACAGCAGAAACCATCAACAAATGAAAAGGAAGCCCACTGTATGGGAGAACATGTTTGGCAATGATACATCTGATAAAGAGTTAATATCCAAAATATATAAGGAACTCATACAACTTAACAAAAGACAATCCAATTTAAAAATGGGCAAAGGACCTAAATAGACACTTCTCCAAAGTGGACATACAGATGACCAAGAGACATATGAAAAAATGCTCAGAGTCACTGCTCATCAGAGAGATGCAAATTAAAACGACAATGAGGTATCACCTCATACCTGTCAGAATGGCTACCATCAACAGATCAACAAATGACAAGTGCTGGCAAGGATGTGGAGAAAAGGGAACCCTAGTGCACTGCTGGTGGGAATGCAGACTGCTGCAGTCATTATGGAAAACAGTATGGAGTAAAAAAATTAAATACGGAACTGCCATTTGACCCAGTGATCCCACTTCCAGGAATATATCCTAAGAAACCCAAAATACCAATCAGAAATAATGCATGCACACCTATGTTCATAGCAGCACAATTTACAATAGCTAAGATCTGGAAACAGGCCAAGTGTCCATCAGTAGATGAGTGGATAAAAAAGCTGTGGTACATTTATACCATGGAATACTAAGTAGCAGTAAAAAAAAAAGAATCTCTTACCCTTTGAGGCAGCATGGAAGGACCTGGAGAATATCATGCTAAGTGAAATAAGTCAGAGAAAGACAAATATCACACGATCTCACTCATATGTAGAATCTAACTAACAAAATAAATTGATGAACGAAGTGGACCCAGAGACATGGGAGCATGGAACAGAGTGGGGAATCTTAGAGGGAAGGCCGGGAAGGGTGGGTGGGTGGAAGGTAATCAACCAAAGACCTTGTATGCATTTATGCATAACCCATGGACACACAGTGGGGTGGTGAGGGACTGGGGTGAAGATGGGCTAGAAAGGGTCAATGGGGGGAAAGGGAAGGACATATGTAATACTTTCAACAATAAAAATTTTTTAAAAAGTTTCATCTGGATTCAAGTTTATTTTTAGTACAATCTGTTATACTAATACTTTGCCAAACAGCTCACCTTTTCTCTACTGATGTGAACTTTATTTGCCTATCCCACAGTATTTTATTTATTACCTTACAGTAATGTTTGAATATTTGGTACAATCATTTCCTTTCTTTTAAAAATATTTTTTTAATTGATTTCAGAGAGGAAGGGAGAAGGGGAGAGAGAAACATCAATGATGAGAGAGAATCATTGACCAGCTGTCTCCTGCATGCCCCACGCTGGGGATTGAGCCCACAACCCAGGCATGTGCCCTGACTGGGAATCAAATGTGATCTCCTGGTTCACAGGCCAACGCTCAACCACTGAGCCATGCCAGCCTGGCAGTTCCTTTCTTATTAATCCTTTAAAAAAATTTTTTCAACTATTTTTCTCACCCAGATGAATTTTAGAATTAAGTCGGTCAAATTTATGGAAAATTCTGTTTAAATTTTGAATGGGGTTGTATTTAATTTTATTAATAATTTGAGATTTATGTAATCTTTCAATTATTCACTTTTTTTTCACCATAAAAAGGCAAATAAATATTTTCTACTACATTATTCAATAACAGAAATAATTCATTATTGTATGCCATCTTGTTTCTGGTCACCACACTAAATTCAATCATTCTAACTGTTGATTCTTTTCAATTTGTTATATTATTCAATATCTTTATATCTGAGTTCATATTAAAATTAGCTTATTATAATATTTTATTATTTTCTTCTTGCCTAGTGTTGCTATCAGGGTTATTCTAGCTTCATAAAATGAGATCCTAAATTTTCCATCTCTTTCTATTCTGGAAGAGGACATATAATCTGGAAAGTTACCAGTAATTAAAGATTCAACATAATTAGAGTCTAGGTTTGAAAACTGTCTAGATTTCAAGTCTGTAACTATCTTACAATTTCCTCTATAGCTAATGATCCACATAAGTTTTCTCCTTCCTCCCTGACCAATTTTATCACACACACACACACGCCTATTAAAAGAAAAAACAGGAGGACATCAATGGTATGGGGTGAGTTCCAACAGATGTTAAGTGAAAAAGAGTAAAAGTACAAAAGAACACAAATAGCATGCTACCTTTTTATTAAGAAAGGAGGAACCAGAAAACATACATATATCTCTCTTATAAGGTTGGTTCCTATAAGAGGTAAGGATGGGTAACTTAGAAGGGATTCTGAAGAGAATAAAACTTCTGCGTATAACTTTTTGGATAATCTTATGCATATTCAAAATATTATATTGTTAACAAGGATGGGAAGGGAAGGATGCAGAAAACTGAAAAACTAGAACAGATGAACCCAAATGTATTTTAAATGAATAATATAACCACACGAAGAGGGAAAACACAAAATAAAACTAATCCAAGTAATTTGCAATAACAGTACAGTAAGCCCTCACTTCACATAATCAATAGGTTCTTTGGAACTGCAATGAAATGACAGATAATGAAACCAATTTTACCATAGGCCAATGAATATAAAACAAAAGTCAAGTTCCTATGACATTTCATCAACATTGTAATGAAAAGAGATGCTTCTGAACAAAATGACCTTATTGGAGGACCTGCTTGTATTTGATTATATACTCTCTGTCTTGGGCAGGGTAGATGGAGGGAAAACTGTACAAATTGTGAACCCTTTTCAGGGTTTGTTCGTTTTTTTAAGTGGTATGAACATAATAATTCTGAAACTATTTTAGAAGTATTATAGGACTGAGCAAATGAGTTGAGAGTCAGGGTCTCACTATAAAAAGAGAAAAATAAGTACTACAGAGGGAAAGACAAGAAAGAAACTTGTGAAAATAGACTGGAATTAGAAGTATCAGTGTAGCCTAATGATTTCTAAAATAAATATGTGTGCATGTATGTATACGTGTGTGAGTGTGTGTGTGTACCTATACACCAGTTCTCAACTGGAGGAAATTTTGCCCCCATCTCCCCCAGAGGACAGTGGCAACATCTGGAGACATTGTTGATTGCAGCATCTAGTGGGTAGAGGCCAGGAATGTTGCTAAACAACCAACAGTGTACATGACAGGCCCCACAGCAAAGAATTATTTAGCCTAAATTGTCAACAGTGTCAAGACTGAGAAATCTTAGTACATATATATATACACCAAGTGTCTGTGCATATGTTTATATATCCATGTATTTCCTAGTTCTGTTTACTCAAAGGATCTAGAAACAAAGACAACCCAGTAGAAATAAGTAGCAACGAAGATTTTTTTCATTGATCTTTTAGAAAGAGTGGAAGAGAAGGAAAGACAGACAGAAACACTGATGTGAGAGAAACACATCAATTGGTCTCCTGCATGCATCCCATCCAGGGCCTGGGCCATGGAGGAGCCTGCAACCAAGGTATGTGCCCTTGACTGGAATCAAATTCAGGACCCTTTGGTCCACAGGCCTTCTATCCACTGAGCTAAACCGGCTAGGGCAATGCCCGTATCTTGATCTCTAATACCATTCCCCACTAAGAGGAACCAGGGCTTGATGGAGAAATGGTTGATTCTAGGTTTAAGGCAGGATTGGTACACAACAAGCCTGGAACATCTTATAATGCCAGAAAGTAAGAAAGTGCAATAAAAAATGATAGGGGCATATGTAAGAGCCAACGGAAGAGTCTCCTAGAGCAGCGGTCGCCAACCTTTCAGATCGCTGCTCCAAAGATTTCCCTTAAACCAGGGGTCGCCAATCTTTCGGACTTCACGAACCACCAGTGGTCTGCGGACCACCGGTTGGCGACCGCTATCCGAGAGGACAACCTAGAACAATTCACACATCAAAACAGTAAGTATAGTAGTGAATGATGAAACTATTGAAAATATAAGAACCCATGAGTTCATACAAATAATGAAAAGTCAACAAAAAGGAGAAAAAGATCTCTTGAATACAGTAAAATGCTTAGTGCTGACTAGCAACTGTAGAAAGAATAAAAGTGTTGAGGCCTAGCCAGTTTAGTTCAGTGGACAGAGCATCAGCCTCCAGACTCAATGGTTCCAGGTTCGATTCCAGTCAAGGGCATGTACCTCGGTTGCAGGCTCCTCCCTGGCTGGGCCCTGGTTGGGGTGCCTGCAGGAGGCAACCAATTGATGTGTTTCTCTCACATTGATATTTCTCTTTCCTCCTCTCTTCCATTCTCTCTAAAAATCAATGGAAAAATATCCTCGGGTGAGGATTATTAAAAAAAAAAAACCTACATATTTTTATCTAATTGTCTTCAAAGCAAGAAAGGTTGAGGAAATGTTTCAGATTAAATGACACTTATGACAACTGACCACAATACCTAATCCTGGACTGGATGGTGTACTAGAGAGGATTAAAATATTGCCATAAAGGACTATATTGGGTCAACTGACAAAATTCGAGTATGGAAGATAGGTTAAATAAAAGTATTGTTTCAATGTTTTAAATTTACTGAAATTGCTAACTGTACTTGGTTTTATATAAGAATATCCTTATTCTTAGGAACTGTGTACTAAAGTATCTCAGAGAAAGGTCCTTGATGTATGCAATTTACTCTGTCTACACAACCCCCCACACACAACACACACACACACACACACACACAGCTACAGAGTGCAAAATGATACAAAATGTTACCAATAGGTGAATTTGGATAAAATGTATATAAATATTCTTTGTACTAATCTATAAATTTGAAATTATTCCCAATTATACAGTTTAAAAAGCCACAGAAAATTTTAAAAGCCTAGAACACAAAACTAAATATTTTCCACTATATCCTTCACCTACAAAAAATAGAATGCCATAAAATCCTATATAGCAATGATCAAATCATTTTCATGCCTATCTAGTTAATGCATTTGCATTAACTATTACGTTAGCCACCTCATAAAGTTCAAATCCTATAAGAGCCAAAGGATGATAAAAAATACATAAGGCAAAGGAAAGGCATTAGCAGTAACAACAACAAAAAAGCTTTCATTTTTCTATTCTAATACATATATCTAGACAAAATAATTTAGAAGTGTTTTGAAGCACCTATCTTCCAAATGAACATAATTATATATTAAGACAAACTTGAGATAAAACTTATCCCAACTAACTTGATTTGCTTTAAATTTATACACAATAAGGTCACAAAAGTAAATAGTGCTATATCAAAGGCAGACTCAGTTTTAAAATCAGACCCAAATGCCCACATCAATATTTAAACACTCCTAACAGTTTTAATATAAAAACAGATCTCCTAAAGCTGTATTTTAATTTACTACCTTGTCCTTTATGAGAGAATATTTTAACACACACACACACACACACACACACACACACACACACCAGAGAAACTTACAGTTCATCTCGTTGTCTTTGGGACAGCACCATTTTGGCTGTAATGTCAAGCTTATTTGATATAGTGGTATGTCCCCTTCCTTTGGGAAATCAAAAGGCTTTGCAATCCCTGGATTTGTAATTAAATATTCCACTAAGTGACTTCCACGCAGGGGAAGATGATTCTTTTATAAGTGAATTCAACCAGTAACCAGGAGATATTCAGCAAGTAAGATTCATTCCACCTAAGGAAAAAGAGAAAAAAGATTATTTCTTTCATTTAGAATTTAAATTACTTCTAAGTTATTACTTGCAATATAACACACTTTCAAAGATGAGGTTTATTATGATGCTAATATGAATAGTAGGTGATATTTTCAACCTACTATGAAAATCAATCCCAAAAATAGATAGTATTTTATGCATTTTAAGTTATCTTTAGCTAGAGGCCCAGTGCATGAAATTCGTGCACTGGAGGGGTGTAGAGGTGGGTGTGTGTATGTGTGTCCTCAGCCTGGCGTGCGCCCTCTAGCAGTCCAGGAGCCCTCGGGGAATGTCCAACTGACGGCTTAGGGGAGCGGGCCTAAGCTGTCAGTTGGACATCCTTAGCGCTGCTGCAGAGGCAGGGCAGGCTTGCCAGTTGTGAGCCTGGCTTCTGGCTGAGTGGCGCTCCCCCTGTGGGAGCACACTGACCACGAGGGGCCAGCTCCTGCGTTGAGCATCTGCCCCCTGGTGGTTAGTGTGCATGATAGTGATCAGTCATTCCACTGTGTGGTCTATTTGCATATTAGCCTTTTGTTATATAGGATAGTTTTCAGCACTATTTTTATTTATTTTTTAGTTTTTTTGTTAATCCTCACTCGAGGATATTTTTCCATTGATTTTTAGAGAGAACAGAAAGGAGGGGGAGAAAAGGAACAAGAGAAATATTGATGTGAGAGACACGTTGACTGGTTGCCTTCTGCATGCACCCCCAGGGCCGGAAGGATCAAACTTGCAACCCAGGCACATGCCCTTGGCCAGAATTTAATCCAGGACCCTTCAGTCCACAGGCCGATGCTCTATCCACCGAGACAAACTGGCTAGGGAAGCACTATTTTTAAATTTACCCAGTCTCTACCAGCCACCCACCAGATTTTGATACTAATTTTATTAAATTTCAAATATTAACATATAACTTCTCTGCCTGGCCAGTGTGGTCCAGTGGTTAAGCATCAACCTCTAGGTCGTGGTTCGATTCCTGGTCGGTCAGGGCACATGCCCAGGATGCAAGCTCAATCATCTGTAGGGGGTGTGCAGAAAGCAGTCGATCAATGATTCTCTTATCATTGATGTTTCTCTCTCTTCCTCTCCGACTCTCTAAAATTAATAAAAATATATTTTAAAAAAACAAAACATATAACTTCTCTAGAAGACTATAATTTTAATTTTCCCTTAAAGTAAAATAAAGGTGTGGTGCATATATAAGATGGAATACTCCTACTCAGCCATAAGAAAGGATGAAATAGTGCCATTTGCAACAATGTAGATGGACCTTGAGAACATTATGCTAAGGGAAATGAGTCAGTCAGAAAAAGCTAAGAACCATATGATTTCACTCATATGTGGGATATAAAACTGAAACTCGTGAACACAAACAGCACTGTGGTGGTTGTCAGAGGGAAGGGTTTGGGGGATGAAGGGAGACGGTGACAAGAGATTTGACTTTGGGTGGTGGGCACATGGCGCTATATACAGACCTTGTAACACAGAAACCCACACCTTAAACCTGTATGTTCATATTGACCAATGTCACTGCAATAAATTTAATTTTTTTTATTTTTTATTTTTTTAAATATATTTTATTGATTTTTTACAGAGAGGAAGGGAGAGAGATAGAGAGTTAGAAACATCGATGAGAGAGAAACATCGATCAGCTGCCTCCTGCACACCTCCTACTGGGGATGTGCCCGCAACTAAGGTACATGCCCTTGACCGGAATCGAACCTGGGACCCTTCAGTCCGCAGGCCGACGCTCTATCCACTGAGCCAAACCGGTTTCGGCAATAAATTTAATTTTTTTTAAAAAGATTCTAATTTACAAAAAAAGCTATAATCTGAAAAAGGTATGACAGATGATTTCATAAAGTGTCAAAAGATACCAAACCAACCTGAGGTAACCTACAAGATTAAATATTAGTCACCAATAATCTTAGAATAGCTGATATTTACAATGTAAATAAACTATTTAGTAATCTAATGCCCTTAACTAATACATATAATCAAGAAATAAGTTAATATTATTTTTATTTTGTGTTCTTTAGAAGCATGTTTAAAAAAAGAGAGAAAGAAAATAAAAAACTGAATGAACTACCCTAAATTTTATGTACTCACACAGTAATCTAATTCTCTAATCTAGTTTTTAGATATTACTTAGTATTTCAGAGCCCCTTCTTTATACTTATAACACTATAAAATCAATGTATTGTGATCAGTTCAATTAGAGTAAGTGTAGGTAAAAGAAAAATCAAGTTTTCTTAAAGAATTATTCTTCAAATCTCCCAATTTATAAAAATAGTTTGTCTTATCATGTATAAAAATAGCTAGGTAGAATTTTTATTGTATTTAGGAAATATATCTGAGACAATCTTATTTAAAATCCAGAGTACTGATATATATAAAATTCAATCGGAAGGGGCACTTTAAAGAAGTAGAAAATCATCCTCTAAATGAAATGAAATTAACATCTAATAGAGGGTTTGTGGGTCCACCAATAAATATATCAAGAGGCACAACATGGACAGAGGAGAAAGAGCACTTCTTTACTACATTTTTCAAGCCTTAGCAGGCACTATTCCAGGCACCGAGGATACAGTGGTAAATAAGCTAGTCCAGGAAAAATGAGCAAACCCAGGTTTTAAATACGAGTCCTGAATCACAAAGTGAACGCTTAGATATTCCCCATGGCAGCTTCCATTTAAATTGAGATCCTTCTCCATTGAGCAATTCTAGTAAATATATTCAGGGATTTTATTGTCTTTAATGATTCTTCCAACCTGAAGGCCAGTTAGCTCAAAATGATAGCTAAAAACCATCACTACCACTATGTCTAAATCACCAAAATATGACTGTTAGTAATAAATTTGGGGATTGAGAACCAAACACAATGGACAACCCAGAAAACCATCGCTCTTTGTTATTTAACAATTCCTAGTTATTTAAGCCTCACTTTTCTAAGCCTTAATTGTCACCAAGTTAAAGCATTTAGGATCTCATACACTCTGACAAAGGTCACAATAGGGTAAGACTAATTTGATGGTAGTGATTATTTGAACTGTCTACAGGTTTCTATTAACTGGGACAGTGTATGTAATACACTGACAAAATTAATAATATAAATCAAAATGAAAAAGGAACATGGCAAAAATCCACTATGTATGTACTAGGTGTACCAGTTAATAATGCAGATTTTTTTCAGTAGATGGAGTTACACATATGTTGATATAGTGCGATTCTGATATGTACGCTATTTTGTTGTATTGACAGCAAGCTTCAAAACTTCATATGTCAAATTTGCTGAAGGTGTTAACATCATAGATATTTTTAAGCTTAAAAATGTCGAATTTCATGCCAAAAAAAGAGCATTTGCAGGAAGTTTTAATTCATTATTTTGAAGTAAAAGTTATCGTATACTTCGGGAAACTTATGGTGAACATGCTCCATCTCAAGATACTTGTGAAGGCTGGTTTAAACATTTTAAAAGTGATGATTTTGATGTGAAAGACAAAGAATGTCCAGGTCAACCAAAAAAGTTTGAAGACCAACAATTACAAGCATTATTATATAAAGATGCGTGTCAAACTCAAAAACAACTTGCAGACGTTGCTCAGCAAACAATTTCCGATCGTTTACAAGCAAAAGGAAAGATTTTAAAGGAAGGAAAATGGGTGCCACATCAACTGAACGAAAGACAAATGGAAAACCAAAAAGTCATCAGTAAATGTTGCTTCAATGGCACAAAAGAAAGTCTTTTTTGCATCAAACTGTGACTGGCGATGAAAAGTGAATTTAATTTATTCTGAGAACCCCAAACGCACAAAATCATGGGTTGATCCAGGTTAACCATCAACATTAAATGCAAGGCCAAATCGCTTCAGAAAGAAGACAATGCTCTGTATTTGGTGGGATCAGGAAGGTGTGGTGTATCATGCGCTTCTAAAGCCAGGTGAAACCATTAATACTGATCGCTACCGATGACAACAAATAATTAATTTGAACCACGCTTTGATCGTGAAATGACCAGAATGTGCCAGAAGACACGACAAAGTAATTTTGCTTCATTACGACGCACCATCACACACTTCAAAACCAGTTAAAGACATGTTAAAAGATCTTGCCTGGGAAGTATTAACCCACCCGTTGTATTCACCAGACCTTGCTCCTTCAGATTACCACTTGTTCCAATGGATGGCATACGCACTTTCTGAGCAGCACTTCAATACATACGAAGAAGTGGAAAATTGGGTCTCTGAATGGTTTGCCTCAAACAAGGAAAGTTCTATTGAGACAGTATCCACAAATTACCTGAAAGATGAGGGAAATGTGTAGCTAGGAATGGACATTACTTTGAATAAAGCACTTTTTAAAAATCTATATATTTTTATTGATTTCAGAGAGGAGGAAAGAGTGAGAGAGAGAGAGAAACATCAATGATGAGAGAGAATCATTGATCGGCTGCCTCCTGCATGGAGCCCGCAACCCAGGCATGTGCCCTTGACCGGAATTGAACCCGGGACCTTTCAGTCCACAGGCCGAAGCTCTATCCACTGAACCAAACCAGCTAGGGCTGAATAAAGCACTTTTGATGTCTCTCTTGAAATTATCGTGTTTCTTTGATTACAAAATCTGCCATTATTAACCAGTACACCTAGTACATTACATGGTCTAATTTAATTATGGAGAGACTGCTTCTCACCCAAAAAAAGCAAATCAATGTACAAAATTGGCAGTACCGGAATACAGGGGTGATCTAATAACAATAAAAACAAGATATAAACAAATCACTGAATGTACATTGAATGTATACTGATGTACTATTGCATAAGTTAAAATTTTTAAAATATGTTTTTATTGATTTCAGAGAGGAAGGGAGAGATAGAAACATCAATGATGAGAGAGAATCATTGATGAGCTGTCTCCTGCATGCCTCACATTAGGAATTGAGCCCACAACCCGGGCATATGGCCCGACCAGAATCGCACCATGATCTGCTAGTTCATAGGTCGATTCTCAACCACTGCTTAAGTTAATTTATTAATTCAGCAAACATTTACAAAACGCATACTATGTATGTGCCAGGCAGCAGGTTAAATGAGGGGGGAAACTTGGTCTTTACACTCAAGAAGTTACAGTCTACTGGAAAAGTCATCCAAGAATGAGCAACAGTGTGAAAAGTGTAACAAGTATTACCACACAGGGGGTGATGACTCAGGATGAAACTGAGCAGGTTAGCAGGGGCTTGATGACAAAACAAGCTTAGGTCTTCACAATTTGTCCTAGGAGCAATGGGGAGTCTTTAGATGAAATCATTCTCACTTTTATAATGAAGAATGGACCAGAAAGACTGGAAAGGAAGAGACCAGATAGGAGGAGGCTTGCAGTAATGAAGGTGATAGATGATAGGGATTCACACTAGCATAGCAGCAATATCTGAAGAGAATTAGATGAATTTAAGTTATTTACCAGGGAAATCTTACAAGGTTGGAGACTAGATGTGGGCAAGAAAGTGAGAAAGAAAAGTCAGCCAGGGAGTCTAAGGTAACTTCCAGAGATTTCTGGCTTAGAACTAAGTTGAACAAAAAAATCTGTGAGGGGATGAGGAAAGTATGATTCATTCCATTCTAGATATGTTAACTCCAAGGTGCCTGTGAGATTTCTAGTAGGAAGTTGTACAAACAAGTCAGGTCTGAAGAGAACCAACTTACAGAAATGAAGGTTTAGTACTTATCAACTTAGAGATGAAATAATTGAAGCCATGACAATGGATGAGATTGTCCCATGGAGAATGTGTACAGCAAGAGCAGCAGAGCCAGGCAGAACAACACCAACACTTAAACACAACAACAACAACTACAACAAAAACCCTCGAATTTACAATTGAAGCTAAGAAAAAGCAATAAAGGGGTAAAAATAAAAACAGGAGAGACAATCCACAGTATCTAAAGTTATCCAACTATTAAGCAAAATGAGGTATGAAATGGGTCTGCTCCATTAAGTATAGAGCTCACTGATAACTTTGATGAGAACAGATTTAGTAAAATGGTAGGGACATAGTTTTAACATGGCAAAAACCACACTTAAGTGGGTTGACTAGTACAAAGAGAGGAATTAAAGATGACACCATAAATAAATATCTCAGAAAGAGGTGGAAATGTAGAAAAGCCGTTTTTCTGGTTGTTGCTGCTGTGTGTGTGTTTTTCCATTTCAACCAAGCAAGATGCTTAAATGGTAATGGTAGAACGAAAAAAATGGACACAGAGAAAATGAAGAAAGGAATTAAGAATTTTAATATCACCATTTTCTCACCCTAATCAACTAAAGGCAGACAACTAGACATGATTTATATACTCTTTGATAGAATAACACTATACAACCTATAAAGTACTCTTGCCTGAAAATCAAATTTGAATCTGTTCAAATATCTGGCTTCAACTACCACTTTGAATGAAGTATAGAGGGCAGAAGAATATGTTAAGGACACGATGGGATATATCCAGCAATATCCAGACTGTGAAAAGCCCTATAAAATAAATGACCCAATTTCTTTAAATATATTCTAAGAAAGAGAGAAAGGAAAACCTATATATTAAAAGAGAAGTGATAAACAATTGCAATTTATAGATCTTAGTTAGATCTGGATTCAAAAAATCACTTATAAAATAATTATTTATAAAATAAATAAACAAGTGAATAAACATTTGGGGAAATTTGAACACTGACCGGATGTCTAATGATATTAAAGAATAATTGTGAACTTTTCAAGAGTATTTATAGTATTGTGGTTAAGTCTTTTAGAAATACACACAAAAAGTTCATCAGTTAAGCCGGCTGGTGTGGCTCAGTGGTTGAGTATTGACCTATGAACCAGGAGATCACAGTTAGACTCCTAGTCAGGGCACATGCCCTGGGTTGTGGGTTCGATCCATAGTGTGAGGCATGCAGGAGGCAGCTGATCAATGATTCTCTCTTATCATTGAGGTTTCTATCTCTTCCCTCTTCTCTAAAATCAATAAAAAAGTATTTTTAAAAAATTTACCAGTTAAATTATATGCCTTGAATTGGCTTCAAAAATTTTGGGTGGAAAGAGTAGATGGTGGAAAATATATGAAATAAGGTTGGCTTTGAGTTGATAACTGTTGAAGCTGGGTAATGGGTACAAAAAGGGTTCACCACACCATTCTCTAATTTTATTTATGGGTCTGGTATTTTCTATATGAAAGTCTTTTCTTTTTTTTTAAAGCAGAGGGAGGTCCTGGCCAAGTAGCTCAGTTAGTTAGAGTGTCTTCCTGATAAGCCAAGGTTGCAGGTTTGATCTCCAGTCAGGGTCCATATAAGAATCAACCAATGAATGCATAAATAAGTGGAACAAATAATTTATCATATTCTCTCTCTCTCTCAAATCAATCAATACATTTAAAAAAAAAATGGAACAAGGAGCTAAGGGAAGAGGAAGAGAAAGGAATATGATCCACATGTACAAGTCTTACACATAAAGATGGGTCACCTCTTCCACTGTGTTAGAAAGAAAAAAAGATGCAAATTTTTTTAAAAAAGATTTTTAATTGATTTTTAGAGAGAGAGGAAGGGAGAGGGGGAAAAGGGAGAGAAACATTGACCAGCTGCCTCCTGCACCCCCTAACCAGGAATCAAGCCTGCAACCTGGGCACATGCCCTGACTCGATATAGAACCGGCAACCCTTCAGTGCATGGGATGACACCTAACCAAGCCACACTGGCTAGGGCACAAATATGTTTTTATATTTCAGGGGGAAAAAGGAAGTAAGGTCATTTGCTGAGTAGGCAGGGTAAAGATGAAGGCTTTACGAGGCTTGAAATAGCTGCTATGGAGAGCAAAGAAATGCAACAGGAAGAACATTGTTTAGATGGGAGACTGAAATTTTAGTGGTACCAATGTACAAAGACATGTGATTTTTCTTTACTAAGTATGTACAGTCTGACTGCAGACACAGAAAATATGCATATTTAGAGATCTAGGGTTGGGCTGAGGGTTTGTAAGGTATGTGGGAGGAATGCATAATCAAGAGGTGAAATAATGGATCAAACAAAACCTAAACTGCATTGTGCAGAAAGTGAAAACAGGAAAGAAAAATAGAAGAGTAGAAGGATCAAGAAAGCAGGTCTCACCCGGCCAGGGTGGCTCAGTGGTTGAGCATCAACCTATGAGCCAGAAGGTCACAGTTTGATTCCTGGTCAGGGCACGTGCCTGGGTTGCTGGCTCTATCCCCAGTGTGGGGTGTGCAGGAGGCAGCTAATCAGCGATTCTCTATCATTGATGTTTCTCTCTCTCTCTCTTCTCTGAAATCAATAAAAAATATATTGAAATAAAAAAATAAACCAATAAGAAATATACACCTCTGAGAACATGTATATATTGTGCAAACTGGATTTACTAAAATAGTTTAAGATGGAAGTAACTATGGATCTTAACTAGACCTATACATTAAAACCACCTCATCCACCCCCTCCCCACTCCCCACACACAACCACCTGAGAAACTTTCTGAGTATAATCATGATGGGGCCTTACCCTCAGAGGTTCTGAGGAGGCATCTAAATTTTTAAAATTTCTCCAGGTGATTTTGATGCATGTGCTCAAATCATAGCTAGTACTAAAGGGTCAAAAGCAATATTACAAAGGGACAGCGTCAGAAAGTATTAACTGGGATCCATAGACAATTATCAAATTGTGAGGCCAAAGTACTAAGATTTCAATGGTAATTACAACTACTGTCACTCAAATTCAAAGAAATATTTACAACGCAGGTATATCTTAAAGAGACCTATTAACAGGAAAAAGAGGTCAAGCCAACATTATGATATAAGTAAGCATTTATCACTATAGTTAAGCTTTTATTAACAGTTTTTTTAATCCTTCAAGAAAATACAGTTGGCTTTCTCATTATATAATTATCTAATCTTCCTGGTTTGTCCTAATAAAGATGCATTCCTTTACATGTATTTACATGTAATATTAACTTTGTTGCTTTTCATCTTTTCCCCTTGTATCTAGGCCAGGGGTCAACAAACTTTCTGTAAAAAGCTAGACAGTAAATATTCCCAGTTTTGACAACGTTACAATTTCTGTAGCAAGAAAACAACAATAAACAATATGTAAAGTAACAGGTGTGTCTCTGTTCCAATAAAACTTTACGGACACTAAAATGTGAATTTCATATATTTTTTTTTTAATCCTCACCCAATGTTATGTTTTTTCTATTGATTCTAGAGAGAAGGGAGAGGGAGAGAGAAAGAAACATAATGTGAGAGAGAAACAGCAATCAGTTGCCTCCCGTAAGCACCTGGACTGGAGATAGAAACTACAACCGGAGTGTATGCCCTGATCAGAGAATAGAACCCGGGACCCACAAGTGCACCACAGGATGACGCTCTAACCACTGACCCCACCAGCCAGGGCCGAATTTCATATCATTTTTAGAAATTAATAAGTTATAATTTTAACTTTACAAACTATTTTACAAAATAAATTTTATAAAAATCTTTATGAAGTAAAATTGTACAATATATATATATTTTTTGCTTTTTTTAACCACTAAAATTATTTAAAAAAACCATTCTTAGCTCACAGGCTGTACAAAAACAAGTAGCAGGCAGGATTTGGCTTGCCAGCCATAGTTTGCAAACCTCCTAAACTAGACAAAAAAGATAATAATAATTTCACAGAGTTTGTCAGGCAGATTAAATGAGTTGACCCATGTACTTAGAAGAGTGCCTGGTACATAGTACTATCTGATTTTATATATATACATCACTCTTAGTTTCTATGTCTCATCCATTTTCTTTAATACTACTTCATTGTATTAGCCTAACTCATTGAAACGTTTTGCCTAAAATTTGATTGTTATAAGAAAAGATATTTCACTGTTGAGGCAGAAAAAGTATGCAATTATGCCTCATTAGCTTTTCCTAGAAACTAACTTTCTAGCTCTCTCAAAAATTCAAAGTAGCCTAGCCTGGTGGCTTAAGTTGGTTGGAGCATGGTTCCATACACTAAAAGGTTGCAGGTTCAATTCCAGATCATGGCACATACCTAGGTTGTGGGTTCGATCCCCAGTCAGGATCCATACTGGAGGCAACCAAGTAATGTTTTTCTCTCTTTCTTTCTCTCTCTCTCTCTCTCCCAATCTCTCCCTCTAAAAATCAATAAAAACATATCCTTGGGTGAGGATTAAAAAACAAAAACGGTCCAAGTAAATATATTCACCTGTAATGTACCATAGCATTAGTACCATTACGCTGAACCTCAGGCATTAAAATAACAAATAAAAACACTAAGACCTCAGAGGAGGTTATAAAGATTCCTAATTTTCAACACACGAATGCAACTGCTTTTAGGAAGGACTTGTCTATAAATGCATCATTACATTATAACCAAGACAGCTTACAAATTCAGGTTTAGAGTACGTTTTCCTTTAGGTGACTGACTAGTCAATCAATTTAATTAGTCAAAGTAAGTAGATATCAACATCATCAAGATGCCCATACTACCCAAAGCAATCTATAGATTCAATGCACTCCCCATTAAATTACCAACAGCATATTTCACAGATCTAGAATGAACTTTCCAAAAATTCATCCGGAATAAAAAAAGACCCCAAATAGCAACAGCAATCCTGAGAAAGAACAAAGTAGGTGGGATCTCAATACCGGATATCAAGCTGTATCACAAAGCCACTGTTCTCAAAACAGCCTGGTACTGGCACAAGAACAGACAAATAGATCAATGGAATAGAATAGAGAACCCAGAAATCGACCCAAACCACTATGCTCAATTAATATTTGACAAAGGAGGCATTAACATACAATGGAGTCAAGACAGCCTCTTCAATAAATGGTGTTGGGAAAATTAGATACATGCAAAAAAATGAAACTAGACCACCAACTTACACCATACACAAAAATAAACTCAAAATGGATAAAGGACTTAAACATAAGACAGGAAACCATAAAAATACTAAAGAAATCCAAAGGCAGCAAAATCTCAGACATATGCCGAAGCAATTTCTTCACTGATACTGCTCCTAGGGCAATGGAAACTAAAGAGAAAATAAATAAATGGGACTACATCAAAATAAAAAGCTTTTGTACAGCAAAGGAAACCATCAACAAAACAACAAGAAAGCCCACTGCATGGGAGAACATATTTGCAAATGTTATCAGCGATAAGGGTTTAATCTCCAACATTTATAGAGAACTCATACAACTTAACAAAAGGAAGATAAACAACCCAATCAAAAAATGGGCAACGGATCTAAATAGATACTTTTCAAAAGAAGATAGAAGAAAGGCCAAAAGGCATATGAAAACATGCTCAAAGTCACTAATCATCGGAGAGATGCAAATCAAAACGACGATGCGGTACCATCTCACACCTGTCAGAATGGCTACCATCAACAAATCAACAAACGACAAGTGCTGGCGAGGATGCGGAGAAAAAGGAACCCTTGTGCACTGCTGGTGGGAATGCAGACTGGTGCAGCCACTGTGGAGCGCAGTATGGAGTTTCCTCAAAAAAACTAAAAATGGAACTCCCATTTGACCCAGTGATCCCACTTCTAGGAATATATCCCAAGAAACTAGAAACACCAATTAGAAAGGATATATGCACCCCTATGTTCACAGCAGCACAATTCACCATAGCTAAGATCTGGAAACAGCCTAAGTGCCCATCAGTAGATGAGTGGATTAAAAAACTGTGGTACATCTACACGATGGAATACTATGCTGCGGTAAAAAAGGAGTTCTTACCATTTGCAATAGCATGGATGGAACTGGAGAGCATTATGCTAAGTGAAATAAGTCAGTTAGAGAAAGATAAATATCACATGATCTCACTCATTTATGGAATATAACATAAACTGATGAACAAAAACAGATCCAGAGACAGAGAAGCATCAATCAGACGTCAAACCTCAGAGGGAAGGTAGGGGAGGGTGGGGGTAAAGGGGAGAGATCAACCAAAGGACTTATATGCAAGCATATAGGCCTAACCAATGGACACAGACAACAGGGGAGGGAGGGCATGGGGGGGGGGGTTAATGTGGGGATAAGGACATATATGTAATAACTTAATCAATAAAGAAATTAATAAAAAAACAAAGTAAATAGAGACTCTCACCCAGCCTGGCCCAGCCTAATACTAAAGTATGAGTCAAAGAATGTTAAGGAAAAGCTATACAGAATGCAGGGGAGGCCATTTATTTCAGAAAGGTATAATGAAGTAGCATTCCACATGCGGAAGTCTTCATTATTAAAATGTTTTACTTTGGTATACATATCCCTCACCCATATATCTTGCAATTTTCCATTCCCCTTTAAGATTCAACCTGAAGGAGGCCAATCACCTCCTGTGAAGCCCTCCCTGGCCAGCCCATTCCCCTTGGCAGAGGTAGGCATCCTCTTCTTTAGTCTCATTGTGTCATGTCCATATAATCCTAATAGCTATGTTTACTGAATGCCATTACATTCTAAGTCCCTCTTCTACAATGTTCAATTCTTCCAACACCCAGCAAAGAAACTAATATCCTCATTTAACAGATGAGGAAACAACTTCACTAAGGTCAGGTCATGTATCCAAGGTCAAATAGCTAGGCAGTAGCAGGACCCAGATTTAAGCCAGGTTTGGTTTTTACTCCCACATCAATGGTTTCAAACAACAGGAATGAGAACAGAAAGGAGGCCAAACAGACAGGACTCCCTTTTTATCTGTTTATGTATTGGGTTTCTGTGCAAGAGTTTTTGGGTAAAAGTTTACAGTGCTAAGATAAATTTGAAAAATCACTGATTCTATCCTGTGCTGCCTCCCACATTCTTTGTAACTAGATACATGCTATGCTTAGTACCAGACTGACCTCCTTAGGAGAAAACATGAACTGAATTTCTTTGTTGTTCTGGCACTCAATAAATGTTTGTAAGGAATCAAACTTTGAAAGCAAGACTTTCCAAATAATTATATCTCCACAATAATAGGCAATTTAGTAACTAACTTATAAGGGCATAGCAATTTCTAGTTCATAAATTCTTTCATATATATTATCTTCTTCAAAAGAGAAACCAAGCTAAACTTTTAAAAATGCTTTCCAAAAATGGTACAGTCAACACAGTTTGATTTTAATAAACTATTATCCAACAATGACATACAGCATTGGCAAAAGAAATTAACAATGTTTTATTTTGTTTTAACTGCCATACTGAAATACTATTAGAGTTAAACCATAAAACTGCCAATAATGGTAATTACACAGGTTCAACCTCATACTTATCAATGGTATTTAAACAGCATTAGCAAAGTTCTCAGCAGCTAGCATAAATAGCAAAACTGGGATTTATTTACATAGTTTTGACAAAAAAATTAAGCAGAGTAACTCCCTCCTGTGATTTCATAGTTCTTTGTACATACACATATTTAAAACTTCTCACAGTACACTGTAATTAACTATCTGCCTTAATAGTGTCTCCTCAACAACTGTCCTCCAAAGCTGCAACATATTTATTCCTTGTTGTATTTCTACCAAACATCATGGTAATTAACACACAAGTAGATATCTAGTGTTTTTAAATGACTACAATAAACATCATAGTAAAACTAAAAATTTATTGTGTTTTCAGAACTAAAGATGCAAAATATCACTTTATTCTCATCCTTTTCGTTAAATTAAAAAAAAAATCAAAATCTGAAATATGGGCAAACATCCAAGCCCAGCTGTATGGGACTGGTTTTGATATAACTTTTTTCTTTTTAAAGCTTGAACACCATCGGGCTGGTGTGGTTCAGTGGTTGAGTGTCGATCCACACATGAACCAGGAGGTCACAGTTCGATTCTCGGTCAGGGTGGTCAGGGCACATGCCTGGGTTTCGGGAATCCATCCCCAGTAGGGGGTATGCAAGAGGCAGCTGTCATCATTCTCATCACTGATGTTTCTATCTCTATCTCCCTCTCCCTTCCCCTCTCTGAAATAAAAACAAAAACAAAACACACACAGATTGAACACCAATTAACATAAGAGAAAGTAAGCCAATTTTTAAAGCCTGTAGAAAAATCAATTGGCTGTCTTAACTTTATACTGAAAAATTTTTTTTTTTAAATTAAAGAACTTTTACCCTCCCTTAACATTGATATTATCCTTCTGGTTTCTGCCTACAAATGCTACATTTTCAAGCGACAAACATAGCTATAACAGCTCTTAGATCTGATTTTTATTTATTTATTATTTTTATTTTTTTAGATCTGATTTTTTTTTTTTTAAGTCAAACCAGGTCACACAAAAAAAATCCATTGCCTTAAATCAAGAAAAAAAAAGCTTGCTAATATTTCCAAGCATACAAACAATTAACAGAAGACATACTGTTCTAGGGGCATTTTTAAAGCATAAGGTATGGTGAATACTATGCAGTTAGCCCAAAGGAATTACAAGGCAGAAATCACTGTAATACTTAAAAAAGGGAACAATGTCCTAAAACTGGTTATTTCATGGTGATTTTTTTTTTTAATATATTTTATTGATTTTCTACAGAGAGGAAGGGAGAGAGATAGAGAGCCAGAAACATCGATGAGAGAGAATCATCGATCAGCTGCCTCCTGCACATCTCCCACTGGGGATATGCCCGCAACCCAGGTACATGCCCTTGACCAGAATCGAACCCGGGACCTCCCAGTCCGCAGGCCGATGCTCTATCCACTGAGCCAAACCGGTTTCGGCTTCATGGTGATTTTTAAAAAATATATTGTTATTGATTTCAGAGAGGGAGAGGGAAAGAGAGATAGAAACATCAATGATGAGAGAGAATCAATGGTTGGCGGCCTTTTACACACCCCCTACTGGGAATAGAACCCTTCAACCCAGGCATGTGCCCTTGAAGAGAATGGAACCCAGGACCCTTCAGCCTGCAGGCCAATGCTCTGTCCACTGAGCCAAACCAGATAGGGCTCATGGTGATTATTTTGGAAATAATATATGATATTAAAGCATGGGGAGGCTGGAAGTAGATGACAGAGGCCTGGACTAGGATGGAAGCATTTGGAATGATTTGGGGGAGAGGGGGAAGCTTTATAGTCAAATAGCAATTATGCAAAAGTGGAATTTCTAAAATTTTATTGATTTTAAAGAGAGAGAGATGGAGAGAAACATCAATTTGTGTTCCACTTATTTATGCATTCAATAATTGCTTCTCGGTATGTGCCCTGACCACAGACTGAACCCACAATCTTGGTATATAGCAGTGCTTCTCAACCTGTGGGTCGCGACCCCTTTGGCGGTCGAAGGACCCTTTCACAGGGGTCGCCTAAGACCATCCTGCATATCAGATATTTACATTACGATTCATAACGGTAGCAACATTACAGTTATGAAGTAGCAACGAAAATAATGTTATGGTTGGGTCACAACATGAGGAGCTGTATTTAAAGGGCCAGAAGGTTGAGAACCACTGGTATATAGGGACAGTACTCTAACCAACTCAGCTACTCAGCCAAGGCTGATTTTTTTTTTTTTACAGAGTTTAGTAGTTGCTCTTGGAAGATGGCTTTCTCTAGGATATGATCTTAATCCTAAAGGCAGATCTCTTGTTTATATCTAAGGACAACTGCCCAGGTTGTTATGGCAACCCAACTGGAAAACCTGCAGTATCTCAACTGAACTAATTTCTAGTTTATATTATTATCCACACCAATATCTACCTCCAATGCAACAGCAACTGAGAAATAAGTATACTCTTGATCTCAATATATTCATTAATTTACTGAAGATGTACCAAGTACCCAGTATTCATCCAAAGAACGCTTATCTGTATGCCATATGCCTCATCTATGGAAAGCTACATGTGACATAAAAACAATGTTTAGTCTCTGTCCATAAGAAACTTACAATATAATAAAAGATGTGAGCTTTACATATCCTTTCATTCATTGACTATTACGCTAGGCTCTGTCTGTAAGGTTTTAAAATAAGTAAAAATGTATACAATGTAATTCACCCCTAAGGAAATATATAATCTAGTTAGAGTGAGGTGTGAGGGTAGGGACTAGAAAGAAGGTGACAAAGAGAATATAAGATGAACTGAGCACTGACCAAGTCACCTTTTAAAACTGAAAGACTAAGAAAGATGGAAACAAACGATTGGGAATTTTTTGAGGCAGGTTTTAGATAAAGAGAAAATAATGAATATAACATGACAACAAAATAGTCAAATATAAAATAATTTTTCCTTTTTCAAAAAAAAATGTTTTTATTGATTTTTTTTAGAGAGACAGGAAGGGACAGGGAGAGAAACGGATCTGAGAAACACCAATCAGTTACCTCCCATATGTACCCTGATCAGGAATCAAACCTGCAACCTTTCCATGCATGGCACGATGCTCAACCAACTGAGCCACACCAATCAGGGCACAAAATTACTTTAATTAGTTGGAAAATACAGTATTGCTGAAAAGTTGAGGCTAAGGATGGCAAACTGAGAAATAAAAAAAGCAGACATAAGATACAGAGCTGCAATTCTAGTAGGACTAAAGAAAAAAAATCTTCCTTACTTTTAAATAAAGGGGAGTCTTGAGCACAATGTGAAGAAGAGGCAGAGCCGTCTATTAGTATGCTTCTTGAGGGTAGAGACCATATTTATTACAGACATAAATAAAAATACCTCCTCACATTCAATCTACGCTGAAAACTACCATAAGTCCTGATGCATAGAAATGGTCTTCTCCTGAAGCAATTAATTTCCAGGAGCATAAAACAGGATTGTGTAGTGGCCTCTTTTTTTTTTAAGTGTATATTTCTTAATGACTTTAAAATTATGGGTAAAGAAGACAAACAAGAAGATAGGGATGTAGCAAATTCAAAATTAAAAAAAAAATTTTATTAATCCTCACCCAAAAATATATTTTCCATTGATTTTTTAGAGAGAAGGGAGGGGGAGAGATAAACATGGATTTGAGAAATACACATCAGCCCTAGCCAGCTTGGCTCAGTGGATAGAGCATCGGCTTGCAGACTGAAGGGTGGCGGGTTTGATTCCAGCCAAGGGCATATGCCTGGGTTGCAGGCTCGATCCCCAGTGGGGGGCACGCAGGAGGCAGCCAATCCATGAGTCTCATCATTGATGTTTCTATCTCTCTCTCCCCCTCTCCCTTCCTCTCTGAAATCAATAAAAATATTTAAAAAGAAAAAAGAAATACACATCAATTGGTTGCCTCTTGCAAGTGCCCCAACTAGAGCAGGGTCCCCAACTGGAGCAGGGTCCTAGCCTACAACCCCAGGTACGTGCACTCTGACTGGAATCGAACCTGCAACCCTCAGTCCACAGGCCAACCCTCCAACCACTGAGGCAAACTGGCTATGTCAAAATTATCATCATATATAATAAAAGCCTAATATGCAAACTATCCCCTTGGCCAGGAGTTCGACCACTCGCTATGACGTGCAGTGACTACCAGGGGCGGCATGGAACATTGCAGGCGTCGGTGATTGCAACAGTGGAGATGCTGCCGGCCCCGATGGGCCCCAACGAGAGCGGGACACAGGACTGCAGCAGGATTATGGAGCAGGTGAGCAGGTGGCGCCAGGCCAACGTGTGCGAGTGGGGCCTGATTGCCCTGTTGATGGTGACAAGCCAGCGGCGGCGGTGGGGGGCGGGGCCACCGCCCAGCTCCCAGGTGCTGAGGGAGCTGGGCAGGGGCCAGATGCCTCTGGCAGAGGGGGGCACACAGAGGTCCAGGGCCCAGGTGCTGCCCAGGGCCCAGAGGCCAGCTGGGACCTGCCCTTCCACACCAGAGGCTCACCCTGAAATCACCAACCAGGCCTGGGGACTGCAATCGTGCATGAAATTAGTGCATCGGGCCTCTAGTTTTTTAAGAACAACCTTATAAGCACTTTCACAAATTCTACTTGGGTAAAACTAGGTTTTCACAAATAATATATAAATGGTCTGTACTTGATGTATAGAATATCCACACTTAGATACTTGCCAAGGAGCGTAATTTCAATTCATATCAAGAACTGGGTCGAGGGAAATTATATCCACTGGTTAGACATCAGAGGACAATCTATCTACTCTTTCAGACTGACCTCACATGATGTAGTTTGTCTTTCCATATTGAGGGTTGTTAAATATTAGACATCCATCTACCTTAGAGATATTAATGGTAATAATTTCACATAATCCTCTTTATGAGAACTCCTCTGAGAAATTCTAGTCTATAGTGCCAAGTGGGTAGCTGACTTTCTGAACTAACTGGTTTCTTTTTACCTTAAAGAAGATTGCTGGAAAACAACCTAACAGGTTTTTTTCCTCTTGCTAGTTCATTGAAAACTCAGAGTCAAATTTGTGCTGTGCCTGTAGCAAAAATATTGATATTCGGCCTAGATTCTAATTCCATTTTAGCCTTCTTCTTTCTCTTCACTTTTGTTTTTTCTTTCTCTTCACTTTTAATCTGTGGCATTTTGTAGTTTACACTTACAAATTGTCTTAAATAAAGGGTTACAAATCAAATACAGAGACTAACTTGGCAAGTAAAAGTATGAATCAGCTAAAAATAAGGTTAACAGTGGTAGAACTCAGTTTTTTAAGTGAATTCAATTAAAAACAAAATCAGCCCTAGCCGGTTTGGCTCAGTGGATAGAGAGCATCGGCCTGCAAATTGAAAGGTTCCAAGTTCGATTCTGGTCAAGGGCACATGCCCGGGTTGTACGCTCGATCCCCAGTGGGGGACTTGCAGGAGGCAGCCAAGCCATGAGTCTCTCTCCTCATGGATGTTTCTATCTCTCTCTCCCTCTTCCTTCCTCTCTGAAATCAATAGAAATACATATTTTTAAAAAATCACTAAGCAGATTTGCGGTCTGGATTCTGCACCATCCACTTGTAGCCTCTGGATAAGGTACTTAAATACAGTGCTACACGTTGGCTGGGTAGCTCAGTTGGTTAGAGCATTGTCCTGACACGCCAAGGTTGGGGGTTCGATCTCCAGTCAGGGCATATACAATAAGCAACTGATGAATGCATAAATAAGTCAAACAACAAATTAAGGTTTCTCTCACTCTAAAAAAATCAATTTAAAAACATTATTATTTTACTTTTTTGGGTTAATCCTCACACGAGGATATTTTTCCATTGATTTTTAGAGAGAGTGGAAGGGAGAGGGAGAGACAGAGAAAGAGAAACATTGATGTGAGAGACATATCGATTGGTTGCCTCCCACATGGACCCCGACCAGAGCCAGGGATGGAGCCTGTAACCAAGGTACAGGTACGTGCACTTGATTGTAATAAAAACCGAGACTCTCTGAGTCAAACCAGCTAGGGCTTTAAAAACATTTTTAAATACAGTATTGAATGTTTCTCTCTTTCCCCTCAAAAATCAATAAAAAATGTAAAAATAAAAAATACAGTGCTGAAAGGTAGGATGGTCAAGGAGATTAAACCAGTGTATGTAGATTAAACCAGTGTTCAACCCCTCTGCTTAAAACTTTTCTGGAACAAGGATTTATATCACAGCTAAAAGAACAAGTAAACATCTTTTTATTTTATTATTATTACTTTATTTCAGAGAGAAAGGGAGAGGGAGAGAGAGATAGAAACATCAATGATGAGAGAGAATCACTGATAGGTGCCTCCTGCACGGCCCTTACTGGGGATCAAGCCAGCAACTTGGGCATGTGCCCTTGACCAGAATCGAACCCAGAACCCTTCAGTCCCCAGGCTGGTGCTCTATTCACTTAGCCAAACCAGTGAGGGCAGGTAAACATCTTGCATTTGCACGGAATTTCATAATTTACGAACTCTCTTCCTATCTTTTTTATCTTCAACTGCACTGTGTGTGACATCCCTCAGACCTACTTGCACAAAAATGTAGAGATTACAAATTATCTACAGAAAACAATACAGGTAATATAAATGAGCAAAGCAGGCAAGGCTGTAATCTTTCCATACAGGACTCATTTTGTTTGCATACTAATCATATTACAATATCCTTCATTTGCAGAGAAATATGCTGTTCTTCTTTTCTTGAAAATTGCAATTGCTCAGCTGTAATTTTTTCCATTTTTATAGAAATATCTATAAAGAAGTATTTCTTCACTATAAACAACAGTGGAAGGACAATCAATAAAAGTAACAGGGAATGGCAGGGCTTTGTTTCCCTGGAAAGTTTGTGCCCATCTATAAGAGGGCAGCTGTGACTCAGCTTAGGCCAATAGTTGCCATGATAAAATGTGGGACACACTGTTGTGAGAGCTTCTAATTTTTCAGGATAATCCAAAAACAGAGACTTAAATAGCTAATTTTTAAATACTGACTCAAAAATTTTTTAACTATGCAAGGCCAAGAGAAATGCATTTACAGACTTACTTTGGCCTGCAGACTGCCAGTATGCAAACGTTGGCTCAGTACTGAGTAAATAAATACAGATTTTTGAATAGTTGAAGAGACTGAATTTATGGTCTAAAATTGATGTCAACAATATTATCCATTTTATTTAATCAATTCAAAGCATAAAAGTTACTAATTAACCTTAGAATGAATTCTGCAATGCAAAAACACTTTTATCATCTTTTCTGCAGATACCTTTCTATAGTATAACCATATATAAGAAACCATACAACACAATAAGCTAGATCTACCATTATCAGTAATATATCTAGAAAACATTTTAAGTGGGAAAAAAAATCCAGCAGTAAAATTACAGAGTGTAACACTCCTGTAAATTTTAAGCATTATTATACAATGTTTACGGATACATAAAAAGGTAAAAAACAGAACAAAAGGGAAATATACAAATTTTGTTGTTGTTAATCCTCACCCAAAGATATTTTTTTCCATTTTTTTTTAGAAAGGGAGGGCTAAAGGGAGAGGGAGACAGGGAGGGAGAGAAACATGGATGTGAGAGATACATCCATGTGAGAGAGAGACATGGATTGGTTGCCTCAAGTGGGGATGGAACCCACAACCCAGGTACATGCCCTTGAATCAAACCCAAACTCTTCAGCAGGCAGCTGAGCTCTCACAACTGAGCAACATTCAACAGGGTGAAATACACATATTTTAAGAGGAACTTTATCACTGGGAAGGTGGAGGGAGGGGAATGGAATTGGAAAGATTTGGTCCAGGACTCAACTGTAACTATGATAGTGCCTTCTAAAAAAAAAAAAACAACAAAAAATAGAAAACAAAACAACCTAATGCATCTAACTAGTTGTTTTTAAAAGAAGAGTCTAATCAATCAAGATATTGTTTTCTGTTGTAGTATTTAAAACTTTTTGAAGGAAAGACAATATGTTCAAATACTAGATCTGAACCAATGAGTAAGATACACTATTTACCTTGCTTCTCAGATCACAGCAGTCACCCTCTAAACCAGCCCCAATATAGGGAGCTTTTCTTTAAAATTCCAACACTAAATACTCTCAGAATAACTTCTAGAGGGATATATATAATTCAATTAAATAAGCTTCTTCAAAGACTCTCTGATCTTTATTTTCCAAACTATTATAAACTAGAAAAATCTTGGGGTTATTTAATTTAGTATTTCAAATTCTAAGTGAAAATTTTCTGACAATAAAGATGTAAATTGTGTTAATAAATGGGGGAGAGGAGATGAGTCTGTCTTACTGAAGAATTCTAAATAATGTATGTAAACATTCCCCTCTCTAGGACATAAAACTTGACTCTCTTTCAAAGGATAAAATAGGAGAAAAGAAAAATAGTAATTTTACAATTGAGAAAATGGCCACACTATATTAATCAAGTGATGAAGGTTAATACTACCAGTGATGTTCTATAGGTATCATATAGCCCCTCCCATGATATGATAAGTGCACTTCACCTCTAAAACAATTTTTCCAAAAAGCCATAACCCCAGCCTAATCATGAAAAAAAAAACGAAAAAACAAAAACAAAAAACAGACAAACCCAGTTTAGGGGACGTTTTATAGGTTACCTGACCAGTACTACTCAAGACTGTTAAGGTAATTAAAAAAAAAAAAGGATTAAAAAAAAAAGATAAACTGTCACAGACTAGAAAAGAATAAGGAGACATAACCAAAATGCAATGTGGTACCCTGGGTCAGATCTACAACAGAAAGAGGACAGTAATGGAAAAACTAGTGAAATCCATATAAAGTCTGGAGTTTAGCTAATAGTAAATACCAAGATTTCCAAATGTACTACAGAAATGTAAGATTGTAAGAATGGGAAAAACTGGGTGCAGAGTATATACAAGAACTGCCTTACTTTTCAACCTGTCTGTAAATCTAAAATTATTCCAAAATAAAAGATTAAAAAATGTTTTCTATGTAACACTTTCAACAATAAAGATTTTTAAAAAATTTAAACACAAAGAAATGAATACATAAAAGTTAGGTTAGTGGTCACCATGGGTGAGGACTGTGACTGGAAGGGAATGTGAGGGATTTCTTGGGTGCTGGCAATCTTGTATTGTTTGACCTGGGTGCTGGCTCAACCAATATTCATTTACAACCATTCATTAAATCATACATCTGTTTCTTAAAAAACAAAAAAGCAAAATGTGTTTCTTAAATAATATTTAAAAGTATAAACAAACATTTTCTGATCGCTAAAATAAAACTGTAAATTGTACTTTGCAGTCTAAATAAACGCTTATTTGCAGTATAATTTTATATTTAAAATGGAATTTTTCCACTTGGCATTGATTTACATAGAACTTCTTATCTACTAAGAAACTTTGAAGCCATCACTGGAATACACATAATTGATATCAAAGGGGAAAGGATCCCCAATACTAATTCTTAAGAAATATACTTAAAACTGTAAGAACCATATTTATATGTTTAAACTGTATGCTAAATTCTCTTCCTTAAGCCGTGACCAGTTTAATCTTTGCCACAGATTAAAAGTGAATTAATCACCCTGGCCAGTTGGTTGCTTGTGCTGTGCACCAAAAGGTTGCCAGTTCAATTCTCAGTCATGGCACATGCCCAGGTTGCTGGCTCCATCCCTGGTAAGAGATGCAGGAGGTAGCTGATGGATGTTAAGCTCTCATATGGATGGTTTTCTCTTTCTTTTGCTCCCCCTCCCCCTTTATCTCTCTCTAAAAAAAAAATAAACTATTAAAAAAAAGATTTCAACATTTTTAAAAAATAGTGGATTAATCACCAATGTGCAAAATCTTAAACATAAAACTTTGTATAATGCCTTCAAAAAATCAAATTCCTTAAAAATTTTTCTGATTTTTAATTTCACTCTTATCAAAAGTCAGTCTTGCAGAAAATTCCTTAACAGCCTTACTTAACTATCAATAATTCCTGTCAAACCCTGGCCGAGTGGCTCACTTGGTTGGAGCATCGTCCATATACCAAAGGGCTTCAGGCTCAATTCCGAGTCAGGGCACATACAAGGAGGCAACTGATCAATATTTCTGTCTCACATCAATGTTTCTCTCTCTTCTCTCCTCCCTCCCACCTTCCTCTCTCAATCAATTTTGTAGAAAGTTTAATAATAATAATTCTTGTCGCCCCAACCGGTTTGGTTCAGTGGATAGAGCATCGGCCTGCGGACTGAAGGGTCCCAGGTTCGATTCCAGTCAAGGGCATGCACCTTGGTTGCGGGCACATCCCCAGTAGGGGGTGTGCAGGAGGCAGCTGATCGATGTTTCTAACTCTCTATCCCTCTCCCTTCCTCTCTGCAAAAAATCAATAAAAGATATTTTTTAAAAAATAACTCTTGTCAAGGCCCTGCCAGATAGCTCAGTTGGTCAGACCAGTGTCCCAATACGCCAAGGTTGCAGGTTCGATCGCTGTGCAGGGCACATACAAAAATCAACTAATGAATGCATAAGTAAGTGAAACACCAAATCTATGTCTGTCTCTCTAAAATCAATAAGTGAAAATTAAAAAAAAAAAATTCTTGTCAACACCTAAGAGCTCAAGAGCAAATAATCAAAATGCAAAGAGCAAATAATTATAAAACACAAATGTAACTTAACTTTGTCCAGTTGGGTCAATTAACTTTTTTAAAATATATTTTATTGATTATTTACAGAGAGGAAGGGAGAGGGATAGGAAGTTAGAAATATCAATGAGAGAGAAACATCAATCAGCTGCCTCCTACACACCCCCTACTGGGGATGAGCCCGCAACCAAGGTACATGCATTTGACCGGAATCAAACCTGGGACCCTTCAGTCCTCAGGGCGACCACACTCTATCCACGGAGCCAAACTGGTGAGGGCTAATTAACTTTTTATAACATTGGGAATTGTGTGACCTTGATATAACTGTCAGAAGTGTGCTGCTGCTCCCTGGGACAACATCAAGTCTCTGTAAAGGAAGTATAAACACTTTTCCCTCCTTCACTTTACTTCGCAAGAGATCACTAGAAATTAGCTTTTGCAAAGAACTACAGGATAGCATATTTCCTTTCACATAATTCTGCACTCAATCAAATGCAACAAGTATCTACTTAATAACACTACTCTTATTTAAATATTAATTTAATATTAATGTTACTATTTTATTCACACTATCTGAATACTGCTGTATGCATGCAACAAGTCTTTATTTACTTATTACTACTGTAAAGGAACATGAGGCACTTTCTGAGAGTTCCTACGGCCTTATGCAGGCAAAAGAGTTAATACAAGACCATATGTTTAAGAAAAATGCCAATTTAAATGATGCAAGTAATAAATGACACTGATTTGCACCATTTTGGAAAAGAAATGAACAAACATATGAGTAGTCATAAAAGTTCATTTTGGCCAAAACCGGTTTGGCTCAGTGGATAGAGCGTCGGCCTGCGGACTGAGGGGTCCCAGGTTCGATTCCGGTCAAGGGCATGTACCTGGGTTGCGGGCACATCCCCAGTGGGAGATGTGCAGGAGGCGGCTGATCGATGTTTCTCTCCCATCGATGTTTCTAACTCTCTATCCCTCTCCCTTCCTCTCTGTAAAAAATCAATAAAATTTAAAAAAGGAAAAAAAAAAAAGTTCATTTTGTAAAAAAAAAAAAAAAGTTTCCTTGATCATACAAGGAATACCCAAGTGGTTCCGTGCCTATAATATTTACCTCATTCTAGCTACTAATCTCTAGCTACTAACCAAGTCTTAAGACCTTAGGAAACCAAATTCTGAGTTTCAGTAGTCTCATCCACAAAAATACTAACCTATCTCAAAAAGTAGATGACATAAGAAGTGAAAATGAGTACCACATTAAATATATTTACAAAGTTCTAGGGAAATGCTTATTACAATGCTAAATAACAACTTCAGAGGATACCGTTCCAGAAGTATCCTTGACAAATGCACATATCAACACTAACTAGGTAAATTTCACCAAAAGCCACAATCTTTTAAAGAGAAAAACAATAAATCAAAATAATAAGCCCTTATGATGTCTATATCCTATGAGTATGAAACATTTCACAAATATCAATTAAGGCTATAACTGCCATGGCAAGTTTAAAAATTATACCCATAGCAGAAGCTAAATTAAAGTTCCATTTAAATGACTAGCCCAAAGTGTCGTACCAAACCAGCAACAAAGCTAAAACAATGCAAAAAGCCTTCACTGCAATTAGCTATTAGGCTTACATAACACAGCATCTTTCTTCATGAAGAAACATTCTCAAAACGTTTTGTCTTTCTACAACTAAGTATCTTCAGGAACTGATTTTCTTTTTCTTTTCGAAACTTATATTGTATACCATTAGTTTTAAATAGAGAACGTAAGTAAAAAATACAGTTTTATAAGATAGAACAGTGGCAAAGAATTTCCAATTCAAACTTAACATTTCTCTTTTCAATGTACATAAAACAGGTTACTGTCATTATGAAATATTTTCACAACAGAGACTTAAAGACAAGTAAAAAAAAAAATCTCTTTTAGAACCACAGCCAACATAGCCAGCTGAGTTTAAAACCAAGTCTCAAGTCCCTCTGGCAACAGTGTGCATGATTCACTGCTTTAGAACTCAACTGGAAGGATTGGAAAATTCACTCTGATTGCACTAATATTAAATATTTTGTTTGGGATTTGTTAAGACATCTCCATCCCAATGTTGACAACTTCCATAGTTTTCCATTGCTTTAGTCGGTTTGGCTCAATGGATAGAGTGTCGGCCAGTGGACCAAAGGGTCCCGGGTTCAATTCTGGTTAAGGGCAAGTTCTTCAGTTGCAGGCTCCTCCCCGGCCCAGGCCCTGCAACACCTGTGCAGGAGGCAACCAATCCATGTGTTTTTCTCACATCGATATTTCTGTCTTTCCTTCCCTCTTCCACTCTCTCTAAAATCAATGGAAAAATATCCTTGGGTGAGGATTAAAAGAAAAAGAAAAAGATAAATTATGAATAATACTAACCACATGTAAACAAAAAGTAGTCATATATAGTTGATATATATTTTGTCTTTTTTATATATGTAATTCAGTACATATGAAACATGATATGATGAAAACAAGACTAAAATACAGACTGCGAAATATGGTTGTTCTAGCTAGAAAACAAAAAATGACGATACAAATCCAAATCTCTTATATACTGGAGTTTCTTTATCTGGAGAAACAGACAATAAGTAATTCTACTAAAAAATGAAATCTATCCCAATCTCATTAAAAGTTTATGAATATAGGATTATGAAGAATTTTAAAAATGGATCACATTAAGCAAAAGTTTCCACAAATATCAGATACACTAATAATCTACCAAAAAACAAACAAACAAACAAAAAACTGCTCTTGATGCACTTTTATAACTATAAATACTAGGGATAGGGATATGTCAGACATTTAACAGTGATTTGCCATTCTTAACCTTACTCATTCCTCACTATATGAACCCTCCTACTTTCTAATCACATTAAAAGTAACCAAAGCATAAAAATATAACACACACTGACAGTTATAAGTGTGTCACAATTACCACATCAACTTGACATTCTTTTCAAGGTATATTCATAGGAATGCTTGATACAAAATATTAAAGTAACCTACCCTCTCTAATGGTAGTATCTTACAGAAAGGACCCTTTCAAGGGGACAACACAAGAGCCTTTAACACTAATTATCTTATCCTTTTTTACTCCTTTTTGATATTATTTTTTTTAAATCACAGCTTTACTGTTTTAATGCAAACTAAAGTAAAAGAAAACATCTGTAGTATTCTTATTAGATTTCTGCAATATTTCCACTAATTCTTGCCAAATATTTCTGGCATTCATTAATTTATACTTACTTAACTAAAACAATAAGAACATTAATAAGGGTGTATATGTGTGTGTGTGTATCTACAGATACATACAGACAATAAGTGCCTGCTTTAGAGCAAGGACACTGCTTTTTACCTCAATTATTCAATTCCCACCTTGCCAAAAAGGTGGAAACTAAAATCATGGGATTTTTAAGATTTACCACAGAGAAATGCCTTTCTGGTAGCATAAATTAGTACCAAATAACCTTAGAAACATAAGCCAGAAACAAAATGCTATGAAAGAGCAACCTAAATCTAGCATTTCACAGCTTCTGCTCTCTTACTCCACCCAGTCTCCTAGGCTCAATGGCTGTTCATAGCCTCCACAAATGTTAGCCCGTTTTTTCAAAAGGGGGCAGGAGGGTGCCAAAATAGGGCTAGCGCCGTCAAAATCAATATATACAGAAATATTTTGTGAAAATTTGGGTTCTATTCTCTTAATTATTTATTTTAAAAATAACAGCTTCAAACTTGTTTTAGATGCTGCCCTTCTGAACAATCCAAACAATGTATAATAGAACATGAAAGAATAAATCTCCCTAAATACAAATTGCTCTTTTGCTTTAATAAAAACTGCAATTTGCAACTGCCAATTATTTTTTCAAAACTGTGTCCTCAAAGATCCCCATGAGATTAAAAGCTAGCTAATGCCTTAGGTCCAAATCAGAATTTAAGTAAAAGCTTTTTATATATTCAACATATCACCACCGACATACACAAGCAGGAAATGTTCCTGATTAAGAAGCTGGACCCTGCAGCAATCAAGCCCCGCTATAAAATAAATAAATAAAAATATAAAAATTAAGCAAATACTACTGTGACAAATGGGGAGGGATGACATTACTGGTATGAAAGCCCCAAGCACTGTCTCCTCCGCCCTAGCCTCAAAATGAAAAAAAAAAAAAAAAATCACACAAAACAATCCACCTCCCATCAAAAATATAATTCCCCAAAACGGCACGCATTCTTGGGTTAGCCTTTAAAACGTGATGAATCTCGAGGATTGTGTGTTTAAGCAGCGGTCGGAATAACAGTAATATCTTTATTCTCTCCCGATTGCCTCCTACGGGGGAGGGGGAGACCTTGGCATGACATCGCCCATTGAGAACGAGACAACAAATCTGGTGCTTCTCTTAAAAAGTACAGTTTCCTAACCCACGGATATAAATGGGACCCAAATCCCAACCCCGAGAGAAAAATCTCCTGCCCTCCTCCCAGGGAGTTTCTTGCTAAGTCACTGAGAAAGGCAAAACAACAAATAAAGCCGAGGCACCTTGCTCTCTCCTCTCAGATCCTGGAAACCTCCTCCTCCTCCTCCTCGCCACTCGAAGGCTTAGAGACAGAGTGAAAATGTGCCCACCGCCTCTTAGGCATCTCTCACCGGGGAGGCTAAGGAAGAAGGCACTGCTATTCGTTCAAGGGATGGGGAGGCCGGAGGAAGGGGATAGCTGAGGGCCTCGAAGCTCAGGGTTACCACGTCAAAAGGCAACTCCCGTTTCAGGAGCCAGTGGCAGGAAAAAAGAAAAAAAAAAAATCCTGCCCGATTTGGTGGGTGGATGCTGCAGATGGTTCGGTGGGTCGGGCCGCTGTCTGCTCAGTGGATGCAGAGGCTGGACCACGGCCCCGGGAGGCCAAGGGAAGGGGCTGGCCATCCCGACCCCATCCCGAGGACAGGTGGGGACGCGACTCCCGGGAAGCCGGTGGGTGCCGCGGCGCCCGGGGCCGCGCCCCTCCCCGCCGCCCACCGCGGGTGGCGTGGGGAAAGCGGGGTGGGCCCTCCGTGGCCGGGGACACGAGGGCCGAACCCTTTCTCCGGGATCCGAGGGCGACCTGCTCTCCACGCCCTTCCTACCCAAGAATACTTTTCTTGCTAAGTCACCGAGGGAGGAGCGCGATCCCTTCCCGGGGAGGGCCGCGGGTGAAGCGGCGGCGGCCGGGCACCCCAGGACCCGGGTCGGGGAGGAGGGGAGCGAGGGCAGCGCCCTTCCCGGCCCTGTTCCCCCTCCTCTCGAGTGTCTCACTCAACGGCCGCCGCGGCCGCCATTTTGAGAGCGAGGAGAGAAGAAGAAGGAGGCGGCGGCAGGGGGAGGGGAGAATGGGAGGGAGGGGACCGGCGCAGCCACATCGTCAGGCCGCCGGGCTCGGCCCGCAGCCGCCCGAGCGCAGCGGAGAAGACAGAGAGAAGGGCGGAGACCCTCGTCGCCTTACCCGAGCGCTGCACCGCCGCCTCCGCAGGGCCTCTTCCGTCCTTCACTCCCATCCACCGGCGGGGGAGGGGGAGAGGGAGAGGGAAGGGAAGAAGGAGGGAGGGAGGGGAGGAGGGAGGGGAGGATGGCGCGCTGGGCCCGGGCCCGGGGAGGGGGAGGGGAGCGGCAGCTCCTCAGCCGTTCCGGGGCGCGAACCCAGGCCCGGCGCTCGCGGTTTCTCTCGCTCGCGCCCGAGCGCTCCCCTTCTTCTCTTTTTCGCTCCCTAGACCCCGGGGTCGCTACTCATTCGCTCGCTCACTCGCTATCTCGGCCGCCAGACGCCGCCGCCGCCGCCGCCCCGCCGCTCTAGCTCCGTCTGTCACAGGAGCTGCCCCAACGCCCTGACGTCACCGCGCCGCCGCCGCTGCCGCCGCCGCCCCAGACCCGTCGGGAAGGAGGGGGGCGGGAGAGGAGGCGGAGCTGCGGCGCATGCGCCGGCCTGGCCGGGCTCCGGGCAGCGCTGGCTTCCGCTGAGCCGGCGGTACCCTGGAGCCGGTGAGCGAGGTGGCGCACGAGCCGCTGCTTCTCGCGCCCTGCGCGCCTCCGTAACCTTCGAAATAGTCTCTCGGTTCTCTTTCCCTAGACCCTGGTGTGATTGTTCGGGCCCATGACGAACTCCCCGCCCTGTTCTTGCCGATAAACAACAATCTCCCCAGTTGCGCCCACCAACAGCGGGACCCTCTAGCATCCGTGGAGTCCGGGGCCCCGATAGGCTTCGGAATAAAGCCGACTCTGGGCCACGCCGTCGACCCTTCTACTTCCAGCTTTCGAGTTTATTACCTAGTTTGGGGCTGTGCGTTGGAAGCAGGTTGGGTTCGCTTGGGGAGAAGAGCCGTTGAGGTTAAAAGGCTGATGGAATGCCCAATTGTCTTCACTTTTATTATAGATTTTTAATTGGGGCAATTTGCTTTTAGATGTGATTCAGCTATTCTTTTCCTTAGTCTCTCTCACACACACATCTGAGAATCTGAAAGTCTCAAAACTGAAGCCCAAGAAAAGATCTGGAACTTTACCCTTACAAGGTGTGTGTGTGTGTTTGCTAAATTATGGGCTGAAATACTGATAACAAAGAAGTCTGGGGAATTTGTAGTCCGTTTATTCACACAGAGACGTATGATTTAAAAGAGGCCGGATTGGAGGTTCTGAATCATTTAACATGGGATATTCTTTTAATAACAGGTATCTAGTGTGGTTATTTCATCAATAATTTTCATTGTCCAAGGAAACTCTTTTCCTGAAACATGTAAGTTTAAGGTTATGTTCATTGATTTTATTACTTCCCTTTATGTCGGTAAATACATACACCGCCTTCGGAGAAGCAGCTGAGTTAATGAAAGAAATAATTTGGGTATGAATCCTGGATGAGCCGCTTACCAGAAGTATGACCTTGGCTAAATTACTCTCTCTGGCCTGGGCTTCTCATGAAATAGACTTAGTAAATAACTAATTTGTAAGGCTTTTGTGAGAATTAGAGGATGCTGCATGTGTAAAGTAGACTGCCTTAGTTAGGAATCACAGGTAACTCGTGTAACCGTTACTGTAGCTTGGTACCAACACAGGTTTCCTTTTATCAAAAAAGGTCGTCTCTATCCCTGGAGGTGTTCAAGAGGAACAGGAGTGAATTGCCTGGAGGGTTTGGTTTTCTCCTTGATGAAGGCAGAGAAGGAAATCAAATGGTCTCTGCAAGGTCTTTTTCAGATTTACAGTTAAGGGGTTCTCTAGTTAGATAAGGACAAAACGAGGGATAGAGAAGTCTGTGCTACATCCAGTAACAGGAAATAAACATGAAATAAATTAACATCTCTTCTTCTAAAAATCTACTTTCGGTTCATTTCTGTCTTTTAAAATATTATTTATTGTTGCCTGATATCACACTTCTTAATATTTAATTGGCTGAGTAAATCAGTTCTTTATTTTTTAAGCCAGAATATGTATATTTTATTTTTATTTTATTATTTTCTTTATTGATTAAGGAATTACATATGTGTCCTTATCCCCTCGTTGAGTTCTTTATTGTCTTAAATGAATGTTCCAAAAGCCAACACAATTGTCCAGAATAATCTTAGGATCACATTAATAAACACTGATTTAATGCAAATTGGTAGCACTAATCCCTATAAACCTTGAGTTAATAGACTCATATGTTTACAATATTTTAAAATCTGTATTATGTAATTATGTACTAAATTGAGACCAGGTTTTATTTTTATAACAATCCTTAAGAAACATACACCAATAAACCTGCTTGGAAGGAATGTGTAAAAACTTTCTTCCTCAATAATAATTTTTCAGAACAGAAATAAAACTGTTATATGCTTGATATGGAGCAATGTGCTCTGCTTCTGTGCACTTTCTTTTCAGTCGCTAAAATAATAGCTCTATCTTATTGAACACTTGTCTATTGAGACTGTAGAATTAGGACATCTATGCTATCAATCATAATTCATAAGGACTTACACAGGTCCTACGAGAATGCATCCACCAGGAAACATTTAATAATGAATATTTTAGATGATGTTTCTTGAAAAAAAAAGTATAAACATCCATTTTACTTACAGCCCAAGGAAAGATCTGAAACTAACAATCCCCCCATTCATTTGCATTGCAAATCTATATTTTTCAAGTAAACATTTCCAAAATGGAAACATTTGTTTTAATTGTTGCAGTAAAATTGGTGTTAGTTTAAACAGTGCTGCAAATAAGCTGATTGGAAGAAACACTCCAAAAATATTGCTATTGGGGAGAGGACAAAATGTCTTCTAAAAGTAGCTCCAGAGCTAAAATCTGTTTACAATGAACACAAATGTTAAAATATTGTTTTGATAATTAAACTGTCTCCTGTTTATAGACAAATACATTGTTGTGTGTGTATATTTGATAGAAAGCAATTACTAAATGGTGAGAAGGTAGCTCTCAGGCCTACAAGTTATATGTATCATTTGAAAGAAGGCCATGACCCAACTGGTAAGAGACTCACTCCAGGAGATTTTAGCTAATTGATTATGTACTTGCATTTTCCCAAAGCATGGACATGTAAATGAGGGCAAGTCCAACTAAATCAGTCATTCTTCATCTCAGCATCATGACATCCTTATGTGTCGTAAACATTGGGAGGCCAAAGAAACAAAGAATATTAAAAGAGGTGAGCCTGGCCAATGTGGCTCGGTGGTTGAGCATCTGCCAATGAACCAGAATGTCACTGTTTGATTCCCAGTCAGGGCACATGCTGGGGTTTTGGCCTCAACCCCCAGTAGGGGTTGTGCAGGAGGCAGCCAATCAATGATTCTCATCATTGATGTTTCTATTTCTCTCTCCCCATCCCTTCCTCTCTCTGAAATAAATAAAAACATTAAAAAAAAAATAGAGGTGAAACTCCCAGCCTGGACTTGAAGCAATATTTAGAAACAGCAGTTTGTAATCTAAAAAATTAAATATACATACATATATATGTATGTATATATAGAGGGAGATATAGGTAGAGAGAGAAATAATTTTAAAGTGCTAACTTAAAGAAACAATGCAAAAAGATGTATCAACCTGGCTAGTGTGGCTCCGTAGGTTGAGCATCATCCAGTGCACTGTAAGGTGGCCGATCTGATTCCTGGTGAGGGCACATGCCCAGGTTACGGGTTCAGTCTCCGGTTGGGTCGTGTACAGGAGGCAACCAATTGATGATTGATGTTTCTCTCTCTCTCTCTCCCTCTACATTTCTCTCCAGGATCAATTTAAAAAATATTTTAAAAATAGATGTATTGCCATGACGGGTTTGGCTCAGTGGATAGAGCGTTGGCCTGCAGACTGAAGGGTCCCGGGTTCAATTCTGGTCAAGGGCATATACCTTGGTTGTGGGCATGTCCCCAGTGTGGGGTGTGCAGGAGGCAGCTGATCGATGTTTCTCTCTCATCGATGTTTCTGACTATCTCCCTCCCTCCCTCTCTGTAAAAAAAAAATCAATAAAATATATTTAAAAAAAGAATTAGATGTATCAAATTCATTCTAGATTTCACTACAGTAGAACAGGCAAAGGAGGAAAACTTTCTTCCCTTTTGTGCCTGTATACCTAATAAAGTAAAAGATTAACTCTTACTTAATGGACTTAATGTTTTTATGAAGGAAGTGATTTAAAGCAGACCTTTAAAAATGACTAAAGTTTTTAAATGACTAAAATTTTAATTAATTCATTCAATGTATATTTATTGAATGCCTTCTAAGTACCAGACCCTGTGCTGGATGCTGAGTATGCACAGTGAACCAAACAGAATTCCTGAGCTCGTGGAGTTTATATTCTGGCAGAAGACAGGGGGAAAAGGAGACAAAGCTATAAAAGCAATAAACAGTAATGAGGTGGAGAAAAACAGTGACTACCTTAGTGGTAAGGGGCATTTTTGAGGAATGAGTGAGATTTAAGCTGATACTTGAGTAGCCAAGGGATTCCAGATGAAGGAACAGCAAGTGCAAAGGCCCTGAGGCAGGAAATGAAAGAATGCCCAGGCAGATGGAGTGAAATGACGGTGAGGAAGGAGGCCTCATGACTGGTCCAGGAGACATCATTCATATTCTACTCCCTGAAAAACCCAGCAGAGAAAAAAGCAGGAGATAAGATCAGAGAGACAGATAGGAATCAGATCATGCAGGGCCTTGAGAACATAGTAAGGAGTTTGGATTTCCTTTTTATAGTTGTGGATAAAGAAAGGAAGGGAGGGAGGGAGGGAAGAAGAGAGGAAGGAAGGAGGGAAGGGAAAGAAGAAAGGAAAGAAAGAAACAAAGGAAGAAAGGAGGGAGGAACAGAGGGAGAAAAGAAAGGGCTTTTAACAAATAGTTATATTGTTTTGCCTTTTTAATATGGAAAATTTCAAGTATATAAGAAAGTAGGGCCGAGGCCGGTTTGGCTCAGTGGATGGAGCGTCGGCCTGCGAACTGAGGGGTCCCGGGTTCGATTCCGGTCAGGGGCATGTGCCTGGGCTGCGGGCACATCCCCGGTGGGAGATGTGCAGGAGGTGGCTGATCGATGTTTCTCTCCCATCGATGTTTCTGGCTCTCTGTCTCTCTCCCTTCCTCTCTCTAGAAAATCAATAAAATATATTAAAAAAAAAAAAAAAAGAAAGTAGGCAGAATCTATGTATATAAAAGCCTAAGCGACCAAACAACCGGTTGACCAGGCGCTATGATGCGCACTGACCACAGGAGCTCAACCCAGGAGCTGCCACCTGGTGGTCAGTGCACTCCCGCAGCCAACCTCCTGCAGCAGGCCAACCTCCCACAGTCCCTCAGCCAGCTGACCCCGATTGGCCCTGATGGACCCCAATCGCTGGCCAGGCCGTAGGACCCCACCCATGCACGGATTTGTGCGCCGGGCCTCTAGTTAAATAATAAAACCTCATATACCCATCCTCAGATTTCACAATTATAAACTCATGCCTAACTTGTTTAATCTATATTCCCACTCATTTTCCCCTCATTATTTTTTAAAAGATTACTTAATTGATTTTTAGAGAGAGGGGAAGGGAGAGGATGATAGAAACATCAATGTGATAGAGAAACATCAATTGGCTGCCTCCTGCATACCCACAACCAGGGATCAAACCCCAACCCAGGCATGTGCCCTGACCAGGAATTGAACTGGGAACCTTTTGGTTCACAGAACAATGCCCAACCAACTGAGCCACACCAGCCAGGTCTCCCCTTCTTATTTTGAAGCACATGCCAGATATCACATTATTTCACTCATTAACAGTTTAGTATATACCTCTCCTTAAAAAACTTTAAAAACAATCACAGCACCATAATTACACCTACAAGGATAACAATAATTTCTTTTTCTTTTTTTTTTTATTGCTAAAAGTATTACAAAGGGTATTACATATGTGTCTTTTTTTTTTCCCCCGCCACAATAATTTCTTAAGGATATTTGATCATCAAAGACATTGAGTGATACAAAGTAATGGGGAAATTGGACAAGCAATACAATTAAGCAATCTTGGATAATAGGACTCTCCTGGATTATTTGAGATTGGCCCACAATTTTCTTATGGGATAAATTAAAAGGTTAATATAGCCCTGGCTGGTGTTGTTTAGTGGTTAGAATGAAGGTCCTGTAGACCGAAGGGTGGCGAGTTTGATTCCCAGTCAAGGGTACGTACCTGGGTTTTGGTGCAGGAGGCAACCAGTCTATGTGTGTGTGTGTGTTTCCCTCTCCCCATCCCACTCTCTCTGAAAATCAATGGATAAGGACACATATGTAATACCTTAATCAATAAAGAAATTAAAAAAAAAAAAGAGCCCTGGCCGGTTTGGCTCAATGGATAGAGCTCGGCCTGAGGACTGAAGGGTCCCAGGTTCGGTTCCTGTTGAGGGCACATGTCCCGGTTGCAGCTGGATCCCCAGTGGGGGGTGTGCAGAGGCAGCCCAATGATTCTCTCTCATCATTGATGTTTCTATCTCTCTTTCCCTCTCCCTTTCTCTCTGAAATCAATAAAAATATATTTTTAAAAAAGAAAATCAATGGAAAAAAATATCCTCTAGTGAGGATTAACAATAAAATTAATATAAACAATTGGTCTTTTATCCAATTGAAATTAATATTACTATTATAACTGATTTGCACCGCATATAAGTGTCAACAGCTAAAATTTCACACAGTAAAATGTTTTATCTGCAAAACTTAACCCAGGAAAATTGCATGTAGTCAAAATCATGACCACAAAAGGCTTTCACAGTAACAGAAACCATAAAAAAGAGACTTAAGAAAGCATGATAAATATTTCAAATTTCCTTTGTAAAATTATTACAGGAAGAAAAACAATCTCAATGAGAATAACGAAAATAACTGAGTTAAAATAAAAATGAAAGTTGGAAGTGGTATAACTGCTAATAAATATATTTCCCTAAAAATTCACTGAAGTTAGTGTAATTCTGACTAAAACTTTTCACCCTAGCCGGTGTGGCTCTGTGGATAGAGCATTGGCCTGCGGACTGACGGGTCCAGGGTTTGATTCCAGCCAAGAGCACATGCCTGGGTTGTAGGCTCGGTCCCCAGTAGGGAGTATGCAGGAGGTAGCCAATCAATGATTCTCTCTCATCCTTGATGTTTCAATCTCTCTCTCCCTCTCCCTTCCTCTCTGAAATCAATAAAAAAAAAATTTTTATGGATTCACAAATGAGTCAACATGTCCTTGAGGTCAATACATAACAGTAAAACTATGTTTCATAGTATAGGGCACCACTGTCCAATAGACATATATTATGAAACATGAAGTACTATAATTTGAAATTTTGTAATAGCCACATTTTAAAAAGGAAAGGGGTGAAATTTTCTTTTTTTATATTCTTTTAAAATCCAATGTATACATTTTACACTTATAGTGTATCCAAATCCACACTAACCATATTTCAAGTGTTTAGTAACCCATGTGACTAGTGGCAACCAGATTGGATAGTACAGGTCTGGGGGAAGGCAATGCAGATAGAAAGAATGGTTTGAGCAAAGGTATGATGTTAAAAATGTGGAAGGCATATTCTGGGAACAAGAAATGGCTCCAGTATAGTATCTGAAAAAGAGTGTATGAGAGAGGGTGGAGGTAGATGGAGGGTTGTGGAGGGGGCTGTAAGACTGGGAAGATCATTTGGACTGGAAGGTTTTGATGATCTTGAGGCTAGTCTGTCCTGTTTGCTATGGAGCTGCCTATATTGTCTTTGTGTAAGACCATAAACCAATAACCTTCTTTTTCCAAAGAGAACTTGCTCTATTCCCTTCGATAACACACTCCTTTCCCCTCCCAGTTGCTATTTCTACTGTCCCTCCTTCCACTATTGACTGTACAGAGAAAGGAAGGACTGAATTCCAGCTCTCCAAATGATGGTCCAGAAAACCACTAATGCTAAGTTATACTAAAACATACCCTAAATCATGGTTTTCATACTTTCCCTTTTTTTCCCAAAAGCTTAGTTTTCCAAACAAAATATTGTACAAAATGCCACATACATTTTTTTTAAAGCAAACAAAAACAGAACTTCCCTGTTTACTGTTTTTGCTGTTTTAATATCTATTTATTGATTTTAGAGAGAGAGAAAGAGAGAGAAACATCGATTTGTTGTTCCACTTATTTATGCATTCATTGGTTGCTTCTTGTATGTGCCTGACTGGAAATCAAATCCTAACCAACTGTGCTACCTGGCAAGGGTCTAAATCTTAATAATTTTTAACTGAAGGTTAAAAGTCAAAAATTTCCCGTGTCATTAAATAATCTTCAAAAGCACCATCTTTTAATGGTTAATAAGTATCTCATTGGGGGAGGGGGAATGGGAGATATCTGTAATACTATCAACAATAAAAAATATATTTTTAAAAAATCTCATTGTATTTGTTTTTCAAAGGGCCTCTATAGGTATTTTGGATGGGACAGTCCTTTTTATTTTTGAATTGAACTTTTTATTTTGACACAATTATAGATATAATAATAGAAAGATTCTTTATACCCTTATACTCTACCTAATAGTAACATCTTGCAAAACTATAATACAATATCCTAACTAGGATCTTGACATTGATACAATTAACATAGAAAACATTTCAATCAACAGAACCCCTCACCTTTCCCTTCCATAACCAGTCACATCTACTTCCCTCCCACCCCAGCCCCTTAACCCCTGACAACCACTAATCTGTTCTTCACTCTCTAGAATTTTGTCAATTTAAGAATGTTATTTAAATGGAATCAAATAGTATGTAAGCCAGTCCTTTGGAGATTGGCTTTTTTTACTAAGCGTGATCATCTGGAGATTGATCTAAGTTGTTGGGTATATTCAGTCGTTTATTTCCTTTTTCTTTTTTAAATATGTTTTTATTGATTTGAGAGAGAGAGAGAGAGAGAGAGAGGAAGGTAGAGGGAGAGAGAAAGAAACATGGATCTGCTGCCTCCTGCACACTCCCCACTGGGGATTGAGCCCACAACCCACGCATGTGTCCTGACTGGAATTGAACCGGCGACCTCTTGGTGCATGGGAAGACACTGACTCAGAGGTAAGCACCTTCAACAAAACTTCTCTATGTATATTCAGGTATATATTTCTGAGTGTATATACTTGGATTTTGAAAAATAAAATTAGGATCATAATACATTATTATCCTGCAAAATATTTTCTAAAATTAACAAAATAGCATGGACTGATTTCCAGGTTGGTACTAGAGATCTATTTTATTCTCTTTAATGGCCTCACAGTATTTCATAGCAGAAATGTGCCATAACTTACTTAACTATACCCTACTGATGAATTAAGTTATTTTAAAATTTTTTGCTATTATAAACAAAGTACTTTTTAAAATATAGTTTATTGATTTTTTACAGAAAAGAAGGGAGAGGGATAGAGAGTTAGAAACATCGATGAGAGAGAAACATCGATCAGCTGCCTCCTACACACCCCCTACTGGGGATGTGCCCGCAACCAAGGTACATGCCCCTGACTGGAATCGAACCCGGGACCCCTCAGTCCGCAGGCCGATGCTCTCCACTGAGCCAAACAGGTTCGGCATAAACAAAGTACTTTAATGAATACCTTTCTTTTAGAGTTGAAATAGCTAGGTCAAAGGGTTTGCAATTTAAAACTTGTCACAGATGCTCTCAGATTATCCTTCAAATTTACCTACCAATTTACAATCATAGGATTTGAGAACATCCATTTATCCATATTCTCACCAACAATGAAATATTATAAATTCTTGCAACTTTTGACTATCTGGTAAATGAAATAAAAACTAAAAGTCATTATTTGTAGATTATATGATTACTTACCTGGGAAAACCAAGAAAATTAACTAAAAAACAACAACAAAATTAAGTTTTGACCAACGAGCCAAGGTGTGTGAGAAGGAAAGCACTTTCATACCTACAGGAAGTATAAATTGTACTTTGGAGGGCAGTTTCTCAGTCTGAGTCAGAAACATTAAAAACATGCATCTCTTCTGACCCAGCAATCAAAACCCATGGTTTTTTCCCTGGAGAAATAAAGAAATGTGCAAAGATTTAGCTGCAATAATTTTTACTGAAGCATGGCTTATAGCTTGCAAACAACCTATATGTCTAAAAACAAGGGACTAGTTATGTGATGGCTCATTCATACAGTTACGCACAACACACCCATTAGAAGTGATCATGTACATCAAAATTTGTTGACAAGTTAATGTTTTCATATTATAGTGCTCAGTTTAAAAGATCACAAAATAGTATATAAATATGATACCAATAAAAATGTGTATAAATAGTCCTAAATTACCCATCAAATTTATTTTTATCAAATTTAGTCTCCTCTAAAGGTAAATTCTTTCTTGAAGGCAAAGCCAAAACAGCCATCCAAATGTAAGCTTAGTATCGGACATCTCAGCTAAGCTACCGGGAGTAGATGCAAATATAAAACTCAGAGATAATCCTAACATAAAAAGAAATGCTCGTTCTGGGACCTTAAAATGAGGCTTCTTAATGAAATTAGCAGCTGTTTGAATAATCTCTCTGTGTTTGTTTATAAAGAGCACAAACTCTACCAGCATCTTCCAAGATTATTTTAAGTGCCCCCAGGGACCTTAGGAACCCCATATTGCCCCTGCCATTTAGATGCTTATCCACTGGTTGGACAAATCCAAACAAGCTGCTGTCAGCTAAACATTGTAGTGCCCCCAGCAAAAAGGCGGGTCAGTGTTTGCTCTGAGACAATTCCCTGTCTTCCGAAAGCACGAATCAGCCCCATTGTCCCACCAGCCTCGGTGCACCACGCATTCTGCTCTTCACAGCGAATGACAAAGGCAGGAACAAGGCAAAGAAACTTGAGAGTCTGGGTGAGGAGGAGAACGCAAGGCCGTAACATTTAATCTTGCTTGAAAAGAGAGCGTCAGAATTTCAGAGGGTCTGCTTCAGAGAAATGGTTGGAAATGTGTCAGAAGACTAATTTCATGGAGAAAATCTAATTAACAAAATAATACTTGGCAGTTGATCAGTATGTTTTTTAATTCAAAGGTAAAGGAGTCTCCAAATGTGAATGTACAAAATTTTTCTGGGCACCCATCCATATCAGACTTACCCTTTCTTCCTCCACTGGCTCCCCTTTCATCCAAGTTTCTTTTCTTCATCCTCCTCCTCCCTGCTCCTTCCCAGTTGGAAACAAATGATAGTTTAACCTGGATAATACGCTCCCGTGTTCTCATTGTACAAGCTGACGTTCACTCAGCTGGCCTACACCTTTCATGCAATTTATCTTACAAAGGGGAGGAATTTTTGTCTCCCAGTTATAGCACCAAAATGTCAGCTCTTTTTAAATCCCCGTAAGGCAGTTCGAGGCCATGTCTTTCTACTCTACGATAAGTCAATTTACTTCTAGTGTATTAGTTAGGACTCTGGTTATAAGTAACAGAAACCCATTTGAGCTAGCTTAAAAAGGGAGAGAGGACAATTTTTAAAGGATAGAGAAGTGCTTTCAGCACCAAAGGCCAGGTATGAAGCAAGGCCACTAAAAAGATCTGGAACCAAGAACAGTGAAGCAGTCTTGAGTCTCTACTTCTCCCTCCCTGCTTCGTTCCTTTTCTTTCTTCAGATCCACTCCCACCCCCCGCCCCAATCTGCTTTACAGGCAGAATATGACTGCTGTATAACTCCCAATTTACATGTTTAAACACCAGTCAACTGCAGATTGATTATGTTTCAGTCCAATCCTAAGTCCTCCAAAGAAACAACTGTAATCATCACCCTGGGCAACATGTCCACCTCTGCTACAGAGAGCCATGGCCAGGAAGGCAGTCAGGTGATAGCAAAACCACTCCAATGATGTGATATGTGGGTGTGCTTCCCACAGAAAGGGGAGTGGCAAGTCGGCTGAAGAAATAACCAAAAACATAAGCCAAATCAGTTTATTGCTTTGATATTTGGACTATTTGGTAACAGAATTTTTTCTTGTTGAAGCTCAAGAATATCCCAAAGAAAAGATTTCTAATTACATATTTACAGAATAAAGTTTGCAGGACCATGGCCAGTTCACATAGCAGAGTTGAGACATGTGACCACTTCTCATGGTTAGTCCAAATAACCGTGCTCTTGGATCCCAGTTGCACCAAATCTCTTAGCCTTTCCAGTTTTCAAGGATCAGTAAGCTCAAAATTAAGTAGTAAATACTGACTTGATCCTGAGTACTGGACAGATTTATGGAAATAACTTGGATCTTGGAAAAGGCTACTCAAGGATCATTAGAGTTCAATAATGAATGTGTTGACAATAGTACTAAAAGCTTTCTCCTTTGGCCATGTGCTAGCTTATCTTGGCTTCTTCATCTGTAAAATGAGAGGAATAACTTTTTTATTCCTACCTCATACGGTTGATTGTGGGTCAAATGAGGTTATATAATGACAAGTACTTTGTAAACTATAAAGAATACTACAAGTATGTCACTTGTATATTTCATGCCTCATCAAGCTTTGGTACAAAGAACTATTTCATATAATACAATGTCAGTTAAGTTAAGAACAAGTTCATTTCAACAAATGGCACTGGAACAACTGGACATCAATGTGCCAAAAAAAAAAAAAAAGTACAAATACGAGCATGAAATGAATCATAGACCTAAATATAAACCTAAAACTATAAGCCTTCTAGAATAAAATAGAGGAGAAAATATTTGTGAGTTAGACAAAAATTTCATAGAGAAGACACATACAGCATGAACCACAAAAGACAAAACTGATAAATTAGACTCATTAAAATAAAAATGATGGCGGCGGGGATACCAAGTTGGCATTTTTATCGACCACAGCCTTGTCTTTCTAGGTGCTAGTAACAGTAACCTGCTTTGCTTGTCCACTGAGGGGTCCAGCACCTTCTCTGGGGCCCAAGAATGATTTGAGGGAAAGTATAAGCTGTAAATCTGCTCAACTTCAGTCTGAAGTTAGAGGTCTAAGGAGTGAACAAAGCATGTATAATGGAATCCAACTCTTTGAAGACGAATTTTTAAGCAATTTCTTGTATAATCTAGCTGTATACAATTTCTTGTATAGATTCTAGCTGTTTAAATTTTCAAATAATCATTTCCATCCTTAAAAACAAAGGTTCTTTTTATCCTTCAAAAAAAATAAAAATTTCCTTTCTTGAAAAGACACTGTTAAGAAAATGAAAATATAAGACACAGATTGGAAAAAAAATACTGCAAAACACACATCTGATAAAAGATTTGTATCCAGAATATATAAAGAACTCTCACACTCAGTAATATTAAAAAAGCCCAATTAAAAAAGGGCAAAAAGATTTGAACAAACACTTCACCAGGGAAGAGGAAAAGATAGTAAGTAAGCATATGGGGGGAAAGTTCAACATCATTAGCCATTAGGTACATGAAAAATTATAATGAGATATCGCACTACATACCTATTATAACAACTAAAATAGAAATAAACAAATTGACCATATCAAATGTTGTAGAGGATACAGAACAACTGGAATGAACTCTCATGCATGCCGGTGGGAATGAAAAAATGGTACAGCTGCTTTGGAAAACAAATAGGCAGTTTAGAATAGTTAAACATACATTTATCACATGAGGCAAATATCCCACTCCTAGGTATGGAGTCCTTACAGATGAATAAAAATATATCTCTGCACAAAGACCTATATGCAAATGCCTATATCAGCATAATTTATAATTGTCAAAAGCTGAAAACAAACCAAGTATTCTTCAACTGGTGCATAGATAAAGACATATGGTATAGCCATACAGTGAAATACTATTCAGCAATAACAAGGAGCAAATTATTGATACACTGACAAGGATGAATCTTAGATAAATTGTGCTGAGTGAAAGAAGCCAGGCTCCAATGATTCCATTGTTGGACATTCTGGAAAAGTCAATAGTGTAGGAACAGAAATCAGATCAGCAGCTGGGAAGGGCAAGGAGTAAGAGTTTGGCACAGACTGCAGAAGAGCATGTGGGGACTTTTTGGGGTGGTATCTTCATTGTGATGGTATTTATGTGACTGCATATGTTGGAGAAAAGTCATACATCTGTGCAGCTATTCCTTAATAAATCTGACTTTTTTAAAAAAGAACAGTTTAGCAGGTCCTCAAAAAGTTAAACATAGCCCTGGCCCGTGTGGCTCAGTTGGTTGAGCATCATTCCATGCACCAAAAGGTGGCCAGTTTAATTCCTGGTCAGGGTACATGCCCAGGTTGCGGGCTCAATCTCCTGGTCAGGGTGCGTGTGGGAGGCAGCCAATCGATGTTTCTCTCTTTCTCCATCTCCCTTCCCCTCTCTCTGAAATAAATAAATAAATAAAACACATTTTAAAAGAAAAGTTAAGCATAGAATTAGCATATGATCCGACAATTCCACTCCTAGGTATACACTCCAAAATAGTGAAAGCAGGTACTCAAATAGGCATAGCAGCATTATTCACAATAGCCAAAAGTTGGAAACAACCCAAATGTTCATCAGAAGATTAATGAATAGCCCAAGCTGGTTTGGCTCAGTGGATAGAGCATCAGCCTGTGGACTGAGGAGCCCAGGGTTCAATTTGGGTCAAGGGCACATGCCCTGGTTGCAGACCTGATCCCCAGTAGGGGGCCTGCAGGAGGCAGCTAATCAATGATTCTCTCTCATCATTGATGTTTCTATCTCTCTCTCCCTCTCCCTTCTCTGAAATCAATAAAAATATATTTAAAAATAAAAATGGATTAATGGATTAAAAAAATTTGGTACAGCTCTGGCTGGGTGGCTCAGTTGGTTGGAGTGTTGTCCCATACACCAAAAAGGTTGTGGGTTCCATCCCCAGTCAGGGCATGTTCAGGAGGAAACCGATCGATGTTTCTCTCTCATATCAATGTTTCTCTGAAGAAAGAAAGAAAGAAAGAAAGGAAGGAAGGAAGGAAGGAAGGAAGGAAGGAAGGAAGGAAGGAAGGAAGGAAGAAAGAAAGAAAGAAAAGCATTAAAAACATATCTTAGGGTGAAGATTAAAAAAAGAGTGGTCTATACATTCAATGGAATTTCATTCAACCATAAAAAGTGAAATTCTGATACATGCTACAACATGGATAACCCTTGAAAACATTATGCTAAGTGAAATAAGCCACACACAAAAGGAATATCATATTATATTAAATAAATATTATAAAAGCCTATTGTGCTAATTTGATATATGACAAATGGGACTTCATAGCCCCTCTATGAATTTGTAATCACTTTTAGTTTGTTTGTTTGTTAATGTTCTTTTTTTTTAAAAAAAATATTTTTATTGATTGATTTCAGAGAGAGGAAGGGAGAGGAAGAGAGAAATAGAAACATTGATGATAAGAGAGAATCACTGATTGGCTGCCTCCTGCAGGACCCCTACTGGGGATCAAGCCCACAACCCGGGAATATGCCCTTGACTGGAATCGAATCTGGGACCCTTCAGTCCGCAGGCCAATGCTCTATTCACTAAGCCAAGCCAGCTAGGGCTTGGTGCACTTTTCTATTGCTGTATTTATCCTTTCCTTGTTGATTAGTAAGAGATATTATTTGTCTATGCATATATTACAAATATTTTCCCCAGTTTGACATTGGCATTTTAATTTTGTGGTGGGATTTGGCATAAAGAAATTTTTTGTTTTTTTCAATCAGAACTGTTTTGTTTTTCTTCATGTTTTCTACCTTAAGGTCATATTTAGAAATTCCTTCTGCTCCCCAAGATTATAATAATTTTTTTTTCTTTCTGGAACATTTATGGTTTTATTTTACTCATTACTTTGTATGTGATTTAGGGTAGAAATAATAACAGCTAATATTTATGGGGCACAGTTTGTGTAATAGGTACCATGTCCTTACTTTTTAGCATCCATCATCTCTTTTAGTCCTTACAACAAATGAAGTAGGCACTTTTACTGCCTTGTTTATAAATATGGGAGAAATGAGGCTTAGGAAGGGTAAGTATCTTGCCTGCAACTACATAACTAATCAGTGTCAAAACTGGCATTCAAACCCTAAGTCTCTTTACTCTCAAAAGATCTTACTTGCTGTATGTATTTTCTTCCTTCCACTAATATCATGAGTCAAATTTTCAAATATCTTGCCCTAACCGGTTTGGCTCAGTAGATAGAGCGTCGGCCTGCGGCCTGAAGGGTCCCAGGTTTGATTACAGTCAAGGGCATGTACCTTGGTTGCGGGTACATCCCCAGTAGGGGGCATGCAGGAGGCAGCTGATCAATGTTTCTCTCTCATCGATGTTTCTAACTCTTTATCCCTCTCCTTTCCTCTCTGTAAAAAAATCAATAAAAATATATTTAAAAATATTTTTTTTCAAATATCCTGTTATAAAATCCATCACTGATCAAAATGCCACTCTTATCATCTAGTAGCTTTTGCTAAGTTCTTGGGTCTATTTCTGCCCTTTTCTATTCTATTGATTCTTTTGTCTATTCATGTGCCAGTGACATACTGTTCTAGTGACTGCTGAATTATTTATACATTCTATTATCTGGAAGGCCAAGTCATCCCTAAATGCTCTTCTTTTTCAAAGTTTTCTGATCTTCTCTTCATTATTTATACTTCCAGAAAAACTTTACAGCTTTGTTGCAAAGTCCCCAAGAAATTCCATTGAGATTTTTGCTGAATAAAGGCAGGGGGCTGGGGATGCCTTGCTTGCTGAGAACTGAGTTCATCAGATTCCTCAGTCATAGCATACTTGGTCTGTGTAAGGCCCTTCACTTCACTTAACCCCTCCCTTAGTCTTGGTCTACATTCTCCTTCCCTCCTTCATAAACACCCACTGTTACATGTTTGAAATGTACCCTTGGATATATATGTATTCTTGTAATATATACTGCTATTTCCAGCCTATATTTTATTTTATTTTTAAAAACATATTTTATTGATTTTTTTACAGAGAGGAAGAGAGAGGGATAGAGAGTCAGAAACATCGATGAGAGAGAAACACTGATCAGCCGCCTCCTGCACACCTCCTACTGGGAATGTGCCCGCAACTAAGGTACATGACCTTGACCGGAATCGAACCTGGGACCTTTCAGTCCGCAGGTCGACGGCTCTATCCACTGAGCCAAACCAGTTAGGGCATCCAGCCTATATTTTAAATTCATAATTGGTCCAAGGATCTTTTCTGTTTCTTTTTTTTAAATTCAACACTATTTTTATGACCTATTATATGATGCTGCATGTAAAAATCTAGCTCATAGGTTCTACTGCTAAGGAGCATTATACAGGATCCGCCCAAATATTCCACCAATGAGAGACGCCTAGGATGCTCCCAACTCCTAATTTCCACAACAAAGATGCAGTGAACATTATCCCTTATGGACCTGAGAACTCTCTGGAGTACATACCCCAGGTTGGGATGACTGGTTGTTGGGTCTTTGCATCCTTGATGTAACCAATTCTGCCAAACTTCTTTCTAGGACATCTGTACCAGTTTGCACTAGCTTAATAATGCAAGAGGATTATGCATTATGCTCCCACTGCCTTTAGAGAGAGAGGAAGGGAGAGAGAGAGAGAGAGAGAGAGAGAGAGAGAGAGAGAGAGAGAGACATCGATTGGCCTTGACCGGAATCGAACCTGGGACCCTTTAGTTCACAGGCCGATGCTCTAGCCACTGAGCCAAATTAATTTAGTTACTCTAACAAGAATAAGGTTGTCCAATTTCTCAGAAAGTCCTGATGGCATTGCATTTAATTTATAGATAAATTTTGGGAGTGGGAACTATTTCTTTACACAAACTGTCAGTTAATGCTTCTGTGCTTAGCTCTAACTTCCACTCCCATCTTGAAAGGTATTTAATGCTTCCAGCTTCCAACTTCTGAGGCTTTCTACAGACATTGTTCACAATGAATCTACTGCGTCTTCCTTCTTGTGGCCTTATTTCTCTGGAGGATGTAGCAGAACAGAGACAGCTGAAACCTAAATCAATTATTACTAATTCATTCTCTTTCCATCTTCCAAAATGTAGTTAACATTGTATGTTTCCTCTGCTACTATTCTCTTTGACCTATGGGCTTATCATAGTTTTAGTTCTTTCCTGTGACTTTAATAGGGTAACAGGAGGAACCATATAAACCTTTATTTATTTTTTTAAAGTTCTTTTTTTAAAAAATATATCTTTATTGATTTCAGAGGGGAAGGGAGAAGGAAAGAGAAATAGAAACATCAATGATGAGAGAGAATCATTGATTGGCTGCCTCCTGCACGTTCCCTACTGGGGATCAAGCCTGCAACCTAGGCACGTGCCCCTGACTGGAATCGAACCTGGGACCCTTCAGTCTACAGGCTGACACTCTATCCACTGAGCCAAACCAGCTAGGGCCATATAAACCTTTAGATTTAATTGGCATGATTAACCAGGCATCCATTGTTTTCTATTTATCATATACCTTTTTTTTTCTCTCCTTTAGTGCTTTATATTGGATAGGCTAAATTCTCTATTGTTGATTTAAAAGATATACCTATTTTTTTATTCTCCTTGTGGTTATTCCTAAATAGTACAGTGCTGGTAAATGTTTACCAATTAGTTCTCTGAGGGGGGAAAAACCACACCCTGATTTGTAGTGTTTGCCAATTTTCATGGTATAAATCAGTGGTTCTTAACCTTGGCTGCACATTAAAATCACCTGGGAATCTTTTTAACATCCTGATTTCTGGGCCTCATCCTCCGGAAATTCTGTTTCTTTGTTATGGGGTGGGGCCAGGCCCAGAAATCAGGATGTTAAAAAGATTCCCAGGTGATTCTAATGTGCAGCCAAGGTTGAGAACCACTGGTATAAATACTCCCATCATGGCCAATTTCAAACCTCCAAGGCAGGATCACTGGATCTGGAGTTGGAAAGAGAGGGGCAGCAGCACACCATTATATACTATTTCTACCATACAGACATAGTAGATGTGAATAACCTCACATATATACTAGTAAATTATACTTACAATGCATCTTGAGTATTTATTATTTTAAAAAAATTTCCTGCCCTAACCAGTTTGGCTCAGTGGATAGAGTGTCGGCCTATAGGCTGAAGGGTCCTAGGTTCGATTCAGGTCAAGGGCATGTACCTTGGTTGCGGGCACATCCCCAGGAGAGAGTGAGCAGGAGGCAGCTGATCAATGTTTCTCTCTCATTGATATTTCTAATTCTTTATCCCTCTCCTTCTCCCTTCCTCTCTGTAAAAAAAATCAATAAAATATATTTAAAATTTTTTTTCCTTAATTCTCACTCAAGGATGTGTGGTTTTTCTCCTCCAATTAATTTGAGAGAGAGAGAAAGGGGAAAAGAGAGAGAGAGAGAGAGAGAGAGAGAGAGAGAGAGAGAGAGAATCATCGATGTGAAAGAGAAACATCAATCCGTTGCCTCCTGTAGGTGGCCCGACCAGGGATGGAACCTGCAACCTTTTGGTGTATGGAATGACGTTCCAACCAAATGTACCACCTGGCCAGGGCAAGTAGTTATTACTTTTAAAAAAATATAATTAGTTTAATTGTAAGAGTGCATAAGTTATGTTTTAATGATGGCTGTAGTTAACAACTGGCTTGCTTAAAATTTAACTATCAGCTTTCATAAGCTGGACAAGCCAGTTCCAGCACACCACTGCCCTGTATTAGTAAAATCCTAGATTATATTGATTTTTCCTATCAAATTTTTGACCATTTCATTGAGGCATGACTGACATATGCTAAGGTGTGCATGCTAGAAGTATGAAATTTTATGTTTAGACACTTGAAACCAATGGCAGGAAGCAGCTGCAGAGCCCTGTGGTTGCCGTCTCCCGTGGGCGTGAGCCTCATCTGTGGGCCTGGCCATGCTGGGGCAGCACTCCTGGGAGCGCTTTCCATTTGGCATCAACAGCATTGCAATTTAGTGTGGCATAAAGCCCATATATCCATCTGGAACTTTTGCTCAAATGCAGAAATGTGACTCACCTTGCTAGTAACTGACCCTGAGTTCATGAAATACCTAAATAATGTGATGTGACAACTAAAAGATTGGTTACACAAGTGTTCAGCTCAGAAACTGGGGGTAGTCATCTCGAATATTAAAAGTGCTGCCCAGCCGGTATGTCTCAGTGGTTAAGCAATTGACCTATGAACCAGGAGGTCACGGTTCGATTCCTGGTCAGGGCACATGCCCAGGCTTGATCCTCAGTGTGGGGTTACAGGAGGCAGCTGATCAATGATGCTCTTTCATCATTGATGTTTCTATCTCTCTCTCCCTCTACCTTCCTCTCTAAAATCAATAAAATATATATTTTAAAAAGGTGGTGAGGTCTCTGAAAGATGGAGATTTGATACTGAGTGTGATAAGACGGCCAGAGAAGACAGTACACCCAGAGAAGTCTCAGAAAGCTATCCAAGGTGACATGCATTCAGTGATCAGATCACAGCTATAGTGACATTTCTGCTACTGTTGGACATTTCTTATTCATTTGATCTTCTTATTTATGCAAAGATTCATGGTTGTACCTGAAAAGTGGGAAGAGTTGGTACCACAGTTCATTGTGGATTCTGAGCAAGTCCATTGGGTTCCTTCACTACCACAATCCACAAAGTAAACAGCAGAGTAGCCCTGTCCCAGGCTGAAGAAAGAGGGAAACAATGAGAAATGAAGTGGAAAAACTAGCAGCTTCTATCAGCCTTCAACCTTCAACACATTAAGTATGAAATCACAAAATTAAGATGGAAGCCTGAAGTTGAAAGAGAACAACAACAAAAAAATGTCAAGACCATTTTTCCTGAAGCTCCCCAGTGTCTCAGGCTCATCAGACTCTCCATAAAAGATCCTTTGTCGAAGTGCTTTTCCTAGAGGGAGGTTGTGGACAGGGTGGCTCACAGCTGTGGGTCTGGAGCACAGTTTTTCATTTATTCTCAGCAATGCCACCCATCACAAGTTTCTGGAAGAAGGCTATGATCAGCCTCACAGCCAAAATGCCCTAAAACACAGCAGAAGAATGAGGAGGAAAATGTAACAGGGTCTAAAGTACACGGTGCTCAGTAAATGTTGAATTAAAAAAAAATGTTTGGAAGGAAGGATGCTCAGCAACAGTTATTTGTGTTTACCTCTGGTGTGGTCATGGAATTTAGGGGAAGCGGGAACTTCCATGATTTCTTATATTGAGTTCTATATTATTTGACTATCTTACAATCAGCAGAGAGCACTGCTAGTATTGTCAGTTTGAAGACTTTGAAAAGAAAGCCCAAGGTCTAAAACATTACCATCTCATACTATTACTCGTACCCATAAAGGAGGTTCATGGGGGGGGGGGGGGGGACATTTGTGATACTTTCAACAATAAAGATAAAATTTAAAAAAGAGCTCCTAGTGCAAATGTGGTGTGTGCTAAGCATTTTATAAATATTTAACACATAACTAGGTACAATCATTTTTCTTGTTTAACAGACTAGGAAACTGAGACTCAGCTAGGTTGTATAATTTGTCCAAGGTGTCACAGCTAAGAAATGTCACAGCGAGAGTTTGACTCTGGGTCTTTGGCTTGGGAGTCTATTCCTAATCACTATGCTATACCAAAATACTACTATTAGCTGAGGAAAGGGACAAATATTCCTGGAAATCTGAGAGTAAGGTCCAAGCCAGCAAGTGTAAGTTCTTTAAACCTTCTATTTTACACTTAAACTTCATTATGTCACTTTCTGTCTCATAATGCATGTACAATTTGTTTGAAAATAAAAGCATGTGAGTTATTTCCCATCAAGTCAAATGAATGCTCCAGGAGGATGCCCCGTGTCTCTGCTAGGGCTTCACGTACCCTGGGCACATCACTGGGTATATCCACAGAGAACTGTTTGCCCCACGTTGAGGATCACAGACAAAATCCCCGTTGCTTCTGGCATTCTCTGGTAGATCAACTAGGTCAGAACGTTTTCCTAAGATCTTGAAAGACATCAAACATCAGTTAACTCTGGTCTTGTCCCCGTTCCAGTTCAGGGGATATATTCTTCCTCTTAAGTAAAGCATACCAAATGACCTGACTGGTGACAGCTGACAGATTGGCGGACCTGCTGGCCAGGGTATGACATTCCTCAGGCCGGCCCCAGCTGACCCTGACTTGGTCAACTGTTCCTCACAGCCCACAGCCCACTTTCTAGGAATTCACACACAGTGACTGCTGCAATGATACCGTTCAATCCCACACACAGTTGTTAAATGTTTAGTAAGTGCAAAAGTTCATCCACACAAAAAAGTGGGGGGACAGATAGTGGTAATGGTTGCACAATATTGTGAATGTAATTAAAGCCACTGAATTGCACACTGAAAAACAGTTAAAGTGGCAAATTTTGTGTTACATATTCTACCACAGCAATAAAATGATTTAAAAACACACACACACACAAATTTATCCACCGGCAAACAATATTTTGTCTGGGCCTCAAGGATATTCTGGGGTGGGGCATGGTAGCTGTTTCAGATGAATGGAACTATTAGCCAAGGGGAGAGCAAATCTAACCCGGTAACCCCTTGCCGAAACCCCTTCAATGGCTCCCCATTATTCTTGGGATAAAGACCAAAAGTCTTAACAGGCCTATGAGGCCCTATGTGGTCATCTTTCTGATTTCATTCTGTGCCACTTCTCTCCTTGCTTTTCCTGTTCCAGCCACCTGGCCTTCCCTCTCTTCCTTTCAACATGCCAAGCTCCCTTCCACCTCAGGGCCATTGCAAAGGGACTTTTCCCCTTTGCTTGAAACCCTTTTACATCCCACTTCATTCTTGGCTCACTCAACTGAAGCATCACTTCCTCAAAGAAGCCCCCCAGTATGGGTCAGATTCCATGTTATATATACTGATAAAACCACATATCTCCCTGTTGTAACTGAAAAATCACAGAAAAACCCCAAGTAACAGTGGCTTAAACAAAAGTGAAGCTCACATGCAGAAGTCCTGCGCTAATCCATGGTGCTTAGAACCCAGGTTTCTTCAGTCTTGTTGTTCCACTACACATGGCTTTCATTCCCAAAGTCGCATCATGATCCAAGAAAGTAGCTGGAGCTCCAGCCATTATGTCCACATTCCCACAATCAAGAAGAAGGAAGAGGAAAAAAGGGCAAGCCCCCTCCTTTAAAGACATTTTCTGGAAGTTATACATACCGTTTCTGTTACTATTGGCCAGAATTTAGCTACATGACTACATCTGATGCAAGAAGGCTGGTAACTGTATTTGTTATTCTAGGTAATCATATGTTTCCTTGAAAGTGGACATTTACCTATGCTACTCATAAAGGGAGAATGGACATTGAGGGGCTACTAGAGTATCTATCACAATAGCATTAATCTTATTTTGTAATCATACATTTATTTAAGGTGATTATTCAACTGAAGTATTTTCCCTCACTAGATTATTACCTTTATAAGACCTGGGCCTTGTCTGCTTTTGTTTATCATTGTATCCCCTGTGCCTAGCATGGTACTTGCACAATAGGCATTCCACAAAGATTTGTGGACCAAATGTGGAAAGCAGGCTATTATATATATATATATATATATATATATATATATATATATATATATATATATATATATATATATTTGAGAGAGGAAAGGACAGGGAGAGAGAGAAAAAAACATCAATGATGAGAGAGAATCATTAATTGGCTGCCTCCTGCATGCTCCCTACAGGGGCTCGAGCCCGCAACCGGGGCATGTGCCCTTGATTTGAATCAAACCTGGGACCCTTCAGTCTCCTGGCTGGGCTCGTAGGAGAGAAGTAGGAAGAGAGGATTTGCCCAGGCACCTTATCTTGTCTTCCTTAGGCCGTCTGCCTCCAATGGGGTTGGGTGGGGAGAAGGTCCTGGATTATCTAGAATAGGCATTGTGAGTTTGTCCTGGTTCTGGACTATTCAGCAGAGAGCCCATGCAAACACCAGGTCCTGTCTGTCTCCTGTACCTCTCCCACCTCCAGCTGTGCCTGGGCAGGATAATGAATGGACAGAACCATACCCTGGGCTCCTTTCCTTCTCTACACTCCCAGCTCCATCCTCTGGCCGTAGGGTTCATGCTGCTGATCAGCCTCAGCCATTCAATTCTCTTGTGGAGCAAACCTCTGGGATGTGGCTGCCTGAGGAAGATGAGACTGTCAGAGCCAAAGGAAGGTGTTGGGAAGTCCTTCCTGACGTTGTAGTCATTCAGCCTGTGCAGGCAAGGTGTGCAACCTGGTTACCATGCCTGACAAGAATGTGGCCCAACCTAGACTAGACCAGGAAGCAGGGATACACTTGACATCACCAGGAGAAGAGAAAGCCAAGGTAGTGCCACACCTGTTTTTTGGTGGGTAAAAGGAATTTTTTAAAACTCTATTTAAAATGTTATCGCGCTCGCTTCGGTAGCACATATATTAAATTGGAACGATACAGAGAAGATTAGCATGGCCCCTGCGCGAGGATGACACCCAAATTCATGAAGCATTCCGTATTTTTAAAAAAGTTATCTTTAATAAAGAATATAGATACAGATTTTTCCTAAAATCTAAAAAGTCAAATAGAAGAAAAAGGTTAAGGAAAAACAGAAGCCCTCTGTTCCCCCTATCCTAGCCCAAATCCAGCTCCTCAGATCCAACACTTTTAACTCCTTTTAGCTGCTTTTTCTGTATTTACACCCATCACCGCGCCCCCCCCCCCCATGTCTAATAACAAACTTATATTGGTATTCCTTCAATGTTCATTTGCAGGCATGGGGTTCCTATTATGGACTGGGAGGATTTACATCTTACTTCACTCCCTTCTCAATGTCTTTTAACACAAGTTTGGTTAAAAGCCATACTTCATGCTTTTAATATTATGACTATGTAACTATCAATGACCACAGACCCAAGTACATGTCCCTTGAGTTAATTCACTCTTTTTGTCTCAGCTCAGCTTTGTTTGACTCTATGAGCTTACCCACCCACCCCCCCCCCCAGGACTCTGTAAACCCCCGTAATCCAATTTTCCCCACAGATAATCCCTCAGATAATCCCTCAATTTTCTTTTTCCTCGTGCAACTCCTCCCCCCACCTGGACAGGTTGCTCTCTGGTCCTCTGCAAGGCTCCCTCCCTGAGGCTTTCCTTTGCTGACATCCTGGGAATTCAAGAGAATTGTTTTATAACTATTTTTATATGATTTCAAAATTTTATATGATTTCTACTTGTTCACTGTAGAAAAAAATGTAAAGGCACGAGAAAGAAAATAAGGTGATATATTAATTATTCATCTGCACAAACATAACCATTAGCATTGTGGCATGTATCTTTGCAATCTGTTTTACACATATTAATCTACATCAAAGAGGGGGAAATACAATCTGGAAAACAAAACCCATGGCTGCTGCATTTCTGCCCCTGGGAGAGAGTAGCACGATTCCTATCAGAGCCAGGATTCTCCTGTGGAGGAAAATAGCTGTTGGGCCCCATGAGCCAATGAATATCAAAAGTCCTCCCCCAGAACGTGGTTTAAAAAGACAGGAGAGCCAAAACCGGTTTGGCTCAGTGGATAGAGCATCGGCCTGCGGACTGAAGGGTCCCAGGTTCGATTCCGGTCAAGGGCATGTACCTGGGTTGTGGGCACATCCCCAGTAGGAGGTGTGCAGGAGGCGGCTGATCGATGTTTCTCTGCCATCGATGTTTCTAACTCTCTATCTCTCTCCCTTCCTCTCTGTAAAAAATCAATAAAATATATTTTAAAAAAAAAATCAGTTCCTCATATGCACTAGCCACATTTCAAGTACTCAGCAGACACATGTGGCTAGTGATTACCGCATTGGACAGCACAAAATAGAACATCTCTGTCATCACAGAAAGCTCTATGGGATTGTACCTGGCTCTAACACAGATAATAAATTTGCAATGCGTGGGCCAAATTTAGTTCATAGCAGTAAAACATGATGATTAAGAGAGTAGTCTCTAGAGGCAGAGGCCTGAGTTCAAATCCTGCTCTGCCACTTATTAATCAGAGGATTTTGGACAACTTAATCTCCTTGCCTCAGTTTCCTCATCTGCAAAGTGAAGATAATGATAGTAACTACTATACAGGTTGGTATACAGGCCAAATAATTGATACTTACAAAGTGCTTAGGAAAGTACCTGACACATAATAAGTAGTTATTAAATATTTTGATTTGCCTGTTAGTTACTAACAAATGAAATTAAAATCAAAATTAAAATCTGAGCCCTAGCAGGCTTGGCTCAGTGGATAGAGCCTGTGGATCAAAGGGTCCCGGGTTCGATTCCAGTCCAGGCCACGTACCTTGGTTGCAGGTTCCTCTTTATCCCAGGCCCTGGTTGGGGCTCGTGCAGGGGCAACCAATCGATGTGTTTCTCTCACATGGATGTTTCTCTCTGTCCTTCCCTCTCTCTTCCACTCTAAAAAGATCAACGGAAAAATATTCTCGGGTGAGGATTAACAACAACAACAATAAAATTAAAATCTGGGTTTCTGGCCTTTTTTTTTTCCTTTTAGAAGGCCTGCAAGCCTGGCTCACATCATTCCTGATATACTTCAATTGGCCAGAACAGAGTGGCAGCTGCCCAGTTAAGATGGAGCATAGCCCTAGCTGGTTTGGCTCAGTGGATGGAGCATTGGCCTGGGGACTGAAGGGTCCCAGGTTCGAATCCAGTAGAAGGCACATGCCTGGGTTGTGGACTCAGTCCCCATTGGGGGCGTGCAAGAAGCAGCTGATCAATGATTCTTTCTCATCATTGATGTTTCTGTCTCTCTCTCTCTCTCTCCCCCTTCCTCTCTGAAATCAATCCTATCTAATAAAAGAGAAACATGGTAATTGGCATACGACCGCTACCCTTCCCATTGGCTAATCAGCGAGATATGCAAATTAACTGTCAGCCAAGATGGTGGCCGGCAGCGAGGCAGCTTGAAACTAACATGAGGCTTGCTTGCTTCAGTGACGAGGACTCCAATGTTCCCCGCCTGCCTTGCCGGCCTCTGAACCTGCAGTCTGAAACATTGTAACAAATATAGACGCTAAACAAAACCCCAGAAACCAGCTTTCAGTGAGCCGGGATCTCAGAGCTGGAGTTGATACAGTGTCTCGCTTATAGAACCCAGCAGAGGCCTCAGAGCTGGAGCCAGAGCTAAAGCTAGCCCAGAATAAAAAGAAAAAAGAAAAAAAGGAGCAGTTGGGAGCTTCAGTCACCCGCGAGCCTGAAAACAGCCCTCAGCCCCTCACCCAGACTGGCCAGGCACCCCACTGGGGACCCCCACCCTGAAGGGTGTGTGACCAGCTGCAAACAGCCATCATCCCCTCACCCAGGCTGGCCAGGCACCCCAGTGGGGACCCCCACCCTGGCCCAGGACACCCTTCAGGGCAAACCAGCCAGCCCCACCCATGCACCAGGCCTCTATCCTATATAGTAAAAGGGTAATATGCCTCCCAGCACCAGGGTCAGCGGAGCAGCGAGGCCTCCCAGCACCGGGATCAGCGTGACAGGGGGCAGCGCCCAAACTCCTGATCGCCCTGCGGCTCTGTGTGTGACAGGGGGCGGGGCCACAACCTCCCTATCCGCCCTGCTCTGTTCATGACAGGGGAAGGCGTCCCAACCTTCTGATCAGCCCTGCTCTGTGCATGACAGGGGGGAGCTCCCGAACCCCCTGATTGCCCTGCGGCTCTGTGTGTGACAGTGTGCGGCGCCCCAACCCCCCCCCCCCCACGGGCCCTGCTCTGTGTGTGATGGGGTAGAGTCATAACCTCCCCATCAGTCCTGCCCTGAGTGTGACAGTGGCGGTGCCCCAACCCCCTGATCGGCCCTGCTCTGTGGGTGATAGAGGGCGGCGCCCCAACCCCCTGATCCGCCCTGCTCTGTGTGTGACAGGGGGCGGTGCCCCAACTCCCCTATCGGCCCTGCTCTGTGCGTGACAGGGTGGAGCTCCTCAACCCCCTGATGGGCCCTGCTCTGTGCGTGACAGGGGGGAGCTCCCCAACCCCCTGATCGACCCTGCTCTGTGCGTGACAGGGTAAGGAGCCCCAACCCCCCTGATGGGCCCTGCTCTGTGTGTGACAGGGTAGAGCCATAACCTCCCCATCAGGCCTGCCCTGAGTGTGACAGTGGCGGCGTCCCAACCCCCTGATCCGCCCTGCTCTGTGCGTGACAGGGGGTGGCGCCGCAACCTCCCCATCAACCCTGCTTTGAGTGTGACAGGGGGCGGTGCCCCAACCCCCCAATCGGCCCTATCCTGAGCATGACTGAGGGTGGCATCGCAACCTCCCAATCTGCCCTGCTCTGTGCATGACAGGGGGCAGCGCCCCAACTCCCCAATCGGCCCTGCTCTGAGCCCGACCAGGGGCTGCACCTAGGGATTGGGCCTGCCCTCTGCCACCTGGGAGCAGGCCTAAGCCAGCAGGTCGTTATCTCCTGAGGGGTCCCAGACTGCGAGCGGGCACAGGCCAGGCTGAGGGACCCCCCTTCCCCCCCGAGTGCACAAATTTTTTGTGCACTGGGCTCTAGTATATATATATATATATGATGCAGCATAAACTCCTTAGTTGCCCACATGTTCTTTTGGGGCAGGTATTGCATCAGCACCACTCAGAGCAGGCACCTTTTTCTAATTTGCTCTAAGGCACAGTGTAGGCTGGTGGGCAGCCCTGGGAAAGGTGGCAAACACAGGGACATCAAGCACTGCCTTAAGGAGGGAGAATGGCAAGTAGTTATCAGGGGCATGGATATCTAATGTTCTGTAGTCAGCTGTCACCCAAATTGTAAAGTGTTCTGATTCTGTGTTTCATATCTTCAATAAGGTCTGCTGCACACAAAGATTGGGGTCAGTAGTACAGCAAGGAACAAAAAATGATGATGAAAACACACTGAAGGCTGAACATTTGGCAGTCTCTGGAACAATGAGCCCCTTGAAAAATCTTATTTGAGGGTGGATACCAGAGTATGGGGAATAGAGGCCAGAATCCTTGCATTTGAATAATTAGGAACTCTGCGGCTGGAAATATCGGCAATCTCCCGAGGCAGATATCTGGGTTACAGACTCACACACCTTGAGGAAAGGGAGCAGAGAATCAGACAATTTGCAACTTTGTAATTTCCTTTCATTTCTGAGTATATCACGGACATCTTTTCATGTCATTCTTCTCTCACATCAGTGATTCTCAAGGAGAGGAGAGGTCATATCAGAATCAAACCACCCAGGTGCCTCTTCAAGCCACACCGATGTATTTATCAGTCAGGAATCAGGTGAGAGAACAAAATCACTTCCAGGGTTTAAAAACAGAAGGAATTCAACACGAATATTAGGCAATGACCAAACCCCTGGAAGGGCAGGAGGAGTAGGCTTTTACAAATAACTCCCAGAACGCTCCCAGGGAAGCCATTCCCTTTATGACCTTCAGGAAGGTTGAGCTCCAAGACATGCTGCTCTAGCTGCAATCCAGGTACCAGAAAGCTAAGACCGGAGGCTGCTGCCACCAGCCCAACCTGGACACTGGTTGAATGTGGGTTGCTGCCATGGCTGACGCCAGAATTTCCTCTCAATATCTTCGAACCTTGAGATGGGAAATTGGCAATCTCATCTCAAGAATATGGCATGACCGCCTGGCCAGCGTGGCTCAGTGGTTGAGCGTCAACTTATGAAACAGGAGGCCATAGTTCGATTCCGGGTCAGGGCACGTGCCTGGGTTGCAGGCTCGATCCCCAGTAGGGGGTGTGCAGGAGGCAGCCAATCAATGATTCTCTCTCATCATTGATGTTCCTACCCCTCCCTCTCTCCCTTCCTCTTTGAAATTATATATATATATATATATATATATATATATATATATATATATATATATATATTTTTTTTTTTTTTTTAAAGAATATGGCATGACCTCTACCTCACTTTCCCTTTTCAAATCTTGCAGCAATGCATCTAAGTGGCAGAACCTAATTTGCATCCAGAATCGTAGCTGCATGCAACCTGGGAAACATAGCTTCATCTTTTCAGCCTCTGTAGCACAGGAAGACCACCGGGATCAATGCTGACGATCCATCAATCATTCTAGTATGTCGCCTCTAGGAAATCATTGTCTCTGTTTTGTGCAGAGCTATTTTTTCCTCCCTGCGACCCATGTCCCCTTTTTCTAATAATAGTCCCTGATTTTCCTTTGGAGAATCACCCTTCTCACTTGCACTCCATGTCACTGGGTGAGGCTGAGCCCATACCCCAGTCCCAGGGGAGGGCCCATGTCCTAGCCCTGGGCAACTAGTACACTCCATCTCCTATTCTTGCTCAACGTGTCATCCCTCAGAGAGCATGTGAAGAGATGGATACCATCCCCCTGGAGACATCAGGTAGAGAAGGGACAGATAGTTATCTTGGACTGTTGAGACACTTACCAACCTAGAAGCTGGGGGCAGAATACTATGCTTCACTGTCACTTTCTGCTCTAAGATTTGGCAATTGCCTGGCCTGTGTGATGTCTATAAAAAAAAGACAATCCTGATTTGAGATATTCTGCCCTTTAATTAAATGAAGCACTAGATCACAGTCTCAATATTTTATTTGGAAAATACGGTCTCCATAACACCTTCACATTCAGCCTAACCCCCCCTCACCCTCCTCCCCCCCGCAACTCCCCACCCTCCCACCTGTATGTTCTAGCTCTACCTCTCACTTTCTCTTAATCTATTCTTTTTTAGGTTGGGAGCTCTGTACCTCAGCATCAACATCCACAGATGCTGGGTCACCGTCTCTCCAGGAATTGAACACAAGAACATTCAACTAAAAAAAAAAGAAAAAAGAAAAAAGAAAGAAAGGGGAAAAAAAAGGAGGAAAGAGAGGTAGAGATAGTTATCTGCCTAAGAAGTACCTGGTGATTGTATGTGCCTAGAGACACAAACCTGCTTCCTATGGTGTTTAGTCTTGTTTGGCTGTGGGCCTGGGCCACCTATAATGAAAGTAGCTGTGACTGAGACCAGAGGTTTGGCTCTGAACCTAGACAGTCAGGTGACCCTGAGTAATCTCTCTAGGCCTCAGTTTCTCGTTGGTAAAATAAACGGACCAGGCCCATTTATGTTCTATTTTTGATGATTTACAGTCATACAGCGGGTCAGTGTTGATTTGAAGGTAAGATGACAAAGACACAAGACAGTTTGCTTTAGAAATACCCCACTTGTGAAGAAGATAAGCAGTATTAAAGAGCTCTAACCTAGGAGTCAGGATACACTCTCCATCAGTGGGCAAGTCGCTTGGCTTCTCTGTGCTATCAAGGGAGATGCTTGGAGCCGATAATGTCTAATGGCCTCTCCAGCTCTAAGGACCTAAATGAGCCACACCATAATGTTTTGCGGGGGAAATAAATCAGAGGGGAACGCGAATGCCCTCAGTGGGTGAAGGGACTGTACTGGAGAGGTTTGTCCTTCTCAGGCATTCATTGGAGTCTTCCCTGCCCTTTGTGTCTCCCTCACTTCCAATGTCCAGGCTTAAGGGCAGGAGCTGGCACATCTGAGGGTCAAACCAGGGAAACGAGCAGGACCTTGAGTTCTGCTGAGTCCTCCCATGGCCGGAGTCCAAGGGTTGAAGACCAGACTTTTCAAGCAGCTTATCAGGGTACATTACTGGCCCAGCCCAGGTGACTACTTGGCAGTGGACTTTGTTTGATCTATTAAGTGTCCCAGAAGTGCCACTTTGGCTGACGCCCTCATCCACACCAGGCCCCACGCTGCAGGGGACTGGTGACCTCCAAGTCTGGCTGAAAGTCAGGAAAGGGAAACTGTCCTTGGAGATCTACCAGGCTGAGACAGTTCAGAGAGCTGTCACAGGGGCACTTTTGAAAAGAATGTGCACTAAGGAAGCCTGGTGGGAATAGCATAGGGGCTTGTGGGAGGAAGCACAGACAATGAGGGGCGGGTGAATGAGAGTGAGGAATTCTGGAGTTGCCCACAAGGAAGAGCAAGGCTTGAGCTGAGTGAAGTGAAACAGGCCTGGAGTCCAAGAAATCTATTTCAGTGCAGCTAGATCTTCAGGTGAGTAACATATTAAAATGTATAAAATAACATTCCAACTAGCCTAATTACATATGCTACCTTTCCGTGTTTTCCCCCCTGATTTTAAAAGTAATCCTATATAATAAAAGCCTAATAGGCAAATCAACCAAACAGTGGACCGACCGATGGAACGACCAGTCGCTATGATACGCAATGACCACGAGGGGGCAGACGCTCAATGTAGGAGCTGCCCCCAGCCTGCAGGCCCCAGGCCAGCCAAGGCGGGGGCCAGTAGGGCCCCCCTGATTGCCCCACTGGTTGCCCCACAGAAGGAGGTGACCAGTGGTGGTGGCAGCAGCGGCGGGTGGGGCCGGCAAGCAGGCAGCACCAGGCCAGCCAAGGTGGGTGCCAATGGGGGCTCTCCAATCACCCTGCCAGTCGCCCCACAGATTGGCCCTGATCACTGGCCAGGCCTAGGGACCCTACTGGTGCACAAATTTTGTGCACTGGGCCTCTATTGTAATATAAGGTAAAAAAATATGAAAAAGAAGAACTGAGAACAAGAAAGCAAATATTAATTCTACCACCTAGTGATAACCACTATTAATATGTTGGTATGTTTTCTTCTGGCCTTTTTTGCATATGTATACAATATAATTTTTAGAGGGATAATATTGTATGTGTTTTTTTCTAATTTGCTCTTTTCACTGAATATTTCTTCTTAGTCAATATTGATACTTGTCATACATTTTTTTTAAATATATTTTATTGATTTTGTACAGAGGGGAAGGGAGAGGGATAGAGAGTTAGAAACATCGATGAGAGAGAAACATCGATCAGCTGCCTCCTGCACACCTCCTACTGGTGATGTGCCCACAACCAAGGTACATGCCCTTGACCGGAACCGAACCTGGGACCTTTCAGTCTGCAGGCTGACGCTCTATCCACTGAGCCAAACCAGTTAGGGCCAGTACTTGTCATAATTTTTAATGACTGCACAATATTTCATCATATGGAAGTACTATTTTTTAATTTAATAATCTTTTATCACTAGGTATTTAAATCATGTCTATTTTTAACCATTATAGACATGCTTCTTTGAACCTCTTGGCACATATACCCTTGCTCATGTGTCCAGTTATTCCCTTCAGATAAATTCCCAAAAGTGGAGGTGCTAGGTCAAAGTGTATTATACATGTTGACATACTGACAAATTTCCCTGCAGGAAGATTGTAGCAATTTATTCTCTACCACCAGTGTCTGATGCTTGATCACCCTGAGTTAACAGCTTTGGTACTTTCTGTATTAAAACTATGGCTGTACACCTCTTCTTTTTTTTTTTTTAAATTAAATTTATTGCGGTGACATTGGTGTACATCTGTCCTTTAACATCAAAATTATACAAATTTTATTCTTTGACTCAGTAAACATTTGACTTTGGGAAAATGTTTAAAGAAAATATCTAAATTACACATACATAAAAGGGGTAGATAGATAGATTGAGGGGGTGCGGCTGTATCTGAGTAAGCCAATTGCTTTGGACAATCATTGTCCCTGTGGATTGGAAAGGGCGCCCTTAATTGTGTCAGGGCCTTCTCCCTGTCTTTGCTCACTGAAGGAGGAGGGGAGGCAATTACACCCAGTTCCTTGGACAGTGCCACTGTTGTATATAAGGTGGCCCACCTGCTTATACCCTCTCAAGCCTGAAGAACCTCCCCTCACCTTCCCTAATGAGATCAGGCCTTGGCTCATACATAGGGTTGACAGCCCTACCCTGTCTGTCAAAGGTTGCTGGTGATATGTGCCCAAGTCTTTTTGTAGCATTAGTTACAAGAAAGGATAAGATGATAACCAGGGTGATCTTTCCCCTTCTCACAATCCCTTTAAATCCAAAGCCTCCACATTCCTCCTTTTGGATTGTGAGACTCAACCAGAGAAGAAAGTCAACAAAATCTCAGTTTTTAAACTCACAAACTATGTATTCAAGTATAATACTGAATGAGGTAGGAAGAGACATGTCAAAACAAAACAAAACAAAAAAACACAACAGTTTCCCCCACCTCCACTCTGAAAAGATAAGACTTATTAGAGAGGGAAGATAGGTAGAACGTTTGAAGAAGAAGCAAAACAGCAGGAACTGTGCACCTGGTTCTATCTGAAGTTTAATAAATCCCCTTTAACTGGGGATTGAAAAGACCTTGATTCTACGCAAGGCCTAGGCAGGCAGCAAGCCTCCTGGGCAAATCTCCCCCCTTTATGGTGTAGATTCTATGTGGCAGAAATGACAGCTTGGCTTGTCTAGGCTTGAGATCAGAAACAGATTCTCCCAGCTTCTGCGGGGAGAGGGTGAGGAGGGGACTCTTCTGGCGCAGTTAGGAGGATACCACATGGACAGATGAGGATGTGGCTACACATCAGCAGATTGTCAGCACAGAGGAGGGTCCCTGCCCAACTTCCACTCACACACCACCACTGCCGCCTTCCTAGGAGCCAGACAGGGATGACTCACCTGTTATACTACAACAGAAGGCTACCAAGAGACAAGGCAGAGAAAGCTCAGGAAGTGGTTGTCGCCTCCCCATTTACTCCCTCAGCAATAGAGAGGTGAAGAGCTGGGAAGAGCAGAAACATCCTGATCATAATTGAGTTTACCTAGAAGTACCTGATTATGTTTTCTTGCTTCTAGAAATCTGGGGCTTAAGAAGGAAATTAATTCAGTTATAGAAAAATAAAGGAAGTTGTTTTTTTCCCCACACCTGAATTCATGCAACTCTGGAATTTGAACTCCCTTGTACAGTGGTGAAAACACTGCAGCATCCAACAAGAGGGGAAGAGTTGCAGTGTTATACAGTCCTCTAATGTTCACAAGTACTATACTACAATATAAAAATATCTCTGATATAGTGTCAAGTGAAAAGGCAGAATACAAAAATGTGTGTCCTTTCTGATTACCACAATGTTTATAAGAAAAACTTAAAAAAAAAAAGGAAAACTTAAAAATATAGTTGAAAAAAATATATAATTGAAATAAAAACTAGGAAATAAAGGTACAAAAGCATTAAGTGGTTGTCTCTGGATGAGAAAGCTGTGGATAATTTTTTCTTCCTTTTATTTGTTCTGGATTCTCCTCCATGAGCATATTTTTTATAATGAAATTTATACATTTACATATATGTGTGTGTATATTACTTTAAGCATGGCTTGACCCATGGCATAGAGCTTTGAAGAGGTTGGAGAAAAGCGGGAGGAAGGTAAAAGGGATCTTTCCAGGCCCTGTTGAACTTTGTTCCGCTCAGTGACTGAGTTGGACATCAGTTGTCGCCTTCTTCCTTCCTGGTAAATTAATGTTGGGTGATGTCATGGACAGAATGAGCCAAGAAATGACCGACCATGCTGAATGAATGGGAGCCTCTGTTCATGAGAAATACAGGAAAAGTCATATAGTTTTAAATTTTATGTCAGTGGTTCTCAAAGTGTAATTTTCGGATCAGCAGTCTCAGCATTGCTTGTTAGAAATGCAACTTCTCTGGCCCCTTTCCAGACCTACTTGATGATCCTCCTGAGAGAGGAACTCATCAAGGTATATTCTAACAAGCCCTCCAAGGGATTCTGATGCCTGCCCAAGTTTGAGAACCATTTTCTTTTTCTAAGTTTCATTTTTATTTATTCATTTTTTTGTTTATTAAAATTTTATTTTTCACAATGTACAGCTGGCGGGACCTGGTGCCCATGCATCTTCGCCAGCAGCTGGGGCGTCCCCACCCTCGGTGTTTCTGGTACATGACTTGAGCTCTGTGCTTTGAAGCTAGGTTAGTCAGTCCTTACTAAGGAGCCCCTAGGGCTGTCCTGGCCCAGGAACTGGGGGTCTTCAGTCTCTCAGAGACAACAGCTGGGGTCACGATAAGCCTATAGTTGGGAACTTCCTTACACGGCTTGTCATGCGTTGCTTTGTCAAACAAGACTGGTTTTTTGAGTTTTCCCTGAACTTTTCCTTTGGACCACTCCTTCCTTTTGGCCTTGCCCCAGATTTGTTCACTGGGTCTTTGTCTTTCTTGGCCGACTTTCCAGCATCTTTCTTCTTTTTGTCATCCTTGGGCGGCCTAGAGAAACTTGAAGATCAGTTGCTACCAATGCTGCTTTGATGAGATGTCGGATAAAAAAGTTAATTTATTTTTAAGATTGTTTTTTAAAAATAAATGTTTTATTTTTCCCCCAAAATACATTTCTATTGATTTCAGAGAGAGGAAGAGAGAGAAACATCAATGATGACAGAGAATGGTTGATCAGCTACTCCTGCACACCACCTACTGGGGATTGAGCCTGCAACCAGGGCATGAGCCCTGACAGGAAATAGAACCCTGACCCCTTAGTTCATGGGTCGATGCTTACCCACTGGGCAACACCTGCCAGGCAAATGTTTTATTTTTAATAATTTTAGATTTAAAGAAAAATTTCAAAAATAGTACAGAGAATTCCATATACCCATCCCAGCTTTTCCTATTATTCACATTTTACATCAATATGGTACATTTGGAGAACTGCTCTTCTAATGAATAATCACTGATGAGTTCACTTTAGGTAAGTCATTGGGGTAGGTATTAGTCCTAAGGCTGGAAGGAGCTAAGAGAGTTGCTATGACCACCATCACCTCTGTTCACATTTGAATAAGACTTTAAAATGGGTTATTTCATTTTATCATCAGTAGATGCCTTTGAAATAAGCTAAGGAATTTATTCCCACTTTACAGATTTAAAAAACCTGAAGATAAAAAAGATTAAATGATTTGCCTTTAATAACTGGTATTTATTGTACTTTTCTAATAGACCAAGTCTTATCAATAATACGTGAATAGCAAGTCTATATTATCTCATTTAAATCTCACACAAATCTTATAAGGTAAGTACCACTGTTTCTTCTTCATTTTATAGACAGTGAAATGGAGGCACAGAAAGACTAAGTAACTTACTGTTGGACACCAAGGTTTTGCTTTTTTTAAAAAAAGAGGTTCAAATAGTGTTTCTTTGTTCGTTTTACAGTTTACATCCAATATTATTTTGTAATAGTTTCAAATGGACACACAGCTTTAAATAAAGGAACTGCAATTCAAACCCGGGAAGTCTGACTCTGGGGGAGATGTTCATAACCATCCAGCTATAAAATGTGATGCCTTTGAAATGTTTCAGCTTGGCTAGACTAAGTTACATTTCCCAGAGTTCCCTTTTCAGTATGTTTCCAGTTAGCATGAGCCACAAAAGAGTTTCTTGTGGGAGCTTAGGAAGGCAGAAATGAAGCAGGAGCTACTTTATAGCTGACATATGTTGCGGATTATCCACTGCCTCACCTCACTGACATGAGGCAGCAGCCATGCATGTAACTGCCTCACCTTCCCCTGAATCTTCCTTCAGCTTCTCTGACTTCTGGGCCAGAGCCCTGGCTTCTGCAGGACACCCACACCATCAACACGAGAGGCCACAAGAACTGACATAGGCTCCAGACGATCCTCATGGGCTCCAGATCATGCCTGTGAGTCCCAGCTTATTTTTACTCTCCTCTACTTTATATCCATTTTCTATTCCCAGCTGCCTGCTCTGTGGACTTCAAACTTCAATGTCAGACATGAAGACAACAGCCTTGTTTGTGTGCCCGATGCTTCGAAAGGCCAAAACTCAAAACAATGATTTTTGAATTTGGAGTAAGGCAAGGTTTATTGATCAAGAAGTCACCAACTGAGAAGATGGGAGACCTAATGGTGCCTTAAATCCATCTTGCTCACTGGAGTAGGTTAAGGGATTTTAAGGGGCTAGAGCCTAGAGCAGGGGTCCTCAAACTTTTTAAACAGAGGGCCAGTTCACTGTCCCTCAGACCATTGGAGGGCTGGACTATAGTTTAAAAAAAAACTATGAACAAATTCCTATGCACACTGCACATATCTTATTTTGAAGTAAAAAAACAAAACGGGAACAAATACAATATTTGTATTTGCATGTGGCCCGCGGGCCGTAGTTTGAGGACGCCTGGGCTAGAGGTAACTCTAGGCCCAGATGGCTTTATCATTGAACTCTACTAAAATATTTAAGGAGGAAACAATGTTAATATGACACTAACTTCATCTCTAGGCCTCAGTTCCCTCATCGTAAAAGGCAGGTGTTGGACCAGCCAAGTTCAATGTCCATCCTTGATATCTCTCGGAGCCCCTTCTGGCAGGCTCTGGTCCCAGGGTGAAGTTGAGGATATTTGGCTTTAATGGGAAATTATTTCACAATTCTGTGGGTTAGGATCTACTGATCATCATCGAATGAAGGGGAGTCACCTGGGTCCTGTTCTCCATGCTCTATAATTTGCTATCAACGTTGGCATTCGAACTGAGATGGGTTCTCTTCCAGTGGTCCCATAATGCTCACCACTGTCCTTTACTCCCAGGGGAGCGTAGGGAACTTTAAAGTGTCCTGTAAGAAGAACCCCAGGAATAAGGGTGCATAGGGTAATGGGTATAATATTAATTTCAAAACCTCAGACTAAAATATAACACCTCAGCTTTACCCCTGTAAGCATCAAAACTTTATTTTAACCATCTTGCTAAGAAATAGTGCTAAGGATATTATATCCAGTACTTCTTCCTAAGTATAGGTTCACAAACACACATTCTTTAGTTCTTTCTTCAGAGTATGGGGTCATAGTGATGAATATCAGTTATTGCAATCATGGAAATTAAAGCACATATATAGTTATTCCCTCCTACACAGATTAAATCTTTCTAATTTTCTATGATTTTTTTTATTTTTTATTTTTGCTTTTGCTGTTAATCCTCACCTGAGGCTATTTTTTCCATTGATTTTAAAGAGAGTGGAAGGAAAGGAGGGCCTGTGGGGAGGGAGGGAGGAAAAGGGGAGAGAGAAAGAGAGAGAGAGAGAGAGAGATTAAGAGAGAGAGAGAAACATTGATGTGAGAGAGACACATTGACTGGTTGCCTCCTGCATGTGCCTGGACCAGGGCTGGGGATTGAACCTGCAACCGAGGTACGTGCCCTTGACCCGGAATCCAACCTGTGACTCTTTGATGCTCGGGCCAACGCTGGTCAGGGCTCTTGTCTACCCTTAAAAATAATGTTTTCCCTACATTTCAGGTTGTTTGCAATCACTTTAGGTATTACAAATGTTTTCTTAGCAGCTGCAGCTCTCTTTTCTAATGTGCTGCTTCTATTTTTCTGTGAGTTAAAAAAAGAGATTATCAGGCATGTTAATTTTGTGTGTAAACTAGGAGTAAATAAGTGCCACTGAAGGTAGAAAAGTTTTAAGTTTAGATATTTACCTATGTACACACTTTTCCCCCCCTTCATTCCAGCAGATAATAGGTCTTGTGCTACTAGTCTCATAGAGAATTTGTAGCTCCTGTTGAAGAAATAGGGACTGAGAGGGGTGAAGTTCCTCTCACCAGGGTTGTTTTTATTTTTAAAATATATTTTTATTGATTTCAGAGAGGAAGGGAGAGGGAGAGAGAGAAACATCAATGATGATAGAGAATCATTGATTGCCTGCCTCCTCAAGCCCCTACTAGGGATCAAGCCTGCAGCCTGGGCATGTGCCCTGGACCGGAATCTAACCTGGGACCTTTCAGTCCGCAGGCCAACGCTCTATCCATTAAGTCAAACTGGCTAGGGCTCACCAGGGTTTTTTATGACCTAGCCCTTGAACTTGAATGGGGAAAAAATTACATCTTTATTTTCATTAACCTGTATCTGAAATGTAGCATTTCCTTCCATTATGAATGTAGGCAACCAACCACTGTTGTATTAACAGTACCCATGCCCTTTTCATAAGCAGAAATCAGCTATTTTTCATATCCTATTATGGTTGTTGCAATATGTTGAAATATTGTTTACATTTATCATTACTTCAAAAGTATGAAGTTATTAGATCCATCACCAGATCTTAGTATTCAATTTTTTTAAAAAACCAACCACCATACATTACTCTATCATGTCTGTTTTTGAAGTATTTTTATAATCGTACATCAATATTTCCCCACAGGCTGGTGGAAGGAAAAGAAGCAAGAACAGAGAGGGCTGTGAGAGTGAGAGCAGGAGCACTGGGTCCTGGGGAGGACATGGCTACTCACTGCATCCAGGGACTAGGTCCCAGGTCACCAAGTTGGGAACAGAAACAGTTGACAGAGCCACTGTGCCCTGTGGGGATCGATGCCTGAGGGCCTGATGCCCTGCCCCCAACAAAAGCCCTCCCAAAACTGTGCACAACTCACAGGGGGCTCCCCAAAAAGCCACGGTCTATACAACTGAGTTTGACAACCGGAATCTATGGCCGTTGTGAAGGCTCCTTTAGTGACTAAAAGGCATAGCGTCAATTACAGGATTTCTGTGCATTGTCAGCATGAGCAGCATGGAAAAGGTCAAGCATCTGTCTCAGACTCTAAGGTCTAGCCTGGACTTGCTGTGTATGAATGGACGGTAATGAAAGTTAACTCCCCTTTGTGTTAAAGTCATGCAGTCTCATATATGACAATTGAATACTTTTTAGAAAACAGCTTTAATCAGATTGTTCAGGGACCTCTGATGGAATTCCTGAGTAGTGAGTGGCTCTGTTTCTGATGGGGGCTGATGTATGGCAGTCTGCATGTGTGCCAGGGCTGGGAGAGGCCGTGTGTTGTTCTGGTTTCTCCATTTGCTGCCTCACTGTTGAGGGGACAAAAATGGGACCCCAGACATCTCTGCATTGAGTCCAGTCTCCATTGCTTCCATTAGAGTCTATACTCCAGCCTCATGGACCAACTCAGTGCTCTGTCTCACTTTCTCCCATTTCTCCATTTCAAAGATAAATTCTCAACTCCTGGGCTGAAAGCAGGACCAGGCCAAAGATTCTTCCTCCTCCTTTCTACCTTGTCCACAAACTCCCTCCCCAAAATTAAATACCCATTTGGGGTGAGGAGGACTAGCCCTGCTCCCCTTCAACTCTTACGAAGAGCTTGCTTTCCCACCCTTGCGTCCCCTCCTCAGGCCTTTCTTACCCTCAATGTACCCCAACCTCTGCAGGGAGAGGGGGGAGGGCATGAGGGAGAGGTAGGGGTCATGTCCAAATTTTTATTATTCCCTGAACCCTGACCTTGGCCTTCTATAGCTGAGCCTGGTGTGGGAAGAAGAGTCTCAGGCCTCAGCTCGCCAGATTGTGCAATAGACCAGCTGACAGGTGAGGCAGGCTCCTCCCCGCCCCCAGATAGCGTCAGCAATTTCAAAGGCAACATCTTCTAAGGCTGAATGTCTTGCCCTTGGGTGAAGCTCGGGCAGGGCTAAGCTAGTGGCTATAGATCCTCCTCCCTCATCTCTGCCTCAGCAAGCAACAGGGAGGCAAGGTGATGGGAGAGACAGGAGACCTGGGTTCTAGTCCAATATCTGCCAGTAAAGCATTCCTAGTCTATCCAAGTCTCCTCTCCATTTTTAATACAAGTGGGTGAAACTAGATGAACTTTAATGTCTTTTTCGCCTTTTAATGGTCCTTACACATTATCTACATCCCCCAAAACAATACTCTCTATCTCTCAGGCAAACCAATAGGCTCCATGGTGATGAGGGGCCTATCCCAAGCCACACACAGTTAGGCAGGGTGAAGAGGAATTGGAACTCAACTATTTAGGATCTTAATCCACTTAACTGCGTTGTTCGAGTCTAAACCTCACCTCAGGAGCTCCACCCCTCCTCTAAAGATACATGCGAGAGGGAGAATGTTCAAGGCCCAGGACAGCCCTCCTACCTGCTGCTGAGCTCACAGTCAGTGAGGAAGGGAGCCACAGAAGCTCATGACCAGGGATGCAAAAGGAAGCATAAAGGCCCAGTCAGATGTGAGACTGGCAGATGGAAAGGAATGGGTGCTAGGGATGCATTAGGATTAAAAAAAAAAAAAAATGGGTGCTAGGATAGCTTGTTTGTTCAGAAAACAATGTCCCAAGCATCACCCTGTTGTTGTCAGAGAAAAATGCCATATTATCTAAACATTCAATCAGTTTGGCTGGGAAAAGAAGCCATTACTTAGTGACAGATACAGTCTATGAGAAATAGGTTGGAAGCGGGCAGAACAGAGGGATGCCTCTCTCTCTGAATCATGAGAGGGAGGTGGTCTGTTCAGGCCTGCCACCTTGCTTCCCGATCCACCGTGCCTGTTGGAACCCCACAAAGATGGAGTTCAGAGGATCAATAACCTTGAGACCACAGTAGTGGCTAGGAGTTTCATCTTTCTATTTTTAAAATTTTGCAATACTTGATATAGTCAAAAGAATATATGCTATGATATGTAGTCACGTGCCTAATAATAAAACAAACACCTGTGACCCCCACCACCCCACTTAACCACAACACTACTCCCTGTGCTCAAAGATCTCAGCCCTTGCCTTAGCCAAAGGTGACTGCTATTCTAAATTTGTCCCACAATATTTTGCTTTTCTTTATATTTTTCTATACATAAAGCACCAAACACTAAATTTAGTTTTGGTTATTTTTAAATTTAACAAGAATGTATTTTGTGAATTACTTTTTTCACTCATAGTTCTCTAATTCATCCATGCTGAGATGTGTATAATTCATTCATTTACATTAGTATTTCATTGTGTAAATAAACCACAATTAATTAATTTATCCATTCTTTTATCCAAGGGCATTTGGATTCTTTCCAATTTTTTGCTGTTTTGATGTCTGTGTTTCCTAGAGCCCAAGTAGAAGAGTTTCTCTGGGATATACACCCTGAGGTAGAATTATTGGCTCAAATTGTTTTTCAGAATGAATGGATCAATTTATGTTCCACCCATCAGAGTTCCTATTGTGCCACATCCTCACCAAGACTTGAGATTGTTCTCCCACAACCCCTAACCTTGGGTACCTCTGCCAGTGACTCTGAGGTAGGCTCCCACCTTCCCCAGCCAGAGCCTATGGCTTTTTAATGCCCCAGTGAACATGCTGGGCTGTTTTTATGTACCTACAGTCATAATTAAATAACATTGGACACAGAAAGAGGAGGAAATGACAGTTTAGGGATAGACTAGGAAACTTAGTATCTTTCGATGTGACTATCAGAATCATCGGATCCTTTTAGAGAATAAAGGCAGATTTTTAAAAAAACTTTTTTCTTCTATTTTCTTTTTTAATATTTTTATTGGTTTCAGAGAGGAAGGGAGAGGGAAAGAGAGATAGAAACATCAATGATGAGAGAGAACCATTGATCGGCTGCCCCTGCGCGCCCCTCACCGGGGATCACGCCTGCAACCCGGGCACGTGCCCCTGACTGGAATCGAACCGGGGACCCTTCAGTCCGCAGGCTGATGCTCTATCCACTGAACCAAATGGCTAGAGTTCTTCTATTTTAAATTACAGTTAACATTCAATATTATTTTGTATTGTCTGAAGGCAGATTTGTTAGTTCTACCATAATCCAAAGCACACTGGAGCCTGGTCCCATAGGTTGACTGAAGTTGCCTAATTAATTTCCTTCCCTATCAACCCCAGCCCCGCCCCACTTGTTTCTCAGGTGAACACAATTTACCTGCCGCTACTCTCTCTTGAACTCTCTAATTCAGTATCTCTTCCAATGTGGTCCACCACCCATATGAGAGTCAGTCAGTTAGGGCAGTGGTCGGCAAACTCAGTCAACAGAGCCAAGTACCAACAGTACAACGATTGAAATTTCTTTTGAGAGCCAAATTTTTTAAACTTAAACTATATAGCTAGGTACATTGTTATTAACTTAATTAGGGTACTCCTAAGGCTTAGGTCGGAAGAGCCACACTCAAGGGGCCAAAGAGCCGCATGTGGCTCGCGAGTCGCAGTTTGCCGACCACGGAGTCAGGGTGCTTGTTAAAAATGCAGATTCTCTGCCGAAACCGGTTTGGCTCAGTGGATAGAGCGTCGGCCTGCGGACTGAGGGGTCCCGGGTTCGATTCCGGTCAAGGGCGTGTACCTGGGTTGCGGGCACATCCCCAGTGGGGGGTGTGCAGGAGGCAGCTGATCGATGTTTCTCTCTCATCGATGTTTCTAACTCTCTATCCCTCTCCCTTCCTCTCTGTAAAAAATCAATAAAATATATTTTTTAAAAAAATGCAGATTCTCTGACCCCCTCCTCAGACTGAATCTGACTCTGGGGTGCAGCCCTGGAACCTGATGCTTAACAAGTTCCCCAGATGATCCGTGTGCTCGCTGGTGTTTGGGAGCTGTTGCTCTAAGCACTGCCATTAGGGAGCTCAGGTCACCTCCAGGTACATTCAGACACTCTCCCAACAGTTCCCCATAAGGAACAAGTCGAATCCCATCTTCTCACGACCTTTCCCCTACTTCCACCATCTCCCCGCTCCCCCAGCAGGGATAGGAAGGCCACTTAAATCGTAGCATCTCTGTATACAAGATGTGCATCCCAGCACTGTTCACAGCAAAGAAAAACGAAACAGCTGCCTGCCCGTGAACTTCTGCTCCAATAATATAATGGTATATCTTTCCAACGGAATGCTCTGTAACTATTCAAAGTGACTTTTTGTTTTTTGTTATGCCAAGTGCTGAGGTCCTAGAAAGCCTCAGCGTATTGTTTGTGGATTCCAAAGAAATAACCCGGAGGACTGGCTGTGAAAGACATGGGTTTATTAGGACTTACGTGTGCACCTTTAGCCACCGACTGTGAAGTTTACTAGGTGCCACCAGTGAATTTGTCCCACTCAAGTCCCATCTGGTTTGTGGATGGGTCACACTGGTGGCGGCCTGCCGGTGCTATTGTTTTGTTGCCGTTGCTCAGAATTTCCCAAGGCTGAAAACAGAAAATCAGGGCATGCAGGGGGCGGGGGACGTGCCTGTGCACAAACTGTGAGAGATCAAAACTCTAGCTACTTACAATCCCGTTCACATCTAGAAGCAGTTTCTCTTTGGCCTTTCTTAGACTGAGTTGCTGGCCAGTTTCCCAAGCTCTCACAGTCCATTTACAGATGGCCTTCATTATATTTCCACAGGGTGGGAGGAAGAGTTAGAATATGAGAAGGAGCCCATGTTCCCATTTATCATATATTTTTATTATTGCATCTCCACTTCCTTCTTCCTTTCTTTTTTTAATTGATTTGAGAGGGGGGAGGGAAGCATCGATTGGCTGCCCCCTGCCGGCCCCCTAGCCAGGGATCAAACCCGAAACCTGGGTATGTGCCCTGACTGGGAATCAAACCCACCTTCTCATATATACAGTTTCACACTCCAACCAATTGAGCCACACTGTCCAGGGCATTTTTTTTTAATGTGCCCCAGGCATGAAACAGCTCTGGCCACCAACATTGTCATCAAGGTAGGATAAACTTAGGACAGTACGTCTGCCTTGCCCCTGACTGTTTTAAGAGCGACACCACCAATCAGGTGTCTCCTTGCCCATTGCCAGGGAATCTGTATCTCCGCTTTCACTCAATCTTTACAAAGTATGTTAAATTATACAGTTTCTACTTTTGTTTGAATTTTCTACATAAGTAGGCAGCTATGTATATAAAAGCCAAGCGACTGAAGGGCAGAATGATCAGGACGACCAGTGGCTATGACATGCACTGCAGCAGCCAACAGGCCAGATCGGGGGTGGGGCCAGCCAGCCAACCACTGGAGGCCCTCCCCCCTGCCGTCCCTGCCCCCGATCGACACCCCCACCCCACCCCAATCACTGAAGTGTGACCTTCAGTGATTCTAAGTAAGTAAACGCTCTCTAGCCTTCATAGACCGGGAACCTGAATGACGAGTGATCAGGTGGAAAACTGCTCACAGTCTGGACCGTCAGTCAGGTGTCCAGGAGAGGTGCCCAGCACAACCACCATCTTCCTGCATTCTCTCTCCACTGCTTACTACCAAAGAGAGCAGCCACATCACTCCACGGCCTCTCTTTAGAGGGCTTGTCAGCGGGGAACTAAACTGCATTACCTGTCTAGGGAGAGGCTTAGAAATGGAAGCTGTAAGTGTCTCTGACACTAAAGCGCCTTTGAAGCTTCAACTCATCCGAAAGCCAACAGCAAACATGTATACACCCTGCAAAGGTCTTTGACCCTAATAACTCCCCCTGGCCGGCCCTGCCCCCCAGTCGCCCCCTGCCCCGCCCCCCAATCAGGGGCAGGCGGCTGGACCCCACCGGTGCATGAATTCATGCCTCGGGCCTCTAGTTATCTTTATAATTGGAAAAACACAATGAAATACAAAATACAGAAACATCTAGAAGCATTTGCTGGATATTTTTAAAGGAGCTGGTTTAGATTATTCAACAAGTCCTGTAACAAATATCTTTAAATTATCAAAGGAAATTCTACAGGAAAATTTTCTAGATCTAAGGGCCTGAGTTTCCAGATTAAAAGAGCTCACCAAAAGGCTAGCAGAACAAACGAAAAAAAAAAAAAAAAAAAAAAAAGCAGATGTTTGTCATTAAATTCCAGAACACCAGGAATAAAAAGAAGATCGTAAGCACTTCCAAAGAGAAAACAGGAAAAACAGGCCAAATACAAAGTATCAAGAATCAGAGCGGTGTTTGGAACATTTGGGAAAAAGTAGTGAAATAGAGAGAAGCACACAGAAAACTAAGCAAGTAAAAATATGACAAATGATAATTTCAGGGAAACCAAACAGTTGTTCAAGAAAGAAAACATAATTAGAGTACTGAAGTCAGCATAATGTAATGCCTAGAATTGATCAAATGAAATTGGAGCATATGCATATTATTTAGAAATATGGTTAAAAACAAGGGAAAAAGTTAAAGGAATTGAAAGTAATTGCCTCTGGGGAATGGGACAGAGGTATGGCGAAAAGACTTGTATTTTGCCAGAGGCCTTGTAGCAGTGTTTTTTTAAGCTATGCACACTCATTATTTTTATAATAAAAGTTGGAACACACATACCCTGCTGATGGAATGTAAAATGATGAAGTCATTAATTTAAAAAGTTAAACATAGTGTTACCATATGACCTGGCAATTCCACTCTTACGAATATATTCAAGAGAATTGAAAACAAGTGTTCAAACAAAAACATGTACACGAATAGTTCACAATAGCCAAAAAACGGAAACAATCCAAATGTCCATCAACTGATGAATGGATAAGTAAAATGTGGTTTATATATCCTAAGTGGAATATTATTCAGCCATAAAAAGGAATGATTGATGCGTGGCCGCAGTAGTTGAACGTCAACCTGTTCTAATCCAAAATTGTTGAGACCTGTTGTTCTAATGCAAAATTGCTGATTGCGGACCAATAAGAGATGCATACAAATAACAACAAAGAACAAATTGGGGTGAGCACCTTAATAAAATGACAAACCAAGTACTATGGCGTTTCAAAGGAAGAAGAAGTCACATCTGGATGGAGGACTCAGGAAGTATGGGTGAAGTGGCAATTTGTGATGGAACATAAAGTATGTATAGGTTGTAGACAGTTGAAACAGTGGGATGGAGAAGAGGGGCAGCTTGAGGAGAGAGAGAAGGAGGGGGAGGCGAGGAGAGAGAGAGAGAGAGAACACAAAGAATGTTCAGGAACCAGAAGTACAGTGAGTTTGGCTGGAGGGTGGCTAAACATGGGAAGAAAAGAGTAGGACTCTGTTCTGCATGGTCTTGTATGCTAGGGTGAAGTCATATTAAATATAAATGGGAAGAGTCAATATTGTACAGATGCCGATTCTCTCAGAATTGATCTTTATATTTAATGTAATAACAATAAAACATCTCGAAAGGATTTTTGTAGAAAACTCAGTAAAATGGTTCCTGAGTTTATTTGGAAGCATAAACTTGTGAGAAGAGTTAGACAATAAAAAGCTACGGTGCCCTAGCCGGTTTGGCTCAGCGGATAGGGCGATGGCCTGCAGACCAAAGGGTCCCGGGTTTGATTCCAGTCAAGGGCAGGTACCACGGTTGCAAGCTCCTCGCCGGCCCAGGGCCTGGTTGGGGCATGTGCAGGAGGCAACCAATGGATGTGGTTCTCTCACATCGATGTTTCTGTCTTTCCCTCTCTCTTCCACTCTCTCTAAAACATCAATGAAAAATATCCTCAGGTAAAGATGAACAAAAAACAAAAACAAAAACAAAAATCTATGGTAATTAAAACAAATGTGTACATGTATAGAAATAGGCAGACAGATCAATGAAACAAGCCTAGAAATGAACCCAAGCATATATGGGAACTATAGAAATTACTAAGAAGACAATTCAAATTGATGGGTTAAAAACGGGTTCAAATGAAATAGGCCAGTCACAAAAAGGTAAATGCTGTATGATTCCACTTATATAAGCTATCTAAAATGGTCAAATTCATAGAAACACAAAGTGGAATTGTGATTACCAGGGCCTAGGAGGAGAGAGACAAGGGGAATTGTTGTTTAATGGATATAGAGTTTTGGTTTTGCAAGTTGAAAGTTCTGGAGATCTGTTTCACAACAATGTTCACAAAATTAACACTACTGAACTGTACAGTTCGAAATGTTTAAGATGCCCGGCCAGCATGGCTCAGTGGTTGAGTATCGACCTATGAACCAGGAGGTCATGGTTTGACTCCTGGTCAGGGCACATGCCCGGGTTGCTGGCTCTATCCCCAGTGTGGGGTGTGCAGGAGGCAGCCAATCAATGATTTTTTCTCATCATTGATGTTTCTCGCTCTCCCTTTCTGAAATCAATAAAAAATATATTTTTTTAAAAAATGGTTAAGACAGTAAACTTTATGTTATGTGTATTTTACTACAATAAAAACACCTTAAGGGTAGTGAAACATTCAGCTAGCCATTTAGAAAAGGTCCATACCTCACTAGATTCCAGACAGATTAGATATAACGATAGTGAATATTTAAAGAATGAACACCAATCCTCTTCATACTCTTCCCAAAATATTGAAGAGGAAGGAACACTTTCACACTCACTCTAGATTACCCTGAAACAAGAATCAGACAATGATACCACAAAAAAAGAAATCTATACCAATATCCCTTATTAATATTAATGCAAAATCCTCAACAAAATACTAGCAAACCGAATTCAACAGCATATTAAAATACAATATGACTAAGTGGGTCTACTCTTGGAATGCAAGGAAAGTTTAGCATATGAAAATCAATTAATATACCACATAAACCGAATGAAGGGGGAAAAACCAAATGTAGACAAAGCATTTGACAAAGTTAAGCACCATTTTCTGATAAAAACACTCAACAAACTAGGAACAGAAGGAAACTACCTCAAGATAATAAAGGCTATACAGAAATGAAAAGCCCCAGCTAATGGCATACTCAATGGTGAAAGACCAAAAGCTTTTTCTTTAAGATGAGCAGCAATAAGACAAGAATGCCTGCTTATGCCACTTCTGTTCAACAGAGTACTGGAAGTTCTAGCCAGATCAATTAGGCAAGGAAAAGAAAGAAAAAGCATCAAAATTGGAAAGGAAGAAGTAAAATTACCTCTGTTCACAGATGACATGATCTTATATGTAGAAAACCTCAAGGATTCCAACAAAAAGAGGTAGAATAAACAGATTCTGCAAGGTTGCAGGATGCAAAATCAATACACAAAAATCAGCTCCATTTACAATAGCATGGAAAAGTATAAGATACTTTTGAATACACAATAACCAAAGAGGTTTGTATAAGTTTGCTAGGGCTTCCACAACAAACTACCACAGACTAGGTAGCTTAAACAACAGAGATTTCTTTTCTCACAATTCTGGAGGCTTGGAAGGCCAAGATCCAGGCATCAGCAGGTCTGGTTTCTCCCGAGGTCTCTCCGTGGCTCCAGATGGGCATCTTCTTGCTGTGTCCTTTCTTGGCTACCCCTCTGCGTTGTCTGCGACCTAATCTCCTCTCCTCATAAGAACACCAGTCATACTGTACTAGGGACGACTCTGAAAACTTGACTTGGTCTTTTAAAATTCATTCAGTTTGGTACAGAGTGAACTCTTTTGATTTGAAGACTTGTATCTTTCTCAGCTTCAGGAAATTTCTTCCATTCTTTTTCTTTTCATCCTCATCCGAGGATATGCTTTCATTGATTTAACAGAAATAGGAAGGGAGAGGGAGAGAAAAAGAAAAGCATCAGTTTGAGAGAGAAACATGGATGGGCTGCCTGACCTGGGATCCAACTGCAACTTAGACATGTGCCGGGACCAGGAACCGCGACCTGGGCACGTAATAGACCTTTTTACGTCTATTGTAAAATGGGTAAACTAATGCTCACTCTACTTACCAGAGGGTAAAAATTAGTACAACCGCGTTGAAAAGAAAAATGAAATGTATTTCATAGTGCTTCCAGCTCCAGGCAGGTAAAGATACACAAAGAACGTGGACTTGATGTCATCTGGGTGTAAGACCTTGAGCAAACGATCCCCAGCTACTCTTTCCACCTCACAGTTTATCTGTGATGTTTAAATGAGACATCCCAGTAGAGAGACCTGTTGCACAACCAACGCTAATTGCCCGCCACCAAATCTAAAAGCCGTCTCCCCCGCCCCACTTCCATCCCTATATTTCCTGACCAGCCCCCGAGACTACGGCTTAGTAAGTCTAGAGTGAGGTCCAGAAAGCAATTAAAAAAAAAAAAATCTACATTTGTCAAAAGTTACCTAGCAGATTCTAATGCAGGTACCTCCACCAAGGACTCAGCTTGCTACCACGCCTCCTCCTCCCGCCCCGCCCCGCCCCGCCTTTTTTTTTTTTTTTTTTTTTTGTTAGAAGGCGCCGCTAACTCCAAGTCTCGCGACAGTTTATTCTTTCTTCAGACTCTACTACAGATCGCGCGAGGTGTTCATCGTCCAATCGCGAGGCTGGGTGGCTGCCCAAGATGGCGGCGCGCTGGGAGCGTAACATCTGCGTTTCTAGGAGCTTCGCGCTGCATATGGTTTGAGACTAGGGGTTAGAGGCCCGCTCCAGATTGGTGGTTTGGCTGGAACTTGGCCCGCAGAGGTAAGTCACTTACTTTCACGATGGTGACGAGTTCACTTAGCCCATGGATCACCCAGGTTCCTCATTCTCGGGTGCTGGACTCCGGGGGTCTAGGGAGAGAGACCCGATAGGGGTTGGGGTGTGTGTGGGGTGAGGAGTTGACTAATAGAACGGGGACCACGACTGAAGTAGGGAAGGCCCCCGGGACTGAGGAGGTTCGGAGAGATCGGAAACTGAGGCGGGAAGGCAAACCGAATGGCTAAGATGAAGTGTGGAGCAGTGGGAGAGATGGAGAGCGGGCCGTGGCGGGACTTGGAAGGAAAAGTCGGGTTTATGAAGGAAGGCAACAAGGAAAAAGGGAGATTGGGGCTGACGTGGGAGGAATTTGTTAAGAAGGGATTCGAAATTCTGAAAGCGACATCTAGATTGCGTTAAGGTGCGTGGTAGTGGAAGAAGATTATTTAAGGCTCCAGAGAAACCAAGGCAACAAGTAGCGTCAGGGTTCGACTGCTTTGGTTTTTTTTTACGACCGACTCGGTCAGCCCGGAAGAAAAAGCCCCAACCTTAGGACTGAGCCTCTTTGGGAGTCAAGATGGGCGACTCTTCACCCGAATGAGGTGCTGTGTTTCCGAGAGAAGAGTCACACACCAGGGTTTTCAGTCAGCGAGTACCGAGTGCTTGCTCTCCCAGGACCGGATTGCCTAGTTTGCTGCTGGGAAATCGCGTGAACAAGACAGACGAAAGATTTTCCCTCATGAAGCTCACTGGCATGGCAGATTTAAAAAAGAAAAAAAGGGGAAAAAAGGGAAATATATGGAATGTATGGAATGCCAAATGGGCAAGTTCTGTGTAGAAGTTCGAAGCAAGTAAGGGAAACCAGGAGTGCGTTCACTACTGCAGTTTTTAAGTAAAGATAGTAGGAAAGGCATCAGTGAGGTGACAGCTGATTCAGAGACCTGAACAAGGCCCGGGTATCTTGCATGGATGTGTTTCTGGTCGGAGAAAAGTCCACGCGGACCATGCAAACACGAAAGCCCTGAGGCAGGAGTATACCAGAATTGACAAACAGCAAGGAGGCCCCTGCAGCTAAGGGCAGGATGGGCCAGGAAGAGGAAAGTAGATTAGGTAAGACTTAGAGAGAAGGAGGTGACCATGCTGATGGCGGGTGAGAGGTGACACTGAGCTAAATTGAGGAACATGGTAGATTTAGCGGAGAGCCCGTTGCCTGTATGAGGAGCTTGGTTCGCAAAGAAGTGGCTTTATTGACTCATTCTGTTCTGACCAAAAAGGTTGAGTAAGGTAGGAAATGAATTGAATCTGCCATATGTGAACGAAAAAGGGTCTATGCAGTAAACCTGACAGGCTCATGGGGGCCACATGGCAGGCCTGATAAGCTCAGTCACCAAAATAACCACACACCATGGTCTGATCATAATAAATCCCAATTGGCCAGGTCATAGTGGGTAGTTACATCCCAGGCCTGTAGCTCTCTTTGCAAAGGTCAGTCTTTATCTTCAATGAGCCCTGTCCATTGGTCTTACGCATTTAGGATAACATACCTTTAAAATGTCAGAGTGAATGAAGGAAAATGAAAATGCCTGTATGTCTGGAGCACAGTGATGGAAGGGGGAAGTGGCAACAAATGAGGCTGGAGGGAAAGGCAAGGCGTAAATCAGCGGTTCTCAACCTGTGGGTCGCGACCCCTTTGACGGTCAAATGACCCTTTCACAGGGGTCACCTAAGACCATCCTGCATATCAGATATTTACATTACGATTCATAACAGTAGCAACATTACAGTTATGAAGTAGCAACGAAAATAATTTTATGGTTGGGTCACAACATGAGGAACTGTATTTATTTATTTATTTATTTTTTTAAACATTTTTTTTAATATATTTTATTGATTTTTTACAGAGAGGAAGGGAGAGAGATAGTCAGAAACATCGATGAGAGAGAAACATCGACCAGCCGCCTCCTGCACATCCCCCACCGGGGATGTGCCCGCAACCCAGGTACATGCCCTTGACCGGAATCGAACCTGGGACCTTTCAGTCCACAGGCCAACGCTCTATCCACTGAGCCAAACCGGTTTCGGCGAGGAACTGTATTTAAAGGGCCAGAAGGTTGAGAACCACTGGCCTAGACGATCTATACCAGTGATGGCGAACCATTTGAGCTCAGCATGTCAGCATTTTGAAAAACCCTAACTTAACTTTGGTGCCGTGTCACATATAGAAATTTTTTGATATTTGCAACCATAGTAAAACAAAGATTTATATTTTTGACATTTATTTTATATATTTAAAGGCCATTTAACAAAGAAATATCAACCAAAAAAATAAGTTCGCGTGTCACCTTTGACACGCGTGTCATAGGTTCGCCATCACTGAATACCTTGTTAATAATTTTGGACTTTATCAGCCTAATAGCTTTAGGAAGCCACTGAGGGGATTTAGCAAAGAATATTCAGATTTGTGTGGGATGGGATAGAGAAGACTTGTCTGCTATGTGAAAAGTGGACTGCAGGGGCAAGATCGGTTATAGAGAGATCAGTTTCCGTAATCCAAGAAAGATGATAATGACCTGGGTTAGTAATGTGTAGTTGTGAAGGGTGAAAAATTATCAGGAAATAATGAGGAGATAGAGAATGTTCAGGACATGGTGTGTTTGGAATTGGGGAGGTGGGGTGGAGAAGATACTAAAGATTTCTGGATTGTGCACCAGAAGAAAGATCGTGGTGTCATTCAGTGAAATAGGGAAGGTCAGATGAGGGCCATTTGGGGGTGGGTAGAAGTTATTTAACTTTGGACATGTTGTGCATGAAATACTTTTGAACCATTCAAATGAGAAGTCTAGCGGGCAATTGGATATATGATTTGGAAAGGTCTGGGGTGAAGACAGTTCTTTTTTGAAAATGGTTGTTAAGTTTGCAGGGTAGAAAGCTGTCAAAAAACATTTCTGAAATAGAGTGAACAGATTTACGACTATGTAAAATTACATCTCAAACAAAGCTTGCAAAGAAAAGGTGCTTGTTGCTAGGGGATATGGCTTAATAGGGGATATGGCCTAACCGGGAGATCAAGGAAGGAAAGACATTCCTGAAGAAGAGATGCTTGAAGTGTGATAGTAAGGGTGTGATAGTAAGGATGAGTGGGAATTCATCAGGTGAGGTGGGGTGGGAGGAGATGGGGGGGGGAGACATTATAGACCAGCGATTTTTAATTGATGTGCCACGAGAATTTTTAAAACATGTAATACCTGACTATTTAGGTTAAAAAAAAAAAAAGGCAACAGCCCACACAGCAATAGCTGTCCTCTGTGAATAAATACGTAAATAAATTTTTGTCAGATCAGTAAAAAATGTAATAGGTTTTTTGGTGTACTGCAGAATTTTAGTAATTAGTTTAAGTGCCATGAGATGAAAAAGGTTGGAATCGCTCTCATAGACAAGGAGTAGAGTAATCTGTGTAAAGATCCAATTGCCAGAGTGGAGGAATAGAAGAATGAGCTCAGGGGTGTGTGAGAGAGACTTAAGCTGAGAGTGAAGAAATAGGTGAATCCACACCAGGCTGGACCTAATTTGTATGCTGAAGTGAGGTTTTTTGTTTTTATCCTAAGAGTAAGGTTTTGAGCAAGTGGGCATACGAGGAGGATGTAATGAGGTTTGTGTTTAGAAATGATCACTGCGGCCCTAACCGGTTTGGCTCAGTGGATAGAGCGTCGGCCTGCGGACTGAAGGGTCCCGGGTTCGATTCCGGTCAGGGGCATGTGCCTTGGTTGCGGGCGCATCCCCAGTGGGGGGTGTGCAGGAGGCAGCTGATCGATGTTTCTCTCTCATTGATGTTTCTGGCTCTCTATCCCTCTCCCTTCCTCTCTGTGAAAAATCAATAAAATATATTTTAAAAAAAGAAAAAAAAAGAAATGATCACTGCAAAGTGGAAAAAAGAATGGAGAGAATAAAAGTGGAGTCAGGGAGACCAATTCAGAGACTGCTATAGCAATCTAGGTAACTTGTATTTGGCTTATATTGATGGAAACGGAAAAATTGATGGATTTGGGAGATTTTTAGTAGATTAAATCCACATGACTGTTATTTCTTGGAATATGAGAGGGATAGAGAGCTATCAGGTGACTCCTAGGTTTCTGGCTTACATAATACTGTTTAGATGAATGCTCATTATAAAAAAGAGTGGAAAATGCAGAATGGTATAAAGAAAAAAGAAAAATCACCTACCATGCAGAGATATGTAGTATTCTAAAATATTTTTTAAATTACCAACTACTTAGAGATTTACTAAACCACTGGCTTTTCTTCTAGTTTTAATTTATTGCTATAAATACATTCACTTTTTTCCTCTTTATAATCTGGTAGAAGACAAATTATGTTTGTTTTCATTTGGTTTTAGCTACCTAGAAGTGACAAGGCTGACATTTATAAAGGAAGTTGGAATAGAAGATAATTTTTGAAACTTAAGTGATTTTTGGTACACTACAAATTATCAGTCCATGCAAGGCTACTGTAAAATTAACCTCTGATTATAATATTCTTGGCTGTAGATTATAGTACCTTCTGCTACTTTGATATTTTTAAAGGCATAATTTCCAATTTTCTTTCCTTGGTTAAAAAAAAAAAAGATTCATCATATGCTGTGTATATTATTGTGACAAAATATATATAACAAAATTTATCATTTTAACCACTTTTAAGTATACTATTCAGTGACGTTAAATATATTCAGTGTTGTGCGACCATCAACACTATGCATTTCTAGAAGTTTTTAATCCTAAACAGAAACCGCGTACCCATTAAAGAATGACTCATCATTTCTCCCTCTCCCAAACCCACAGAAAAATCTATTCTACTCTACCTGTATGAATTTTCCTAATCTTGGTACCTCATATAAATGGGATAATACAATATTTAACATAATACAATACCCCTTTTGGATGTGGCTTGTTACCCTTGTTTTTAAAATTTGTCCATGCTTAGCATGTATCAGAATTTCATTCTTTTTTATGGTTAAACTAGAGGCCCGGTGCACGGATTCATGCCCTGGTGGGGTCCCTTAGCCTGCTCTGTGCCCTCCTGCAATCCGGGACCCCTCGGGGGATGTCGGACTGCTGAGATCCGGCTGAAACCGGTAGTCCAACATTCCCCGAGGGATAAAGTAGTGTGTGAAGCGGCAGGCGGCTGGGGAGGAACCTGGACCTGGCACTGGGCTGCTCACCCTCATCCTGGCCCTGTGGACCCTGCCTCTGCTGCTTGATAGCGCTGCCACAGAGGCAGGAGAGGCTCCCAGCGCTCGCCAGCCGTGAGCCCAGCATTGGCACCAGTCAGTCAGTCAGTCAGCTGAGCAGCCCTCACTGTGAGAATGCACTGACCACCAGGGGGCAGCTCCTGCATTGAGTGTCTGCCCCCTGGTGGTCAGTACGTGTCATAGCGACCAAACAGCCTACTGGTTGAGAGGTCACTTAGGGTTTTATATATATATAGGAAGCCTAGTGCATGAAATTCATGCACTCCAGGGGAGAGGGTCCCCTCTCAGCCTGGCCTGCGCCCTCTTGCAGTCCGGGACCCCATGGGGAGTCGGCCTAAGCCGTCAGTCGGACATCCTTAGCACTGCCACGGAGGCAGGAGAAGCTCTCACCACTGCCACTGTACTCACCAGCCATGAGCCCGGCTTCTGGCTGAGCAGTGCTCCCCCTGTGGGAGCACACTGAACACCAGGGGGCAGCTCCTGCATTGAGTGTCTGCCCCCTGGTGGTCAGTGCACATCATAGTGACCAGTTGTTCCACTGTTCGGTTGATTTGCATATTAGCCTTTTATTATATAGGACTAGAGGCCCAGTGCACAGATTCGTGCACGGATGGTGCCTGGCTGCCGCACCCCAATTGGGGCCAATTGAGGCCAGCTGGCTCGGGAGAGAAGATGTGAGAGGTGGGCTGCTGGGGGAAGGGGTCAGGCGAGGTGCCCGGCCAGCCCTGCCCCAATTTGGCCAGTTGGCAGGCTGCAGTGAGCATCACAGAGATCAGTCATTCTGGTCATTTTAGTCACTTGGCTTTTATATATATAGATATAGATAATATTCCATTGTATGCATATACCACATTCTATTTATTCATCTCTACAGTGGGGCCTTGACTTATGAGTTTAATTCATTCCGTGATGGAGCTCATTAACTCGAATTACTCTGTCAACTCAGAGCAAAAAATGGGCCAAGAGACGGCTTGTATCTCGGAAAAACTTGTTAGTCAGGACACTCGTAAGTCAAGGCCCCACTGTGTATGGATATTTGGGGTTGTTTCCACCTTTTGGCTGTTGTGAATATGATGCTATGAACATTGGTAAACAAATATATATTTGTTTTTAGTTTTTTTGCGCATACTTTGGATTGGAAATGCTGGATCTTATGGTGGTTCTGTTTTTTAACTTTTTAAAGAACCACCAAATTGTTTTCCATAGTAGTTGTACCGTTTTATGTTCCCACCTGCAATACATGAGGGCTCTAATTTTTTCATATCCTTTCCAACATTTATTATTTTCTTCTAAAAATTTTTAAATAATTGCCAGCCATCATAATGGGTAAAGTGGTATCTTATTGTGGTTTTGATTTGCATTTCTCTAATGACAGATCATGATGAGCATCATTCATATTCTTATTTGTTATATACATTTAAAAAATATATCTTCTACTTTCTCACTTGATTGGTAAGGATGTGTTGACTGTAACTGTTGACTTGGCAACCATAGGTTTTCCCCATTAATATATTTTTAAACTAAATATGTTCGTTTTTTTCCTTTTTTTTCTTTTTAAAGATGGCTCTGAGTAAATCAATGCATGCAAGAAATAGATACAAGGACAAACCTCCTGACTTTGCATATCTGGCATCCAAATATCCAGATTTTAAGCAACATATTCATATAAATCTGAATGGAAGAGTGAGGTAGGTAACAGATGAAGAATTCTGGATACTGTATTATTCTAGTGTAATCTGAATGGATACAGTGTAGTGGAAAGTGTACTGGACTGATAGTAGACCTGAATACTAATCCTAGACATTTTATTAAACATCTTATCTGACCTTGGACAAATTACGTAACGCTTTGGATTTCAACTTTTAACCTATAAGGTGAGAGGATTGGACCAAATGTTTTTTAGTTTCCATCTTTAAAAAAAACAAAACCCTCTAAATGTCCAAATTATTACTTACCCATCAGAGATCCCGGAGTAACTGCAGAAACCTTAAAATTGTGCTCTGAAACTTGGTAGCTGGTGCGCTGGCTAGTGTGGCTCAGTTGGTTGGACATTGTCCCGTGCATGCAAAAGTTGCTGGTTTGATTCCCAGTCAGGGCACATGCCCAGGTTGTGGGGTCAATCCGTGATAGGGGACGTTCAGGAAGCAATCGATTGATGTTTCTCTCTCTCTCTCTCTGTCTCTCTCCCTCTCCCTTCCTCTCTCTGTAAAGATCAATTTTTAAAAATCTAAAAAAATAAAATCAAACTTGGTGGCTGGTGAGCGTCTAAAGTCTTTTTTTTTTTTTTAAGTGTGTTATTTTGAGGTAGGAATATAATAGCCATGATATCAAAACTGTGATTTCACAGATATTATTACTTAGGATGTCACTACATTTAAGTTAAAAAGTTGATTTTAAAAAATTGAGAAAATAGTATGACTGCTTCAGGAAATGACTAAGATTATAATAATGGTATGGGAGATTATAATAACTAATGTGTATGATATACCCTTGAGAAGGAAACGTTTGATTGCATTCCTAAACTCTATGGGAGTTACAGAGTGGATGGAAATTCCAAGTCAGCCTGGGGAAAGGTGTGGTGATTTAGCTATGGGTGCCGGAGAAGGAGGAAGAGGATTTTTGTGGAGAAGAGACAAGGTAAGGAATAATAGGATCATTGCGCTGATCTCTTCCTTTCTCTTAGCAGTCTTCTTATGACTTTAGAAACAGAGGTCCTAGGGCAGGACTTAACCTGGGGACCAAGATACCTTAGAAATCATATAAAAGTATTTAAAAATATATTTATGTTCATTTTTCTGGGAAATAATCCTTAGTTTTCATTTGTCTACTTCATTCAGTAAAAAGTTGACTCACAGCCCCAATTATTAATGCTTGTACTACTTAATATTTATTGATTGACCATTCTGTGCTAAGTTCTAGAAGAGCCACAATAAATAAGAATGACAAGCGGTTGTGTGTTACCTGCTGTTGAGTTGGCTCTGATTCCTGGTAACCCTATGAATGAGTGATGTCCACAATGTCCTGTCCTTAACAAGCCCTGCTCAACTCCACAGATTCACTTCTCTGACATTTTAGAGTCAGTCCATCTCATATTTGGTCTCCTCTTTTCCTGCCCAGCAGTATTGTCTTTTCCAGAGAACCTTGCCTCTCGCGATGTGCCCAGAGTAGGACAGCTTCAATTTTGTCGTTTTTGCTTCCAGCGATGTTTCAGGCTTAACTTGCTCTAGGACCCACTTGTTCATCTTTCTGTTGGTCCAGGGCCTTTAGAGCTTTCCTCTAACACCATATTTCAAATGAATCAATTTTTTTCTGTCCAACTTTCACATCCATACATAGTAATTGGGAATACGAGGGTGTAGTCTCTAATGACACATTTTGCTCTTGGTGATCTTTCCTAATTCTTCCATTTCTGCCCTTTTGAGTCTCAGTCTTCTCTTGATTTCTTGGCTACAGTCTCCATTTGAATTGATGACTGAACCAATATAAGCAAAATCTTTTTTTTTTTTTTTTTTTATAAGCAAAATCTTTAACAATTCCAGGGTCTTCTTTCAAAGTTAAAGTTATGTATTTCTTCTACAGTTTTTCGTCTTGATGTTCAAATACAGTCTTGCTTTGGCACTTTCTTCTTTCGTTTTCATTGGAAGTTGTTTCAAATCATTGCTACTTTCTGCCAGTAAGATGGTGTCGTCTGCACATCTTAAGTTATTCATAGTACTTCTACCAATTTTCACTCCTCCCCCTGAGTCTGGCCCAGTTTTTCATATATGTTTTGCCTACAGATTAGAATAGGAAAAGACAAAAAAAAACTATCTTTGCAGTTTACACACCAGTGGGGAAGGTGGACAAATAAACAAACAATTAACCTTGTTTGCCTCAGTGTGTCAGAATATGTGGGGTGTGCAGTGGAATCACATAAAAGGGAAATCTGACCTCAGCTTTGGGATTTAGAGAATCATTTGAAAGAGAAGTGGTATCTTAGTTGAGTTCTGAAGAATGAGTAGAAGTTAGCCAGGTAGAAAGAAGAATATCACAGACTTAAGGAGCAGCATGTGCAAAGAGCACTGAGTAGTAGGGGTACTGCAAAGTTGAACATGCCTAAAATGTGGTGGACAAGTGACCGGAGATAGGGCTGGGGAGGATTATGTTTGTCCTTTATAAGGCCTAGTGAGGAGTTTGGAATTTATCTTAAGGACATGGTGTGGAGAGTTCTAGTGTCTTTAGAGTTACCCATCCCTGTTCTTATTCACTAAAGTTTTAAAGTAGGGGAATAACATATTCAGAATTGTGCTTAGGCGGATGTATTCCAGGAGTATTGTGGAGGATGGATTGCAGGGGAAATTAAGACTGGAGGTACAGAGAAGTAAGTAGAAAATGGTTTTAATAATCCAGATTAGATACATTAGTGGCCTAACTAGGTAGAGGTAGTAGGTATAGAGATTACTGGATGGATTTGAGAGAAATTCATGGATAGAATAGCAGGACATGTTGGAAATTAAGAAGTAGGAGCTCAGTATGGTGTTTAGGATTTCAAATTAGCAAGAGGATAGGTAGTAGTGCCATTTGCTGAAGAAGGGACAAGGGGAAATGAGCTGATTTGGGGGAGGTGATGTTTTCAGTTTCCAGCATATAGAATATGAGAAGTCTCTGGGATATTCAAGTGGAGTATTTCGTAGGCAATTGAGAACAGAAGTCTGAAGGACACCAGTAATGGGGTGTTACTAGTGAAGGTCCTGGTCTTTTTTTTTTTTTTTTTACAGAGAGGAAGGGAGAGAGATAGTTAGAAACATCGATGAGAGAGAAACATTGATCAGCTGCCTCCTGCACATCTCCTACTGGGGATGTGCCCGCAACCCAGGTACATGCCCTTGACCAGAATTGAACCCGGGACCCTTCAGTCCGCAGGCCGACGCTCTATCCACTGAGCCAAACCGGTTTCGGCGGTCCTGGGTCTTTGAACTGAATGCTAAAGGATGAATAGGAGTAGAGGGAAGAATTCCAAGTATAGAGAACAGAATTTTGTGAAAGGTATGTTAAGTTTGGAGACTTGCGTGTAGATAGGGCTAAAGTGAATATAGGATAGCAGATTGGGGAAGAAAAGATGAGACTAAAAGGAAAACAGAACAAGTCACAAAGAGCCTTTCGTAGCATACAAATAGAATGGCCTTGATTGCTTAGGCATTGAGGAACCAGAAGAGGATTTTTAAGATGGTTAGATTTTGTAAATGATTTAAGATTTTTTTTTTTTTTTAAATCATTCAGGCCCAGCTGGTGTCGCTTAGTGGTTGAGCATCAACCTATGAACCAGGAGGTCCCGGTTTGATTCCAAGTCAGGGCACATGCCCGGGTTGTGGACTCAATCCATAGGCTGCTGATCAGTGATTCTTTCTCATCAAAGATGTTTCTATCTTTCCCCCTCCTTTCCTCTCTGAAATCAATAAGAAATATTTAAAAAAAAATCAGTTAGAGCAGACCAAACAGATCTGTTAACACATTTCTGAATAGACATTCAATAAATATTTGTTCAGTCATGAGAATAATTTCTCTATAAAATCTATTTTCCATTTACCTAAGTCATACCTAAAATAAAATTACACATAAATGAAAAAGGGATAGGCAAATAAGAGTTCCTTCCAAATCTGCAAAATTAAAATACAAGGCAAAAAAGCATGAAATTGGAAAAGGTGCTTGTTTATATTAATAAAAGAAATAATTTTCAATGAAAATTTTAAAATGAAGACTTTTAGCGTTTTAAAAAATACAGCAGAAATATCTTTTAAAAAGTGACAATTTGGAGACATTTCTCTTTGTATTTCTAACCAAATAGAAATACTTGGTTAGCAGTGCTGTTAACTATTAATCAGACATTATCTTAGTTAATATCAAAACAATATATATATATTTTTAAATATATTTTATTGATTTTTTACAGAGAGGAAGGGAGAGAGAGATAGAGAGCTAGAAACATCGATGAGAGAGAAACATCGATCAGCTGCCTCCTGCACATCTCCCACTGGGGATGTGCCCGCAACCCTGGTACATGCCCTTGACCGGAATTGAACCTGAGACCCTTCAGTCCGCAGGCCGATGCTCTATCCACTGAGCCAAACCGGTTTCGGCCAAAACAATATTTTGATTAATACCAAACAGTGTTTGGTTAATACTGTAACCAAAAATAAACTCCAGAGTATCCGTGAATGCTTCGAAGACAATTAGATAAAAATACTGTTTTTTAATCCTCACCCGAGGTTATTTTTCCATTGATCATTTTAGAGAGGTTGGAAGAGAGAGGGAAAGACAGAAACATTGATGTGAGAGAAACACATTGATTGGTTGCCTTCTGCACACAACCCTACTGGGGCTGGCAAACCTGCAACCAAGGTATGAGGTATGGGGCCCTTGAACAGGAATCCCTGGGCCAACACTCTAACCACTGAGAAAACTGGCCAGGGCTTTTTTCCCCTTTTTATTGAATTTATTGGGGTGACACTGGTTAACAAAATTATAGAGATTTCAGGTCTGTACACTGTATTGTGTGTTCACCCCAAGTCAAATCTCCATCCATCACCACTTATCCCCCCTATATCCTCCTAAAACTACAAAATGAACGCATATTTTATTACTAGAGGCCCGGTGCACGAATTTGTGCACAGGCAGGCCCCTCGGGGTGGCCTGCAGAGATCTGGCCCCCGCTTGTGCCCCCAGCCTCGCAGCCCTGCAGCCCCGCAGCCCTGCCTGGCATCCCGGCTTGGCATGGTACCGCGCCTTCACCTGCTTCACCATCCTGCCTGTGGGGCGATTGATGGGAGCCGGGCCCCCCACCCAGCTCCCTCAGTGCCTGGGAGCCTGGCAGTGGCCCCGCCCCCTGCTGCCACTGCTGGTCGCTGGCTGTGGGGCAATTGGATCCCCACTCGCACCGCCTTGACCTGGCGCTGCTCCCTCACCTGCTCCACCATCCCGCCGTGGTCCTGCTCTCATTGGGGCCCATCAGGGCCAGCAGCATCTCCACTGCCGCCCACTGCCAGCACTGTGTCACCGACGCCTGCCATATTCTGTGCCACCCCCTGGTGGTCAGCGCACATCATAGTGAGCTGTGAAACGACCACCCAAGGGGACAATTTGCATATTAGGTTTTTATTATATAGGATTTAAAAAATTTTTTATTTTATCATTATTTTTCTATATGAATGCATTTTTTTAAAAAAATAACTTGTATAGACTTATAACACTAAGAGGTGACTTAGAACATTTTCTGGCTTAGTCTGCTGCTTTCCTTATTGCGTTATAATATTAGGGAGAAAAAGAAAATTATATTTTATAGATAACTTGGTTATTGTCTACCTGAAAATACATTTGAGAATTACTTAAAAAATAAACAAGATTGCTGAATGAAATATGCATATAAATATTTAAAACATAAAACATTTATAAGAATCCTATCTAATAAAAGAGAAACATGGGAATTAGCCGTACATCCGCTCCCATTGGCTAATCAGGTCGATATGCAAATTAACTGCCAGCCAAGATGGCGGCCGGCAGCCAGGCAGCTTGAAGCGAACATGAGGCTTGCTTGCTTGCTTCAGTGACGGAGGACTCCAACATTCCCCGCCTGCCGCTGCCGGCCTCTGAGCTTGCAGTTTGAAACATTGTTACAAATATAGAAGCTAAACAAAACCCCAGAAACCTACTTTCAGCCAGCCGGGATCTCAGAGCTGGAGTTGAAACAGTGTTTCGATTATAGAACCCAAACAAACCAGATACCTGCTTTCAGCAGCAGAGGCCTAAGAGCTGGAGCCAAGCCTCAGAGCTAAAGCTGGCCCAGAATAAAAAAAGAAAAAGAAAAAAAGAAGTGGTTGGGAGCTTCAGTCACCCGCCAGCCTGAAAACAGCCCTCAGCTCCTCACCCAGACTGGCCAGGCACCCCAGTGGGGTGCGACCAGCTGCAAACAGCCATCATCCCCTCATCCAGGCTGGCCAGGCATCCCAGTGGGGACCCCCACCCTGGTCCAGGACACCCTTCAGGGCAAACCAGCCGGCACCCACCCGTGCACCAGGCCTCTATCCTATATAGTAAAAGGGTAATATGCCTCCCAGCACCGGGATCAGTGGAGCCGTGAGGCCTCCCAGCACCGGGATCAGCGGAGCCACAAGGCCTCCCGGCACTGGGATCAGCATGACGGGGCAGCGCTCAAACCCCCTGATCGCCCTGCGGCTCTGTGTATGACAGGGGGCGGGGCCACAACCTCCCTATCCTCCCTGCTCTGTTCGTGACGGGACGGTACACCAACCCCCTGATCAGCCCTGCTCTGTGCCTGATAGGGGGGAGCTCCCCAACCCCCTGATCGCCCTGCAGCTCTGTGTGTGACAGGGTGCGGCGTCCTAATCCCCTGATCGGCCCTGCTGTGTGTGACAGGGTAGAGCCATAACCTCCCCATCGGCCCTGCCCTGAGTGTGACAGTGGCGGTGCCCCAACCCCCTGATCGGCCCTGCTCTGTGGGTGATAGAGGGCAGCGCCCCAACCGCCCCCCACGGGCCCTGCTCTGTGTGTGACGGGGTAGAGCCATAACCTCCCCATCAGCCCTGCCCTGAGTGTGACAGGGTGCGGTGCCCGAACTCCCCTATTGGCCCTACTCTGTGAGTGACAGCGGGGAGCTCCTCAATCCCCTGATAGGCCCTGCTCTGTGCGTGACAGGGGGGAGCTCTCCAAGCCCCTGATCGACCCTGCTCTGTGCGTGACGGTACAGATCCCCAAACCCCCTGATGGGCCCTGCTCTGTGAGTGACAGGGGGCAGCGCCCCAACCCCCCTGATTGGCCCTGCTCTGTGCGTGACGGGGTGGCGCCGCAACCTCCCCATCGACCCTGCCTTGAGTGTTACAGGGGGCGGTGCCCCAACCCCCCAATCGGCCCTACCCTGAGCATGACTGAGGGTGGCATCACAACCTCCCGATCCGCCCTGCTCTGTGCATGACAGGGGGCGGCGCCCCAACTCCCCAAACGGCCCTGCTCTGAGCCCGACCAGGGGCTGCACCAAGGGATTGGGCCTGCCCTCTGCCACCCAGGAGCAGGCCTAAGTCAGAAGTTCGTTATCTCCCGAGGGGTCCTAGACTGCGAGAGGGCACAGGCTGGGCTGAGGGACTCCCCCCCACCCCCCACCCCAGTGCACAAATTTTTTTGCACCGGGCCTCTAGTCTATAATAATAAAAGCGTAATATGCTGATTAGACCCGACATCCTTCTGGACGACCTTCCAGACAAAGCCGTGGCGGCGGGGGCCAAGTCAGAGGCAGCCGCCATAGTGGTGGGGGCCAAGCCCCTTGCACAAATTTTGTGCATCGAACCTCTAGTTTTACATAAAAGAAAATTGAAAGTTTTCCAAATACTAGTTAGAAAATATAGTTGCAATAAAAGATTCCATTTACATTAGCAAAGGGAAATAGATTTAGCAAGAAATATGTAAAGATTATGTAAAACAACAGAATTACTATCAGGCCTGTGGACTGAAGGGTCCTGGGTTCGATTCCAGTCAAGGGCACATGCCTGGGTTGTGGGCTCAAACCCCAGTTGGGGGCATGCAGGAAGCAGCCAATCAATGATTCTCTAATCATTGATGTTTTTATCTCCCTTTCTTTATGAAATCAATAAAAATACATATTAAATGAAATACATATCATTTCATTCGATATTTGCCCTCAATTTGTTGACTGTTGCCAGTTTTGTACCATAAACTTAAACTTTATGTATCCCTATTAAAAGAAAGTCTAGTAGTACTTTTAGATAAATTTTCTTTATTCAAAGCTTAGTCTGGCTTCACCCATTATTTCAAATCAGTTAAATCTGAAAAGGAGTGAAAATTGAGTTATCAGCAGTTAAAAGTGTGTATACATTTTTGTGTGACACCCTGTATTTGAAGATGTTTATCCTAAGGCTGTTATAACAAGGAAAATTGGAAATAATCTACATACCAGTGTGTAGGTTCTTAGAATGATGAGGTTCTGTACCCTGGAATGCCATGTAGCCTTTTTATAAAACATTATACTTTTGTTTCAAACTAAAACTAAAATATCTGCATTGATATGTTGTGCATTGAAAGGGACTGAAAGGTTATGAGCCGGGATGTTCAGAGTGGTTGTTTTGTAATAGGGAAAAGTAACTTACTTTTTTTTTTTTTTTCCCCCCTCAGGAAAAAACCAAATTTGTCTATGAAGGGATGGGAAAAGGGTGAGGCAAGTTTGAGGAGAACTTCCTCATCGCTTTAAAGATAGGAGCAACATGAGCTTATTTATTAGTTGGCCATATAATATATTTAGGAGGGTAGGTGTAGGAGAGAGGGGTTGTACTTTTTTAATTTTTAAATGCAAATGACCTTGTTGCTCTGAGACATCATTCTCCATCCTGCTTACTTAGGTAGGAGACTTTGATGATTTTCGGCTTTGATAGAATAGTCTTTATTTTTATAATGTTTTTTAAATTAACTCCATGAGATATAAGAAAAAGAATGGCCAAAATATAAACCCACCAAATGATGGGAAAGGAATATCAGACAAAACATTAGATGGATTGAAGTGTCATTTGTTTGTTCAACTCTGAAGTGGTCTCGTAAGGGATGCAGGGTGTGGTATAGGAAGAATGGGCATTCTTAGTCATCCTAAGGACCAGTGTTAAGGGTACCACTAACCAGCTGTGAGGTTTTAGATAATATTCTTAGCTTTACTGAGATTGAATTTTCTCATCGAAAAAAGAGGGATAAAAGGCCATACTTTGTTTTTAATATATTTTTATTGATTTCAGAAAGGAAGGGAGAGGGAGAGAGAGAGAGAAACATCAATGATGAGAGAGAACCATTGATTGGCTGCCTCCTATATGCCCCCCACTGGGCATCGAGCCTGCAACCTGGGCATGTGCCCCCCACCAGAATCAAACCTGGGACCCTTCAGTCCGCAGGTGGACGCTCTATTCACTGAGCCAAGCTGGCTAGGGCAAAGGCCATACTTTGGATGGTTGTCACACAGGTTAGTAATAATGCATGCAAAGTGACTGGCACATTATACTCAGTAAATGACAGGTACTTTTATCATTATTAAGCCTGGTATAATTGATAAGGTGACGAGGATTGCTGGTGTGATTGATATCACTCTGTTTTTCTTCCTTGCATCTCTCACTGCTTTGTTATAATAATTTCTGACCATTGCAGTTAGATTTCAGTTTGTGCTTTTTATAGTTACCAGCCCCCATAGGGACATTTTGCAATTTACTTGAGCCCTGTCAGTTGAGTTTGAATAGAGTGTGACACTTAACTGTTTTGTTTTTAAATCAAAGACCTAGAATTGAGGGGCTTTGTCATATCTTGTGACTATACCATTTTTAGCATCTCAGTGAAGATCTAATGAATTGAAATCAATGTTGGAGTAAAATTGGAAGGCTTAGGCCTTTGTTGTTACATCAGGTTCAATGTTAGAATGATTGATATTTTAACCATGTGTCACAGAATGTATCCTTCCAAATGCTGTCTGTAATGGTAATACTGTATTCATCAGTATCTGTGCAGGAGTCATTCTGGGGAAATCTGACATGAGCCTGTTGACAATAGGCTATTTTGTGAAGCTGGGCGTGTTAAACAAACAACAAAGACTGATAGAATAAATTGCTAATTTCCACGTGAGAGCTAATTTTAGTTCCTATGATTTCAGAAACGAGAATGAAAAAGATCTTGCCTATGTTCAGGATTATTTTAATGTCCCAGAGTGCTAAAGTGACCTAGATATTTAACTAGTAAAGTCGGGTGACTAGACTTTGTCCTACAAAAAGATTTCCAACCCTGAGATTAGTGTCTGTATTTTCTTAGAAGAAAATGAACACTTGTTGTTTTTTTTAAAAAGTCTAAGAAGCAACTCTTGATTTTTCAGCTTTCTTTCCTCAATTAGACTAGCCTCTGCTTGATGTATTTTGCTTTTTGGAGATTAGCTTATTAATAAATTGTATGCTCTAGTCCATCAAAGTGAATACATATATATATACATATATACGTATATACACACATATATATACATATATAGAGAGAGTAGCAGAACTGTTTCTATAAACAATTGTTTGAAGACACTAAGAAAAAATTACATTGCTGTTTCTTTGCTCCAGATGTTTGATGAAGCTATGTAATAATGCTCAAGCTGGAGCACTATTTTTTTGGTGATTGCTGTCACGCGGGAAATGTTCCTGTTTGGTCTCCAACAGACTTGTCCTCCTTTCATGGAAACAAAGTACTCTGGAACCAAGGACCTGTTTTCCTTTTTTGAAATTGTTTTTTATTGTACAGACATTTTAGAGCCCTTAATGGGAAAGGACAGAAATATATTCTTCCTAACTACATTTATAATGGTAATGTTACAGACATAAAAGAAAAATGTCACAATTCTTCTACCATAAAAATCTATTTGTGTTTAAGCCCTTGTCCTTATATAGTAATTTTTGTGGTTGTAATTTTGATACAGATACAATCATAGGACTTATTTTTACCACCGCTTGATGACATTATATTATAAACATTTTCCATATAGTTACAAAACACTATTATGAAGGTGATACTATATGAAATGTATTTAGATAATATAAAAATATGAGGAGAATGAAAGTCTTCATTCCTACTCATTTACCCAACCGTTATACATACAGGGCCTTTTTTACTTGGTTTTTGTTTTATTTTTACAAGAATGTTATCATAATGTACATATATGCTTTTACTTAAACTTGTGGCTTTTTGTTTTTAAATCAAGGAATCCTCTTCATACAAGAATATGTGAATCAGCCCAGTCTTAGTCCTTTCAATGACTGCAGAGTATTCTCTTGTGTGGATGTATTATAACTTTTTCAATCAACTCACTGTTGTTTACTTTTAGGTCATTCCTAAATTTTTTGTAATACAGAACAGATTTATTTAACTGTTTCTCTTACTGTTGGTCTTTTTTTTCTCTATTTTCTTTTTTCCCATCACCATTTTTTTAAAATATATTTTTATTGATTTTTTACAGAGAGGAAGGGAGAGGGATAGAGAGTTAGAAACATCGATGAGAGAGAAACATCGATCAACTGCCTCCTGCACACCTCCCACTGGGGATGTGCCTGCAACCAAGGTACATGCCCTTGACCGGAATCGAACCTGGGACCCTTCAGTCCGCAGGCTGACGCTCTATCCACTGAACCAAACCGGTCAGGGCTCCCATCACCATTTATTCCCTCTATGCCAGTGGTTCTCAACCTTCCTAATGCTGCGACCCTTTAATACAATTTCTCATGTTGTGGTGACCCCCAATTTCATTGTTACAAATTGAACATAATTAAAGCATAGTGATTAATCACAAAAACAATATGTAATTATATATGTGTTTTCCGATGGTCTTAGGCGACCCCTGTGAAAGGGTCGTTCAACCCCCAAAGGGGTCGCGACCCACAGGTTGAGAACCCCTGCTCTATGCCCTCTTCCATCTCCATTCCTCCTGCCCCCCCCCCCCCACACACACCCTCCCCTCAGGACTTCTTTTTTTTTTTTTTTAAGTTTTACTGAATTTAGGGTAAGTCATTGGGTTTTGTTAGAAAATTGATATACTGTTAACTGTATTGGAAAGGATAAGGAGGTGCTTGGATGACCAAGTTTTTTTTTCTTATCGTTTGCTCTAGCTAGCTTGGGGATCTACGTGTAAGAGATTAATCCAGGTAGTTTATTAATATTTTGCAAGTAGGATTTTAGGTTCTTTGGTTAATTTAGGGTTATCAATAATGGTCATTATCATTTTCAGTATTTCAGGATCTTTGCTTTTGTATGTTACTATCTAATTGCTTATTTAACCGATGGAGATGTTAATGGTTTTTGGGTTTTTTTATTCTTAAACTCAGTTGTAGAGAAGAATGAGTTGGTGGAAAACACAATAGAAGGCCATGAGTTTGGCTTTTGGTTCTGTTCAACAACCAAATATTACTACTACTATTATATTCTAATTCAGTGAAATACTCCATCTCTGCTCTGGATCTCATATCTTTCCCTCATCTCAGGAACTTTACACAGCTCAGTTTTCCTTCTCTTAAATATTTAATCCCTGTCAACTAACTTCTTCCCTTTGACTTTTTAAAAAATATATATTTTTATTGATTTCAGAGAAGAAGGGAGAGAGAGAGAGATAGAAACATCAATGATGAGAGAATCATTGATCGGCTGCCTCCTGCACACCCCCTATTGGGAATCAAGTCAGCAACCCAGGTATTTTTCCTGACTGGGAATTGAACCATGACTTCCTGGTTCATAGGTCGATGCTCAACCACTGAGCCACACTGGACGGGCCCCAATTTTATTTAAATGCCAGTACAAAATAACATTCAGAAGTTGCGGGACAGTAAGTCAATATATGCTACTCTTAGGTAATATTGTTCAAATTTATTTTATAATGTATATAGGTTAAGTTTTTCACTAGGAAAATTCTGAGATTTGACACTTTAGATTTTAAGGCTTTGAACATAGATATTATATTGGTATATACTTATGTATGTTTAGCAATGAAGTTTAGAAGTAGATTAAGCCTCTATTATAGAATAAAGAATGTGAATTTAGCCCAGGTAGCTCAGTTGGTTAGAGTGTCATCTTGAAACACCAAGGTTGTGGGTTCGATCCCAGTCAGAGCACATACAGGAGTCAACAATGAATGCATAAATAAATGGAACAAGTCTTTTTTTTCCCTCTCTGTTTCCCTCTCTCTTCTCTCCCCTCTCTTCCCCCCTCTCTAGAATCAATCAATTAAAAATAAAAAAAGAATGTGAATTTATTTGAATGCTGTAGTATGATACTCAGATGTGTAAACTTTCCATGTGTAAAAATGGACTCTCATTGCTTGTTGTGTGATTTTTATTTATATGAAGTATCCACAAAAGGCAAATCTATGGAGACAAAGTACATTAGTGGTTGCCTAGATCTGAGGGTAGAAACAAGGAATGACTTGCAAATAGGCATAAGGCTTCTTTTTGGGGCTGGTGGAAGTGTTCTAAAATTGGATTATGGGGATGGTTGCGCAACTTTGTGAATATGCTAAAAACTATTGAATTGTATACTCTAGGTGAATTTTATTGTATGCAAATTGTACCTCAGTAAAGTTGCTAAAAATAGTCAAATTTTAAATTTGATGTAATATTTGTTATATTTAAGTATCATATTCTATTTTCATTATTAAACATTTTTTCTGCTTTCTACTTTTAAGTTTAATTTTCAAAGAATGTGCTAATGTCAAATCATGTTAATTGATAATAGTAAAAATGGCCAGCATTTCTAAAATAATTAGTATGTACTGGGCATTATGCTAAGTACTTTTCAAGATTATCTCTCAGAAACACTATGATATATGTATCATTATCCCTATTTTACAGTCAAGGAAACATGTCCTCAACTTGTCCTAAGTCACATAGCTAGGTAAGGAGTCAATCAGACAGGAATTGGAATAGAGACATTTATCTTTTATCTTTCATGTGTGAAAATGCAGTGTCATTGATGGGAATTTATACTATCATTTGTAAACTGTGTGTTAAACACCCTTGTGTGGATATTCTACACCAAGCATGTCAAACTCAAAGGCTAACACGGGCCAAATAAACAAGGTTTAAGTTGCCAAAACCGGTTTGGCTCAGTGGATAGAGCGTCGGCCTGCGGACTGAAGGGTCCCAGGTTCGATTCCGGTCAAGGGCATGTACCTGGGTTGCGGGCACATCCCCTGTGGGGGATGTGCAGGAGGTGGCTGATCGATGTTTCTCTCTCATCGATGTTTCTGACTCTCTATCTCTCTCCCTTCCTCTCTGTCAAAAATCAATAAAATATATTTTAAAAAAAACAAAAAAAAAACAAACAAGGTTTAAGTTTATGTGGGCCGCAAAAAAACAAAAGCTTCAATTTTCATAGAAACGTAGGTTTATTTCGATAGAGACATGCTGAATACAAAGGGCTGAAATAAATGAGTAATTGTTGGCATAAAAGAATAGAACCTTTTAATAAAAATTAATATTTTTTCTTGAACATTAACTTACCAGACACTGAATAACTGCACAAGTTAATAAGCGTAACTCAAATAAACCTGTTTTTCTTGTTCTCCGAAAGCGAAATATTTCGTGTTGCGCACACCAAACAAGTCAGCCCCAGACTGGATGACATGGCAGTTGGCTGCTAAAATATTCGCTGGTAGAATTAGTGGAGAGAAATGGTGCGCCTGCATGTAAGGCGCGTAAGGGAAATGAATGCAACTTGATTATAGTAATCAGTCATTAGTGAATGTTGTAGTTTGTTATTAATAACTAGAGGCCCAATGCATGAAATTCATGCAAGAGTAGGCCTTCCTTCCCCTGGCTGCCTGCACCGGCTCCCCTCTAGCACCCAGGACCCTGGGCTTCCCTCTGGGCCATCAACAGGTACCCGGGACCCGGGCTTCCCTTGCAGCCCTGGCTTCATCCGGAAGGATGTCCAGTCTAATTATCATATTATGCTTTTATTATTATAGATAATGTATAACCGGATATTGTAAAAATTAAGTTATGAAATTTTTATTAAAACGTTTCTTACATACCATCATATTGGCTGGGCCACTAAAATATTCGTTGTGGGCCACATGTGGCCCGGGAGCCATGAGTTTGACATGCTTGCTCTATACAGCTATTTATGTGTGATATATTAGGAAATTCAAGTGGGTGTTCAGTATTGCCTGGCTGCCATAGAGCTTGTACAACATATTGAATCTTATTAATCTGTTTTACTTCTTTTTCTCCACCCCACAGTCTTAATTTTAAAGATCCCGAAGCAGTCAGAGCTCTGACTTGTACTCTCCTAAGGGAAGATTTTGGACTTTCTATTGATATTCCATTGGAGAGACTAATTCCCACAGTTCCCTTGAGACTCAACTATATTCATTGGGTAGAAGATCTGATTGGTCATCATGACTCTGACAAAAGTACTCTCCGAAGAGGAATTGACATAGGTATGTGGTTTCAAATTCTTCTTTTGACTACATGTAAGTCTTATAAAATTTTCAAGGTTGAATTCTTTATAAACTTCTCATGTATTATGTGAAAGAACCTGACTATGGATATTACTGCTCTCATTTGCTACATGTGGGCTTTTCTGCCATTAATTCCTTTTGAGCAACAAATAGGGAGCAAATGGGTAAGAGAGGCAAAATGAGTGAGGCTCTTGTTTTCTTAGCTTTTCAGATTACCATGTTGGTATCTGTGTCTACTGGGTATTATTTTTACTCTGAATTATTTGATATTAGTAACAGAATCTCCATATTGTGATTTTTGTGATAATGGCCAGTTGATAAAAGATTGTGTAGGTCTGAATACTTTCAAGAACCTCTTGGTTATTTGTAGAGTATTTAATACAGAAATTAAAGATGGGGAAAATCATGAGTCAAAGTAAGATATTCTCTTAATTGCAAATATCTACAATGGAGAAAACTGTTCAATTTGATTCATTTAGGAGAGCAAGTGGATATACAAAAGGAAATGAAGCCAAGGTATATTTAGCAATTATAAATGTGTTATATGTTTGTAATGGCTAACGTTTTTATGTTTCTCCCATGATGGCATTTAAAAATTTTTTTAATCCTCACCTAGGATATTTTTTCCATTGATTTCTAGAGAGAGTGGAAGGGAGGAAGGAAGAGGGGGAAGAGAGAAAAAAACATCAACGTGAGAGAGACACATCCATTGGTTGCCTCCTGCACACACCCCTACCGGGGCTGGGGAACCTGCAACCCGAGGTACGTGCACTTGACCAGGAATTGAACCCAAGACCCTTTGGCATTTTATATTAAGGAAGAACAGTCTCAGCCATTTTAAGTCAACAAACGAGAGTGCATGACCAAAGAGATAATCTTACCTGACAATCACCTATTTTAGTACTAACTACTCCATGCATGTACTGCTTATCCACAGCGAGAGTAATTCCAAAACTATTTCCCATAAAGAGATTTTCAACTTTTCCTTCTGAATGGCTGATTTCTACAGTGCCATTTAAAAAATAACATACCATGAGTCAAGAGAAAAAGACAGGTTTTTAAGAATCTCTTTTTAAAAAGATAGTTAAACAGAAAAAGAGATAGTTATATTTTAACTTGGAAAAATAATATATAGAACTTGAATAATTTAAAAAAGAAAAGGAAAGATCTGATTATATTACTAAATACTGTCAGGAACAACTAATACCTGTTCATGCGAACCATTGAAACTTATTTTACTCTTTCTTCTTTTAGTCACTACATGAGGTCCTAGGGCTGATGCTCTAACCATCGAGCCAAAACAGCCAGGGTTGTTGTTGTGTTTTTAATTTTTAACTACACGTTCACTTACCTGATTGATTAATGTCTTTCTCTACCATCAGCTTGCAAAGTGCAGAGCCTGTTACCTTTTTGCTTACTATAATAACCAAGGACTAAAAACGGTCTGTTGCTTAGTAGTAGGTATCCAGTTAATAATTCGTTGGATATTGATAAGTGATTCTTTCAACTTTAAAAAATCTGAACACCCCATATAAGCTAAGCCCTATATAAAAATAATGGGGTTTAACAAAAGCTTCTGCCCTTTTATGTTCATGGCTGATGGGTTATAGAAAGCTTAAAAGGCTTGAGAGCCTATTTGGTACTAATTTATTTTAATTATGCCCTAAACCTTCTAAAATAACACTTGGGGATATAGGAGGTTAATGGATTTTAGCTTTTCATAAGGGGCACTGGTGCTGAAATCACATTCATTCTAATTAGGGTTCTATATAAATTCTTCCCCCAGACTCCATCAGTTTGCTCTAATTCCATGATTATACACTTTCCATTTTTATTTATCGTTACAAGATTTTTTTACCATTTAAGAATGTCATTCAGCTTTCTGAGGGGATTAGGGTTTTAAGAATTGAGAAACTTGATTTTTTTGGCAAAGGACAGGACTTTTACCTCGTTATCGTTGGGCAACTGAAGGAAAGTGGGTTTTTTTGTTTGTTTTTTTTGTTTTTGCTTTTAAATAAAATTGAAATATGAAGAGAGAGACAGTTGTATGAGAATCAAGAGCTTGGGGATATATGTGGTCTGAATTTTTTTCCCCCGGCAGAGATGAAAGTGCTGCTTGAAATTTCTTATTCTGCGTGACTCTCTTACCACAGTGGCTAGAAGGGGTAATAACTGTGGCTTCTGAGAGGAGCTTGAGGACCCTTTACCATCCTTTCCCTCACCACATCACATGTCCCCAAGGAGGTGTTGGTCCAGAAGCATCAGGGCCTGGATGTTATTCAGTAAACATGATAGGAAGTTAGCAATCACTATGACTGTCAAAAGAGCTTAAATGTTCTGGCCATCAGTTTTCGTGTTTTTTTACTAGACTGTTCAAAATACTTAATGAGGAAGCTGTAAGATGAGCCTGGGTTTCCTCTGGGTTAGGAGGAGTTCTAGCCTCCACTCTTCCTGTGCCAGGATATGACCAGAGGAAAACAGGCCTGGGGTGGCTGGTATGGGCTAACTTCTTAGGCCTTTGGGAGAAACACTGGCTTTTTTTTCTCTTTAAGATCTTATTGGCCAAGATTAGTCAGTGGTTGTAAAAACAATATTTGAGATTAGTGTATAGTTAGAAGTTCTACATACAAATTTAGGACCAAACCCTGGGTGTCAAAGAATTATCTTTGCCTGGAATATTTGCCTATGAATGTCCCCTTGAAATTTTGGTGGTCAAGCCAGTGATTGATGTGTTTTTTGTTTTTATAAGATGTATTTTTTTTAAATATATTTTTATTGATTTCAGAGAGGAAGGGTGAAGGAGAGAGAGAGAAACATCAATGATGAGAGAGAATCATTGATTGGCTGCCTCCTGCACGCCCCACACAGGGGATCGAGCTTTCAACCCTGACATGTGCCTTGATCGGGAATTGAATCGTGACCTCCTGGTTCATAGGTTGATACTCAACAACTGAGCCGTGTTGGCTGGGTGATGTTTTTGATCTGGATCAAATATGTTTCCATGTCTCCACATCTAAGATATAAATTTTCTCTTTAAATTTTTTCCCCCTTTTAATTCTGGTTTCCTTCAAGTAACAATTCACAGATATGTGGGGAACTGGGGGAGGGGGTTAACACATTGTTTGCTGGTAGTTTTTATCTTGCGCTAACAGGTGGCGGGGCCATTTTTGCAGTTGAATAGATTGATTACCATTATACCTGGAAGTACATACATAATTCACCATTGTATGTGTTAGAGACCCAAATTTTGTCCTTTGGAATTCGTATATCTGCATGTTAGCATCCCTTTAGAGCAATAAAAAAGTATAAAAATAAACGTATTTATACGTTACCCGCATTCTGCCGCTAGTCTATAAAAAACGTATTAATACGTGTCCCGCGCTCTACTACCAGTCAACGTAAAACGTATAAATACGTTTCCTGCATACAATGTGTTAATATAAAATTTCTGTGCCTTACGTAATTTTTTCTACTTTTGGGGAATAGGGTGTGCTTTCATCTATTTTAGTACTGTGGTGATTTAACAATTAGCATTGATTTCTTTTAAGAAAATAAAGATTTGTGTGAAATTTTAAATGAAGAGATTTTATAAAGCAAATTAAATTGTTTTGACAATTTTCAGTTAATCAGTCATGTATTCCTTGATCACCAGCCAATTATACATACTTCATTTTACATACAACAAACATACAAAAAAGAGGTTAGTAAGATTTCTATCCTCTAAGAAATTTGAATCTAATTATGGGATAAGACTAACACATGAAATAACTAGTGGCCCGGTGCACGATTCATGCACATTGAAAGGAAATTAATTAGAAGAAATATTTTAATATCGCTATTTGTCCTTTCTCTACAATAGAAGTGTCAAATTCACGATCGACAATGACAGATCGAAACACACACATGCGATTGGCACCAGCAAGAGCTTTATATGTATCCCGCATGTGCGAGTCAATGTTTATTTTTAAATTGCCATTGTGCGTCATATGTACTGGCCGGTTGAATGATCAGATGGACGGACGGTTGGTTACTTAGCCTTTTATATTTATTTATAGACTAGAGAACCCAGAAGCCACTGTCAAGGCTATAAGAATTCTAAGAATGGTGTTTTTGCTTATTATTCTCTCCCTAAGGTATATGCAATGTGTTTTGAATTTTTATTTTATTAGGTACTGGAGCATCCTGCATCTATCCTTTACTTGGAAGTACCTTAAATGGCTGGTATTTTCTTGCAACAGAAGTAGATGATATGTGCTTCAACTATGCAAAGAAAAATGTGGAACAGAATAACTTATCTGATCTTATAAAAGGTTAGCTCTACAGAATAAATATTCCTTTTAAGCTTTATTTTATTAACCTGTTTTTCTAATTTAACACATTCTTTTGCTTTAATATACAAACTTTGGTAATTTAAAAAATCTGGTACATTGTAATTGAATTTACTGTTTTGTTATCAGAATTAATTCAGAAAGAGGTATAGTAAATACAATCAAGCCTCATAATCTGTGGATTCTGTATTTGTGAATTTTCTACTTGCTAAAATTTGCCTACATGGGGTTATTTTTAACTCCAAAATCAATACTTGTGGTTTGGTGGTTATCCATAGACATGTGCAGAGCAGCAAAAAAATTTGGGTCACCCAACATGCATGTTCCCAGCTGAAGTTAAACAAGGTGATGCTCTGAGTTTCAGCTCTCAGACTGTAAACAAGTGTCCTTTTCATGGTCTGTTCAGTGCCATTTTCTTTGCACTTTTGTGCTTTTTCTTGGTGATTTTATTGTTTAAAATGGCCCTAAACATAGTGCTTAAGTCAGTGGTTCTCACCCTTCTGGCCTTTAAATACAGTTCCTCATGTTGTGATCCAACCATAAAATAACTTTTGTTGCTACTTCGTAACTGTAATATTGCTACTGTTATGAATCATAATGTAAATATCTGATATGCAGTATGGTCTTAGGCGACCCCTGTGAAAGGGTTGTTGACCGCCAAAGGAGTCACGACCCACAGGTTGACAACCGCTGGCTTCAGTGCTATCTAGTGTTCCTGAGTGCAAGAAGGCTGTGATATGCCTTGCAGAGAAAATATGTGTGTTAGATAAGCTTCGTTCAGACATGAGTTATAGTGCTATTGACCATGAGTTCAGTGTTAATGAATCAACAATATATATTAAATAAAGTACCTTTAAACAGAAACATAAAATAGGATATGTATTGATTGGTTGATGAAAATGTTGGACCTAACCTACCCTGTATTTCTCCCCAGAGCCAGTAGTTCAGTATTCACTAATTCAGTGGTTATGATGACTTTATAGAACATAAATATATGTTCAGGTACTGCAAATAATAGAATCAACTGTATATGAAGTAACCTGGTAACCAAGATTTTATTTATTTTTTAAAAATATTTTTATTGATTTTAGAGAAGAATGGAGAGGGAGAGAGAGAAACATCAATGATGAGAATCATTGACCGGCTGCCTCCTGCATGCCCCCTACTGGGGACCAACTTCAAAACCTGGCCTGTGCCATGACCGGGAATAGAACTGTGACTCTGGTTCATAGGTCAATGCTCAAACATTGAGCCACACCAGCCGGGTGTCTTTTATTTTGTTTTATTTTTTTATTTTATTTGTTTTAAATATATTTTATTGATTTTTTTACAGAGAGGAAGGGAGAGGGATAGAGAGTTAGAAACATCGATCAGCTGCCTCCTGCACACTCCCTACTGCGGTTGTGCCCGCAACCAAGGTACATGCCCTTGACCGGAATCAAACCTGGGACCCTTGAGTCCGCAGGCTGACGCTCTATCCACTGAGCCAAACTGGTTAGGGCTATTTTGTTTTATTTTTATTAATCACCAAGATTTTATTTTATTTTATTTTTTTATTTTTTTTAATCACCAAGATTTTAAAAGTAAGAAAACCCCACTGTTGATTAAATTACACCATCTTTTTTTTTAATTTCAGTACATGGAACTCTGTTACAAATAGTTGAATTCCCTTAATAATCCATTACTTTTTACGTTTGTGCTTATCCTATATAATAAAAGCATAATATGCAAATTGACCAAACCGCGAATGACCATTTGGCGGGGGGGGAGGGGCGGGGCGGGGCCGGCTAGCAGGTGGCGCCAGGCCAGCCAAGGCATGTGCCAGCAGGCAGAGGGAGAGGACCATGATGGGGAGAGGTGGCAGTGACCAGCGGCAGCGGAGGGGGGGGGTGAAGGAGGGGGCGGGGCTGTGCCGGACTGATTGGCTGCCCAGTTGCCTCCTGCAGAGGGAGGATGATGGGGGTGGCGCTGTACCCTGATCACCTGCCTAGTCGCCTCCTGCAGAGGGAGGCCAGCAGTGGTGGATTGATGGGGGCAGCACCATCACCTGATCGCCTACCCCTGATCACCTGCCTGGTTGCCTCCCACAGAGGGAGGCTGGCAGTGGCAGCAGTGGGCCTAAGCCATCAATAGGACATCCCCTGAGGGCTCCCGAACTGTGAGAGGGCACAGGCCAGGCTGAGGGACCACCCCCCCCCCACCTCAGTACACAAATTTTTGTGCACCGGGCCTCTAGTTTTATATATAAAGGGCTGGTGTTTATTTGTGTTCTTAATTTATTTAAGAGACTCCCATAAAGAGATTCCACAAAGTCAACTTATTATTGTAAGGGGAGATACTGAAGCCTGTATTACTGGCTTCTCCTAGAACAAATAATTCAGGAGATGGAACAAGGATGAAGCCATATTTTTATGACCGAGCCTCAGAAGTGACATCCTGTCTGTCACTTCATCATATTCTATTCAATAAAAACGAGTCAGTGAGTGCAACGTATACTTAAGGAGAGGGAAATCAAACTCCACCTTTTGAAGGGACTATTGTCACAGAATTTGTGGACATATTTGAAAACTACCACAGCATTAATATTGGTTAACAGTCCTATTTTTTTCCCTAGTTGTAAAAGTACCACAGAAGACACTTCTGATGGATGCTCTTAAAGAAGAATCTGAGATAATCTATGACTTTTGCATGTGCAATCCTCCCTTTTTTGCCAATCAGTTGGAAGCCAAGGTAAAATATCCTCTCCTTTAAAGTAATTGAATATTTATCTAAGTTTACCGTGCTTGCAAAAATAAGAGCAAAGAACAGCTTTTGTTTTGGAAGCTGTATCTGGATGCTTTTGTAATCAAGCACCTGAAAACCCAATTCAGATTGACTTTTAACAAGAAAGAAAATTTATTGGCTTATATATCTGAGAAATCCAGCAGTAGTGTCGACTTAATTTGATCAAGGGGATCATAATAGTATCAAAGCTAAGGCTCAGTTTTTCCAGGTTTCTCTTGGCTCTGACCTCGCCCTTGGTTGTTTTTGTTCTTAGTCTGCTTTACTTGTGGCAGAGTAATATTTGCAGAGGGGGAGAGAGTGGGGAGAGAGCTCTTTTCTTCCCCAGACCATTACACTTTTGGGTTTCTTCTGATTGGACCAATTTAGGTCACAATATAGTCCTGCATTGGGTTTATTGCCTTCAGGAGGAGCTTAACTGTTTTTACTGCCACCTATCATTTGATAGTAAACAAATATCCAATTTAATCTTTCTGACTTCAAATGAAAAATATATTTGCTTATGAATATGGAAAGATACATTGAATTAAAAACAAAGAACCTAATAAAATACGTATGAAATACGTATTTAACCTATTTTCTTTCATCTAGTATTTATTTTTGTATTATTTAATTATTGTGTTATTTTTCCATATGAACAACTGTAAACCTCCTTTTGCCTCACTTAACACTTGTTATTATTTATCTTAATTATGGCCATCCTAATGGGTATTAAGTGGTATCTCATTTTAATTTTGCTGTGCATTTCTCTGATAGCTAATGATATTGAAAATTTTTTCATGTGCTTATTGGCCGTTTGTGTATCTCCTTTGGAGAAATAACTATTCAGATCCTTTGCCCATTAAAAAATTGGGTTATTTTTTTATTATTGTAAGAATTCCTTGTGTATTCTAGATACAAGTCTCTTATTAGATATATTATTTGAAAAATATCCTTCCATTCTGTGGCTTGTCTTTCTTTTTAAGTATATTTTTATTGATTTCTGAAAGGAAGGGAGAGGGAGAGAGAGATAGAAACATCAATGATGTGAGAGAATCATTGATTGGCTGCCTCCTGCACGCCCCCTACTGGGGATTGAGCCTGCAACCTGGTCATGTACCCTTTACTGGAATTGAACCCAGGACCCTTCAGTCTGCAGACCGACACTCTATCAACAGAGCCAAACTGGCTAGGGCCTTCTTTACTTTCTTTTTTTGTTTCCTTTATTTTTATTATTTTTTCCTTTTTTTTTTATTGTTTAAAGTATTACACATATTAGTACATATATCTCCTTTGTTTTCCCCTATTGACCTTCCCCCAGGCTCCCCTACCCCCTGTCGCATGCCCTCATCCTCCTCCCCTCCCCCCCAGTGTCTTGTGTCCATTGGTTGTGCTTATATGCATGCATACAAGTCCTTCTGTTGATCTCTTTCCCCCCTCCACAACACTCCCCAGCCTTCCTGCTGTAATTTGACAGTCTGTTCGATGCTTTCCTTTTTTACTTTCTTGATGGTGTCCTTTGCAGATCAAAAGTTTTTAATGTTTAGGCAGTCGAGTTTATCTATTTTGTTGTTTTTGTTGTTGCTTGTGCTTTTGAAACCATTTAAGAAACCATTGCTTAAGCTAAGATCATGAAGATGTATTGTTATGTTTTCTTCTAAGAGTTTTAGCTTTTATATTAGACCTTAGATCCATTTGAGTTATTTTTTTTAATATGGTCTGAGGTGTAGGAGTGAATTAAATTTAAAAAGTAAAATCATGAAAGTACTAGAAGAAAACAAATATTTATCTAATCTTTGGTTGGAATATTTGCGGTACTGATATCAAGACAGAAAACATAAAAAAAAAGTGACAGAATTGAGTACATAAAAAGGTAAAATTTTTGTATGTCTAATCACAAAGATGGAAGGTAAAAGATTCTAGGAAGGAATATTTGCATGAATGCAGTTTTTAAAATGTAGTATTGGAATGATTATATGATTTTTAAATCCAAAAGCTAGCATGACATTTGGAAACTAAAATTTTGCCTAAGCATTCTTATTTAGAACTAGATTACAGTCAAAGATTTGGTCTTAAGGTGTAAAATTTTTTACCAGGGTTTTTTGTTGTTGTTCAGGGAGTAAACTCTCGAAATTCTCGAAGACCTCCACCTAGTTCGGTAAATACAGGAGGTATCACAGAGATCATGGCAGAAGGAGGCGAATTAGAGTTTGTTAAAAGGATCATCCATGACAGTTTACAACTTAAAAAAAGATTGCGGTAAGTTCGTTATTACAATATGGGAATATTTTCCTCCTGTGTAATTCCAAAGGAAACCATATCACTTAGAGTAAATGTAATCACAGTTTTCTAAAGAACAAACAAAAATTGAAAAGGTAGCACATCTAACAGTATGCAGAGACCGTGTTTCTAAGGATGCTCTCATGCCTTTAATTGATTTGTTTTTCCTGTAGTCATCTATACTACATGGATAGAAAGGAAGAAAATACCATATGATTGCATTGCTTTTATTTCGATACTGTGATGGAATAAAACAGATTCAAATATGGCTTTTGATTAGAAAACAGATGGGTTCAAATCTGCCCCATGAACCAGATAAATTTGTTGCTTAGTCCTTGAAGCAATTATATTCTTGGAATCAAGTCTCCCAAACAATGACAGATGTGAGGATATTGAGCTATCAAGAACTTAATGAAGGGAAACTGAGATGACTAACCAGTTCCAGAGGAGAGTTAAGGCTATTCCTTTTTAAAAGCTAATTATTTAGGGCAACACACCTGTTATTAAACAGCATAAGGTACTCAAAAAGAGCTATTTGTCTCACTTGAATTCTCACCCTGCTAAGTGTTGTTGAAATGATGGATAACGCAGTAGTTCAAAACTAAAAGGTTTTCAACCCTAGAATTTAGCTTTGGGACATAGAGAAGTTTTTGTTTGTTTTTTTAAATTGTGGTAAAATGTACATAACAAAATTTAACATCTTAACCGTTTTAAAAGTGTACAGTTCAGTAGTGTTAAGTACATTCATATTGTTGTGCAACTAATCTCCAGAACTCTTTCTTCTTGGAAAAGTAAAACTCTGTACACAAACAACAACTTCCCATTCCTCTCTCCTCCCAGCCTCTGGCAACCAGCATTCTACTTTTGATCTCTATGAATTTGACTCTTCTAGGTACCTTATATAAATAGAATCAGATAGTTTTTGTCCTTTTGTGACTGGCTTCTTTCACTTAGCATCATGTCCTCAGTGTCCATCCATGTTATAGAGTGTGTCAGAATTTCCTTTTTTAAAAAAAATATATTTTTACTGATTTCAGAGGGGAAGGGAGAGAGAGATAGAAACATCAATGGGAGAGAGAATCATTGATTGGCTGCTTCCTGCACGCCCCACACTGGAGATCGAGCCCACAACCCAGGCGTGCCCCCTGACCAGGAATTGAGCTGTGACTTCCTGGTTGGTAGGTCGGTGCTCAACCATTGAGCCACACTGGCTGGATTTTTTTTTTTTTTTTTTTTTTTTTAGAATTTCCTTTTTAAGGCTGAATAATATCCCATTGTATGTATATACTATTTTTTTTATTCCATTCATCTGTTGATGGGCAGTTGGGTTGCTTTGGCTATTGTGGATAATGTTATTATGAACAGGGTGTTCAAGTATCTCTTAATTCCCTGCTTTCACTTCCTTTGGGTATATTCCCAGAAGTTGAATTGCTGGATAGGGAAAAATTTTTTCTTTTTACTTTTTAGGATTTATAGGTATTTAAAGTGGCTTATTTTAGTAGAAGGCCAATTTCTTTTCTTTTTTTAAAATAGATTTTTATTGATTTCAGAGAGGAAGGAAGAAGGAGAGAGAAACAGAAACATCAGTAATGAGAGAGAATCTTTGATTGGCTGTCTTCCTGCATTCCCTACACTGGGGATGGAGCCTGAAATCCGGGCATGTGCCCTGACTGGGAATTGAACTGTGAACTCCTGGTTCATAGGTTCAGCCACTGAGCCATGTCTGCCGAGCTAAAAGGCCAGTTTCAAAATCAGATATCCTGATTTGTTAAATGTGAGTTTATTTAAATATTTATGAAAAGCAACTGGATTATTGGATGGTCTGCTATAGAAATTTATACATTATTAAAGCCAAAAGTTAATAAATTGTTTTTTTAAATTGATTTATTAAAAGATCCATGAGGGTATGTAGGAAAAAGAGACTTAAGTAATACTGAGCATTGGGAAGAGTCTGAGTAAGTAAAATAGACTTAAAGAAAGGTAGCAGAGTCTGAAACTCATGAAAAGAGGTAAGTAGGGCCATGTGGCCATTTCAGTATTTGTTATCTTTAGAGGGGACTGGTGCTAACCAGGAAAATGGGGAAGGTTATTTTCAGGAGGCTTTTAACCAGTCTATCATTATTATTCCCAAAGTTTCATTTGACCTACAAAAATACATTGTAAAGGAACACCATTCTTAGGGAGAGAAATTGGTCAGTATGTTTCAAGTCTGCCTGTACCTGGCTCTGGTAGCCCCCAAATTGAATGAAAGGTGTACATTTGCTAGGAAGGGTAACTTGCTAGAGCTTGTCATGTCTCTAGAGAGTTGACTATTTTGAGGTTGGTGTCACCTTATCTGGTTATGCTTTATTAAAAATGGGGTTCATGCCCTGACTGGTTTGGCTCAGTGGGTAGAGCGTCGACCTGCGGACTGAAGGGTCCCAGGTTCGATTCCAGTCAGGGGCATGTACCTTGGTTGCAGGCACATCCCAGTGGGGAGTGTGCAGGAGGCAGCTGATCGATGCTTCTCTCTCATCGATGTTTCTGGCTCTCTAGCCCTCTCCCTTCCTCTCTGTAAAAAATCAATAAAATATATATTTAAAAAAATAAATAAATAAATAAAAGCAGGGTTCAGCAGTCTTGTCTGCTGTTAGGACTCTGGCAAGTTGAGAGGAGGAATGATAATAGGAAGAATAGAGGAAATGAAGTGCTTTTGTTTTTGTTTTGTTAATCCTCACGAGAGGATATTTTTTTTATTGATTTTTATTTTTTTTAAAAAAATATATTTTTATTGATTTCAGAGAGGAAGGGAGAGAAAGAGAGAGATAGAAACTTCAATGATGAGAGGAAATCATTGATCGGCTGCCTCCTGCACACCCCCCACTGGGGACCAAGCCCACAACCCGGGCATGTGCCCCTGACCGGAATCGAACCCAAGACCCTTGAGTCCGCAAGCCGATGCTCTATACACTGAGCCAAACTGGCCAGGGCTCCAATGATTTTGAGAGAGTGGAAGGGAGAGGGGAGGAGAAGGATACATCAATTGGTTGTCTCCTGCATGCACCCCAAAGGGGCTAGGAATCAAACTTGTAACCCAGGTGTATGCCCTTGACCAGGAAGAGAACCTGAGACCCTCGGATGTACAGGCTGATGCTCTAACCATTTAACAACACAAGCCACGGCATGAAGTGCTTTTTTTAAAAAAACAAAAATAGAGCAATGTTTCTTGAAAGTATTTGAAAATATTGTTTATAATTTCACATGGTACCATGACAACTTTCACTTGTACATATTACCTGTTCATGTCCTCCCTCAACATTTTTATAGTTGATATGTTTATACTGCTATGCAATTCTCACATTTTAGGATGTTGTGGAAGCTGCATATTTTAAAGCTCTGAAAAGTAAGGGATTAAAACAAGTATTTTAACCCATCTGCTTCTTATCCCTCTAATTTATTTTCTTTTAGTTAGTAAAGTGCAGATCTAAGCAGAATTTGTAACATTATGGGGTGAAATAAGTTCAGTTTATTAGGCTGATCTCAGTGATGGCACTCAAGATACCTCACCTGTAGCAACTGCAGTTTTGTTTTGTATCTTAAGGAATTTTGCAGTTGGAAGGGTCTTGGGAGGTATATTCAGCCTCTTAGTTGTACAGATTAGAGACTTGGGACTTATACTAGTATGTCCTGATTCTGGTCCAGTCCTCTTTCCACCACCCATACAGTCTCTGCACCCAGCCTGCAATTGGACTTCTAGTTAGACAGCCTTCTCTTTATTTTAATTGGTATAATTTACATAAAACATTATTAGACAGCCCCTCTATCATTGATGATTTGCAGGTGCCTGTCATCCTTTCACTTTTTGTACCTATAATTTGAGCTTACTAGCATTTTATTTTTTAGACACTCACTCTACTAACTTTTTAAATAAATTAGCAGACTTTATCAGATTTCTCATGGCCTGAATTCACTCTGTCATTGGTTAGTCAGTCTATAGTTCATGCCCTTTATGGCAATGATTTTACAATTTTTCCAGGAATCCAAGATCTGTATCTAACACTTCCAACTTAATATTGCTCTCACCCAAGCTCCCTCTTTTTGCTTTTTCCTTTTCATTCTCTACCCCCTGCCAGATGATGGATACTTCTTATATTTCGGTATAATCCACATATTTGGTGATGGGCAATAAATTTAATAGTCTGGGCCTTTTGAAATGTGATTCTTTGACTTATATTTTAATTTTGTTTTCTCACTGGTAAAATCGGGTAACAATAACTACCTCAAAGGGTAGTCATAGAATTAAATGAGTATATATTTGATATAATTACTAATAATGAATATTAAATACCATTATTTTAACTCTTGACTGTTTTAGGACTCCAGTAGATTTAAATGCTAAGGTCCATGGTGTAGAAAGGAAATGTTACAACTACTTTATTATTTCATGTTAATGTAGAGTTTTCCCTCCTTTTCTGGTTTTTAGACTAGGTGCTAGTGTAAGTTATTGGGTGCTCTAAGTAATAGTGCAGGGAACAATTGTAGATTTTATAACATATTGTAGTTAATGCTCCAGCTGAAAGACTGTCCAGTTCTACTGTGAACTTTGACTTGCCTTTATAAAAGGGTAAGCCACTTTATTTTCCTTGTCTATAAGATTGGTGGGATACCTTTTATGGTACTAAATGTCAGAAGAACATAGGAGCCAGCTCAAACCAAATATAGGACAATATGAGTTCAGAATGAATAATGACAATAATGCCTTATAAGTCACTGCATAAAATAAGCAAGTAAAATGCATCAGGGGAATAGAGGAAATGTTCTTCATTACAGTAGAATGCCAACTAATAAATGTAGAAGGAATAATAAAGTTAGAAAAATCATTTTGTAATCGTTATAGTAATAATTGATTTGTGGAAGAATCAACAATGGAAAATTTGAAGAGTAACAGGACATTTACATAGTTTCAAAGCATCTCCCCACAGATTACTTATAATTACAAAGAGAAATATGGTAGCTTTACAGTGGAGAAAGCTGGGGGAATACCTGTTTGACCAGGTGATCACCTCCTGATGTGAGGTACCTAGAAGGGCACAGCAGCACCTCTCTGCTCATATATGTATGTACACGTATATAATTATAACCTGAATCTAACTACGAGGAAACGTTAAACCACCTCAAGGAATTTTGTAAGACAGCTCTTCAAAAATATTAAGGTTGTGAAAGTAAAAAATAGACCTAAACTGTTTCAGATTGAGAGACTAAAAAGACTTGACATGTAAATGAAATGCATGATCCTAGATTGGGTCTTGCATCAAGGGAGACATTACTGGGATAATTAGTGAAATTTGAATATAGACTGTATTCCAGATAATAATGTATGAGTATTAAATTTTCTCAATTTGATCATTGTTTTGTGGTTATAAAAGAAAATGTCCTTGTTTTAAAAAATGTTTCTGACTTTCAATCCCTTTCCCTTCCTCTGTAAAAGAATCAATAAAATATATTTTTTTAAAAATAAAATAAAAAATGTATATGCCAAAATATTTAGGATTAAAGGAACACAATGATGTCTGTTGCTCAGTCTCAAATGGCTTAGAAAAAGACACACACAGAGCAAGCAAATGGAGGAAAATGTTAATTGGTGAATCTGGTTGAAGAATATACTGGAATCATTTGTACTAATCTTGCAACTCCTGTACATTTGAAATTATTTCAAAATACTTTTTCTTTTCCTTTTTTTAAAGAGCTTGACCTTCAGTAGGGGGCATGCAGGAGGCAGCTGAACAATGTTTCTCTCTCATTGATGTTTCTATCTCCCTTCCTTCCTCTCTCTCTAAAGTCAATAAAAACAATAGCAGCATTATTTATAATAACTAAGATCTGGAAACAGCCCAAATGCCCATCAATTGATGAATGGATTAAAAAATGTACATTTACACTATGGAATACTATGCAGCTGTAAAAAGGAAAGATCTCTTAACCTTTGAGACAGCATGGAGGGACCTGGAGAGTATTATGCTAAGTGAAATAAGCCAGTTAGAGAAAGACAAGTATATGATCTCACTTATATTTGGAATCTAGTGAACAGAATAAACTGATGAACAACAAATATCCAGAGACATTGAAGTATGCAATAGACATGTGTATTTCAGAGGGAGGGGGGTGGAGTGGGCAGGAAGAGATTAACCAGTGAACTTATATGCACATATGCATAGCTCACGGATGAACAGACAATAGTTGGGGAAGGCCTGGAGAGGGGGAGGGAGGGGGGTAGAGGTAGTCAATGGGGGAGGAAGGGGAACATTTATAATACTTTCAACAATAAAGATAAAATTTTTAAAAAGTAATTTTTAAAAAAATATGTTTTTATTGATTTGAGAGAGAATGAGAGGAAGGGAGAAGGGAGAGAGAGAAACATTGATGAGAGGGAAACATCTATCAGCTGCCTCCTACACACACCCTACTGGGGATTGAGCCCACAACCCCGGCATGTGCCCTGACCAGGTATGGCACCTGCGACGCCTTGGTGCACAGGACCATGCTCAACTGAATGAACCACACTGGCCAGGGCTCAGAATACTTTTTTTGACACCTGCTGTTTCAGAGGAATTGCTAAATTCTATAAAGAGTAGAATGCTACTTTCATCATTAAAATAGTATAATGGGATCAAAGTCTCTTGGGTAACTAGATCTTTCTTTTGTTCATTTTTTTTTCTACTTGCATTTTGATTAGTTGTCACAGGATGCCTGTTGAGAGTAGCTAGGATCTATTAGAATTTTTAATACACCCAGTTACCTCTGCTTTTTCTATAATTCTTAACTGTTGCACAAAACAGTTAAGTGTATTGATGAGAGTAAATCTTAAAATATTTGTAGCGTAGTATTCACCTTACACCAAGGATTTACTTAAATTTTGGCGCTTTTTTTTTAAGCATGGTTATACAACCTGTTTTTTTTTTAATTTATTTTTAAAATATATCTATTGATTTCAGAGAGGAAGGGAGAGGTAGAGAGAGACAGAAACATCACTAAGAGACAATCATTGATCAGCTGCCTCCTGTAGACCCCACACTGGGGATCAAGCCCGCAACCAGGGCATGTGCCCCGATCGGAAATCAAACCGTGACTTCTTGGCTCATAGGTCCACACTCAACAACTGAGCCACGCTGGCCAGCCGGGCATTATTGGCTTTTCTTCATCTCCTGAGGAAATTTATAGTATCTTTGGTCTCTGTTTTAGCCTGTTTCTTGGCTTCTGGTGACTGTGATCTAATCTGTTAAGGAATGTTAATTTAAAAAGAAAGGTGTTAATTAACCTATTTTATACATTACTTTGTGAGTACTAATTGCTCTTAATTTATTTTTCTTCATCTTGTTCCTGACATACCAAAGGCTTTTAAATTCGTTTTTATTCTCCATTTATACACTGTCTTAAAGGGAGCATATTCTTTTTCATCCAAACATTTTAAAACCACCAAATGAAATTGATTATGCTCTAGGTAAATTTACCCAGGTTTTATGTTTAAAATAGTTTAGATAGAACAATTATTTCTTTGTATTTTCAAAGGGAAAAGGATTGATGAAACAAAAATAGAGGCAGTCACCTGTTGTTGAACTCACAAACAATGAAAACAAAATATTGGTTAATACTATACACTCTATTTCTAAAGCAATATAATAATATATCTCCTTAATCTGTAATTTCTCTTTTAAAATAATGTGGCCCTGACCTGTGTCGCTCAGTGGTTAGAGGGTTGGCCATTGCACCAGAGCAGGGGTCCTCAAACTGCGACCCGCGGGCCACGTGCGGCCCCCCGCTGAAAACATTTATCTTGCCCGCCGGGTGTTTTTGCTGCCGCTGCCTGTCCTGCTTAGCAGCCGACTCATCCCGGGCCTGCAGTGCACATGTGTGGAATGTCTGAGGGACAGTGAACTGGCCCCCTGTTTAAAAAGTTTGAGGACTTCTGCACCAAAGGGTCAAGGGTTCGATTCCCAGGCAAGAGCGCATGCTTGTGGGAGGCAGCTGATCCATATGTTTCTCTCACATTGATGTTTCTCTTTCTCCTCTCTCTCTATACCCTTCCTCCTCTTCCACTTGTTAAAAATCAATGGGAAAAATATCCTCACTCCTTGGGTGAGGTTTAAAAAGATAAATAATGTGCAGTTAGATGAATTTCAAATGACATAGGAGTAATTGTGATGCTTTAAAAAATGCAGTATCTATTGCTACTGTAACTAAACTGTTATAAACTAGAAAGAAATGTGCGAAACATTACTATATTAACTATTCTTTATGTATATTTGAAGGTATGAGATATATTACATTTAGAAATTTACATATACTTATATGTTTTATTGAGGTATAACTTGCATATAGTAAAATTCTGCAATTTTAAGTGTACAAATTCATGAGTTTTGACAAATGTGTATGTAACCACCTCCACAATCAAGATATAGAACATTCCCATCACCCTGAAAAGTTCCCTGGTGCTCCTTTACCCCATCCCAGCCTCTAGTGACTACTGATCATTTTGTCATATCGTTTTGGCCTGTTCTAGACTTTCATATAAATGAATCATATGGAATGTAGATTTTTGTGTCTGGCTTTGTATTGTAAATGTTTTTAATTTTCTATGTATTATGATGTTTTGACATCTTGAAAATCTTTCTGGGTGAAGAGAGACTGCCCTTCCCTGGGCTAGCCAATTTTTAGAGATAGCAAAGGACCCAGATTGAGCCTGCCTTTGATATGCAAACTAAAGACAATATGGTATTTATAATGGAATATTACTCAGCTATAAAAAAGAATGAAGTCTTGCCACTGGCAACAACATGAGTGGACCTAAAGGGTATTATGCTAAGTGAAATAAGTCTTGGTCTGTTTCTAATGATTGATTTTTTTCAGTCCTGGTTGTGAGTAATTTTTCTGCTTCTTTTAATACTTGATAATTTTTAATGGATGCTACCTATTGCAAATCTTATGATTTAGGATACTGTGTTTCATTTTGTTTCTTTTTTTTTAATTGTTTTATTGCTTAAAGTATTACAAAGGGTATTACATATGTTTCCTTTTTTCCCCTGCCCTTGACAATCCCCTGACCTCCCCTACCCCCCAGTGTCTTATGTTCATTGGTTATGCTTATATGCATGCATATAAGTCTTTCGGTTGATCTCTTACCACCCCCTTCTGCCTCCCTACTCTCCCCGGCCTTCCCACTGCAGTTTGACAGTCTGTTTGAGGCAGATCTGCCTCTGTATCTATTTTTGTTCATAAGTTTATAATGGTCTTTATTATCCATGAATGAGTGAGATCATGTGGTATTTTTCCTTCATTGACTGGCTTATTTCACTTAGCATAATGCTCTCCAGTTCCATCCATGCCGTTGCAAATGGTAAGAGTTCCTTCTTTTTTTTTTCTTTTTTTTGAGTTCCTTCTTTTTTACAGCAGCATAGTATTCCATCATGTAGATGTACCACTGTTTTCTAATCCATTCATCTACTGATGGGCACTTAGGCTGTTTCCAGATCTTAGCTATGGTGAATTGTGCTGCTATGAACATATGGGTGCATATATCCTTTCTGATTGGTGTTTCTGGTTTCTTGGGATATATTCCCTGCCCTGGCTGAGTGGCTCAGTTATTGGAGTGTCCTCCTGGACACCAGAAGGCTGGGGGTTTGATTCCCAGTCTGGGCACGTACATTGATCAGTTTCCTCCTGCACGCCACCCCTGGAGATTGAGCTTACAACCTGGGCATGTGCCCTTGACCAGAATCGAGCCTGGGACCCTTCAGTCTTCAGGCCCACACTCTATCCACTGAGACAAACCAGCTAGGGTTATTCTTATGCTTTCTTAAGTTACTTGTGATTAGTTTGATCCTTTTGAATCTTGCTTTTAAGCTTCAGTGGGGTGTATAGAATAGCCTCTTAGCCCCATTACAAAACAGTATGCTTTCCAGAACTCCACCAGATACCCCTTTTTTTAAGAAAGGCTTTCTACTCACCCTAGTAGAACCACAAACTAGTCCCAGCTCTGTCTGGGCTCCGTTCAGTTTGCTGCTGTCTGCGAGTTCTTTCTCTAGCTTCATAGAGTTCCAACCCACATGTGCAGATAATAACTATTCTGCAAAATATTCCAAGGGACTCCTCTACAGATGCCCAGAATTCTGTTTCTGTGCAGCTCTTTCCTCTTTTGTATTTTGCTATTCAGATCCTTACCTCTTTGGCCTCTCTGAATGCCAATATCTATCTAGCTCATCAATTCAGCAACATTCTTGGGCTCTGTGTGAGTTTCCTTACCCTGCATTGCAGCTTGGAAATTTCCTTTAGTCAGTGATCTCTGGCAAAGGTAGGACTCCCCCGGATTGTTTCTCTCTGAGATCATAGGTCTTTACTGCAGTTGTCCAGTGTCTGAAAAACAGTTCTTTCATATATTATGTCCAGTTCCTAGTTGTTTATGTTTAAAGGGCAATTTCCATAATAATTAATCCTTCATAAGCTACTAGTAAAGAGAAATCCGGTATAAAGTTTATGCTTTTCACACTTTTTAAAAATAATCAGAAGAAATAAATTCTGTTCTTTTAACTTTTAACTAGTTCACTCCATCTTCTCTGCACTTCCTTTTCTGAATTTGTATTTACTATAGAAGAAATTGATTTCATGTTCTGTTAGAACTCTAATGTAACATGTATCTTTAATTTATTTACCAGTGAGGGCATCTCAAAATACAGGTTCATGCTAGATTTTACAATTTCTCTTAATAGTGGGAAGGGGTGTTTATACAGTATGTTTTTTTGTGTGTTTTTTTAATTGAGGTATAATTGATACACATTGTATTAGTTTCAGGTATACATGTCTTTATTAACTAATTTCTGTCCTAAGGCTAAATGGCCTGTTTTTTGAGCATTACAGGTGAGACCTCTCTCTCTCTCTCTCTCTCTCTCTTTTTGTTAATCCTCACCTGAGGATATGTTATTGATTTTAGAAAAAGAGGAAGAGAGAGAGGGAGAAACATGTATGAGAGAAACATCAATCAGTTGCCTCCGGTGCATCCTGACTGGGTATCAAGGCACATACCTTTTTGGTGTATGGGACGATGCTCCATCCAACTGAATCACCCAGCTGGTACAGACCTCTCTCTCCCTCTTTCATTCGCCTTACAAATATAGGGTAGCCTACCCAGTTGGCGTGGCTCAGTGGTTGAGTGTTGATCTACAAACCAGGAGATCACGGTTTGATTCACGGTCAGGGCACATGCCCAGGTTGCAGGCTCTAGGTAGCCGATCAATGATTCTCTCTCATCATTGATGTTTCTCTCTCTCTCGCTCTCTCTCTCTCTCTCTCTCTCTCTCTCTCTCTCTCTCTCTCTCTCTCCCCCTCTCCCCCTTCCTCTTTGAAATCAATAAAAATATATTAAAACAAAGCAAAGTGAAAAAACAAATATAGGGTATTCCAAAAAGTATATGCATCTACTTTGAATGATTTTTTTTTCCCACATTTTAACTCATTTAATCCTGACCACAACTCTATGAAGTATTATATGTTACCCATTTCACAGATGGGAAAAATGGAGCCCAGAGAAGTTAAGGAACTTCCTGGGGTCCAACCCCAGCAGGTCCAGGGGTCCCCAAAGGTGTGGACGGAGTCGGCGAAGAGGGAATGACATGGAGGCAGCGTTCAGGTGATCATCATAGCCAGGTTCCCTAGCCAGGATCTCCAGCCAAGTTCTGTCCAGGTTCTCTAGCCAGGTTCTGTAGCCATGTTCTCCAGGTTCTCCAGCCAGGTTCGGTCGCCAGGCTCTGTGGCCAGGTTCTCCAGCCAAGTTCTGTAGCCAGGTTCTGTCCAGGATCTTTTGCCATGTTCTCTCGCTAGGTTCTGTCTCTAGGTTCTGTGTCTCTAGGTTCTGTGTCTCTAGGTTCTGTCTGAATGATTATTAAGGCAGTGTTTATTAAAATACATTTCATTTTCAGAATTGAGCTATCAGCTGTTGAGTTGTGTATACATTTTTATGGACACCCAATCACTGGAGAGGCTTAGTGGATTCATGTGTTATTGGTGTTTTTTAGTGTTTTGATTATTTTTTTTTTAGTTGCTTTGTGCTTATTTTCCTTGGCTAGATTTGTTCTTTGTCTACATATAATTCATGTTATTGTCACTTGTAACTTAACTCAGTGTTTGTTTGCTGCTATTCTCATCTTGTTCACTTGGTAATGCGTAATTTAAAAATATAACCACATGGCGGCATAGGTTAACACCTGAAATTGCTGCCTCGCACAACCACTTGAAAAATAAAACTAAAAGACAAAACGGACATCATCCAGAACCACAAGAAGGCTGGCTGAGTGGAAATTCTACAACTAGAAGGAAAGAGAAAAGCACACTGAGACTCAGAGGAGGTGCGGAAGTAAAGTGCAGAGGTACAGAGGCGCACATGAAAAGGGCTGGCAACTGAGGACACGGTTGTCTTTTTCAATCGGGAGGGAGACACAAGCTCCCGGTGGCCCTAGACTCCAGTCCTGGGCAAGACTCTGGGGACCCAGGCTCATACGGGGGAAACTGGACTGACAGCGGGCGGAACTCAAGGGCAGTTTTCTCTCAGAGGTGCTTGCAGTGATTACCGTGGGACACTGAGACCCGGGACCTCTTAGGGCAGGACTGAGGATCAGCCATAGCTGTTTGCTCCGTCCTGTTGATTCCCTGAGACCCCGCCCCACCCAAGCTGTGGCAGAGGCTTTTGCATATGAATGACCTGGCCCGTTGCAATCTACAATTACCTAACAAACTGCAGCTGGGTCAGAGAGACCCAGAACATCCAAAAGAAGGCCCAAGGCCTCACAGCAGCTTGCATTGCTTCACAGCTGGGCCTCATCTAGGCACCTCCTAACCCCAAACAAGGAAGAGGAATCTGTAGATCTCTCCATAGCTCCTGCTGAGTAGCCTCAGGCAGAGGCTAAATTAGCACCTCCTTAGAGATCCAAGTGCCAGTGTACCCAGTAGTCAGAGTGGGACCATCCAAATTACAACTCCTCAGATCCATAAGGAACACACTCAGGGGGCAGACTCAGTGAGCACCAAAGCCCCACTGAAGCAAGTCTTTCCCCATAAGGGTGTCTCCAGCACAGAAGTTCTCCCACTTTAGACACAGCTGATTCTCACAGCCAGTTGGCCTGGAGGTCAATTCCTCCCAGTGATACCAACAACAGTCAAGGCTTAACTACAACAAGATTGTGCACACAGCCCACAAAGGGGTGCACCAAGAGTGTCCACCTCAGGTAATTGGGGAGGCTGAGCCACTGGGTCCTATAGGACACCTAGCACAGAAAGCCACTCTATCAACACAGGGAAGCATAAAAAATGTGGAGACAAAGAAACAGGTCACAAATGACAGAAATGGAGGAAAGCAAACTACTGGATATAGAGTTCAAAACTACACTTTTAAGGTTTTTCAAGAATTTTCTAGAAACCGCCAATAAATTTAGTGAGACCCTCGAGGATATGAAAAAGGACCAACTAGAAATTAAGCATACACTGACTGAAATGAAGAATATTATACAGAATCCCAACAGCAGACTAGAGGATTGCAAGGATCAAGTCAAAGATTTGAAGTATGAAGAAGTAAAAATCACCCAACCGGAAAAGCAAAAAGAAAAAAGAATCCAAAAATATGAAGATAGTGTAAGGAGCCTCTAGGACAACTTCAAGTGAACCAACATCTGAATTATGGGGGTGCCAGAAGAAGAGAGGGAGCAAGATATTGAAAACCTATTTGAAGAAATAATGACAGAAAACTTCCCCTACCTGGTGAAAGAAATAGACTTACAAGTCCAGGAAGCACAGAGAACCCCAAACAAAAGGAATCCAAAGAGGACCACACCAAGACACATCATAATTAAAATGCCAAGAGCAAAAGACAAAGAGAGAATCTTAAAAGCAGCAAGAGAAAAACAGTTAGTTACCTACAAGGGAGTACCCATAAGATTGTCAGCTGATTTCTCAACAGAAACTATGCAGGCCAGAAGGGAGTGGCAAGAAATATTCAAAGTGATGAATGCCAAGAACCTACAACCAAGATAACTTTATCCAGCAAAGCTATCATTCAGAATTGAAGGTCAGATAAAGAGCTTCACAGATAAGAAAAAGCTAAAGGAGTTCATCACCACCAAACCAGTATTATATGAAATGCTGAAAGGTATTCTTTAAGAAGAGGAAGGAGAAGAAAAAGGTAAAGATAAAAATTATGAACAAGAAATACACATCTATCAACAAGTGATTCTAAAAATCAGGTGAATAAATAATCTGATAAACAGAATAAACTGGTGATTATAATAGAATCAGGGGCATAGAAAAGGAGTGGACTAACTATTATTGGGGGAGATAAGGGAGGGGATGTGGGAAGACACTGGACAAAAATCGTGCACCTATGCATGAGGACAGTGGGGGAGGGGGGGAGGGCAGAGGGCGGAGTGGGAACCGGGTGAAGGGGAGCTATGGGGGGGCGGGGGGAGAGGAACAACTGTAACAATCTGAACAATAAAGATTTAAAAATAAATAAAAATATAACCACATAGCCATGGCTGGGTGGCTCAGTTGGTTGGAGCGTCTTCCTGTACACCAAAAAATTGTGCCAGTTCCATCCCTGGTCCGGGCAACCAATCAATGTTTCTCTCTCACATCAGTGTTTGTTTTTTTTCTCTCTCTCCCTCTCTCTATCTCTCCCTCCCTCCTTCTCTTCCTCTTGGTCTAAAATCAATAAACATATCCTCAGGTGAGGATTTAAAAAAAGTAACCACATAAACAGTGTTTTACTTGCCTGACTTTCCCTTCCAGGTGGTATAGCTGTATGCTGGGAAAGAAATGCAGCCTTGCTCCTCTGAAGGAAGAACTTCGAGTACAAGGGGTAAGCCTTCTTCATTACTGTTCCTGTGTATCTACTGTTGATGGTAGTTGGAATATAGGATTTTCCTTTACACCTTAAATCTTTAAATGGGCTTTTTGTTTTGTTTTTGCTTGTTTATTTTTTAATTTTGTGGCCAAAAGGGACTTCTCATAAATTATTTAAATAAGGCCTTGTTTGACAATTGCTTATAACAAAGAAAAATTGGGAAAACAGGATGAGTATAATGTCAGAGAAAAACCAAAAATTTTTTTTTTTTTTTTAATTAAATCTTTATTGTTCAGATTATTACATTTGTTCCTCTTTTTTTTCCCCCCATAACTCCCCTCCTCCCAGTTCCCGCCCCTCCCTCCGCCCTCACTCCCCACCCACTGTCCTCATCCATAGGTGCACGATTTTTGTCCAGTCTCTTCCCGAATCTCCCACACCCCTTTCCCCCCCAGGAATAGTCAGTCCATTCCCTTTCTATGTCCCTGATTCTATTATAATCAACAGTTCATTCTGTTCATCAGATTATTTATTCACTTGATTCTTAGATTCACTTGTTGATAGATGCATATTTGTTGTTCATAATTTGTATCTTTACCTTTTTCTTCCTCTTTCCCTTCTTAAAGGATACCTTTCAGCATTTCATATAATCCTGGTTTGGTGGTGATGAACTCCTTTAGCTTTTCCTTATCTGTGAAGCTCTTTATCTGACCTTCAATTCTGAATGATAGCTTTGCTGGATAAAGTAATCTTGGTTGTAGGTTCTTGGTATTCATCACTTTGAATATTTCTTGCCACTCCCTTCTGGCCTGCAAAGTTTCTGTTGAGAAATCAGCTGACAGTCGTATGGGTATTCCCTTGTAGGTAACTGAGTTTCTTTCTCTTGCTGTTTTTAAGATTCTCTCTTTATCTTTTGCTCTTGGCATTTTAATTATGATGTGTCTTGGTGTGTTCCTCTTTGGATTCCTTTTGTTTGGGGTTCTCCGCGCTTCTTGGACCTGTAAGTCCATTTCTTTCACCAGGTGGGGGAAGTTTTCTGTCATTATTTCTTCAAATAGATTTTCAATATCTTGCTCTCTCTCATCTTCTGGCACCCCTATAATTCTGATGTTGGTACGCTTGAAGCTGTCCCAGAGGCTCCTTACACTATCCTCGCATTTTTGGATTCTTTTTTCATTTTGCTTTTCCGGTTGGGTGTTTTTTGCTTCCTCGCATTTCAAATCATTGACTTGATTCTTGCGCTCCTCTGGTCTGCTGTCGGGAGTCTGTATAGTATTCGTTATTTCAGTCCGTGTATGCTTAATTTCTAGTTGGTTCCCCAATATAAGATCGAGGGTCTTATTAGTTTTCTTGTAGATCTCATTAAGTTTATCGGCGGCTTCTAAACAGTTCTTGAGAGACCTTAAAAGTGTGGTTCTGAACTCTATATCTTCCATTGACAATTTTGTCCTGTTTCTTTGTCTCCGCATTTTGTTATGCTTCCTTGGTGCACCCCCTAGTGGTCTTTGTTCACAGTCTTATAGTTAAATCTTGATTGTTGTAGCTAATTCCAGGGAGGGTTTGACCTCCAGGCCAGGTGGCTATGAGAATCAGCTGTGTCAGCAGTGAGAGAACTTCTGTCCTCTAGGGAGGTGCTAATCTGGCCTTTGCCTGAGGCTATCCGGCAAATGCCTCTGTGCAGGGCTTGGGCAGGGCGGGTCGCACAGGATCAACAGGGTGGGCCGGAGAGAGCAGTTATGGCGGCTCTCAGTCCTGTCCCCAGGGGCTCTGCCTCTCTGAGTCCCAGCACCCGCTGCAAAGCTCAGAGAGAAAGCTGCACTCGCTCTGACCGAAGCCAGACAGTCCCGCTTCTCCCGTTTGAGTCAGGGTCCCTAAAGACTCGCCCGGATCTGGAGCTCAGAGTCTGCGACTCCCTCCGGATTGAAAACGCCAACCGCGCCCTCCACCGCCAGCCCGCTCCACGCACTCCGCACCTCAGAATTTGACTTCAGCACTGCGCCTCCTCTGAGTGTCCGTATGCGTTTCTCTTTCCTCCTAGTTGTAGGACTTCCACTCAGGCAGCGTTCCTGTGGTTCTGGGTGATGTCCCTTCCGTTTTTTGGTTTCACTTTTGAAGTAGTTGTTCAAAGCAGCAAACTCCAGCGTTAACCTATGCCGCCATCTTGGTTCTCCGAAAAACCAAAAATTTTAAAAAGCTGATGTTGCCTGGCTGATGTTTCTCAGTGGATTGAGCATCATCCCATGCACCAAGAGGTCACTGGTTCGATTCCCAGCAAGGGCACATACGTGGGTTGCAGGCTTGATCCTCAAATGAGGGCGTGCAGGAGGCAGTAGGGGGCATGCAGGAGGCAGCCAATTGATGTTTCTCTCCCATCATTCTTTCTATCTCTCTTTTCCTCTTCCTCTCTAAAATAAATTTTAAAAAAATATAAAACAACCTGATGTCTACCTGCCACATCTGACTTCTTTATAACTGCAGAAACTCAAGGCTACGTACCTTAAGAGAATTAAGTCTGGGTTATGCGTCTAGTTATCAAAAAAACACCTAGAACCAGGAGATCCTCAGTATAGTTTGTGTCCCTCTATGGTGCAATCCAAATGAGTTCAGCCCCTTGCTTCTGTTTTAAAAAGCATGTGGCAAATAAATACTACCCCTCTCATAGCCCGTCCCAGTTTATGGTATTTTGGCATGAGTAAGCCTTAGCAGGATGACTTTCCAGAGAGATCAGATGTGGGTCCAGGGGTAGAAGCCAAATTTCTGATTTCTGGTTTCTCTCTCACATTCTACTTACCCTATGTTCCCTACCACACTTTTTCTTTGTTAAAATTATAACAGCTACAAAGCAATTTTGTTTTCTTAAAATTTGATAGACGAAAGGGAGACTATATAGGTGTGTCTAGTCATTTGGTGGCTTGCTTTCTTACAAAAAGAAAACAAAAAACCATTCAAATCATTTTACCAATGCTTCTTTGAAGAGCTGTGTTTTGGAAGTTTCATATATTTGGATCTCAAGCCAGCACCATAAATTTTTTCTAATGTTTAAGGGAAAATGCCACAACTTTGTGAGAGATAATTTATTCATTGATTATTAGGCAGCTATGCATAATTGTTTTGGGACACAATTTCACATGAAGCAGCGGCCAGAAACATACTGGTAGAATGACTTCAATTTGATAAGATGCTGTGTTTGTTGGTTTCAGGTTCCTAAAGTCACCTACACCGAATTCTGTCAAGGTCGGACAATGAGATGGGCCTTAGCTTGGAGTTTTTATGATGATGTAACAGTTCCAGTAAGTACAGACCTTGCTTTAGCTTCTACAAATGCCAGCACAGGGTGGGTTGTAGTAGGTCATAAATGAACTAAATCTATGCTTTCCTGTTTTTCTTAACTTTGTTCCAAATGTTTGCATCAGAATGGAAAGTGGTTGTAAACATGACAGTCCTGTAAGGCTGGCGACGGTAAATGTGGAGTCTTTTTCATGGTTTGGTGCAAGACAGTGATTCTTGCTCAGCAAACATAAATTAATTGGAAATATATATTTTAGGAATTAAAAATGCAGATAATATAACTTGTAGAAATACCTGCAGATATAATTATCCTGTTGGACATTCTTCATAAATTTAAATGGGCCCTGACTGATGTTCTCAATGGTTAGAGCGTCTGGCCCATGCACCAAAGGGCGATGGGTTCGGTTCCCGGTCAAGGGCATGTACCTGGGTTGCAGGTTTAATACCTACCCCCGGTTGAGGTGTGTACAGAAGGTAACCAATCGATGTGTCTCTCTGAGGTCAGTGTTTTTGTTCTCTCTCCCTTCCCACTCCCTTTCTCTCTCCTTCTCTCCCTTGCCCCCTCCTGCTCTCTCCCTTCCACTCTAAAAACCGGTGGAAAAAATAAATATCCTCAGGTGAGGATTAACGACAACAAAAATATTTAAATAGACGTCTGTTTTCCTTTATTCACTGCTGCTTTCCTACAGATCCTATCTCTTCAGGTTCCTGGTTGAATATAGAAATTTGCCATTTGGGGTTTGATGTGTAACACTTAGAACCCTTCACTAAAGTGATCCCTATCTTGGCTTTAAGATTTGCACTAGAATATTGATCAATTTTGAATCTAGATGATGGGTCACTATCCTATTCTTTCTACTTTGTGTATGCTTGAGCTTGAACATTTTTGTAATAGAATGTTTTACAGAGTGATTTGTTCCACAAACTTCTCCTTATCCTATGTGCTGCTCTATGTAAAAGAAAAATACAAATTCACGAGACTGAGTCAATTCTCTGGGCTGTACCGCGAAGTCATAATAGAACAGCATCTGCCCAGTGGTTCAGTGGTTGAGCATCGACCTCTAAACCAGGAGGTCACGGTTTGATTCCCAGTCAGGGCATAAGCCTGGGTTGCGGGCTTGATCCCCAGTGTGGGGTGTGCAGGAAGCAATTGATCAATGACCCTCTCTCCTCATTGATGTTTCTATCTCTTTGTCCCTCTCCCTTTCTCTCTGAAGTTAATAAATATATATATATTTAAAAAAAGAGAGAATAGCACTTGTTTATTCTCACATTTCCCTCATAAGGTGATTGACATTGTTTTGGGGGTTTGTTTTGTTTTCATTTACCAATTCTGTCAGATTTTAATATTTTGCCATATTTGCTTCAGATTTATTTAATTCTTTATTGTTGAAAGTATTACATATGTCCCCTTTTGCCCCATTGCCCTCTCCCAGCCTGTCCCCGACCCCCCCATAGCGTATAGCCTCCTGCCTTAAGTTTATGCGCACTTTGCTCTCTCTGTGCTCCTACTGCCCATAGTATTGATGGAGGCCTGATACCTGGACCTTCAGGTCTCTAATCCCTTGCCCATACAGTAGGGTTGCTCCTCTCCAAAGGTATTGGCTGCTCGTGGTCTCTAAAGTCATCTTAAATGTTGCTGTGTCTCTGACCCTCTTTCCCTCCTCCAATAGGGCAGAGGAGTAGAGACATGCAGAAGTACAAGCAGACAATTTGCAGCTGTTTCTGAATACATGAGCTTGAATTTGAAACTGAGCTTGTCCTTCCTAATAGTCTGCTGGGTTGAAAAGTTTCCCAGTCAAGTTTGAATGGCCTGAGCCATGGAAGCCTAGACCCGCCTCTGTACAATGACTACCACAGGATATGTAGAGATTAGAGTTTGAAATATTCACTGGTTACAAAGATGTTTCTGCTTTTTCGACCTCCCTCCTTTATCTTTCATCTTCTAGCATACCAGGGCTTTAACACCAGGTTGTTAAAAATCATTACTAATGCCTTGGGTTATTCCTATGCAGACACTAACAGCTGCAGGGAAGTGGAACTGCACCTGCTCCCAAATGCTTTCTGTTTAACTTGCTTCCCACATTTGTTGGCACTGCAGGTGGAAGAGCTAATAATGAGCTCTGGCACTCTTCACATCATCTTAGAGACCAGGGTTGCCCTCGCCTTCTTGGAATAGTAGCTATTTCAGATCAGAGTATCAAAGGGCACTATGTTTCTATGTTAGCAAAATCAGCTGACTTTGAAAAGGAACCTTCTAAGCTTCCCTCCCTGCCTTTCTGTCTTTTAGGCCATTTTTGAGCCCTATTCGTAGTTATAACCATCAAAGAATGCCTGTTGCTAAGGGTCTCAGGTTTCATCCATGCCAGGGTACTCATCCCTCCCCAGCACTAACCCAACCCAAAGCTGTTAATAATGCATTCCCAAGTGTTCCATTAGGTGCACTTAAACTGCTACAGGGAAAATGGCAATTTCTGATTTGTGGTAACCCAGCAACAGTTTCTTAGCATTGGTGCCCTTGATCAGCAACTGCTTTCCCAGAGGTAGTCCCATGGCACTCATGAGGTTTTTAGTGGGCTGTCCTCTTAGTTCACCTTCCCTCTGCTAGACCTTTCCTCACCCCTTGCTTTTTTGAAGGAGTGACTATCACCTGATTTCCCCCTTCTTACTCCTATAGGGGTGGGCAAGGAGGAGGATGCTGCTTTAGATGAGGAGGGAAAGCCAAGAACTAGAGCTAGTTAGGCAGAAATATTGACCTACTTTCCAGTCCCCCATCCCCAGTCCGGCCTTTTTAGGGTAAATGTGTGAGTTACTATGGCAACTTCTGTTTTCACTTATCTCAGACCTAACTGACTCCTTTCTGTTGGTGCTGAATGGTGAAAAATTCTAATTCACTGCTGATTCAGTGCCTACACTAAGCCCATGCTTTTGTCTGTATTTATTTTAATAACAATAAGACGAGTCCTAGTGTTGATAGAATTTTTGTACAATCATTTTTGACTGATGATGAATGTAAGGAAGCATCTTTTAAAGACTGCTCTTTACAGAATTTTAACAAGCCACTTATAAGTCCTCTTTGTCCCAGATTCTCTTCTAATTGCTTCAGGCGTTATTTTAGCTTTGCTTTGAGAAGCTAGACACTTGTTAAAAGAAAAAGGAAAAAAATAATGTGGCTCTAGAAAGTTGTGCACTCGTGGTATAAGCATTGCAACTCTGGTTTTAAAAAATTCTTCCTCTGAATTCAAGATATTTCCTGGGACTTTCCTGTCTAGAGAGTAATAACCAGAGGGCCTTTTGGAGATCAGAGGGAGGGGAGGGGTCACATTAATTAGGTAGCCTTGTTAGTGTCAGAGTTTTGGGGTCTCCTGACAGTGCTCTACGTTTTTTTTTGTTTTGTTTTTTTTTTTAATGAGCACACCGAGTTAGTGGGATGGCTCTTATTTAGCATAGAAGTCCTTTTTTAAAAAATTTATTTTTATTGACTTCAGAGAAGAAGGGAGAGAGAGATAGAAACATCAATGATGAGGAAGAATCATTAATCAGCTGCTTCCTGCACGCCCCCTACTGGGGATCAAGCCCGCAACCCCAGCTTGTGCCCTGACTGGGAATTGAACTGTGACGCTCAACCACTGAGCCATAGAGGCCAGGCTCCATAGGTTTTCAAACTAGTTCCAGAGGGATTAGGGATTCCTTTTAGGTGTCCCAGAGGATGACAGTTGGGGGTAGACATCAGGTTGGTACTTCACGCCTCACTCTCATTTTACCCAGAGCTGATCTGCTTTTAGCAATTTTATGTATTGATTATATTTGTTTAAAGGATTCGCTGTTAAGAAATGGTTTGAAAACCAGTACTGTACCAAGTTATACATTATAAAATAGATGTGATGATTAGGGAGCTGAGCTCTTGAGCAAAACCAAAGCTAAGGACCCTCTTATTTACTTTTCTTATTCATTGTGGTAATACCAAAGAAATGACACCATTTTCTATTCCTTATGATGATTAGTTTTATGGGAGAGAAAAACATGAAGGATTGATTCAGAATTGTGTGTAAGTGCAAGAATGAATGGTAGGGACCAGATTGGTTGAAAGAGTTCAGAAAAGGCAGCAGTTCAAGTTGGGCTTGTCAGAGATGACTTCATAGAGGAGAAATTGTTGTTGTCTGACTCGTAATTGGTGCTCAGTAAGTATTTTCCTGAATGTGGAAAGGAACGATGTAGAACAAGCATGTCAAACTCACGGCTCACGGGCCGCATGCACCCCATAACAAGTATTTTTGTGACCCAGCCAATATAACGGTATGTAAGAAACATTTTAATAAAAATTTTGTAACTTAATTTTTACAATATCCTTTTATACGTAATTATTAATAACGAACTACAACATTCGTTAATGACTAATTACTATAATCATGTTGCATTCATTTCCCTTACACGTCTTACATGCAGGCGCACCATTTCTCTCCACTAATACTAGCAGCGAATATTTTAGTAGCCGATTGCCATGTCATTAGCCTTGTACTGACTTGTTTGGTGTGTGCAAAAGGAAATATTTTGCTTTCGGAGAAAAAGAAAAATAGTTTTATTTGAGTTATGCTTATTAATTTGTGCAGTTATTCAGTGTCTGATAAGTTAATGTTCAAGAAAAAATATTAATTTTTATTAAAATGTTCTACTATTTTTTGTAAATATTTTATTGATTTTTTTACAGAGAGGAAGGGAGAGGGATAGAGCGTTAGAAACAACGATGAGAGAGAAGCATCGATCAGCTGCCTCCTGCACACCCCCTACTGGGGATGTGTCCGCAACCAAGGTACATGCCCTTGACCAGAATCAAACCTGGGACCCTTGAGTCCGCAGGCTGACACTCTATCCACTGAGCCAAACCGGTTGGGGCAAAATGTTCTATTATTTTATCATAACAATTACTCATTTATTTCAGGTCTTTGTATTCAGCATGTCTCTATTGAAATAAAACTATTAAACCTATGTTTCTATGAAAATTGAAGCTTTTGTTTTTTGTGGCCCACATAAACTTAAACCTTGTTTATTTGGCCCATGTTAACCTTCGAGTTTGACATGCTTGATGTAGAACTTGTACTAAGGTGCAACATTGCAAGTAGTACATTAATAGATTTAGTAGATTTGAAGCACTAGATGTAGTCTTTGTTGTTTGAATGGTTTACTTCACACACATTGTCATTTTATTGAAAACTGACAACATTAAGTAAATTAGGTGGTATTAATCCTGCTTACTAGGTGAGTAACTGGAGGCTCTAAAAAGACAGGTTGGAACCCAGATCAGTGTGATTTCACAGCCTTTGCTGGTAGTCACTCTGATACTCTGCTTTCCAAAGTACTGCTTTTTGTTTCAGTCTGGCTGTGTAATAATCTGCTCATGTCAGCCTGCATCATCTTGCTTGTAGGCCTCTCTTCTCTTATAAGAGTCATTTGGGCTCACTCTTTAGCTCACCATTCTGCTCAAAAACTCCTGAGTGTCTACTTACTGCCAGTGGGAAGTATAGCTCACTTGGCTCCTTGGACTTCCCAAATCTGTCCTTTACTTTCCCTTCCATCCTAATCACTCCCTGTTTTTCTGACTGTACTGTCTTCTCCTATATTGGCCTCCGTTGACTTCTCATGGTGGCAGAGTCATAGCTCATAGTCTGTTCTCTGTCTGGCCCTTCCCTCAGACTTCCCTCTACTGCAGCCCAGGTTAATTCCAATTTCTGCATAAAACCTTCTTAACCATTCAGCCCATAGAAATCTCTGGACTTTTACTTACTTTTTTCAGTCATTTGTATTCTCCATAACCTTCTTTATGACATACTTTGTATTGGTAATTTGTTTAAACTCTGGCATGGTGGATCATACCAAAACTATTGCATGGTGTATAGAAAATGCCTTTTGTGAGCTGGCCTCTACCTATCTTTATGTGGAGCAGGTTACTTAACTTCTCTAAGCTTCAATTTCCTCACTTATAAAATGGGAGTTAAGAAATAATACCTACCACATAGGGTTTTCTTTTGTTTGTTGTTGTTTTTTTTAAATATATTTTATTGATTTCTTTACAGAGAGGAAGGGAGAGGGATAGAGAGATAGAAACATCAATGATGAGAGAGAATCATGGATTGGCTGCCTCCTGCACACCCTCCACTGGGGATGTGCCCGCAACCAAGGTACATGCCCTTGACTGGAATCGAACCTGGGACCCTTCAGTCCTCAGGCCAATGCTCTATCCACTGAGCCAAACCGGCCAGGGCACCACATAGGGTTTTGAGGATTAAATGTACTTAACACAGTGCCTGTGAAATATACTGTATTGTCATTTCCCACCATTTCTTCTCTCCCCCCCCCCCCCCATATTTGATGTTCTAGTAATGTTGAGCTACTGTTTTCTGAGGTTCCTTTTTTTTTTTACATAAAGAGAATGTCTAGCCCAGTGGTCGGCAAACTCATTAGTCAACAGAGCCAAATATCAACAGTACAACGATTGAAATTTCTTTTGAGAGCCAAATTTTTTAAACTTAAACTATATAGGTAGGTACATTGTTATTAACCTAATTAGGGTACGCCTAAGCTGTCCTTTGCTAAAAACGTCCTCAATCTGATTGAGGTACGTTTGTTGAGGTCGACCCCTTCCAACCACTAACCACTGCACAATGAGACTGCTGACTGACTGGCTCACTCAACTCGTGCATGAATCGCGCCCGCGCGCTGTGTATCCCGCGGCCCGCCTGCGCCATGTCTCCGGTCACCTGACCAATTGACACCCCCCACTTCTTCTAACACCACTTCTTCAAAATAGACTCGTCCAGACGGAAAACCGACTTCTGCGCATGGGCCACGAAGTTTCAATTGCACTGTACGTGCCTGCCCGCATGTGGTATTTTGTGGAAGAGCCACACTCAAGGGGCCAAAGAGCTGCATGTGGCTCGCGAGCCGCAGTTTGCAGACCACTGGTCTAGCCCATCCGGCATGGCTCAGCAGTTGAGCGTTGACCTAGGAACCAGGAGGTCGCAGTTCGATTCCTGGTCGGGGCACATGCCCGGGTTGCAGGCTTGATCCCAGTGTGGGGTGTACAGGAAGCAGTCAGTCAATGATTCTCTCTCATCATTGATGTTTTTATCTCTCTTCCTCTCTGAAATCAATAAAAATATTTTTTTAAAAAGAGAGAAAGAGAATGTCCAGATAGTCACTAGATAACTAAAAATTGCCTGGAGATTCCTCTCTGACCATCAGACTCCTCATCTATCAAGTTAGTTTGAATACTACTTTCTGTAAAGCTTGCCCTGACTCTTCCTAAGCTGCTATTGGGATCCTTCTCTTGTCTTCATTATAGTACTTTGGCCATATTCCCATCATTGTATCTTTTATGTGGCACCAACCTAGCATAGTGTCTGGTCCTCAAATAATTGTTAAATGAATGAAAATAAAAGAACAAATGATGTGGTAAAGTGATTCTCAGACTTTTCCACCGAGGTACCAGCTATAGCAGAAAACAGTTACTGACAAACCCCTGAGCATCAAGGTGGCAATAAAGAAGTTCCCAGGAAGCATTCTATGTTCATGAAGTCTCCTCTTTTTAAAATCTATTTGAATTTTGGCCCAGCCGGTGTGGCTCAGTGGTTGAGTGTTGACCTAGGAACCAAGAAGGTCACCAGTTTGATTCCCAGTTAGGGCACATACCTAAGTTGTGGGCTCTATCCCCAGTGGGGCATTGCAGGAGGTAGCCAATTGATGACTTTCTCCCTTATCAATGTTTTTATCTCTATCTCTCTCCCTTTCTCTCTCTCTAAAAATCAATAAGAATATATTTTAAAAAATAAAATTTGTTTGAATTTTGTATTCTATTCCAAAATATATGTTTTTATTTTCACTATTTAAAAGTTAAACAATTTTAATATTGAGTCAAATTGACAATCTGAGAAGATACACTATATTTATCATTTGGTTCCATTGTTATTTTTACAAAGTATGACAAATAATAAGGTTAATTTTATAAATAATAAAAATGGTTAATTCTATTTTCTTCTCTTTTTTTTTAGTTTTACCTTTCTCTTCCCACAGTGCAGCTTACAGAATTAACTACAATGCTACATTAGTATATAATCTTTTTTTTTTTTTTTGGATTGTCACTTTTTATTGAGTTACAACTTTACATGTGCAGGTTCAGTGGCACCAGTAACCCCAAACCCTCTGCCCAGGTTAGCAGGTCTTACATTTATTCTGTTGCTGTTTATCAAACCATTTTATTTTGGCTTCAGTTTCTAATTATTTTTAATTCCTAAAGGAACTCTCTTTTTGGAGTTTAGGATTTTTGTTAAAATTGCTTTCAAAGCCCACATAGCTAATTTGAAATATTATCCAAAATAGAATACCTCTGTGCTTTAAAAGTGGGTTTGATTTTTTTTTTTTTAAATAGCTGGAAGGTATTTCTTAAAACTGTTATGTGGTTTCTTAAAGTAATGTAATAACTGACCCTTCAAGGTGACTACTTTAAAGCGAAGGCCTTCCCTTAAATGTGAACATATTGCTTGACTTAAATGTTTATTTAAAAATCAAGCTTGCCCAGCCAGTATGGCTCAACAGTTGAGCATCAATCCAGGAACCAAGAGGTGGAGGGTTCAAGTCCCATTCAGAGCATATGCCTTGGCTGCAGGCTCGATCCCCACTAGGGGGTGTGCAGGAGGCAGTCGATTGATGATGTTCCTCTCTCATTGATATTTACATCTCTCCATGCCTCTCCCTTCCTCTCTCTCTAAAAAATCAATAAAAACATTAATAAAAATCAAGCCTGTGTGATTCGTTTATACCACAGACATCTTGATTTATCCATTAATTTAGAAGTTTTTTGAGGGCAGGAATCATACATTCATTCATTTATTCTGTAATTTTTTTGAGCAGTGTATGGTAGTTGGCACTTACTATTTACTGAACAGATGTATGTCTAAACTAGTATGCTTTTTTCCTATCTTCCTTCCTTCAGTAGAGAAAAGGGAATTTGATTCCAGGTACTGTTTTGTTTCAGCTTTTTTTTTTTTTTAGTTTATTGATTTGAGAGAGAGAGAGGAAGAGGTGGAGAGAGAGAGACACTGATTTGTTGTTCTAGTTCAGTGATGGCGAACCTATGACACGTGTGTCAGAGGTGACACGTGAACTCATTTTTTTGGTTGATTTTTCTTTGTTAAATGGCATTTAAATATATAAAATAAATATTAAAAATATAAGTCTTTCCGCCAAAACCGGTTTGGCTCAGTGGATAGAGCGTCAGCCTGCGGACTGAAGGGTCCCAGGTTCGATTCCGGTCAAGGGCATGTACCTGGGTTGCGGGCACATCCCCAGTGGGAGATGTGTAGGAGGCAGCTGATTGATGTTTCTCTCTCATCGATGTTTCTAACTCTCTATCTCTCTCCCTTCCTCTCTGTGGAAAATCAATAAAATATATTTAAAAAAATAAAATAAAATAAAAAAATATAAGTCTTTCTTTTACTATGATTGCAAATATCAAAAAATTTCTATATGTGACACGGCACCAGAGTTAAGTTAGGGTTTTTCAAAATGCTGACACACCAAGCTCAAAAGGTTCGCCATCACTGGCCTATAGGGATGACTCTCTAACCAATTGAGCTACCTGACCAGGGCTGCTGTGTGTGTGTGTGTGTTTCTTTTTAAATGTTTCATTTTGGTAAACATTTTAGAAAATACGGATAATTTTTTTAAGGAAGAAAAGAAAATTACCATAAACTCTACCACCCATAGATAACAACTGTTAACAATTTTGAGTATGTGCTTTATATACTCAAAAGAAAGAGTAGTACATAAAGTTACACAGCAAATAGTACAAAAGAATTTATGGTAAAAGTAAACTTAGCCCCATCACAACTTTTTTATAATATCCCACTCCCCAGAGAGAACATATTTTAGTGGGTTCTGTGTCCTATAGTGGTGCCCCCATCTCTCTTGATCTGTGCTGTCCAATATGCTGGCCACAAGCGCATTGACTTTAAATTTAAATTAAATTAAATTAAGTTAAATTAAAAATTCAGTTTCTCGACTCAGTCCCACCAGCTATATTTCAAGTGTTCCAATAGCCACATGTGGCTAGAAGCTACCATATTAACCAGCACAGATACAGAACATTTCTATCACAGAAAGTTTTATTGGATAACAGTGCTCTGGATAAAAATATGCTTTTATCTTTACTTCTTCATTTGTCAACTTTAGACAGTTTTAATTGCCTTGATTCTGTTTCTATTCATAAATAATTTGGTAAACTTAAAAAATGTAAGATATGTGCTTTTATGAAGTCGTTCGTATCTGTGTAGATTTAAATCTTAATGACTTATTTACCAGTAACGCAGATTCCTCTCATGCTCACTCCTAATTACTAAACCCTACCTCCTGTTTATAGTATCTGGTTTCTTTTATGCAAATTAACTCTGTGGGATTCATCCACATTGGTGCAGAAGAAAGTTTGTCCTTTGGAACAGTATTACTATATCATTTGAATATACTACAATTGATCCATTCTACTATTTAGAGACATTTGAGTTGTTTCCCGTGTGCAGGTATTATGAATAATCTTCTGTGAACATTCTTGTGCATGATTTTACATTTTAGTTGAGTATAAACCTAGGAGTGGAACTGTTGGGTCATAGGTTTTGGGGTATGAGTAAATTCAACTATAGTGTATGTTCCTAAAGGGGTTGTTTATACCCAGCACTTAATATTCTAGCAGTTAAATCATTGTGTTTTTAGTTTGCATTTCCCTGGTAATTAATGAAGTTTAACATCTTTTTAGATATCCACTATTTATTCTCTTTATGTCAAGTGTCTGCATTTCTTGTCTATTTTATTAACTATATTTTTATTATTGTACTAGAGGCCTGGTGCACAAATTCATGCAAGGGTGGGGTCCCTCAGCCTGGCTGGCGATGGGGGCCGATCGGGGCCATCTCGCCCAGTCTAGGGGGAGGGACTGCAGGAGGTTGGCTGGCGGGGGGTGGGGGGGGCAGCGCGGGAGGTCGGCCGCACTGACCACCTGGCCGGCCTCGGGGAGAGACCGCAGAAGGTTGTCTTTGGGAGCGCACTGACCACCATGGGGCAGCTCCTATGTTGAGCGTCTGACCCTGGTGGTAAGTGAGCGTCATAGCTACCGGTTGGTCGTCAGGTTGTAATGGTCTCTTAGGCTTTTATATATATAGATTATTTTCCATACAATAAACTGTAGTAAACCTATTTTTGCCCCCCCCTGTATGTTGCTAATCTTTTCTCCCAGGTGTTAGCTTGCCAACACCTTTTTATTTTAAAAATGTCATACTTTTAATTTAACCCAGTGTGCCTCTCTTTTCCTTTATGGTTTTGGTGTCTTATTTCTTTTTAAATATATTTGTATTGATTTCAGAAAGGAAGGGAGAGGGAGAGAGATAGAAACATCAGTGATGAGAGAGAATCATTGATTGGCTGCCTCCTGCACACCCCACACTGGAAATCAAGCCCGCAATCCAGTCATATGCCCTGATCGGGAATTGAACCGTTCATGCCCATTCTTGTTTCATCTGTACTCCTTTCCTCTGCCCTGATATTCTGAAGCATAGTTATTTTATCTATAACTATTTTCATATTTATCTCTAAAGGTAAAGATTTAAAAGATAACCATAATACCATAATCATGCCTAAAATATTAACAGTAATTCGTCATGTCAGCTCTGTAGTTGATCCGATGTTGTAAAATTTGTCAAACTAGAATCTTACATTTTATACAGTTGATTGATATATCCTTAAATTGATTTTACTCTGTAGTGCGTCCCCCCCGACTTTTCTCCTTCTCTCTCTTCCTCTATTTCTCCTTCCCCCCTTATCTTCCTCTCTCCCTTGTTTGTTGAAGAAACTAGCCTATTTGTCTTGTGGAGTTTTTTACATCTGGATTTTTCTGAGTAGGTTTTCATGATATTAATTAATGTGTTCCTCAGACCTTGTCTTTCCTGTAAATTGGTAGTTAGATCTAGAGAGTTGCTCATATACAGGTTTGATTTGGGAGAGTGGAAGGGCAAGACTGCTTTTTAGGTGGTGTGTGGTATATACTTCCATCAGGAGGCACATAATGTTTGCTTGTGTCCTTTTGTAATGTGAACAGTCATTGATGATCTAAAGAGAAACTTGCCTTTATCAATTATATGTTGTTACCCAAAAAGTTCATCTAGTAAAGGCAAGATAAATGCTTGATTATTTTGCTTTAGTTTTCAATTTTAAGAATGATGAGTTGGTGTTTTCCCAGCATCTCCAAAAGTGACCAAAGAGGGTGGTTTAGTTTTTGTTTTGAAAGTATTATAAACTCATGGATTTACACGTTCAATATTTTTCAATCCATTACACGTACTATTTTTATGGATGCACAGGATGTCCATCTGTGGCCTTGGGAAGTTTGCTCACGTTGACTCCTGAGTCTTCTTACTGAGACCATTGTAGGCTTTGGTAGCTTCCTTGTTTGTAGTGTGACAGGTTGTTCAGGCTCATATCTTTTTCTATCCCAGACCTGGAATCAACCATTTCTCCAAGGACCACTGGTTGATTTTAGTGGGAAATGGTATTTAGAGCTCTCTGGGCACTAGGTTGGTCATTACTGAATTGGTATTATTTCTAGGCTTTTTCAGTGGATAGAGCTAGGAATTAAAGATGAAATACATTCTAAGTTCATGCTGTACTTTCTATTCTGTTCCTACTTAATATCACCAATTGTCTATATCTCCCATTTAAAAATCTCATGTCAGCAATCTCAGTCATTAGCCATCCTATCTAATAAAAGAGAAACATGGTAATTAGCGTACGTCCGCTACCCTTCCCATTGGCTAATCAGCAAGATATGCAAATTAACTGCCAGCCAAGATGGCGGCCGGCAGCCAGGCAGCTTGAAGCTAACATGAGCCTTGCTTGCTTCAGTGACGGAGGACTCCAACGTTCCCCGCCTGCCTTGCCGGCCTCTGAGCCTGCAGTTTGAAACATTGTTACAAATATAGAAGCTAAACAAAACCCCAGAAACCTGCTTTCAGCCCGCCAGGATCTCAGAGCTGGAGTTGATACTGTGTCGATTATAGAACCCAAACAAACCAGATACCTGCTTTCAGCAGCAGAGGCCTCAGAGCTGGAGCCAGAGCTAAAGCTGGCCCAGAATAAAAAAGAAAAAGAAAAAAAGGAGCAGTTGGGAGCTTCAATCACCCGCCAGCCTGAAAACAGCCCTCAGCCCCTCACCCAGACTGGCCAGGCACTGCATCAGGGCCCCCCACCCTGAAGGGGCTGTGGCCAGCCTGCAAACAGCCATTAGCCCCTCACCCAGGCTGGCCAGGCACTGCATCAGGGCCCCCCACCCTGAAGGGAGTATGGCCAGCCTGGAAATGGCCCTCAGCCCCTTACCCACGCTGCCCAGGCACCCCAGCAGGACCCCGCCCCCACCCTGAAGGGGCTGTGGCCAGCCTGCAAACGGCCCTCAGCCCCTCACCCAGGCTGGCCATGCACCTCAACGGGACCCCCACCCTGATCCGGGACACCCCTCAGGGCAAACCAGCCGGCCCCCACCCGTGCACCAGGCCTCTATCCTATATAATAAAAGGGTAATATGCAAATTGACCCTAACAGCGGAACGACTGGGAATGACTGGTCACTATGACACACACTGACCACCAGGGGGCAGACGCTCAATGCAGGAGCTGCCCCCTGGTGGTCAGTGCGCTCCAACAGGGGGAGCTCTGCTCAGCCACAAGCCAGGCTGACGACTGCCAGCACAGCAGTGGTGGTAGGAGCCTCTCCCACCTCCTCCGCTGCGCTAAGGATGTCCGACTGCAGCTTAGGCCTGCTCCCGCTAGCAAGTGGACATCCCCCAAGGGCTCCTGGGCTGCCAGAGGGATGTCTGACTGCCAGCTTAGGCCCGATCCCCTGGGGAGCGGGCCTAAGCCAGCAGGTGGACATCTCCCAAGGGTTCCCAGACTGCTTGAGGGCACAGGCTGGGCTGAGGGACAACCCCCCTCCCCCCCGCCGCCATGCACAAATTTTTGTGCACCAGGCCTCTAGTACTAATATAATTACTCATTTCTTTTGACCCACTGATTCACCACAGTTCTCAAAATTAACATTACCAATAACAAAAAGATTTATGAAAATAGATTTCCCCCCCTTTGGATTTTAAAGTCATTTGGAATGTTTCCTGTTTATGGGTTCTATTTGTTTGATTTTACTTTATATTTTTAGGGTTGGCCTTTTTCGTATTACTTAATTTTGCTTTGTAATTATAAAATATATTTACATGGTTTTAATATCTAAAAAAAGATATAGTCAGAAGTTTGGCTTCTTTCTCTTGTCTCACCTTAATCCCTCACTGCTCCATGGGTTTAACAGTTTTATAATTTATCCTTCCATTGTTTATTTTTTTAATATAAGGAAATACACCTGCCCAGCCGGTGTTGCTCAGTGGTTGAGCATCAACCGTGAATCAGGAGATCATGGTTGATTCCCTGTCAGGGCACATGCCGGGGTTGCGGGCTCAATCCCTAGTGTGGGGTGTGCAGAAGGCAATCAGTGATTCTCTCTCATCATTGGTGTTTCTATCTCTCTGTCTTTCTTCCTCTCTGACTGTATTCCCTGTGCTATACTTTACATCCCAGTGACTATTCTGTAACTACCAATTTGTAGTTAATCCTTTCACGTTTTTCACCAGTCTCTAACCCCCCTTCTGTCTGGCAACCATCAGTTTGTTCCCTGTATCTGTGAGTCCGTCTCCGTTTGTTTATTTTGTTACAGAATCCGATTCTTGTGCCTCATCCTCCTACACACCACCATTTTTCTTCCTCCCGAGTTTAATAATCATATTTTAAGTTTCTTAGTGCAAAGTGTTAGGTTCTCCATAGACTAGAAATTATGTTTCTTATGCTGGATGATTGAATAATAGAGAAAAATACAGACTGTTACTTACAAATGCTGTCTAGTAGTTTTATAGCATAGAATAAACTGCTTATTTTGTTGTTTATGTATGGGGTATGGTGTTGCTGGTTAGTTCTTATAAAACCTCACCCAATACTTAGACCTTTCTGTGTGTGTATATGCATGTGCCCTGTCACTGTTTCTAGGTAGAACTAAAGTTAGCAGCATAATTATCAGGGACTCCTTTTTGTAGGAAAAGATCTGCAAAGCTAAACTAGGTATTTCTTTTTTAGCCTTTTTCCTTATACTCCTCACCTGTTTATTTTTACCATGACCTTAGAATTATCTTAATTTTTCTAAAGTTTTGATAAATTTTGTCAACAAGTAGGAGTCTGTCTCTTAAAATAAAGTGCCCATAATATATCTGGTCTTAGCAGAATCATTTAAAAAAAACATTTAGTAAGTATTTACTTTAAAGAAATAATTCCTAGCCTTGTCTTTTGGCTTATAAAATGGAACTTGAGTCCCTCTAGTGGGTAGAGTATAATTCACTTTCCAAGCTTGAAACCGGAAGATGAACCAGCTTTCAAATCCACTGTTCTCATCTGAACTGGTGTCCCCTCTCCCCAGCTAAGAGGCAGTGCTTAGTTGGTCACTGGATTGGCTTGAACATTAGACAAAATTCACTAGTCCTTCTCTTCTGCCCATGTGATCCTGGTACACTGGTCATTTCTAGCATGTGATCTCACAAGCTGTGCCTCACCAGCTTCTTTCTTTCAAGCCTCAGCAAGTTTAAACAAATATGGTAGTTCAGGAGGAAGAATTGTGATTATCAGACTACAAGTTGGTGCTTTTAAGCCATGCAGTTCTTTATAGAAAAGAACACAGTGCCTTCAGGGTCTTTGAGTTGCCTTGAAGGAAATAATCATACAGGCCCATCTGGGGCACAGCAAGTAGATTAAGGATATTTACTTATTAGAGGAGTTGTTATGTACTGATCGCCAGAAGCATGGTATGGCAGCAGAAGGAACCTGGGTTTGGGTTCACATCCTAACTTTGTGACCTTGAGCTGGTTATGTAGCCTCTCTGTCTTAGTTTTCCCTTCTGTAAAATGAGGTGGTGTTAAACCTATTTTAAGTATTAAAAATAAACATGCAGCCCTAGCCAGGTGGCTCTGTTGGTTGGATGTCATCCTGTACACCAAAAGGTTTCGGTTTGATCCGCAGTTGGGGCATGTGAGGAAAAAACCGTTTGGTGTTTCTCGCTCACATTGATGTTTGTCTCTCTCTGTGTCTCTCCCTTAATGTCTTTCTAAAAATCAATAGAAACATAGCATTGGGTGAGGATTAATTAAAAAAAATAATAACAAACATGCCAAAGAAAAGCCTTTGTGTTTTGAGTGCTCTATGATTGATAGAAGTCATGGAAATTTCCCTGAGTTCATTATAATGCATTAAATTATTTCTGTAACTTTCCCCTCTTTTCCCACTCCTTTTTCTTTTAGTCACCACCAAGTAAGCGAAGAAAATTAGAGAAGCCAAGGAAACCCATCACATTTGTAGTGTTGGAGTCTGTGATGAAAGAATTATCCCTCAAAGCATCATCTTTGGGCTCGGGGACAGTGGAAGAAGGCATAGTAGTTGTGACAACATGGATTGAAAAAATTCTCACTGATCTTAAGGTACCTGGTTATATACATTGAAGAAGTACTTATATCTTTTATTTTATTTTCCTTTAAAAAAAAGCGGGGGGGGGGGGGGTGTTGAGGGTGATTTCCTATAAAATTCTGTTTTTTTCCTCCAAATAGGTCCAGCATAAACGAGTTCCTTGTGGAAAGGGGGAAGTTAGCCTTTTCCTAACAGCCATAGAAAACTCCTGGATTCATTTAAGGAGAAAGAAAAGAGAACGAGTGAGACAATTGAGAGAAGTTCCTCGAGCTCCTGAGGATGTCATCCAAGCCTTGGAAGAGAAAAAGTTCACCCCCGAAGAGTCTGGCAGTAGCCAAGATTTGGCCCAGGGCCCCCCAGAGAGTGGGCCTGCTCTACAGGAAGGCGAGTCAGCCACTGTTGAGGGCCATGGCCCAGTCCAGGATTCGCTTTTCCAGGAAGGAAACCCAGGACCCATGGAGGATGAAAGGAGTGAGGAAAAGGGAGACATGGAGGTCTTGGAAAGTTGTAAAGGCTCTAGCAATGGAGCCCAGGACCGAGAGGCTTCTGAGCAGCTTATCAACCCAGTGTCTGAAAAAGAGCACCCTCTCCAAGGAGTGGCTGGACATTACCTTTTCAAGTGTTTGATAAACATTAAGAAGGAGGTAGATGATGCCCTAGTTGAAATGCACTGGGTTGAGGGTCAGAACAGGGATTTGATGAACCAGCTTTGTACCTATATACGTAACCAGATTTTCAGGCTTGTTGCCAGTTAACTCCAAACTTCTTGCACAGTTGGAAAAGTTCTATGAAGCAGCTTGCTTGGAGTGGCCTGTGGGGTGGCAAGAGGAATTCTACCATGGGTTTATTGGTAGCATTATGTGGAATTACCTTTAAAAACAAAAACAAATTAATTCATTTTTAGACCTCCCCCCAACCCCCTTTTTTTAAGTTACAGGGCATTGTAGTATGGTAGTTCAGGAGGAAGAATTGTGATTATCAGCATCAAAAAAAAGCCATCAGAACACTCATAATGGATTTAAACCTGAATTAAACTGATTACCTTAGCTTTAGACTGCTTCTCTGAGGCTAAAAGGATTATTTTTGGAACCTGGTCTGGGTCAGAACTGTACAGAGCATCCTGCTTTCTCATCCTCCAAATGGAGGCAGTACACCTGGGCAGATAGGCTCTGTGCCCTCTTCTAGTGTCACCTTGAAGACTGAAGACTTTCTCTGGGTACATATGATTGACTGCCCCTGAGTCAGTCCTAGGAAAAGAACTGGCCTGATGGTAGATGGTGGGAGAGTCAGGGAGAGGAAGCTTAGTAATGCCAGAAGAGGGGCTGATCTGGGGAGTGCCTGGAAACGTCACATTCCTGACTCATGTCCATTTTGATGTTGCTTATTCCAGAAACAATTAGGTAAGCAAAACTCCCAGATATGAGTGACTGAGACACAACAGAATGAAGCCATACCCTTACCTCCAACCTGTTGAAAGTACTGTTTGTAGTAGTTTTACTAGTATATGACATTTGAAATGGAGCTTTGTTTTGTTTTTAATATAAGAGTAATTCTGAATTGAAAACTGTCCATCCTGTTTGAATCCTGGGGTTGGGGAAATATACTCTTGAGTTTGAATGGGTGAATGATGATAAAAATAAGAAATGGAGCAAGATAGTTATGTTGCTTAAATTCTCATCTATTGGCAGATCAGTTGTAGCTGATCAGTTACTACTTTGGTGTTGGTTCCTTAGTAATCCCCTCTGTATTTACCTACCTGTTAGCATACGAGAATTCTGAGGCCAGGATAACCATGTTCTTAAAACATGTTTCTAATTGGAATGTCAGGGTTCAGCAGGAATGCCTCTGGAAAAGGAGTCTCATTTTTTGTTCTCTTGGTGTTTTGGTTACTCTCTGCTGAGCTTCACTTTCAGCAGCCTGGTATTCTATTTAGACTGAATTTTTTTGAGTATGGTGCCGGACAGAGTCCCTTGTTACCTAAAAAGAAGACCAGAGCAGAATAGTTAAGCCACACTTTAGAAGGGTGGCTATTGGTTAGGGCAGAATACTGATGACCTTGGCATATTTTGCCAGTAGCTAGGCCAGGCCCTCAGCAAAGATACAGGAAATGAAAATAGGATTATGTTATACCTGCCTGTAGCGATGGAAACAGCTGCAGAAGATAACATAGTAACCCATCAGTGTTCTTAACCTGGTCTGTGAGCCTCAAGAGAATCCATAAACCTCCTGGGTTGTTTTTATTTTATTAAAAAAAAATTTTAATATAATTTTATTGATGTCGGAGAGGAAGGGAATCAAACTATGACCTCCTCATTCATAGGTCGACACTCAATCACTGAGCCATGCCGGCCAAGCCTGGGTTGTTTTTAAAAGCTCTGTGAGCATATGTGTTTTGTTTCGTTTTGTTCCTGGAAAGAAGGGTTCCTGACTTAGAGCAGTCAGTAACCCACTCAGGATTAGGAACCACTGTTCTAGTCCAACCTCTCATTTGACAGGTTGAGGAGACCAGTCTTGGCCTAGGGTCACACAGAACCAAGATTTAATGCATAGTCTTGGATTCCTCTGGTCCAATAATCTCCTGTGCTCACCCACACCGGCCTGCTGTATTGACCTCTGACGACACATTTGAATCATATGCCAGACCCAAACCAAGGTAAATTTCTGTCTTGATAGAATTTTAGGGTAATTGAGTTAGGAGGCAACTAGTGGCCAATAAGTATTTATTTTTTGCTTGTTTGTGTCATTAAAAAAAAGAATCTAGCACGTGCTCATTAAAGATTTGGAAAAGTGAAAGAAAACGGCAACAAAGTCACTCCGAGTCTCAGCCTTCTCAAACACAACCACTAATGGTGTTTTAGTGTTTCCTTCTAGTCTCTCTTTCTGTAGATGGGGTGTGTGATTGGGTTTAACTTTGGTTGTACTCATGCTGTGTATTTAGTTTTATATTACGCTTTTTTCATTTTATACCTTATAAGTATTTTTCCATGTTATAACAGTAGTGCATTTATTTATACTCCTTGCCTGATCAAAATATATTTCAGGCACAGTATTAGGCTTTGTTTAGATCTAGTACTTAGAGATTCCCAGAGAATAAGCTATGTAACTGGAGGCACCAAAGATCTGTGCAAGTTTCATTGTCCCAGGTTTAAGGCTTTGTGTCATGGAGGAGGTTTTATAGGTGTTGTCAATGCACTTAGAGTTTAAAAGATACGTGACAAGGGAAGCTTCCACTGCTAGAGCTATGTCTTCTTTGCATTTGGATATCTAATGAGAACATTGAAAACATTTTTTAAAATATATTTTTATTGATTTCAGAGAGGAAGGGAGAGGGAGAGAGAGATAGAAACATCAGTGATGAGAGAGAATCATTGATCGGCTGCCTCCTGCACGCCCCACACTGGGAATTGAGCCCACCACCTGGGCATGTGCCCTGACCGGGAATTGAACCATGACTTCCTATTCATAGGTTGACACTCAACCACTGAGCCATGCTGGCTGGGCCATTGAAAACATTTTTTAAAAGACATCTAAAAATTCTTTAGGTATGCATGTACTTTATAATTGTGTGATATGTGATGTGATAGCATATAACTTTGGTATAGGGGAAAGAGCAATTTATTTTCTTTAAACAAATAGGTGATTGCCCTGACTGGGTGGCTCAGTTGGTTGAGCTTTGTCTTGTGCACTGAAAGGTCGCCAGTTCAATTCCCAGTCAGGGCACATGCTCATGTTGTGGGCTTGATTCCCTGGTCCTGGTGCATGTGGGAGGCAGCCATTCTGATGTTTCTCTCTCTGTCTCCTTTCCTCTCTCTCTAACAAAATCAATAAAAAACATTTTTAAAAAAAAAAGGTTATTGACCCATGTATCGTGTTGAATGATACTTGCCTTAAATGTCTGAAGGTCACGTTCATATTGATGGATTGGTATGGAATTAAATCTTTGTGGTATGATCTTAAATTCTATTCTGGTCCCTGGCACTGGCTTCTGATCTCCTATAACTCAAATGGTAACAGAAGCTGAACTTGTTTTCCAAGGAGGACTAAAGCTGCTTTTGTTCTTTGGAATCTGTTTTGCTTCCAACAGTTTGCTTCCCTGACCCCACATCCTTGCCTGATTTTTCACTTACCAGAGCAATGCTCCATGTCCTAGCAGGCTTGGCATCTCTGTGGTAGAGTTTCCACTAATTTTAAGGGTTCATATTGATTACTTAAAACTTTAGTGTGTGTGTGTGTGAATATATATATAAAACGAAATCTCTCCTCTTGATATAATTCAAAGCTTATGATGTGATTACACCAACTTCTACAAGTAATACAACTGCAAGGTGTGGAAAAGATGGAAAACCCAAGGCCTCTTAAAAAGAGGTAGTAGCGTCCAGCTGGCGTGGCTCAGTGGTTGAGCACTGACCTATGAACCAGGAGGTCACGGTTCGATTCCTGGTCAGGGCACATGCCCGGGTTGTGGGCTTGATCCCCAGTAGGGGGCATGCAGGAGAGGGCCGATCAATCGACCAATGATTCTCTCTCATCATTGATGTTTCTAACTCTCTGTCCCTTTCCCTTCCTCTCTCTCAAATCAACTTAAAAAAAAAAAAAAAGGTAGTAGCATTTTAAACTGCAGCATTTTCCTCTGTGGCCACACGGGGGCACCTTTGGCCCTTTTTTCATTCAAGCACCTTCACTGCACTGTGGGAACGGATTAAATTGTGCGCTTGGTATTTTCTTGAAATACCCATTTGTTACCCAGATAAATATTTTTATGTAAATAAAATTTGAAAAATAAAAGTAGAAAGAAGAAAAAAACCTATTACCCTATGGTCTTTTTATCTGGACATAATTTTTCAACCTTTTTATGTTTCTGGTCACAGTTGACTGTTTTTCTTTCCATCTGTCCTGCTACTCTAGAATATATCCAAGTAGGATCAGTCCTTTGGATCAAACTTGATATCTAGTTAATTAGGGTGCTACAGGGGAATGGTTAGTGAGCTTAAACAGTAACTTTTCAAAAGCCTTATGTTATATGAAGAGTAATACAGAGAGTTCTAAGAAAGAAACTGTTTTCAATGTTCTTTTGTCTTCATTCTTTTGGTTTATCTGGCTGGCTGACTAGCATGCATGTAATGTGTTGTTTACATCAATAGATGGCACAGTTGGTTCTGTGTTGGTATGTATTTTATAGGTTAGCTGGGCCTTCTTTCCCACAAGGGCTGTTTCTGTGTAGAACATGTATATTACTAACCCTGGGGTCTGTGTGGGCTCAAGAAGAAGTCCCATCCACCCTTATTTTTATGGCACAGGATCAGATGTTCTGGCTGGCCACCCAACAAATAGATCTGCACATTAGGAGGAAGAAGGCCCATTTTGGAAAACTGAAGAGCCCTCTGGGAGTAGGAAAGTCTCAAAGGTAACAGCAGTTTTACAACCATCCAGGAAGTACCCTAGGAAAGGGACTTGGCCACATTTTTTAGGGAAGTTGGTGCTTGGGAGATTGGATTTGCTGAATGGGCAGTAACCCCAGGAAAACTCAGAGGCGGCTTGCTAGTAGAATAAATTGGCTTCTGCCTTCTGGAGCAGGGCATTCAAGGTCCCGAACCTTTCTAATGCTCCCCAGTACAAATCTCTTGGTGCTCGTGCCAGCACAGTATTAGCCCTACATGGGTCTCACCCCGCTAGCAGCAGGGCCTCACATACATGCCAGAGAGTTCCCACTCTGCTCTGTAAAGGCATTCAGATCCTCTGCTGTGACTCACCCAAATGACTAAAGCAGCAGTTTATTATTTTAATTGCTGGTTGGAACAGCTAATGCTGCCTTTTGGAGGATATGCTTTTACTCCAGGGACTATGTTGTGACTGAGTGAAGGCCTTACAGCGCCAAATGCCCTTTGAGGTATAGCCTACCCGCCTATCTCAGCTGCTGCAAAAATATCAGAGACCCTGGGCTCTCCTCTGGGAAATGGAAGAGCCAGGGAAATGAGATAAGAAGGAATGAACTAGAAAGTGCGAGTGAACTTGGCATAATTGGCTTGTTTGTATATGCTGTTCTAAAGAGGGCAAAGGATGTTTAAATCCTAGGCTTTTTAGCCACCCTAAGGGAATGAAAAACAAAAGAGCACAGGCATCACCGTTCACCAGCCTCAGTTTACATTCCAGTTCCACTTACAGGATAAGTCAATTTCACTAAGCCTTGGCTTCCTCATTCAAAAGATGAGGAATTCTTGCTTCCCAGAGTTAGTTCAGTGAGAGAAGTACGAAAACATCTGGAAGGGCAAACAAAGAGTGGGCTTCTCAACTTGTTCATTTCTTGGTATTCTTTGAGTTTTCAATTTCTAGTCAGAAAATCTTCCAGTAACTCCAGTGAAAAGTCCCAAGGCCTCAAGTATAAAATTGCAGGTGTAGACTATCACTTTTTGAACAAAAGCAAAAGTGAAGCTTCCATGCACTGCAGAAGTGAACAGTATTGATTGGTCGTCTTTATATAAATTGTATCATTTAGTAACCCTGCAAAATGGTATGGTGTCCTTGTGTGATAGCTTTAAAAGAGATGGAAGCTCAGAGAACTTAAAGTGACTTGTCCTAAATTTATTCACAGAGCTAAGTAAAAAAAATGGTATTTGAACTCAGGTCCAAAGATTCAGGATGACAAATCTCAAGATTTGGAAATAATTTGACCCACCTCTAGGGAAGGAGACGTCAATTATTTGACAGGGAATAGACAGAAAGCATCTCTTACCCATTCTCACCATTTTGCCCTTTGAGGTTATATTATTTTCCAGCCTATGATCAATGAGCAAGATTTAATAAGTGAAATGACTTGTGATTAGTTCTTAATTTATGCTACCAAATTTCCATAGAATTTTGTATTTAGCAGTCGTGCAGATAATTAAGTAGTTAGTGAAACCACAAAATAAAATTCTAGCGCATGTACATGTTGGATCAGAATCAATGTAAAATAACTAAATAACTGATAATTAGGTAATGACTCCTAGACAATACCTAATTGTATAATAAGTGAAGAAGGATTTTTTAAATATTTTTAGTAGACAGCACTAAATATTTCACATGCAGAACACAGATCTTGCTGAGGAGGGTAGTAATTGTCAGAAAAATAGCAAATCGTCTTCCCCAGGTAGGGTGAGTGAACTCCAAATCTGAAGAAAAGAAAAGGCTGCCTGCCATCTGGTGGAGCCGCTCAGGGAGTGTGGCCTGGGAGTCTAGAAACCAGGGCCAGGAAATTCTCAGCTGGGGGACTTGGCTGGCTCTAGCAGCCAGTCAGCCCCTAGGGAAATGTGCTGCTGTCCAAAAGGGAAGGCCATCCAGAGAGCACTGCTGGGCCGGGGCCGGGGCCTGGGTGAGGCAGGCCTGCTCCCATAAATTGGCTGGGAAAGGGGGGTTTCTAGTCTGGTCCAACAGGATCCTCAATTCCAACTTGCTTGTCCAGGATTCCTGCCTTGAGAGCCAAAGTGGGCATTATGGACCAAACTCTGGCCTGTATTTCAGTGTTTCAGTGACCTAGATGAGCACTAATAAGGACTTTTTCATTCACAAAGGGAAGTACAGTACTTCCTCATCTTCTACCCCAGGGGCCAGGCAACAAGGGATAGCTCATGCTCTGACTAAAAGGAAGTAGCTTTTATTCAGTTCCTGTTGGTTATTGCCATGTAAAAATAGGTGCCCAGTGTTGTTGGATCTTTCCATTTCTTTATTTTATTTTATTTTATTTGGAGTGTGTGTGTGTGTGTGTGTGTGTGTGTGTGTGTATTTGAAACAATATATATATTGTTTAAAGTATTACATATAGTATTACATATGTCTCCTTTTCCCTCCATTGACTTCCCCCTGGCCACCCCCACCCCCAGCACATGTCCTCACCCCCTTAGTGTCTGTGTCCATTGGTTATGATTATATGCATGTATAAGTCCTTTGATTGATCTCTTACCTCCCCTGGATCTTTTCATTTCTTTGAGGGAAGTCAGAAATTCAGATTTGTGAGAAATTTACCTAATTGTAAATCTTAATTCAGTATTTTAGGAAAAGCTAGTATGTGACCTTTTCTACCAGCAGGTGTTAGAACTATAAATACTTGCAGCCTTCACTGTCCTAATTCTCATTTACTTCAACTACTGAACTCTAGTTCCTGCCCACCCTCCTTTTTTTTAGAGTTTTCACTCTCTCTAAAATCAGTGGGGAAACTTCAGAGCTAAGCATCAGAAAGATAAGAGTTAGATAGGTTTGAGGGGGGAGATGAAATCTGCTTTTGGGGGTAAAATGGGACAGCTTTCAGAATAAAGACTAGTATGGGAAGTAGACCCACAGCAATAGGTCAGGTTAGTTGAGAACAAGAAGTATGAGCACCTGGCCAGGTAGTTCAGTTGGTTGGAGCATTGTCCTGTACACCAAAAGGTTTCAGGTTCGATTTCCAGCCAGGACACATACCTAAGTTATGGGTTTGATCCCCAGTTGGGGCACATATGGGAGGCAACCGATCAATATTCCTCTCTCACTCTCTCTCCTTTTTCTCTCTCAAATCAGTAAAAACAGTGGTTGAGCGTTGACCTATGAACCAGGAGGTCACAGTTGAGCCGTCAGGGCACATGCCTGCGTTGCAGGCTCCATCTCCAGTGGGGGGTGTGCAAGAGATAGCCAATCGATGATTCTCTCTCATTATTGATGTTTCTGTCTCTCTCCCTCTCCATTCCTTTCTCTGAAATCAATAATTAGTTAACTGCCACACGTCCAAAACGGAAACCATCCCCACATGCCACAATATTTTGAATTTAATTTAAAAAATCGATTTGCGCCGAAACCGGTTTGGCTCAGTGGATAGAGCGTCGGCCTGCGGACTGAAAGGTCCCGGGTTCGATTCCGGTCAAGGGCATGTACCTGGGTTGCGGGCACATCCCCGGTGGGGGATGTGCAGGAGGCGGCTGGTCGATGTTTCTCTCTCATCGATGTTTCTGACTCTCTGTCTCTCTCCCTTCCTCTCTGTAAAAAATCAATGAAATATATTTTAAAAAAAAAATCGATTTGCAATGAATATTATAAAAATAAATATATTACAATTTGGGTGTTCTTGGATAGAAAATATGACCAAGGTCAAATTATGTTCTGTGTTCATTTTTCTATCCAGCTAAAAATTCTCATGAAAAATGATTTTAAAGTTAGGGCTGTGACTTAGGGAAATTTTTTTATTATTTTTTTAGACACACGTGATGTGTGGGGAAGGTCTGCCGCTTGAGTCTACAGACACTTATGCCCTAAAATGGGTTAAAAAAACCACACATTTAAAATCAATAAAAGCATATCCTCAGGTGAGGATTAAAAAAAAAGTATGAGTCCTTTCCTGATAAAACACAGGAAAACTTTTTTCCCCTTTGACATAATTTCATTTTATAAAAGTAATGCATTGTCACTATACAAAATTTATAAAACAATGAATAAAGATTTACAATTCCATTACTCAAATGGAATTATTTTACATTTTACCTATCTTAGTATTTTTATATATGTATATATTTTTAAATAGTAAATGTGGGATCATATTGTATATTACTGTTTCATAATTTTTGCATTTAGCAAACATAACATTTGCTAATTATAAAATTAGTCTGTGTCAGAAAACTTGTGAAAATAAAAATTACCAGTAATCATACTGCCCAAAGACAATCATCATTAATATTTTGGTTTATTGACAACCTTGTTTTCTTCATATGCCATATTCTGAGTGTTACTTCACTAAACCAGTTGTTTCTTGTTGGAAATTTAGGTTTCCTGCTTTTCACTATTGTAAATAATGCTTTAGTGAATATCTTTATACAAATATTTATTTACTTATTGCTTTAATATAAGTTTATGTAAGAATCACTGAAGCAGCCCTGGCCAGTGTGGCTCAGTTGGTTGGGCATTGTTCCCTGCACTGGAGGGTTGCCTGTCCAATTCCGGGTCAGGGCTCATGCCCAGGTTTTGGGCTCAGTTCCCAGTAGGGCATGAAGGAGACAGCCAATCAATGTCTCGCTCTTACATCGATGTTTCTCTCTCCCTCGCCTCTAAAAATCCATTAAAAATGTTTAAAAAAAAAAAAGAATCACTGAAGCAGAGGATATGACTCTTTTAAAGGCTCTTTTAAAAATATACATATATTTTTTTATTGATTTTAGAGAAGAAGGGAGAGGGGGAGCGAGAGAAACATCAGTGATGAGAGAGAATCATGGATTGGCTGCCTCCTGCACACCCTCTACTGGGGATCGAGCCCTCAACCCGGGCATGTGCCCTGACTCGGAATGGAACCATGACCTCCTGGTTCATAGGTCAACGTTCAACCACTGAGCCATGCCGGCCAGGCTTTTAAAGGTTCTTTATATATTTTGCTAATTTGCTCACTAAAAAGGTTGTACTAGTTTACATTTTTATAAGTGCTTGTCTTTACCACACGTTTGATAGCAGACTAATTTTTAGAAACCCTTTTAATATATAGGCGAGAATATTTTCATTGTTTTAATTTTATTGTGTTATTGGCAAGGTCAAATATTTTCATATATTTACACATATTTATGTTGTACATATTATTTCATATATTGTTTTATAAATTTTAAATTATGTTCTGTGTTCATTTTTCTATCCAGGTGTTCTTTTTATTGAATTGCAAAAGCACATCTTACCAATATTTTCCTCCATTTTATCATTAACCTTTTCCTTTTATTTATGGTGATTTTGTTTGTTTTTACAGTTAAGGAGCTTTTAGAGGGTTTATGTAATCAAATATGTCAGGCTGTCCCTTTATATTTCCTTTGTTTGCCTTTATGCGTAGACACCTCCTTCACCCTAGGAGCAACAAAAATGTCTGCCTATATTATATTATGGCTCTTTTTGGCATTATTTTTTACATTTAAGACTTGATGTTGGTTTATGGTTTGAGGTTTAAGGACCTGTTTAACAAATGGTTGAGAGTTATCACAGAGTAACACATTAGAAAGATGACTGGTCAGCTCCAGCACTGCCATCTGAGGTGTCTCTGATGGATATGGGGACTTGAGCACTGTGAGGCTGAGTGGATGTACTATCCCAGCCCCCAGCCTGGAGGGGTGGGAGAGGCACAGGCTGACATATGGCTCCTGGAGTATCCCTAGCGCTGCCCAGTATACACTCTCCCAATGGGCCCAGGGGCCTTGGTAAGAATTCTGGTTGCAGGCATGGAGCTGAGCCCTGGATCTAGTCTAGGCAGTCTATTCAGGCCACTGCTCTGGACCTTGTGTAGTCTTCTGAAAGGGCATCAGTTAGAGTGCAGGCAGCTGATCTCTTGGGTTTTAAAGACTTGATCCTGCAGCCTTGCTTTTAGGTATGAGCTTGGATTGCTGGGACAGTAGAACTTAGTCGTTTCTGGGGGGGCACTGATTGCATTCCAGCCCTGTGCCCTGGGAGGGGCCTTCTCTATCATCAACATCCCCCACCCTAACTGATCCAGCCGGCTCTTAACTCAATTTGAAGACTTTACCTTTCTCTACTAACTTTGTCCAGTCTCACTCCATAACCTGAATTAGTTTACTCTAAAGCCACAGCTTCCTTCCCCGAACCCCGCCAGAGGACTAACTGAAGCCCTCATCCTTTCCCTTGTGCCTTTTTCCACTTTATCAGCTTCCTCCTTCCTAAGTCATCCACATCCTAAGTCTCTCTGGCTGCATAGTGGCCGCTAGCCTCTTTGGTTTCTCAGAAAAGCTCATAGTGCTGGCTCCTCCCTTTTTGCTTTTGAGCTGCATATCTTTCCTTATTACTCAGTGTCCACACCCAGGGCGGTTGCCTGGATAAAAATCTGCCCCTTCCCCGAGTCACCTTTTTAGGCCAGCTCCCCCTGAAGTATCCCTGCCTACCCAGGCCCAGTTAGAAACTCCTAATTCCTCAGAGTGGCCTGAGGCAGTGCAGTGTCCTCTGAGATCCTCTGCTTTGCCTTCTCAGTCATTTGCTAAGCTTGTTTATTGAGCACCACTGAGCAGAGTTAATGAGGATTCCTGTCCTTAGCCTGGAAGGAAGAGGTTATTTCCCTACCGTCATCCATTTCTGTGAGGTCTTCAGGACCCTGGACTCACTACCCCAGCTGGCCTGTTTCACACAGTCAAAGGAGAACCAGGCCACCTCTCATCCCAGCTGACACTAAGCAGCTTTGAGACCTTGGATACCTTCTCTTGGGAGTTTGGACTCAGTGATCTCAACTCTTCTAGCTGTGACACGTGTGAGGCAATGAAGAGGGGAAAGTACATGAATGGCAAGGTGGAACTTGATTGTACCTGTTTCGTAGGTTCAGGAAAAGTCCTTTGACAACTCTCGAGGAGTGGAGGATGGTAGATAAAGACTTAGATGGAAACTTCGGGCTCTGGAGAGCCCACTTCATTGATGATTGAATGAATACTCTATAGGATTCACCTCTACTAAAGTAATTCAAAACCCTGGTCATCATTCGGGGTAGGCTTATCAGGAATCAGGTTCAGCTGGCTAACCCTACTTGAAATCCACTTAGTTTTTCTTATTCCTTCTTACAAAAAATATGATTATTGGGGACCCTAACCTTCTAAAATGAGTATCTCTTTTAGTACTTTATGGGCCTTTATGTAATCATATGATCTTGTGCTACATCCAGCACTGTGGTAGAGAGCAAAGCTAGCCTTTTGCAGGTATTATATGGAGTTCTGCTCTGTGACCTTTACCCCTCTCTGGCTTACCAAAGGATCACCTGCCCTTGGCTACAAGGATACCCAGCCCAGTGCTGGCACATGTTAGGCACACAATAAATATTTGTTAAATGAATAGTGTCTGGTGTGTCTCTGGCTGGACTAGTCGTCTGCTCCTTCCTCTTCATCTCATAGCTGACTTTCTGTTTCTGGTCTTGTCTTAATTATGATAGGTGAAAAGCTCCCTAAAGCCACTTGCAAAATTTCAGAGGTCAGGCATGGAATGTTAGGACATCTGGGATCTAGTGTGAAGCCTATACATATGGCTTTGTTGGGGTAAATGGGGGGCATGGAGACAGTGTCATTAGGAAATGTCTAGCGCAGCATATTAAAAAATTGAGGGATTTGATCTGGGCGTTAGGGTGCATACGGCTGGAGAAGGAAGACTGAAAATAGAAATCTCGTGAAAAAGCACTCATTGATGGATGATGTCCCAGGTTTCTTCTGCCTCAAAGGTATTAAACACCTAGAAGGTACAAAGAAACTTTAGAACAGATTTTCTGAGATGCCTGGGCTTTGGATCATTCTCAAAATGTGCTAACCTTTCTGCTAAAACATCAAAAATGTTTCTTTTCCCATTCCGTTGAATGAATACAATTGGCAGCTTCTACCTAAGTTCCACCCCCTTGGAACAGGAAGCTGAGGCCAAAACATTAAACAGCCCTTCTGTTCATTCCCCTCGACTTTTATTCCTCATCCATCACTTTGACAGAGATATCTGTCCATTCCCCAACTAGGGGAATCTTAGTTGATGAAAAAAAGCTGTTTGACCATTTTCAGGCTTCTGTAGGCAACTATAGGCCCAGAAAGAGCCTCCTTTCTAAACCCTTGCTTTTGCCTAACATCCCCTGGCTGCTGTCCCCACATGACCCAAATAAACAGATGATCATGTGAAGCCAGTAAGGCTGTTTGTTTTAAATAGCAAGCATCTCCACTAAGCTCTGGAGCAGATGGGGCATTGGGGGCAAGGGAGAGGCTGGCATTTGAATCTGTTCACTTTTCTCTCCTGCTTCCTCACGAAAGGAATAAGTGCCTTTAGAATATTACTTTGCAAAGTGGTGCCTTCAAAATATGATAGAGCTGGCCCTGACAAGAAGAGTCAGGAAAATTGGACTGTAGCCTCTAGAAGAGACTTGAAGAGCTGTATGTGTGCCATGACTACTTGAGGACAGAAAGGTATGGCAGGATGTAGCTCTGAGCATCCTGGGTCACTGGGCAGAATGGTCTAGTACTTACCCCAAACAAAATGAGAACTTGGTCAGCAACGTTATTTCAGGCCACTATTATATATACTGTTTACCCTCTCTCTTCCCCCACCACACACACCTATATATTGCCTTTAAATTTGCCATTTTCTTCAGTTTTGCAGTTGGCCAGGCCCAATAACACTGGTAGCAGGTTGCAGACACCTCAAAGGAAGCAATGTCAAAACCAGCACAGATGCAGCCCTTCTAGGAAAAGGGTATTTATCCATCTCACGGAAAAGAACTGGGATGTTTAATACCTGTTACTTTCCAGCTTCATCATAGAGCCAGTGGCAGGCATCCAGGCATTTTTGTGTGGAATGGCCTCTCCATGCTCCGGTGTAGATGCTGGGACATTAACTGTGGAAAGGTCAGAGCCCTTTGTAGATGTGCTGGGAAACAACCCTTTTCCTCTTGTTGACTAGATTCTTGATTTCCGGGATCTGTGTAGATTTTTTCTTTTATTGATTGATTTGAGAGAGACATTGATTTGTTGTTCCTCTTATTTATGCATTCATTGATTGATTCTTGTATGTGTCCTGACTGGGGATCGAACCCACAACCTTGGCATATTGGAGGAAGCTCTAACCAACTGAGTCAGGGCATGTGCAGATTTTATTTCCCTAGGATGCACTGTGCCCTCAAAGGTAAGGAGCAAAGCCAGCAAGCATGCATATGTACCAGCTTTCAATGGGTCTAGCCCTCCACTAGTCCCCAAATTAAGAATTTATCCCTCAGTGGGGATGGAAGGGAATGGATTGGCAGGGTGGTTGGCCAGAGAGACCTCCTCATAAAGGTTTGCTTTTTGGTTTTGTGATGGTGATGCCCAGGCCGTGGGATCTTAAAACCAAATGGCATTGTCCCACTTGCTGGTTGGCAAAGAAATAAATCGGTGGCCAGGACTGAGAGGGCCCCAGGCCTGCTGGCATTGGGACAACAGAGCTGAATGTGCACCAGGGTGCCCCAAATATGCCTTCAGCAGGCCTGTGCTTGTGACTACAAACTACCTGGGTTTCTGCAACTTCCTCCAAAGCTGAACAGCAGGGTTTCAGGTAAAGATTTTTGTGGTTCTAATCACATATTAAATGGTCAAACTCCTTCCCATGGGAGCAATTTTATATTCTTCCAGGGCTTTTCTTCTAATTGGGGACCCTGCCCTAGAACTGCCTTCAAAGGAGTCATCTTGGGTCAGAAATAAATGCTCCTCCCTACGGAACAACTGGAATACTGAGTCCTTTCTAGTTTCTGGGCCTGTTTCCTTACCTGCAAGATGAAGATTTGGGCAAGCTGACCTCAAAGTTATAACTTTCTGAATGCACCCCCAAACACTAGCGCAGGAAACAGCGGTAAGAAGGGTGCCCGCCAAGGTGGGGAGGTAAAGGGGTGGGGGGAAGGCCAGCCCTCTGGGCGACCCCGGTTGAGGCCGGGCCAAGAGGCCCCGCCCCCGAGCCCCGCCCGCGGTCTCTGCCAGCCGCCAGGAGGGCCGGGCTTCCGCCCTCCACGTTGTTGTTCCCGATTTGGGCCACGCCCCCTTGGTCCGGGTTGGGGATGCCTCGCCATAACCGCCCCGCCCGGGTCCCAGAGTAATGGGTGGCTTTTGGGGTGGCACAATTTGAGCCTCCACCCACATCAGAGAGCAGTGGACAGAGTTTAGGGGAAGGAAAGGAAGATACTTTGTTTTAAAGGAAGGCTAGTGAAAAGTCAAGGCTAAGCCTCAGGGAACAACTGCGGAATTTCACTCCAACGTTCCATCTCCCATTCACACAGTGGCCCCATCCGCACCCGCGAAAGTGACCCGGCTAAACACTGGCCCTTTAAACGGAAGGCCGGCGGTGCGGGGTGTCCATGTGGAGCTGCTCCATGCCGTGTTGTCCTGCCCGCCCATTGGCCCGTGGCCCGATGACGTCGCCTAATAGAATGCTAACGCACTGCGGGGGGAGGAATGGAGACAAAACGCGGAATCGGATCGCCAGTCCGCTCCTTCCAAGTTCTCTGGCAGCCTCCGGCTGTCAGCTCCGCCCAGGGGCGGATCCCGGGGCAATTGCGACAGCCGGGTGGTTGCAGGAATTAGGTCACGTGTGGGTAGGGAGCGGAGAACCAAAGATCAGGCCGGTGTCTACCATCCTAATGTTTCCCTGACCTAAAATGTCCTTATTTGAGCTTCTTAAGTGATGAATTTTCCACCTTCCCTCCAGCAGGACAAATTTCGTTGTGAATGATCCAAACACACCCTTGTTCAACTTGTGGCATACAATCGGGGCGGGGCGAGGCTGGAAAGCGGAAATGAAGGGCGCGAACCCGGCGCGAGCTTCCACCCCCACCCAGGCCACGTGTGCTAGCGCCGTAAGTGGGTGGAGACAGCTCGCTCCCGACCCCGCCCCTCCCTCCGTGAGGCGCCGCGGCCCTGCGGGTGGGGGCTCCGGTCCGGGCTTTGGCTGCGGCCCCGGTGTAGTAGCGGGGGCGGCGGCCGGGGGTAGCGCGGCTCCTTCCCTTGTTGTGTGTGTCGGTGCCTCCTCGCCATCTTGTTGCAAAGCCTTTTCTTGTCGGCGGGACTCCCGGGGGCCGCGGGGCGGGAGGCAATAGAAGGAAGGAAGAGAGGGAGGGGAAGGAAGAAGGCAGTGCCGCCTCTTTTTTTCTTTGCATCAAATTATTTTAAATTTGCAAATTATATTTTGCAAATATTTTGGGAGACATTGATTTTCCTGCCCGTGCTCCCCCGTTCTTGCCTGCGGAGTGCGCTGCGCCGCCCAGCCCTGTCGCCCCCCGGAGGTGATCCCTCCCTCCTGCCTGCCCGCCAGCCTGTCCTGTGCCTGGCTCGCGGGCCGCAGTCTCGGCCCCGGCGCGCCCCCGGCAGCTCTCAGCGCGATGAGCATAGAGACGCTACTGGAGGCGGCCCGCTTCCTGGAATGGCAAGCGCAGCAACAACAGAGAGCACGTGGTGAGCGGCGGGGCTGGGCCCCTGGGGCACCCGGGAAGGGGAGGCGAAGCGACCCGGGCCCCCGAACCCACGCCGAAACCACGGACAAGAAGACCCTCTCCCGGGCGGCCCGCGAAGCCAGCAGTGCAAGGCTCGGCGCAAGAGCCGCCGCCCGGGGAGGGAGGAGTGTTGTGGGCAGGGAAATTAATTAATGACTTCATTAGCATGCAGCGAGGGACCCGGCTCCTGTGAGCGCCACCCCAGCTGCCTGCCACCCCTTGTGCACCTTTTGTAGGGCTCCTTTCGCGTGGGTCAGTGGCACCCTCGGTAGCTTTGAGTATGTGAGAGCCGGGGGTGGGGTGAGCAGTGGTGTTGCGTGGGGGTGGCAGACCTGTGTGTGCGTGCGTGTGTGCACGGGGGATGTGTGATGGGAGCCTGGAGGAGAGCAGATGAACGGACGTGTACATGGGCGAGTGTACAGTGCACACGAGTGGGCGTGTGTGTAACGGAGTGTGGGGTAGAAATTACTCTACGCGGAGCAACTCCCCAGCTCCCCTGGCCGTACGGGGCGGGTGTGGGGGGCACTCCTGGCAGATCTACGCGCCACTGGGGCGGAGGCGGCCTTTGCAGAATGAAATGACATCGCGTGTCTTATGATCCTGGCCAGCCCCGCCTGACCCCGCCTCCCGGAGCTTGGGCTGGGTCTAGCGTCAGGGGTTTGGGTGAGAGCCGGCTGATTGGGTGTTTGAAAAACGGCCCGCAGGTCGCTGGGGGCAGCCCCCGGGCCCCCCTCTCTGCGCCCCACTTTAGCCGGTGTGGAATGTGGCGTGTCTGCGCGTTCCATACCCGCTTTCGGCTGGAATGCTGCGTGTGTCTGCGTACCAAGCCCGTTGGTTACACCGGCTGGTGACGTGGACGGACCCCGCCCCCGACCACGTGCACCGGGGACACTCCCGCTAGGGACGGCGCGGCCGGGCCCCTCCTCGCTGCCTCGCGCTCGACCGGAGGCGGGGTCTGGGCGGGGCTGGCCGGAGGCCTGGCGCCCGGTTGGGCCCTGGCTCTGGGCGCTGATCTCTCTCGGGGAGAGCCTTTTGCCTGCGAAGGAGGAGCCGGGCTTACCTGTCGGTTCTCGCCCCAACCTCCTGTTTTTGAGACGAGGGAAACCCTTAGAATTGCGGAGCAACAGGATATTTAGAGCTCACACGTTCCCACTGACCCCGAAACGTTCTCACCGGGATCTCCTGGCAACATCCCCGGTCACGTTGTGGAATGAGCCGGGCGAAGAAGGGGCAAACTTTGGCGCTTCCTGGACAGGGGAGAGAGACGAAGATTTCAGATGCCCCCCATCCCCACTCGCCCTTGCTGACGGCCCCTAGCTTCAGGGCGCTGCAGAAGAGGGGGCTGGGAAAGACCTCCGTTTTCCGTGCTGCTCCCAGGGCCTCATCCCTCATCAGTCGGGGTGTGTGTGCAGCAGCGGGGGACTCCTGCCCTCCTTAACCCTCCCCCTCCCAGCCCTTCAGGCGGGTTGGTGGTGGTGGAGATTTCGCTTCGCCCTCCTTTCCTTTCTCTCTGCCTATTGTTGCTTCAGTGATGAGTCATGCAGGAGGTAGTAGTGTGTGTTGTGTGTGCGCGTGTGTGTGCGTGCGCGCGCGCCTGCTGCCGCGCCGCCAATGCTGCGGCCCGCGGGGGGAGTCGCAGCCGCCCAGGGACCCAGAGCGGCGGGTCGGATGGCCCAGTTGCTCCACCGGTCTCTCAAGGTCAAGTCACTCGAGATATGTGAGACTGAGATGCTTGGGTTTTTCAGAACGGATGGGCCAGGACATCAACCCAAACGCCCCTCCCCCTTTTCTTTGGGGTCCAGAGTAGGGTCAGGCGGTGGATCGTGTTGGTGGTGACCGAGAACTGCGTGCCCAGAAGCAGGGGGAGGAGCTTGCACAAGATTTGGAGAGACTGAGTCACCTGCTGCCACCATCAATACAATGCAGTTCAAGAATACCTATTGTGTCCCCATTGTGTACCAGGCACTGTGCTAGAGGTGAACGGGATTGACCCTGACCTTGTCTCAGGGAAACACTCACTTCATCTTTACTTTACCTGCAGGCTAGTTGGTCATATGGGAAAAGGGAGAAGACCCCCACTATTGTCTGTCCACCCTTTCCAAAATAAGTAAATCCACAGCTGACCAGTAAGGACAGGGAGGATGTGTGCAACTCTGTGAAGGAACCTGGGAATGGTTCTCTCCTAAGAAGTTGCAGAGCCCTGCCCTCTCCCCCACATGGTGAGAGCTGGAGGTGAGTTGAAGCCTAGTTCAGCTGCCCAGGCACAGCTTGTTGGTGGGGCAGGTTCTTAGTGGATGGGTGGATGCCGGAAAGCCAAATCTACACCAAAACCTCACGTACAGATGGCTAGATCAGGCCACGGCAATTTGCTCTCCAGTGTTCATTTTCTCCTTGATGGCCTGTCCTCAGACTGGGAGTGGGAAGAATGGGACAGGAGGGGGTGGTGCATGAATCTTCTGATCAAAACTGCTGTCCCAGGTTATGTGCCTGATGAGCAGCTCTGAACAGGGAGCCTCTTATGCATGCCCCCATTTAACCTCAACGGCCAGTTTCCTGACCTAGAGCAGCCAGATTGCTTACATGATGAACCTGAGGATGTGTGTGCCTGTGTGTGTGAGAGAGAGGAGAGGGAAGGGCAAGGTCATCTTGGTGGTTAGCAAGAGGGCTTGGTCATTTCCCAGCATTCATGGAGATGGCTCCATTGGGGGACCCTTTTCTACCTTGATTGGAGGATGCTGGCCAAGTGTCCAAGGCTTCTGACCTAGTTGCACCCTGGGCCTGCCTTATGTGCCAAGCTCACTGTTAGCATGCAGGAGGGGAGAATGACCCCACATATTTGGGGTCACCAGGTGTGGATGTCTCAAGCTCCAGCCCTGTGCCAGCTGAGCACCTGGGTCACAGTCACTGGGGATAGCTGAAGGGAGCATAATGCCGGTACACTCCATGGCCCTGGGGATCACCCCAGAGAGGTCATGCTAAATTCCCTGGGGTGGGGTGGGGTACAGCCTCTGGACAGAGCCCAGGGCAGTTACCAGAGTATGTGGGAGTGAGAAGTCAGTGCACTCATGGGTGCAGCAGAGCATTATTTTAAAGAGCCTAAACCTATATGCTCCTAGGGAGGCCCCCAGGGACTGCCAGCTTGCTTCCCCTATACTGTCTTCCCTGCCACAGTGCACTGGGAGAGAGTAGCTGCTGGGTTGGGATTGAGTCAGAGGTGGTGGGGAGGAGGCAGGACGCTTTGGTGGGCTGGGTCTGGCCTGGGCTGTCCCCTGTTCTTTACCACCAGTTAAGGTTTTTCTTTTTTTTCTTTTAATATATTTTATTGATTTTTTACAGAGAGGAAGGGAGAGAGATAGTTAGAAACATCGATGAGAGAGAAACATCGATCAGCTGCCTCCTGCACATCTCCTACTGGGGATGTGCCCGCAACCCAGGTACATGCCCCTGACCGGAATCGAACCTGGGACCCCTCAGTCCGCAAGCCGACACTCTATCCACTGAGCCAAACCGGTTTCGGCACCAGTTAAGGTTTTTCATGCTGATCCAGGTGTGATAGAGTTTGGCCTTTCACGTGGGTCCTTTCTGGCACCTGTGAGGCGAACCTGCCTGGCTTTTGAAGAGAAGGGTAGGTGAGGAGGTTGCCATCTCCTGGGTGAACTTTGGAGTTGCTTTTAAAAATGGGGAATATGAGGTTTGCCTTCTGTCTGAGGTCCCAGGTCACCTATCCTTGGGATTGGGGCCCTGTCTCCCCCTAAATATGGGAGAGTGGGATACTAACGCAAGGCCAATGAAAATTTGGGTCCTGGTTCAAAGGAATGGAGGTGGGGACTGCGTTGGGCTCTGAGTGCGAGGTTCTTGTCTTGAGTGTGGGGAGGGGAGAGGTGAAGATGGGTGCAGAGAAGTGGACTAGGGATGTCCCAGGCTAGGCCTGAGAAGGGCTCCATAACTGGAACTCAGCGGGCTTCTTTCCCAGTGTGTTCCTGTGGGAAGCTGGAGCAGAGAGCTGGTTTTCTTTGGGGCTGTAACGTAAGTCAGTGCTGGCTGGAAAGGCCTGGGAGAGCAAGGGCTCCCCCAGTTGGAGTGGGCCTGCTCTGGCCCTGCAGCTCCCCTTCCTGAAGGGCAGAGGAGACAGACGCGGAAGAGGCCGGTGCTGACCTGTCCAGCTCCTGAGCTCTGGCTGCTGGGAAACCACTGAGTGCTTCCCCTCTCAGAGCACATCCCCCTCTACTTCCTCCTTTGCCTCTTTGTGGGGGGAGGGGCTCCGAGCAGGCTCTGGCTCACTCAAGTTGTTGATTGGCTAAAGGGCCCTGAGCTCTAAGGTTTTCTGGGGCCCCGGAGCCTGGCAGACAAGTGGGGGTTGATGCCCTCCTGCTGAGGGAGGTGGTTTGCCAACCTCATCCCTCAGCCCCACCCCTTGTGGGGTGGCCTGTTTGGGGCATGTCCGTGCTGTGCTGTCAGCTGGGTTAGTCTGCATTGTGGTGAATCGGGGCAGGAGGGAGGGCAGGTTGACCAGCCTGCTCCCTGGCCTGGGGGCTGCAGCCGCTCCCCAGGGCCCTGGCCCAGCTCTGTAGCCAGGGGCTCCCAAATGGGGCAGGGTGGCGGTAGAGTGGGGCCTTTGGAGCAGGAGGGGCCGCTCCCCTTAACCCTGTTCCCAGCCAGCTGCTAAAGCCTTTCCTGCAAGGCTTTCTTTCAGCAGAGGTGCTGGACGATGGTGCAATGTTGCCTGAACTCGTTGCCTTGTTCAACCTCCATTAAAAAGGCCACGGCTTTCCTGCCTGCCTGCCTGCCTGCCTTGTACCTTTCTAGTTTATGCTGCTGGGGGAAGTGGGTGGCATTTGAGGGAAATGAGTTTCAGCAAGACGAAGGACAGAGAAGGACCAATTATGTTTTGTAGGGTCCCTGAGGGAACCAGAGGCTTTGGGACATGGCCTAAGAGTCCCGAGTCCTGAGCCTATTTCCTCATGTGTGAGCTGAAGGTGATGCCCTTGCCCTACCTGTGGTGGGGGGTTCTTGTGAGGACCCAGGTGTGTGTGTAGACACCGAGTGAGCATATGTTGGCACAGTAAGTGCCAGGCATCCACCCTGTGTCGAAGAGATCTGGCTGGGTCGACCCATTTTACCTGTGACTTGCTGTGGACCCTCAGCAAATCACTTTGCCTCTCTGAGCTAATTTATCTCAATCTGTGAAATGAAGGTACTCCTTGCCTTCTTTTATATATATACATTATTGCTTTCAGAGAGGGAGAGGGAGAGAGAAACATCTATGATGAGAATCACTGATAGGCTGCCTCCTGTACCCCCCTACTGGAGACCAAGCCCACAACCCGGGCATGTGCCCGTACTGGAATCGAACCCGGGACCCTTCAGTCTGCAGGCCGACGCTCTATCCACTAAGCCAAACCAGCCAGGGCGGTACTGCTTGCCTTCTATTGGTAAATACTGTTGAAGGTCTGGCCCAGAAGCTATGATCTGTCATGGACTGGCCTCTGCCCATCTCATCTGTCACCCTTTGCTCCTGACCCTTGCTCATCAACTGCCTAACCCTTCAACCTTCAAGTGGCTAAGCCTTCAGCATCCTCTCTGACGCCTCCCACTCCGCCAAGGCCTGTCTGCTCTCCTAGCCGGGATTATTATCCCGTTACTTGTCCCTTCCGCCACCCTCCAGGCCTGGGACTCCCCAAAGGCAGGGACTGGGCGTTTCATTTGCTCATTGCTGTGCCACCAGCACTGAGCCCAGAGCCTAGCTGGGTATGGACGGATATTTGTGGCATCTCAAGCTGAGCAGAGGTGTCACTGGGCCCTGACTGGCACAAGGTCAGGGGATGGGGTATGCTCTGCTGGTGAAGGACAGGTGAAGCTGGAGCCCAGGGCTGTTGGTCCCGCTGAGACAATCCTTGTGTTCCCTCTGCGTAGAGGAGCAGGAGCGTCTTCGCTTGGAACGGGAACAGGAGCAGAAGAAGGCCAGCAGCCTGGCCAGGCTGGCCCATGCCCTGCCTGTGGAGGAACCCCGCATCGAGGCACCACCCCTGCCTCTGTCGCCACCAGCACCCCCACCGGCACCCCCACCCGCACTTGCCACCCCCACCCCACTGACTGTCATTCCTATTCCAGTAGTGACCAACTCCCCTCAGCCCCTGCCCCCGCCCCCACCACTGCCCCCTGCCGCCCAGCCTCTGCCCCTGGCACCTCGCCAGCCCACCCTGGTTAACACCCCTGGACTCAGCATTAAGGATCCTGCTCCCCTGCCCACCAGGCCACAGATGCCCACCCCTGCGCCCCTACTGCCGGACTCCAAGCCCACCGGCAGCCCCAAGCCTCTGCAGCCCCTCCCCACACCCATCCTGACCATAGCGCCCCACCCGGGAGTCCAGCCACAGCTGGCCCCCCAGCAGCCACCCCCGCCCGCTCTTGGGACCCTGAAGTTGGCACCGACGGAAGAAGTCAAGTCCGGCGAACAGAAGAAGAGGCCTGGGGGGTAAGTGAGGTGTGGCCGAGGTGGGGCTGGCGGAATGGAGAGAACTGCCCGCCCCCATGGGCTGTGTGCCAGGGAAAGCACCCTCCCAAGCCTGCCCTTCAGAGCCATGCCCTCCCGACCTCGCCGACCAAAAAGCGCCCTCCTGAGTTTCACACAGTCTCGCTGTGCCGGCCCCTCGGGCAGGGGAATGAGCATTGCCCTCTGCTCTCCGGTTCCGTCCGAGGCCGGAGCTGATGGTATTTGTAGCCTTTGGAAGGAGTGTCGCGTTATGGGTCCCCTGGCTGAGGGCTGGGGTCGGCTCCCTCTCTCTTTGAGTCCGAGGAGCCCTTGTGTCTCAGGCGGGATGGAGGGTTGAAGGGGTTGTGAATTATGGGCACACATGCGCCCTCCACGGGGTCCACATCTCGCCCTGCTGCTTTGAGAGAGAGAGAGAGTCCGGAGGAAAAGCCCGTGGCGTTTGGCTTGGGGGTCGGACAGGTAGGCCGCCTAATCGGGCCCTCCTCCCTGAGCCTCCGGTCTGTCTGGGTTGCAGGATCGGAACCAGAGAAGTCCACAACAAACTGGAGAAGAACAGGTGTGTGCGCGCGGGCGATCGGGTTCTGCCCCTGGACCCCAGCTCCCCTCACCCCCCCCACCCCGTGTCCCCACGCCCCTCGCACGGGCTGACGGGCGCCCCCCTCCGCTCCGCAGGAGGGCCCATCTAAAGGAATGCTTTGAGACCCTGAAGCGCAACATCCCCAACGTGGACGACAAGAAGACCTCGAATCTGAGCGTGCTGCGGACGGCGCTGCGGTACATCCAGGTACGGCGCGCGGGAGCCTGCGGGGAGCGGCGGGCGGTGGTGCCGGCCCCGCGCCGCGCCAGCTTCCTCCTCCCCCCGCGGCCTCCGCCCCTCGCGCAGCTCCGCCCGCCTCCACGCGGGCGCTGAGCACATGGCCGGTGACGTCAGCGGGGCTCCCCGCCCGGGAGGGGGCGGGAGGGCGCGCGCCTGCGCAGGGAGGCCGGCCCGCCGGACAGCCCCGCGGAGCCCCGCCAGCTGCCGGGCTTCGAGCCGGTGACTCACCCGCGCCCGCCCCGCTCCGCCGCCGCCGGCCGCCGGGGTGGGAAGGGCGTGGGGCGGCCCGCGCCTCCGCCCGTCCGCAGTGCCGGGGCGGAACCGGGTTCCCCCCGAGCCTCGTGGGTGGGTGGGGTCCCCTGGGCGTGGCTCCTTCCCCTCGGCGGCGCGCCGGTGAAGCCCCCGTTTTCACCCCAGAAGGATTAAGGTCAACAGTGCACGAAGGTGCACGACCCGTTCAACCTGGGGTTTGGGAAATGCGGTGACAGCCCCTGTGGCACCGAATCCTTAAAAATGACGCTTTCCTTTCGTCTGGATTGTTCAAAAGCCCTTTCCAGGCGGCCCTCCTGGCTGTGTCCCCTCCCTTCGGGCATTGGCCCTCAGTACGGGGGGGGGTGGGGGGAGCGCCCGTCAGATAAGGCTGTTGCCATGACGGCCCGAGTTTCGGTTTCCTTGGAAACCGGCCGTAGGTTCGCGTGCCGGGAAGGAGGCTGTGGGGGTGGGGCGGGCCGCCACGCTCGGCTGCAGCGGAGACGGAGTCGGAGTCGGAGTCGGAGTCGGCCGTGGGGGGAGTGGGAGGGCCTAGGGCTGCCTGCCGGCGCGGGGCGGGGGCGGAGGCGCCGCGGGTCTCCCTGTCGGCGGGCTCGGGAAGCCTGAGGGCTGGGCTGGAAGCCAGCGGGGGAGCACCCCCTCCCTCGGCCGCGGCCGCGGGGTCACAGCCCTGAGGTAACCGCTGCCTGACTCGCTGAAGGGCGGACGCACTGCCTCTCGGCTGCTCCCAGCCGGCTGCCTCCCACCAGCGCGCGCCCTTCCGCCCGCTCTCCGGCCGAGGGGGCGGGGCTGGCGCGCTTCCCAGCGCCCGGGAAGGGCGGGGCCGGGCCCGCGGATTGGTCGGGCCGGGTGGGGGCGGAGCTCCTGGGCGCGCGGAGGTGGGGTGCGGGCCCCGGGGTGACACAGCAAAGCCGGGTCCGCGTGGGTGCGCGCGTGCTCCTGGCGGGGCGGGGCGCGGCGCCTGCGTCCGGATGGGCTCGGGAGGGGGAGGGAGGCGGCCGGGCCGTGGTTTTAGCACCGTACCCCGGAGGCTTGTTTCTGGGATGTTTTTGCAGAATTTGGGCTTGAATGTAAGATACTGGTCTGTCAGCCATGTAGCGTGGGAGCACATCCCTGATCAAATGCTGTGTGTGTGTGTGTGTGTGTGTGTGTGTGTGAATACCAGTTTCTTCTCCTGTACTCTGGTGTCGCTAAATAGGAAAAAAGTGTCTCCATCATGGGAATGTTAGGAGGATTGGCCTTCTATAAGTATTAACTTAATAGCAATTATTGAGAAATGGGAATGTTCCTCTGTATAAACACATACTTAGGGAAGGCAGTCTTGCTGCCATGACGTGTGGATTTGAAAGTACATCGTAGAGATTCAGTGGAACCAGCAAAATCGGGATGTTTGCTTGGGCTGAATGGGAAGCAAGTTGGGTGCAGGCTGTCCATAGAGATACTTGTCCCGGGGCTGACAGTGGAAGCAGAAACTTACAAGGCTGTCTAAACCCTCAACTTCACTCTTTTATTTATTCATTCAAGCACTACGGACAGTCCTGTGTCTGATTCTGAGGATAAAGCAGGGAGCAAAGAAAAAAGTATGGGTCTCTGTCCTCCTGGGTTGGGTCTTGTGTTAGATTATAAACAAATAAACCAGAGGACGGTGCCGGAGGGCGTAATAAGGACAGGATTGCAGGATTTGTTCTGGGTGGGGAGTTGTTGCTGAGGACAGAGCATTTGACTTGAGACCTGAGGGTCTCAGGCTGACCCAATCAAAGCAGAGGGCAGAGAGCACAACAGGCGAAGTTTCTCCAGCGAGAGGACTGCCATGCAGAGAAGGGAGGCAGCAGGGCGCGCAATGGGAGCTGAAAGAGAAAACTGGAGAGGCCACGTAGGTAGGGCGTGTACACCGAGGGCTCTGGTGGTGTGTGAGGCAGGAAGCTGTGGGAAGATTAGTCCCCGGCCAGACCCGGAGTAGCTTGGAGGTGCTAAAGCATTTGAAAAATGACAGTTAAGTGGACAGAGACAGGAAGAGGAGGAGTAGGCAGGCACCAAACCACACATCCAGGTAGTCTTAGAAAGGAAATGGGTTTAAAATGAAGCAATGTGTGTCCAGCTGGTGTTGCTCAGTGGTTGAGCCTCAACCCGTGAACCAGGAGGTCACAGGTTTGGATTCCCGGTCAGGGCACATGCCTGGGTTGCGGGCTCGATCCCCAGTAGGGGGTGTGCAGGAGGCAACTGATCTATTCTCTCTCATCATTGATGTTTCTATCTCTCTCTCCCTCTCTCTCTCTGAAGTCAATTTAAAAAATATTAAAATGAAGCAGACTAAAGTTATACCCTGGGGAAACTTTCAGGGGCTTCTAGGCCTGTGGGGAACTGGGCTGGGTGAGAAAAGGAGGGGTGGGCCCCGGATGTTCTCTCTCCCTGCGCCAGAAGTCTTCCTCTCCTGCTAGCACAGTGGTTCTCAACCTTCTGGCCCTTTAAGGTTGTGACCCATGTTGTGACTCAACCATAAAATTATTTTCGTTGCTACTTCATAACTGTAATGTTGCTACTGTTATGAATCATAATGTAAATATCTGATATGCAGGATGGTCTTAGGCGACCCTTGTGAAAGGGTCGTTCGAACCGCCAAAGGGGTCGCGACCCACAGGTTGAGAACCGCTGTGCTAGCAGGTAGAGTTCAGGATGGCCACTTGCAGCCCGCAGCAGCCAGGTTGGAGTGAGGGTTGACTCGCCACAGGCCCTGTCATTTATGTGGCCTCAACTGATGTCATGTCTAGCAGTGGCCTCTTTGGGGGAGAAGCCAGACAGGTGGGTGTGGGTAAGAGGAGGGGTCTTTCTGGAAGAAATATGGGGAGAAGCAGGTTCATCTCAAAGCCAAGAAGATAGAGGGGGCTGTGTGGCCTGGGACGGCTACGGAAGTGTAAAGCTACCAGGTTTCGGGCTGCTACCGAGCATGGCTGTGTCTGGGCTTTGTGTTGCAGGCACGAATGGTTTGAGGTATCTCACTGGTGCGGTAAGGAATTAAGGTCTGCAGGAGGGGACGTGGGGAAGTTGGGCCTAGTTGGTGTGTGGAGTTGAAGACATTGTTATGCCCAAGAGGGCAGGTGAACAGTCAAGAGGGGCTGCCCTGGGGAAATGAAATCGAGAAACTCAAACCTAATGGTGACTGTGCTTCTCCTGAGATGCAGGGAGAGGCAGGATAGAGGCGGGAGCTCACACACTCCCAGCCTCAGATTCTTCCCCTGGGCCAAGTGAGACACTGTCCACAGCTCTGTCCTGCCACTGGGGGAGCCAGGGGATATGCGCCAACTACAGAGAGTCCTTGCCTTCTCTCACAGGGTCAGACAGGACAGTGTATGCGGTGGAAAACTAAACATGAGATATTTTGTGATATGAGTCATTGTCTGATTAAGTGTACCCTGACAGTTTCGTGAAATGCTCAGGTATGTGGTGTTTGTCAGGAGGATGGACTGTTGAGGGCCGTGGAGGAGGTGGGGGCCAAGTGTGGTCTTGGAGCCCAAGCAGATAAGACTGAGAAGGGAGGAGCCACATGTGAGCATCAGGATACATAAGGGTGGGAGAGGCAAACCAAGACCAAGCAGTGAGTTTGGTGCGTGAAGAGCCAGTGAGCTCTGCACTGGCCGTGACTGGCAAGCTTGGAAGCTAGAAGCTCAGGAGCAGTTCCGGTAAGAGACCCGGGAGGTAGCAGGGCAGGATTGTCTGTCATCTGGTTGACCCAGCAGTCACGACGTGCGTGGGCCGAGGAGAAGCCAGCCACAGGGAGGCCTGTGAAACTGAGGTTGGTTTAATGGTTTCAGAGGCAGGAGGTCATGGAGGATGGCTGAGACTTGGAGTGGAAGGCAGCCAAGAAATAGGGCATGAGCTGGCATTTTGGAGCTGCTATTAAGCCTCATGCAAAGGGAAACTGGAGACCCTTCTGATAGGGAGCAGTGCCACAGTCTGAGAGATGGCATCCAGCCCCTTGTGAGGGGTCAGCCTAAGGGGCATATGGTCGCCTGTGGCCCTGGAGAACTTGAAGGAGAGTTGGCACCTTGCATAAGGGTGTTCTTAGCGAAGTGGGTGACATCAGCTTCTCGGGTGAGAGTGACCCGGAACCTGTGGGAAAGACAGAAGCCTCTCCAGGGGTGCTCAGTCAAGTCAGCGATGCTGTCCAGCACCCCGAGAGCCATTTCTCATTGGTCATTGCAACTCAGGTACAGGTGTTAGAGGAGGAGCACATTCCAGGGCTGAGGGTGGTTCAGCAGCCTGGGGAGCCTAGGGGCTGTGAGCAGTGTGAAAACAGAGGCTCAGGGAGTGACCTAGGAGGTCAGAGAGGAGGTGCAGAGCCAGCAGCCGCTGGGGGCCAGATAGAGGCAGATCAAGAAATGTGGGGGTTTTACAAAGCCTAGTGGGTCGTCCTCTAAGAACACTGAAGTAGACTAGTGAATGATGAGGTGGAGAAAAGGGCTGACCCATTTGGGGTTCTATGGGGAATGGGTTCCAAGGAGGGTAGCTTCCGGCATCAGTGGGTGACATAATGGTACGAATGGTGGTATGTATAGGCCTTGGGCAATACCTGAGAAACCTGTGACACCTTTTGTCATTTGCAGAATGGAGGGAGGTGCTGCCAGGAGGGTGGATGGGGCTAGAGGCAGCGAAGCCCTTCAGACCAGAGTTGATGTGGAGAAGGGGAAGTCGCTGACCTGGATCTGTGCTTTCTCTTAATGAGACCTGCCGGAGAGCCCACAGTCCTGGGACGCTGGGCCTCACTGGGCAGAGCGATGGCCAGGAGGCAGGTGTGGTCTCCAGCAGCCCCCATCAGCCCCCTAGTCACTGCAGACCTGCCCCTGTGGACCAGGTGATCTGGAAGCAAGGGTGGCTGTGGGGGGACGTTCGCGGTACTGTGGGCCCAAGGTTGCTGCTCAGGGTGTCCTGCTTTTCCTTGCCCTGCTCTCCAGTCCCTGAAGAGGAAGGAGAAGGAATATGAGCATGAGATGGAGCGCCTGGCGCGGGAGAAGATCGCCACGCAGCAGCGGTTAGCAGAGCTCAAACATGAGCTGAGCCAGTGGATGGATGTGCTAGAGATTGACCGTGTGCTCCGACAAACAGGCCAGCCCGAGGACGACCAGGCTTCCACCTCTACTGCCTCTGGTGAGCCCCACCTCTCAGACGTCAGGCTTCCTGGCCAGGCGTTTGCCTGCTGGAAAAGATGCCCTCCCATCCCAGCCCCACGATGTCCCCAGGCCCCAGGGGCATCTGTTTCTCCAGCCTTGTGTTTCCAAGCCCTCTGACCTATCCTTGTCCTCGTGTCCCCACAGAGGGCGAGGACAACATAGATGAGGATATGGAGGAGGACCAGGCCGGCCTGGGCCTGCCCAAGCAGAGCCAGCGCCCCCACCCGGAGCTGCCGAAGCCGCCGCCCATCACCGCCCCTGTGCCTCTGCCTCCCCACCCGCACCCCCACCCCCAGCCTGTGGCCCTGTCTCCGGCCCATCTGCCTGGGCAGCAGCCGCCACCACAGCAGAAGACACCTCTGCCGGCTCCTCCTCCCCCACCAGCTGCCCCTGCCCAGACGCTGGTACCAGCTCCAGCCCATTTGATGGCTGCATCTGGGGGAGGCTCCACAGTCATCGCCCACACAGCCACCACCCACGCCTCAGTCATCCAGACTGTGAACCACGTTCTCCAGGGGCCAGGCGGCAAGCACATCGCCCACATTGCCCCCTCAGCCCCCAGCCCTGCTGTGCAGCTGGCGCCTGCCACACCCCCTATTGGCCACATCACAGTGCACCCTGCCACCCTTAACCACGTGGCCCACCTTGGCTCCCAGCTTCCCCTATACCCACAGCCTGTGGCAGTGAGCCAGCCCGTGGCGGTGAGCCACATTGCCCACACCCTCTCGCACCAGCAAGTGAATGGCACAGCTGGGCTGGGGCCCCCCACCACCGTCATGGCAAAGCCAGCCGTGGGGGCTCAGGTGGTGCACCACCCCCAGCTGGTGGGCCAGACAGTGCTCAACCCTGTGACCATGGTCACCATGCCCTCCTTCCCGGTCAGCACACTCAAGCTGGCTTGAGGATGAGGCCACTCAGAGGCCCCCAGTGGGGGCAAGAAGGGGAACCTGTCCCCACACTCTCCCACCAGCTCCACACATTCCAGTCCGGCCCAGGCCCACCCCACCCACACCCACCCCCAGGCCTCCTAGGGGAAGGGGGTGCAGAGACTCTGAGCCAGGGGAGGGAGCTGGGCACAGGGCAGGGGGTTAGTTCACTGCACTAGGACTTGATAAAGTGATGAGAGACGCTCTGGTGGACGTGCTGCCGATTCAGCCTGGTGCTGTTCCTGCCTCCCCATCCTGTCCCCTGAAACAGTTTGATGTGGATGTCATGTTCTCTGCCTTCTCCCTCCCCTGCTGCCTTCCTGTGCTGCTGCTGCTATTGCTCTGTCTGGTGATGTGGCTGAGGATCTGGGCCCTCCCTCCCGAGCCTCAGCCTCTCCTCCCAGGCCTATGGAGGGGAAAGAGGAGGAACTGAACTGAAGCAACTTGGCTCAGAAAGTTGGGGAGCACCGTGGGCCCTATTCTGAGTGCAGGTGAGAAGTCCTAGGAAGTGGCTAGTCTGGAGTCCTACGCAGACAGGTGGGTGCCCCAGCCTGGGGCGCGCCAACCCAGTTGCAGTCACTGTGATTGCTTACAGCAGAAACTAGTTAGGATTTTCTACCAACAGTAAACCAAACCCAAGCTGTTGCCAAGTTTCTGAGCCTTTCACCCCTTACTACTGGGCTCCTGACCTCAAGAGGGCAGGCTGAGGGTGGGGTGGGGAAGGAGGGGCTTGGCTGTCCCATCGTCCCCACCATCCCCGGCCTGGGTCTGGACTGAGCTGCTCCGGACCTCCGTTCCCATCCCTAGGCGTGGCTTTTGGCTTCCAGAAGGCTGTCACTCCCCCGATTCACTGGCCTCTGCTTAGTGCTCTGCACTCCCCTGCGGATGGGTACCTGGGGTGCCACCTGGGAGACATGGACCAACATCTGGTCTGGGTTCCAGGAGCCTGAAGCCACACTGTTGAGGCAGGGGTCCCTCTAGGCTCCCAGCCCTTTCCCAAGGAGGCCCTGAGGACCTGCAGAGGGAGCAGAGCCGGGCTGTTGCAGGGCTGCTGCTTCTGCCCCAACAACGCCGTCTCTAGCGTCATCTCCGCCCTGAACGTTGCCCTTTCTCCAGTGGGCGTTACCGAGTGAACCCTGGTGGGGGCGTCTGTGTGCCACTGCCTTCCTCTGAGGAAAGGTCCTTAGTTGGGCCAAGGGCAGGGCTGAGCTTGGGGTGGAGAGGAGTGAGGGGAGCTGGTGTGTAGGGGATGCTGTTTTCCCTGCCTCCGCCTTGGCAGACTTCGACTTTTTTAATTTTTTTAATATATTTTTTATTGATTTTGGAGAGGGAGGGAGAGACAGAAACATCAATGATGAGAGAGAATCATTGATTGGCTGCCTCCTGCATACCCCCCACTGGGGATTGAGCCCCAACCCAGGCATGTGCCCTGACTGGGAATCGAACCATGACCTGGTTCATAGGTCGACGCTCAACCACTGAGCCACTCCGGCTGGGCGGGTCTCTTTTTATGTAGGTGTTTATTACACGTGGCCTTGTGTCAGACACACCATTACACACGCGGGTACACTCGGCTCCCCACCTGGACACACAGGCCTTTCAGTGGGGAGAGAGGACGAGAGTGTCCCTAGGTGTGAAGTTTGCACTGACAGGTTGGGGCCCAGGATCCTCTGGAGTGGCCCCCACAGAGGTCTTGAATGGATTTATATGCCTAAGAACTCCCTTGCAGTTCCTCCCTGGTCCTGGAGACCTCCCAGGGGACTTTCTCCTGTCTCTCCTGGGGGTGGGGAAAGGGAAGGCCTTTCAGATGCCTTAGAGGCCTCCAGGAGAGAGTCCCGTTCTGCCCCCAGCCCACGCAGCGCTCCCACCTCACAAGCTTGCTGCCTTCCTGCACCTGCAGCCGCTAGCACCACCCGGGTCCTCTGGAGCCAGTCCCACTCCCGATGGGATTACAATGGGAAGAACAGGGAGAAGGGCAGGCCTGGTGCCCAGGGAAGAGTCCAAAACATGGGCGAACCGCCTCTCCTCAGCTCTGTTCACCTCCCTACATCCTGAGGCTGGTCCAGTTAAAACTTGTGTCGGCCAGTCGCCCCTCGGGCCTGCACAGATACCTCATCCGCCCGCTGCCCGTGCCCCTCTCCGTCCCCAGCAGTGGGGGCTCTGAATCTAGTGCCGAATGACTATGTCCAGACTGGTGACGATGGGTGTTGCTGTTCTTGTTGTTTGTGAATGCTGTGACTCTGTGCCCGAGAGGGCAGCCGCCCAGCCCTTTGGGCATCTCCCTTCTGAGAGCTATCAGGACCACATCTGTCCTCACCCTGTGGGACCGCCTGCCCTGCCCCCCCCCCCCTCCCTCCCTAGCCATTCCAGCCTGGGGGACGTGCGCACACACACATCTTACCTCTCATGCGTGTTTTACTTTTTGATGTTCAGAGTGGCTCACTGGCTGGGAATCTTTACCTCGGGGAGCGGGGGAGGTTGGTTCCTTGGGGGGGGGGGGGCAAAGAAGGGCAGGGAATGCCTGGAGGGAAACGGGGGCGGGGGTCACCAGAACCCCTGCTCTCTCCAGGAACAGCTGCTGCTCCCCCATCCCAGGATCCCACCCCCATCCCCCAAAGAGGTGGCCCTTGTTTACAGTGAGGACTCGGTCACTGTGTCTCTGTTTCCTGAAATATAAATTGTAGTGACCCCAGTACAGACTGTAGAGATTTTTATGTGTTTGGATACATCTGCTGTGTGGGAAAAAAAATTACAAAAAACCCTACTTTTGTACATATTGTATTTTTACTATTGAACTGTATTCTAGTGGTTGTTCATGCTCCAAGACTTTAGGTATTGAGACATGAATACTATCCATGTAATAAGCACTTGCCTGGAATAAAATATAAAATTGAAATAAACCTGCACTGCAACCTGAGATGGAGCTGCCAGCCCGCAGCATCTGGGTCCTTTTGTTGCAAAAGGAGGCAGAGACCTCCAGCAAGAAGCAGCAGGTCCCTTTCCCTGTTGGTGTTTGGGGGATGGTCCTCAAGCAGCTTCGGTGCTGGTCAATTTTAGAAGAAGGTTAGAGACCTTCCCGTTCTGATCCCGGTGTCGAATCATCAAGCTCCCAGAGCTGCAGTTCTGGTCTTCCTTATGCTTTTACAGTACTTCCTCAAACCATTTTACAAACACTATCTTGTTTTATCTCATAACAACAGTGAAGTAAAGCCAAGAACTAGCCCCATTCTGGCAGAAAAAGTAACAGGTTTGAGATGGCTAAGTGACGTTCGAGACACAGCTAGCCTGGACCTTGTGTAGCTTCAGTCAGACCTCTACTCGCCCCGGGTTCTTCCTGAGCAGTGCCATCCCGCCCGGGCCTGCTGTACAACTGGGGGATCCTAAACTCATGAAGGTTCCAGTGGAAAAGAAGGTGTGGAGGGGAAGCATTCATGGGGTAGAGGTTAGGACAGGTCAGCTGGGAGTCCATGAGGCTGTCCTTTCAGGGGAGGGAACAAGAAGAGGAAGAGGTCAAAACCATGTTCTAAGGTGGCCTGCAAACCAGGTTTTGGAAAATCTTTGTCCCTGTGACTACATCTTCCCAGTTTAGGGGAAACCGGCCCTTTGGCAGGCTGTCTCAGGAAGAAGTGGGGAGGTGAGGGAGCAATTAGCTGGGCCTAACTACAGACCAGGCAGGCCGCTTCATCCTGCCTTGCTTAACTCCCTGACACCTGCCCCACTCCCAGCGCCAGCCTGGGGTACTGACTCAGTTTCTCTTTGGAGGGTGAGTACAGGGATGTAGGAGGCGTGTGCGCGCGGGTGTGTGTGTGTGTGTGTGTGTGTGTGTGTGTGTGCCTGTGTGTGTGCTGTCATCCTCAGGGAAGGTAGTGGTGGCCACTAATGTATTGGGGTTCCATTAGTTGAAGAAAAGCCAGCCTCAAAAGGCCAGACAGTGCCCCACAATTCCTCCAGCCCTTTTCACTTGTGAGATGCTGGCTCCCTCTACTGGTAGCTCCAGGGAGAGATGGGTGCCTTCAATTAAGGCAGCGGTTCTCAACCCATGGGTCGCCACCCCTTTGGCGGTCGAATGACCCTTTCACAGGGGTCGTCTAAGACCATCCTGCATATCAGATATTTACGTTACGATCCATAACAGTAGCAACATGACAGTGATGAAGTAGCAACGAAAATAATTCTGTGGTTGGGTCACAACATGAGGAACTGTATTTAAAGGGCCAGAAGGTTGAGAACCACTGATAGGGAAGGCCGACCCTTAAACTTAATCATTTCCTGCGCGCCCTCTCAGTGTCAGACGCCATGCCCAGCACTGGGACAGAGATGAAGACTGCCCCTGGTAATGATGACCCAGTATCATCTGAGAGCTATCACTATATCATAAGGGTTGGCAGAAACTCCCCTCCCTGCACTCAAAGCACAGACTCCCACCCCAGCTCAGCTGGAGCCTGCAAGAGAGGGGCCTATGGCCAGAGCAACGGGAAACAAAAATCCCAAGTAAGCATCCAGGAGCTTCCATTTAGCAGCCCTGCTCGCTCTGTGAAAGAGGCAGTCTTCCTCACAGAGTTGGAGGGATGATGTCTGCTCTCCTCACACTCCCTGCTCCTCCTCTCCACACACACATTCCCTTCAGCTGACCCAACCTTCTAGTTCCAGGAGCCCACTCAGGGCGTAGTCAGGGGCCCTTTCCACTCAGCAGGTTTGACTTCTCTTGAGGCTCCCCCTAAGTTTGAAGCAGACATCCCAGAGACAGTGCTCAGTGAGCGGGGTCTTTCCCTGTTGGCTGGAGGGGCTGGGAGGCTCCAGCTTATCATTGTAGCTATTCAGGAGGTCAGGCTGCGAAGGCGTGGGACAAGGACCTACACGAATCCAGGGGATGCAGAGGCCGTTGGTCAGTCTGAGATGGGACTGCTGGCTCTCGGGGTTCTCTTTGGTTCTACCTATTATCCCCACCCCAGCCAGCCCATCGCCGAGGTCCCCCTCTTTTGGAAAATTTGGGTCTCTCTTTTCGCCATCCTTGCCTCATGGGGTTGGCCTTCCTTACTGTTCTAGTGTGGAGATGACAGAATTCCCGCACACAGTCACTCGCTGTCCAGCACCAGCCCACAAGCAGCCTCCAGAGCCTCGAGCATTGCCAAATGCTGTGTTTATTGGTTTGTTACACTGAAGAGTATAGTTTCTGAGCCAAAAATCATACACACTCTGCTCCTCACAAACCACTGAGTCACTAAGGCAGGCACACAATGGCCACCGTGCTTGGTGTAGGCTGAGGACGCACAGACAAGAGTGGGCAATGGGGCGGGCTGGCCCCCAAACAGGCCGTGCAGTGCCTGGGACAGGGGTGGACTGGGAGGGGGGGTGGGCTGTGCTGGATGCAGAAAAGCTGCTGGGTCCTTTTCTGTTTCTCAAATGCAGGAAGTCTCCAGCCCTTAGTGGTTGCTGGGCAGGCCCCAGCCCCTGTGGCAGAGTAGCCTCCTGGGCCTGGGGCAAGGCCCAGCCTGCATGTGTTGGGGGCTGGGGGCGGGGATGGCAGAACAAGCAGCATGGCACCTCCCCTCATGAGTGAGGCTCTCCCATGGGGGCTTCTGGGTCCTTAGGCCTCTGGACATCCTGAGAAGCATGTGGAAGGCAGAGCTAACCTTGCTTTTCACCAGCAACAAACAAGAGAGACCCAGGCACCTCCTCCTTCCAGCCTTAGGACTCAGCGATGCCTGGGATAGACGATGGGCTGCCCCCAAGTTTTGGGGCCACCTTTGAGAGGAGGCTGTGACAGGATCCCCTCCCTAAGGAATCACCTGGGATACCTCTTGAGAGAAAGTGCTCCAACCACATTCCAGATCCTCCAGCTGGCAAAGTGTCGTGTATACAGTTTTCAGGGATGCATCTAATGCATAAAGCAAGAGCGAGGTGGCAGGAGTGAGACTGTACAGATACACGTGGGTGCACTGTACGGGCTGGGGAGGGCATGGGGTCACCTCAGGTGGCCGAAGGCAGTGGCAGTGCTGCTGAGGTGGGCTGCTCTGCCCAGTCTCAGAGGAGGACCTGGAAGGTGGCCCAGGAAACACGCCCAAACTCGAAGCCATTCTGGCTGCCCTGACTGGGACTGGTGCACACACATGCACTGGGCCTACAAAGGGACTCTCAGAAGAAATATAACAGAGTCCCCTGGCCTCATACAACCCTCACCAGTGGGGCCCAGGCAACTATAGCCCTGGTGACTCGACAGGGCCCCAGGCTGACCCAGGAGAGAGCATGGGGCACTCAGGCTGAGGCTGTAGGGGCAGTGGGGCTATTTCCAGGTGTTTGAGAAGGGAGCAGAGTAGGTGTTCCCCAGGTCAGCTGCTCCCTGAGGCTGCCCCTTCCCCTCCTGGCCCTGACCTGAGGGTACCCTGGCCCCTGACTTGCCCTTCAGGGCCAGAACTGCCCGGAGTCAGATCCCAGGCTCACACTTTGTTAGGAACACAGCTGGGCAGGCAGGGTTGGCTGAGAGGGGGGGCAGTCTCTGCTGTGCGCCCTGCACCTCTCCCCGCGGAGCCCAGGGCCAGGAGCCGAGGCTCCGGCTGGCTGCTGCCTCCTGGCCCTCACTTGTTCTCTATGAGCATCTGCACCTTGTGGACGAGGTCCCGGGCAATCCGCAGGATCTCCTGGGCATCATGATGCTCAGCTCGTTCTGGAGGAAACATGGGTAACTGTGGGGATGCAGGAGCGAGGGCAAGAGTCTGGGAGGAGCCCTATGGCTGCCCACCCTACTCCATTTCCACCTGCTGGACTCCTGACATCTGTGTATGGGGAGGGGACCCGGTATTTCTGAGCCTCTCCAACCCTGCCCAGGCCAGGAGTGGAGGCCCCTATCCCCTTGTTGGGGACAGCCAGATGGCTGGACAAGCTCCTACCATTGAAGAACTTGATGATGTCGGTGAAGTCCATGTTGTTGTCACGGATAATCTCACGGTAGGCCTCCACCAGGGCCAGGGCAATGAATAGGACAAAGTGCTCTGATGAGATGTGCTGGGCCGCCCAGATCACCTCCCACACCGCAAACACATCCTCATATAGCAGCTCTGGGGACAAAAAGGACTAAGGCTGAGTCTGGCCACCCACGGCTTCCAATGGGGCCACGTATGGAGACAGAGCTCCAGGGGCCAAAGTTCTGGGGTTCTCTCCATTACGCAGCCGGGTCCAAGAGGGGGTGGGCTCCGTGCATCAGGCCAAGACCCTGCCCTTCTCCTTGGTAATTCCTGCAGATGAGGCCCCTGTAGACTCTACTCTCTTCAGCTAAAGCAGCTCTGCTTTTAGAAACCTTGGTGCACAGAGGGGATGTGGTTGGGAAACAGTACCAAAAGCCATTGCCTGAGGGCGATTTTCCACCGTCTTCACTTTGGAGTCACCTACAGAGCTTTTAAAATCTCGATGCCCAGGCAGCCAGCCACACTAGTAGTCTGAGGCCCGGGAGAGCCTAGAGCCGTGGTCGGCAAACTGTGGCTCGCGAGTCACATGAGGCTTTTTGGCCCCTTGAGTGTGGCTCTTCCTAAGCCTTAGGAGGACCCTAATTAAGTTAATAACAATGTACCTACCTATATAGTTTAAGTTTAAAAAATTTGGCTCTCAAAAGAAACTTCAATCGTTGTACTGTTGATATTTGGCTCTGTTGACTAATGAGTTTGCCGACCACTGGCCTAGAGCATTGGTGTTTCTAAAAAGTTCCCCAGGTTGCCCTAACCAGCTTGGCTCAGTGGATACAGTGTCAGCCTGCGGACTGAGAGGTCCCAGGTTCGATTCCGGCCAAGGGCACATGCCTGGGTTATGGGCTCAACCCCCATGGGGCATGCAGGAGGCAGCCGATCAATGATTTTCTCATCATTGATGTTTCTATCTCTCTTTCCTTCCCCCTTCCTCTCTGAAATCAATAAATATATTAAAAAATAAAAATAAAAAGTTCCCCAAGTGGTTCCAAAGTTCAGTTAGGGTCCAGAACCAATGACTTTGGGGCAAAAGGGTCACCCAGACCCCTGACCCTAGGCCTGCCATCCAACCCTCCTCTTACCTCTCTTAAAATCCAGCAGGAACCAGCGGTAACAGAAGTAGAAATGGGTGTAGTCTCCATTCTGATGCATCAGTTCAAACAGCTCTGAGTCCAGGATCTTGTGTGAGTGAGAAAAGAGAGAAGGACTGAGCCTATGTGCCTCTTCCCTGCTGGCCCCACCCTCCACCAGGCCCCTTCTGCTGTGGCGCCTGGCGCTGTGCTCGAGCCCTCTCTCATCTCTTAGGGTGCACTCTGCGGCCCCACCATCTCTCTGGGTTTGTAGTCTTTTCGGAGTTATACCATTTTTCTTTCTTTCTTTCTTTTTTTTTTCTTTCTTTTTTTTTATCCTTACCCAAGGATATGTTTATTGATTTTTTAGAGAGAGAGAGAGAGAGAGAGAAACATCAATGTGAGAGATGGTAAATTGATTGGTTACCTCCTGTATGCACACCGACCAGGGATTGAACCCTCAATCTAGGCATGTGTCCTGACTGGGATTCCAATCTGCAACCTTTTGGTGTACAATGCTCCAACAACTGAGCCAGGGCTCTGGGTGTTTGACTTCATCAACCATACTATTCACCAGAATTTTCATGAGCACAAGCATTCACATATTGACATTCCTCTCCATTTTTAACAGTGAAAACAATGTGTTTTCAGAAACAAACTCATAGATACGGAGAACAAACTGATGGTTGCCAGATGGGAGGGGTGGGGGGCTGGGTGGAAAAGGTGAAGGGATTAAGAGGTACAAATTGGTAGTAACCAAACAGTCACGAGGATGTAAACTACAGCACAGGGAATATGGTCGGTAACACTGTAATAACCACGTATGGTGCCAGGTGGGTGCCAGCCTTATGGGGGCATCACCATGCCTCATAAGTTAGGAATGTGTCTAACCACTACGCCGTACACCTGAAACTAATATAATATTGAATGTCAAGGGGGATCCAAGATGGCAGCAGAGTAGGTGGAAGTTATGCTCACCTCCTCCCAGGTCCCAGCTGGAATTACAACTAAATTATAAAACAATCTGAATAACCAAATGAACAGAAGTCTTATTACCAAGGAGTGACAGAAGAAGCCACAGGAGACTGGTAGGAAGGAAGGGCAGAGACGTGAAAAGGGCTGGCCCTGCTCCCACGTGTGGTGGCTGAGACTCTGAAGGGATATCTCAGCTGCAGAAAGAAGCTGGGAAGCATGGGGTCTCAGCCCCACGTGGGGCTTCCCAGCCTGGAACACCAGAGCCAGGAATAGAAGCCCACATTAACTACTGTGAGCTTCTATTTCAACCATTAATTGGGGGGAAAATGTGTGTGTGTGTGGTTTTTTTTAATGAAAGAAATTAAGCTTATATATAAAAGAAATTTTTGGACCACTCCCTGGCCTGCTTGTGGAAGACGGACAAGCCCAGTGGTGCCTGGTCACGTGCCCAGGAGCAGCTATAGTCCTCACCTGGATGAGGGAGCGCATGTTAGCAAAGTGGGTGTCCATGGCGCCCCCATTGGGGAAGTTCTGGCTCATCCTCTTCATGAGGTGGCTGAAACAGCTGTAGGTCAGCTGATCTGAGGGGAGACAGGAATGAGGCCACAGGGCAGGAGACCCTAACACCTCACTTCACAGGGGGTGCCTGTGGCCCAGAGGACTGGGCTGGCTAATATTCCTACCCGTCTAGACCTGGCAGTCTTCTTTCCTTCTCCAGCTTATGTCAACCCCGCCCCCATGCCTGAGGCGCATGCCACTGTGGGAACTCCCCCTTCCCCGGCCCTATCCCTCACCATTATCAAGGATGACGAGGAGCGGGCCCTATCCCTCACCATTATCAAGGATGACGAGGAGCGGCGCCAGCAGATCACACATGCCCTGCACGTAGCCCACGTCCAGGTGTTCCCACACGTAGCTGGAATCCCAGGGACAGGGTCGCTGCAGGTGTGTGCCAGTCCCCATCCCCTCAGGGATCCCCAGGGAGATGGGGCTTAGAGTAGCCTGCTACCCAGAAGTCAGCCTTCCGGGGCCCTAAGCACTGGGAGTACCATAGTGAACAACTAGCCCTGTCTTCAAGGCACGCAGGGGGTCAGGGACAGAGACAAGGCTGGGGCGGGCGGGGGAGCCCCGGAGTGAGGCAGAACAGGAAGGCTTCCTGAAAAACCTGTGATGAAGAGGGCGGGGCAGGGGCACTGCAGAAGGAGGTGTTCCCCCCAGAGGGAGTCCAGTGCGATTCTGGTGCAGCGAGGGGGCAGGGCACTGCTGACCTAACCTCACTGAGCGGGGTCCCCGCCGCCCACCCTGAGCCTTGCCCGACAATGGCACCTGCACATGATGTCTCTGAGCCTCTCGAGGTTGGGGGGTGTGAAGTACCAGTAGTTGCGGTCACATCGTTGCACGTCCTTGTCTATGCGGTGCAGGTTTAAGGCCACGGTGTCCAGCAGTTCTATCTGAAAGAGTGGAAGGCCCTCAGGGTAAGCTGGGGCCTGAGGTGATGCCCACAAGGAAAGCAGGAAAGGCAGGGAGCCAGGGACTCAGCGAACAGAGTCCCCTGGGGCGCTGAGAGAGGGGCTCCAGGCCCTCCAAGATAGGCACCCCACCTTCCACCCGCCAGCCCGCCCCCAAGCCTTGGGATGGCAGGGGGGCTCTGGGGCCAGCTGAGAACAGTGCCCGGGACTGTCCACATACAGTGTAGGCAGCAGCGCACACCGCCGCCAGCTCTTCCCCTGCCTCCAGCTCGCCGGCCCGAGAGGCCTTCTCCTGGCTGGGATCTTGGGGCTCGGAGAAAGCGTGGACTGCAGATTCCGGCCCGTCGGAGCCTTCCTCCCCACCGCAGTCCTCCTCGAAGCCCACACTCGGCCCCTCATCTATGCTCGACTGGATGCCTGAGGCCACGGAATAATTGCGAGAGGAAGGCAGTCCTGAGTCTGGAGAATCAAACTCCACTGACTGCTGCTGCTCCACCAGGGCGGTGCCCGGGGGCCCTGCGCCGGGTTCCTCCTCGGGCTCTGGTCTGCACTCCTCCGTGCCTGGGGGCTTCGGGGGCTCCAGGTCATCCACAGAGATAAACACCTGGTGGGGAGAACAGATGGTGGGGCTCATACCTGCACCCCAGCCCCTTCCCTCGGCTCAGTGTCTCCTTCCTGGGGTCAGAATAAGCGAGAGGGAGGGAGAATTCTCTTCACACCTCCTACTCCACCCCACGGCCTCCAGCACTGCCTCCCCTTCTGACCCAGCTGGCCAGGTGGAGAAATGAGGTTCCAGGCCAACATGAAGACTTCAGCCCTATCCAGTCCCTTCCTCAGCTTCTTCCTGGGGCATGCGAAGAAGGGGAACACCCCAGGCCTCCTGTGGCTGCTGCAGGGAAGAAGGGAGACTGGATCCAGCCTGGACACTCAGTGGTACTTGATGGCGGTGTGAGTGGTGTCATTCTACAAACACCTGAAGTCACGGGCTGCCTCAGGTCAGGAGAGCTGGTGTGTGTGTGTATAGGGGGAGGGGGCAGCCTGGAGGCGTTAGGAAAACCAACAAGGCAGGGACCTTTTCTAGCAAGGGCCTGACCAGTTACACTGGCCTCAGATAAGCTGAGGAGAGGTCAGGAGTGAAAGGAAACGTATTGTGCTGGTTGGGAACAGGCCTCCCCATGGACCAGGACAGGGAAAAGAAGAGAGACATAGAGAGACTGGCTTTACTTTTCTTTTTTCCTATTTGGACTATGTAGGGAAAGGGATGCTAAAAGGAGTTTTCACTTTGGGCGAGAAGCATGAAGTGTCGTTGGGTTAGTATCAGGTAAGGCCATGAGGCCGAGGCAATCGGAGCCCAGAGCAGGGCCCGCGCGGCCACTGCTGTCTGTGAGCTGAGTGGCTGGGCCCTGGCACCGACTCGGGAGCCCAAAGCCAGAGAGAGAGAACAGGCTCCCGAACAGGGAGTGAGAACAAAGCACACGGAGAGTGAGCTATGTCTCGTTCGGTCTTGCTCCAGCTCGAGTTTTCTGTTACTATTAGGAAAGATTTAGTAAAGTGGCTAGAATACACTATGCAAAGCAGCAACTTTAAAGAAAAAAAATATGTTAGTAAATGAGTGTCCTTAAGCCCGAGACTTCTCATCACTCCTGTCGGGCCCACAGCCAGTTTAGGCTGTTCACCTAAAGCGGGGGTGACGCCGCGAGAGCAGGCAGGCTCTGAACTGCCTTTGCGCGGTCAGTTCTGTGAGATGGTGACGGACTCCAGAGGCGGGAGATCTTGCCAGTGGACACCAATAGCACCGCTCTACGGGCTCCCCTTGCCTCTAGCAACAGCTCTCAGGGAAGCTGCTACCATCAAAGGGCAGAAGGGCTGAAAGGGGACACTGAGGCCCAGAGATGGGAAGACGTCACTCATCTTGTCAGTAGTGGCCCTGGGACTACACCCCAGGGCTGCCTATTCTTAGCCTGGAGGCCTCACTACGAGCAGGGGGGGCTCCCTAATCCCCATAAATCCATCTTTCCCTCCTAGTCCATTAAAACCGATCACCACGCACTATCTCACTTTATCCCTGCAACACCCAGAGGAAGGAAATGAGACAGACACATCAAGCCCTTCTCCGAGGGCTCCACTGCAGCGAGTACTAGAGGCTGGGCTGCTGCTCAGGACTCCTGCGTGTGAATCGTGTGAATCGCTGGTGGCTCTCGCCCCACCCCTCTCCCGCCCCCCTCCCAGGTCCCCTCTGGCTCACGTCATTGCTAATGGTGGAGTCTCGGTGGATGAGGCGCTGCACATGGCTGTCGATGCTGCTGCCCGAGGAGAACTTGGTGAGTGTGGTTGGGTGCGCCTCCCGCTCCCGCTGCCTCACCACCACCTCGCAGGCCTTCCACTCCGCCAGCACCCGCTGGTACCTCGCTGCCACCACTGCGTCCACCTGGACTCGGACACACCGTGACCATGGGGGAGGGGCCCAGGCCTCCTCTGCAGGAGCTGGGACAGCTGAAGACGAGGCTGGGCCCCAGCAGCGAGGACAGTGGGGTGTCTGTGTGAACCCTCCCCTGCCACGTTTCTTTCCACTGAGCTTGGATGGGTCCCTTGGCCCAACCCGCCCCATCCCCCTAACCCACGGGAAAGGCTCCCCTTACCTGCTCCATCTCCTTCTTGCTCATGCCAAACTTGTAGTGGCCAAGCAGAAAGGGCCAGACGTCCTTGCGGATGTCGTGCTCCACGCCTCCGTAGTAAACCTGCCGCAGCAGCTCCAGCTCCTTGTAGTTCTGAGGGACCCAGGGAGTGGAGACTGTGCAGTCCCCGCAGTCACCCTCCGGGTGACCCACCCCAGGGAGAGCTGGGGCTGGGAACTGACTGGGTCACCACTGAAGCCCAGGGAGGCCCTGCTTTGGGCAGTCGCATCCCCCCGCCCCACAGCAGAGCTGGCTGGGACCTACTTCACCCCCCTCCTTCCAGGGAAGAAGCGAAGCCCAGAGAGGTGCAGAGATTTGCCCAAGGCTGTGGGATAATGGGGAAACAGAACGGACGCCCCGCCCAGTGCCCTTCCCAGGGAAACCCACAGCCCCCGCTGTCTGAGATTCCGCCATGGCCTGGCCACTCCAAGGCCATCAGTCTTGGCCTGTCAGCCTGACCACGACTGTGATTCACCTGAATGCCCAGTGGTCCTGTGACAGCTGCGCCCAGACCAGACACTCTGCACCCACCACTGCCCGCCTCCGCCCCTGACCCGGCCCTGGCCCGGCCCCCAGAGTGTGCACCTTTTCATCTTTCTGATACTTGCTCCACACGTCCTTGGTGAGGCCCCCCGCGGCCCCTGGGGGGCGGGCGGGCGGGATGATGTTGTGATGCACCAGCGCTGACAGGTGGGTCCGCACCGTGGACAGGTGGCGGCAGTATGCCAGCCCTGGGGGTGGAGGGGTGAGCCAGGAGGCCGTGACCAGGACGCCCCCCCTGCCCCTGCCTCCCATGGCCCCACCTCACCCCAACTCACAGCCGTAGAAGGCCCGGGACACGATCTGCCTCTTCATGCTCTCACACAGTAGCCTGAGGGGCAACCTGTGGAATCAACCTGGCTCAGAGGGCTGTGGCTCTGGCGCTGGGGGGAGGGTGAGAAGTGAGGACACCGAGGGGAGCAGGTGCGGCTCTCGGGGTGGTGGTGGTGCGGCGAGCAGGACCCATAGCCCCGCAGCATGTCAGTGGGCTCCCTGTTGCTGCCAGCACCCTGGTCGGAGCGGCTGAGGGTCCAACCTGGCCTCCAACCCCCCAGGGGAGCTTGGGCAACTAACTTCACCTCATGTTAGTGAATTTTGGTTTCCTCAAGTGAAAAATGGAGAGAACCATCTCTGAGTCATCAGGAGTGGCAGGTAAAAAGAAGCAACAGGTCCGATCAAGCAGCCGGCAAGAGCATCAAGTGCTGGCACTCAAACACCATTCCCATGCCATTCCTGGAACATGGCCGGTGCCCAGATGTCTGCTGCGTGTCCCCGGACACAGAGCCTGATGACAGGATCTGTGTCCACACTGGGAAGGGGAGCTCACAAGTCCTGAGCCCCTATGTGTCAGGCACAGCTCTGGGTACTCCCATGGTTATATACCTCATTTAGTCTCACAAGGACCTTAGGAGGCAGGTGGTATGAGCCCCATTTTACAGATCAGGAAACTGAGGCTCAGAAACATAGAGACTCATAGAGACTCAATAACTTGCCAGTCACATGGGCAGCAGGAATGAACTTCAAACCCAGGTCTGACCAACTTGAGGCCACCCTGTCAGGCAAGTGACACAGCCCCCAAGGACAGACTGGCGCACACACATGGATGGACACACTCACACGGAAGTGCTCTCCCTGCCCACTCACCGGTCGGGGACACAGCTGCAGTGGTTGGGAGTTGCATATGGGGAGCTACTGGAGGAGCAGGAGAACCAGGAGGAGCCCTGGCTACACATGGGATCTATGTGCCAGGCTGGCAGGCTGGGCCCAAAGCCCTGCATCTCGATCATGTCACCAGCATCTGAGGACAGGAAGGGGGCCGTGGTCAGGCCCTGGCAGGCCTCCCCCCCAACGGCCACCTTGCAGCATGCCCACCTCTGTGCCCAGAGCTGCAGCATGTAATCACCCACTGGTGGAGAACCACAGGGGCAGTGTCTGCCTGGTCCAGAACCCAGAGAGGGCGATGGTCAGAGGGAGGGTGCCTGACACGTCCCAGCCTCCGCCTAACCTTTCTGCACTGATAAAATACTCTGACTGAGTTGTGCATGGTTGTGTCTGTTCTCTCCATCTTGCTATGAGTGATGGAAAACACTTGCTTTTCTAGAGTCTGGCAGAGAAAGAAAGAGAAGGAACAGCAAAAGCCCGAGCTCCCTAAAATGCTGCCGCTGGCATGGCTTCCGATGCTCCAGCCTGGTCCTCTTAGACCAGTGGTCAGCAAACTCATTAGTCAACAGAGCCAAATATCAACAGTACAACGACTGAAATTTCTTTTGAGAGCCAAGTTTTTTAAACTTAAATTATATAGGTAGGTACATTGTTATTAATTTAATTAGGGTACTCCTAAGGTTTAGGAAGAGCCACACTCAAGGGGCCAAAGAGCCGCATGTGGCTCGCGAGCCAGTTTGCCGACCACGGTCTTAGACAAACTCTGAGAGGCACAGGCGGGTGCCTGGACCTGGAACTTTGAACTCGGAGCAGAGTCTCCACTGATCAGAGCCCTGGAGGACCCCTGGGGGTTCTAGAACCTGGTAGCCAGTGCCTGAGGGTCAGGGCTCTCGGCGCAGGCCAGGCACCCTGCTGCCCGCTGCTGTGGTCCTTCCTGAGTTCTCCATCCTCGCCTAACCTGACTGCACTCAGTGTGGTGGCCTCCACAAACACACAGGAGAGCTGACAGGAAGGGCAAAAGTCCCAGGGCTGCCAGATTGCCACAGGGATGAGGGTTCCACCATCCGGAACAATGTCCCCAGGTGCGGCCTCAGAAGACAGCTCCTTGGACACATCTACACCAAAGGCACATGGAGCCCTTCAGCCTGCCCAGCTGACTGGAATCAGAACTCAAGATCATTGAGAGCTTCTGGGCCCACGTGGGGCAAGGCGCTGCTCAGGGGGGCTCCAGCAGGTCCAGGGAGCCACAAAGATGAAGCAAAGTGAGGGCAGGAAGTGAAAGGACTAGGAGATGGCACTAGGAGGGAGGAAGGGACAGAGAAGAGTAAAGAGCAGGGAAAGGCAGCTGTGTGTGTGATGAATTCTTTCCAGCAGTATTTCTTCCTGGGCCCTGGCCTGCTGAGTCTGGAGCAGACGGAGGCCTGGCTTCTGTGGGAGCCAGACTCCAGCTCTGGGGGTGCTTGGTGGGAGGGGCTGAGCTGAGCCCTCCAGTCCCCTCAGGGGCTGCCCCTTGTTGGCTGGGAATCTCTTCCCAGACCCTTGGTGGGATTTTTGTAGATCTGGCCCTTCAGCTCCACCAGGAGGCAAATTAAGGGAACGTACTTGGTGTGGAGGGGCTGCGGCTCTGGGAGTGAGCAGTTGCAGGCCTTGCCGAAGACTCTGGGAAGAAGTGGGGCGGGCAGATGCAGGTGGGGTGGGGCAGGAGCCCAGCTCATGCCCCTACAGCAGGCAGGAGAGAGGCCAGTCTTGAGAGGAGCTGGGGTGGGAGCAGGCCCAGCCAGGCAGGCAGCAGGCAGCAGGCGGGCAGGCAGTGGGGGCAACAGGTGCAGAGGGCAGAGGGTGGGCACACAGGGAAACGAGCTCATGCCCAGAAAGCAGGGCTCAGCCAGGGCAAGTCTCCTGGGTCAATGCTCTTCACCTTAATTCTCCAGGAAGGAGCTGAACCAGCCAGCATTGAATATGCGTCTCTGAATTAACCCAGTGCAGACAGCTGGAGCTCTGGAGTGACTGGGCAAGGGGCAGCAGGCGGGGCGGGGGCGCTGCTGGGTCAGCTTTGACTCTGACTCTCTCCTCTGAGCTTGAGGGAAGTCTGAAGTAAAACAATCAGGGTGGGTGAACCCCACAGCCCCTAAGACTCCGAGTGAAAGGTGCCTGGCCTGGAGCAGAATTAGAGTGAACAGCATCTCTGCTCTGTGGGGAGGCAGCAGGAGAAGGGGGGAGGGGGAGGGGAGGAGGGTCTGGACACCCGCCACTTGATTCACATGCACAAGTCAAGCATGTTGCAGGCCTGAAAAGCAACGGCTAGCAGGATGGACTCAACAGTGTTGTCATTATGGAATGGAGTGGAGGGGGGCTCCCACACCATCTCCCCAGCCACCTGCGGACTCTGCTCTCATGCCTCCTCCCCTTTCCCAAGTCTTAGAGTCCCAGGGGCTGCATATTGGTATACAGGGTAGGCTGGCCCTAGTTCCCCAAGAGAATGCCCACATAGGCCCTGAGGCCTCTGCACCCTGTGGGCCTGAAGGTTTCTCTGACCCTGGAGGCCTCAGCATGAAGACTAGTCAGGAACGGACTTCCTACCACCAAGTCTTCTAAGACAGGGTCTTGGCCGGGACCCCCCTCATCCTGTCCCCAGCCAGTTCCTGGGGGTAAGAAGGGCCAGCCCGGGCTCTCCTAACTCACCCTTCCCACACTGTTTAAAGTCAGTCATCCTGTAATTAGCATCAGCCCCAAGCCCAGGCTTGTAAGGAACCAGATGGCAGCCATGTGCAGGCAATAAACATCACAAGTGAGGCTCCCCTGTGTTCCCACCCAGACTGGCCTGCAGGTCCCACGGGAATGGCTGGGAGGGAGGATAGACATGAAGGCAGGCACGTGGTGAGTAAAGGGCAGCTGGCAGGGTGTGCTGAGGGTGTACTAGGCCACGGACTTGGTTGCCCAGGGATGGGGAGATTTACTATTGGCACGGCGATGGGGAAGTTCCCCTAAACTCCAAGAGAGCTGGTCCTTCATAACCAATATCCCTTGAGCACCCTGGCTTAGCCCGCACAGGTTCCCTGGCTGATGATCACACTCCAGAAAGAGAGTGGGGTTCCCTCTCCACCAGCCGAGCTCTGTGCTAAGATGGGCAATGGACAGAGTGGCTGTGAGCACTGTGCTGAGTCATTATCCATGAAGGGACCTCTGCAGCTGTGCAATCTGAGGTCTGTGAGGGTGGAACATACCTGACTTAGACTCTAGACTTCATACTAAAGCACCAGGCAGTGCCTGCTGGAACACCCAGGCCTGCTGGGTAAACAAAGCCCTGGGTCTCCTGCCAGGATGGCCCCACCCCTCACCTGACCCCCTGGTGGCTCCTGTCTGCAGGTGCTATCCAGCCCCTCCCTCTGCCCAGGAGGGGCCTGGTACTTCTGTCCTATTTCCGTTGAGTTAGGAGTCCGAGGCACAGGGCCCAGAGGCCAGTCTCCCCAGCCAGCAGGAGAGAAAGAGAGACACTGTCTTGGGTTTGTCCAAGAGTGGGAACAGGGCTCAGACAGCCAATCAGGGTTTCCAAGGGACAACCAGGTCATCAGGCCTTCTCACCGCGGGACCTCCTCCCTGTCCTCACAGAGCCCAGAGCCAACTGCCTTTTGCTTGGTCCCCTCTTCTTGCAGCACATCCTCCTTCTACCCTCCCAGATCTGCCTCCTGACGGAAGGGAACCACCCAGGGTGCAGGTCCCATAATGCCAACACTGCAGATCGAGCCCCTGCGGTGGGTGGCCGGTGGGCCCAGGGGGTGGGGCAGAGGGAAGGGGAAGGTCAGGGAGGAAGGGAGGGATAAAAACCTTTCATCGGATTGGGAGCTGTGAGGTTCCGCGAGCAGATCATTGAGAGCATCGCGTGTAGTTTATCCTCCTCTTCCTCATCATCGTCCACCGAGGCCGCGCGGCTGGCCGCTAGGTGGTGGTAGTTAATAGTGACTGCTCAAAGAGAACAGCGAGAGAGCAAAGCATAAGGACCCTGGTCCTGGGGCAGGAGGGACCGGATCCGTCCTCCTGGGGAGCAGAATGGAGTCCGGGTCACCCTGAGCCTGCAGGGATGGAAGAGAGGGGACCTGAGAGTCCTTTGATTTACTGGGGAGAGTATGGAAGGAAGTGGGGGGACGGCAGCAGCTACAGAGCTCCACTTTTTGAAGAAGGCCCTCTCTAGGAAGAACAGAGAAGAGAGAACTGATGGGGGAGCCAGGGCAGTGAAAGACGGGGACCAGTTGGGACAGGCCGGCAGCTCGGGATCGTGAGCACCCTTCAGCTTGTGTCATGGTCAGGCTGGGCCAAATCGGAAGATTACCCCAAAGCTCCCCCTTCAGACTATAAATCCCAACTTCTCCTCCAAGGATTTCCCAGAGCTGCTCTCGAGGAGCCTGAGTCACCCGCTGGGTTTCAGCGCCTTGGCACGCGCTTGCCCTCCAGGGAAATGAAGTGACCAGAAATGGGAAATGCCAAGGCTTAAAAGCGGAAGTGCAGCCTGGACAACCTAAGCCGAGCGACGGGCCGAGATTAAATGCCAGGTGTGCAAACACGCTCTGGCAAATGTGTCTCCTAGTCAGGCACATCGGGGGAAGGGGATCCCCACATCTTCGCCCTTCAAGCCTGTTGGGACTCCTTGTGCTGCGGCTGTGTGTTTACAGTCTGGGTAATCTGTCTGTTAATACAGAGACAACTTGTTGACAACTTGTTGGCACAAGTTAGGAAATTTAGGAAGCAGGTGGTCTGGCAAATGCTCCGGGCTGGCAAAGTCCCTGACCTTCTTCCCGAGATCAGCGAGTCTGGCCCGGAGAAACCTGTGGGGAGCAGAGCACTCTGACCAGAAGGGGAACTCTGGGCTTGGTGGACGTCTATTAGGATCCAGAGAGGTATGTCCAGGGGGACAGGACCCACAAGTGGCAAGCCACTTTCAGCTCCAGCCCCCCCAGCTGAAATCCTCACCCTCTTCAGATGCACCCCTATTCCCGTTGCGGCTCCTCTCATCAGCAGCTGGTGTGAGGAGGGCTCTGGCTCTAGTGGAGTCAGTGAACAATGTGCACCATCCCCAAAGAAGCACTGACCCGCACCCAGACCACCGTGTGGCGGTCAGGCAGCGGGCCGCGGTGAAATGGAGAGTCCGCCACCCTCTCTATCTAGTCTCACCACATTCCCCCCAACCCCGGGGCAGGGTGTGAATGGATGACTAAGAGAATATTGTGTAGAGACACCTGGGTCAGTTGAGCCAAGAGTCTTGGGGTGACAAGGGAAGGGAAAGACAGCAGGTAGAAGAGAAGCAAATTCTCAGGGGGATGATCTGCAGAAAAAGGTCCAATGAGAGGCTAAGTCCTGAACCCGGCCTGGTCAGTGGACCTTGCCTGCTGCCCCTCCTGGGTGATGCTGTTCTCCCCCACCCCCGAAGCATCGTTCTCTCTCCACAGCGGAAGTATGGGACACTCACTGTGCTCATGCCTGTGACCAGGGTAAATGATCCGGAACACGTAGTCTGTGGCCCAGCCTGTGCCCATCTCGTCCACATCTACGGACCGCGCGCTGCCACGTTTCCGCAGCTTGGGGAACACCTTCCCCTGGGGAGGAAGAGGTGGGTAGTTAGCCTGTGCAGGGCAGAGTCCATCCCAGGGTCCCACCCAAGGCTGCTCCTAGGAACTCTGTGTGGGGACAGGAAGGGAGGTGGGCAGAGAACTCACCTCACACATCCCTTCACCCAGAGCCTCGCAAGCCCTGCGTACCTTCCCCTGCTGGGTCCAGAGTGGGGGCTCTAGCTGTCCCCGAGGCAGAAGCCCATTCTCCAGGCAGGACAGAAAGGAGAGTAGGTGTCCTCCCTGCGGGAAGTGCAGCGGTGGCTTCTGGATGCCATCCTGGCTCACCAGTACCAGTGTGCCACCGTTTTCTGGGGGAGGGGGATGAACATGGGTGAGCGAAGCTGGGCCTCCAAGACCTCCCAGCCACCGCTGCAGCACGGCTGGCCATGCCTCCAGACTGGGTAGGAGGACAGTAGGGCTAGAGTGTGGGGGTGACCAAGTGAGGACAGACATTCAACAGGCCATGCACAGTGTGTGACTGGGAGAAGGCAGTCTCTCTTCCCCCACCCCTGTGCCCAGGACAAGGGAGGCTCACTTTGCTGGTGGCAGTGGATGCAGACGATCTGACTGAAGGGCACAACCAGGGCATAGTCCCAGTAAACGCTGGAAAGGAACCAAATTGGTGTCACTGTGTCGCCAGACCAGCCAACCTGCCTTCCTCACTTCCTGGCCCCAACATCCCTGAAACCACCCTGTAGACACGAAGACCACAGCCGAGAAGTGACCTCAGCCAGCCGTGTCCCTCTGGGCTCCGTGCTGCCCTCATGGCACAGAGCCTGGCCGCCTCAGATGCCTCGAGCTTGGCTCAGGAAAACCTCTAAATGTCCAGGACTGGCTGGATCTTAGAGAGCTTGGGAATATCTCCAGGCAGCCTCTCTCTGCAATTCTTGGCATCGGGTAAGGTGTGATCCTGCCTCTTGGAGCAGGCTGGGCCTCTCCATGCCCCCGCCTGCTGGCAAGCTCTCACTCCCTTCCATGGCTCCTGCGGCGAGTCCCAAAGCCCCCACCTCTTTTCCAGCTCGGAGTCCCCCAGAGTCCCATTCATGAGCTGGTTGGGGGTCCACTTCAGAGTTAGGCTCTCTGCAGACTGGTGCAGGGAGAGGTAGCCGGGGACAGCCTCCATGTCCTCCTTCTGTGGGGAGGAGACACAACAGAAGATAGAGACGATGAGGGGCTGAGAGGCTCCCAGGAATGGCCTATGGAAAACGAGCTGCAGGTGGGAGTCGGGGAGGCCCAGCTAGTCCAATCCAGGGTCCTGGAATGGGGCCGGGCAGAAGCAGGGAAGGCACGAGCCACACGCAGATGTAAACATAAACTCTTCCTGGTTGGCCTGGTGCCACTGGCTCCGCCCTGTCAGCTTCCTGGATGCCAGGTATGTCCTGGGCCAGCCATACCCAAGCTGCCTGCTGGCTGCCATTCCCATCCCCGATGCTCTGGTTCTCAGCCAGAATAGATGCCGTTTCCGGCTCCCACCCATTCAAGACTGGGCATGAATCAGTGAATTGGGGCGGGGCGGGGGGAGGGTTCTCTTTAGTCAAGCCCCTTAAGAAAGGGATGAATGTGGCTGGAAGGTTCCTTCCTGGGGCCCTCGGGAGAGGATGAGGGCGAGCACTAAGCTTTCCTACCGGCTGCACCAGCACGTTGTTCTTGCCGTAGAGCAGCCGCGTCCTGGAGTTCTGGTGCAGGGATTCCACATACTCCCGGGCGCAGGCCGCGAGCCTGTCCTCCGACGTGCTGCCGCTCGAGTGCCGCTTCCGGATCTGCACAAAGTCCCAGCTCAGCCCCAGCCCTGGGAAGTCAGCCCTGGAGGGAGGACCCTAGGTTTCCAGGCAGATCCTCTCTAGCTGACCCCAGGGGTCCCCCTGCCCCTGGTTTGCTCTCAGCCACCCTCTGCTCTCTAGCCGCAAACCAGTGGTGTGCTCCTGGCATTAAGTGCCAGCGTGGGGAAAAGGCCCTTCTGGGATGGCCACTACCTTGGGGCATCGCCAAGGCCCAGCCTGTCTCTTCAAGGAGCACGGTGACCAGCTGCCCCTCCCTACAGGCCCCTGGGCATAACTTGGATGAGCACAAGAGGTAGGGAAGGGATGCCTACTCCTAGGGCTGGGCGCTTTGCAGGGGAGTCCTGGCGATTAGGGGGACCCCGGATACGGTGCCTCTGGACCAGCTCATCAGCAGAAGGGTCGGTCCAGTAGTGATCGGCTGTCTTGAGCTTGGTGTACTCCAAAGCACAGGGTCCCACTGTGGAGACAGGGACAGCCAGCTCGGATGATGCCCCCTCAGCACCTGACCCTCCGCTCCCACTGGCCCAGTGTAGGCCGCTCTGCTCTCAGCCTCACCTAGAAGAGAGGCCAAGATAGGGCCAAACACGGGGTCTGCCAGCAATGCCTCCTTCTCGTAGTACTTGCTGCCGGCGGGAGAGACAGACAGGGGGGCTGCTGGGGCTCCCGGATTCATTCCAGGGCGTCAAGCTCACCAAGTAGGGACGTTCCCACAGACACCAAATGCATGTCAGTCACCAAGAAGAAATAAACCCGTAAGAACTGAGCTTTGCGGGGGTGTGGGGGGTGTTAAGAGATCAACCAAAGGACTTGTATGCATACATATAAGCATAACCCATGGACACAGACAGTAAGGAGGTGAGGGCCTTTGCTGGGGGGGGGGGGCGGTGGCGGGGGCAGGAGCAGACTGGGAGAGATCAATGGGGGAAAAGGAGACACATGTAATACTTTCAACAATAAAGAATTTTTTAAAGAAGAAAGAAAAGCAAAAAACAATAAAAAGCAAACAAGAACTGAGCTTTGTGAGGTGTGTGGTGTAGCCCATGCTTTCAAGGTGCTACGGGGGAGATGGGGCATGCTCACAGGCCAAGGTGGACAGCCAAGCCTGCGGAGGCGGGGATGCTGAAGCTGGGCCCCAGGGAGGGGCATTCACCTGCAGTTCTCCACCAGGTACTGCACGACCCTGTCCAGCACCTTCTCGATGAGCGCTGTGCGGACCCATATGTGTTTCAAGGCCTGCGGGCTGAGGGCTGGGGCCTTCCCACTGGTAGAGCCCTGTCTCCGCAGGGGCTCCTGGTTACCCACCAAGGGCTTCCTGCAAAGAGGGGTGGGCTTTAAGAATGCGAGAGCCCAGGGCTGAGCCCCAGACTGGTGGCACTGGGAGGGCAGTTTGGTGCCACAAGATGAGAACCCGGAGGACTGACTAGGTGGAGTTGTTGAAGGCCTTGTGCCTGAAAGTGGCCAAGGCCCACCCTTAGGCTGGTTCTGAGAGGCCCTGCAAGAAATGAGCCCAGGAAGCCAACCTGGGAAGTAGCAAATACCAAATGGTAAGAGCAGAGGGAGTGGGGAGAGACAGGCCCAGGGCTCACCTGCCCTCTACTTGTTGCTGCAGCTCCTGGACCTTGTGGCAAATCTCCCCAGCCACTGGGCACGTCTTCCCCACCTTGGTGAACAGAGCTGCCACCTTGTCACTGCGCAGGAAGCCAGCAGCACGGCGTCTCAGCTGATGCAGGAGGCAAGCCTCCACCGCACCTAGGCCACAAAGGAAACCAGCACCTGAGACTGGGTAAGGAGCAGAAAAGAGAACACCCCCTTCCCCACACCAAGGGAGGGCAGGCTGACCTAGGACCAGGGCGTGGGGTGTCAGTTTTAGGCAGGCCAGGAAGATATACCGACCTCCTTCCAAAATTCCCCTCCCTGTCCACCTGCTCCTGCCCTAAGGGCCCCATGCCAGGCCGTTCCTCTCACTCACTTGGTGTGTACATGCCTCCTGTGTGCAGCATCGCCCTGGGGCTGTGAGGACCAAAGTTGCCAGTTCCAGTTGGCACGGGTAGCTCCACCCCTGCCCACTTACAGGACTGGACATGCAGGGAGCACCCAGCACACAGCCCTCCTGGAAAGCACGGATGCTGTGGTTGCTAAGAAACGGGTTCTGGAGAAGGAGTTGAAATATTGACGAAACCATTGCAGAGATCAGATCCGACAGCAGCCCCTGAATTATTGATGAGCCCCGCAGCCAAGAGTGAGAGATTTCTATTTCCCATGCAGGGAGGGCTTCCCTTCATTCATTCATGTTTTAGGGGGTAGACTTCCTCTCTCCATCTGGATACTGCTGACTGCAGACAGACTCCACAGGAAGGAAAGGAGCGTTGGGTGGGGGAGTGGGGAGTTCTCCTGGCCATGAATAGAATCTAAAAATATGAGTGTGTATATTCGGGGGAAGAGGGGACTTGGCCGTTACTGAGGCCAAGCTAATTGTTTTACAAGCCAGGCGGGAAAAGCCCTCAAAGGGGAAGGGATCTGATCACAGAAACACAGTAGTGGCCTGAGCTCCCTTCACCTTCTCCAGGTGTGGTCAGAGGGCAGGAAGGCACAGGTGGGAGAAGGTGCTCCCCTCACAAGGATGGAAACAGTGCTATGCTGGAGGCAGGGCGGCGGGCTAACAGCGTCTGAAACTGGTGGGGCCACTCATCCCATCTCCGGGAAACCTGTGTAAGTGACTTCGGCTCTGAACCTCTGTTTTAGCATCTGTGGAATGAGGAAAAATTCTAAGGACTGGTATGAAACGTTACACGAGATGAAGTATGTACAATCTCTTGCACAAGGTCTTGCACGCAGGGGGCACTTGGTCCCTGTCGGTTCCTGACTCCTCACCCTTGTTTGTCGAGACCCTGTTCTGCAGCTCACTATCAGGACTGGGACTTGGCAAGAGAGGATGCGCTGGAGGCAGGATCACAGCCTGCCCAGAGGTGGGTGCAGACGCTGTCCTCTTAGAGAACAGGGGAAATGAAGCCCATCATTTATTGTGACTAGTGTTGTTAGAAACCCAGACTGAGGACATAATTGCTGAAAACAGAGGTTCTCACCTGATTTCTGCCTTCACTGTAATAACTGACAGGCAGTCACTGCTGTCCTATAAAAATGAGCTTTGTTTAGCCCTCTTGTCCTGGGGCTGTGAGGACCATAAAAAAGGTGGCGAATCCCCAGAGGCCAGACAGCTCAGTGAGAGCGCCCCAGGGGTGGGGAAAGAGGCAGGACCCCTCCCTCTCCTGAGTGCTTCCTGCTAGAGCTCTTCCCTGCCCAGACGTCGGAGGACTTATTTTACCAGGCGCAGCCTCTCCTTCACACGTGTTCCTACATCTATGTTCACATGTGCATGCAGACAGATATAGCTACACATCTGATGTGTGTACGGGCATGTGGTGGAATCTCCGCGTAAGTGTCCACATATTCTTTTCCATAGCTAGTCCCCTTGTCCCTGAGGTCTCGTGTGGCCCTGGGTGTACAGGGGAGAGACCCCCCTCTGTCCCGTCTCGTGGCCCTGGGGCTGGTGCAGCAACAAATCCACACCTGTAGGAAGGTGGTGACTATTTCCTTAGGCTCGCACTCCTCACCCAGAGCACTGAAGAGGGAGAGTGGCAGCAGGTGGCACTGATCCTGCAGGGAATCAAGTGCCTTGGTGATGTGACTAATGGCTGGGATAATCAGTCATTAACCTTCCCACTTTCCCCAGGAGATAGAATGCAGCCACGCTGGGGAGCCTGGGAATGGCAGGCAGTGGCACACCCATCCTCCTTGGCCTCACTCATCTTCCTAGGCAGCCTCTGAACATGGGCATTAGGGTTCTCTGGAGTAAGCGAAGGCATTCCTCTGCAATCACTCCAAGTAGGGAAATATTGATAAGCCCAAATATCATGCCCAGTCCCCCTCTTCTCAGCCTACAGCTCCTAATTTCCTTCTGTGAAAACCAGGAAAAGCGCCCAGGCAATGTCTGGGGAAGGAGAAATCCCTCTCACCCCTCCACAGAGAATCAGGCACATGCAATGAAAAATGTTACTGTGTGCAGTACGTAGGCAAAATAATAACATAATCATAGTAATAATAACAACACTAATAAGTGAGAACTACTATCCTAAGAGGGTTAGGGGGTGGGCTTCTGGGGCTCCAGTGACCCCCTGAAATTGCTCCAGCATTGTTACGGAGAGTGCTTTTATTTTGGATGAGGATCTGTGGCTTTTAGCTTCTAAAAGGGGTACTTGACACCCAAAAGTTTAAGACCCTTGCTCTAAGATTTTTAAGTTGAGCAGAAACAGACATTCCAAACTCAAAGATGCAAATATAAAGACACACTCTCTCTCTTTTAATATACAGTGACTGCCACACTCAGAGCTACCGTTCCAGACCCATCAGGAACCATGTCCAACTCTCCGGCGGTCCTTGCTCCCCGGGAGAAGTCTACAGAGAGGCCTGTGCTTCTTCTCCCCTCCTTGGCCCAGAGCACCAAGCAGTAAGAACTGGGTGCCTTACTCCTCCTGCCCCAGATGGCCACCATGACTCACCCCAGGGTGGAGGGCCTGGCAGGAGACACCCATCACAGATAAAGCACCAGTCACCAGGCCCATCCCCCTCTAACTGAGCTGTCTGGGCCCTGGTCACCGAGGCATAAAGGCTTCAGGACCCCCTGTTCCAGTGTGTCCAGGAACCACCTACAGCCACTCTGGATGCACCAGAATAGGGGTGAGACAGCCCTGACATCATTCAGCTCATTTCATGTGGGAAAAACACACACTAATAAAAAGCAACAGTTTTCAGTCATTAGTTGGGTGGAAAGGTTTGGGCGAATGAATCAAAACAGAAACAGAGACATGACTCACGCATGACCCTTTTTATCTCCCCACCCTGGCCTTCTGAGTTATGGCGCCAGATGAGCCCAGGGTACCCTCTCTACATGTCATCTGTCCCACTGATAGCAAGGCCCAAGAAACCGAAACTCTGGGCAGAAGTGGAACTAATTTTATTTTTAAAAATATTTTTATTGATGATTTTTTTTTTTTGGAGAGGAAGAGAGAAAGAGAAACATTGATTGGCTGCCTCCTGCATGCCTCCTACCAGGATTTGAACCTGCAACCTTTTGGTGCATGGACGACATTCAACGGAGCCACACCGGCCAGGGTGGAGTGGAACTAATTTTAACTCTAGCACCTCACTATGGACATCTTCCCCTAAAAAGGTCTGGTACCATCTTCCCAGAGAAAGGCTAGGAACTACAGGCCCAGACTAGCCCTGCGACTCTCCCTCACCAGCCTCTGACGTGTCCCTGAAGTCTATGAAGTTATAGGATTAACAAATGCTAAATGGGTGGAGACCACAAGTACTAATGACATCTGATAGGGTCCCCTCCTACAAACCGCTTACTTCCTGATTTAATCATTACAAAGAGCTCAATTTGGAATGGAAGAGGCATTGGTAGGTAGAAGTTCCTGAATCTTTTCATACCTTGCTGGAGGGAGGGTTGATTGGTACCACTCCTATGCAGGCCAGGCGGCACTGCCAACATTGCAGGTAAACTCTGACCCAGTAACCCCTCTTTAAAGAATCTAGTCTACAGATATAACTGCCAGGTTACTTAGTTAAATAGCAAGAGGATAAAAACTATCCACGTGTGTATCAATAAAAAACAGTGAAATAAACAGGGTACATTCACAGAGGAGAACGTTATACAACTCCGAAAAAGGAGGATGCCCTCTAGACACTAATAATGGGAAAGTCTCCAAGAGCAAGGTGCAGAGCAGTATGATTGATCGCATGACAACTTGATTACAAAAAGGGTGGGGTGAACAAGGAATACATTTTTTTTATTAGTATAAAAAATTCTGTAAGGGTACACAAGAAACAAAAGTGGCAGTGGTTACCTGTATGTGACTTTGTAGGTGGCGGAGAAGTGGGAGAATGGGAGCAGGGAAAAGAGTGAGACTTTTCACTGTATATCTTTTGTATAATTTTGCTTTTTGAACCAAGTAAATATATCACCAACTCAAAATAATAATTACAATAATTGAGTAGGTGACCATCTAAGCCAGATACCAGTATTCCATTATGAGAGGATGCCGGCGATTCTCTCCAACCTGGAGGTGAATCAAAACTCACAAAACCCAGAAAGGCTGGGTCTGTCCACGGGCACCCTTTCCTTCATCAGCTCCCTCAGCAAACAAGGTCTCCTGATTGGCTCAGTTTTCCATCCCCACAGTAGCATCTGGGCTCTGCTTAGGTCATCTGAGCTGGGCAGGGACCGGAGAAACAATTCAGTGAGCTGGGACAAATTTAGGCGTCTCAGGAGCCCACAGGAATGGACAAAAGCTATGGTTGCCCAGGAAATGCAGCTGTGGTTGAGAAGGATCTTCAATCGGCTCAGGGGTCCCCGTAAACAACCCTGGCTTTCGCCTGCATATCTATGTTTCAAGCTATGCTCAGGAGCCAAGGGGCCTGGACAGGCCCAAATTCAAAATAGGGCGACTTGCTGAATGACCTTCAAGGGTCTAGGCCAGTTGACTGAAGTAGAGGGACACAGCACCCAGAGTTAGCACAGCATCGCATGAAGGCTGGGCCCAGGGCTCTGAGCTGGGAGGGGTTCTTTCCTAAAGGGAGGAGCAGGTGTGGCAAGAGTTCTCTGCTCCCCCACCTCTGCCAGCTGCTATCTGTGCAACAGAGCGGTTCAGTTGTAGTTGCCATAGAGAACCCAAGCGAGGAACGCCCCAGGTGGAGCAGCCAGCCACGGGTGGCTGGTGGTGGTCCTGGAGTTTTTGAGGACACTGCTCAGAGCAGAATTTTCCAAAGCCAAATGCCTTGGATAATGGAGCCAAGACTGTCAGAAGGGCAGCCTTGGCGGGTGAGAAGGAAGGGGTGGGATGGGTGGCCCCTTTTTAAGTTAGGAACTTCCTTCAACTGCTAATGGAGGAAGTCTGTGTTTATCTGCAGCGATGAGGTGGGAGGAGCAAAGAGCCTCGGCCAGGCATCATCAGTCTGTCTCCACCCCACTTCCCTGGCTAGTACTCCCACCCAGGGATTTGTAACTGCTGCCTCACTCTGAACGAGCCTTTCTATGGTAACTAGAGTACATTTTCTCTCAGCCGACACTGGTGATGCTGGCTGTTTGCTTCAGTTTGGGAGGCAGCATTTAGCCTTGTTCAACACCCTAAACCAAGAAAGCACTGCCCTGATATTCCAGAACCAAGTAGGTAAAGGAAATGAAATTCATACCACACATACCCATCTGCCTTGCCTCACTGGGAATGTCAGGCAGGGTCAGCACACACAGTGCTCACAACAGCTTCCCAGGGAACCAGGCCAGTGCTGGCCTCACGCAGCTTGGCAAGGGACAGACTGTCTCCCAGAATTCCCTCTTTGGTGACCTGAGCTCTGTCTCCATGAGGGGCAACTCCACCTCAATGCCCCACCCCTCTTAGGCTCCACCCCTAGACTCACCAGTGAGACCCATCCCTGGGGAGCACGCACAGACTTTGGATCAAGACAGATATGGGTTCAAACCCTTTCCTTACTAGCTATTTGACTGTGTGCCAATTGCTAAATCTCTCTCCGCTTCAGCTACAATTGGGAGAAAGAACAGGTCCCATCCTGACGGGTGGTGAGTGACCAAAGGCAGCAGTCGATGCAGAGGTGCAGTAGGCTCCTTGATTACTGCCCCGCACCCTGAAGACGATCATGAACAGTGGTGCCTTTCCTCTCGTGCCTCAAACCCATCCTCGGCCCTCCCTCCTGTACCTACAGATGGTCTGCCTGTGCTCCTCCCTGCGGCCATCCCTTCCACCACCCGCCTCTTTCACCTCTCCAGGGCATGGCTCCAGCAATCACCCCTTCTCTTTCCTGTATCTTTAATGTTTTCCTATGAGACATTCTTCATTTGTATATAAACATTCTGTAATTTTTCCAACTTAAAAAAAACACACCACCACCACCATCACTATCACCTCCCTTGGCCCTATATCCCCATTCAGATATGGAACCATTCAGCTGCTCCCCTTGATGTAAAATTTCTCAGGGAAGTTATCTATGTTCACTATTTCTCTCTCTTCCTTCTCCCATCCTCTCATCATCCCTGCTTTTTTATTTCATTATGGAAGATTCCAGACATATACAAACAAGGACAATATAGTAAACCCTATGTACCCACCACCCTGACGTAAGCAGTGATCAAGCTGTGACCAACAGTGTTTCAGTCACACCGATTCCAACCACTTTTTGTTTCCCCCCAGATTACTTTGAAGTAAATTTTAGACATCGTATACATTTATCTATAAATATGTCAGTACGTATCTCTAAAAGATGACTGTCTAAAAACATGTGCGTAATACTTATTAAATTTCCCGATTGAGTTCCTGGAGTTCAATTTCTCTGACTGTCCAGATGCTTTAAACTCCCAGAAACACAGATTGCCAGATGGAATCCTGGAGAAAGTTCTAGGAGGCTTCATGGGGAAGGTTGTAGGATCATTTTCAAGAACAAAGTAGAAATGTCATTGGTGATGATGATAGCAACATTATTTTTTTAAAATATATTTTATTGATTTTTTTACAGAGAGGAAGGGAGAGAGAGAGTTAGAAACATCAATCAGCTGCCTCCTGCACATCTCCTACTGGGGATGTGCCCGCAACCAAGGTACATGCCCTTGACCGGAATCGAACCCGGGACCCTTCAGTCCGCAGGCCGACGCTCTGTCCGCTGAGCCAAACCGGTTTCGGCGACAGCAACATTACTGAGCACCTACTGCATACCTGGCTCCATGCAGTGTACTTTGCCGACATCATTCCTTTAATCCTCACACCATCCCCTGGGGTAGGCTCAGAATGCTGAAAACTCGCGCGCGCGCACACACACACACACACACACACACACGTAGTGACCAGGTCAGGGTGTGAACCCAGGTCTGTTGGACTCCGAAGTCTCAGCTACAGACCATCACCAAGTGCCCTCAGCCATGGCCCGAAACAGGTGAGGGGAGCCAGTTCCCCAGAGAGCCTTCTTTCCTGCTCATTCATTTCTGGAGGGAAGGCAAAAGCCAGGTATCCCAAGAATGAGCTGTTCATTCAATGCAGGTGGGAAGAAGAGAGAAGGAATCCCTTCCACTGAAAAGAGGCACACTAAACACCGCCTGGAGTCTGAATCTCAGAATGTGCTGAAATATCCCTGGCTGCAGCATCCCCAGGTGGGGAGCAATCCCTCCGCAGCACCTGCTTCTCTCCCAGCTCATTAGCATTTCCTTGTCATTCCCCAGAGGCGCTCACTGCAGCCTGCAGCCGACCTTCCTGGCTAATGACAGCTGCTTAGCAACAGGGAGCTGGTTAATAAAGCCCTGATATTGTTCCCAGCTCCACAGACTCCACCCCTGTCTCCCATAACAGCTCATCCGCAGCCTGAAGCAGCCCCCAGGTTGACAGATCTTTGATCAGCGCAAGGAAGGCCAGGACCTGGAGACGGAGGGACAGGGCTGCCCAGGCCTGGCCGGGGCCTTGCCCTCAATGCCTCCTGAGGAGAGGAGACAATTATGAGTCTGAGAACCTATGGTGCCAGGCCAGGAGCTTCTCCCAAAGGTTACCATCCAACCTCAGTGCCCAATCAGAATTAAAAAAAAAAAAAAAAGATAAACAGAAGTATAGGCACACCTCGTTTTATTGCACTTTGCTTTATTACGCTTCACAGATGTTGCATTTTTTTTTTTTTACAAACTGAAGGCAAGACCCTCCCCCCCCTCCCCACCAGCAAAAAGGTTATGACCTGCTTTATTGTGCCCGGTCTGAAACAGAACCCACGATATCTTTGCGGTATTGTGGAGGCAGACACAACCCAGACCCACAAGAGGGGAGGACAGGTCCAGAGAAAACACCAGTCCTCATGGGCTGATGCCTAAACTGAGTATGTCCTCTTTAAGCACATACATGATTATTGTAAATGCAAAGTTCAAAGGTGAAACTTGGGACAATTTGCTGCTTAACCCTGACCATGAGTTGCCCACAAGCAGCTTGACCTCTGGGGGAAGGAGTGGCAGAAGGGGTTCCATAAGCCAACGGGAAAACGAGAAGCATTATTTTGAATAAACAGTACGTCGACATTAAAGTAAAAGTTTCAGAGAGCAACTAAGATGGCGGCATAGGTAAACACCGGGAAATTATCGCCTCACACAACAATTGAAAATTACCCCAAAGGACTGAGCAAACATCATCCAGAACAACAGGAAGGCTGGCTGAGTGTAAATTCCACAACTAGAAGGAAAGAAAAGCACGCTGAGAGCCAGAGGCGCTGCGGAGGTGAAGTGCAGAGGTACGGCGGCTCGCGCGCGCGAGGAAAGGGGGTGGCGCCTGAGGACTCGGCTGTCTTTTTGAATCACAAACTCCCGACGGCTCTGAACTCCGGTTCCGGGAAGTCTCTGGGGACCCAGGTCTCACACGGGGAGAAGCTGGTCTGTCCGGCAGCGAGCGAACTTGAGGGCGGCTTTCCCTCAGAGGTGCTTGCAGCCGTTACCGGAACACTGAGACGCGCGACTCCGGGCGGAGAATCGGCCATGGCCGCTTTCTCCGCCCTCTGACTCCCCGAGACCCCGCCCCACCCAGGCTGCGGCAGAGGCTTTTGCATGTGAATGTACCTAACTGCAGCCGAACCAGGCAGACCTGGAACTTCCAAGAGAAAGCCCAAGGCCCCGCAGCGGCTTGCATTGCTTCACAGCTGAGCCTCTTCGTGGCTCCTGCTGTGTGGCCTCAGGCAGAGGCTGAATTAGCACCTCCTTAGATCCAGGAGCCACTGTACCCAGTGGTCAGAGGGGGTCCATCCAGACTGCAACTCCTCAGATCCATAAGGGACGCACTCAGGGAGCAGACTCAGTGAGCACCAAAGCCCCACTGAAGCAAGTCTTGCCCCAGAAGGGTGTCTTCAGCACAGAAGTTCTCCCACTTTAGACACAGCTGATTCTCACAGCCAATTGGCCTGGAGGTCAATTCCTCCCAGTGATTCTACAACAACCAAGGCACCAAGAGTGCACCAAGAGTGTCCACCCCAGGTAACTGGGGAGGCTGAGCTACTGGGCCCTACAGGACACCTGGCGCGCAGGGCCACTCTATCAACACAGGGAAGCTGCCAAAATGCGGAGACAAAGAAACAGGTCACAAATGGCAGAAATGGAGGAAAGCAAACGATTGGATATAGAGTTTAAGGCCACGGTTATAAGGTTTTTCAAGAATTTTATGGAAACCGCCGATAAATTTAATGAATCCCTCAATAAGTATAGGGAGACCATGGAGGACATGAAAAAGGACCAACTAGAAATTAAGCATACACTGACTGAAATAAAGAATAATTTACAGAGATCCAGCAGCAGAAAAGAGGATCCCAAGAATCAAGTCAAAGATTTGAAATACAAAGAAACAAAAAATACCCAACCGAAAAAGAAAAAAGAAAAGAGATTCCAAAAATATGAAGATAGTGTAAGGAACCTCTGGGACAACTTCAAGCGTGCCAACATCAGAATTATAGGGGTACCAGAAGGAGAGAGAGGACAAGATATTGAAAACCTTTTTGAAGAAATAATGACAGAAAACTTCCCCTACCTGGTGAAAGAAATGGACTTACAAGTCCAGGAAGCGCAGAGAACCCCAAACAAAAGGAATCCAAGGAGGACCACACCAAGACACATCATAATTAAAATGCCAAGAGCAAAAGATAAAGAGAGAATCTTAAAAGCAGCAAGAGAAAGACAGTCAGTTACCTACAAGGGAGTACCCATACGACTGTCAGCTGATTTCTCAACAGAAACCATGCAGGCCAGAAGAGACTGGCAAGAAATATTCAAAGTGATGAATAGCAAGAACCTGCAACCAAGATTACTTTATCCAGCAAAGCTATCATTCAGAATAGAAGGTCAGATAAAGAGCTTCACGGATAAGAAAAAGCTAAAGGAGTTCATCACCACCAAACCAGCATTATATGAAATGCTGAAAGGTATTCTTTAAGAAGAGGAAGAAGAAAAAGGAACTCTTACCATTTGCCACAGCATGGATGGAACTTGAGAGCGGATAAATACCACAGGATCTCACTCATTTGTGGAATATAATGAACAACATAAGCTGATGAACAAGGACTGATCCAGAGACGGAGAGGCATTGATTGGACTGTCGGGACTTGGAGGGAAGGTAGGGGAGGGTGGGGGTAAGGGGGAAAGATCAACCAAAGGACTTATATGCAAGCATATAGGCCTAACCAATGGACATGGACAATGGGGGGGTGAGGGCATGAGCGGGGGTGGGGGGGGTGGGGGGTAGAGGGTAACGTGGGGACAAGGACACATATGTAATATCTTAATCAATAAAAAATATATTAAAAAAAATAAATAAAGTAAAAGTTTCAAAGACCATATTATGAAACAAAATGCGAAACTGACATGACTTGACAAACCATTCAGTGATAGGTTTGTGCCTACCTCCAAGCCACAGTCTTCACGTGGGGGAGGTGGGGGGGGGGGGGAGACTAGTCACATAGGGCCTGACCCTCTGGCCTGGGGGTTCGGCAGGGCTGCCTCAGAGCAGCACTGCAGTCACACTCTGTGGTCAGAGAACAGCACACAGAGAACCCTTCCTACGGTTTGTACCTGCCTGGGCCTGACCAGTTTCTGGACAGGCAGGTTTAGGAAAAACCACAGCCAACATATAACAAATGCATATTTCTAGCCAGTCCTGGGAGTCTCACTCCTCCCCGTGGGTAAAAGGAACCGGGGTCTGGTGCAGCTGTCCTGAGTTTGCCCAGGGCCAGGTTGATCTTGTTTTATTTTGAGAGTGTGTTTATGAAAGCTGGGGACAGTGAGACAAGCAAGGGCTTAGGACTGCAGAGGCAACAGGAGAGCCTGGGCGGGGCTGCTTTGGCTCCTGGAGGAGTCAGAGGAAAGCGGCCTTGGAGACAGGTTCAGGGGGTTAGCCTGGAACGAGCTGCCACTGCCCATTGCTCCCCTGGTTGCAAGTCTTGTGGGGATCCTTGAAGTTTAGGAGGTGCATGCCTGTGGGGGAGGAGAGGGGAAAAGGAAAGGCATGGGCATGCAGAGGTCTTGACTCAAAGATTCTTCAGGTCCATTTCTAAGGCTCTCCAGGAAGGTTCTGTTTCCAGTTCAAATGTCTCTATTCTAAGGAAGTTCAGAGAAGCTCATCTTGCCCAGGCCTTGCCCTCCTCTGCCAAGAACACAGGGGCCCAGGGCCCCATCACTCCCCAAAGCTCTAGATGTGAGCACTCCACCATGTCCACAGAGAAGTTCCTGGACTGGCACCATGGGTTCTCAGACTCATAATTGTCTCCTCCCTTCAGGACGCACTGGGGGCAGGGCTGCCCAGTCTCCAGGTTCCTGGCCCTCCCTGCCCAGAGACAAGTCTGCACAGCCTTCACTCTGCTCCCCATCTCTCAGCACCTTCTCTGCACCCCCATTTCTCCCAGAACAAAGCTGACTTCTGGATGTGGCTAGACCAGCAAGACCCCAGTAAAAGACTGAATCTGCTTCAGACTGAAAATGCATTCCTGAACATTTTTTCCAGGGGATGAAAGAAACTGGCATGTCAGAATCTCCAAAAAGCCAGCCGGTTGGAGTTTTCCCTCAATGGGTATCTATTCTCCCCTCTGCCTGCCCCCCAAGAATCCCTGATTATGATTCCACTGTGTGACTGTATGCAAATAGCTTGCAGGCAGAAAAAAAAAGGTTGATGATCACTGCTTTCAACCAACCTGGTTGAGCCCAGACTGAGACTCACCTCACTGAATACACCAACTTTGACACAGTGTGAGGATTCCTTTTTCAGTGGCTCTCAGGTGCCCAGCCTGACTGAGCTTTATACTGTTGGCAGCCCCCCTGCTAACGTTCCCCTCTGTGACTGTGCACTAAGCCCAAGGCAGAGGCAGCGAACTGGCAGAGGCCTGCAGATGCTTTTTGTGTGGCCCACACAATTTTTTTAAAAGGAGTATTAGTTATCAGCATTTACAAAAAATTGGGAAATTTCATATAAAATCCCAGATTTTTGGATTCTCTTAAAGTCAAATAAGCCATGGCACACCCAGGCTGGCATGCCTGCAGGAGCTGGGTTGTGCCGCCTCCTTCAAACAGGGCAAGCATGTCCAGTTCAGTGCAGCCCAGCTCCCACCCTGCCAGCTGCTTTGTACCTGGACAGCTTCCTGGGTTGACCTTTCTCAGCCCACCCAGTAGGTTTGTACTCCTGGACCCAAGGCACCTCTTGAGATCCAGCAGAACAGGGTTCCTCTTTGCTCCTGGGCGGACTTTAGATCCCTGGAGACTTGGGTCTATCTCATAAATCTTTTTTCTATTTTAGCAACTGAAACTGGTTGAGAGAAGAATCATTCCTTTTGAGAGTGATACCCTACCTGCTGGAGAGCCCTGGGCTTCAGGCCGGAGAAAAGAGCGAAAGCCGTACTGGGTTAGAGTGATGAGAAGGGAGCTGACGGTTTCTTTTCACCCTAATTGGCCCAATGAGGGATGCCCATAGCTTTTCTCCCTGCTTCTTGCCCCCACTCCTCCATGACCACCCACGTGTGGCGCCCATGCACAAGCTGTTTGTATTAATTTTTGTTTTTTGTGTTTGATGTGGGTGCTCTAGACAAAGCCTAGTACTAAACCATGCAAAATTGGGCTGCTAGCAGAGCCCTCTGGTGACAATGACAGACAGTGGCTGACGTCAGGGGAGCACAGAGCACAAGTAGAAATGAGTAGACGTCTAATATTCTTCAAAGCCACTTATTACAAGACTAGCATGCTCTCCTCCTGGCAAAGGTTCTACCCAGGAAAAGGTGAGATCAGACCACTCCCTGAAAACCTGGGAATCATTACATCATCTCAAAGAACTGGGGAAACTTGCCCAAAGGGGAGAGGGTGGGAACTCCAATCCTACAAACCTAGCTTCAGCCTCAACATCCAAAGGGGAAGGAAAGACAGGCATTGTCTGAGCTCTTACAACGCTACGAACATTCCCACGCATCATCTCAGTCCCACAAAAACTCCCTGCGCTGGGAACCATCATCCTATTTTTAGGGGAGCAAACTGAGGGTGGCAGATGTTAAGACACTTGACCAAGATGACTTAGAGGTAAGCAGAGCATCAGGATTTGTGTGAACCCTCAGCCTGCCACTCAGAGGCTGCCTCTCCTCGATCAGCCTCCCACCTCTCTCTGCTTTATTTTTCTTCACAGCTATTATCATACCTGTTACTGCATGATGTGCTTATGTGTGTATTCACTTCCTGCCTGTCTCCCCACAGAGTGTAAGCCTCTGTGGCAGAGGCCACCCATCTTGGTGCTGTTGTTTCCCCACCTGGAGAACAGCAACTGGTCCCTGGTGGACCTTTGTCTTTACTGCTGGACGGATGGGAAGGACAGCTCTTCCTGCCTCTCCATGCTGCTGTCAAAAAGCATCCCCTCCCTTATCTGCTCCTTTCTTTCCTTCCCCTCAAGAATTCACAACCTCCCTTCCACAAACCTCTAACACCAATCTCAGAGGCCAAGTGAAAAAACATAGAAAAGGCAAATGGCTCTGTGTTCCTTCAGAAAGAGAGCTGTAAGGAAGGTTAAATCCCTGGAAATCCCAGAAAACCCTGCTGTGTGTAGAGACAGGCTTCCTCCTACAAAGGCAAAAGCGTTCATGTTGAGGAAGAAGTGATGGCTTATTGCAGACTTCCTTTTAAAGCGGGAGAAAGTCTGCAATAAACCATCACAGATAGTGTTGGCTATCCCTCCGATCCCACACGCATGCTGTTTTGCACCCAATCAAGTACTTGGAGATTTGGGATGCTGAAGCAACACAGGTGGAACTAATTAGAAAGTAGTTGTGACACAGAAAGCATCCAAAAAGTACAAATGCATCCCCAAAGTTAACGTAAGGACAAACCAGAGCAGTGGTCCCCAAACCCAAATTATCTAAGACAATGGCTCTTGAAGTGTGGTCCTTGGACCAGCAGCATCATCTGTGAGTTTGTTAGAAATGCAAATTCTCAGGCCCATCCAGACCTACCAGAATCAGAAACTCCAATGTTGGGGCCCAGGAATCTGGGTGTTTTTTAAAAATATACTTTTATTGATTTCAGAGAGGAAGGGAGAGGGAGAGAGAGACAGAAACATCAATCTGCCTCCTGCACACCCCCGACTGGGGATGGGGCCCGCAACCCAGGCATGTACCCTTGACCGGAATCGAACCTGGGACCCTTCCGTCCTCAGGCCAATGCTCTATCCACTGAGCCAAACCAGTCTTTTGGGACACCGATGTATACTAAAGTTTGAATACTACTGTTTTAGGGGACTAAACAAGTATAGATCTCTGGGTCCTGAAGATCCTGATTCAGTAGGTTTGGGATGGGGCCCAAGGAGACTGCAAGAGCTTCTGAGTTGATTCTGACTTGCCCCCAGATTTAAAAACCATAAAATCTGAGGTCTCATCTTTCCCTGATCCCAGGACAGTGCCTTCAGTTTTAGACCCGTCTCCCACTATCTCCCAGTCACTCACTTACCACACAGAGCAATGATGTGGCTGCTATCTTCATGCACAAACTTCCTGGTGACAGCCTCCTCCATGATTTGCTTCACCTGTGGATACATGGGCAGTATAGTCCTTTATTTTCTGGTCAAAGGCCTGTGGACAAGTAAATAGCTTGGCTCTGCCCTCCGGCCTGGGTTCAGACACTTGCAGAGTAGATGACAGGATGGGAGGGGTGAGAAAGCCAACTTTCTCCAGCACAGACAGCTCCAAGCATTTTGGAAAGGCAACCAGAAAAAGATACACCATAAACCCACCAACCAATCAGCGCAGATGTTCTAGCCCAGGAGGAAATACCCTGCTGTGAGACACAGGGATAGGATGCTGTTTGCTCATCTGTACTTCGCTGGATAAGGGCTTCTGGGCAGACGCACTGTCCTTCAGGGACAAACTGTCTCAGTACAGGCTGCAGATAAACAACCCGCCCCTCCTCTTCTCTGCCTTCTCCGAGATTAGGGATAGGTACATCCAGGCCTTAGGGACACTCTCTCCACACGCTCACAAGCCCAGCCCCCTTTCTGTCTAGGTAAAATCCTGATGTTTGGGTTCCTCCTCACATGGAAAGCTTCCAAATACCTTGAAAATGGTCACACTTTTAAGGAAACACTTAAGCCCCCCCCCCACAACTTAGTTTATTCACATGTACTGTAGTAGGTGTACTAGTATATCATAATTATACTTCTTGACGAATTTTCACAAACTGAACTCACCTATGAAACCAGCATCCAGATCTAGAACCAGAGCATTTGACCTGCACCCCAAAGCACCCTCCCTCCATTCTACCAAGTTTCCTTCTAGTCCCCACTCCCTTCAAGGGTACCCACTATTCTGACTTCTAACATCATAGAGTAATTTTGTGGGGTTTTGTGCTTTTACTCGATGGAAGCACTCAGTATACAGTGCTTTGTGACTGTTTCTTTCGCTCCCGGTGTGACTGTGAGATCGTTTTCCATTGTGTGAACACACCACAATTGAGTGGGCTTTAGGTAGTTTGCAGTTTGGGGCTGTTATGAATAGTGCTGCTATGAACATTCTGGACATGTCATCTTTGGATTTATATTTTTAGGCAAGGAATTTCTGATGCCTGTTTTCTGATTTACTAGATTTTTGCCAAATTGTTTCCAAAGTGGTTGTACCATGCCCTAGCTGGTTTGGTTCAGGGGATAGAGTGTTGGCCTGCAGACTGAAGGATCCATTCCGGTCAGGGCACATGCCCAGGTTGCGGGTGCGATCCCCAGTAGGAGGCGTGCAGGAGGCGGCCTATTGGTGATTCTCTCTCATCATTGATGTTTCTACCTCTCTCTCCCTCTCCCTCTCCCTTTCTCTCTGATATCAACAAAAATATATTAAAAAATACACACACAACAAAGTGGTTGTACCAATCTACACTCCCGTCTGTAGTATATGAGGTTCTAGGTGCTCCCAACATTAAAGCCAAGCACTTCTGATGTCCTGGGGGAACCTGCCGGCCAGGAGACAGATACGAATCCTGGAGATTAAAGGAATAGATTACCTCAAACCCCCTGTAAAATGTTCCAGATAAAGTAAACTCCTGGCAGAGCTGGTGTTTGCCATTCTTTTGGGACCAGACATGAAATGTCCTGGTGCTGCCCTGGCTCCCATGTCCCTCACCTAGGACTGTACAGTGAGAAGGGTGGTGGAGCTACTAAAGCCTGGGGGACAGGGAGGAAGGAGATGGGGGCTCCTTCTCGCTTGAATTTGCTCATGGTTAGCAATTAGGTAAAAGGGTTCAGATCAATCCTGCACTATAATTTTTTTTTAACTAAAAATGTTTTAAAACTGATTTGAGAGAGAGAGAGGGAGAGAAACAGCAACTTGTTATTCTATTTATTTCTGTATGCATTGATATTCTTATATTGCACTCTATACTCTTAAAAAAAGCTTCCTAGATTATTTACCAAGGCTGCTTGCATTAAACAGAGCATAATGTCACAGCTCAGAAACCTGTGACATCTGACGTAGGCTGGCAGGGCAGACTTTTAGGTTAGGAGGACCTACAGATGCCCCTAGAATTTGGATACCAGAGGTTCATTGTGAAAGGCCAGCCTTGCCTACAGCTCTCCACAATGTCTCTGCTGGTAGGAGAAGAAAGGATATTTCTCTCAAAATTGAGTACTCAAACGGTAAGGGGACGAAGTTCAAAGCAGGTCAATCTTTGTCAGGTAATGTAACACAGCTGTGACATATTCTGGACATGTCTCGCATTTGTTTAGGAATCATTCTTGGAGTTTGCAGACAGCCTTCCAAATACTGAGAAAAGAATCATTGTCTCTTCAAAAATCTTTCCTATCATCCCTGACTAACCCCAGATTTGAATCACACCAACAATCCTAGCACCTCTGGCTACAGTTTGGGTACGCCTACTTTTTGTTCTTGCTTATACTGTTCATATCCGTCTCTGTCACTAGACTGCTTGTTTCCTGAGGATAATCGTTGAGATTTGAGATTTCTCTTTTCCTTGGGAGAACAGAGTTGGGGCTTAAGTGCTGATCTGATATACTCCTGGCCTAAAAAAACACTCTTTCTTGGCCACTTCACAGCAAGGGCACAATGGAGCTTCGCGCACACCTGGAAAGGTGATGGCTTCAACGACTTCTTTGCCAATTAGAGGGAAAGGAACAAATGTTAGGGCACAAAGCCAGGCCAGATAATGCAGGAGAACCATCGAGAGCCTTCCAGGATTTCATGAGAACCAGACTCTTCTCCAATCCTGAAACTCTAGGAGGGGGTAAAGAACCCAATACGGTAACTTTTATAGGTGAGGTAGATATTGTTATCTCTATTTTAGAGATGAAGAAATTAATATCCAGAGAGGTTAAGTAACTTATTCAAGATCACACTGAGATAGGTCCAGACTATTTCAAAATGTATGCATTCCCACCAGACCTTGCAGTCTTCAAGATCAGTAGATTTAGTCACCAAACAATCATTGAGTGCCTACTGTGTGCCCTGAATACAGAGTAGTGGACAAAACAGTTTTCCTGCCCCCGGGGGAACACACACATCTGGCAGACACAGAGGTAGGTCAGAGTTGTTCATGGCTCCAGAGGCCTAATCTATTTTAATCCATTCTGCGGGTTTGAGCTCTCCAGCTCTCATATGGGGGTGAGTCATTCATATGGGCACACCCCCCCCCCCCGAAACTGAAATTGAAATAGGCTTTAGAGCAGAGTCAAGGTAAAAGACGTTAGTTAGTAGAGAAAAGGATTCTTTTTCTGACATCGGGCGGGGGACTCCTCAAAAGGGGGGGAAATCTGAGTCTTAAAAACCATTCTCAAACTCGCCCTCCCACCACTTCTCTGGGTAAGGAGGTGGGCATGGATTGAGAAGCAGTGAGGTGTGAGGCGAACCCTCCCGCAGCTGCCACTCAGTTCCCAAAGGGTACCAGAGTGGGGCACAGGGCAAACAGGAGCTAAGTCCCCAAATCACCCGGTCAGCCTCACTAGGAGGCCAGCGCCGGGCCCCGCCCCCTCCCGAGTCCGCACGGGCAATGCACGGGCAGCTTCAGTTTTCCAGAAATCGCCGCCACCCCTCCCCCGACCTCGGTCTCCCAGCACAGCTGCCGTCACAGGGCGGGGAGCTGCAGGATCGCAGAGCAAAGAAGCCCGGGGGCACCGGCCTAGCCCCTCGGGCCAAGGGGCGCTGACCCCAGACCCGGGAGAGGAGTGGGAGCCGCCGCTCGTCCAGGACCCCGCCCCCGCCCGGGGCCTGCCAGCGCCTGCTCCCGCGCCCGCCGGTGGGCGCGGACCCTTCACGGGGTTCCTCGGGCAGGGACGCGAGCCCCCGGGGGTCCTTGCCCCGACTTTACCTCCTTTTTCACGTTCCACAGCAGTTTCTCTTTGAGTGCGTCTTCCGCGCTGCCCATGGTGCTGCGGGTGGCGGAGAGGCCGCGTCGAGCGTCCCCCAAAACCCCCCTCGCCGCCTCCGCGCCTCTCGGCTCAGCGCCCCACGCGCAAAGCGGAGCCCCCGTCCGCTGCGCTCCCCGCCCGCCGCCGCCGCCGCAGCCACTGCCCGGTGCTCGGCTCCGCAGCCATGTTCTGAGCCCCGCACAGACGTCAGGCAGCTGGCCCGGCCCCTTCCCACAGCCGGGGCGGGAGGCGGGGGGGGGGGGGGGGGTGCGCTCGGAGACCGGGGGCGGCCGGCCTGGGAGCGCGCCACGCCGGCCGCTGTCATGGCAACGCGCCGGCTTCAGTCCCCAGGGCGGGAACCCGCATTGTGAGCACCTGCAGCCAGGCCGGCACAGCGACCCCGGAGGCGAGGCGCACCCTGAACCCGGCGGCTGAAGAGAAAGTTGCTCGCGCGGTAACTGGCCTCAGTCCAGCTGGGCCCACTCCCTGATTTCTGCCGGCTCGTTTTCCCGACGGGAAAGTCCGGGAGCCCCCTGCGCCTCCAGTCTGGCCACGGGAAAGGAAGCGGTGGTCCCCTGGCTGCAAGGCCAGAACTCCACCGCTGCTCTACTCCCCCTGCCCTCCCTTGCAAAGCTTGTGGGTAGCGTGGGAGTGCAGGAGACAGGAGCTAAAAGAGGCCGACCCGGCGTCGCAGGGGTCGTCGCGCCCAGTGCGGCACTTGTTGCAGCTCTGTGGGAGGTGGGGGCGCGGGTTGGGGTAACCGGGACCCGCGGGGACTGTGCGGAGCCCGTGAAAGTTAGAGAAGCGCGTTCCACGCTATTTGCTTGCCTTCAGCAGCATCACAAGGGAAACGAGGGTCGTGAAACGTTGCTCAAAGTGACACAGCGCACAGGCTGCTGCAAAGTGAGGAGCGGCGTGTGAGAAGCTGGGAGAGCGGAGGGGCTCTGCCCTCTTCCACACGGATGGAGAAGCTGCCATTCAACATCGTCCTCAGTGATGCAACTTGTTAGAGCAAAACTGAATATACGGAGAGCACAACAGCCCTCTGGAAGTAACAGTGCAAACTTAGCGTCTACATCCGGCGTTTGAAAGCCCCCAAAGGCCGACAGCCGCGTGGGAAAAGTTTACCAAGTGGTTTTGTGAAGGCGCGGGAGCGGCGGCAAGGACCCTCGCGAGAGGACGAGGAGAACCCCGCCCCGCCCCTGGGAGGACACGCCCCTGAGGGAGGGACCGGAAGTACTCGTTCCGGGCCGGAAGTAGTGCTGACTTGGTCCACGTGAGCGGCAGCATGGCCGCCCACCGCTCAGGTCCGCTCAAGCAACAGAATAAAGCTCATAAAGGCGGACGGCACCGGGGTCGGGGATCCGCGCAGCGCGACGGCAAGGGTGAGAATGTAGGGTTGGAGGGAGAAGGGCTTAGTCGATGTAACTGCTATTCGCCATGCGCAGTCTCAGCTCCTACCTCCGGCCTGGACCCAGCATAAATGCTCTAAGGTGGGCGAGAAGAGGTCCCCTTTCTTGACCTTATTCTGGTCCCCTTTATGATCTCCCTCCAGGCCGTCTAGCACTGAAAAGCCTAAGCAAGAAGGTGAGAAAGGAGCTCAGCAGAGTAGACCAGAGGCATCGCGCCAGCCAGCTTCGGAAGCAGAAGAAAGAGGCGGTGAGAGGAGTAGGGATTGGGGATGGTGTGGCTTCACAGTTGCTAGGCGGACAATGCCTCCAACCAGAAATGTGACCCTGGGCAGGCCGGAGACGGTGAATAACCCTGGAGCACATGTTAGTTGTGCAGGTCTAGATTCATGCTAGAGCATCCTTTGCTTTGGTCTGAGCTCCTGCCCACCCCCCAGGATAAACACGTGGCTTTTTACAAGAGAAATGAAGCGGGTTAGGGCATCCCTATGTTGGAAAGGCAATAATGGAAGGGAGTGCTGACACACTGAGATATTCTCTGGTCCTTTCTGTTTGCAGGTTCTGGCAGAGAAGAGGCAGCTGGGCAGTAAAGATGGCCCTCCTCATCAGGTACTGGTGCTGCCCCTGCACGACAGGATTTCCCTGCCAGAGGCCTTCCGGCTGCTTCAGGATAGGGACAGTGGAACAGTACACTTGAATGAATGGGGAAGCACCCACAGCTTTATGCTGCTATGCCCCGGCTTGAAACATCGGTGGTTTTTCACATCTGCAAGGCCAGGTGAGTATACAATATTTTCTATCACTGTGTATGTATGAGTAGTGATAATATTTTTTTAGTATTATGTGCTGATGCCAACCACCTCTTCCTACTGACTTTGTCTTCTGTCTCCAGGAGATCTGCACACTGTGCTCGACTTGGCTAAAGTGGCTGATAGCATCCTGTTCCTCCTCGACCCACTAGAAGGCTGGGACAGCACTGGGGATTACTGCCTTTCCTGCCTCTTTGCCCAGGGCCTTCCCACCTATAGTAAGTGATTTGGAAATACTGGAGGCCATGAAGGAAGTGAATTAGCCCTTAGTGTGCACCTATAACTTGCATCGATGTGCCTTAAAAATTTCTTTTACAATTACAGTTTACATTCAATATTTTGTATAAGGTGCCTTTTTATTTCTGGACTGCCCTTTGCCCAGAGGAAGAAGAGTATAAAGTTTGGTTTTACTCTGTAATTTCTTTAAGGTAGCTGAGTGTTGAGTTTCCCAGTGATCTCTATGCTCACAACTGTTAGTTTTTTTGTGAACTTGCTTGGGGAATTTTCATGTAGTGAAGCAAGAAGTCATGAAGCCCTTTTCTCTTTTGCTCCTAGCACTAGCTGTCCAGGGGATTTCTGGCCTCCCACCGAAGAAACAAGTAGATGCCAGAAAGAAGCTAAGTAAAGTAGTGGAGAAGCGCTTTCCTGATGACAAGCTCCTTTTGTTAGACACGCAACAGGAGGCAGGGATGCTGCTCCGGCAGTTGGCTAACCGGAAGCAGCGGCACCTTGCCTTTCGAGATCGGCGGGCCTATCTTTTTGCTCATGATGCTGACTTTGTGCCTAATGAAGAGAATAACCTGGTGGGGACCTTGAAAATTTCAGGCTATGTTCGTGGACAGACTCTGAATGTAAATAGCTTGTTGCATATCATTGGACATGGTGACTTCCAGATGAAACAGATAGATGCCCCTATGGATCCTTTTCCTTTAAACCCTAGAGTGATCAAATCCCAAAAGGACTCAGGCACGGCGATGGAGGTAAGATTGATGTTCTTTTTTTTTTTTTTTTTTAGATTGATTCTTAAAGAGTATGTATTGTTGCTTCATGTGTAAGCTGGTGTAGGATGGAAACTAACTTCAGAGAAGGTAGTCTGCATGCCCAGACAACTACCCTAGTCCCTGGGGGTGACTGCTAGTTAGAAGTAAGGCACTAGTCAATTACAAATATGTTGGTATGTTATATATTTATCCAGCACTCTGCAGGTGCCTTACACAGCAGTTGGCTCTGTGTTTATAGGAGACACAAGATGTAGTCTCTTTCCTCAGACAATTAGGTCAGGAAAAACAAATGGCAAACACCTGTGAAATAAAGATTGGGTAAGTGTGGTTGAGGTACAGACCTGCGGTGGGAGTTGAGGAAGTAGACTAATAAGCTTCACAGAGATATCAGACATCAGCTAGGTGTTGTGTAGGGTGAATGTGATTTACAAGTTTTAGAGAGATGAAAGAATATCCTAGAATATAGAGACAACATGAACCTAGCATAATGGTGGATCAAAGGATTTCTTTGAACTCTGAAGAAATCAGCTTGCTTGGGAATAAAGTATGTAACAAAAAGATAGTGGGGCCAGATATTGAAAAGACTCCAGTCAAGCAGAGGTATAGGCTTAAAATGCTAGGAAACAGAACCATTTGAAAACGCTTGACACATTTTGGCTTTCTCTTTAAATTTATTTCATCTTCTACGTGAGGACTATGTTATTTTTTCATCTTTCTGGTTACTATGTTAGATTTACTAGATTTTTCGTTAATATTTGACTGACCATTACCTGTTTTTTGTTTTTAGATTTGTGCTACAGATGCTGTAACTGACATGGAGGAAGACCTTAAGGTCCTAATGAAGGCAGACCCTGATAGACAAGAATCTTTGCAAACAGAGGTTATACCTGATCCGATGGAGGGGGAGCAAACCTGGCCCACTGAGGAGGAACTGAGTGAGGCAAATGGTTGGTAATGGCAGCTTGTTTGTAATTCATCTGGCCTGGAATTATGGATTTTGTCTAGCTGCTCACAGTCAAGACCTATAAGGTAGAGTGGGATGAGGATTTATTTAGAGGTTTGTCTCTTCTAGTCCCCCAAATGCTTTCTGTTTGCTTAAGCAAACATTGGACACAGCTTTGCCTCATTTCTCACTTGTTACTATTTTCTAATGAAAACAACTTGGGATTCGTTGTAAGGTTTATTTAGTTAAATGTTGCTAGTTTTGAGGCAGTGGGATTAAATTTGGAAGCAGTAGTCTGTTTTGCTTATTGTGTCTGCTAGAGTTTTTGGTGTTGGCAGCAACATCTGGTCTTTCCTAGGTGAGAATACCCAAAGTAATAGGGGAGAGGAGGTATATAATTTACTTAATTCATTTGGGCTTTTACAGACTTTTTGAAGGAAAGTTCCAAGGTGGTAAAGAAGGTTCCTAAAGGAACATCCAGCTACCAAGCTGAATGGATTTTGGATGAGGATGGCGAAAGTGATGGGGAAGATGATGAATATGATGATATAGAACATGAGGATTTTATGGAAGAGGAATCTCAGGTAAGAAAATAGTCCCTTAGGCCACTTCTATATACAGCCCCAACTGCAAGGCAAAGTGCAACCCTGACCTTAAGATATGTGTTGTCAGTTGTTGTTGTTTTAATTTTTATTGATTTTTTTTTTTTTTTAGAAAGGGGGAGAGAAAAACATCAATTTGTTGTTCCAATTATTGTTATTTTTTAATCCTCACCTGAGGACTTTATTTTTTTTTTTCCAGAGAGGCAGGGAGAGGGAGAGGGAGAGAGAGGTAGAGACATCAGTGATGAGAGAGAATCACCGATCAGCCGCCTCCTGCATGCCCCCCACTGGGGATTGAGCCCGCATGTGCCCTCGACTGGAATTGAACCTGGGACCCTTCAGGCCCAATGCTCCATCCACTGAGCAAAACCAGCCAGGGCCTGAGGACATTTTTTCCATTGATTTGTCAGATATAGTGGGAGGAAGGGAAGGAGGGGGAGAGGAAGAGAGAGAGATAGAAGGACATGGACACGAGAGAGAGACATCATTGTTTCATCCTGAATGGGGACTGAGATGGAACCTGCAAAGCCGGTATGTGCCCTTGACCAGGAATTGAACCTGTGACTCTTCAATCTGCAGGCCCACAGTCTAATCACTGAGCAAACTGGCCAGGGCAGTTGTTCCACTTATTTATGCATTCATTGGTTGATTCTTGTATGTGCCCTAACTGGGATCAAACCCACATCCTTGGTGTATGCATCAGGATAGTGCTCTAACAAACTGAGCTACCCACCCAGGGCCTGTGGTCAGTTTTTTAAGAATCACTGTGGTTGCCAGGAATGAGACTTGCTTTATAACTGAGTCTCTCAGAATTAATACAGTTTGGACTAGGTGTCTAATAACTATTATTCTTAGCTTAATGGCTTTTAGGGTAGAGATAGGTGTGGGTTTCTTCTGAAACTGCAATCCTTTATTCCACAGGATGAGAGTAGTGAAGAGGAAGAAGAGGAGGAATGTGAAACTATGACTATTGGGGAGTCTGTGCGTGATGATCTATATGATGAGAAAGTGGATGAAGAGGCTGAGGAAAAAATGCTAGAAAAATACAAACAAGAAAGACTGGAAGAGATGTTTCCAGATGAAGTAGATACGCCGCGTGATGTGGCTGCTAGAGTTCGGTTAGTCAACAACTCCAAAATCAATTAATACATTTTTTATTTTAAATTTATGTGGCTCAGAGGTGTCAGTGTGACACAAAAGAAGAAAAACATTGTCCTGCTCCTGAAGGGCTAATGTTATATGTGGGAAGATAAGACACATACAGGAAATGAATACATTACCAAGTTCTAGAGACTGTGGTGTAGACTAATAACGTTAACAGTACTTTAATAAGATTAATTAGCCATCTTCCTATGTGAACTAATACTCAATTGAATGTTTGGAGATGTGGGGGAATTTGGGTAGAACCAAAAGAATAAAAGCACGGGATTAGTCTGAAAACTCAGGGAGCTTGTTGGACGTTAGAGAAGTTAGGCTTTTATTAAGGACCGTGTTCCTCAGGTTAAGGAGCCCTCCCTGATAGGCAGCAGGGAGCCACTGTACATACTTCGTCCTTTGTCAGTGAGAAACTTGGGTTTGGTTCTGAAATACGTGTTCACTGTTTTGGAGTGTGCTCTTGATTTGGGCTATTAGGTTATCTTGAAGAAATAGTGATAAGAGTTCTTTTAAGTTAGAAGCTTAGTCTATTATTGACTTAAGTGAAAGCGTAGCACCATATAAATTAGACTATTAATTTATTTAAAATCTTCTATATTCTAGATTTCAGAAATACAGAGGCCTCAAGAGCTTCCGGACATCTCCATGGGATCCTAAGGAAAATCTTCCTCAAGATTATGCTCGGATCTTTCAGTTTCAGAACTTTACCAATACCAGGAAACGCATCTTTAAAGAAATCAAGGAAAAAGACGTTGAAGGAGCTGAGGTATCTGCCTGCCTTCCTTCATCCCTACAATTTGTTTTGTTTGCCAAGCTGCCCCCTCCTTTACTCCTCTTGGCAAGAGTACCTTAGTTTTGTGCTGCCCGTAGCTGAATTAGAGGAGTCACTGAGTCATCGATACGAGTGATGTTGGGAGAAGGGAGGTATCAGATATGTTAACTGGAAGAGTTTAATCTGGATAGTTGAGGCATCTGTGAAAGGCAATTTTGAAGGGCAGGTGTTGGCCTTATGAGACTTTTTAACATATTTGGAGAGATGTTTCATCATTATTGCGGCCTTAAGGGTAACTGTGTGGCTGTTTCTGCTTTATCTGGCAGGTTGGCTGGTACGTCACCCTTCATGTCTCTGAAGTACCCGTCTCTGTGGTTGAGTATTTCAAGCGCGGGGCACCCTTGGCCGCGTTTTCTTTGCTGCCTCATGAACAGAAGGTTAGTGTCTTGTGGGAAATGGGAGTTATGAAACTTTCTGACCAGTTTTATCTGACAGTCTAACATTTTACTTGTGGCTGGCATTTTGCTCATTGGGATGCAAAAAATAGGCCTTGAGGATTAAACCGGGGTGATAGAGAAGTCAATGATGGTTTAACCCTACATGTCTGAACCTGTCTGAGCATCTCAGTGATGCAACCTGTGTGGTCTGAGACTTCTCTGAGATAAGTATACTTGTCAGATCAGATTTTAACCAAGGGTTGGCAGCCTTAAAAATAAAGGGTGTGGATGCCAAGGTGTGGATCTTTTCTCTTGGAGGCAGTAGTCATGGAGGTTGGAGTGTATGTGAGAGCTCTGGCCTTTGGTCAGTGTGAGTAAGTGTTGAGGAAGAAAGGGGGCTTCATGAGTGTGATTTTGAGGTGTGTGGTGAGTGAGTAGCTTGAAGTCACTAAGCATGTGGCAGATGTTGAGCTCTTGCACGTTAGACACCGGAATGTCAACTAGTGCAGATGGGTACATGACAGCTCTGAAAACCAGCCTGTGTTCGGTATAAATGCCAGTTGCTGTGAAGGTAAAAGGTGAATCTGTGTCTCATCATCTGTACCACATCAGGTGTGAATCTGAACCTGTTAGTTTGGTTTGCCTTCTTTCAGGTTAAGCTGTTCTAGATATGAAGTTCTGTTTTTCTGACTTGGTCTCTAGATGTCAGTGCTGAATATGGTGGTAAGCCGGCATCCTGGCAACACTGAACCTGTGAAAGCTAAAGAGGAGCTGATCTTCCACTGTGGGTTCAGGCGCTTCCGAGCCTCACCTTTATTCTCTCAGCACACTGCAGGTAAGCAGTGGGGAACTTCTGGGTTCTTGTCTATCCTGTTGTCTCTTGGGAGACTGTAACTTTAGGTGAGGTGGTACAGAGCACACAATTTCAAATTCTAGGTCTCTGGGTTAGAGGATGTTCAGTACTCTGGTTTAGAAGCCAATGATGTGTTTATTCAAAATGTCTGAACCTGTCTGAAGCATCCCAGTGATGCTACCTGTGTGGTGCTGAGGTTTCTCTGCCATGAGTATTTGTTCCAGGGTAGATTTTGAGTCAGAGGAGGCTGCTTTATAAAAATGATGTATCAAAGTGTGGAACCCTTGACATCTGATATGCCATTGGCAGTGTGGGTGAAGGCTAGTGGGTCATCCCCAGAGAGATTAAGCAAGAGATGCGTGGCTTCTGAGATGTTAGACTGGATGGGAGTTTGGAGAGTGGTGACACTTTTGTGGCAAAAATTATTGTGCTACAAATTAGGAGTGGGAAGTTTTGTACTAACTTGGGGGCTTTTGAACATGACTTACACACTCAGCTCAGCAATGGCCAGAGGAAGATGATGAAGGCAGTACTAATGGGAGCTCTGGATAATTTCTGTTCTCTCCACCAATGCTGTCTAAATGAGGGATTAACTTTTCTTTTCCTTAAAATATTTTCCTTCCCTATACTTCAGTATTTAAAAAGGAGGAGGGTTTCATTGAAGGTAAAAACAGAAATTCCAGATAGTCCCCAAGATCTGAGGTCAGTAAAATACAGCCCTTGGGCCACGTCTGTCCTACTGTTTATAAAGTTTTGTTGGAATACAGTTTTGCTTTTTAAAAAAAATATATTGTCTTGGCTATTTTTGTACTCCAGTGACAGTTGAGTAATTAGAACAGAGACTCCATGGTCATAAAGCCTAAAATATTTACTATCTGGCCCTTTATAGAAAATGTTTGCCAATTCTCACTCAAGACTAAGAACTGTTGATTTAGTGGACATATTCTCTATAAAATACTGATTCCCAAATGAGGTAGGCAGGGGTGATATGTATTAGAATCACTGGAGAACTTTTTCAAACCCCAAATGTAGTCTAGGCTCAAATTCTGCCTCTGAAAAATCACTGTGATAGGGTCGGGTTGTACCTTTGAGGTGTATGGAGGCAGGAAAATATTGGGAAGAGAAACACAAGCTATCTTGGGTGTAAGAGTTGCAGTGATACAGCTTTTCACAGGCCTCTGGATTACCTGTGGTTCCTCAAAATGTTTTTGATTTTTATTTTTTAACCTTTATTATGGCAGCGGATAAACATAAATTTCAGAGGTTCTTGACTGCTGACATGGCCCTAGTGGTGACAGTGTATGCCCCAATCACTTTTCCTCCTGCATCTGTGCTGCTTTTCAAACAGAATAGCAATGGTAAGTTGAGTTCACAGAGGTAAACAGACCTACAGGTCTCTAATAGACTTAACATGGTTTTCTGTATTTAGATTTGGGAGCCAAATGGTATAGAGAAGGGGATGATAGTTTTCAGAATATCCCAGTCTCAGCCTCACAGTGGGTCTAAGGCAGGGGCGGGCGACAAATGGGGTTTGATCCTTTCTTCTTTTTTTTTTTTTAAATACATTTTTAGTGATTTTTTTCTTTAAGAGAGGAAGGGAGAGGAATAGAGAGAAACATCGATGAGAGAGAAACATCATCGATCGGCTGCCTCTCACACACCCCATACTGGGGATTGAGCCTGCAACCCGGGCATGTGCCCTGACTGGCGATCGAACCAGTGACCTCTTGGTTCATGGATCGATGTTCAACCACTGAGCCACACCAGCCAGGCAATGGGGTGTGATCTCGCTTGCAAACTGGAGCTAATTGGTAGAAGCTGCTCAAAGTGTTATATTCAGGATAGGATCTGGGGACAGGGTCAGCAGGAATATCACTTAGTGATCTTTGCCATGGATCTAGGAGGCAGCATAGTACATCCCTATTTTAAGGTTTCTCTAAGAATATCTTGCATAGGTCTTTAAATGGACTGGAGCAATAAATGCTTTGGCCTAAAGACTCTTGCTGCTCTGCTTTTGCCCCTTAGGAATGCACAGCCTCGTTGCTACCGGCCATCTCTTGTCAGTGGATCCAGACAGGATGGTCATCAAGAGAGTTGTTCTGAGTGGTCATCCTTTCAAAATTTTTACTAAGATGGCAGTAGTACGTTACATGTTCTTCAGCAGAGGTAGGTGTGAAGGGTGGGATCTGATTGCCTTTATGGGGTGAAGGTTGGGTGTACATTTTGCAGGTAAATGTATCTTGGTCTTCTGTGTGTTTCATTCTAAGAGGACGTGCTGTGGTTTAAACCGGTGGAACTGAGAACAAAGTGGGGCCGCAGGGGACATATCAAGGAGCCTTTAGGTAAGAGAAGGTGGTGTTTGGAACCTTAGCTAGATATCTCCAGTGCTACTAAGTGGCTATTAGGGCAGAAACCTGTGCTAAAATTTTATTTTAATCTCACCAACTTGCTGTGTTTTCTTTCTAGGTACTCATGGCCATATGAAGTGCAGTTTTGATGGGAAGCTAAAATCTCAGGACACAGTACTGATGAACCTCTATAAACGAGTTTTCCCCAAATGGACCTATGATCCATATGTACCAGAACCAGTACCTTGGGTGAAAAGTGAGATTTCAACAGTGCCAGAAATGGACATGAAGTAATGGATACAATGGGATTCTGTCTCCTTGCTACTAGCTTAGCACCCTAGGGATGGGAACCTACAGGTTGTGATTGGGCAGAGTTTGTGTTACCTATTTTAGCCTGCAAGCCTGCTGTCCCTTTTTGCAAAAGATTTTTCTTGGCCTTGACAAGGTGTCTCAGTTAAGTGGATGTTTTTTCTATTGCTACTTTATAAAAAAAAAACACCTTAAATCTTATCGATATATCTACCCTCCATTAGGATGTTGAAAGCTGTTTAAGTAGGTAAGAAGTGGGAAGTTAACATTGACTAAGAAACAAAATTTCCAAGTGTCTAGAAAAACTGAATCACATTTCTTCCTTATGCATAAATTAAACAGAAACAGATTGATAAGGGGCTGGCCTTTCAGCCTGCTTCATCCAAGTTATGGAAGTTAAATCTACATTTCCACCACTGAGCACAATACAGATGTTCTTTACTTCTGGGGAAATGGTTTGAAAATGCTGAGACAGAACGGCAGCCACTCCAACAGCAGCTGTAGGTTCAATAAGCAGTTTCATCCTCTCCCATACCAGCTGGGTTGCATACTGTTGGTAGAAAGGGAGTAAGAATTAGTGAAACGGGAGAAGGAAAGCCTAGTTGGTGGGCCTTTACACTTAAAAGCTAAATGTTATATATACATATGCTTGCCAATGAAGAGCTAGTCTTTTTTTTTTTTCTCATTCATTCTAACTCTGTTTCTGATGAGGGTTGTCCCAATATCTAGAGCACCCTCCCACGTCATAAGTCACCAAGTCAGATCCCCAGTGGATGAGTTGCTACCTGCAAGAGAAGAGAAGTATCTTTTGCTTAAAAAGTTGCTCCGTTCTTTGGTTTTCTTTCCTGTTGGAGCCTCACCTTAATTTCATCCTCTGTGACAGTGAAGACATCATCCACAAGGTCCCTTATAACAGGCCAGGTGTTTAGGCCAATGCTGGATTTGACACCATCTGCTATGGTTTCTGGAGGACAGGGATTGGGGGTCAGTTCCCCTTTCAGTTTGGACTTGTAGCAGTCATCTGCATTCAAGGGTTCAGCAGCATATACCTTCACAGTAGGTCTCAAAGCCTGGGAAGGGAATAGTAGACACCTTACCACTAGCCACTGCCTGCATGCCTGCAGTAAAATAGGCAGTACAGGTAACACGTTTCTGACCAAGTAAGAGCCTTCTCTGATAGGTGTAATGAAAATATGACCTTAAAGCACTTTAAATTGTATGCCTAATACTGGCCTTCAGTTGCCTAGATCACATCTGGTTCTATTGGTAACTTGAGAAAACAGTAGCCCCTGACTTGGATAGTAGGTTGGTGAGATGGAATTCAGGGAAAGGACTATGATAGGGTGCCACTCACTGTAATTGCTTTTGTGCTGTAAAGTCATAAATTAAGGAAAGGGTGGTGAGGCAGAGAAGGGCCTTTCATCTCATTTGCTAAGAAATGAGAACGGCAGTTTAGGGGGAATGTTGAGCAAGTATCACAATGTACTATGATGTGAAATAAAATCCTCTATGCCTAAAGTGGGGAGTCTTCCAGAAGTTGTTTCCTTACCTTAACTGTAATTGCTATTCCAGCAATCATTCCTCCTCCTCCTACAGGTACCACCAGTGCATCTACCAAAGGAACCTTTAGTGAAAAGAATATATAAAGTATAAGTAGGCCTATTAAACACCAGTTTTATATGTACATATTAAATAGTTGATTCTACAGTCAAACATCAGATTTACCAGTAGTTCAGCAAGAACTGACTAGGCTTTTACCTGGTTCAGCACTTCCATGGCAATTGTCCCTTGCCCAGCCATCACTGCAGGTTCTTGATTGGGATGTACCATGATGCCTTCTGTTTCTTCTATAATTCTTTTGGTAATATTTTCTCTGGACTGAAAGAGTACATTATTTTAGCATACTTGATCTGTATTTAGTAGTGTTTTCAACAAATTAGATTCAAGCATTTAACACTTTATTGGCCGTCTACTTTTTTGAGACTCTGGGCACTGGGAATATAACTGAACAAAACAGTCCCTGTGCTCCAGGGAGTTATGTTCTAACTAGAGGCCCGATCCACGAAATTCATGCAAGGGACTTGGCCCGTCGCAGCCCAGGCTGCCTCATGGCCCTGTCCACTGGTCATTCTGCCGTCTGGTCTACTTAGCATATTAGCTCTATTATATAGGATATGTTGGGGAGGGGCGGAATATAAGTAAATCTATAGTATGTCTACATGCTATGGAGAAAATTTATACAGGGTACTCACAAAGGGCCGCTGATAAAGTGATACTTTAATAGATGTGAACCCAGAATATTCCAGGGAAAGTAATTCCAAGTGCAAAGACTGCAAAGCTCTTGGCCTTTCTGAGAAACTGCTAAGTGCGGTTGGCGTGGAGTGTTTGGGGGTGGATAACTGGGAGATGAGGTCAGAGTGATAGGAATGGGCCAGTCCGTAGGCCTTAGATGATTGAAGAACTTTGCTTCCCACTGTCTATGAGATGGGAAAACACTGGAGGATTTTGAGCTGACAAGAGAAGTTCTAGCTTACTAAGGATAGCTGGTTGCTCTGAAAACAGACTAGTTGGACAAGGGTGGAAGCAGAGACACCAGTTAGGCGGCTGCTGCATTTACCTGAGAACTGATGTTGGTTTGAATCAGTAGTAATGGTAGAGGCTGCTAGAAGTAGGTGAATTATGGAAATATTTTGAAAGTAGGTCTAAAATTTGGATGTGGAGTGCAAAAGTTACCAAGATGACTTCAACATTTGTTTTTAGCAACTAGTTTGCCATTTACTGAGATGAGGAAGACTGGAAGAGGAGCAATAAAGGGGGGGAATGAGATCATTTGGTTTTAGACAGCAAGTTTGAAATGCCTATTAAGACATCCAAGTAGGGACACTGAGTAGCTGTTGGATATACAAATCTGGGTTAAGGGCAAAGTTCAGGCCTGGAGTTGGCATATAGATGGGTGATATGTCAAACTATGAGACTAATATCAGTGTAAGTAAAGAAAAGGTAGGCATATATAAAAGAAACAGGAGCCCTGGCCTGTGTGGCTCAGTTGGTTGGGCACTGTCCTGTGCACCAGAAGGTTGCTGGTTCAATTCCAGGTCAGGCTCAACCCCTGGGTGGGGGGCATGCAGGAGGCAGCTGATCAATGTTTCTTTCCCTTTCCCTTTCTTTAAAAAATAAAATCTTTAAAAGAGCAAAAAAGGAAGACAGGAGCCTGAGAAGAAGTACCCAAAAATGTAGGAAGAGAAATTTCATTTGACAGTGAAAACTGGTAAGATGTTACTGAACATTGCTCCCTTCCTCACCTCGTCGCTCTGTTCACTGTAGACTATAGAGGCTCCATAGGCTTGTATTGCCAGTTTTTTACAGTTGGGAGCTGTTTGGGGTACCACAATATAAGCAGGAATTCCTGAGATGGAGAAACACAGTTAGTACAAATCGGGAAAGTTTAGGGTAGAAATTTCTGTTCAGTTGCTTGTAATCAGATAGGGACTTAGAGAAATTCCCACAGCTATCACCCATTTCACTGAAAGTAAGGATACTTTTCTACTCTAACATCCTACCCAGGACCCGGAGAAATCGGTAAGTACCTTCCAATTGGGCAGCATAGGCGAGAGCCTGGCCGTGATTTCCACTGCTGTAAGTCACAACAGCTCTGGGCTTTTCAGAAGTGATAGGGATCAAACCTCTGATTGCATTAAGGGCACCACGAACCTTGAAAAGAGAGTGAATTCGTATTTGATTAAAGTTTCTTAAGAAAACACACCAAGGAGCTTTACTAGATTTTTTCTTCCTATTACTCACATCCAGTCCATCACTAAATCTTATCTATTCTACCTCCTAAATATCTTGTGTGTCTTCTTTTCTACTACCTTGGTGAGGCCTCATTTTTCAACCTGTGTGTTATCAAACCTCAAGTGATCCTGCTTCAAGGATCATTCTCATCTAATATTTCCACTAGATTATGAAAGTGATCTTTTAAAGACAAGTGTTATTTTTTTCTTCGACTTCCCTTTTTATTTTATTTTTTAATCGTCACTTGATATTTTCCCATTGATTTTTAGAGAGAGTGGAAGAGAGAGGGAAAGACAGAAACATCGATGTGAGAGAAAAACATTGATTGGTTGTCTCCTGCACGAGCCCCAACCGGGGCACGGGCTGGGGAAGAGCCTGCAACTGAGGTATGTGCCTTTGACAAGAATCAAACCTGGGACCCTTAGGTCCACAGGTTGATGCTTTATTAACTGAGCAAAACTGGCTAGGGCTGAATGCCTTTTTTAGTGAAAAAAAAAAAAAAAGTACAAATTATAAGTTACAGCCTTTCAAATACAAATCCGCCTGTATCATTGTTGTAGCCATCCTACACTGTTTCTAGTTTCCCTCCTACCAGGTTAGCTCACACCCCTGTACCTCTGAGCATGCCATATCTCTACCTGTCGTTCTTTCCCCCACTCCCTGATCTGGATAAAAGTACACATCCTATAAAATTTGGATCAAACTCATCTGACTCAACTTCCTTGATCTCCCAGGCAAAATGAGTAACTTCATTCTCTCTTCTTTCATGGCACTTCGTATATATCTCTCTTAAGACATTTCTCATCAACCTATTTGTTGACCAGCCTGCCTCTCCTGCAAGTTGGATATAGGGCAAGGCCTTGGCAGAAGCAAAGGGAAAAAGAACTTTTAAAAAATATATATTTGGCCGAAACCGGCTTGGCTCAGTGGATAGAGCGTCGGGCTGCGGACTGAAGGGTCCCAGGTTCGATTCAGTTAAGGGCATGTACCTGGGTTGCGGGCATATCCCCAGTAGGAGATGTGCAGGAGGCAGCTGATTGATGTTTCTCTCTCATCGATGTTTCTAACTCTCTATCTCTCTCCCTTCCTCTCTGTAAAAAATCAATAAAATATATTTAAAATTATATATATATATATATATATATATATATATATATATATATATATATATATGTATTTACTTCAGAGGAAGGGAGGAGAGAGATAGAAACATCAATGATGAGAGAGAATCATTGATAGGCTGCCTCCTGCACACCCCCTACTGGGGACCGAATGAGTCTGCAATCTGGGCATGTGCCCTTGACCAGAATCAAACCTGGGACCCTTCAGTCCATGGGCTGACACTCTATCCACTGAGCCAAACCGGCTAGGATGAGAATTTTTTGTTTTAGTATAAAAGCTCTCAGTTAATGGTGGGAGAAAAGGTAGATTCTTGAAATCTTAAAGCTATCACTTAACAGGTACTGACCCCTATCAGGTACTGCACTAAATGCAGCTTTCAGATTTTTACCTGAAGGATCTTAAAGCTCAACTAATGGTCAGAAAAGTATGGTAATGAATCAACACACACAAGTCTATATTTTTGGATAGAAAAGGCACTGACATACTTTGTAGAAAAAGATTTTATGAGGCCCTAGCTGGTTTGGCTCAGGGATAGAGCGTCGACCCGCAGGCTGAAGGGTCCCGGGTTTGATACCAATCGAGGGCATGTACCTCAGTTGCAGGCTTGACCCCAGCCCCGGTCAGGGCACCTGCAGAAGGCAACCAATCAGTGTGTCTCTCACAACGATGTTGCTCTCTGTCTCTCCCGCTCCTTTCCACTCTCTCTAAAAATCAATGGAGCCCTGACCAGTTTAGCTCAGTGGCTAGAGCGTCGGCCTGTGGACTGGAGAGTCCCAGGTTCGATTCCAGTCAAGAGCATGTACCTTGGTTGCTGGCACATCCCCAGTAGGGGGTGTGCAGGAGGCAGCTGATGGATGTTTCTCTCTCATGGATGTTTCTAACTCTCTATCCCTCTCCCTTCCTCTCTGTAAAAAATCAATAAAATATATTTAAAAAAATAAAAATAAAAATCAATGAAAAGATATCCTCGGGTGAGAATTTAAAAAAAAAGATATGAGGATTTAGCTAGGTTTAGATCTTTTATAATCATAATGAGGTATCAATAGCAAGCTGACACAAAGTGAGTGCTTAAACTTGGATATACAGTAATCCCACTCGCCCATTTTGCCTTGCAACCGTTCAGGGTGATGCCTATTGTCTCCATTTAATCATTAGAAGTTTCCTCTTTCATTCTCATATCCTAGTTTGGACAGTAAAAAAGTGGCTTGTCAACACCTGATGCTAAGTAACCTCAACTTGATCAAAGGAAAACTACCACCCTTTCTTCAGCTATAAGAAGATACTAATTCTATCTACCTCACTGAGTAGTCAGGAGAATCTAATAAATTTAATATGTGAAAAGGGATTGAAAAGATACATGCCACACTATTAAAAGGGATTGTTACCTTAAAAGATCCAGTTTTCTGGAAGAGTTCACATTTGAAGTAAAGATTGCGCCCTGTTACTTGATTCAAAATGGAGCTTGTTAGCACTGGTGTGAGGTGGATAAAATCTCGAATGTTGATATGAGCTTTTTCAACATCAGCAAAGGAGATGCAGTACTGAGCACACATTGTTCTGAAATCCAGGAATAAAAAAGGGGTAAAAGCAAAAGTCAACATGTTCAATGAAAAGATTTTGAAAATGCAAAATACAGACCTATTGAATATACAAGAGTGAACTACAATGTAAACTATGGACTTTGGGGGATAAAGAGTTAATGTAGGTTCAATTGTAACCAATATACCTTTCTTGTGAGTGATGTTGATAATGGGGGAGGCTATGCATATGGGTGGGGGGCAGGGGTTTTATGGAAAACTCCTGCCTTTGGATCAATTTTGCTATGAACCTTAAGCTGCTCTAAAATATATATATTTAAAAAATAAAAAGCCCATCTGGTGTGGCTAGGTTGGAATGTTACACACGCACACACACACACACACACACACACACACACACACAGGATGCAGGTTTAATTCCCTGTTGGCACATACATAGGTTATGGGTTCAAATCCCTGGCCAGGAAAGGCAACATCACATTGATGTTTCTCTCTCATTCCCTGCCTTTCTCTTGAAAATCAATAAAAAACATATCCTTGGGTGAGGATTAAAAATAAATAAAAAGCCCTGGCTGGTGTTGCTAAGTTTCTAGAGAGCCAGCCTACACACTGAAGGGTTGGGGGTTGGATTCCAGGTCAAGGGTACAGACCTGGGTTGCAGGTTCATTCCTGTACCTGCTCGGGGGCTTGTGTGCGGAAGGCAACCAATCGATGTGTCTTTCTCACACTGATGTTTCTCTCTCTCTCTTTCTCTATCCCTCCCTCCCTTTCTCCCCCCTCCTTCCTTCCAACTCTCTCTGTAAAGGCAATGGAAGAAATATCCTTAGGTGAGGATTAACCATTATAAATAAAAAGAAAATGCTTTATAGTAAAATAGGCTTGGGCCTGTGGTGTTAATGGGGGAACTGTCTCCATTACCAGGGCTCCAGAATCTTTGTATAGAAGGGAACTCGTCTCAAAGAAAGTTACATTTGCACTTTCTTAGTAAGTATAAGTGTGTTTTTTTCTGATGAAGCTTTATAGGAAGTAACTGATGATGATTATGGAAGGCTTAAAGTTCACCCCTTACCCACACCATCCATCTCTTGACTGGGCTCTACATTTTCATCATTGTAATTAGCTTCATTCAAATTCTGCTATAAATTTTTATTTTTAAAAATTATTTAACAATGAAAAAAATTGCCTACAATCCTACTATCTTAATAAATTATGCTCATTTTCTATGTTTCCTTTTCTTCAATATACATACATTATATGACAGTTAAAATCAGGACAAAGATAACATTTTGTTTACTCCTCCATTTGGCTCAGTTTCTTCAAAGTTTTCATAATTATAATTTTCAATACTGCATTATGCTTCAATTTTTCACTACTTTTATAGCATTTAAAAAAGTTTTATTTTTTCTTATTAACAAACAAAAGCAATGCATGTTCAATAAAAAAACAGATTTTTTTTTAATTAAATCTTTATTGTTCAGATTATTACATTTGTTCCTCTTTTTTTTCCCCCCATAACTCCCCTCCTCCCAGTTCCCGCCCCACCCTCCGCCCTCACTCCCCACCCACTGTCCTCATCCATAGGTGCACGATTTTTGTCCAGTCTCTTCCCGCATCTCCCACACCCCTTTCCCCCCCAGGAATAGTCAGTCCATTCCCTTTCTATGTCCCTGATTCTATTATAATCAACAGTTCATTCTGTTCATCAGATTATTTATTCACTTGATTCTTAGATTCACTTGTTGATAGATGCATATTTGTTGTTCATAATTTGTATCTTTACCTTTTTCTTCCTCTTCCTCTTCTTAAAGGATACCTTTCAGCATTTCATATAATCCTGGTTTGGTGGTGATGAACTCCTTTAGCTTTTCCTTATCTGTGAAGCTCTTTATCTGACCTTCAATTCTGAATGATAGCTTTGCTGGATAAAGTAATCTTGGTTGTAGGTTGTTGGTATTCATCACTTTGAATATTTCTTGCCACTCCCTTCTGGCCTGCAAAGTTTCTGTTGAGAAATCAGCTGACAGTCGTATGGGTATTCCCTTGTAGGTAACTGAGTTTCTTTCTCTTGCTGTTTTTAAGATTCTCTCTTTATCTTTTGCTCTTGGCATTTTAATTATGATGTGTCTTGGTGTGGTCCTCTTTGGATTCCTTTTGTTTGGGGTTCTCCGCGCTTCTTGGACCTGTAAGTCCATTTCTTTCACCAGGTGGGGGAAGTTTTCTGTCATTATTTCTTCAAATAGGTTTTCAATATCTTGCTCTCTCTCATCTTCTGGCACCCCTATAATTCTGATGTTGGTACGCTTGAAGCTGTCCCAGAGGCTCCTTACACTATCCTCACATTTTTGGATTCTTTTTTCATTTTGCTTTTCCGGTAGGGTGTTTTTTGCTTCCTCGCATTTCAAATCATTGACTTGATTCTTGCGCTCCTCTGGTCTGCTGTCGGGAGTCTGTACAATATTCGTTATTTCAGTCCGTGTATGCTTAATTTCTAGTTGGTTCCCCAATATAAGATCGAGGGTCTTATTACTTTTCTTGTAGATCTCATTAAGTTTATCGGCGGCTTCTAAACAGTTCTTGAGAGACCTTAAAAGTGTGGTTCTGAACTCTATATCTTCCATTGACAATTTTGTCCTGTTTCTTTGTCTCCGCATTTTGTTATGCTTCCTTGGTGCACCCCCTAGTGGTCTTTGTTCGCAGTCTTATAGTTAAATCTTGATTGTTGTAGCTAATTCCAGGGAGGGTTTGACCTCCAGGCCAAGTGGCTATGAGAATCAGCTGTGTCAGCAGTGAGAGAACTTCTGTCCTCTAGGGAGGTGCTAATGTAGCCTTTGCCTGAGGCTATCCGGCAAATGCCTCTATGCAGGGTTTGGGCGGGGCGGGTCGCACAGGATCAACAGGGTGGGCCGGAGAGAGCAGTTATGGCGGCTCTCAGTCCTGTCCCCAGGGGCTCTGCCTCTCTGAGTCCCAGCACCCGCTGCAAAGCTCAGAGAGAAAGCTGCGCTCGCTCTGACCGAAGCCAGACAGTCCCGCTTCTCCCGTTTGAGTCTGGGTCCCTAAAGACTCGCCTGTATCTGGAGCTCAGAGTCTGCGACTCCCTCCTGATTGAAAACGCCAACCGCGCCTTCCGCCGCCAGCCCGCTCCGTGCACTCCGCACCTCAGAATTTGAATTCAGCACTGTGCCTCCTCTGAGTGTCCGTATGCGTTTCTCTTTCCTCCTAGTTGTAGGACTTCCACTCAGCCAGCGTTCCTGTGGTTCTGGGTGATGTCCCTTCCGTTTTTTGGCTTCACTTTTGAAGTAGTTGTTCAAAGCAGCAAACTCCAGCGTTAACCTATGCCGCCATCTTGGTTCTCCAAAAAAACAGATTTAATCTGCTTCCTCCCCAAAGACAAATGCTAGCTAAGGCCTGGTGCTTATCTCTCTAGGCTCACATATATATACAGACAAAACTTTAACAGGTTTGGTAACTTGCTTTTTTTCAAACAATATTATGAATAATCTATGAATCTTTGTTTATCAATACATCTATTTATGCAACTTTTAAAATGGCTTAATAGTATCCCTTTTTACAAAAATACCAGAGTTTTACATAACTCTATTGTTGAACATTTAGATGGGGGGGGGGGGGACTATCCTATATAATAAAGAGCTAATATGCAAATGGTCATCACGCCCTCATGCTGTCATGCCATAACTGCTCAGACACTCAACACTAGGGAGAGAGGAATGGGGACCAGCAGGCACAAATGAGCTCATGAGAGAGGAATGGGGACCAGCTAGGCTGTGGCCCAAGAGAGGGACAAGCCACATGCTCCGCAGTCCTGGGCACCTGTGGCTGCGGCCCGGTTGAAGCCACCTGCCCACGGTCCCCTGCAGCTGCAGCCAACCCAAGCAAAGCTGGCTCGGGTCCTGGGTGCCTGCAGCCGGCCAAAGGGAGGGAATCCTGGGTCCCGGGTGCAGAGCAAGGTAGAGGCAGTTAGGGGCGATCAGGCCAGCAGTGGAGCAGTTAGGGGCAATCAAGCTGGTAGGTGAGCAGTTGGGGCAATCAGGCAGGCAGGCAGAGGTTGTTAGGGGTGATCAAGCAGGCAGGCAGGCAAGTGGTTAGGAGCCAGCGGTCCCAGATTGCGAGAGGAGGTTGGACATCCCCCAAGGGGTCCTGAATTGGAAAGGGTGCAGGCAGGGCTCAGGGACTCCCTCCCCCCGCTCCCGTGCACAATTTTCGTGCACCGGGCCTTTAGTCCTATATAATAAAAGCCTAATATGCAAACTGTCCCCTTGACCAGGAGTTTGACCGCTTGCTATGACGTGTGTGCTGACCACCAGGGGGCGGTGCGGAACATGGTGGGCATCAGTGACGTGGCACTGGCAGCAGGCAGCAGTGGAGGTGCTGCAGGCCCCGATGGGCCCTGATGAGAGTGGGACTGTGGTGGGATGGTGGAGCAGGTGACCGGGCGACGCCAGGCCAAGGAGGGGACAAGCGGGGCCCAATCTACCCCGCTGATTGTCCTGCAGACAGAGACCAGCAGCTGTGGCAGGGGTGGGCCACCGCCGGGCTCCCAGGTGCTGAGGGCGGGGGACTGATATGTGGAACTGGGGGTGGGTGGCAGCAACCAATCTCCCGTGGTGCCCGGGCGGGAGGGTGGGGGCTGCAACCTCTCACCGGCTACCTGGAGACAGAGGTGCAGTGAGAATGCAGGGTGTCTGCCGAGCTCGCTCTCACTCTCCCAGCTACCCTTCCCCAGGATGCCAGGGCTCGCGCCAGGGAAGCCCCACACTCAGGAGCTGGGCACCCACAAGGAGCCCGCCCTGCACCTGCATGGCCTCTTCTTCCAGGTGTGCTGAGCGGCAGTCCTGGGACCACAGGGGCTGGTCAGGCTTGTGGGTTCGAGCAGGAGCCAGGCTGCGAGACAAGCTGGGAGAGGGCATGCTGCCCACCTGGCTTCCGTGCAGCACCACTGGGTGGCCCAGAGGCCCACGCTGCGCCCTGGCCTGCAGTGTCTGGCCATGCCCACTGCATCTCCACATGGGGACTCGGGTGCTGGGACTCAGGCGGAGGGGGGTGTGCAGGGGCCAAAGAGCCCAGATGCTGCCCAGGGCCCAGAGGTCAGCTGGGACCTGCCCTTCCACATCAGACGCTCATGCTTTGATTGCTGGCCAGGCCTAGGGACTGCACCTGTGCACGCATTTCATGCACCAGGCCTTTAGTAATAAATAATGATGTAATGAATAATAGCCTTGTTACAAGATCTTTGTTGTATCTCCATACATGCTTTGAGTAGATTCCACCAACTGGTATTTGCATCAAAAGGCATGTACACTTCTAAGACATTTTATACCCCTTGCCAAATTCATCTCCAAAAGGGTTGTAGATTATACCATTTTATACTCTCACAGCAGTTTCTAAGGAATGTCCATTTTTCTTCAACTTTGATATATCATTTTATCTGTTCATTTAATGAAATATCTAGTAGTTTGAATTTACTTTTTTTTAAACAGTGATTGAACACTTTTTCTGTATATTTATTGGCCACTTATTCTTTCATGAGTCTTTAACACACCAATTTACTGGCTGAATCATCTTTTTCTTCTGAAATGTTGTTTATCAAAATTAAATTTCTATTAGTGCTTAGGGCTTTTCTGGACTTCATATTTTGTTCCATTTATGAGACTGTCAATTCATTTTCCAGTTGTTCATTGTATTATGTTCTTCCCTGATTACTCTAAAATTAGCTTTTCTCACAAATAATTCTTTCAGAGAGACTTTAGAAATCCTTTATCAAGGTTGTCAGAAATACCACACTGTAAAATGAACAATGAATTGGGGGCGTATGACATTTAAGAATAAAGTCCTCCTATCCATAAACATCTGTGTCTTTCAATTTAGTAAAGTGTTTTTGTTTTAGGTTTCTCAGTAAAGTTTTTATAGTTTATTTGTGTCCTCCAATACAGATATGATTAAATTTATGTCTAAGTACATTTTTTGAGATAAGGTATTTCCTTAGATTTTTAAATTACTTACTGATAATGTATATGAAAATGTAATAGGACACTTTTACTAGAGTATCTTTTTAAAAATATATATTTTTATTTTATTGATTTCAGAGAGGAAGAAAGAGAGAGATAGAAACATCAACGATGAGAGAGAATAACTGACTGGCTGCCTCCTGCATGCCCTATAACTGGGGATCAAGCCCGCAACCTGGGCATGTGCCCTTGACCAGAATCAAACCTGGGATCTTTCAGTCCCCAGGCCGGCGCTCTATCCACTGACCCAAACTAGTTAGGACTAGACTAGAGTATCTTGTTAGAGCTAATAGTTTTCTAGTTCATTCTCCAAATAATCACGCTATCTGCAAATAAAGATAATTTGTCTTTACCTTATAAATATCCCTACGGTAACTTTCTCAGTGACTTCATAATTATTCTTTTAATGTAGATTTTCCAACTCCTCCTGAATTTATTCCAGTAATGTATTATTTGCAAAATCATACAAAATTAGTATGAAGTTATACATATTAATATATCTAGGTATTCTTCATATCTGTGGTATTCATTCATTTATTCATTCAGTTATTCATTCAGTTATGAAATAGTGAGCACCTTCTATGTGACAGGTACTGTTTGGTCTGGAGATGTCGTGTTAGAAAAATAGACTCGTCTCTGCTCTCATAAAACTTACAATCTCGTGGAGAAATGCGCAATAAGCAATCCCAAAATAGGTATTTATTTACAAATAGTAATAGGTGATATTTAGGGAAGTGTATTATGATAGGATACTATAATGTTAGGCCTTATTTATATCAGGTAAGGTTCTCTATGGAGAAGTGAAATTTTAAGGTGACCTGTAAGATGAATGGGCAGGGTAGGGAAAAAAGTGTTTCAAGTAGAGGGAATAACATGTGTGAAGACTCTAAGGAGGGAGGGAGGTTGGCATATTCTAGGAACTAAAAGGAGGCCAATGTATGTGAAAATAGTGATCAACGAGTAGTGTAAGAGATGAGAGTGAAGTTGGCAGGGTCTAGATCATTAGGGACCATGATTCATGGATACGTTTCTCAAGAGTAATGGAATGCCATTGGAAAATTTTGAACAGGTAAGTGACATGCTAGAATTAATATTTTCAGAAAATCACTACATTATGGTGAATGAAAAAAAAAGAGAAAAGAGTGGAATCAGGGGATTCAGTTAAATAGTATTAGAGTTTTCCACATGAAAGACAACAGGGACTTGGACGGTGAAAGTGGAGGCAGAAAAAAATAATCACTCGATTATTTTTTTTAAAAATCACATTTTGGAAAAACAAACCTGATTAAAAAAAATGGGTGAAGGATTTGAGCAGACATGTTTCCAAAGAAGATATACAAATGGACTTGTAACAAGCATATGAAAAGATGCTCAACATTACTAATTATTAGGGAAATGCAAATCAAACAAGGAGATACCATCTTACATATATTAGAATGACTATTATTATTTTTTTAATATATTTTTTATTTATTTCACAGAGAAAGGGTGAGGGAAAGAGAGATAGAAACATCAATGATGAGAGAGAACCATTGGGCTGCCTCCTGCACACCCTCTACTGGGGATCCAGCCGCAACCTGGGCATGTGCCCTTGACAGGAATTGAACCCGGGACCCTTCAGTCCGCAGGCCGATGCTCTATCCAGAGCCAAACCAGCTAGGGCTAGAATGACTATTATTCAACACACACACATAACAAGTGTTGGTAGGGATGTGGAGAAACTGGAGCTCTTGTGCACTGTTGGTGGAAATGTAAACTGGTGCAGCTACTATGGAAAACAGCATGGTAGTATGTCAAAAAATTAAACATAGAATCACCATATGATCTAGCAATTCTACTTCTGGATATATACCCAAAAGAACTGAAAGAGAGTCTCAAATACATATTTGTACACGTGTTCATCGCATTATTATTATTATTATTATTATTATTATTTATAGCAACATTATTCATAATAGCCAAAAATAGAAGCAACCCAAGTATCAACTGACAGACCAATAAACAAAATCTGATCTATACCAATGGAATGGATTACTATTCATATTATAATATGAATGTATCTTGGGGATATTATGCTAAGTGAAATAAGCCAGACAAAAAGACAAATACTTATAATTACACTTAAGTGAGATACCTAGAGCAGATAAATTCATAGGAAGTAGAATGGTGGTTGCCGGAGGCTGGGGGAAAGGGAAGGGAAGCTGTTTAATGAGTATATTTTCAATTTTGCAAGATGAAAATTATTCTGGAGATTGGTTGTACAACAATGTGAATGTACTTACCACTACTAGACTGTATATTTAAAATCGCTATGATAATATAGTTTATGTTATATGCATTTTACCACAATTGAAAAAAGCAGAAAAACAGTTACATTTTGAAGATTATAATTAGTTAGTTATAAATAGGCTGCAAGTAATAGAACCGCAATTTAAACAGGACACAAGATGGAGGTGATGAGATTTACTGGCTCATGAAATCGAAGAAAGAGTTAAAATATGGGACGGGCAGGGATATGGACCTTTAGGAACAATTAAAACCAGGGATTTGAGATTTTCTAGGACTCTCTGTTTCTCACCTCTGCTGCTTTCTGCATGTTAGCTTCATTCTTTTTTGTCGCACACCAGTTCCACATGGCAGGACGCGTGGCTGCCGACAGCTCCTGTGCTTTACATTTTATGGTTTCCACACTGGAGAGGAATTTTCTTTCTCAGTTTCATTTAAAAAAAATTCTGGGTAAGGACTCTGATTGGCCCATCTTGGCCCAGGACCAGTGGCCAAGGGTGTGAGGGCATTTAAGACAATATTATGCATCAGAAGTATTCACAGAAACATGAAAAAGAAACAGAATGATTTCTATAACATGATGTCAATTATGTACATTTAACACATATACATACATAAGACACTATATATTATTAAAAGACATAGATATATCCAAGGACATATTTCAAACATATTAGAGCGATGACCTAGTGAGGAGGGTCGGAACATGAGTAGTAATTGGAATGGGGAAAAGATAAGAAAGGCCTTGATGGTAATGTGATCCAAATAGTATGATTGCCTTAAATTTCTGTACCTGTGGGAAAAACAGGAGCAAATGAAGGGAGAAGAAAAAAAGGAAAGAAACAACAGAACAAAGAGAAAATACTTCTGGGAGTGAGGGAGTTTTCAAGAGAAAAGGGGAGAATGTTGAGGTGGTGAATTCCATAGATGTCCACTACAGAGATAGAAGAGACATATCCTGATATTGGTTTGAAGGTGGGGAATGAGGGAAACAAGGATAACTCCAGTGTTTTGACTTAGATGGTGGTATAATTAAGATATAAGACTGACGAAGGAACAAGTATTATAGAGAAAATCAGTGATTTGATGAGCTAAGTTTGAATTACTTATGAGACTTCCAAAAGGAGGTTCTTTAGGTTTCTTTTTTTTCCCCCCCAGAAATGTGTCTATTTTAATGTCTAATTTATTTCTAAAGAATGAGATCTTCAATTTTTTTTATCAAGTACTGTTCTTTTTCCCTTATTAATTTCTGATTTTATCTTTATTCTTCTATTTTCCTTTTAATTTCTATTCTTTAAAAATTAATAATAAAAGCACAGGTTACAAATTTCCCTGAGTATTGCTTTAATAATATACCATAGGTTTTGGGTGCAATATTTTCATTAACTTTTTTCTTTTTTATTGAATTTACTGGGGTGACACTTGTTAACAAAATACAGGTTTCAGGTGCACAATTCTACAGCACATCCTCTGTACGTGGTAGTATATGTTTACCACCCCAAGTCAAGTGCCTGTCCATTACCATTTATTGCCCCTATACCTTTCTTCACCTACAGAAACCTTAATTTTTAAAGAATCCATGATATTAGTTTTATTTTTTTGACCTGAGTTATTCAAAATTGGTGTTTTTAAAAAAATTCCAAGTGATTAGAATTTTTAAGTTTGTGATTATTCATTACTCATTTTAATACTTTGCACTCAGCAATGATGACCTGTGTAATATTTGTTTTTAGAAACTGAATTTCTCTCTCCCCCACTATCCAAATTTGCTTTGTTGTTTTATTACTCACACTAGAGGCCCAGTGCATGAAATTTGATATAGGTCTAAATACAGTTGTCTTTTCACTTATTTTTACCTGGTACTTCATGAGCCCTTTAAATCTGAGGGTTAAATTTAAATCTTAAATTCAAATTTTTCCATCAACTTAGTAAATTTTCTTGTATTATTGTTCCTCCTCAGTCAGTTCTGTTATCACCTTCTGGAGCTCATATTTGATTATTAGTTTTATGGATCTATTCTCTATATCTTCTGTCCTTACCTCTAATAGTTTTTATCTATTATATTTCCCTCTGAGTTCTTTTTTTTTTTTTAAATATATTTTACTGATTTTTTACAGAGAGGAAGGGAGAGAGATAGAGAGTCAGAAACATCGACGAGAGAGAAACATCAATCAGCTGCCTCCTGCACATCTCCCACTGGGGATATGCCTGCAACCCAGGCACATGCCCTTGACCGGAATCGAACCCGGGACCCTTCAGTCCGCAGGCCGACGCTCTATCCACTGAGCCAAACTGGCCTCGGCATCCCTCCGAGTTCTGATAAATTTTCTCAAGCTGGTTTAACTTTTGGCATATTTTACCTGTAGTTTACTGAAACTGTTGCATTGGTAACAGTGTTTTTCTTGGTTAAGTAGGTTTTCTTCAGATTATTTTTCCATCTTAAAAACAACACTGATGCAGCCTGGCTGGTGTGCTCAGTGGTCAGAGAGAAGGCCTGTGCACCGAAGCCAAAGGGTCATGGGTTCGATTCCCAGTCTAGGGCATGTACCTGGGTTGCAGGTTTGATCCCCATGTGTGGGAGGCAACCACTTGATGTGAGTCATATGGATGTTTCTCTTGTTCATCCTTCCTCCCTTCCATTATCTCTAAAAATCAATGGAAAAAATATCCTCGGGTGAGAATTAAGAAACAAACAAAAAACACACCCAAAATCTTACTTACAAAAAGTGTCAGTCATGGACGACTGAAAAACAAACAAACCTGATGCAATGTTCTCTACAATTTCAATGTGAAAATGAATTAGTTTATTTCTTCCTATTTCATGTTTTATTTTTATTTTATTTATTTATTCATTTATTTATTTTTTTATACTGTACAGCCCCCGTCAGTGCTCACAGCCCAAGGGTAAGGAGGCTGGGTAATGGTTTGAGGCTGCAACTTCCTCTGGCATGGGTCCACTCAGCCTATTTCATGTTTTAAAGATTGTCACTTGCTCTGACCACTCAAATCACTCCCCTACTTTATTTACTTATTTTAGTGAATTTATTGGGTGATATTTGTTAATAAAATTATATAGGTTTCAGGTGTATAATTCTATAATACATCATCTATATATTGTATTGTGTTCACTACCCCAAGTCAAGTCTCTTTCCCTCACCCTTTATCCCCCCTTTACTCTCTTCTACCCCCACCCCCACCCCCTTTTCCCTTTGGTATTCACCACGCGGTTGTCTGTGTCTATGAGTTTTTTTGTGTTTGTGGGTGGGTTTTTTTCTTAATTCTTTCACCATTTTCATGTAGCCCCCCATGACTCCCTCCCCCGACAGCTGTCAGTCTGTTCTCTGTATCTGCATCTGTTTCTATTGTGTTTGTTAGTTTTTTGTGTTCATTAGATTCTACATACAAGTGAAATCACATGGTACTTATCTTTCTCTGACTGACTTATTTCACTTAGCATCATGCTCTCCAGGTCCATCCATGCTGTTGCAAAAGATAAGATTTCCTTCTTTTTTAGGCCCAAGTTGTATTCCACACCCCTACTTTTGGACCTTTAAATCTCCCTCTGTAACTTATTGACTTTCTACTTCTGCTTAACCTTCTGGTGGCAAGTGTCTGTCACATACTAGGAACTGAGTTCTGTCAGAGATGGTTCAAATCTTTTAGGCTCAGTCTAAGGCAGTGGTTCTCAACCTTGGCTGCACATTAGAATCACCTGGGAATCTTTTTAAACTCCTGATTTCTGGGCCTCATCCTCCGGAAATTCTGTTTCTTTGTTGGGGGGGGGGGGGGCACAACATTAGTAACAAAGAAACAGAATTTCCGGAGAATGGGGCCCAGAAATCAGGATTTTAAAAAGATTCCCAGCTGATTCTACTGTGCAGCCAAGGTTGAGAACCACTGGTCTAAGGAATAATTCGTAACTATTCTTTGTGGGTTTGGGATTGGGAAGGAGCAACAGGTGGAGGAAAGCGGCCTTGGGGGAGGGAGTTTCACCACAGTTCTGAATAGGTGCACCTGAACAAGAAGTTAAAGTACCAGTTTTCTGATCTAGTTACATTAAAAAAATTTTTAAATCCTCACCTGAGGATATATTTTTATTGACTTTATTTTCTAAATGTTTATTATTATTATTATTATTGATTTTAGAGAGAGAAGAAGGGACAAGGAGAGAAGCATGGATGTGAGAAACATCCGTATGCCCAGACCGGGAATCGAACCCTCATCCCGAGTGTGTGCCCTGACTGGCAATCACACCCACGACCCTCTGGACACCAGAGGCCACTCCAACCAACGGAGCCGCTCCGGCCGGGGCTGATCCGGTTAAATTTAAAGACGGAACACAATCAACCAACCTGAGATCCAGGGACGTTAAGTCATTTTTCCAAGAATCCACAATGATAAGTAAATTCCCAAACCGACGTATAGAATCGCTCCTGATTTACTGCCACCCAACCCCTTCCCCAACGAGAGCCAACTACACTGTATTTTTAAAGAAGTCAGGAGGCTGGCTCGGGGGAAGCACTTCGCCGTAAAGGAGAAGACTCTGACAGTCTGGTACTTATCGACTGAGTCACCCCGGGAACTACGGTTCTCTGGGACTCCGTTTCTTCATCTCTGGGGAGTGGAGGAGAAAGCGGGGAACATAATAATGACTCTTACAAGATTTTCAAGGTTCCCAAATCGAGGCCTGGGGCACTAGTCCGGGCCTGCGGGGGAGACCCTGGCCTGCGAGGAGGGGAGGAGGCCGGATCCTGCGGTGTCTCTCGTCAACCCCAGCCCCAGCCCAGCCTCAGTGTCCTCTCCGGCGGCCACCGCCCGCCTGTGGGCCGGGCCTCACCTCACCTCACAGGGGCCGCGCCTCCAACTCCGGCCTCAGCGCACCTTCCCCGACCACACCTCTGCGCATGCGCGGCGCCCGCCTCCCACGCCCAGGCTCGCGTTCGGTCTCTTCCGCTCTTCCGTGGCGGAGCGTCCGTTTAGCGCTTTTCCTCCCAGCGCGGCCACCGTCGTTCGGGGAGGAGGACGGGAGGGGGCGGGGGAAAAGGTGGGAGGTGGGTGAGCGCGCGCGCCGCCCGTCCGCCGTGGTTTCCTGGCTGCGCGCGGCGGTGGCGGCGTCGCTGCAGCTGTTGCAGCAGCGGCGAAGATGGCGGAAGGGCTGGAGCGCGTCCGGATCTCCGCGTCGGAGCTGCGAGGGATCCTGGCCACTCTGGCTCCGCAGGCCGGGAGCAGAGGTGAGTCGCACCGCCCAGCTCCTGGGCCGGGCCTGCCCGCCCCGCCTTCCTCTCCTCCTCTGCCTCCTCCCCGCTCGGCCCGTGGCGCTTCAGAGCCCCCGCCCCTTCCCCCAACAGTGGGGGCGGGGGCCCGAGGGCGGTCCTCCTGGCCGCCCTCCCAGCCCCGGGGCCGGTGTGGGGTCCCGCTCAGGCGGCTCTGGCCCCTTTCAGACGAGTCCAACCCGAGTGCCTGCCTCCGCCCCCTTTCTGACCGCGGAGGTGACTGTTCCCCCATTGCCTCCGTCTTCTCAGACCAGCTCGTGGGTCCCGAGCCGCCAGGAGACGCGTGAAGGAGGGGCGCTGGGGTCTGGCGGAGACCCCGGCATGTATCGTTCCCCGAGGAATCCTCCCCTCCCCAGGCCCGTCATCTGTTGAGCGTTGGAGAGAAGGAACCGGGGACATTGAGGAAGGCTGACTAGCTTGGCACTCCCTTGCCGAACTTTTCCCCCCAAGGCAGGCTCCTGACGATGGGCCACTGGAAGGGGTCCAGGACCTCAGAGAGTCGGCTCTCCTCTGGGTGGGCCTTGGCGTGTGTGGGAGCTGTTTTTCTCAGAGAAAATGCTCAACTGGCAAGTTCAGGTCTCCAGCCCCACCAGGAAAGCGCCCAGGGAAGGTTCTAGTGTCTCCCCGCCCCTTTGTTAGGCAGCACACTTGTGTAGAATGGTAGCGAGGCTTCTGCAGACCTGTGGCCCAAGCCTGTGAGGCTGGTTCTCATGGGTCGGCTGAATTGGATTTATTCAGGTTCTTTTCTCCCTCTTCCCCTTCTCTCCACTTCACCTAAGTTACAAAGGCTGCTGAGGGTGAGCTGTTCTGGAGTTAAACTGCTTTGCTTTATTCAGACTTGGAACAGTCTTTTAAACTTCTGAAAACACCGTAGCAGTAAAACATCAAGGTGGTTTTTTTTTTTTTTTCCTGTTCTGTTTTGTTATACACATAGGTGTACATTTCTATTATATGTTTGTTTACATTGGTGTTTCTAGAACAGTAGTAGGATTTTATATAGCATTTCATGTTATGTACTCTGTAATCTCACTAATTCCTGTCACTTTTCCACGGAAAGCTTTAGTAGCTATTTGTAGTAGTCGTCCCCCTGAATAAAGATAACAGGCACAAAAAATAGAGACTTGCTTATGTGTCATTAAGTAAGTTCATGGGGCCCAGACAGCGGTTTTTGAAGTCCTGTGCTCTTATTCTTGGGTGCCCCAGTCTTTGGTATTTTTGAGAGCCTGTCACAATATTCCCATCATCTTCCAGGGAAAGCTTCCTTATGGAACTTTTTCCTTCTCATATTCCATCATCATAGTAGCACTTAGTCTCAGTATTCTAATGATGATAGTCTGAGCAGTATTTGCTTGGAATGACTCTGTTGGCTACCGTTAGAGAGTTGGTGAGCATGAGTGGAGTTGAAGAATGTGAAAGAAACTGCTTCCAGTTTGCTTCGGCAGGAGGTATATGATTGGGTAATTGGTAGCCTAAAGAAGAAGATTGTTCTGGCCAAGTCAAAATCGACTTGCCATTTTTTTCTCCAGGGATGTCCAGACCATGGTTGTTTTGCATATCCCACTTTTACTTCTTTCCTACTGGTATGTTAAAAGGACTTAGCCATCCTGGAAAAACGTTAGAGGCAGAAGAAAAGACTAAGATGGATTTGAGGGCTCTATAATAGAGAACAGCCTGTTGCTGAAATGGTTGGAGATCTTTTATTCCGACAGTAATGGGGAAGTTTAGGGTCTTGGGGATCTGAATATGACTTGAGTAACACTATTTTTTTTCTTGTTTCCTTACTTCAGGTGTAGGTAACTCCAACACAATTAAGTTCTTTTTAAAATATTTATTATCTTTGTTGTTGAAAGTATTACAGTTGTACCCTTTTATTTCCCCATTGACCTTCTCCCTGCTCCCACTTCCTCCCTTTTTTTAAAAAAAAATTTATCTTTATTGTTGAGAAAAAGCAACCAAGTTTATTGCTAGGTTTAAAAGAAAGAAAAAAGGTTTTTTTAAAACAAGCAAACAAACTATCTTTATTGTTGAAAGTATTATAGATGTCCACTCTCCCACCACTCCCCATTAGCCCCCTCCACTCTGCCCCCGCCCCCTCCCCAGGCCTTCACTGCACTATTGTCTGTTTCCATGAGTTCACAGTTAAGTTCTTAGCTTTGTCAGTTGCTGAACAAATATTGTAAACTTAGTAGAATTTCTGTTTCTGCAGGAATTTCCTTCCTTGTTAATCAATAATAACATTTTAAAAGTTTTATTTATTTTAGAGAGACGGGGGGGTGGGGGAGAAACTTCGATTTGTCGTTCCACTTATTTATGCATTTATTCATTGATACTTGTATGTGCCCCACAACCTTGGCGTATCGGGGACAACGCTCACCAACTGAGCTACCCAGCCAGGACCAATAATAGCATTTTGATGTGTAATTCTTGCTTGACTTTTCTGTTACTTCACCAGAATGACATTTTACCCCCTTCCCACCTTCTTTATTCTTTTCTTCTACTCTTTCCTCCCCAATACCCTCCAACATCACAGAAATCATGAAGGAGCCCAGGCAACGCAAAGATAATAGACGCCCTGATCTGGAAATCTATAAGCCTGGTCTTTCACGACTAAGGAATAAACCTAAAATCAAAGAACCCTCTGGGAGTGATGAATTTAAGGATGAAATTGTTAATGACAAAGATTCTTCAGCTGTTGGAAATGGTACACAGCTCATCAAAGATGTCTGCAAAGAACTCGACAACCAACAGCAAAATGATCCTGTAGACCCAGAAAATATTCGGGCACTGGAGTCCTCTCCTAGAATTGCTGGACAAGAGGATCGAAGTCTAAGAATTATCAAGAAAACAAAGAAACCTGACATGCAGATCTATCAGCCTGGAAGGCGTATGCAGACTCTTACCAAAGAATCTACTAGCAGGATGGATGAGGAAGAAATCCTCAACCAGGTAGAACAACTGAAAGTAGAGGAAGATGAATGTAGGGAGCAAATGAAAGAGGAAGTTGTGAATAAACCAGACAAAAATGAGATACAAAAGAGCCTAAATTGTGACAGAGTAAGGGCTGCAAAGGGAGAAAAAGGAAAAAGGATTGAAAAGGGGGAGGGGATGAAGAAAGTGAATGAAGACCCAGCACAGGGGAAGCCTGGTTCTGCAAAGCGCTATTCCCGCTCAGACAAACGAAGGAACCGCTACCGCACTTGCAGTACCAGCTCAGCTGGTAGCAACAACAGTGCTGAGGGGTCTGGCCTGACTGATAATGGATGTCGCCGCCGCCGCCAGGATAGGACCAAGTTGAGGTCACGACTGAAGAAGCAAGTGTCTATGTCCTCAACTGACTCCTTAGATGAGGACAGAATTGATGAGTCTGATGGGCCCAGGAGGAGCTCAGAAAGGAAGAAACATTTAGAAAGAAATTGTTCGGGCCGTGGGGAGGGAGAGCAGAAAAGCAACGGTAAAGAAAATCGAGGCACTCTTCGTGTCACTTTTGATGCAGAAACCATGAACAAAGATTCCCCCATAGTGAGGCCAGCCAGAGAGGATGTGGATAGGTTAAAGCCTGATAAAGGCTTGAGCAGTGGGGGCAAAGGCTCTGAGAAGCAGGAGTCCAAAAACCTGAAACAAGAACTTCGGGGTCGTGGCCGTGGCATTCTGATTCTGCCTGCCCATACTACCCTAACTGTCAATTCAGCTGGTTCTCCAGAGTCTACACCTTTGGGACCTCGGCTATTATTTGGATCTGGTAGTAAGGGATCTCGGAGTTGGGGCCGAGGAGGCACCACTCGACGATTGTGGGACCCAAACAATCCTGATCAGAAACCTGCTCTAAAGAGCCAGACACCCCAGCTACATTTCTTGGACACTGATGATGAAGTCAGCCCTACATCTTGGGGTGACTCACGCCAGGCCCAAGCATCTTACTATAAGTTTCAAAACTCTGACAACCCTTATTACTACCCCCGGACACCAGGCCCTGCCTCCCAGTATCCTTATACAGGCTATAGCCCTCTGCAGTACCCAGTGGGCCCTACAAATGGTGTGTACCCAGGACCTTATTACCCAGGCTACCCGACTCCATCAGGACAATATGTTTGTAGTCCTCTCCCTGCCAACACCATGAGTCCTGAGGAGATGGAGCAGCACATGAGGAACATGCAGCAACAAGAACTACATAGGCTTCTCCGGGTGGCTGATAACCAGGAACTGCAGCTCAGCAACCTGCTCTCCAGGGACCGCATCAGTCCTGAGGGCCTGGAAAAGATGGCTCAGCTTAGGTATGGTGTATTCCATCCTGGCTAGAGGGAAATGGGGATAAGCTGGGAGGTGTATAGGCTCCTATGGCTGAGGAAAGTAGAAAACTTATTAGGTAAGCTACTGGGTGTTACCTCCCTTTCACATTGATTTTTGTAAGGAAGGGACAATTGAAAAAAACAACAAAATTTTGTTTCTAGTCTTAGAAATTATTATACTTCTCACTTTCTCTTTAAGAAAAAAACAATTAACCTTAAGAGAACATGGAATCTGGAAATGGAAAAGGAAAGACTTTCCAGAATGCCAAGAAATGAACACCATAAAACTTATGGTGAAGATCTTATGTCAGCTGTTAAATTTAGGTTCAGGCATATGGGGAAAAACTACTTTCCTAGACATAACTGTTTTTAAAATGGCATTATACTGTGCAGAATGGAGGCTAGAATGAGTATTATACCTGATGGCATTTTGGATTTCCTGTTAAGAAAGATATTTAATTTGCAAAAAGCTTAAATCTTGAGTCTTGCCTTTTCTGTGGTGTATTTGGAGCTAGAAGTTGCATGTATTTTATTCCAGAGCTGAACTGCTGCAGCTATATGAGCGCTGTATTCTATTAGATATTGAGTTCTCTGATAATCAGAATGTGGATCAGATCCTGTGGAAGAATGCTTTCTATCAGGTGATTGAGAAGTTCAGGCAGCTTCTCAAGGATCCGAATGTTGATAACCCAGAACAGATTCGGAACAGACTGTTGGAACTCTTGGATGAGGTAAACCATCATTTTTTGTCCACAGGAAAAAAACTTCAGCATGCTGTAGTTGTGATGGATTTTTACCACATGAAATACTACATAACAGAACATTGACCAAAAAACTGTATGCTCTTTTCTTGGGTTTAGGCCTACCTTACTCCTGTTGCTTCCTTGAGACCATAACTTACAATTGGAATTAGTTCCGAGCTTGGAAGCTTTCTGAAGATCTTAACCAGGGGTTGTGGGGATGGGAGGGTGGGGAAAAGAGTGTGTGTGTAGGTGTTCATATCTTTAAAATCATAGAGTGGCTTATGCTATGAATTTATGTTTTGCTTAGTTAGTGCTGTATATGCTCCCCTTTATATCAGATGGCTGAGCATTAGTAGACTGTGAAAAGGTCACTTGCCCAAGTTTCTGGTGGGTAGATTTGGTTAGAACTGGCTGATTCAGCTTATTTTTTAATTCCTTATTTTTTTCTCTTTACAGGGTAGTGACTTCTTTGATAGTTTGCTTCAAAAGCTGCAGGTTACTTACAAGTTCAAACTGGAGGACTACATGGATGGTCTTGCCATTCGTAGCAAGCCATTACGCAAGACAGTAAGCCAGTTTCTTTATCCTAAATTTATTCATTTATTTAGTAAGCATTTATCTAGTGTTAGTTATGTGCTAGGCACTGTGCTAGGTGTTAAGGTTACAAAAGTGAAAGATACAGCCGATTGGGGTTACAGGGCAATTAAATCAATTATTGTCATGTGATATATTCTTAGAAGTGGGATTACTGGGTCAAATGGGAGTTCCATTTTTAATTTTTTGAGGAAACTTCATACTGTTTTCCACAGTGGCTGCACCAGTCTGCATTCCCACCAGCAGTGCACGAGGGTTCCTTTCTTTCCGCATCCTTGCCAGCACTTGTTGTTTGTTGATTTGTTGATGATAGCCATTCTGACAGGTGTGAGATGGCACCTCATTGTTGTTTTGATTTGCATCTCTCGGATGATTAGTGACTCTGAGCATGTTTTCATATGTCTCTTGGCCTTCTGTATGTCCTCTTCTGAAAAGTGTCTATTTAGGTACTTTGCTCATTTTTTGATTGGATTATCTTCCTTTTTTAAAGTTGTATGAGTTCCCTGTAAATTTTGGAGATTAAACCCTTATTGGAGATAACATTGGCAAATATGTTCTCCCATGCAGTGGGCTTTCTTGTTGTTTTGTTGATGGTTTCTTTTGCTGTGCAGAAGCTTTTTATTTTGATGTAGTCCCATTTGTTTATTTTCTCCTTAGTTCCATTGTCCTAGGAGCTATATCGGTAAAGATATTGCTATGACATATGTCTGATATTTTGCTGCCTATGGATTCTTCTAAGATTTTTATGGTTTCCTGTCTATGTTTAAGTCCTTTATCCATTTTGAGTTTATTTTTGTGTATGGTGTACGTTCTAGATGCATTTTTTTTGCATGTATCTGTCCAATTTTCCCAACACCATTTATTAAAGAGACTGTCTTGACTCCATTGTATGTTCTTGCCTCTTTTGTCAAATATTAATTGAGCATAAGGGCTTGGGTTGACTTCTGGATTCTCTGTTATGTTCCATTTGTCTATATGTCTGTTCTTGTGCCAGTACCAGGCAGTTTTGAGAACAATGGCTTTGAAATATAGCTTGAAATCTGGTATTGTGATCCCTCCAACTTTGTTGTTCTTTCTCAGGATCGCTGCAGCTATTCAGTGATCCATATGAATTTTTGGAGAGTTTGTTCTAGGTCTGTGAAATTTGCTGTTGGTATTTTAATGGGGATTGCATTGAATTTATAGATAGCTTTGGGTAGTATGGACATTTTAATGATGTTGATTCTACCAATCCATGAACATGGTATATTCTTCCATTTGTTTATGTCTTCCTCTATCTCTTATTTCAATTTCCTGTAGTTTTCCGAGTATAGGTTTTTTACCTCCTTAGTTAAGTTTATTCCTAAGTATCTTAATTTTTGTGTTGTAATGGCAAGTGGGATTTTTTTTGTTTCTGTGAGTTCATTATTGGTGTATAAAAAAGCCATAGATTTCTGGGTGTTTTGTATGCTTTTTATTTCTTCTTATTGTCTGATTACTGTTGCTAGCACTTCCAGTACTATGTCGAACAGGAGTGATGAAAGTTGGCATCCCTGTCTTGTTCCTGTTCTTAGGGGAAATGGTTTTAGTTTTTGCCCATTGAGTATGATGTTGGCTGTAGGTTTGTCATATAAGGCTTTTATTATGTTGAGGTATAATCCCTCTATTTCCATTTTGCTGAGAGTTTTTATCAAGAAACAGTGTTGGATTTTGTCAAATGCTTTTTCTGCATCAATGATATGTGATTTTTGTCTCTCAATACGTTTATTGATTTGCAGATATTTTACCAGCTTTGCATCCCCGGGATAAATCCCACTTGGTCATGGTGTATGATCTTTCTAATGTAATGCTGGATCTGATTTGCTAGAATTTGGTTGAGGATTTTAGCATCTATGTTCAGCAGGTATATTGCCCTGTAATTCTCTCTCTTTGTAGTGTCTTTATCTAGTTTTGGGATTAGGGTAATTCTGGCTTCATAGAAAGAGCTTGGAAGTGTGCCTTCCTCTTGAATTTTCTGGAATAGTCTGAGAAGGATAGGTTTTAGGTCTTTGAATGTTTGGTAAAAGTCCCCCTATGAAGCTGTGTGGACCAGGGCTTTTGTTTGTTGGAAGTTTTTTGATTATTGCTTCAATTTCATCAGTAGTTATCAGCCTATTCAGGTTTTTTTATTCTTCCTGATTGAGTTTTTGAAGATTGTATTTTTTTAGGAATATGTTCATTTTGTCTAGGTTGTCCAGTTGGAGTAGAGTTGTTTGTAGTATTTTTTTAAAAAATATATTTCTTTATTGATTTCAGAGAGGAAGGGAGAAGGAGAGAGAGACGGAAACATCAATGATAAGAGAGAATCACTGATCGGCTGCCTCCTGCACGCCCCCCATTGGGGACCAAGCCTGCAACCCAGGCATGTGCCCTTGGCTGGAATCGAACCCGGGACCCTTCAGTCCGCAGGCTGACGCTCTATTCACTGAACCAAGTCGGCTAGGGCTGTAGTATTTTTTAATAATACTTTGTATGTCTGTGGGGTCAGTTCTTACTTCACCTCTTTCTTTTCTGATTTTGTTTATTTGGGTCCTCTCTCTTTGTTTCTTGGTGAGCCTGGCTAGAGGTTTAGCAGTCTTGTTTATCCTTTCAAAGAACTCTTGGTTTTATTGATCTTTTGTATTGGTTTTATTTATTTATTTATTTAGGTTTCTGTGTCATTTATTTCAGCTCTGATCTTTATTCGTTCTTTCTGCTTACTCTGGGCTTTTCTTGTTGCTCTCTAATTCTTTGAGTTGTAGGGTTAGATAATTTATTACCATTTTTTCTCGTTTTCTGAGATAGGCCTGTAGAGCTATGAACTTCGCTCTCAGGACTGCTTTCACTGTGTCCCATAAATTTTGAATTGTTGTTTTCGTTGTCATTTGTTCCCAGGATGCTTTTTATTTTTCTTTGATCTCTTTGGTAACCCAGTCATTGTTTAATAGCATGCTATTCAGCCTCTAAGTGTTTGATTTTTTAAAATGGTTTGTATTGTAGTTATAAGTACTATGATGGTACATATACAGTGTCGAAGGGGCATAGGAGGAAGTGGATCTGATTTATTTTTATTTATTTTAAAGTTTTTAAAAAATTAAACATGTTTTTTATTGATTTCAGAGAGAGGAAGGGGGAAGGAGAGAGTGATAGAAACATAAATGATGAAAGAGAATCATTGATCGGGTGCCTCCTGCACGCCCCCTACTGAGGATTGGGCCCACAACCCCGGCATGTGCCATGACTAGGAAACGAACCATAACCTCCTGGTTCTTGGTTAGACGCTCAACCACTGAGCAACACTGGCTGGGCAGAAGTAGATCTGATTTAGATGGATAGGGTCAAGGAAGGCTTTATAGAGACTGTCAAGTTGAGTTTCGAAACATGAGTAACCGCAGAGGGGCAGTTTCAATGCAGGGCACAGTGAGAGAGAATCAAACCTTGTTGGAAAAGTGGAAGAAGTTCAATATGCTGGTGTATGTAATGTGGAATTGGGCTGTACAGGAGATAAGGCTAATGAAGTAGAAAGGGATAGATCATAAAATCTTGCTGGAGAGTTTTTTGGTTTTTTTTCCTCTTTTTTTAAAAAATTTTTTTTAAAAAATATATTTTATTGATTTTTTACAGAGAGGAAGGGAGAGAGACAGAGAGCTAGAAACATCGATGAGAGAGAAACATCGATCAGCTGCCTCCTGCACATCTCCCACTGGGGATATGCCCACAACCCAGGTACATGCCCTTGACCGGAATCGAACCTGGGACCTTTCAGTCCGCAGGCCGACGCTCTATCCACTGAGCCAAACGGGTTTCGGCATCTCTCTTTTTTTTTTTTTTTTTTTTTTTATTGCTTAAAGTATTACAAAGAGTATTACGTATGTCTCCTTTTTTTTCCCCCCGCCCTTGACAATCCCCTGGCCTCCCCTACCCCCCAGTGTCTTATGTCCATTGGTTATGCTTATATGCATGATGCTGGAGAGTTTTGACTTTATTCTGAAAGCACTGAGGAAACATTGATTGATTTCTAACAAATGGATATCATAGATTCATTTTTACAGCCAGTCATTCTGGGAAATAGATGAGTTTGGGCAAGAGTGGAGGTAGGAGAGTCAAGTTGTGGCCCTGAATGAAGGTAGAGATATTGGAGGTAGAAAAGAGGAAACAGATTAGAAGAATATAAGGAAAATAGACTTGGACTACTAGATAATTTGGTGTGACTGATGAGATTAGAGACATGAGGAGTCTAGATCATCTCCCAGTTTGTGGCCTAGGAGAGTGGGTGGAAAGGAAAAGGGTAGTTCAGTTTTGGATATGTTTAGGTGGAGGAGCTTGAAAATGAACAAATGAATATTCTGATCAGTCTGGAGCTCAGGACAAAGAGGTGGGCTGGTGATATAGATGGAGGAGTCATCAATATATAGTTGATAATTGAAGCAGAAATTGGGAGACGGAATGGCTGGACAGAGAGTTCGGTTATCAGATTTCAAGGTGGTGGATAAAATTGTCAAGTGCTCCCCTCACTCTGAGCCCTGAAGCCCTCCACCCAGAGGCTCCAGAACACCTTTGCTGGATGTGTTGGGCACCCCTGGCTTCACTGACGACAGAAGGGACTAGAACTCTTGCCAGGTCTTTCAAAGACCCACAGCTGCTGACCATCTTGGGCAGACCAGCAGTTCTGACCGTCTGGCAGCTGGCCCATCTCCCACAGCCCAACCGGGGTGGGGCTCAGGGCCCAGGGCCTCTGAGCTGGCCTGAGGGCACTGCTCTTCCTGGAGGGGCGCAGTGGCTGCCTCCTAGTCAGCTGGAGTTTGGCCTTTTGGCCCTAGCCTTTGTGTAGAGGGGGTCCTGATTGTAGCTTGGGGGGTGGGGGAGGACATTTTGGCCTGTTGGCGGTTCTTCCTCTTCCCTTCTTTTAGCAATAAGTCTGGGGTGAGGTAGGGAGGAGCTGGAGGGGGGAGGGGACCGAGAGTCCCCTGGGGCTTGACAGCAGCTGAGACTTAAGGGGCAGCTCTCCCGGCTTTGGCCACACAAGAGGTCTCCAGGGAAGTGCTGAGCTCTGAGGGTGCCCACTTCACTCGCCACCTGAAAGCTTAGAGAAAGGAACAGATGCAGACATGGGTTTATTTTTCAATGTTTTTTAAAGAAATAAAACCTTCCAAGCTCAAAAAAAAAAAAATTGTCAGGTGTCAAGTGCTATAGAGTCGTCAAATACTAAGATTCCTAAAAAGTGTTCATTGAATTGGATGACCTTATCACCCACCAGTTATTTTAATTGGAGAGGATGGAAGCCAGATTGTAGTAAATGAGAAGTGGGGTAGTACATATAATGAGAGTAATATAGGCCATTCTTTTTTTTTTTATTTTTTTTATTTTATTGATTTTTTACAGAGAGGAAGGGAGAGAGATAGAGAGTTAGAAACATCGATGAGAAAGAAACATCGATCAGCTGCCTCCTGCACATCTCCTACTGGGGATGTGCCCACAACCCAGGTACATGCCCTTGACCGGAATCGAACCTGGGACCTTTCAGTCCGCAGGCCGACGCTCTATCCACTGAGCCAAACCGGTTTCGGCATAGGCCATTCTTTTTAAGAGTCTTGGCTATGAAGGCAAGGAGGGGAGATAGTATTAAAAGAGAACATAGTCTCAAGAGAACTTTGTTTCTTTTTAAGCTGTGAGATACTGGAGCATATTTATGTGTAGAGAAGAAAGAGCCAGGGGAAAAGGAAGAGGTTAAAAGATTCATTAGAGAAAGGGGTGCGATTTATGGAGTAACGGCTTCTTCTTGCCTTTCTGCTCCTTCTGATGAATTACTATGCGTAAGCTCTATTACTAATCGGCAAGTATTTGGGTCCCTCCTACATGCCAGGTGCCATTCTAGGCACACACAATTAATTCATTGTGAAACAAGAAAGCCATGATCCCAGCTCTTAAAGTTTAGAGTTTGATTAGGGGTGAGTGCAGATGTTGGATTAGTAATTGCAGTTGCAGTGACTTCTGCAAAGGATTGTGTGTGTGTGTGTGTGTGTGTGTGTGTGTGTGTGTGTTGAGGCGGGGGGGGGGGGAGGGAGGCGGTATACACTGTAAAAGGGCTTAGAGCAGTGGTTCTCAACTTTCCTAATGCCGTGACCCTTAATACAGTTCCTCATGTTGTGGTGACCCCCAACCATAAAATTATTTTCGTTGCTACTTCATAACTGTAATTTTGCTACTGTTATGAATCGTAATGTAAATATCTGATATGCAGGATGTATTTTCATTGTTACAAATTGAACATAATTAAAGCATAGTGATTAATCACAAAAATAATATGTAATTATATGTGTGTTTTCCGATGGTCTTAGGAGACCCCTGTGAAAGGGTCATTCGACCCCCAGGTTGGGAACCGCTGGCTTAGAGGATCATGGAGGACTGAGGAAGTCACAGTTAAGCTGAGGCTAAACACCTGAGGCATTAGCTAGGTGAAGGGGTATGTGAAGATGCAAGAACTACAACATTCTAGAGATTGGGAACAATATATGTGAAGGTCCTGAAGTGGGAAAGAGCATGGTGTGTTAGCGGGACTGAGAAGTCTAGTTTGATATGGCACAGAGAATAAGGGGGGTAATGGTGCTGAATAAATGAGCAGAGGCTTGATCATCTAGGATTTCATTGTGAGGATAGTGGAGAGCCTTTGGCAATTTTTTTTCTTCCCCTCATTGAGACAGCAAAGTGGCTGTAGTATGGAGATATAACTAGTTTTCTTGGTGCTTAATCAGTTAAATACCAAGGGTTTTTAGTGTTCATTCATATAATGTGTAGGATAGTCAGGACTCTGAAGGTGGATGACAGTGATATATAACTTTGCTGAGGCACATGTTTGAGTTATGTATTAGGAGGTTGGTGTGCAGGAGCTAGTTATTTAGCTAGTAAATGAGCCTTCCTGAGGGTTCGTTATGTACTTGTCCTTGAAGCTTTGTTTTTTGTTCAGGGACACTGTAATTTCTTATGTGTGGGGTGGAGTGGAATTACATGTTATGAAGTGATGTTCCTCAGTGAGGTTTTTAGGTTGGGCACATGTCTTAGGATTGCTGAGGGTTTACTCTGTTTTAATATACATACACACACAAACACACACACACACACATCTATCTATCATCTATCTATCTATCTATCTATCTATCTATCTATCTATCTATCTATCTATCTATCAAAGCCTAAATGACCGAATGACCGGTCAACTGGTCAGTGCGCACCCATAGCCAATCTCTTGCGGCCCCTCCCCCTGCCAACCTCCTGCGGCCCTGATTGGCCTCAATCGCCGGCCAAGCCGAGGGACCCCACCCATGCATGAATTCGTGCACCAGGTCTCTAGTCCTCCTATATAATAAAAGGCTAATATGCAAATCGACTGAGCGGCAGAATGACTGGTCGCTATGACACACACTGACCACAAGGGGGCAGACACTCAACGCAGGAGCTGTCCCCCAGTGGTCAGTGTGCTCCCACAGGGGGAGTTCTGTTCAGCCAGAAGCTGGGCTCACAGCTGGGGAGTGCAGTGGTGGTGGCGGGAGCCTCTCCCGCTTCCGCGGCAACACTAAAGATGTCCTACTGATGGCTTAGGCCTGCTCCCTATGCCATCAGTCAGACATCCCCCGAGGGCTCCTGGACTGCGAGAGGGCACAGGCCAGGCTGAGGCCCCCCCTCTCCCCGCCCGAGTGCACAGATTTTGTGCACTAGGCCTCTAGTATGTATGTAACTACACAGTCCTGGCACATTTGGTAAAGGGTAACTTACTGTTTAGGGAACTGTTATTTTGCAAAGGGGATGTAATGCAGTAACACAATGTGGTGATATTAACAGTTTGAGGCGAGAAAGAGAACAGTAAGTAATTGTCTTAATATTTGTATATCACTTTATTTTTTTATTTATTGATTTGAGAGAGAGAAACATCAAAAAATTAAGAAAATATTTTTATTGATTTCAGAGAGGAAGGAAGAGGGAGAGATACAAACATAAATGATGAGAATCATTGATTGTCTGCCTCCTGAATGCCCCCTACTGGGGATCGAGGCATGTTCCCTGACCAGGAATCAAACTGGGGTTAAACATCAATTTTTGTTGTTCCACTTACTTATGCATTCCTGGGTTGATTCTTGTATGTGCCCTGACTGGGGATTGAACCCACAACCTTGGCATATCGGGATGACACTCTAACCAACTAAGCTATCCAGCCAGGGTCTGTATATCGCTTTAAAATTTGTGAAGTATTTTATATTTATTTCCTTCAATTACCCTATGGAATAGGTGTTTTTTACATTCAAATGAAGAAACTGAGTCCCAAAAACCTACTTAAGATCACACAACTATTACATGGAGAGTCAGGCCTCCTGACTCTTAGTTTCAGAATATTTTCTTCCATTTGCCTGGGACTTGAAATAAGAATGAGCTCCTCTCGCCCTCGCTAGGTGGCTTAGTTTGTTGGAGTATCATCCCATACACCAAAAGGTTGTAGGCTCAATTTCCGGTCAGGGCACATACCTAGGTTTCAGGTTTGATCCTTAGTCAGGGCGTGTATGGGAGGCAGCCAATCAATGTTTCTCTCTCACATTGATGTGCTTGCCTCCCTTTGCCTCTCTCTTCTCCCTTCTCCTCTCTCTGAAATTAATAAAAACAAATCCTTGGGTGAGGATTAAAAAAAAAAATGGCCCCTCTTCCTTCTGTTACTTTTTCTCAGTAAATTTTTTTTATCACACTGTTGGCTATTTTCTTTTTGCTAGTCAAGGTTAGACTTGAAAACTTTTTACTTTGTTGAGGACTACTAGTGCCTTGATGCTGCTCTGTCATTTTGGCCCCTTCCCTGTACTTTGGGGTTGAAGTTAGAGTTTCTTGGGTATGCTATTAACTGATTATTTTTCCTGAAGGTAAAATATGCCTTGATCAGTGCCCAGCGATGTATGATTTGTCAAGGAGATATTGCTAGGTATCGGGAACAAGCCAATGACACAACAAACTACGGGAAAGCACGCAGGTACTTTTGCCTCTTGTTCATTTGCTTCTCTCCCTATGTGGCTTTAAGCTAAGCCCTATTAAGAGCAATGGGTTACCTGAGCTTCTATACGGATGTCCTTCAAGTGTCCTTTTTGGTCTCTTTAGCCAAACTTTACCACTTCAGGGTTACATCTAACAATAAAGCTTATGTCTTAAGTAGTAAGGACTATCATGTGATGAATTGGGAAAGGGTTGATATGGGACTAGCATTTTTAAAACTGTTTTTTTATTCCAGTTGGTACCTGAAGGCCCAGCACATTGCTCCCAAGAATGGGCGCCCCTATAACCAGCTGGCTCTGCTGGCAGTGTATACGGTAAGAAATCCTGTGGAGAGGGGAAGAATTTTGCAGGCAGTATCTTAGAAATACAGATTTTGACAGCATCAGCTTCTGGAGCTAGATTTCATCTATTTAGCTAGAATACAAAGTATATTCCCTTATGTCTTCCATCCTCAAGCTTCTTTTGTTACTGTTACTTTTATTTATTTATTTATTTATTTTTTTAAATATATATTTTATTGATTTTTTACAGAGAGGAAGGGAGAGAGATAGAGAGTTAGAAACATCGATGAGAGAGAAACATCGATCAGCTGCCTCCTGCACATCTCCCACTGGGGATGTGCCCGCAACCCAGGTACATGCCCTTGACCGGAATCGAACCTGGGACCTCTCAGTCCACAGACCGACGCTCTATCCACTGAGCCAAACCGGTTTCGGCTGTTACTGTTACTTTTAGAGATAAGTTGTCAGGGATCTATACTTCATCTACTTTCATTGCAATTAAGTTCCCTGGGGAATGTTCATGCTCCAGCCAAAGCACTGTTTTTGACCAAGGCTTCTGCTCTGAATCTTGCCTTGCTTCCCTTCCCTATCTCGTTGAACTAGGTTACTTATTTCTGGAAGGAAAATAAAGCTCCCTTTCCCTTTCCCTCTTAAAGTCCTCAAGTAGCCCCAGGTACTCAGATCCTTGTTTCCTTTCTTTAGATCATTCCCTTATTCCTCTTAGCTTTTCACCTAAGGAGTCTCCTTAGCAGAAACACAGTAAATGCCAACTCATACTTCTCTGGATCTTACCAAACTCCTCTAAGTGTGGCTCTAACAGAGAACCTTGGGATCTGACAGCTCCTAGTGAGGAAGCTGAAGGAAGGAGAAAGGGTGGGGACCAATGGTAGGTACCAAAGGTTCTAGTACAGCCGTGGGCAAACTACGGCCCGTGGGCCGAATCCGGCCCCTTTGAAATGAATAAAACGAAAAAAAAAAAAAGACCGTACCCTTTTATGTAATGATGTTTACTTTGAATTTATATTAGTTCACACAAACACTCCATCCATGCTTTTGTTCCGGCCCTCCGGTCCAGTTTAAGAACCCATTGTGGCCCTCGAGTCAAAAAGTTTGCCCACCCCTGTTCTAGTATAAGAAGCAGCTAACAAGATCATTATCAGGGAGAGTTTTGTTAATGCTGTAATTCATTGCCCAAATGCTGTAATTCATTGCTGTTAATTCATTGCCCAAATAATGTTTGAGTTAGTAATTTTTATTCCCCTTTATTTCACAAAAGATTCAAAGACATGCCTAATAATTATGGATTGAAATTGTTAAGTAATGTGGTTTACTGATACACTCCTTCAGAATAGATTGAATCTCTCTTCACTTTTTACCTCCTTCCTGTTCTCTTTGTTGTTTTTGTTTGTTGATTTGTTGGTTTTTTCTTTCAGCGGGGCTTTTATGGGGAAGCTTGAGCACAGTCCAAGGAACTATCTTCATTTGAGTGAGGTCATTTCCAGGCCGTGGTGGAAGGCCTGAAGATAGATACTTCTTTGGAAGTGTTATTGGTGGTGAAATTGGGCCTTGGTTCCTGAGACGAGCAAAGAAAGATTTCAGAGCCAAGAACTCAAATTATAAGAGGAAGTTTATTTAGAAAGTTTCAGAGGTAGTAGAACTGAGCTAGCTAGGCTGCGTAGGTTCAGGATATAAGTTACCGAAGCAAAAGAAAGGCCCTCGAACTTAGGAGAGGGCAAGGCAAGGTAACACCCTCCCCCCACCCCCCACCCCTACCTCCCACCCCCTTCGCCCCCTGACAAAGAGGGGCACAGGAAAGGTACAGGCATCTCCCAAAAGTGAGAGCATGCCTTGTTCTCTTTGTGATCTGTTTTTTTTTTTCACGCCCCTTTGTGGCTTTATTTTTCTCCTTTCTCATCTATCTTCTGTTTTTCCTTCTTTCTCATTTCTTGTCTTCTTTTCTAGTTTTTCTTCTTTGTAATTGAATGAATTGCTATGTTTCTTGTTAATTAGAAAATATAATCTTTCCTCAATGGCTTTAAAAATTGCAGTAAAATTAATATAACATAAAATCATTTACAGGTATTTGTAAATAATTTTTTGTCAATCCAGTGGCATTTAGTACATTAACAGCATTGTGCAATCACTAACTCTGTCTGGTTCCAAAACATTTTCATTACCATATAAGAAAACTCCATATCCATTCCTCCCCATGCCTCCCAAGCCCCAGCCTCTGGCAACGACTAGTCTGCTTTCTGTCCCTGGATTTACCTATTCTGGATGTTTCATGTAAGTGGAATCATACAGTACATGACCTTTTATATCTGGCTTCTTTCATTTATCACCAAGTTTTTGACCATGTTGCAACATATCAGTACTTAATTTTTATGGATGAATAATATCCATTGTATGGATATAACACTTTTATTTATTCAATGCTTTTACTATTCATTTATCAGTTGAACATTTTGATTGTCTCCACCTTTTAACTATTGTGAACAGTGTTTTTTATGAAGTGTTTGTTTGAATATCTGTTTTCTGTTCTTTTGGGTCTGTACCTAGGAATGGAATTGCTGGGTCATATGATAATTCTATGTTTAACTCTTTCATAGCAGCTGTACCCTTTTACATTCTCACCAGCAATGTACCAGGGTTTTGATTTCTCCACAATCTTGCCAGCATTTGTTATTTTTCTTTTCTTTTTTTGAATATGACCACCCTGTTAGGTAATATCTTTTTTTAAAAATTGATTTCAGAGAGGAAGGGAGAGAGAGAGAGAGAAACATCAGTGATGAGAGAGAATCATCAATCAGCTGCCTCCTGCACACCCTCCAGGAACCTAACCGTGACCACCAGGTTCATAGGTTGATGCTCAACCAGTGAGCCACGCTGGCTGGACGGTGTGAAGTAATATCTTATTGTGACTTTCCCCCTTCCCCAACTTGGGGATTTTTTTTTTTCTTTAATAGCTTTTATTTTTATTTCTTTTGGTCAGTTTAACTTTATAGAAAAATTGAGCAAAAAGTACAGAGTTCCCATATATTCTCTCAACTTTCTCTTCCCCCTCAATTTTCCCTATTATTAACATCTTACATAAGTGTACTATATTTATTATAATTGATGAGCCAGTATTGATACATTATTATTAACTAAAGTCCATAGTTTACATTAAGGTTCAATTTAACTGCTGTACTTTTTATGGGTTTGAACAAATAAATGAATAGTGACATGTATCTACCATTAATAGTATCATACAGAATAGTTTCATTGCCCTAAAAATAGCCTGTGCTCCACCCTCCACCTGTTGTCCCTCTTACATCCCCTGAACCTCTGACAATCACTGATATTTTTACTGCCTCTATAGTTTTGCCTTTTCCAGAATTCCACATAATTGGAACCATACAGGATATTATCTTTTCAGATTGGCTTCTTTCACTTACCAATATGAATTTAGGTTTATTTTCATGGCTTGATATGTCTTTTTTTTTTAAAGAAAGAGAGTGGAAGGGAAGGAGAGGGGCGGGAAGACAGAAAATATTGATGTGACAGAGACACATCAATTGGTTGCCTCCCACATGCACCCCGTCCGGGGACAGGGATCGAACCTTCAACCCAGGTATGTGCACTTGACTGGGAATCGAACCCATGACCTTTTGGTGTGTGGTCTGATGCTCTAACCATTGAGCCACTGACCAGGGCCATCTTACCCATTTTTAAGTGTACTGTTGAGTAATACTAAGTACACTCACATTGTTGTTCAAACGATTTTCAGAACTCTCCTCATCTTACAAAACTGGAACTCTATACCCATGAAGCAGCTACTCCCCACTCTCCCTTCCTTCCAGCCACTGGCAACTACTCTTCTACTTTCTGTTTCTATGAATTTGTCCACACTCAGTACCTTATATAAGTGGAATCATATAGTATTTATCTTTTTGTGACTGATTTATTTCACTTAGCATTATATCTTCAAGGTTCGTTCATGTTACAGCTTGTATTAGAATTTCCTCCTTAAGGCGAAATAATATTCAGTTGAATGTATATACCACATTTTGTTTATCTATTCATCTCTCAATGGACACTTCAACCTTTTGGGCATTGTGAATAATGCTGCTGTGAACATGAGTGTATAAATACCTATTCAAGATCCTGCTTTCAATTCTTTTAGGTATATAAATATGTGGCAGTATCCTTAGGTTTTTGAGATAATATCTATGAAGTGCTGATCACTTACCTCATATTTAGTTATGCTTAATATTGCCGTTATTATTAATAATTTTTAAAAAACTATAAATTATTAGGGGAGTTGAACATTATTTTAAAAAATATATTTTATTGATTCCTAACAGAGAGGAAGGTAGAGGGATAGAGAGTTAGAAACATCGATGAGAGAGAAACATCGATCAGCTGCCTCCTGCACACTCCCCACTGGGGATGTGCCTGCAATCAAGGTACATGCCCTTGACCGGAATCGAACCTGGGACCCTTGATTCTGCAGGCCAACGCTCTATCTGCTGAGCCAAACGGATTAAGCGAGTTGAACATTTTTTATTTAAAAACAAAACATAATTGACTTTTATATTTTATGAGCTCTTTATTTTTTCCCCCCTTATGAGTACTTGGCTCTTAGAGCACCTCCGCATATAAGGTATTGCGCAAGAAGAGATCTTTCTGATGTAATTGCCGTGGCTTCTTCCATGGATAACATTCTCATTTTCTTACTGGAATTACAGCTTGGGGCACAGTTTGGGTGAGATATTAGGGTTTCTTGGGTCAGGTGATTTAGGCTGGACTCAGAAAAGAACTTGGTTGACTCAGTGTCTCTGGCCTCTTTCCACAGAGGAGGAAGCTTGATGCTGTGTATTACTATATGCGCAGTTTAGCTGCCAGCAACCCTATCCTGACTGCCAAGGAGAGTCTCATGAGCTTGTTTGAAGAGACCAAACGAAAGGTGAGTGGGGATGCAGGCAGGATCATTCCTTCCTAGGAGAATGTGTTTCTCTTAGTGCCTCTGTGTTCTTCAGGGAATGACTAAAAATTTGCTCAAGGGGGCTGTGCTGATGGGAGTCAGTCCCTATGCAGAACCAAACTCATCTTTAGAAGAACTCTCTGGGGTCCTTGAATGTGCATGTTCCATAGCATCTAGTTTATAGAATCAGTAACTTTTATGTGACAAAGCAGATGGTACTCTGCCCTCTCCCTCCCCCCTTTTTTTTTTTTAAAGCTGTGCTATTTTGGAACTATGGCAAAATTTTTACTTTTTATAGTTCTTGGTCAACATACTCAGATGAGGTGAGCACTTGTCTTTATTAACTGAATCCCAGAAGAGTCTGAGCTTGTATGTTTGTATGCTGTATAGGCAGAACAGATGGAAAAAAAGCAACACGAGGAATCGGAACTGAACCCTGACCAGTGGCGGAAAGGAAGGAAATCTACTTTCCGGCATGTTGGAGATGACACTACTCGCCTGGAGATCTGGATTCATCCATCCAATCCCCGGTCCTCTCAGGGCACTGAGTCTGGGAAGGATTCTGAGCAGGAGAATGGGCTGGGCAGCCTGAGCCCCAGTGATGTAAGTTCCTGGAGGGATATAATCAGCAAGATGAGCTAAGTGTGGGTGTCCTGGTACACACAGCTATGAGGCACTGTACAGTTACCTCACCACACTTCCTTTATCTCTATTATGCGCTTCCCTCTCTCACCACTATGTGGTACTGTAGAATTTTGTAAAAGTAATTATTTTAAATGAATATTTACTTAGTATAGGATAAGAATTTTTTGCTGCTTTGGGTTTGAGCCATCATTATGATGCTTTAGGATTCTGTATGGGATTTTGGTGAAGTAACGGGGAGAGAGCATAGCTGTTCATTGTGCCTTGAGAATAAAATTCATAGTAGAGTGGGTGGTGGCGTAAGCTGGGACCAGATCTTGAAGGATCATGCAGTAAATATTTGACCTTTATCCTAAAGGTAGTGGAGAGCTAGCTATTGAATGCTTTAAGTAGGGAAATAACATGTCAGATATGTATTTTAGAAATATAACTCTGGTTGCTTGTGAAAATTTGTTGAAGAGTAAGATTAGAAATAAGAATAGTAGGAGGATGCTATAATAATCTAACATGTGAAAAGGATCTGAACCAGGAAATGGCATTGGAGATGGGGAGATGTGAGTAGATATGAGGTAAATTAAGGAGGTAGAATCCAAAGGTGAGCACTGGTCTTTATTAGCTGAATGACATGAGAAGCTAGGGGAGAAGAGGGAGTTAAAAGTAGCACCTGGCCCAGTTGGTGTGGCTCAGTGGTTGAACATTGACCCAAGAACCAAGAGGTCATTGGTTTGATTCCTGATGGGGCACATGCTGGGGTTGCAGGCTTAGTCTCCAGTAGGGGGTGTGCAGAAGACAGCCAATGGATGATGTTTCTCTCTCATCAGTGTTTCTATTTCTCTATCCCTCTCCCTTCCCCTCTCTCTAAAAATCAATTTAAAAGAACTTAAAATAAAATAAAAGTAGCACTGGATGTTCTGACTTAGAAACTGGGTGGATGATGGTCCTTTCTCTGAGACAGGGAATAAAGTTGGTTTTAGTGGAGTTGGTTTTAGGAGAAAGAGCCTAAGTTTAGTTTTGGGCATGTTGGAATTTCTGTAGGACATTGAACTAGAGAGTTTTAGAGGCTAACGGATATCTGAAGCTAAGGAGAGTAGTCTAGGTCAGAGATAAAGATATTTGAAAGTATCTTTAAAAAAAAAAAAGCTTTTTTGATCCCAGAGAGAGGAAGGGAGAGGGAGAGAGATAGAAACATCAATGATGAGAATCATTGATCAGCTGCCTACTGCACACCACCCACTGGGGATCGAGTCCAAAACCAGGAATCGAACTGTGACCTCCTGTTTCATAAGTTGACACCCAACCACTGAGCTATGCTGGTCAGGCAAAGATATCTTTTTATAGATGAGAGTTGATTCAGTTACTTGAGGAGAAAACAATGATAAATAGATTAAAGATCTCAGAAAGAAAGGAAATAGATGGCAGGGAGAGGTCCTTGCAGAGGATGGGAAGGAAGTAGGGTTCAGAGCACAAGTGAAGGGTTTAACCTGAAAGAGGGTGAGAGATTCCTCGTCAGCAGGCGGACATCCCCTGAGGGACTGTGAGAGGGCACAGGCCAGGCTGAGGGACACCCTTCCCCCTTCCCCTCACACGAATTTTGTGCAACAGGCCTCTAGTATGATCATAATGCAGTGTGCCAAGTGCTATGAAACAGGCAAGTGTGAGAAGCTGCAGGAGCACGCAATTAGAGCACCTAACCTGGGCATGGTTAGGGAAGGCTGAGATGAGGAAGCATTTTGCAGCTGAAGGATGATGTAAGGGCATTTCCACTCTGAGGCTTGAAAGAGGCATGAGGGCTTAGGGAACTGCAAGTAGTTCAGTATGGCTGGAGGCTAGGATGTGAGAAGTGCTGTTGCTACAGACTTGAGTCATTCTTTATCCCTTCCTTTCCTGTATCCCCACATCCAGTCAATACCAAGAGCTGTTGAATGTACCTACTAACAGAATTTTGAACCCATTTAATTTTCTCTGTTTCCACTCCCACCATCCTAGTCCAGGCTATCATTTTAGTAATCCACAGGCTATTGAAAGAAGTTCCTAGTGTCATTTCCACATTTATTCCTGGCCCTCCTTAGGCCTTTCTTTTTAGACAGTAACCCAAATGAGCTTCTGAATGCACATTTCGGATCATGTCATTTCCCTTCTTGAAAGCCTTTAATTGTATCTGTTTGCTCTTAGAATTAGGTGCAAAATTCTTTGCATGTTCTATGGGCCCCACATAATTTAGCTTCTGCTGCTTCTAACCTTATCTTATACCTCTCTTCCTTTTTCTTTTGTTCTCCAGCCATACTGACTTCTTCCTTGAAGGGCCCAAGCTCTCTTTTGGCCCTTTGGCTGTTGCACATTCTGTCTGTAATGCTCTTCCCTTTTTATCAGTCCCATTCTTAACGTATCCTAAATCCTCAGCATAAGTATCACTTCCATTTCCAGGGAGGCTTTTCCCGATCCCTGAGCCTGCCTGTTTTCCCTTTTTAATGTCACATTTCTTATTAAGCAATTTTAAGTACAGTTTTGTTATTGGTTAAAGTCTCTCCCTTGTTAGATTCTAAGTTATATGAGAGTGGGATTTGTATCTAATTTTCACTGCTTTATCCCCAGTGCCTGCATATGGAAGATTCTAAATAAATTTTAATTGAATATATAAATGAGGGGAAGAACAGTGAGGGATGAAGCTGGAGAAGGTAGGAGGGGCCAGGTCCTTCATAAATATTGAGAACTTTGCATTCAAGTATTGAGAATTTTAATATGTTAAGCACCCAGCCTGTTTTGTCTTCTGGATGGAAAGTATAGTGTCAGTCACCCGGTGACTGACTGGGCACTTAACATGTTAAGCAGGGCGATGATATAATCAAATGGTGTAATGATCACTCTTTTCTGTACTTCTAGTATTGGAAATATTGTTTGTTTTTTAAAAGGAATTTTTAAAATTGCAGAAGTAATCCAAATTCATTGTATCTAAATCAAACAAAAATATACTTAAAGTTTAAAGTGACAGTCTCTCATATTCTTGCCTTCAGAGATACCACACTATTAACTGTTTGCAGGAGGTTCTTCCAGACTTTTCTGTAAGCATTGATGAGTATGCATACATATCTGTAGACACATGAAATATATGTTTTTAATAAGATGGGATTATACTATATATACTAATCTGCAGTTTGCTTTTTTAAATTATCAATTGGACATAATAGTTAGTTCTGTAATGTAACACTTACATTTCTAAAAATCACTGCACTATGCAAAATCACACAATAAAAACCACAGAGCTTATGTGGAAAATGGGGTTAGGGAAATGACACTCAAGAACTTCTGCAGTGACATTAAAAAAAAAAGATATGAATCTAATAAAACAGTTGTACAATTTTATACGTTTATTGGTTAAGAAATAATGTAAGTACTATCTTGAAAAAGGTAGGAAGTTTCCTATAGAAGTGGGCTTCAGAAGGATTGCAGCTTCTGAGTTATTGTGAAGTGAAGGAAGGAGGGTTATCTGATAGTAGGTGGGCAGGTGTAACACCAAATGGGGATAGGTGTGGCTCATAACATGAGTTCATGTGGTGAACTGCGATAGCTGTTTGTGTATTCCTATGCAGCTTAGTTCAGTTGGGTGCAGTTTTCTATGTTTATCTGGTGTTTCTCATGAACAACATCACACATAAGCAAATGTGAAATTTGTGTTATGGTCATATTGTTCCCTAATACATTGATCACAGTGGCATGAATTCACATTTTCAAAACAAGCAGGATAGCAGATACTGACTATTTCCACTGTCTAAGAATATCTTTTCTTAATATTTCCTTAATATGGCTACATGATATTCCATCATGAAGATGTATATCATTTATTTAACTGGTGTGTAATTTAAATATATGCTTTTCATTGTTTGTTCATTTTAGTTGTCCTTTTTGGGTGATTAGCCATAATAGGAATTGTTCCTTTGACAACTCCTATAGTTTCTAGCATAAACTACTAAAATTGAGATCTTTGAATAAGAAACAGAAAGTTTGGCTTCAGATGGTTGTTAGTAATGATAGTAAAACCCAACTAGTCTGTTATCTCTCTGCCAAGCATGGGCTTTGGATCTCTCTCTGAATTTGAATGCCTACAGGAGGAAAGCTTGTGGGTTGTTGGTTTTCAGCCTTGAGATGCAGTTTGGGTTGAGCATGCAACCTGGGGAGGGACTGCCAACCTCAACTGTAGTGGCATCTTCTTAAACTATTGAGACTCCCATTTAAACTCTTACACTAGCAACTAGGCCACTCAAATCTAATGTCACCAGGGTTCCAGCTGTTCCTTATTTAGTGGATGTGCCTTCTGCTATACCTCAGTTCCCTTTGGAAATCAGAAGAGAGTACCGCTTAGCAAATGAGTTGTTGCTGATAGGAAGTTAATTAAGGATATTAAATTATAGCATCAGAAATAATTTTCACACTTGAAAAGCAAGGGTTTCTGTTAGAACTGCTGAGGATTTTCTCAGACATGATTGTTCTATTAAATTTTGGATAGTATATAATGTGTGTGTCTCCTGTGGAAGAATGAACAAATGAAAATGGGAGCTTTGATAGATGTTTGTCTCAAACTTCTTGTGTTCTGGCATGATTTGGTTTACCATTTCTAGCATTTTCCCCAGCCAACTGTGACTTTTGTACCTACAACATGCTTGGTGCTATGTGTAGAAATGTCTTCAGGCAAGAGAAATGTCATTGTATATTTGGCCAAGTTCTTATCAAACCTTCTCTTTCACTCCTCTGAATGTATGTTTTGGGGTTCATACTGGACCATACCTCAGTAGCTCCTACTGCCTGTTATTTGGCCTCTCCTTATTTAACTTTCTCAGCTTCTTTCACCCACTAAATGATATTGATTGCCTTGGTCTTTAACTTTTATTCCTTGTCATTCTGTCACATTTCATTATTTATTTTATATCCTTGCATAGTATCTGTTTTCAGGACTTGTTCAGATACGAAATTTAATGCAGTCAGCCCTGAGTTTTTGGAGTAGTTGTGTTCTGGGTCCAGTGCTTAATGAGACTAAAGTTTAGAGTACCTGTCCTATTGTGCCAGCTCTGTGCTAGGATTGTAAAAATGAATATGACTTCAGTATTTCCTTTAAGAGCTTAGAGTCCAGTGCATGGGTCAGTAAGCCTATTCTTTAAAAAGGCCAGATAGTAAATATTTTAGGCTTTGCAGGTCATACAGTCTCTGTTACAGATACTCAACTCTGCTATTGTGGAGCTAAAGTAGCCATAGACAATACATAAATGAATAAGTATGGCTGTGTTCCAGTAAAAGTTTATTAACGAAGACAGGTGGCAGGCTACATTTGGCCAGTGGGCCTAGTTTGCCAGCATGTGGTCTAGTGGAAAAAATCAATCAATCAATCAATCAATCTATCTATCTATCTATCTATCATCTATCAAAGCCTAAGTGACCGTTATGACTAAACAACCGGAAAGACCAGTTGACCAGTCGCTATGATGTGCACTGACCATCAAGGGGCAGATGCTCAATTCAGGAGCTGCCCCCTGGTGGTCAGTGCACTCCACAGGGGGAGTGCTGCTCAGCCAGAAGCTGGTCTCATGGCTGGTGAGAGCAGCTGCCACAGAGTCAGGAGCCTCTCCCAATTCCGCAGCAGCGCTGCCAAGCAGCGGCAGGCGCAGCGTGCTGGGTTGAGCATGAGCAGTGCGGCACCCGGCTCGGGCTCCTCCCTGGCCACCCACAGCTTGGCGCACTGCTATATCCCTCAGGGGATATCTGACTGCCGGTTTAGGCCCAATCCAGCTTGCAGGATCGGGCTTAAACCAGTAGTTGGACATCCCCTGAGGGGTCCCAGGTTGTGAGAGGGCGCAGACCAGGCTAGGGATCCCGTCCCCCCGCAAGAATCTGTGCACCGGGCCTCTAATGGCTCCATAAATGGAATATTTCAGTATACAGTTAATTATTGTTATTTGCAGCACTTAATATGTTCTATTAAGTTGCCACAGACACTGAACTAGTGAATACTGAACCATTGCTCCTAAGGAAAGTACAGGTAAGATTCCTGTGAGCCTCTGGTTATAAGAATTTCATCAATATACAACCTTGTTTTATGTATGTGTTTTGTTTAATCTTACCAGACCTGAGGCCCTGAACCTAACTGTTCCCTATACCTGGGCTCCTGAGCATTAAAGAAAAAAACCAACATGATATAGAAAAATGTTAGTTACATGCAAACAAGTGGTTAGAATAAGGTGGAACTTGGAGACATTGTAGAAAATAGGTCTAGGCAAAGTACTGAAAATTAGGTATAGCAGTATAGCAGCAGATTCGGAAATTACCGAAAAATCGGTACAGTGGTCTGGTAGGGTTAAAGACACCCTATTTAATACTAGGGGCCCAGTGCATGAATTCGTGCACCTTGAAAGAAACTGCGCCGTGAGGCTGTGGTGGGCACAGGGGCGGGTCTCGGCCCATCCTCCATGCCCCCACCCGGTCCCTCCTGCTGTGGCCCCCGACCTCCTGTCTCCTGGCAGCCCCACTCCCGTAGCCGCTGTTCCCAGGAGCTGATGGCGCCGGCCTCACTTGCACCCGCTGACGGTGTGGAGCAATTGGGGTGTGAGCGGGACTGGCGCTGTCAGAGGGTGCGAGCAGCAGCTGCTGCCTCAGTCTCCCCTCAGGAGCAGGGGGAGGTGGAGAAGCCCTTGGGGCTGGCAGCCGCTGCTCACACCTGCCGCTCAGCTGATGGCGCTGAACAATTGGGACCAGCGCCGGGCGCTGGCAGTGGGTGCGAGCGGGGCCGTCGCCAGCAGCGGGTGCGAGAGACGGCTGCTGGCCCCAATCGCCCCTCAGGAGCAGGGAGAGGTGGAAAAACCCTAAGGGGCGATTGGGGCTGGCAGCCACTGCTTGCACTTGCTGACAGTGCTGAGCAATCGGCCGGCGCCAGGTGCCAGCAGCCGGTGCAAGTGGTGGCTCTGGCGCTGGCAGCAGGTGTGAGCACTGGGCTGGACCGTGGCATGCAGGAGTAAAGAATTTTCAGTAACCACCAGAGGCTCACCCTGATGACAGCGACTGGTGCCCCGCCTTGGTCTGGCTCCCCCACTCACCTGCTCTACCATCCTGCCGCAGCCTACGCCCGTCACGTTCCATGCTCTGCCGCCTGCTGCTGACGCCTGCCATGTTCCATGTACGCCCTCTGGTGGCTGAGGGTCAGCGCACATCATAGCCACCGGTTCAGTTTTTCTGCCATTCGGTCTATTTGCATATTAGGGTTTTATATATATAGATCTATTTCAGAGAGGAAGGGAGAGGGAAAGAGATAGAAACATCAATGATGAGAATGATTGATCGGCTGCCCCCTACTGGGGAATTGAGCTCACAACCTGGGCATGTGCCCTTGACCAGAATCGAACCTATAACCTTTTAGTCCGCAACTGACGCACTCTCCACTGAGCCAAACCAGCTAGGGTTACCTTTGCTTTTTTTCAATTTTTTATTTATTGAATTTGGAGAGAGAGAGAGAGAGAGAAAAAAAAAAACACACGTTGATTTGTTGTTCCACTTATTTATGCATTCACTGATTGATTCTTGTATGTCCCCTGACCAGGGCCTGAAACCAAAATCCTGGTGCTTTGGGAATGACACTCCATCCAACTGAACTACACAGCCAGGGCACCTTTGCTTCCCCTAAACCCCCAATCTCACCCCCTAATATTACTAACGGACTTGAGAGATCTTTCCATGAACAGTTACCTGTAAGTCCATTGTATCTTTTTAGAGCAGGGGTGGGGAATTTTTTGTGTGTCAAAGGCCATTTGGATATTTTAACATCATTCTTGGACCATACAAAATTATCAACATAAAAAATTAGCCTGCTGTATTTGGTCAAACATTTAACTCACCCATAATGCAGGACCAGACCAAATGTTTTCTCTGGCCTTATATGGCCCACAGGCCAGATGTTCCCTACCCCTGCTTAAGAGACTGGCAACTTGATAGCTTTCATTAATTTTATCCAGGCAGGATAGTGCAGAGGTTAACAGCTTGGGCTTTAGAAAGTCCTAAGTTCAAATCCTAGTTTTATCAGTTATTAGCTGTGAGATTTTGGGCATTTTCCTTAACCCGGTGGAGCTTTAGTTTCCTAATGTCTAAAATAGTGATAATGGTAGACTAAATGAGGTAATGCATGTAAAGAAGGATGAGTGGCATATTGTAACTTTGTATATATTGATGGTGGTAATTGTTACTTACATACTTATATTTTTGTTATAATGATCTTTTAAACTATTAGACTTATTTTTGCATTTTTTACTGTCTCTGACCAAAGTGAACAGTGAAAATGAACGTGTATGTAATTCACACACTGATAGCCCACATTCTTAATTCAGACCTATTTTTGAGTAGAAGAGTTTTATATAATAATGAAAAAATTTTTATTTTTTTATTACTATTTTTTAATATATTTTATTGATTTTTCACAGAGAGGAAGAGAGAGGGATAGAGAGTTAGAAACATCGATCAGCTGCCTCTTGCACACCTCCTACTGGGGATGTGCCTGCAACCAAGGTACATGCCCTTGGCCGGAATCGAACCTGGGATCTTTCAGTCCGCAGGCCGATGCTCTATCCACTGAGCCAAACTGGTCAGGGCAATAATGAAAAAATTTAAACACGTACGAGAAAGTAATATAATGAGCCTTCATATACTTGCCACTCATTCAACAGTTATCAAGATTTTTCCACATTTGTTTCAACTTTCCCTTCTCTCCACCCCCATTGAAGTATTTTAAAGTGAACTCTAGATATCACATCACTTCACTGCAGCGCTACATATTAAATTTAAATAGACACCTTTTAAACGTAAATGGACTTTTTCTTACCACATTGCCATCACCATGCCTGTTCTTGGCATCATTCAGTATATGATCTATATCTTCATTTCCCAGACTAACAAATGTCTTATAATAGTTGGCTTTGTTCAAATCAAGATTTACATGCTATGTTTGATTGTTTTGCCTCCTAAATCTCTTTAAAAAAATTTTAAAATATGTTTTTATTGATTTTAGAGGTAGAGGAAGGGGGTGGGAGGAGAGTGAGAGAGAGAGAGAAACACTGATGTGAAGAGAAACATTGATCCGCTGCCTCCTGCACACCGCCCACTGGGGGATCGAGCCTGAAACCCGGGTATGTGCTCAGAGCCGGAATCCAACCATTGACTCCCTCATGCATGGAACAGTGTTCAACCAACTGAGCAACACCGGCCAGGGCCTAAGTCTCTTTTAATCAAGAATAATCCTGCCATCTCTTTTAAAAAGTTCATGTCATTAGCTTGTTAAAGAAGCAGGTTTGTTGTCCTGTAGAATTCTTATATTCTGGACTTGTCTGTCTCCCTGTTGTGTCCCTTTCTCCCCCATATTCCCGTAAGTGAGGATTAGTTCTAGAAACTTGGTTAGATAAGGTTCAGTTTTTTTGGCAAGAGTACTTCGTAGGTGGTGCTGTATGCTTTATTTTGCACTGCATTAATAGGCTTCTGATTATCTTATTTTTAGTGATAATAAGACTAATGATATGGTTCAGGTGGTATAAATAGTGGATTTTTTGTTTTCTGTTAAAATTTCAGTCAGTTGGTAGCTAATCACAAAATAATCAAGATCTGGCAATGATTTGCTAGATTTGAGTAGCAGCTACCCCCTTTTAAAGGGGCTTATGTTCTTTAGTTTGTCACTAGCCCCCAAAACTCTCCTGTACTCGCACATTGCTCACTTAACACCACCTATGTAGGCATTTGATCTTGTGATCCATGCCACCAAAATGGATTATTGCAGTTCAGGTTTTTATGTTTTTTTTAAAAAAAGTATTTTTATCGATTTCAGAAAGGAAGGGGGAGAGAGAGAAAAGAAACATCAATGATGAGAATCATTGATTGGCTGTCTCCTGCACGCCTTATTGGGGATTGAGCCTGCAACCCAGGCATGTGCCCTTGACTGGAATCAAACCTGAGACCCTTCAGTCTGCAGGCCGACGCTCTACCCACTGATCCGACCAGCTATTTAAGTTCTCAGAGAAGGTTGGCAGTTCCCGCAAACAGGCCTGACTTTGGACACAGAAAAGTGTCTTAACTATTGGGCCATAGGTGTTTTGATGGGTTTCCTGTGACATTTTCATTGGTGTTGACCCAGAAACTAGTTGTCAGCATGTTGTATGTCCTGCTACCGGGCTGGCTCCCTCTTTGTCTGCTGTCCAGTGGTGAGCCTAAAGAATCTGAAGGTATCCCTCCTGTTTCCTAATGAAATTTGTACCTCTGGGATTTGAGGCCTGCACACAGAGCTTGAGGGCTTGAGGACAGATTTCCTCCCCCTCAACATCCTGTTGCATCCAAGCTTGGTGAAAATAGAAGTTATACTGCTTAAGCCATTGAATTGAAGAACTTTAGGCTGTGTTCTGGTAAAGTCTGAATGCCACCCACCAAACCAATTGGTCAAAAATAAACTTATCTTGTCTCATACAAGATAGCCCCAGGCTCTGAAATCTTTGGCAGAGTGAGAACCTTGTTTCCCTGGATTTGTGATTCATAGTTTCTGCCTGACACTTTGCATGCTGCCCTTGCCTAAATCTCTTGTGTCCCTGTTTCCATGGTGACTTTATTCTTCAAGGCTTTACTATAAATTAAGAATGATGATTTTCTTTCTAACTCTGAATACATGGCTCTATGAGACTAGATAGTGTATGAGTATTTCTTTTTTGTTGTTGTTGCATTTAATCAAGAGTCCAGCAAAGTAAACATTGTCCAACAAAGGAGCGCAGTTTTACTATGGGAAATCCATGTCAGTTGGCCTATATAGCATAGAGTTCTCATATGCTCAACTAGTACTTGCTTAAATACTTTTTAAAAAAGTGTGTTATGCATGTGGCATTTTCTTCAGACCCATCATTTGTCTTGCTTTCAATGCCCCTTGCATAGTTTGTGTACCTGAGCTGCTGCTGCTGCCACCACCACCACAGAGCTGAAAAGAAAGCTGTGATATGTGGGTTGTACATGTCTAATGCCTCTACCTTCCTCTCACTCTCCCCTACCCCTGGTCCTGTGAAAACAACTATAAGTCAAAGCATGATTTTATAACACCTGCTTCCTTAGGCAGGATGACTTGCCTTGTAGTGGAGTGAATTCTAATTCCTAGGGTTTTGAACCTTTAGGTTGACAATTCCAGAACTAAAGCTCAAAAAAGCTTTTGGCCTGATTTTTCTCTGGGTGACGTAAGCATTCATTTAATCTACAGTGATGGAGAAGAATTGAGTATGCTGGTAGGTAAATGTTTTACCTGTGGTGATTTCATTGCCTTATAATAATAATAGCAGAGAAAGTTAGCTTAATTTTTCAGCCTCATGAATATAAAGATTCCATCATGATTTTTAGGGTTGCTGTGGGGATTATATTAACTTCATGTTACGTATATAGCCCTTTACTTTTATAAAATAGTTTGCAGTATGTACCTTGTGTCATACCCTTTTACCCTAGAAGCTATTGGAAGTATTCTGTGAATGGAGATTTGGCAACATGGGATGACAGGAGTTCATAAAAGCCTCTGTCTGTAGGAAGAGGCTACACATTGGCTCTGTTTTTCTTAGGCTGTAAGAAGCATTTTAGTGCCTGATTGGCGTGGCTCAGTGATTGAACATCGACCTATGAATCAGGAGACCATGGTTGGATTCCCAGTCAGGGCACATGCCTGGGTTGCGGGCTCCATCCACAGTGTGGGGCATGCAGGAGGCAGCCAATCAATGATTCTCATCATTGGTGTTTCTATCTCTCCCCCTTCCTTCCTCTCTGAAATCAATAAAAATAGATTAAAAAAAATAAAAAATAGCTTAGTGAGGTTTCTCTTAAAGAAAGTCAGGACCAGGACTGGGTTTTTCAGCTATTGATAATGTGAAGTGTGCTGTGAGGAGCAGTCCATAACAGGCAAAGACTGGGGCTACTTGTCTGGATCACTGCTGGACTTTTGGGCTGGTGTCTTTGTGTCTTTGTGGTTGGCAGTGAATGGAACTTCTCAAAGTACATTGGCCCTACCTACAAACCCTTAACACCCCACATGACCTCGGTCACCAAACCACTTCAGGGCTTTATTTTTATCCCAGCCGTTTTGTTTCAAGATGTGAGGCTGGTTTCTTTCCTCTGACAGAGCGAAGTTCTCTGAGGGAAGAAACAGTGCCAGGGTGCAGTTGAGGCTGGTTAAACACCAAAACCACACACTCTGTCTTTCGGGGCTTGAGACGTGACATAAGCCATGCTGCAAGCACCAGCTTCCACACTGAAGAAACCTCGTCAAATACTCATTTATTTTTTGTGTGTGTTTTGTTTGTATTTTTAGACAAGTAAAATGTGGAGAAAGAAGAGGTATATCTGCACATTCTGCTTTAGCTAGAAATTCCAAGAATGGACACTTTTTGAAAGTCCAGTATTGCCCAGCTTAAGGTTTTTCATCTTCCCCAAGGGTGTTGCTGAGAACTCTAACAACTCACCAGGTCTCAGGAAACCAGATTACCAACATATCCTGTTCGCGTGCATATGTGTATTCTGTGTTACCCACAGGCCACTTTCCACCCCACGTGACCTTTAGTTACCATCCGGAAAGTCAGGACCCAGATACCAGTCAGAGTTTCCAGGCTTTGGTTTGGTTTAGACATCTTAAAAAATGTTAACAGTAGAATTTTAAAGAGACTTTTTGAGTGGCACGCATGGTGAATAGGAAGTAATATATATCTTTCAGGGAGAGGGTAAGACTGCTTGTGTTCTTTCCAATAACACGTTTGAAAATGAAAAGTCAGAAGGAAAGTTGTGACTGACATGCATAGGCAAGGAAAAGAGATGAGAGAACCATTTAATTGACTAAAAGTCAAATATATGTCCCAATTCTTATCTTTTAAGACTAAATTCTGAAGCTCTTATTGTGTTCTTTATAATTGTAGTATATACATTATTAAAGTGTATATAATACACTCCATCATATTTTATTTTAATAAACATCTCAATATAAACAGGCTGTACTGAGTCAGGTAATGCTCTAGAATAGATGTAGATAAAGTCTGCCAGTGACCTGCAACCTAAGATTGGTTTATGACATTCTTACATAAGGGGATGTTTAAAAAGAAGGACATATAACAAACAGATATATGTGGCCCACAAGGTCTGCACTATTTACTGTCTGACCCTTTACAGAAAAAGTTTACCCACTACTGCTCTAGAAGCTGGGAAGGGTGAAGATAGTTAATATGGAGGTCCTTCATTTAGGGCACTAATTGTTAATGAGGGCATAACTGCCTTTTTGGGGGACAGTTCTTCATTTTGTGGACCTGTCACCTCAGGATGTTTAGCACTCCTGGCCCCGCCCACTAGGTGCCAGTAGTGGCACGCACACATTTCCAAGCACTTCCTGGGAGGGGCAGTACAATTCTGGTTGAGAACTACCAAGTGTGGAGTTTGATGAGATAAAAAAAAAACACACACCTTGTTAAGGTTTCCTTCTTCCACGAGAGAAACAGACTTGGGATTCAGCTCTTCATGACATAGGGATCAATCATAGTGAGAGTATTCGAGTCGCTAGAGGAATAGAGAGAGTTTTCAGTAGGGTCTAGAACAGGGGTGGGCAAATTTTTTGACTAGAGGGCCACAATGGGTTCTTAAACTGGACCGGAGGGCCAGAACAAAAGCATGGATGGAGTGTTTGTGTGAACTAATATAAATTCAAAGTAAACATCATTACATGAAAGGGTACGGTCTTCTTTTTTTTAGTTTTATTCATTTCAAACGGTCCGGATCCAGCCCGCGGGCCGTAGTTTGCCCACGGCTGGTCTAGAATAAAACGGTCTTAAGGGGGCCATTTAATGAGTATATTTGTTGCTTGTTCCCCCATTTCAAGAATTGTTGAGGTTGATGAAAGGTTTGTTTTGATGTTGCCCATGCTTTGAAAAGCATGACTTCTCTACTAGTATGTGAGGACAAGTGGCCATCTTTGGCCTTAATGACCAGATGATTTTGAGATCTGTGGGAATCTGTATTGTGTACTTGAGAGACTTGTTCAAAGCCAATGTAAAGATGTAGTTTTGGCATCTTGTGAATAACCTGATATCCAGACTTAAGCCAGAACTCTGGGGTTAGAGAGTTTCCAGCCTGGGAGAGTTGACTGAAAAAAAGTCCTCCTTTGGCTCTTTACCAAGTTAGACAAGGGAGCAATCAGCTGCTGAGTTCTAGCCAACTGGAATGTATGTGAGGGTGTACTATAAATCGTCCCTTAGGACCCAACTCCTACTCTGTGAAGAGCCTTCCAAATATGAATGAGACCCTTACACTGGATCCTTGTTCAATCTGCAACTGCTATAGGAAGGAGTAGAGTAGTGAGGTGATGTGTCTGTGGGAGCAGCTCATTTTATATAGTAACATACTGCCTGTTGTGTGGGGTAAGAGACTGCATTGACCTTTGTTTTCCCCGTGTTGCCTTTCTCACCAATTTCCTATATTGGTTTTTGTTTCTGCCCATACTCTTGGGGAGACATATTTGTAGTTCTATCATTCTGCATTCCCTCTCTATTCTTACAGGTTCCACAATTGCATCTGTCTACTCTATTTCACTGTCTTGGAGTCAATGTTTGGGCTAAGATAGAGAATGTGAAATAGTCGTTTTCTTGGCTCGTGATCTTTCCCCAGTCGGCAGACTGTTTGTTTGGCTCCAGGGGAAAACTCCGGGTTTTTCCCCTCTTGGAAGCCTTTCACTTTACTCATAAATATTTAATATTGAAGTTACTGCTTAGTTTTATTTCCCCAAGTATTAGTGTATAGACTCTGTAGACCAGAAGGAGCTTAAAATACTATTAAGACTCCTTTTGATGCTTGAGTTTCCATAAAATGTATTTACTACACATTTTTATTTTTAAGAGCTTCAGTGATTTTTCCAGTTGTTTGTCTTCCATCTATCCACTGATCCAAAAATTTATTGAGCATGGGAATCACTAGGCATCTCTCCTGTTATTGTTCTTCTCATGCCATCTGTGCCTGGAACCGTTAGAGAACTGTTTACCTAGGTGATATATTGGTTTCTAGTAGTATTGCTTTGACTGAATTGTACTTCGGTCTAAGGTCATCAGCCTATATTAAGAAAAATAACAATAAAGAGACCTAGGGAATCGTTGCTATATGCATTACATGGTATCTTCTTTGTGGAAACGCTTAGGAGGAATTTCTGTTTTTAGTATCAGAGATAGTTGTGCTTTTTTTTTTTTAAACCTTGTGTACATTTGTGAATTTGTTATATAGAATAATTCTCTATTTTAATTGTTCCAGGGGTTAGAGCTGAACTTGTAACTTCCTTTAATAAGTGTAAAGGATTTCCTGGCATGCATTTTATGTAGTGTCCTTACTAATAATGACCTCTAATTTCTTTCTCTTTGACTCCTCTTTCTCATTTTTATTTTATCTTGTATATAACTTTGTTGCTTTAACTAAGTGGTTTCATAGTTGTTGTTTTTTTAAATATATTTTATTGATTTTTTTACAGAGAGGAAGGGAGAGGGATAGAGAGCCAGAAACAGCGATGAGAGAGAAACATCAATCAGCTGCCTCCTGCACACTCCCCAACAGGTATGTGCCCACAACCAAGGTACATGCCCTTGACTGGAATCGAACCTGGGACCCTTGAGTCCGCAGGCCGACGCTCTATCCACTGAGCCAAACCAGTTAGGGCTGGTTTCATAGTTTTATATGGTCATTTTTTTTCCTCTTGCTTGTTCAGTTGTAAAAACTCTTTCTCAGGGCAGCCAGTCATCTCTGAGGGGATCAAGCTTTTCCCTGTCCCCATTTGGGTCATTTCCATAAATATTTAGTGAGTACCTTTATATGTTAATCATTCTAGTCACTGCACACAAAATGGTATTGGTCCTTCCCTCAAAGATACTCACAACTCATAGTCTAGTAGGAAAAATGGATATGTAAATAAATACTTGCAATAAAGTGTTACAAGTGTAATAATAGAAATAATATACATTGTACAGAGGTAATACAGATGAAAAGGGAAGGCTACCTAGAAAGGTGACCTATCCTTAGTTTTGAAGGATGAAAAAATTCTTTAGTTCGATGTGGGTAGCACACTTTCTGGCAGAAGGAATAACATGGATAAAAACAATGATGTGGTTAGAAACTGCAAGTGATTGCTTCTGAGATTCCTAGCCAAGAGTCTATCATTAGACTATCTTAGGCCATAGTACAGATGTCCATATTGATGCTGTCTAATTATTCAGCTGGAACTGAAGATTTATCACAAAGTTGATACTTCTGGGCTTTTGATTTGGCCCAAGCCTAGAAGTGTATCCTTCAAATAGTCCTTCTCTGCTTTATTTTATGCATTAGCAAAGGTTGAGTCATCCTAAAGTCATGCCTTCCATCATTCTGGGAAGCTTTCTGAGCCAAGCCCAGCTTGGCTTAGGAATAAGTTATGCTTTGTGTTGTAACCATTGGCAATAAGTCCTATTCTTGCCTTTCACATGCACAGTAGGATTACAGTTACTGAAGCATATGGGAAAGAGGAGTTGGGATCGTACCCTCTATGGATTTGCATTTTTCAGGGTTGTTATTTTCTTGGTAAAGATGTAAAACCTTATTCTGTCTAATGAGATTTTGAGCTGACTTGTGCTACAAATCTTTGAGATGCTAGTCCTAATTTGTAAAGCAAACTATGTGTAAGTCAGTTGACATTCTCTCTGAGGAATTTCTTTGGCAGATTTTCTTTTAGACTTCTGGACAGATCTGTAAAACAGTATGGCTTTTTAAATACTTTGAAGTGACATATATGAAAAGGTTGAATAAGGCACTAATAGATGCCCTGAGATGTTGTCCCTTGTGACTATGGCAGACTAGGAGTCACAAAGGACAATAATATTGTGGATTACTATATTCCTTTTTTCCCCTCTCCCCATGCATACTTTTCTAAATCTCTTTCCTTCTTTCTACATCTGTAAAATAGGAATATAGTCTATACCCGTGGTCGGCAAACTGCGGCTCACGAGCCACATGCGGCTCTTTGGCCCCTTGAGTGTGGCTCTTCCTAAGCCTTAGGAGTATCCTAATTAAGTTAATAACAGTGTACCTGCCTGTATAGTTTAAGTTTAAAAAAATTTGGCTCTCCAAAGAAATTTCAATCGTTGTACTGTTGAAATTTGGCTCTGTTGACTAATGAGTTTGCCGACCACTGGTCTATACTATCAACAGATCTGGTACCTAACACTAGCATTGTTTTCAGCACCTAGGTGGAGCCCCAAACTTTTAGCACAGTCACCTTCATTTCTACCACATGAGAATTAGAATCTTGGTAGAGGTTAAGGCATATGGGACAAAGAATATTGGTTATAGAATAAAGACTTTTTGTGGAACAGTAGGAAAGGCTGTGGTAATTAACAAAAAACACCCTACCTTAATTACAGTATACTATACACACAGGAAAGTGTATAATATCAGCCATACAGGTTGACAAATTGTCACAAACAAACATGTGGGTAACCAGCAGAGTGATTGGTTTTTTATTTTGTGTCACTTCTGTTCTGTTCTTCCTTTTAACTCTAAACTCAAATTTTTTTATACATTTAATAGTAATAGTGGCAGGGATGGAGCACCATTTTCCTGCTTTCTGGTATGCCTAAGATTAATTTTTATTGTTGAGAGAGAATAAGGAGAATGAAAAGGAGAATTGAATCAGAGAGATTTGAAGTTGTTTACTGTGTCTTTTGAACTAGGTATTTTGGGTCTGGGAACCAGCATAGAAAAGATATGACTGATAAAAAACTAGATGGAAGCTCCAGTCACAGTGAAACTGACTCTCACCAAAAGTGCTATGCTTTTCAGCCTTAATGTTGAACTGTCTGGCTGTTGGGGGGAAAATGACATCATGGCCTGCCTGTACCTGGAGATGCTTGGTTCCAGTTGGGATGTGGAATCCCACAAGTTCTGCATTGCCGTTTATAGCCTTGTCTTCGGTGTCCAGGTAAATGCCAGGCTGTACCAGGTCGTGCTGTCTATGTGTATTCTAACAGTTTTCTTTGCTTTCTGCTGCTAGCTGCCAGTGAAGTAGAGGTGCCTCTGTTGATAAAGAACAGATACAGAAGTTCACATCCAAACCTGAATAACCATTTTTAACTTGAAACACTTTTCTAGGAGTTGATGCGCCAGAATCCTTCCCTTATTTGGTGCCTTGCTTAAATCTAAATCTTACACGAGTTTGCCAGAGCTCCCTGTACTGGTTATTTGCTTTTTGGTGCCCACAGCAGAGTGGTTTGTGAAACCTTTGTGACCACATCTTTCTCAAACTGAAGCTTTGTTCTCCTTTGGGTTCTTAGATTAGTTCTTACCCCTCCCTTTCCTGAGAGTCAGGGGTTTTCCTGTATTGTAGTAGGTGGGTAGGAAGGAGGGTAAGTTTTCAGATATTTTTTTTTTTTGGACAATGCACAGTCCCTTGATGATAGTGTGTGATTGAAGGCACACACATTCTTTGACTTTTGAAGAACTGTTTCCTTATTATTAATCAGGCAGATTGTGGGTTTATTGAGAAAAATGTTAGGGGCTTTTTTTTTTTTTTTTTTTTTTTTTTTTTTTTTTACTATTTTACTGTTAGGGAAAAGAAACTTTTTAAAAATATATATATATTTTATTGATTTCAGAGAGGAAGGGGGGGGAGAGAGAGAGAGAGAGAGAAAAAGAGAGAGAGAGAGAGAGAGAGAGAGAGAGAGAGAGAGAGAAACATCAGAGATGAGAGAGAATCATTGATTGGCTGCTTCCTGCATGCCTCCTACTGGGGATCGAGCCTGCAACCCAGGCATGTGCCCTTGACTGGAATCAAACCCAGAACCCTTTAGTCTGCAGGTCAGCCCTCTATCCATTGAGACAAACCAGCTAGGGAATGTCCTTTTTTAAATGGAGGTTTTCTTATGTAATTTCCCTGCTCAAAACCCTTCAGTGGCTTTAAGGTCAAACTCTTTAACAAGGACTTTGACAACTTGGTCCAGTTCATTTCTCAGGCCTCCCTTTTGCAGACTCTCCCTCCTGGCCATGCCAGTCTGTAATGTACCACTCTTGGGACCATCACATATGCCATTCCCTTTGCTTCTCTCCAAAACCGACTGATTAATTTACTCAACCTTCAGGCTTCAACTCAAGGGTCTCTTCCTTTGGAGATCTCGGTGCTCCTGTTGTGGAAATACACAGCATCCTGTACTTCCTCAGTCTTGATACTAATTGTGTCATCCATGGAGCAGGGATTATCTCTGCCTTGTCTGTAGTTCATGCAGTGTCATGTACACAGAAGATGGTAAGTTTGTGTTGAATGGGGTTCTTCTCACCCTCTGTCGACCCATTCATTTATAAGATGGGTTTGAATTTGTGTTTGTGTCTTTAGAGAACTACTTTCTGGTTGCCCACATGATTACCGATTAGAAGGTTCAGCCATTTCCTCTTCTCTTACTTTGTGCAGTTCAGACACAGGATATACCAGCTCCCCTACTTTTTGGTGGATGGGCATGAGAGTTCCCAGGCCCTGAGAAAGATGAGTCAGAAAGAGGAGTCATTCAGAAAGTAACCCAGTCAGAGCAACAGTGTTGTCCTTTGGCTGAACTTTCTCTCTTCTTCTGTATACTTTGAGATGCTAAACTGGTGGCACTTTTGTACTGGTTGCTATAGATTGTCAGACCGCAGCACAGGGATTCATAAACCTTAATCTGGCACTTTCCTTTGATTAGGGATGTTTTGGGAAATGTTCAGAGGCTCTCAGGCCTAAGTGAAACCTTTATTGGACTGATTATGTTCTGTTTCCACCCGGTCACTTAGCCTCATAGTGGCTTCCAAGGTGAAAACCAGGAGCATCCCATTTATATTTCTTTGTAGGGTTTAGCATATTTGAATTCAGAATCTTTGAGAGCAGCAGTCTTTTGGCATTTGGTGGGGTTTTGTTTTTTTGCTATCATAGAATAGGATGGTGCTTACTCAGAAGTTGGCAAGAAAGGTTAGATTTAGGTAGAATTATACGTTTGTGGGCCTTTAGAATTGTAAGGAGCACTGTAGATTGATGATTCTCCTGAGGTGGTAGGAGGTAGGTAGGTAGGTATCAGAATATCCAGGAAATGGGGTTTCTATTAAATCATATTGCCCCTCACTCTTCATGCCCTTGAGAATCATTGCTGATTCCAGTACATGTGTGTGGTAGCTAGTTCTCAAGTGTTGCACAGGTAAAAACATTTTTGAGATGCCAGTGTTATAGGTGATCTAGCACAGGGATCCAACTTGATTGTGAAGGGCCAGATAGTAAATATTTTTAGGCTTTTGGACCATATATTCTCTGCTGCAGCTATTCAGTTCTGCCTTTGCAGGGGGAAAACAGCTACAAACATATGTAAACAAACGTTTCAGCAGAACCATATTCATGAACACTGAAATTTAAATGTCATGGGTCATGAAATATTTTGATTTTTTATTTTAACTGTTAAAAAATATAAAATCCATTCTTAGCTCATGGGCCATACCAAAACACACACAACACAAACAAGCAAACAAAAAAACAGTAGCAGGCTAGATTTACCCTTGAGCCATAGTTTGCTGACCCATGATCTAGCCCAGTGGTCCCCAATTCTGGCTGTTTTTCAAAATTACCTGGAGACCTTTTAAAAATGCTGATTTGCAGTCCCCAACCTCCCCCCCCCCCCCCCGAAGATTTGATTCTGTAGGACGGGGAATCTATTTTTTACAAAAGCTCTTGTGATGCACACACAATCAGAGTTAGGGAATCACTGAACTGATCTCACTCAACCTCATTTTATAGTTGAGACAGCTTTAGAAAGATGAGGTGAACTTGGGGATGAGGTGGGGGACACACAATACAATATACAGATGATGTGTTGTAGAATTGTACACCTCAAACCTATATAATTTTATTAACCAGTGTCACTCCAGTAAATTAAATAATTTTTAAAAAAAGATGAAGTGACTTGCCAATAGTTATATAGCAAATAAATGATATAACCAAAATTTGAACCTAGATCTTCCACTCTAAGATCAGTAAGTCTTTGATCATACTCTTCTACCCTACTCTCTCCCTCCAAACAAACAAATGAACAATAAATATAGAACAGTCACAAAATTGTGGTTCCATTCTTTCTTTACCTATTGCCAATTTCCCTCCTGAGAGCCTGCCGGGTACTCTAAGCTCGGCTGTCCTTCTGCTTGCTGGCTGGGTTTTCTGGAACTGACTGCTGATTTGACATTTAGCCCAATTTCCCTCCAGTCTGCTGGCATTAAGTAGGAGAGATAATGAAATAATAGCCAGTAAATTGCTTTAATGTAAGACTTTGTTGAGGCAGCACTAAGCTGCAGTGTGAGGGTGAGAGCCGTGGTTTCAAGGGGTGCATTAGTTGGAAGAGGTGGTTTTAAGAGGCACATTTTACACTTGAATTCACATGGCTCAGATCCAGCTGTCTAAGTAGGACATCTCTACATGAAACTTGTGCTTAATTAGAGCTAATTGAGCTGTCATCCTGCCCAGAACAATTCAGGGGTGGAGAAACTAAAGGTGAGGAGTAATTACCATTCCTGCTTTACTTCAGCCTCGGTGTGACTCTTTATGTCTTAGAAAGAGGAATACTGAAAGTCCTAAGGAATAATTTTTATCTCTACTAAATGATTATTGCATTACTGAATAATTGATAGGGTTCCCACATTTTGTGTGCCAGGTTGTTCCCTCCCTAAACCCCTCCATGCCCCCCCCCATGCCCCCCCCCCCCACTTTAAAAAAATAGTTTTTATTCATTTCAGAGAGAGGAAGAGAGAGATAGAAACATCATTGATGAGAAAGAATAATCCATTGGCTGCCTCCTGCACGCCCCCTATTGGGCATTGAGCCCGAAACCCAGGCATGTGCCCTGACTGGGAATTGAGCTGGTGACCTCTTGGTTTCTGGGTCGACACTCAACCACTGAGCCACACAGGCCGGGCTTTTATTATCATCTTAGATCTCATCTCTCACAAAGACTTTTTTTGGCTGAGGGATAGAGACAGGGAAATGCAGTGCTCCTGGCACCTTCATAGCCCTCAGGCCTTGTCTTAGGTTTTGGAACATAAATGGGGAGTTGGCAAGTTGGTATGTTATTTGTTTATCTTTTGTTCTTGGACTATAAGTTCCTTGGCATTTGAGACCCTGTCTTCTGGTTTGCTCTTGACTCTGCCTGGCATAGGAGCTTGGGGATGAAGGTGAACAGCATAACCTCTGTGCTCACTCTCCTCTACCCTGTGATCTCAGTGCTTTAGGGAGATGATAAATGGGCTTTGATTGCCTGTTCTGAAAGTCCCAGACATTTACTAATAGGTACCATTGAAATTTGGTCTCATCTAAGAGAACAGAACCTCCTGTTAAAAACAAGTTTTTTTAAAAATATGTGTATGTATGTGTGTGTGTTTTTAAATACTTGATATATAAAAGAAATATTCTGGACAGATTAATTAGAGAATGATATTAATACTCCCCAAAACACTTTAAAAATGCACATTAGAATTCCTTTTAATACTGAATACTCTTACTATCCTTAAAGTGATTCAGTTTTTAGAAATTTAGTTTACACACAATTATTTAGAAGCAAAAGCAACTGTTTAGGAGTGGAAATTGGGTGTATTTCAGAATCTTCTCCTCTGTGTCATATTTTTACCTCTGAGCAGCTTCTTTCTCCTTCCTTGCTCCACAGTTCATAAAGCACTAGAGTGATAATTACCAGGGCTTGCATAAAACATTTATTCTTCAAAATGCTTTAAATTTATATTATCTATTTTTGTCCTTTCAGCTTGGAATTAGGTAATGCCAATGGTGGAAATTAAATTTTACAGTTGAGAAACAACGTAAACCATTTTACTCATAATCCCATAGTTAATGGCAGGACAGACATAATTGTGAGTGTCTAGAGCAGGGGTGGGCAAACTTTTTGACTGGAGGGCCACAATGGGTTCTTAAACTGGACCGGAGGGCCGGAACAAAAGCATGGATGGAGTGTTTGTGTGAACTAATACCAATTCAAAGTAAACATCATTACATAAAAGGGTACGGTCTTCTTTTTTTTTAGTTTTATTCATTTCAAACGGTCCAGATCCGGCCCGTGGGCCGTAGTTTGCCCACGGCTGGTCTAGAGACTTAACCATCCAGCTACTGCCATTAGTGTCTCTCTGGATCATTGCTTTTAGGTGGTACAAAAGGCTCAGGAGTCCATACATAGTGACTTGGTTTTGAACTTAAAATAAAGAGTTAGGAGCCCTTTAATAATTATAACACTGTTCCTCGGGGCTGTAACCTAAGAAGCATTTTTAGTTTCTGGTGAATAGTATGTAAATGTACAAGAAAGATCTGGAGGCAAATAGTCTCATCATTTGAGGAGTAATATTTTTTTCTCTACCTGAGTGAGACCATCTGAGTGTATTATTAAAAAACAAAAAGTTGCCAAGACCGGTTTGGCTCAGTGGATAGAGCGTCGGCCTGCGAACTGAGGGGTCCCAGGTTCGGTTCCGGTCAAGGGCATGTACCAGGGTTGCGGGCACATCCCCAGTGGGAGATGTGCAGGAGGCGGCTGATCGATGTTTCTCTCTCATCGATGTTTCTAACTCTCTATCTCTCTCCCTTCCTCTCTGTAAAAAATCAATAAAAATATATTAAAAAAAAAAAAAAAAAGTTATGCCCTGGCTGGTGTGGCTCAGTTGGTTTGAGCATCATCCCGTACACCAAAAAGTGGCAAAACAGGGTCCCAAATGCACATACCTAGGTTGCGGGTCCAGGTTATGCACAAGAGGCAGCCAGTTGATGTTTCTCTCTCACATTGATGATGTCCCCCCCTCCCCATTCCTCTCTAAAAACAAACAACAACAAAAACAATCCACAAAAAGTTACAAAAATGAAAGCCAGTCTATGATGTGTTGGAGAGGGAAGAAAGCTCAAATAAGACAAGACTTTCCTTATTGTGGACTTGGTATCAGTTAGGTTTTTCAAAACAGAAGACTTTATATTATATACAGTGTTGATTAGGCCCATATTGTCAATGTCTAACAAATCTACTTTCTCAATATAACATGCCTTATTTCCTCTTTCTAGAATGCATCTAAATTTTTAACTCCTTTCCTACTTGAAGTGTTGTTGGTGATTTAAAACAAAACAGTTGACCCTTGAGCAATGTGGGGGTCAAGGGCCCTGATGACCTACACTGTCCAAAATCCATGTGTAACTTTTGACTCATTTAACTACTAATAGCCTGCTTGACTCATTTAATTACTAACTACCTGAGGCCTTACCGATAACATAAGCAGTTGATTAATACCTTATTTTGTATGTTATATGTAATAATGTTATATTCCTATAATAAAGTAATCCAGGAAAGAAGTTACTAAGAAAAACAAAGATGTTGTTCAAAAATCAACTATATGTTTAGGGTGACAGATACTTTCAGACTAAAAATAAAGCAGTGGTTCTCATTAACTAAGGTCAGAGAGAATGTATTTTTGCCTCTAGTTTGAAAAGTTCCTGAAGATTCCCTTTATGCTCACAAAATGCATTGAAATTCACTTTCTACTACATATAGTAAAATACAATAATGGCCAGTGCAAATTCAGGTAATTAAGTGGGCTTCATCTGTTATCCTAAGGCAGTGGCTCTCAACCTTCCTAATGCCGAGACCCTTTAATACAGTTCCTCATGTTGTGGTGACCCCCAACCATAAAATTATTTTTGTTGCTACTTCATAACTGTAATTTTTCTACTGTTATGAATCGTAATGTAAATATCTAATATGCAAAATGTATTTTCATTGTTACAAATTAAACATAATTAAAGCTATAGTGATTAATCACAAAAAAATATAATTATATATGTGTTTTCCAATGGTCTTAGGCAACCTCCGTGAAAGGGTCGTTCGACCCCCAGAAGGGTTGCGACCCACAGGTTGAGAACCGCTGCCCTAAGGGAAGGATCTTGGGGAAGTATAGATAGAACCACGATATTCAGAAACAGACAATGAGTGCTCTCATTTTACTCCAGGAGGCATTGTAGATCACATAGTATGAGTTTCCTATCTAATAAGTAAGGAAAACTTAAAAGTAAAACTGAGCTGCTTTTTTTTTTTTTTTAATATATTTTTTACATAGAGGAAGGGAGAAGGATAGAGAGTTAGAAACATCGATCAGCTGCCTCCTGCACACTCCTTACTGGGGATGTGCCCTCAACCAAGGTACATGCCCTTGACCGAAATTGAACCTGGGACCCTTCAGTCCGCAGGCTGACGCTCTGTCCACTGAGCCAAACCAGTTAGGGCCTGAGCTGCTTTTTAATTGCTCTTATTTTTTCATCAGCCTTTCATGAGTAAAGCTCACCAGTTCTCTTCCTGAGATAGATGCAGTATAAGGGAAGGAGAACTTTTTGGAATCAGAGGACTTAGGTTCAAGTTCTAATTCTTCCATTTACTGGTTTAAGTTGTTTAAATTTCTGAGCTGCCTTGTAGCTTAGGGGATGGTAATTGCCTTGAATGAGATGGGTTAATATTGTTTTGTTTCTATCAAAGTATCCTGTATGTATAAATATAACCGGTTGTAAAGGATTTCTCCTGGTAATGGATGAGTTAACCAGTTTATGATTGACAGCTGTGGGGAAAGGGATAAAATAGGAATAGAGAATAGATATTTTACCTTATCTTGAAATAATTTCATACCTGTAGAAAAGTTTTAAGAATGATACAAAGAACTTCCATATAGCCTTTACCCAGATTCTCTAGTTGTTAACATTTTACTACTTGTTTTATCACTCATTGGGATAGAATGTTCAGCTAACAATTGAGTGTTTACAACAAGTCAAGCATGCTTTTACTTGCCTTATCTCAAGCTACCAACCCATTAGTATATGGGTACTGTTATCACCATGTATAGAAAGAAAAATTTACAGGGGGGTCAGCCAGTTGTCTGAGATCCCCTAGCAGGTAAATGGCAGAGATTTGACAGGAATATCCATGTTTTTCACCACTTTTCTCTACTAGTAGATCTAGAGACTTACATGTCGATGTGACAAAGACACATCGATTGGTTGCCTCCTGCACACGGCCCAGCCAGGGCTAGGAATCAAGTCTGCAGCCAAGGTATGGCCTTTGACTGGAATTGAACCTGGGGCCCTTCAGTCCTCAGGCCGATGCTCTATCCACTGAGCCAAACCAGCTAGGGCATCTAGAGCTTTTTAACTAGAAATCAATGTTTGATATAGTATTGCTGACTAAATGTAATTCATTTAAACAAAGATAAAGATTGAAGTTTGTATGCAGAATTTGCTGTTGAAGTCATTGGTGGGGTGAGAATGCACTCCTTTTCCCACACCTAGCTTCTGTATGAAATAGATAGAATGGCCATAACTTGATTGGCGTTCTGTTTTGCAAGGGAGTAAATCAAAAGAGTTTTTTTTTCTTGGGCAAAGTATCCAGAGGTGCTGGACTGTTCCTTGCCCTAATCACCCCCTGAGATCAAGATTCTTGACTCCTTTGAGCATATTGCTTCTAGGAGACCAGGGAAGATGACAACAAGATTTGATCTTTTATTATCTCTGCTTTCTTTGGAGTTAAATTTCCACCCTTGTTTTGCTCAGAGGAATCTCTCCCCTCAGTTTTAATAGCAGTAGGTTTTCTAGAACATGGAATTGAGATTGTAAATTTTTACTTCATGGGCCAGATGTGGCTGGCATGTTCGTGTTTTGGGCTTGCCTAGTGTTTACTTTTTTTCTTTTTTCAATTGGAAGCCAACATTTAAAAGCTAAAGGATTTCACATAAAAACCCAGCTTTCAGCTCTTCTTTAAAAGACCGAAAAAAAAAAAAAAAAAGGAAAGAAATGATAATCCTGGGTCCATAAAGAGTAGACCAGCCATGGATTACTACTGTCCCCACCAGCCTATTTCAAACCTGGCCTCCTGTAAACACTTGAATTTTCAGCTGCAGACCTTGAAATTGAACTTTAGTCTTAAAAGATGGAGAAGTATAATTTGATGAGCTAGTTAGTGGTGGGTTACTTTATCCTTGTTTACCAAAGAAGAGTCCTGTTTTCTTGGTTAGAAAGAAAAATAACTCATGAATAAGATTAGGGACTTATCCAAAATCACTATTATCCCTGTCCATGTCAGTGTTTCATTTCCATCATTATGGTGTAAGAGTGGCTCACAGATTTCAGAGAGCTGCAGGCATCTTTCCACTCAGCTTAGTTGGGATTCAACTCTTCATTCCCTGCACACAGGCACTGCTGCCAGCAGAGGGTGCTATCCACTCACTGAGGCTGCTGTCATGTTGGCTCAGTTGAGCAGCAGCTGTTGGGCATGTGCCCTGGGTCTGTGTGAGAGTTTGGGCATGTCTATTTGGTTCACATCCCTAGTGCCCACCCCTTAGACCCTGGCCAGGTTATTGTGTCACTAGGGACTCTGTTCAGTAACAGGAAACTGGGGAAAGTTTAATTGTTTTCTCCTCTCTTTTTCCCATGCAGCTGAACAAAAGGTTCATCCTCAGTTTTCTCCATGCCCATGGGAAGCTGTTTACCCGGATTGGGTAAGTGTGCAGGATGTTTATTTTATTTTCCTACATTACAAGTCATTTTGGAATTTAATATTGTTAGCAACTAGACTGTGTTTGTAACTGAGGGCACAGGGTGTGAATTCTTAGAGGCCTCCACCTTCTCTTCCCTTCACTCACTCCTACTTTGCTCATGAAGTTTGGGAAATATGATTCTCCATCCCTATGTCATCCCTCTTTCTCTACCTTTACTAAAGCCCCCTTTAAACACAGTCTTTTCTCAACCCCCCACTCTTAATCCCTCTGGATTTCTCTTTCCTCTGCCTTCCATCTCAGCCCCCTAGAAGCTCCTTAAAGAAGTCATGCTCATTTCCTGGGTGCAACTGCCAAGGGTCCTCCTTGGGAATAATACTGTCCACTCATTTTCCCTTAAAGAGAAGAGTAGCATTTTTTTTCCCCTCCAACATTTTCTCTTCCTCCTGAATCATACCCCTTCCTTCTATGCTCAGCTTTCTGTACCATATTGCTGATCTCAGTAAATGCTAAAACTTTTCTAGGTTTCACCATCTCCCATGGATTTACATATAAATCTCAGGGAAGGTGCTGTGTGTGCAAAACCCTGTTACTTCACCCATTAAATCCCTGGACAGAGATCAAGTTTTGAGTGTTCCTTTGGTGGATCAGAGTTGTTTTCCACTGTATAAAACTAGCGATCCTAAAGCCTGACTAATGCCTGCACACCAGAGCACGTGTGCGCTGGGTGCCTCTTCCGCCTCGGAGAGGACTAGGTGGCGGTGCTCTTAGAGAGCTCTTCTGCATTTTAATGTTTTCTGACTTGGAGGTTTTATTGTAAGCTACCCTTTGAGGTGCTTTGTTTCGGGATTATAGATCTCACTGTTGTCAGTGTTTTCCTTTCACTTTCTGTCATAACCTTGTAAGTTTATCTCTAATGCTCTAGAAGGTTTTCTTAGTGGGAGAGGCTGAAAGGCTTTGTCCTGCTTTGAAGAAATATTGTTCTATGGATGTTGAACTAGAAAGTATGCTTATTACATATTCATTTATTATCAAACATAGATAAGAGTAACAGTGATGATTATCACAAAGGTAGTCTTTAAATGACTTGGGAAACGAGTACTGCCAATAGATGTATCCCTATTAATAGAAATAAGTGTGAGGAGATTCACTTAGGAAAAGTAAACTAGGTGCATCATTAGCTCCCCTCTCACTACCTCTCCTACCCCCATATAAGTTCTACTTTGGCAGGAGTTTTTGCCTAACAGTGTTGTATCTTAGTGCCTATCACGTACTAGATGCTCAGTAAATATTTGTTGTATGAATGAGTGAATCATTACAGAAATGGATAGACTGTGAAAGATTGGAGAGAAGGATCTAGTTCGTATTCTAGTAGGTAGGTTATAGTAGACCCAGGTCAGTTATTAATGAGGAATGTAAAGCTGCAGTTTCAAGTGGGCAAGATGATATCAGTATCATTTTATAGCAGGAAGTACTATTGTGTTGCACTTAAAATAGCTACTTTGGTTCTTTATCACTTTATCATCTTTTTTGGTTCTCATTTTTTAAATCTTTCTTTCCCTTACTACCTTTTCACTCAGTTTTCCTCTCCTTTTCTCATGTTTGTTCTTTAAATTTTCATGTACCATGTTGCTTTAAGTCAGGGTTTCTCAATCTCTATACTGTTGATATTTTGAGCATTATAATTCTTTGTTGTAGGGAGCTGTCCTGTGCATCGTATGATGTTTAACAGCATCCCAGGCTTCTTCTACCTACTACATGCCAGTAGCATTTTGCCCCCCCTCCGCCCCAATTGTGATAATTAAAAATGTCTCCAGACATTGCCAAATGTTCTCTGGGGGCAAAACTGCTCCTGATTGAGAACCACTGCTCTAGGTATTTGTTAGTTTTTTTAGAGACTTTTGGGACTAAAGAAGTTATAAATCTTGGTCTGGAATGTAGGAATATTTAGGATATATTTTTGTCAAATTAGGCATTAATATTTTTCCCCTTCTTAAAATTCTCACATTTATTTTTATATATTTTTGGAGGAGGCTTGAGAAAGAATCACAGTAATGATTAAAAAACTAGGAAATGATTTATAGAAGAAAAATTAATCTTGAAAAAGTTAAGGTAAAAAAAGGTTTATTTAAAGACAGCTGTTTGTTCCCCTAACTGTGTTTAACTATAAAAGAGTTATAACCAGGTAGTTTTGATTTCTGTGGGAAGACAGCAAGAGAAAGTAGGCTTATGTTGCAGCTGGAGAGATTTGGGTTAGGTGTAAGAAAATTTCACAGAGAAGATGTTCAGGAATTTTCTTTTCTGAAATCCTTTAAAGATTATCTCATTTGTCAGAGATGGTTTGCTGTGGTCCAGTTTATTTTTCAGTATCTCTTCCATCCCTGCATATAACATATTCTCTTGGCAAAAGATAAGGCCAGTCTAGTTGCACCTTCATAAAAAATGAGTTATAGTAGTGTTCACATGAGGAGAACGTATGTAAAGTCTAGGCGCTCCAGCCCCTTGATGACTATTCTTCCTATGCTCCCCTGGAGGTGAAAGAGAATTGAGTCCCATGTTTATTCTGGAAGGCAGAAACAGTAAAAACTTTGCTATTGGAAAAAAAAGTATAGAAGTCTGTAAGACTAGAAAAGCAATGAGCCCAAGCCACACACAACAACATGGACGGTTGCCTAATTACCAAGAAGATGTGAAATGTTGGAGGCGTTGAAAACGAATTAAGAGTGAGGAGTTTGTAATGGGGAGCAGCTGAAGACACATCCACTGTCTGGCCTGCCTTTTGAGAAAAGCCCCAATGTTGCTCTCCAATGTTCATTTTCTCTGTGTCCAGCATTGCAAATTGCATCAGCATATACTTGAATGCCTACTGTGTGCAACCCAAGCCTCCTTATTCTCAACATCCAGTGAAAAAGAGGCGTGGAGTGTTAGATGGAATCAAGTGCCAAAGAACTTATTTTTCACCACTGACTAGTTACAAGACCTTGAGAGTGAACAAGTCAGAGCCTCTGTGGGCTTCGATTTCCTTATCAGTTGTTTAAGTAGAAGCTGCCCAAGGTCCACTCCAGTCCTTATGTTCTGTAGCACTGTGATTTTTTCTCTCTCATGTCTCCCTTGTCACTCAGCTTAGTTTTATTTGTTTGCTACTGGGTTGCATTTGTCTTGTTCAATTTTTTAAAATTAAGAAGTTGAGAAGAGTTAGGAAGCCTGATTCTTTTCTGAAGACAATGTTGTCTAAGCTGTGTTCCTTAGCATCTAAGAGGTTGGGTCTTGCCCCGTTAGTCACTGTCTGAGTCACTCCATGTTGTCTGAAAAACTGGTTTCTTAAAACTGCCATTCAAATGAGATAAGGTGTCTCTAGAGACCACTCCAGAAAGCAGTCCCTTAAGTCAGTGAAATGCATAGCCTGAAAATGACTGTATCTTCTGCAGTTTTAAAGGATTGGGACAAAATCCTCTCAGGCACAGGAAGAGGAATCAGTCAGGGGTGTAGAATGCCCCCTAACAGACACTTGCTTTCCTGATGAGAGGCTGGCAGATCAGACCTGCCTTTGGACTCCACTGAGGGAAGTCAAGAAGCCAGCAGCCTATAGACCAGTGATGGCGAACCTATGACATGTGAACTCATTTTTTTGGTTGATTTTTCTTTGTTAAATGGCATTTAAATATATAAAATAAATATCAAAAATACAAGTCTTTGTTTTACTGTGGTTGCAAATATCAAAAAATTTCTATATGTGACATGGCACCAGAGTTAAATTAGGGTTTTTCAAAATGCTGACATGCTGAGCTCAAAGGTTCGCCATCACTGCTATAGACTTTTGATTTGTGATAAGTAGAATAATTTTGCTTCCTGTTATTGTGTTGGTTAAAGTTACCAGTTTAGTTTTCACTTGCTTGCCTCATCATGCTATTCGCACTGCTTCAAGATCTCTTGGAATTCAAAAACTGATGTATTTATTTTGGACTTTGAATTGTTAAAAATATAATGTTTGTATTTTGATATACTTGTAAAATTATAATTGTTTTCTATAAAAGTCAGTAGTATGCATTGTAGGAGAAATCTTTTTATTGTACATAGTGCTTATTGTAAATCACATAAAATATTTAGAAAACCCAACAAAAAGAAGAAAGAAAAAATTAACCATATTCTCACTATCCAGAGATAATTATCCACTGTTGACATTGGATGTATATTTTTATGTTTTTTCTATATACGTCACACACACACTTATTTTTACAAATATGTGTCAAAAGGGTTCAGATTAAACTACTTTAAAACTTTCCATTTAATATATGTAAAACTTTACCAATATGATTAAAAAATCTAATATAACTTTTAAGAAATAGAATTAAATTTTACAGATGTGCCATCTTAACCAGTATCTGTAACTGGGCATTTTAGGCTACTTCCAATTTTTGCTGTTATAAATTACCATCTTTTTAAAAAATATATATTTTTATTGATTTCAGAGAGGAAGGAAGAGGGAGAGAGAGATAGAAACATCCAGGATGAGAGAGAATCATGGATCAGCTGCCTCCTGCAAGTCCCCCACTGGGGATCAAGCCACAACCCGGGCATGTGCCCTTGACCGGAATCAAACCTGGGACCCTTCAGTTCGCAGGCCGATGCTCTATCCACTGAGCCAAACTGGCTAGAGCAAATTACCATCTTTTTATGCTTTCTCTTCTCCTGCTCCTCCTCCTCTGTTGCTACTGCTATTGCTGCATCTTGGCTAACAATTATTTAGTAATATGTAAAATCTCCTTCTAAAAACATAACATTATAGCTAAGGCCAAAATTTCTTTCAGCTCTCCCCAAGCCCCTGTGCTCTCCAAAGAGATAACACTAGACATCAGGTTATATGATCTTTCAGACCTTTTTACTGCATTTACATATTTACATATATATCCATCAAAGCCATAATTCTATTTTGTGGGTTGTTTCTAAACATAAGTTGTATTCTGTTATTATCTCAGTTTTAGTATGATTTTTGTTCTTTAATATGGGGGTGGAGCAAAGAGGAAGACATAAAACTACTTATGGTAATTTGAAGCCAAAATCAGATAACATTTTAGCTACAAAATTGGGAACCAGAAGCCCCATTATTGAGCTCTGAGGAAGAGTCTTTTATCTGCGTGTCCCTCAGTTACTTCCTGACAAAGTGATTTTGTCTGAGTAGATCCATCTTCCCTCATATCTCAGAACTGAAGTTATTCTAACTTCATTTGATTTTTTTTCTTTCGTTGATGTCGAATGAGTTGAAAGGCGAAGGGAAGATTGAAAAAACAAACAAATAAAAAAGAAGATGTGGACATTTGGCCTGGTGCTCCTTTCAGACCCCAGTCTGACCTAGGGAGCGTTAATGGTTCTGTTTCAATTCCCATCCCAGGGAAGAGGTTTCCTCAGACACAGCTTCGAAGCAAGACTGTCCCACGTGACACTCTGTCATGTCGTTCTGTGTTGGCTCTCTACCGCCTTTCAACACGGAGACACATGGCTCTGAAACTTGCCCAGTGTGGCTGCTTTTCAAGCAGAGTGAACTCTGCTATTCTCGTAATGAGAAGTGCTAGCCCCCCTCCCCACCTCCAACCAGAAAGAGTGCTGCACAGTGTCAGGATTTAAAATGAAACCTTTGTTATAGCCCATGGGGAAAATGGATCCAATCCAGCTCCAAACATATCATTCTGCCATTCCAAACCTACCAAGAGTTTTAATGGTTCTGAAACATTTTAGAGGAGGAAAAAGAGGGGTTTTTTGGTGGGTTTTGTGTGTGCGTGTGTGTTTTATATTTTTTTTGTGGGGGATGGGGCACTTGAAATGGCATATGGGGAGGTGGGAGCAAATGCATGGTATGTTTTATGCCAGTGAAAATGAAGACAGCTCAGCAGAGAAGGGAACTGGAATATAAACTGTAATTGACCCATAGTTGTGGCATGATTTCTGGGTATCAGAAGGTCAGTAATAAGAGTTGCCATCAAGGGCAATGAATAAAGATTGTCAAAATGCCAGAAATCTCTGGAGTTTGCTTAACCTGGGGAGGGTCCTACTCAGTGGGGAAGGGATCATGGTTTGGGTTACACTAGAAGCACCTTTCTCTAGGACTTGAAATTGTTTTGTCTTTTTTGAGAAGAATTTCCTTTCCTGTGGCTTTTCAGAAGCTGTTTATTAATCCAGCCTGAAGCTCTCCTCACCCCATCACCCAGTGCACTACAAACATTTTTTGGGGGGGTCGGGGGGGGGGGGATTGAGGATGGATAAAAGATACTTTGTTGACCACGAATTGTTCAGCATCGCCCTAAGGCTCAATGCGCCTGGCTTCTTTCTCTAGCACCAAGTTTGAATTTGCTTTTCCTTTCTGACAACTTCAGCTGTGGTTTGTTCCTATTGCCAGAGGAGCTCCAGGCATGCACCACTGTTTGGGATCCAGTGGCCACATTTGGCAGTCAGCGGTTTGAATGACCTCTCTTTAGGAGCCCTAGGTCACTGGCTAGATTTCTACCTCCCTACATTACAGGCTCTTCCTGTATTAGGAGTGGCAGTTGGCCAGGGCATTATATTTCCACTGGCCTGAAAACATGCAGACCTTGATGAGCAGAGTCTTGTGAGAGTGAGGAGGACAGCAACACAGGAAAGGCTGAAACAGATCATTGGGGCCCTCAGTCTGAGAATTCTTCCAGGGGAAGTATGGGACCCTCAGGTGGAACAGTTGGTGAGACAGTGCCTGAGAAGACGGCAGCAGAAACCAAAACTGTTTCTGGTTTCCTGAAGTAAAGCCTTGAGTAAAGAATCTTTAGATTTGTGAACCAGAGAGTTTGGGGAATATGTAGGTCTTAAAGCTTAAAGGAAATTTGTTTGCTATTTAGAAAAACCAATTGTTTCAGAGAGAAACTTTGATTTCATTTCAGCCTGAATCCAGTTATTGCCAAGGGTTAGGAAATAACATACCAAAGCATAATAACTCATAGCAATTTATCCAAAATTGAGCTGATTTATTTCCAAACCTCGAACACTTCTTTCTCTTAAATTTGTCCACAATCTTAGGATTGTAGGAAGGTTTGTGAAAGTAGCAAGGAGACACTCTATGCGTTAGTTGTCTGCTTTTAGAGAGAAAGAGAGACAGAGAGAGAGAGAGAGAGAGAGAGAGAGAGAGAGAGAGAGAGAGTGTGTGTGTGTGTGTGTGTGTGTGTGTGTGTGTGTACCAGTGCACTTGGGGATGTCCCTCACTGATGGGCTGGTGTATTTGTAGGATGGAGACATTCCCTGCAGTGGCTGAGAAGGTGCTCAAGGAGTTCCAGGTATTGCTGCAGCATAGTCCCTCTCCTGTTGGAAGTACTCGCATGCTGCAGCTTATGACCATCAACATGTTTGCTGTACACAACTCCCAGTTGAAAGGTAAGGCATGTTCACTTTCTTTATCTAGACAGATAAAGATTAATATAGCTTTTTTTCCTATGGTACCATACCACTAATTACCCCCATCTCTCTCTCTCTCTCTCTCTCTCTCTCTCTCTCTCTCTCTCTCTCTCTCTCTCTCACACACACACACACACACACACACACACACACACACCCTTCCCCACCATTGCCTCTCACATCCTTAATTTGCTCTCTGAAATCTGTATGACTCTCTAGTGCTTGGGTGGGATGGAAGGAGGGAATCATGGGTATAGAGCTTAATTTGCAAACCCAGAGATGCTGTTGCACATCTGGCCATGCTAAAGGCAGCAGCAAGGCCTCTTGGAGTCTGCAGATCCAGAGCCTCTCCCAGGGGAGAGGCATTGCTGAAATGTTTCATCGCAGAGACCATACGCTTGGCAGGGACTGGGAATAGCTGTTTCTGGACTCATGTACCCTGTTTGTTCAATATGGAAAAGTCTAGTTCCCTGTGGGATATCCCTTGTGGGAGCCTGCCAGGGAGTAAGAACAGAGAATTGATGAGCTTTGGTGACTCAAATTGGAAGCACAAAAATCACCAGGCCCAGAGTTTGGCTAACATACTGGTGTGTATTCTGAAATGCTTTTTGGAACACTGAGGTTTTTTGAGGCAGGGGATGGGGTGGGAGGGGGCAGAGAGATGCTCATTGGCAGGATTTTTAAATGTTCTGATGACCAGGTCACAACCAAAGGATGTTACCAGGATCCCGTCCTTTCCCTTCCCCTTTCCTGTTTCCCCTTCCTTCTTCTCCTTTTCCTCTTCCTCCTACCCCTTTCCCCTTCCCTTCCCTTCCCATCTAGGTAAGAATATGTGGTTTAACTTGATGGAAATATGTAATATAGGAATAACATTATTTTGTGTTTGTTTGTAAGGGAGATTTGTTCCATGATGCTAAAAAAATTGTAATTTAAAGCATTGACAGAGAGTGAAGTTTGGTTTCCTGGCTGAAAGGTTATTATCTGAAATGCCAAGAAATAGGAATTGCCCCATGGAGACTCCATTGTAAAACAGACCTGGTGTTTCTGGACAGGTTATTACTAGTTCTCTTATTGCACTTTTTCTTTTCTTTAAAAAAAATGTTTATTGATTGGGGAGGGGGAGAGAAAACATTGATTTGTTGTTACACTTATTTATATATTTGTTGGTTGCTTCTTGTGTGTGCCCTGACTGGGAATCGAACTCACAACCTTGGCATATTAGGATGATGCTATAACCAACTGAACTACCCGGCTAGGGTCTTATTGCACATTTTCTTGGTGCTTTCTCTTACTCTGAAATTGATTTATTTTCCTTCCCATTTATTTTTGAGGGTTCTACATTAGCTTGCTGATGAGTGGGTATGCCACAATTTCCCTTGAAACTTGGTTCTTCCTGGGACTCTGTAAAGCCCTCTGCTAGTCTGTCTGGGTTTTCAGTCATATCTGATCTTCTCCGCTCAAGTTGGCTGCTTACAGCATTTAGAATTCCCAGCAGAAGGCAAGATGCAGAGGCTGAGGTGCCATTTTGAACTTGGCTAATTATTCCTGAGAACAGCTCCGAGGAAGCATGCTGTCCTGGGGGACAGGGATGGTTTCCAGGAAGGAGGAAATAAAGTTTGTCAATTCTGTCCTGGTAAGGCTGTGAAGTCCAAAGGGGCAGGAGATTGATTCCTTCTTCATGACTCTGCTGGTTTAGCTACCAAGTGGGAAGCTCAGTGGACTCAGGAAATGAGGCCTCCTGAGGTGCCCTCCTATTCATTGTCCTGCCTTCCTCTAACCTCAACCCACAGAGTTCAATGAGCTGCTGTCACAGAGCTGCAGCCTCGGCCAAGATATTTTTCTACCATCAAGTGACCTGTAATCTTGGGAGGTGTGAATGTAAAGGACCTGCGGCTCTAGCCTGTGAAGTATCTGTTGTCAGCAGCCTCTGCTCCATGAAAAGGAACACCTTGGCTTTTTCGTAGGCCACCAGTGAGTCCTTTTCTTGTAGCTGTTGTTTAGTAAAGGTGAAAAGATACAGACCAAAGGAAGGTGAGATGGTGAGAACAGAGAAAGAAGGAAATAGGTGGTTTCCCCAGTTGAGGCCAGGGAACTATTTTAGTACTCTTCTCCATGGTTGTTGTATGAGGACCGGCTAGCCAGGAAGGACATGCCAAAGCCTGTGCCTGAGACCCTGCTACTCATTTCTGGCCTTGTCCTTTGCTCACCTCCATGAGGCAACTGGGGCCAAGAGGAGGATGATATGAGGTGGTCAGAAGTTCCTAGGGTGTTTCAGGGATAAACAGCCTGGGCCACAGGATATAACACTCAACTAGGACAGAGAGCTCTGTGGACATGCTGCCAAGTACCCGGTGTGCAGCTGAGGCGGCCGTCCAGACCCCACTGTGTGGGCTGCCATTGGGAGAGGGGTGAGCAGAGCACACAGCGGGGCTGGTTGGTGGGAAGATGCACTTTTCCATTTCCCAGCATATGAGTCATCTTCTCTGGGCCCCTGTGCTGTGCTTGCATGGACAGTGGCAAGAAGGGGGTGTTGTGGCTGAGCAGCAGCATCTGTGCCGGGGGTGGAGAAGGAAGGGGGTTGGGGAGAGGGTAAAGGTTTAAATCCTTCACTAATCAGCAGCAGTTTGAATCACATTTTTATGAGTAAGGAAGTGATAAATCAGCCCTGAGTGTTCAGCCCCAAAGTCCTGTCAGCCAGTGCCCTTCTAAAGTCTTCTCTCCAGGCCACTCTGCTTGCTGTCAGAGTCGCCAGCCACCCAGCTGTGGGACCCTGACTGTCTGAAACCAGGAAGCAAGGGCCTGACGCTGCTTGGCCCTCCCAGGTGCTTGGGGTCTGTGGTGATTTGGCAGTCAGTGCAAGTTACAGAACATCTGGGCCATCATTTTTCTTTCCATTCCTTCTTGGACATATCCTTCTGGGTGGGTGTTTGTATCAGTCAGTTCCTGGACTCTGTGGAGAAGGAACGTTCCAGCATGAAGCAGAGGTGATCAGTGGTCCCCAAGGCAGTCGAGGTCCTCTCAATCTGTGCCTGGGCTTTCCCTGTAGCTGTGGTCCTAAAGCATATGATTTGGAGAGCAGCAGGGATGTCCTTACTAAAACATATGTCCTTTATGATACCCCGAATTCATTTTATTTGTGTGTGTGTGTTAACCTTGTGGAACTGTCTTTTTTTCAAATTACCTATAATCCGGGGGTAGGAATGATATTATCACTTTAGTGTTATTACTTTTCAGATGTGTTTTCCTTGTCAAGAGAGACAGAGAACTGTTTAAAAGCTTTGGACACCTCACAAGACAAAATGGAGGAAAAAGCTTAGATGGTGGTGAGAGAAAGGCATCTTTCCCCTTTTCCTAGGTTGTAGTTTTCCCCAGAGCTCAGGGAGGCAGAGGTTGTGAGGTCATATTTGTCCCCCTGCCCTTAGGAGACAATAAGTTGAGTTATGCCTCATCATTTTACCAACTAAACTTTCCAGTCTCAGCAGTGATCTTAACACTCAGAGCTATTGGTGGGGGAGCTATTACCTCCTCCTCTAATGAATGGGCCCTATGCAAAAATCCCCACATTAGTGCGACTATGAAGAATCTAGAATCCTAGTACTCTATAGTGAAGTGGTTGGGGACAGATAAATTTGAGGGATGTTTGGGGTCCCTCAGCATAGTGCCTGGGATTTATTAGGCACTCAGTAATTGTTGAATGTATGGGTGAAGAAGGCAAGCCAGCTCTCATTGAATAGTATGTTTTTTACCTGGCCTGTGTCCAACATTATCTTGTGGTGGTGATAGGTGGTTCCCAGAGTGATGTCACAATTGGTAATCGCTCTATGGCATTCCCAAGCCTGAAGGGAGAAATCAGGCCTTCTCCACGTGCCTCAGCATTTAACACTTCAGTAGCCATCTGATTGGCTGACGTGATGCTGGAGGATGAACTGTTGATCTAAACCACAAGTATGCCAAGAATTTTAATTTTTTAAAAATTCTGTAATTTAAGGAAATAAAACTCTAGTTTTTGAAAAGGAATAATTAAAGCAACATTTGTGGTAGAGCATCACTAAAAGCCCATTGCATCCCCCATCTGTGCCCAATTTGCTCCAATCTGCCCTCCCCCCTTTTTTTCTTTTTCTTTGTTTTTCTCTTCCCCTCTTGCTCTCTCTCCCTTTTTAAAAAATATGTTTTATAATTCCTGGAATCAAAACCATCTCATGCACACACTGTTTTATTTTACTGCATTATTGGATTATACTTCCTATAAATCATTGGATGTTATTCATTGGCCACCACTGGAATAACTTCCCTTTTCTGTGCCCTGGCCCTCCGTTTTTCCTCCTCTACCAGTTCATAGAACAGGGCTGTATTTCAGCCTTGCAGAGAAGCCCTGGTGGCAGCAAGAGGGCACCCAAGAGACACTTCTTATGTGTGCCATTGGTGTTTCCTGCCTTTAGGGAACATTTAGGGGCTGGGATTGAGGCAGGGCTAGACTGGCATTCCTTTCATAATCGTTTATGCTTGCTTTTATGGTTGGTTAGTAATCCTGAATTGCAGGAGGTAAAGTGCCACATGTGCTCCTCCAGAGAGATAGAGAATCATAGCTGTCTATATGGGACCGATAGAGCTTAACTCAGATGTGTGGGGACCTCACACCTACATGGCATTGTTGTGTATGCAGGTTGACTCGAGTTGGGAAGTTCCATTCACAACCAAAATTTCTTTGTCTTAAGCATGCAGCCGCCTTAGAGATCTTCAGTAAAGCGATTTGCTCCTCTGTGGCAGTTCACTTCTGTCTGAGTCTCTTACCCAAGCAGAATGTATGAAGTGCCTAATCCTCTGCTTGTCAGAATAGTTGTACAGGAAATCCACCTTTCATAAGAGGTTAAGCTTGAGTTTAGCTGCATAAACTGGCCCTCTCATTCCTCCTCTGTATTTCTGGTGATAGAACCCTTGGGCTTTTTCTCCTCAAGGATCCATGGGTAGATTTCTACAGGTAATCAGCACTGCCTGACCTTCATTTTCAGAGTAAATTAACAGAGAGTCAGCTTGGCCAACACATTTTGTGAGAAATAGATTCAAAGGTCAGAAGAGGCTAGGCTTTAGAAAGCAGGCCAGGGGAAGATGCATCCTTCAGCTATACCCTCTGTCCCTTGGGGCAAGATATAACTATCAACAGGCTGCTTAGCATAGACTTCTTCCCTCAGAATTTTCTGGAAAAGAAGAAATAGTAAAGTTTGTCAGTGGCCTACCCAATTCTGGATTCCAGGGTCCATGTTGTTTTTAGAATGAATCTGTTACTTTAGTCTAGGGAGGAGAAGCAGTTATGAAAAGCTAAAGAAAGGAGAAAATTCATTTATACCAATAATTAAGCCTCTTATCATGTCAATTGAAGAAATGTCTGTTTTTGCCCCAAGGTAATAGTGTGGTTTGATGTACATGGCTGCTTCTGTGTACAGTGCAGAAATGCAGTATCCCATCATTGCCCAATAGTTAATGTGAGCTAGATACTTCATCTCTGTTGCCATTTTATAGCTTCTCAATTTGATTTTTTTTTTTTGCTCCAGGATGGACTTAATCTGAAAAAGAGACAGAATTGGGTGGAATGTTGGCAGCAGGATTCCCAGCTGCCTTTTCTGAGCTCTCTTTAAGCTTTTCCTGAGGAATAGAATTCTGAATAGAGGGCTCAGGTTTGATATGTTCATTGAATACACAGAGGGAGCTGGTGTATTCTAGGGATGGAGGTTGAGGGGAGTAAGTTGTACTTTGGACCCTAACCAACTAAATGTTGGTCTGGGGAAAATTGTAGTTTCCAGAGGTAGTGGCCAATAATGACAACAGAACAACACTGTGATTGTATCTAATGACATTTTTTAGTTGCTATATGTGAATTCTCATTTGATTTCTCCTATTAGCCCTCTGAGACAGGTGAGCAGATATTTTGTGTCTTATTTTATAGATGATGAGGAACATATCAGAAAGGTTAAGGAATGTAAGTTTGCACAGCTAGTAAATTACACTCAGGCCTCAAGTGTCCAGCCTTCTATATCATAAGACACAAAAACTTCTCTGGACTTAATTGAGACAGATCAGCAATGCAAGCATCCCAAATCCCATATCTGAGCAGCCATTGTTCTTTGATGAAGAAAGTGATCTTTGAATTTGATCTGAGACTAGAAGAGGGACTGAAGTACAGATGAGGAATGTGGCGAAATCAGAATTCTCCCAAGTTGTTTGAGGCTCAAGTGGGCCACAGGTAAGAAGCTAGCAGAAGGATACAATTCGGGCAAATCAAGGTTTTCTGGGTTCATATTTACTGTTATTATGGGCGAGGAGGAAACTCCCTCTCACAGTGGAAAATGTTTGTTCATGACCAGTTGGTAAAAGAATTGTTTGTATATTTGGATTTATATACTACTAGAGGCCAGGTGCACGAAATTCGCGCATGGGTAGGGTCCCTAGCCTGGCAGGCAATCAGAGCTGATTGGGGCCTTCCTTCCCTGGCTGCTGGCCGGGGCCTGCCTTCATTCTGCGTCGCCCCTTGGTGGTTAGCACATGTCATAGCGAGCAATTGAACTCCTGAGGGGACACTTTGCATATTAGCCTTTTATATACATAGATACCATTCAGTTTTTTAAATCAACTTCATTGAAGTAAAGCTTATATACAATAAAATGCACCCATTTTAAGGGTGCATTTCAATACATGTGACCAATTTATATACTTAAGTAACCATCATTATAATCAAGATACAGAATATTTTCATCATCCCAAAAAGTTCTCTTTGTGCCCATCACAGTTGATCTCCATCCCGTATCCCTGGCTCCAGGAAATCTTATTTGCTCTCTGTCACTATGCATTGGATGTGTCTTTTCTAGAGTTTTATATAAATGGAATCATAAGTGTGCGCTTGTTTGTGTCTGGCTTCTTTTGCTCAGCATAATGTTTCTGAGATTTGTTCATGTTGTTGTTACATGTTATCAATATTGCATTCTTTTATATTTATTGTGTAATATTCTGTTGTATGGATATGCCAAAGTTTTGTTTATCTAGTTACGTGTTGATGGAATATTTGGGTTGTTTCTAGTTTGGGGCTATTATGTATTTTAGTTGTAATTCCAGTTTGGTCCTGGGAGCATGTCCGGGCAGCATCCACTTACTCCATCTCCATTTTTAATCCCCTTTTTGGGCTATCCTATATAGTAAAAGGCCAATATGCATATTGACCTAATGGCAAAATGACCAGTCACTATGACATGCACTGACCACCAGGAGGCAGACTCTCAATGCAGGAGCTGCCCCCTGGTGGTCATTGTGCTCCTACAGGGGGAGCGCCACTCAGCAGAAGCTGGGCTCATGGCTGGTGAACACAGTGGCAGTGGTGGGAGCCTCTCCCACTTCCACGGCAATGCTAAGGATGTCTGTGGAGCGGGCCTAAGCCATCAGTCAGACCTCCCTTGAGGGCTCCCGGATTGTGAGAGGGAGCAGGCTGGGCTGAGGGATTCCCCCAAGTGCACAAATTTTGTGCACTGCACCTCTATATATAACTGAATATAACTGCCATGAATATAACTGCCATGAACTTTTGTATGAGTGTGTTGTGAACATATGTTTTCATCTCTCTTGGGTAAATACCTAGGAGTGGATTTCTTTGGTCATATGGTAAATGTTTAACTTTATAAGAAACTGCTAAACTATTTTTCAAAGTGTTTGAACCATTTTACATTCCTTCCAGCAGTGTCTGAGAATTCCACTTTCTTTGCATCCTTGCCAACATTTGGTATTGTCCGTCTTTTTTACTTTAGCTATTCTAGTGGATATGCAGTGCTATTTCTTTTTCTTTTTTTATATATATCTTTATTGATTTTGGAGAGGAAAGGAAAGGGAGAGAGAGATAGAAACATCAGTGATGAGAGAAAATCATTGACTGGCACACCCCCCACTGGGGATTGAGCCCGCAACTTGGGCATGTGCCCTTGGCTGGAATTGAACCTGGGACCCTTCAGTCTACAGGCCGATGCTCTATCCACTGAGCCAAACCAGCTGGGGCTGCAGTGCTATTTCATTTTGGTTTTGTGTTTTCTAGATGACTAAGGATGATGAGTGACTTTTCATATACTTAATTGCCATTGTATATATTATTTGGCAAGTATCTGTTCAAATCTTTTGACCATTTAAAAAATCAAGTTGTCTTTATTATGTTTTAAGAGTTATTTCTATAATTTGGATAAGCCCCTTATCAGATAAATGTTTTGCAAATATTTTTTCCCAGTATTTTCTCATTCTGTTTCTTTTTTTCTCTCCTTTCTTCCTTTTGGACTTTTTTCCATTCCCTCCCGCCCCCCCCCCCCCCCCACACACACACAGACACACACACACACTCTAGTTTCCTTTTTTTCTTTACGTGGTTACCTTAGGAATTAAAGTATGTATACTTGTCTTGCTAAAAGTAAAAAATGTTATTCAGCATTTTCACTCTCCTCCTAAATAATACAGGGACCATGGAAGGCTTAAATTCTATTCATTCTCTTTCCATTTATTGTCCTAATTTATATGCTGCTGTTGTCATGTATTTTATTTATTTTTATTATTTTTAAAATATATATTTTTGATTTCAGAGAGGAAGGGAGAGGGAGAGATAGAAACATCAATGATGAGAGAGAATCATTGATTGGCTGCCTCTTGCACGCCCCCTACTGGGGATCAAGCCCACAACCCCGGCATGTGCCCTTTGACTGGAATTGAACCTGGGACTTTTCAGTCTGCGGGCGGACACTCTATCCACTGAGCCAAACCGGCTAGTGCTGTTGTCATGTATTTTAATTATTCTTTTCCTCTTAAACTCTAAAGGACAAATTATTACTGTTTTTATTTTTGTTTTATTTGTTGTTATTATTTTGCCAGTAAATGTTTATTTAGACTTTACCATGTATTTACTCCGTTCTTTTAATTTCCTTTAGCATTTCAGACCCTCCACCTGATATCATTTTTTTCCTGCCTTAAGTATATTCTTTAGAGTTTATTTAGTGAAGCTCTTTTGATGACACAGTTTTTCAATTTTTATTTGTCTGAAAAGCTTTATTTTTCCTGTTCCTAAAGATCTTTTATAGGTATTCACTAGTAATAGAACTCTATTTTTTCTTTCTCTTTCTTTTTTTTAAATCCTCACCTGAGGATATTTTTTCCATTGATTTCTTTTTTTAGAGAGAGTGGAGGGTAGGGAGTAAAGAGGGAGGGAGGGAGGGGAAGAGAGAGAGAGAGAGAACGACGTGAGAGAGACACATCAATTGGTTGCCTCCTGTCCGTGCCCTGGCCAGAGCCAAGGATCAAACATGTAACCGAGGCACATGCCCTTGGCCAGGAATGGAACCCACAACTCTTTGGTCCACAGGTCGATGCTCTAACCACTGAGAAACTGGTCAGGGCTGGTAATAGATCTCTAGGTTATAGTTATTTTCCTTCAGGCCATTTAAGATCGTTTACTATCTCTGGGCTTTCACTGTTGTGATTATTTCTCTTTTAACAGTAATCCATTTTTTCTCTCTGGGTGCTTTCTAGGTCTTTTTAAAAACTCTTTGATGTTCTGCAGTTTTAATGATTTGCCTAGGTTTATATTTATTATTCTTTCTGCTAAGTATTTATTGTGAGTTGATTTCAGTAGTTTTGGAAGATACTTAGCATCTGCATCTTTTTTAAAAAAAGATACTGCATCTACCTGTGCTTTCTCTTCTCCTCTGTGACTGATTAGACCTACGTTAGATCTTTCTCAGTCTTTAATGTCTCTTAAAGTTCTCTCTCATTTTTCTGACTTTTCTTTTTGTGTGTGCTACATTCCAGATAACTTCCTTAACTCTGTCTTTCAGTTCAGTGAATCTTTCATTGACTATATCTAATCTGTTAAATATGTCCCACTGAGTTTGATATTTTAATTATAAATTTTTATTTCCAGATGTTTTGAGTTTTTTCTTCAAATCTACTTTCTTAGTAGTGTCTTGTTCCCTGAACATATTTGCAAGCTTGTCTCTTATGTCTTTAAAATATATTAAACATGGTTATTTTAGAGACTATGATGAATGGGTTCATTTAGGTGAGTTTCTGCTAATCTTGTTTCTGCTGGTTGGTCTCATGTACCTTCTAAAATTTTTCTTGTGTAATTTAAATTTTTTTCTTGTAATCTGCTTATTTTCTGTGGGATTCCATTAGTGAGACTTCTTGGAGACCCGGAGTGGAAATAGTGATAAGACTTAAGTTTGCTGTTGTCCACAGCCCAGTGTGAGTTTAAAATAACCTCTCTAAATTAAAATATCTGCTTGAGGGTTTTTATACCACCCAGGTAATATGAATTCACACTGCACACCCCTTTGAGGACTAGTGTATAGTCCATATTTTCAGTGCAATATTTTTTACTCTTCTAGTCAGACTCAGGGTTTGACACAGTGAATTTTCCAACTGTCTTCTCAGGTTCCTAAGGGTTATTTTTTATTCAGTCCTATACTTTGACTGTAGGTCTGTGGGATCCCAACTTTATGGCACAGATCTTGGGCATCCTGTCGTATTGGCTGTACCCATGAAACTTTGGAAACCAAGTTTATCAGGTCGCAAATGTTCTTAGGAGAAAGCCTGGCTATATCCCACACATATCTCTAGTTCCCCATTTTTATTCAATCCCTGACCAGAGGATTCCTTTCTAATTTACTAGCTCCTCAATGCTTTCTAAAAAGATTTTAAAAATACTTTTTCCATAGTAATTAGTTGTTGAATTGGGAGAATAATGCTAGGTACCTAGTCTGCCTAGAGGAAATGCTATGATTCCTTTTCCTTTTTTACCATCAGATTCTAGCCTTCTTTTAGTTCGGTCTCTGAGCAGTGTGGCTAGGGCACCTGTATCTAGGGGGCAAGAGCATGTAGGCTGCTCTTTCAGAGGGGGCAAGAGCATGTAGGCTGCTCTTTCAGAGAGTAGCTCCTTTTTCTACTCCTGGTTTTATGGCAGGTGGGGTTGGGTTCACCTTTTTAGATTTTTCTAAGAGGTGTTCAAGGTATATAGACTGCTTAGAGGACTAATTGGGTGGGGAAGAAAGGCAAGGAGAGTGGGGAGAGAGGCCTGCAGCCATTTCTTACTAAGAGCGTATGAGCTAGAGGTCTGGAATAGAGTGCTCTCTAGTTTCAGTCACATTACATTACATATCTGGTGAACCCTTTTGGCCCATAAAATCCTTTCCATTAGTCAGGGTGCTCTGTGCTTTTGTTCTTGACTACTGCTGTTCTTCGTGCTGTTTGGTTTGCTTGCATGTCTCAGTTTCCTTTTTAGAAGACAGATTGTAATATATTTAGGAATTTATTTATTGTAATTGGGGTTTTCTGACTTCTTTAGTCCCCTCTTTAGACATCGGATTTCCATCTTGAGGCTTATTTCAGAAAATGCCCATGTGATTCCTTGCCCCAAGTGCCAGCAGCAGATGCAGCAATTGACACGCTGCAGGGAATTTCCAACTGCTGGGCAGGTTTCTGAAATCCAGACACGTGCTGTTCACACTTTGGCTTCTGAAGCAAGGATCAGTGGTTGAAAGAGGGGAGGGGCTGGTAGGAGACTGGAGGGAGAAAGATCTTGTAATGCCTGCCTAGGGCTTAAGGTTTTGTCAGCTTTCTTCATCCCTTCTCCAGCTGGCGTTGGCAGGGTAGAGTAAATCACTGCAGAGTGAACTCACTGGAGGCTTCTTTGAGGCATACCTGTGACGTCATCCTGTTATCACTGCTGGTACTGCATAAACTCCTTTCACTTCTCCCCTGAGAGAGGGTGATGCTCAGAACTCATGTCAGGGCAATGAGAAGAGAGAAATGTTTGGTAATTATTATTTTGAGATGCCTGCTAAGGACACAATTGCAGGCCATTGACACATTCTTCAAGAGTCCATGTTGGAAGAGAAAACCCTCTTTGCAAACATGGCCTGAATACCTTTTGTAGATAAAACTACTTTTTAAACATGAAGAGAAAGACAATCCAGGAAAACTTGGAACTCCTTGGTAATCTCTCTGTTACTCCTGTCTCCCTACCCTCCTAACACACAGATACACAAACACACACATGCACATGCAGTGATTCTTTTAAAAGCGTCAGATCATGTCACTCTGTTCAGAATCCTCCACTAGCTTCCCATTTCCCTCAGAGTAAAAGCTATAGTCTTTACAAGTCCTTTTTACATGAAACTCCCCCTCCTCACCACCGCAACATTGTCTCTAACTTCATTCACTACTGATCTCTCCCTGGCTTACCTTACTGTGCTTCAGACACACTGGCCTTCCTACAGTTCCTCTGATAAGCCAAGGATTCTCCCACTTTTGGACCCTTGCATTAGCAGTTTTCTATACTTGGAATACTCTGGCTTCAGCTCTCTGTAGGATAAATACCTCCCTCCTATAAGTCTTTGCTTAAATGTTACCTCCATGAGTCCTACCCTGATGTTTCTATTAACAGGCTGCACTTCCAACCTGTACTTGTGATTTCCCCTATCCTGCTCTACTTTCTTTTTCATAACACTTATTTTCTAAATACTAGGTAACTTATTTTTTGTGCATATATACATTTTTAAATATATTTTTATTTCAGAGAGGAAGGGGGAGGGAGAGAGAGAGAGAAATACTAATAATGAGAGAGAATCATTGATTGGCTGCCTCCTGCAAGCCCCCTACTGGGGAACAAGCCCACAACCCAGGCATGTGTCCTTGACTGGAATCGAACCTTCGACCCTTTGGTCTGCAGGCCAACGCTCTACCCACTGAGCCAAACCAGCTAGGGCTTGTGCATATATTTTAACTTATTTTCCCCTACTACTGCTCTGCAAGAATGTAAGCTCCCTGAAGATAGGGATCCTTGACCTGTTTTATTTGCTGATGTATTGTGAGCATCCAGTACAGTGCCTAGTGTGCAGTAAGTTCTTAATATGTTTTGAATTGAGTTCAGATCAATAATTAAGTTTGTCAGCAGATCAGTCTGGGCAGCGAAGATTGAATCACAAGGCTAGGAGGTTTTTGTTATCTGGGTCATTGTTCATTTTACTGTCTTTTCTTGTGTTTTTTTTTTGTTAAGGTGATATTTCTAAAAATGTAATTTCCAAATGCATGTTTTGTATCCTGGCATTAAATTAAAATACATTAAATGTGCTTTGGTATTTAGCATTAATCTTGGAGTCAATGTCTTTGGGGCTCTGGAAAGCAAAATTTCTTTGAGAACAGCATACTAATTTTTTCTCGTCTCCTAAATCTTTCATCATTTATTCTCTGTCCTTTCTTCCTGCCCATAAATATTCTTTTATTTCTCCTTCTCTACTCATTTACCATATTTTTACTGTCACCATACTGAAGGAATGCTGTCCTGTATATGAAAGCTAAATAAAAAATTTAAAAAAAAGATTTAACATTTTGGGTTTTGTGGAAAGTACTAAAAAAATAAGAATAAAATCCTGGCCAGTGAGGCTCAGCAGTTGAGTGTCAACCTGTGAACCAGGAGATCACGGTTCGATTCCCAGTCGGTGCACATACGTGGGTTGTGGGCTCGATCCTCAGTTGGGTGTGTGTAGGAGGCAGGCTATCAGTGATTCTCTTTGATCATTGATGTTTCTCTCTTTCTCTCCCTCTCCCTTCCTCTCTGAAATCAATAAAACAAAACAAAATTTTTAAAGGAATAAAGGAGGAAACCAACTATAAACTAACTTCCCAGCAATGATATTCCTTCCTGTATGTATTTTTGAATATCAAGGTTTTTTTTAATATAGTTGAAAGGATACTGAAAATGTTTGATTCTACTTTTTTTCACTTAATATAAGTATTCCATTATAAATTTTTTTGTAAACTTGTTTAATGGCTGAATAATGTTCTCATATGAGTATTTTAACATTCATGTAATCATTACCCTGTTTTTGGACATTTCCCTCCCCCCTACTTTTCTAGTTTAAATAATGCTGTAATTATCTTTGTACCTAAAACCTTTGTCTGCACTTCATATTGTTTTATTATAATATATTTTTAGAAGTTCAGTTTTTGGATTAAAGGGTGTTTTAAAGTTTTTTTAAAAAACTGATTTTAGCCGAAACCGGTTTGGCTCAGTGGATAGAGCGTCGGCCTGTGGACTGAAAGGTCCCGGGTTCGATTGCGGTCAGGGGCATGTACCTGGGTTGCGGGCACATCCCCAGTAGGGGGTGTGCAGGAGGCAGCTGATCGATGTTTTTCTCTCTCATCGATGTTTCTAACTCCCTATCTCTCTCCCTTCCTCTCTGTAAAAAATCAATAAAATATATTTTTTAAAAAAACAAAACAAACAAACAAAAAAACACCTGATTTTAGAGAAAGAGGAAGGAGAGAGAGAAAAGCATCAATTTGTTGTTCCACTTATTTATGTGTTCATTAGTTGATTCTCGTATGTGTCCTGACTGGGGATCAAACCCACAACCTTGACGTATCGGGACAATGCTCTAACCAACTGAGCTACCCGGCCAGGGCAGGGTCTGAAGTCTTAATGCTTTGATATGTGGTGCTAGATTACTTTCTTAAGAAGTTGTGCCAGCTTACACTCCTACAGCAGTGTTTGAGAATGTCCAGTTACCACCTCTTAATAGCACTGAGTATTTTTAAAAAATATATATTTTATTGATTTTTTTAACAGAGAGGAAGGGAGAGGGATAGAGAGTTAGAAACACCGATGAGAGAGAAACATCAATCAGCTGCCTCCTGCACACCCCCCACTGGGGATGTGCTTACAGCAGAGGTACATGCCCTTGTCCGGAATCGAACCTGGGACCTTCACTCTGCAGGCTGACGCTCTATCCACTAAGCCAAACCGGTTAGGACTAGCACTGAGTATTTTTAATGTTTTATAGTCCTTGGTACAATGACTACATTCATATATTTGTTGAATAAATGATAGATGACAAACTATCTTTTTGTAATGGGTTTTATTTTTGAGAAGTTTTAGTTCATAGCAAAATTGAGTGGAAAGTACAGAGTTTCTTTGTATGTCCTACCCACAAACATGCATAACCTCCCCCACTATCAATATCCAGAAACAGACTGGTACATTTGTTAAAATTGATGAACCTTTATTGACATGTCATCATTACCTAAAGTTTAGTTTATGTTGATGTTTACTTTGGGTGTTGTATATTCTGTGTTTTTTGACAAATACATAATGGCATGTATCCACCATTATAGTATCAGATAGAATAGTTTTATTGCCCTAACAATCCTCTGTGCTCTGCCTATTCATCCCTTCCTTGCCCTAATCTCTGGCAGCCTCTAATCTTTTTATTGTCTCCCTAGTTTTGCCTTTTCCAGGATGTCACGTAATTAGAATCATATAGTATGTAGCCTTTACAGATTGGCTTGTTTCACTTAATAGTTTGCATTTAAGATTCCTACATGTCTTTTCATGGCTTGATAACTCATTTCTTTTTAGTGCTGAATAATATTTCATTATCTGAATATGTCACAGTTTATTTATTTATAAATTAACCTACTGAAGGACATCTTGGTTGCTTCTAAATTTTAGCAATTATGCATAAACCTACCATAAGCATGTGTGTGAAGGTTGTTGTGTGGACATTAGATTTTAACTCATTTGTAAATACCGAGGAGTGTAATTGCCAGATCATATAGTAAGGCTGTGTTTAGTTTTGTAAGGAACTGCTAGACCAGTGATGGCGAACCTATGACACGCGTGTCAGAGGTGACACGCGAACTCATATTTTTGGTTGATTTTTCTTTGTTAAATGGCATTTAAATATATAAAGTAAGTATCAAAAATATAAGTCTTTGTTTTACTATGGTTGCAAATATCAAAAAATTTCTATATGTGACACGGCACCAGAGTTAAGTTAGGGTTTTTCAAAATGCTGACACGCCGAGCTCAAAAGGGTCGCCATCACTGTGCTAGACTGTCTTCCAACCTATCTTGTTTTAAATTTCATTTCTTTGGTTATTGGTCAGAATGGACATTTTTTTCCTATGTTTATTAACCATTTATAATTCTGTGTAGTTTTGTACTCTGCTCATTTTTCTATCCAGCCTAATATCTTTTGTATCAATTTATTTGAGCTTTATAAGTAGCAAATACAGTAAGTCCTTTCTGTATTCATTAATAATTTTCTTAATTGTATTTTATTTTAATTATGTTCATGTTTTTTATGTAGAAAAGTTTTTAAATAGTTAAAAATGTCATTTTTCCCCCTTTGTGGTTTATTCCATTGCTCTTAAGCTTAAAAAGATCTTTCCACTGGAGAAATTTTTAACTGGCTCTGCAAATATATTTTCATTCCCATGAGCTGGAGGGAATTCCAGTAACATTGTTAGGTAAGAGATGTGAGGAACAGCTCCTACATGCTTAATTAATGCAACAACATATTGTGAGAGTAGATCTTTTGCATTATAAAAGTTCCCAAGCAACAGATTGGCCCATTTTTATACATTATACTTTGAATAAGGTAAGGTTGGAGTAATTATAGATTGCATTGTCAGGGTCAGACCGCTCATCTCATCTCACCTCGAGTGAAAACTTGCCCACTAGGAATAGTTCAGGTTGGAAGTTAACATGGGTACATAGGTGAGTGGTCCTGTTGTCTTGCTATTTCAGGGAGGAAGCAGCATGGCTGCCTTTGTGGCTACCCTACTTTTCACTGATGAATGAATCATCTGTGTGTAACAGAATGTTACTGAGGAAATACATCTTTATTTTGGAGTAAAAGCTCTTGGAGTAAACCATCTATTGAGCAAGGGAGTAAGGCTGTGCCAGTGGAAGGCCCACAAGCCACCAGTGCATGGGATCATACTCTACCAGAGACACTTAGATACAGGTATTTCCCATAATCTCTGATTTGGCTTTGTAAACATTGTGGAAAGTGTACTGAGGAGAGCATTCCTGCCGAGTGAGTCAGTGCACCTGACTGTCTTGGACTTGGGGATGTGCAGGAGGCCAGAGTATAATGAGATATCTTTGAAATTTCTTTGCTTTAAGGAACTCAGAGACCAGTATAGGATGGAACAGATGTATGCTGCCCAGAGTGGGGAATCAGGTCATGATGTTTCTATTTTCTAGGTCATTGACTTTGGGGATGGGGTCTGCTGCTGAAAATATGGTCTGTCTGTTCTCTGAAGGCCATACTTATGAACTTTGCAGTTGGTCACATTTTTGTAAAATAATACATATTATACATACATTCATAAAAGACTGACAGATAGTGATAAAAACAATCTTAATTCTCTAGGATTTTGGAATTATGGTGTTTTAAATTCTCTTGTTTTCTCTCTATTTTTGTGGCTTTCTATAATCACAATATTTTTGTAATAAACATTTTTAGAAATTATAATGACAAAAATATTTGAAGTTAGATAAAACTAGATTCTAATTCTGGTTCTGTTATTTGCTATATCATACAAATTACATAACCACTTCTAAATCTGTTTCTACATCTAGTACCTTGTCCATAAAAGACATTTAACAAATTAAACCTCACTACAGCATATTTGCCACTGATTGGGTATTGAACTGTGACTCTTGGTTTATAGGTCAACACTCAGCCACTGAGCCACACCGGCTGGGCACAAACTTTATTTCTTAAAAATTAATGTATTTCTTGCAGCTAAATAATTGTGCTTGGTAAAATGTTCAGTTGTTTTAAAATTTTTATTTTAAGACGGCCTTATGCAAGTTCCATGATGATAAAACCCTCAGAACCCCTTTGAGATTGTAATGCTACAACAGACGGCTTTGAGAAACCAGGATTAAAAACCTTAGACATACTTTCCACCCTTTTAGTTTTAGCCCCAAACTATGGGCCCTCTTTCTCCCTCTGAAGACAATAGGAAGCCAAATTTATAAAGAAACGAGAGGCCTGGTGCACAAAATTTGTGCACTTAGTGTGTGTGGGGGGGGTCCCTTAGTCTGGCCTGTACCCTTTGGCAGTCCGGAAGCTCTCGGGGGATGTCCGACTGCCGCAGAGGTGGGAGAGGCTCCCGCCACCACCACTGCGGTCATCAGCGGTGAGCCTGGTTTCTGGCTGAGCGGTGCTTCTGCTGTGGGAGCGCACTGACATCCAGGGGGCAGTTCCTGAGTTGAGCGTCTGCCCCCTGGTGGTCAGTGCGCATCATAGCAACTGGTCGTTCCACTGTTCGGTCAATTTGCATATTAGCCTTTTGTTATACAGGATTCCTATTAACTAATGCTATTTAGCCTATGAATGGTCCTTTCCAAGGGAGATTGGGACAGAGCTCATTGAGCCATTATGAAACGTGCTCAGTTTCACCCTTGCTTTGAGGCCCTTAAAGGCAAAGAAAGTGCTTTTGGTAAGTGTTGGAAAGACCTCCACATATGTGTGCTATTTCTTTAAAAGAAAGTCTAGCGGAAGTGATGCTGTAGGGAACATCTGCACTTGGGGCTGAGTAGAGAGAGCGAGATGCGCTGCAGCTGGTGTAAGGCCCTGGCAGGCTGAGGCGCTGCTGTCTATTGGGGTTTACTTCTGTCTACATTGAAACATGGCTTGGGAGGGGGTTGGTGGCCTGCTGCCAGCCTCAGTTAGCCTGCCTTTCTCTTTCCTCTTTCCTCCTCAACCCCCCCATCCCCCAGCTCCCCTCCCTCATGCTTTAAAGTCACATTTCCAGGCCAGACGTAGAATTAATCTCTGGGCACTTCACATTGCTGGCAGCTGAAAGCAGGATGTGGGATCTTTTTTTTTTTTTTTTCTTTCTCTCTGCGTCTTGGCTGACTTTTTTACCTCTCGAAGAATTTGGAAGGCCGTGAGATCCCCCCCTCCCTTCCAAGTACTGTGGAGTTTTTCAGCACGCTGATCACCCTGCTGCGGCTTCACCCTAATAGACTTCATATGTTGATGCAGTTGACATCAGTATCAAACTATTTTACATGTGATCTGGTGTATTTCCTGAGGAAATCTGCAAGATATTTATTAAGAACTAATAAAATAAACCTCTCCATGAGTTTTTAGGTAGTTTTCAATTTTTCATGTCTCTCTCGTTTCCTCTTATCAATGAGTTGCTATTTTCTCTTTACTCTGACCATTGCAAAAGGAAACAAAAATAAATGTTTTAAACTGTTCCTGAAGGGACAGAGAGAGAATAGTTCTGCCATGATGTATCAGCCGGGGCTGTATTTTTAGTGCAGCATTGTAGAAACTAAAAATATCCTGTTATAGTGGATCCTTTTTATAGGTCTGTGTGTGTGTATGTGTGTGTTTATAATGTTGTATGCACAAGTGCCTTTGTGCATCGGCAGCCGCTCTTCCCATTACAGCTGGACTCCATTAGTCCTTGAAAATTAATGTAATCCCAGTTAAGAAAAAAATTAATTACTCTACCAGAGCTGCATTTTATCCAAAGCTAGTGTTAGCTCCCTAGCTGGCAGCTTAGTTTGAGAGGCTCCAGGGGCCCATGGAATTGTGGCTTTGGTATCACAGCATTTGCTGCTGTGTTTTTCCCGTTGAGAGCATTCCTCCGTTCTTTAGGGTTAAACATGTGGCATGCAGAGAGTAACTGCAGACCTCTCTGCCTCAGTGAAATACCATGTTCCAGTCTGATCATCCCCAAAAGAGATGTCTGCCACGGGTTTAACTCACCTGCCATAGCAGGGTTTCTTATCAGGGTTTTTTAAAAAAGAGATTCTTTGGTAATGGTGTTCTCTGGAGGGGAAATACCGTTTATCGAAATCCAAGAGATGCATGGGATTTGCCTATAAGGGTCCTTTGTGGACAATGAAGAATGACAGCCACATTTTTTTCTCACTTTTTGTCTAAGGTTGGACTAGTTTGTTTAATACACATCCTTTATTATAAATGAGTGTGTCGGAGTTGACTGCTGGTTCCTAGTCAAACTTCTCAGCACCAGCCCTAGATGAGGGGCTGACTGCCTCAGCGTGTGAGTAACGTTTCCAGCTCTGTAATCAGTGTTCTGGGATGAGGTGCAGGGCACAGCCCAGAAGTTGTTGCAGTCAGCCTCGCCTTCATGATACAGCTCTTGTGCAATTGCCTGCATTTGTTGTTGTTTTGTTTGTTTTTTCTCTTTGGGGGCTTGGATTGGGTGGAAGGATAGAGTGGGATGGGTAGGAAGGATGGCTGTTTGTTTCCTTACTGGTCAGACTCTCCCAGCTCTCTGCTGAGAGCACAGCCTGGATCCATCAGCCTTGGACTGCAGTTCTCTTTTTCTGCTGAGCTGGGCGTGGGCAGCATAGGCCTGTGTAACTCGTGACAGGCTTCCCAAAATGCCATGATGGCATGGAGCCTCACAGTGCTGTTTAGAATAAAAACAGGGTTCGTGCCCTTTTGTTTCTTTTTGGGCATGGGCTCTGAGGTCTGTGGACCTCATGTTCTCTCCTGCTGGTGACTCTTGGTTCTCCCCCGATCCCCTCCTCATCACTCCCTAGCTGACAACTGTTTGAGCCCTCGGCTTCCTGTACTTGATCCCCAGGCAGTGTAGTTCAATAAAAGTAATTAGGCCTTTTACAAATTTATTTTACTAGTGAAGAGAGTTGGTAGGTAATGGGCTGTAATTCTAACACAGCCAGTTTGGAGATTAATAAAAAATTTAAAAAGAGCACTTTTTACCAGAGGCAGTGGGCCTGTTATTTCGAGTTCTCAGCTGAGCCGAAATTAGAGCAGCGTGGGACCCATGGCCGACTGTGCTGCTGGGAGGATGCAGAGCCACGTTCGTTGTTGTTACAGTCTGTGCAGTGCCCGTCCTTGAGGGTGTTTTACGCTGGCATTGGAAAAAAGGAAACCTTGTTTTCCAAGAACTCTGCTCTCTCTCAGCTTGATAAGCATTTAAAAATAAAAGCTACACAATTGAAATTGGCAATGCATCTTCATTCTTTTGTCTCTCTGTTTATTTTTTTCCCTCATCCCTCAACATGTGTGCTACAGCCCATGGTTATTACACCCTCAAGAATGATGGCCTGGAACTCAGCAAACTTGCACCAAGGTCTGCCCGCCCTTCCCTGTTTGAAGCTGGCTGAGGCATCAGGGCCTAGCACTGAGAGGCCTGGTGGATCAGCCTCAGCAGCTCCATCTGTGGCACATTTCCCTTTTTCCCTGAAGCTGTTGCCTGGAATTTTTAGCTTCTCCAGAATCCTGATTGTCAGCTCAATCTTTCTTGTTAGTTTTTGCAGTTAACTTAATTGATTTGTTTACCTCTCCATTGGAGAAGCTCAAAAAGAAAGTGCTTTGGCAATAATCAAGAACAGCCCTGGCTTTTTAAAATGATTCTTCCCAGCTAAAATTTTATAATACTGACCCAGGGAGAAGAAAAGCTACTATGGCTTAGGCTAGGGTGAAGGTAAGTCCTGGTTTGCCTAGGGATAGACCCTATTTATGAGTTATTAATAGCATACCCTTTCATTCTTACAAGTAAAGATTATAGTTTAGGACAGTGGTTCTCAACCTTCCTAATGCCACGACCCTTTAATACAGTTCCTCATGTTGTGACCCCCAATAAAATTATTTTCGTTGCTACTTCATAACTGTAATGTTGCTACTTTTATGAATCGTAATGTAAATATCTGATATGCAGGATGTATTTAGGCAACCCCTGTGAAAGGGTCATTCGACCCCCAAAGGGGTCGCGACCCACAGGTTGAGAACCGCTGGTTTAGGAGATCAATTTTAGCATCACCCTAGCTTAGATGAATTTAGTAAAAACAAAACCCCAAAACCAAACCCTCACTCACTACAACATGTCAATTCTTTGTTTAGAAATTGGCTTTGTAAGTCAGCACCAAATCCTGCCTTGAGCATTGCATGCAGATTCCAATGGAGCTGTGCATGTGACCTGAGAAAGAATTGCTATATTTCTGGCTCTGTGAGTGAGGACCGGCCTTCCTACTTGAGGTCTTGGTAAAGCCAATTTTGAAACACCATCACTTGTTTTAGCATTTCTGGTTATCATTGCCTAGTTGGTTGAGTCAGAATCTGGAGTTAGTTTTTGGTGGGGTGTGGTTTCAGGTTTGTAGACTTCCCAGTTGATGGCTGTGAAGGGTTGGTGCCTGATGTAACTGAATAGGGTGTTACTTCAGGTTAGTAGTCCTTGTTTTTGCTTGGCTGGTTAGACTGAACCTGGTATTACTGTTTCCCAAAGAATATTTTTGGTTTGAAAACTGAAGGTCAGCAGTTCGCAAGTGTTGAACTTAAAGCCAACTCTGTGGTTTGTCTTGTGCCACTGGGCCAGCAGCACTGCATCCTTGATCGATTGATCTGCAATAATATGAGACCACGAACAGCAACTGCCAGACAAAACTCCATCTCACCCCATTTCCCTGTCCAACCTGTCTCTCTGCCCACATCCCCTTTCATTTTCCTTGTATGTCTGTCTCACTCTTAGTTATATATTTTACTTTTTTGGGTCTATCTTTTTCCATCTCCCTGTCTCTTTCCATAACAGTTTTTAATAATGTTTTAGTTAGTTCCAGCCTTTTCCCTGAATGGATCCCATTGGAAAATGCATTTGAAAGGAAACAGTTATACACTTCCCTTCCTTTGAAACTCTGTTGGCACCTTTTCCAGTGCAGTAAACCATACAACATGTATTTTCAAAGTTTCCAAACACAGACACGCTGGCGTTAAATTTATGAAAAAATATTTTACTCAGCTGTATGGTAACTGTGACTCTCAGAGATGCTGATCAGATTTGAAATTGGTACTGACTTTTGGAACTCCGACAGGTTTTCAGATCTCTGCAGGAAATACAGCCACATTACGGAGTCTGCGATATTTGGTGCCTTGGCCTTTGATTGCAGGTTGGGCAGGAGGAGTTGGGGCAAGAGATGTTGATGTGGGGATCCCCCAGTCACACCCAGAAAGAAAACACAGGGAAAGTCAATGAGTCATTGAAGAATATTGCAGAGCTGTGTTGGGCATAGGAGCAGAAGGTAAATTCTTTTCTGTTTACTCCAGCCAAGGATTGGAGGTCAAATAACACCTGTTTGTGTGCTGTATTATTTCCTTTAGGGTGCCATAGCTAAGAAGAGTTTGTATTCAAAGCACTGATGATGTTGCCAATGTCTATAGTGATTACCCCACTCCTCCCTTTTTATACTTATGGTCTGGTGCAAAAAAAAAGTATATTTGAAAAAAAGTTCTATTTGAAAGTCTGTGGCTTTGACTGAGGTTTGAATTTGCTCAATATGGACAGTAATCCTTCTCAAGGATCCCAGCTGTTTGTTCAGAACATCCTTGGGAATTCTCTTGAAAGAAGCCTTTTAGAAGGGGTTTCTTCCAAATGACTCAAGCAGCTGACCTCTGTCTTGGCTCACTTAGGTTTATATACTATGGCATTTCAGCTTTTCTTTGCTGACCAGCCTAGCAGTGGTCTACTACAGGGCTCTGTGCCTGTTGTCTAGGACAGAGCTGTTGAAGACAAACCAACAAAAGCTGAGCATCCTGCCCTGACCGGTTTGGCTCAGTGGATAGAGCGTTGGCCTGCGGACTGAAGGGTCACAAGTTCGATTCCAGTCAAGGACATGCACCTTGGTTGCAGGCACATCCCCAGTAGGGGGTGTGCAGGAGGCAACTGATCGATGTTTCTCTCTCATTGATGTTTCTAACTCTCTATGCCTCTCCCTTCCTCTCTTGTAAAAATCAATAAAAGTCGGCCTGCGGACTGAAGGGTCCCAGGTTTGATTCCGGTCAGGGGCATGTACCTTGGTTGCGGGCATTTCCCCAGTAGGGGGTGTACAGGAGGCAGCTTATCGGTATTTCTCTCTCATCAATGTTTCTAACTCTCTATCCTTCTCCCTTCCTCTCTGTAAAAATATCAATAAAATATACTTAAAAAAATAATAATAATAATTTAAAAAAGCTGAGCATCCTATATGTCCACTCAGTTCAAATAACAAGATTTGTTAAATATTCATTGGGTGTCTCGTTCTTCTTAGATTTTTGGGTAGCATTTGCCTTTGTTGACTGCAGACTTTCTAGAAAAGTATTCAGTGATCATAGCTGGTTCCTTTGTTCTCCCCTTTCTCACTGCCTGTTTCTTGGGTCTTCCATTTCTCATCCAGGATCCCAAATATCAGCATTTACTAAAGATATTACCTTGGCCTTCTCTCTAGTCTTTCCCCATTGGTGTATTGTAAAATCTCATGGTTTTAACTGTTTCCTCTCTGTGGATCACTCCTAAATTTCTTTACTGCGAGATCCTTTTACTGAGGTTTAGCCCGCATTTTTAATTTCTTGTTTGACATTTTCACCTAGAATCTCAAGCTTACTAAAAATCGACTTGTGTTTTTCACATTGCAAATCAGGTTTCCCGGGAAGCAAGCTCTTAAGATGGAGATTTGCTCCCCACCCTCAGAAAACTGGTTGGGAATGCTCTCAGGGTCACTGCCTTGAGGGGGCATGAAGGAAACTAGATAGGACAGAGGGAGAAGTTAAACTGCACTGCAGCTCTAAATAGAGGCCTCAGCCAGTTCTACAAGGAGCTATGGATCTGGATTAACTCTTTAGAATAGTCCCAAATTGGGTCAAAGGGGCTAAATCTTTTAAAAATATATATATATTTTTTATTGATTTCAGAGAGGAAGGGAGAGGGAGAGATAGAAACATCAATGATGAGAAAGAATCATTGATTGGCTGCCTCCTTTACGCCCCCTACTAAGAATTGAGCCCACTACCTGAGCATGTGCCCTTGACCAGAATCGAACCTGAGACCCTTCAGTCTGCAGGCTGATGCTCTATCCACTGAACCCAACAGGCTAGGGCTGGGTTGAATCTTTATACCCCTTCCTGCCCTCCATCAGCTAGTGAGTGGATGTGAGTTATCCCTGGGAATGAGGAGTGACATTGGGGAGGTGCTTTTCCTCAGCTGAGAGAAAGTCTGGGAGAGGGATCAGCTGAGACCTGCTGCTGCCAACACTCTCAGCGGTTGGGACAGTGAGTGCTTTGGTTCTGGAGGGGATCTGGGTGGTGCACCAAATCATCTGCTGCCCCACAAGAACTGTTCCTCCTATGTACAGTATTCCTGTTATTGGTACCAGTGTCCTCCATGTGCCTCAGCTGTTTCAGCCTCACTGTTTCTATTTTTATGTTGAGGTATAATTTACATAAAACAATAATGCCCAGATTTTAAATGTTCAGTTTGATGAGTTTTGACAAATGTCAACCCAACTTTTTTTCTTCTTTACCCTGTATGTAAAGGGCATTTGAAAATAATAAGAACCATCTTGAAACAGCTTAAACAAGAAAGGAAATGTAGTGCAAGGAATTTGAGGACAAGGATATAGCCAGGCCTGCTAGATTGGAACCAAGAAAGGGATGGGAACCAAGAAAGCCTTTCTTTCTGCTCCTCTGCTTCTTTCTGCATATTGTTTGCACCTCTGCCCCTCCCCTTCCTGGCACATACTAAGGAGTTAGTGAATAGTAGCTTTAATTATTATATTATTTTTGTATATATGTATTTTTACAAATAGTTATCTCACCCTTTTTAATGGCTATTTGTTCCACTCTGTATGTTCCATAATTTATTTAATGTCCTCTACTCATGGAAATTTAAGTTATTCATAGGCTTTTCCTGTTGAACTGTGTAGCAGGGAATTTACTTATTCATATAATTTCACACAGTATCTTCACCTCTAAAGATATTTTTTATTTTCTTCTTTGATACTAAATGCCTGAATCCTATTAGTCTTCAACTCCTTTAAGTCTAGTTTATATCTGATTGATCTTTGAAAGCTAAATGCCTAGAACAAGGTAAAGTAGCTGCTTAATAAACACTGACTGTGTGAATAAGGAAATGAATTAACCCAGCACTAAGTGAGGGACTACTCAGCACAGATCACCTCTGATGACTAGGCACATTTGGTAAGTTCTTGGGATTTATCAGATTCTGCACTAGTGGGATTTCTAGCCTAGTAGGGAAGCTCGATGAGTTGTAAACCCTGTGCTAGTGCAGCTTTGAGCCACATGCCTGGTGTATATTTATGGATAGAAATACTTGGAGTCCAGAGGAAGGATCAGGCAGCACAGGACAGGCTTATATTATGTTGGATCTTGAAGAAGGAAGGACTTAGACAATGGAGAGGAGAGAGATAGTAGCTGGGGAGTGGGGGTGGAAGAATGGCCGTTCAGGGCCACGAAGGCAGGTTATTTCTTCTTGGTTGTTGTCATTTACTATCTGGTGGTGTGGGTGCTTTTTAAGAAGCAAGGTACTGCTCTATGAATAAACCTGTTAGGTCTTTTGAACCAGGCAGAAACAGGTCAATGCTGTCCTCTAAATGGAGGAAATTTCACCAAGATACTGAAGTTGACTGGTGCTTAAAAACTGTTTGGCAGGGGGTGCTAATCCCGCAATTATAGAGCTTTGTTCTCTGTACCAATGTTCAAGTATAAATTTAGCTTTTAAATCTCTTTGCTTTATAACATGCTGTTGTACTTTTGTTTTAGAAATATCCCCTGAGTGTTCATAAATCGAATTATTTAGTTTAGACCATTTCCCTTTAATATCCATACATGTATGTTTATACATGTGTATTTTAATAGCATATATATTTTAAGATATCTTTTGCCCTTTTTAAACAAGAATCTTTTATAGTGTATGTCACTTTCTCATTTATCTAGGGTTTTTCTTTTAAGATTTTAGAATACTTCAGTCTTTAGTCATTCACTGCATATAAATTGCACTTGTACTTGGATTTTTCTGACTCAGTCTCTTTGTCACATACTGAATGTTGGGTAAACAAATAGATTACACATCAGGGATCTCTCTGCCTAAAGAAACCCTTCATGGATCCTTTTGAACTAAAAATTATCTCCTAATTTAGAATTATTTTAACTTAGTTTTAAAGATTTTCTTAAAGCACTGTATACCTATTAATATTTAAATATTCCTATATCTATATTTTTGGAAAAACATTCTTAGATTGTAATACATATGTATTTTGTCTAACAACACAGATAACTTTAGGATCATATTTCTTGAGTATATTTTAACAATGTGTAGTATAAGGCCATGTGTTAAAAAGACCTTTTCAAGATCATTGTTTATTTTTTTCATACAGGATCCCTTGCATAGAGTCCATATTAAAAAAAATATTTTAGAACTCAGTGCTGAGAAAAGATTTGTTTTTCCTGAGCAACTGATATACTTATTCCTTTCCAATAATGACAACTATACAATTGTTGGTGTTTCCTTTTTTCCTTTGACTGCCAGGAAAATCAGAGGCAAATTTTAAGTTCATTCATGACAGATTGTTAATCCATGTGATTGACATATTTGTATTTTCCTTTTCTTGGTTCTGGTTTTCTATATCTACTAATGTTCTTTCATTATAGGTGATTTTGCCTTTAAATTGTCAAAAATTTTTTGTGGAATAGGTATAAAAGAGTAAATATAAGTTAAAAATGTAAATCTAGTTCAAAATAACGTATATAGATTTCAGTAAGTATTGTTGACAACTGACCAGTTAGCAAACGGAATACAAATTTGGAAGAGCTGTTACTAAAAGGGCTGTCCTTTCTAGGGCTTTTGAGTTGGGACTAGTTCATGCCTTGCTGGGTTTCTAGTCACCTTCATTGAATGCTACTTTCTTCTTTGACGTAATTGCTTTATTTAGCCAATACGAGTATTCTGCTGACCTCTTTTCTATTTTAAAACTACATGTTACGTGGTGGGTGGGATTGGATGGAGTCATTACTTGCTCTAGTTTGGGCATGGATCATGAATTGTAAAGCTTTGAGAAACTTTTTAGAGTGAATTGCTAGACCAGAGCCATATGAATATGCAGATCTGGATATTCACAAGGAATCCACCTAAGAATTATGACTTATCATTGGCCTCATTTTTCAGTACTGACTCCTCAAGATTTATTTGATGACTCTAATCTTTGCATTCTGGAAGCTTTTCAGGAATCCAAGAGAACCCTTCCTATTCTGGGTACCTCTCTGCCATATCTATCTCAGAAGGTTGTTTTGTTTTGTTTTCTTTTTTTCTTTTGTATTATTTGTAAATTCTGTCAAATTCCTTTAAAAATTCTTCAGGAAGCCATAAAATGAAAAGAAATGGATTTAATCTGTTAATATGGAAATAGAGCAGTCTTCTGCCCCTCAGCCTCCCATATCAAAGAAGCTTTCTCTGAATCAGAATGTCTGCAGGCATTATGTCTCATTAGCTTTTACTTTAAGCCGTAAGTGCTCCTGAAACTTCATACCAGCAAAGGTGGGTTTCAAGCTGTTTGTCTGAATCAGCTGCCAAAACTCTGCCTTCTGTATCAGAAGGGATATAGCTGTATTAATTCCTTCTCATTGTTGCAGCAAAAGCTTCCTTGTAGGTTGGCTAATGGACATGCCTCTCAGGATGCCTCCTTCCCTTTTCTTCTGCTTCCACAACCTTAAGTAAATAAATCCTTAAACAAGGCACCCCAGATTTGCTGATGGAATTTCTTAGGGACTTACCTGCCTGATGTAATTAAGAAGCTGCCATTCTTATTTTTTCTTCCCCCAAATTGGGAAAGAGGTAATCAGTGTGGAAGCAGAAACTCTGCCCTACAAGATCAATTTGTAACTCTTTCAAATGAGATGCTTGAACTGGCAGGCCCTTTTCTGCTGGTGCCAGCATGCCATTCTGTTGGCAGCAGCTCAGCTTTCCCAAGAGGTGACATATTTTTGAATAACCCTGGAATGTGCCAGGAAATTCTCAATGACAAAAATACCAATCCAGAGATACAGCTAAGGTGGAAATGGCCAGAGTGTGGATTGATTGATTGATTGATTGATTGATTGATTATTTCCCAGGATCTGTAGGAGTACCATTTCTAAACTGCATGGGTATTTTCTGGAAAAAGTTACACACTCATTTAGAAGTGCTTTTATTTTTTCTTGTAGAGAGTAGAAATGGTTTGCTGTCTGTCTTACCAAGATATATTGATAGAACCCCCAGGACTTTTCTTGACTCTAGAATACCATATAAAGGTGGAGGGAAAGCCAAGCTGTCCCCTGAAGAAGTCGTAGCACTTCTGTAGATTGTTTTCTCACCTTCAGAAGGTAGCAGTTGTATTGTCATGCTATAAAGAGCTTTGAAATCAACCAGATCAAGAATCTGAATTCTTGCCCAGCTAGTGTTGCTCAGGTTGAGCATCAACCCAAAAACCAGGAAGTCATGGTTCAATTCCCGGTCAGGGTACATGCCTGGGTTGCAGGTTTGATCCCCATTGTGAGGCATGCAGGAGGGAGCCAGTCAATGATTCTCTCTCATCCTTGATGTCTGTCCCTCTCTCTTTCCCTTCCTCTCTCTGAAATCAATAAAAACATTTTTTTAAATCTGAATTCTCCACTCAGTCATTTATAATCAATATCACCTTGATGAAGAAAGTTAACTTATCCTCTCTGAGTCTTAGTTTCCTTGTCTGTAATATGGGAACTAGACCCCAGTTTGCAGGGTTTTTCTGAGTTTCAAAGTAGATAACATATGCAGAGCACCTTGTTCAGGGCCTTGGAATATAGTGGGCACTCAGTATATGTCTACTTTTCTTTATTAAATTCACCTTTAAGTTATGAACTCTTAAAATCTGAAATGATGAGTCAGACTAGCCTCTCAAATGTCATTCCTCTATTTAACATTTTTAAAAACAGTTTTGAGATAAGTTGATGTATTTTAGAATACACATATTTAAATCATACATTTTGGTGAATTTTTACATATGTACACATTTGTGAAACCATCGCCCCATCAAGATAGTAAACAGCTCTCTCTATGGAGCACACCTGAACCTTTCCGCACCCCCTTCCCTCTCTCTCTCTTCTAAGCTCCAAGACCCTCTTGCCTCTGAAACTAGTTTCCTGAGGATCGCCCTTCTCCCCCAAATTAAGTAAACATCCTTCACCACCACAAGTTTCCTTGTGCTCCTTTGTAGTCTATTCTTCCTTAACCTTCCCCTCCCAATCCCCAGGAAACTGCTGACCTACTTTCTGGCACTGTAGGTTAATTTGCATTTTCTATAATTCAAATAGCATATTCGTGTCCTGACCCCTATCTTTCTTCTGTACTTGGCATAATGATTTTGACATTCATCCATGTTGTTGCTTGAGTCAGTAATTTGTTCCCTTTTTTTTGCTGAGTTGTCTTCCATTGTATGGATATACCACAGTTTATTCATTCATTCCCTTTTTGATGGACATTTGTTCTCCCCCCCCCCCCCCCCCCCAGTTTTGGCTACTATGAATAAAACTTCTATGAAAATTCAAGTGTGGATAAATACTTTCATTTCTCATGGGTAAATACATAGGACAGTGGTCAGCAAACTCATTAGTCAACAGAGCCAAATATCAACAGTACGATTGAAATTTCTTTTGAGAGCCAAATTTTTTAAACTTAAACTATATAGGTAGGTACATTGTTATTAACTTAATTAGGGTACTCCTAAGGCTTAGGAAGAGCCACATTCAGGGGGCCAAGGAGCTGCATGTGGCTCGCGAGCCGCAGTTTGCCGACCACTGACATAGGAGTAGTATAGCGGGTCTTTTGGTAAATGTGTGTTTTAACTTTTTAAGAAACTTCCCAGCTGTTTTCCAAAGTTTTTGTGTCATTGTGTTGTGAGAGTTCCTGTTACTTCACATCCTCACCAACACTTTTTTTCTCTGTCTTTCTGATTATAGCCATCCTAGTGGGTGTGGAGTTGCTTTGTGGTTTTGATTTCCCTAATGATTAATAATGTTGAACATCTTGTCATAAGTGCATGTTAAGCATGTATTTATTTGCCATCCATATATCTTTGCTCATTTTTAAAAAATCTTCTTGGGTTGAAAGAGTTCTTTATATATTCTAGGTATGAGTCCTTTGTCAAATATATATTTTACAACTATTTTTCCTAGTTAGAAATTTTTCTCTGGCTTCTTTTTTCCCTTTTGTCTTTTGAAGAACAAGTGTTTTTTATTTTAATGAAGTCTATTTTTTTTTAAAGTTTGATCTTTATAGATTTATTGGCAAAGAGGCAATTTAACACGGTATTGTAGCTGATGCTGCCAATTTAAAAAATTTCTTAATATCCATCTGATTAATGGTCCAAAGCTATGTAGCACTGAAACTGCATAAGCAATTTCATTTATGAAGAAAACAGTGCTAAGGCTCATGTTTTAAGCAATTTTTTTCCCCCTGAATGCCCTTGTTAAAGAATGTACATACCATTAGTTTGAGATTTATACCTTTACTTATTTTTTGAGCAGCAAGAACATGTTTAAACAGCTCACTTAGCTTCTGCAACTCATTCTTCTTGTCATCTTTCTTCACTTTCTCATCATCTTCACTTTGTGCTGCTCGACATGGACTTTACTAATCCAATGAATCATAGCCTTGATGATGAAGTTCTCTTGCTTTACTCCTTGTTAGACAGAAGTTCTGTCTTCAGTGAACTTTCCCTTCTTTTGTCTTATTTTCCATTTGTTTGCCCTGGTAGTTTCTTGCTCAGTCCAGATAAGGAGCCACACAACTGGGCATCTCCAGCAGCTCAGGCTAGGCCACACAGGTGAGAACAAGGGACTGCAGCATCTGCACAAAGTAATCAGCTAATTGAGAAGATGTCCCCAACATGTTAAGTAGCTCTTTTTTTATGTAAAAGAGAAGTGTCTGGAATCCTGTGTCAGATCTTTTTTGGTTTTGTTTGTTGCCGGGAGCTGGTCCATCCTTGCTGGTTCAAGGGACCTGGCATATATAGCATACTGTTCTTAATATGTTTGCTCACCTTCTTGGCACTATGTGTTTTAACCAAGGTCACCTCTCTGAGAAAGGTTGTTTCCCCAGGTAGGGATTTTCCCCTGAAGTTAGGGAGGGAATAAAACCCCTTAACTAAGTGCCAGGTGGGTAATTAATCACTTTAACTACGAACAATCATGCTTAAGCTACATAATCTTTACTCCCTGGAATGGAGATAAGAAATACCCTAACCTTTGGAATAGAGATTGATAGGATTGGAATCAACTGGTATAAATACAGATGTAACAAGACAACAGGACACAGAACCTACACACAGAACCTACACACAGAACCTACACAGAACCTAGAGACAGAAGAACTTCGCTGGAGAGAACATGGCAAAAGATACTGGACAGAAACTGGACACAGAACCTAGAGACAGAACCTAGCGAGAGAACCCCTAGAGACAGAACCTGGCTACAGAACCTGGATAGAACATGGCAAGAGAACCTGACTAGAACCTGGTGACTGAACCTGGCTGGAGAACCTGGACAGAACCTGGCTGGAGAACCTAGCAAGGGAACATGGCTACAGAACCTGGCTGGAGAACCTGGAGAACCTGGCTGGAGAACCTAGCAAGAGAACATGGACACAGAACCTGGCTGGAGATCCTAACCAGAACTTCGCTGGAGATCCTGACTAGAACTTGGCTAGAGATCCTGACTAGGCTGCTGATCAACTGAACGCTGTCTCCGTGTCATTCCTTCTTCGCCGACTCCGTCCACACCTTTGGGGACCCCTGGACCTGCTGGGGTTGGACCCCAACAGTTTGTTTACTTATTTTAAACTTTTTATTTTGAAATAACTATAGAGTCACAATAAGTTGAAAAAAAAGTACAGGTAGGTCCTGTACAACCTTCATCCTTCCTTCTGTAACATTAGTATCCCATAACTTTAGTGCAATATCAACACCATGAAATTGACATTGGTACAATACACAGACCTTATTTAGATTGCGCTCGTTTATGTTTGCGTGTGTAGTTTTATGCAATTTTACCACACAGATAGCTTCATGTAACTGCTACCACAGTCAAATGCAGAACTGTTCCATCACTACAAAACTCCCTAATGCTACCTCTTGTAGAACCATTCCTGCCCCCTTTCATCCTCAAATCCTAACCCTCGTTTTCCATCTCTATAATTACATTATTTCAAAAGCTTATATAAATAGGATCATACAGTATGTAACCTTTTAAAATTAGCCTTTTTCACTCAGCATAGTTCCCTGACAACCTATTGCGGTTAGTGCATGTTGGTAGTTCTTTTTAATGGCTGAGTAATATTTCATGGTTTGGATGTTCCACAGTTTGTTTAACCAACCATTCACCCATTGAAGGATATTTGGGTTGTTTCCAGTTTTAGGTTATTATGAATAAAGCTGCTATGAACAGCTTTGGGTTGTTTCCAATTTTAGGCTATTATGAATATTTAGGCTATCCTAATATATAAAAAGCCAGGGACCGTCATGACTGAAACAACCAGATGGATGACCGAATAGCAGGCTAAGTGGGACGACAAGGCTGGCAGGGGGGTTAGTGAGGGACGACCAAAGAACTGAACCAGCAGGCTGCATGGGGCGACCAGGCCAGCAGGGGAGGGCAGTTGAGGACGACCGGGCCAGGAGGGGAGGGCAGTTGGGTGGGACCAGGCCTGCAGGGGAGGGCAGTTGGGGGCAATCAGGCCTGCAGGGGAGAGCAGTTGCGGCCAACCAGGCCAGTAGGAGAGGGTAGTTGGGGGTGACCAGGTCGGCAGGGAGGTAGTTGGGGGTGACCAGGCCAGCAGGGGAGGCAGTGAGGGGCAACCAGCCTGACAGAGGGGGGGGGCAGTTAGGGGTGACCAGGCCAGCAGGGCGGGCAGTAAGGGGCGACCAGGCCGGCGGGGGGGGGGGGGGGGCAGTTGGGGGCGACCAGGCTGGCAGAGGGGGCAGTTAGGGGTGATCAGGCAGTCAGGCAGGTGAGCAGTTAGGAACCAGCGGTCCCCGATTGTGAGATCGGACATCCCCAAGGGGTCTCGGATTGGAGAGGGTGCAGGCTGGGCTGAGGGGACACCCCCCCCCCCCCCGTGCACGAGTTTTGTGCACTGGGCCTCTAGTTTATATATAAAAGTCTAAGTGACTGAATGACCCAACAACCAGTCGGCCAGTTGCAATGACGCACATTGACCACCAGGGGGGCAGACGCTCAATGCAGAAGTTGCCCCTGGTGGTTAGTGCTTTCCCACAGCAGGAGCGCTGCTCAGCTGACTGACGGGTACCCGACACCAGGCTCATAGCTGGCAAGCACAGCCGCGGTGGTACAAGCCTCTCCCACCTCTGTGGCAGCACTACTGAGCGGCAGCCCCAGAGGAGCTGAATGAGCGGGAGTGGTGCGGCACCTGGGCCTGGCTCCTCCACTGCCGCCTGCCGCTTTGCACACTACCACATCACTCGGGGGATGTTGGACTGCCAGTTTTGGCCCGATCCCTGGGGCCGAAACTGGCAGTCAGACATCCCCCAGGGGGTCCTGGATTGCGAGAGGGCACAGGACAGGCTGAGGGACCTCACCAGTGCACAAATTTGTGCACCGGGCTTATAGTTATGAAAAAAGCTGCTCTGAACATTTGTGTACAGGTCTTTTTGTGCAAAAATTATGTTTTCATTTCTCTGGGATCAGTGCCCAAGAGTATAATTATTGGGTTATATCATAAATGCATTTTTAGTTTTAGAAGAAACTGCCAAACTGTATACCATTTTGCACTTTCATCAACAATGTATGTGTGATCCAGTTTCTTTGCATCCTCACCAGCTTTTTGGTAGTAGTGTTGCTATTTTTTATTTTAGCCATTCTGGTAAACATGTTTGATATCTCATTGTAGTTTTTTAAAAAATATATTTTTATTGATTTCAGAGAGGAAAGAAGAGAGAGAGAGAGATAGAAATATCAATGATGAAAGAGAATCATTGATAGGCTGCCTCCTGCACGCCCCCTACTGGAGATCAAGCCCAAAATCCAGGCATGTGCCCTGACCAGGAATCAAACCTTGACTGACCCCTGGTTAATAGGTTGACACTCAACCACTGAGCCACACCGGCCGGACTCATTATAGTTTTAATTTTCGTTTTTCTAATGGTTAATTAAAGTGAACTTCTCTTAATGTGCTTATTTTTCATCTGTATATGCTTTTTGGTGAAATGTCTGTTCATATCTTTTGCCCATTTTCTAATTGGATTGTTTGTTTTCCTACTGTTGTGTTTTGAGAGTTTTTATATGTCTAGATACTAGTTCTTTGTAAGATATGTAGTTTGCAAATATATTTTCCCAGTCTGTAATTTGCCTTTTCATCCTCTTACAGAGTCTTCTGCAGTAAAAGTTATTTTTATGAGGTCCAATATATCAATTTTCCTTTTATAGATTGCCACTTGAAGATTTTTTTCTATTATTTTCCTAAAAGTTTTATGGTCTTACGTTTTATATTTTAGTCTTTGATTCACTTTCAGTTAAGTTTCACATAAGGTGTGAGGAGTAGGTCAAGGTTCATATTTTTGCCTGTGAGTGTCTAATTGCTCCATCACTGTTTGTTAATCAGGCTATCTTCCTTTCTTTGGCTTAATATTGAGAAGAATGATTTCTCCCACTTTGTTCCTCTTTTTCAAAATTGTTTAGAGATTCTATGTCCTAAGCCTTTTCATATAAACTTTAGAATAAGCTTGTCTTGGTCTACAAAAAACTTTGCTAAGATTTTGGTCGTAATTGCATTAAACATATATATCTCTGTGGGGAAAACTGACATCTCTACAGTGTTGAGTCTTCCAATTCATGAACATGGTAAGTCTCTCCATTTATTTAGGTCTTTTTTGATTTCTTTTATCAGCATTTTGTAATTTTCAGTATAGAGATTCTATACATATTTTGTTAGGTTTATACCTAAGTATTTTATTTTCATTGGCATTATTGTAAATGGTACTGTGTTTCAAATTTTGGTTTTCACATAGTTGGTATCTCAGAACTTTCTGTGCGGAATTTTGGTTGGAGTAGTCTGAGATTTTCATGTTTATGGTGAAGGAGGATGGATCAGTTGGAGTTTGAAGCTTGTATTGCAATCATTTGAAAGCCAGGTATGGAAACTAGGAGTATAAGAGCAGACAGACTTAAATTCAAATCCTAGTTCTAACACTTATTGACTCTGCGACCTTGGGCATGTCATTTAACTTCTTTGAGCCTGTTTCTTCATCATAAAGGGAGAATCCTACTCCTTTGCAAATCTTTTATAAAGCTTTGAGATAATATATATAAATGACTTTGTGCCTAACACAGGTCTCAATATATCTTAGTTATTATTGCTGGCCACAGTGGAATGGTGTCATTTATGGTTAGGATTCACAATGAGAGAAGAAAGTGTACCTGAACAACAGACATTTCTTGGACCACTTCATCGTGCTACCTTTCAAGGATGTGAAGTCTTGACATAGCTCTTTTCCTCAAGGAGCTTAAAACTTTTGTTGTGAAATAAGTTGCATGTATAAAAATTCCAGGGTGAGGTACACTTGTTAAGTTCCACATACACAGGGCAGACAGTGGCACATCAAAGAACTTTCTCTTTCTGGGTTTTGTTGCCCTTTTGGACCCTGTTCACGGAGGTGGCTTCTGAATGTTGTTGGTGAGAGAATATGTTGAGGTGGGAGGGGGTGTGTACAGATTTAGGGGAAGGGAGTCATGTGGGAATATGTAATTAATTTTTATACTTTCCCCAGTAAACCATCGACCCTTTTTTATGATGTCATGAGGGATTCCTTAATTTTGCAGCTGCTTCCTGGTTACGTCAGAGAGGAGCCTCTCACCCCACAGCCTGGAGCTGCACTCGTACAAGAATTGGAAACAAATGAAGTGCTGAATATCTAATAGCTTCCACAGGGAGAGCCAGTTCAGACTTCCCAGGCCTCCTTATGCAAGGTCTTCCTCAAGTATTTCTGACCCCCTGAGGTGTCTTTGTTCTGGAAAGACAGGACTGGCCCAGAGCCAAGTGGGCCAGAGCCTGGGGACTCCTTGATGCATGCCTCCTTCCCTCCCTCCAGGTGTTCTGCAATCCCAAATTCCTGCCCCTTTCCTGGATCTCGTTTGGTGGGTATTATCCTTCTTTGAGGTCTCAGGATTCTCTACAACCTGCCGAGATTATCAGTGAGAGAGTTTTTGACCTGTTCTAGTTCATTCCTTCCCTCCCCACATATCTCCATCCTCTCTTGATTTTCTTTCTGCAGCATTTTTTACATCAGTCACTCTTTTATAATCCACCTTCCACCTTTCTTATAAGAAAGATGTGACATTTATTTGACATTATAAAGTTTATGAAGTACTATACATATAACTTCTCTTAATTCAAAATAAGTTCATGCCCTCTTAGTTTCCCAACTGGTCTCCCTCCCTGTTACGCTTTTCTAGCTACCCATATCTGTCTTACATGCTTTAACTAGATTAATTGTCGTGCAATACTCACCTGTGCTTCATTCAGAAACCTTGAGCAAGTAAGTACTTTCCTCAGTGCCTGTCCAGTCCAGTCTGTGTTCCTTGCTGTGGCGGTGCAGGCCCTGTGCTTTGTGGTCCCCGCCACACAGCAGGCTGAGTACAGTGCTTGTCGTCTGGGAACGTTCCTGGTGTGTCCCTACCTACATGTCTCCTTAGTACACGCAGTCCCTCCTGTATCCTGCCAGTCCCATCTTTGTTTACCTTTTGCAGCCCTGCTCCCAAGTGCTCTCTTCCATGAAACCTCTGATACGCACTAGCTGGAAACGATTTTCTTTCCCTCTGGTGACAGAAAGCATCTGTTTCCATCTTCCTTATGCATGTGATACATTGTCTTGAATTGTAGTTATTTGGGTATCTGTGTATTCTTTCTGTCTTCTTTATTAGATTATCAACCTCTTATGGACAGGATCCTGTTTTCCTTTATATCCTGCAAAATTGGGCCCCCAAGTAAATATTTTTTATAATAATGGGAGAGGTCACTTGGTTAGGAGGTTGGGATTTCTTTTGCCCCCACATCTACCCACTAAAATAAGTTTGTGTTTTATAAACCTAGAAAATCCAGAAGGAGTAACAGGCATGCCAATAAGGGCTCTTAGGGAGGAAACCCTCCACTTCCTCTGTCTTGGTTGGGGCTATGCTATGGCTTGCCTTCTACCCAGTCAGCCTTCCTATGTTCTGCCATTGTGCATGAATAATATTTTTAGGTGTATTGGTGCTTGAGTCTTCTGACTCATTTATTCTCCTTAAGGAATGGAATTATGCCCTGATGGCATGGACATCTCTGATTTTGCTCTGAGATTTTGTCTGGTTCCTGTACAATGACTGCCTCCCCCACCTCCTCTTCAGTCAGCAACTGCCACAGAGAACTAACTGTGTGGCTCAAGCAGCAGCACTTAGATGCTCTCACTGCCCACTTCCTGTACACAAGGAGGTTTTGGTGGGCTGCTCAGGAACTGTGCCAGTCCTGTGTCTGACTGGTGACTGACTCATGAGAAAAGCAGCCTTATGTCTGAGACATAAGAGCCAACAAATCGCCTCCAGGTGGTATTCGTTTGGAGGTGACTGACCATTTATTTCCTCTCTTTGGGAAGAGCCAGTGGGGAGAGAATCCGTGAATAAGAGGTCTTGCCTGCATTCTTCTCCAGCTGTTAGTGAAGCAGCCAAGCATTCTCTGCTGGGATGGCTAATGGTCCCCAGTGCCCTCTGAATCCCTTCTGTTGCTGTCAGGGTATCAGACCTATGTGTGTCATCATCCTGTGTCTTCCCTTCATTACTCTTCTTCTCCTCTTGCCAGGAAGCTGGCTGTGTGCACCAGGGGAACTCTGCTTGTTTCATTGCTGCCAGATCTATTTATTTTTTTGACCAGCCAAATCTCATCCCTAATGATACTGGTTTCCTCCAAATCTGTCCCTGATCCAGGAGTAGATCAGAAGTGATGGTTCTGAACTTCTGTCCCTTTGCTGGGCTTAAAGGGTCCACACAGGTGGGCCGGCCTTTCCTCCCCTCCTCTTCCTTCTCCACCCCTCGTGCCTCACTCCCATTTCCTGCAGGAGGATGCTTTGCCATCCTGGAGCCGTCAAGCACAGCTTTGCTTTGGCAGCATCGTCGCGCACACACACTGGTTGGAGAGGGGACGTGTTTATCACTTTTCCTGGAGATTATCTGTTTAAGCACTTCTCTGACAGTTACAATAACAAGGGCAGTGTGTTGTGTTTCCCAGCAGAAGGACACTTGCTGTTGAAAGATGTATAGCACTAATTAGAAATACATAACATCCGGCCACATGGCAGCCTTCTCCCGGTCGCTCCATTTCCTGATTTCATACAACTTTGACGACAGTTGGTTTATGTTTTCCATGAATATGTTCTCAGAGAAATGAGAAAGTCTCCTTGTTACATAGGAGCGAGAAGACTATTTCTGCCTGAGCAGGTATTTGGCCACAGGAGTAGTGGGAGCAGTGGTCACCTGCCCATCTGCGAGCAAGTGGGAAGGGGCAAAACCTCAGGTGACTTTCTTGTTAAGAAATATTTTTGTCTGACTTCCTTAGCCAAAACCATCCCCCTAAATCCTGAGCAAGCCTGCTTTTGGAAAGAAGGGGAAAGGCTGTTTCACAATGTTAATGAGTTCTTCAGCTCATGTCAGGCTCTTGCTACCTGACACAAAGCCAGAGGAACCCAAGCAAATACCAAGGCAAACAATGCTTTTTCCTTCCCCACCCCACATCATTTGTTGGCCTGGCCCAGCCCAACTCTAGGGATATATATGGGCATTCATCAGACTGGGGCCAGTTTCCCAGGTCTGGCCCCAAAGTGGGTGGACTCTGGGAATCCAGATGCTGTTTTCCTATCTACTTGTATAAGGGTGAATACTTTTCAAGGAGTGGCATCATATGGCTTCTAGCCCATAGAGGCCCAATTGAGGTGAAGAGCATCTCTTGAAGGTACCATAACACTTAAAATATGTCTCACTGAGGCACTGGGTTTGAGTTGCCATGGTTACTTGGTAACTAACTGCGTGTGTTTTCCACCTGATTGAAATTACCTACAGTTTCAGGGTCCGTTTCATTTGTAGCCGTGTTCTCCACAATACCCAGCACAGGGTGGAGCACATTGTAGAGATGGGCAGGCCTTTCAGAAAGGACTCCATATGAAGTGGTCAGTCAGAGGGCTGACTGAGATATAGGCATTCCGACCCCCCAGATAGCTGTGATAGTACCTCCTGTGTGATCAGAGCAGAAAAACTTAGTGGTTTGAACCTCCCCATCAGTTGGACAAGAAACCCAGCAGTGAGTGCTATCAGGCCCTTTCCTGGGAAGATGGGAGACTGGGAAAAAGTTGAGGTGATACAACCATGGCCAACAGCAGAGCAGTCATGAAGCTGCCTTTTAGCTGCTGCTCTGAGAGGTACTTGAGCCCTTCCAGACCTTTACAGCAAAGAGGCTCCAGTTTTTGCTCCCCCCACCTGGTCTCCAGACCTTATTGCAGGAGGCTTAAAAAATGAGCAAACCTAGATCCCCTAGAGGTCATCATTAGTTCTTAAGCAGTTTATTCTCCCCCTTGGACCCTAGCCCCCACTGAGAAATAGTCTAGCCTGATATTGCCATTTGTTATAAAAATAGAAATGGGCTTGGTGAAACCATTTCCCCCTGCCCCATCTTATTCTTATCCAGGCAAATGAGAGTGTCTTATTATAACCTTGGGCTTCTCAAAATACTAGTCTCTTGGAGCTAAGACCCCTCCCACCCTATCCCTTCTAAGGGCCTTGTATGTGCAGGTAACTTCTGCCTAAATGCCCAGTTGGTGAGGGGACACTAATGTGTATTCAGTGTGTGGTCTCCACTTGTCCTATCCTAGTTTCCTCTGGACTTATTCACTCCATTCCAGGTTTTGTTGCTCATTAGAGGCAGGCTGCTGGTAGTGCTTGGCAGGAGCCTGAGCTGAGCTGGGATGGTAAGTCTAGACAGTGCTGCTGCCTATCAAAGGGGACAGGGCAGATGTTGGCAACTTTTCTTGGGATGGCTTATACATCTTCCCCTTTCCTACTTTCCATGCTCTCTCCTCTTGGTTCTTGGATGCTTGTTTTCTGTCTTTAAACAGAGGTTTAGGGCCTTGCCAGTGGTGATCTATTCTAATCACATGGATTGTTACCACTTCCTTACTGCCTGCCACAGTAGAGTCAGAAAGTGAGAGGGTGATGCTTGGAGCCAGTGGGCATATGGTAGGATGGCTGGAAAGCCACAGTAGAATTGCTACACTGATGCTATTCATATGTTGGGACCTTCTGAGCAGCAGCCTGCTCTTTCTCACTTCCATGGCTTTCTGAAGTGGTTTGGAGCTGACTTTGTGTACCCTAATTGTGTTTGTTCCTGTGGCAAAGACAGTTGGGAGTAACTGGTTGTGTTAGCATCTCCTGCAGTAAAGACTTCAGTTAGGCCTCATTCGACAAGACTGGTGTCAGTGAGGAGAGTGGGAGGGGGGGCTCTCCCTCGGTTATCAAGGTTAAAATGCAAGCAGGGACAGAGATCAAACATGTGGCTAATTATCCTTTTAACACTTGGAGATTCTGAGCTCTCCCCTGTATTACAGAGGGAATTAACAGATTAACTGTTGCCAGAGTGAGTGAGTCTGGCCCCTGATTTCATCTGTGTATTGGTGTCTCTTCCTCTGAGGCTGCAGATTGGATTGCTGCCTCCTGTTTGTCACCGATTCCTCTCAAGTCTGGATGAAGTGGCTATCAGGAAGAACCACTCTCAAGGAATATGTGCAGGCAGCAGTTTGGGGTGTATATGTAGCTTCTGCCAAATAGTAGCTCCAGCCACCACCAAGGTGGCTCCTTTCACTGAGCTGTAGCCAGAAGGAAGTTAGCCAGGCTGAGAAAGTGAGGGGGAAAGGGTGTTAGTGTTGGGAGCCAGATTTACCTTTTAGCCATAGGGAAAAAGAATTTGTGAAAATAAACTCTTAACGCAGATTAAATGCTTATTGTGTGCCATACACTGTCCTATATAAAAGCAATTCATTCAATGAAAATAGATTATTTGTAAGTGTCCTGTATTCTCTTAGAAGGAGGAACGTAGAGGAGGTAAGGATAGAACCAAAGGTTAGTGATTCAGGAAGATAACTTTTGAATTTGTATTTTTATTATCTTAATTGGTGATTGTACTCCTGTTATGCATACATTAGAGAGACTGAGTTAATTAAATATGAGTTCTTGTTACTATGGCCTCACATTATCAGTAGCCAACTGACTAAAGGTAGAGAGCCTGCAGCTCCAACTGGAACTGCCCACCTTGGAGTAACTGGTGCTGAGGAAGTAATATGATGCAGAATTTACATAGTTGATCCCTATAATACAACCTTTAGAGTACTTACCAATACACCAGGCACTGTGGTAAGTGCTCCAGGTACACTATTTTATTTATTTAAAATATTTTTATTGATTTCAGAAAGGAAGGGAGAGGGAGAGAGAGAAACATCAGTGATGAGAGAGAATCATTGATTGGCTGCCTCCTGCATGCCCCCTACTGGGAATGGAGCCAGAAACCCTGCCATGTGCCCTGACCAGGAATCGAACCCTGACCTCCTGGTTCATAGATAGATGCTCAACCACTGAGCCATGCCCACTGGGCTAGGTGCACTATTTGAATTAGCCTTACAACTACCCTTTGACAGAGGCACTGTTACCACCCGTGGTCTTGGGTGAGGAAAAGTAGCTCAGTGATGTGATGGGGATGTACACTAGTGAGGTAGGAGAGAGTAGCCCTTGACCCCCAGCATATACTGATGGGAGTTTCATTTGCCTCTCCTCAGATTGCTTCTCGGAGGAGTGTCGCTCTGTGATCCAGGAGCAAGCCGCAGCCCTGGGTTTGGCCATGTTTTCTCTCTTGGTGCGGCGCTGCACCCACTTACTTAAGGAGTCTGCCAAAGGTAAGCAGATGAGGGGCTGGGCCCCCTGACTGGTTGGCTTTCCAGCTGCCTGGGTCCTGTCCCAACAAACTCAGATGCCACGCTGCTTTCTCAGTGTTTTCACCCTCTGTCCATTCTTTTACTTTCCAACACCCCATCTACCTTTTGCCCACCTAACTAGTCCCACCTCCTTGTCCAATCTGATTACCTTTATGGCCCTCTTTTCTCCTTGTAAAACTATTCCCTCCTTTTTTTCTCCTTCAGTAGTTAGGATTTATACTGTACCTCTAAGCTGCTGCGAGTTCCTGTCACTTTAAAAACACACAGAAAAGTGAATTTCCCTTTTTGTTCATAATTGATGTTTGGTTTCCCCCCTTTATATGTCTTTCTTTGTCTGGTGGGTACTATAAAGGTTGTGGACCAGCCATATTGGGAGACCCACTGGACCAGAGCAGGGACTTTTTTTTATTTAATATATTTTATTGATTTCAGAGAGGATGGGAGAGGGAGAGAGAGATAGAAACATCAATGATGAGAGAGAACCATTGATTGTCTATCTCCTGCATGCCCCGTACTGGGGATCCAGCCTGCAACCTAGGCATGTGCGGGACCCTTCAGTCCACAGGCTGATGCTCTAGCCATTGAGCCAAACCAGCTAGGGCTTCAGGGACTTTTTTTTTTTTTAAATATGTTTTTATTGATTTGAGAGAGAGAGGAAGGGATAGAGAGATAGAAACATCAATGATAGATAAACATAAATCAGCTGCCTCCTGCATGCCCTCTACTGGGGACCAAGTCTGCAGTGCCCTGACCCGGACCTCTTGGTTCATGGGTCGATGCTCCACCACTGAGCCACACTGGACAGGCAGCAGGGACTATTTTTATCCCTTGGGTTGTGCAGTGTCCTGTATCCTTTAAGGCTGCCCTTAGAATTCAAGCCTGATTGCTGAGGTGTAAGGCAGGGCTGAAGGTTGTACCTTCTCTCAGCTCCTGGATCAGTACTTGTGAATAGTTTGGCCCCTCTGTCATCCTCCTGCCCCATTAGCTTTGTGACTGCGTCCAGCCTCTGAGGCTGCCTTTTATTTTATTATTTTTTTTGTTTGAGGGATGGTGGAGGTAACTTTTAATTTGGAAACAATTACAAATTTATAGAAAAGTTGCAAGAATTACACAAAGAACTCTTACCCTTCACCCAGATTCTCCAGTTGTTAGCATTCGACCATATTTGCTATAAGTTCTCTCTCTTCCCATACACACGCATGTACTTAGGCTTATTTTTCTTCTGAACCTTTTGATTCTAAGTTGCAGACATGGTAGCCCTTTACCCCCAAATACTTGATTGTGTACTTCCTAATAACAAGGACATTCTCTTACATGACAGTACAGTTATCAAAATCAGGAAACCAACAGTGATATAGTACTATTATTGAATCTACAGACCTTATTCAGTTTGTACCAATTGTTCTAAAAATGTGTGTGTGTGTGTGTGTGTGTGTGTGTGTGTGTGTGTGTGTGTTTTTCTGGCCTAGGATCCACTTCAGCATCACACTTTGCATTTAGATGTCATATCTCTTTAGTCTCCTTCAATCTGGAATGGTTTCTCAATTTTTCTATGTGCTTTATGACCTTGACATTTTAAAGTGTACAGGCCATTTATTTTTTAGAATGTCCCACAATTTGGGTTTCTCTGATATTTCCTCATGATTAAATTCACGTTATGCAGTTTTGGCAGGAACTCTGGTACCATCTCAGTACTGTGTTGAAGGAAAGCTGAAACGGGGGGTGAGCGGCCAGAATAGCAACTTCAACCAGGCCACAGGTGGAATAGAAACAGCTGTCTGCAGGGGCAAACCCAGTGCACTAGTTCTCTCTTTGTCCTCCCTTTCAGAATCCTCTTAGGTGCTGATACTTGTCCTTCGCTCCTGGGCCCAGATGTCCTGTGGACTTGGTCTCCCTTCCCTAAGAGCTTGCTGCAGCCCCAGCACCCCAGGCGTCACTCGGGGGCCACAGCAGACATAGGCCCAGTTCTCCCCTTTGCCTCTGCAGCTCAGCCATCCTCTCCTGAGGATGAGGATGACCAAGATGACATCAAGGTTTCTTCCTTCGTTCCGGACCTGAAGGAACTGCTACCCAGTGTGAAAGTCTGGTCAGACTGGATGCTCGGCTACCCAGACACCTGGAATCCTCCACCCACATCCCTGGATCTGCCCTCACAGTGAGTCAGCCTGCTCATTCCTTCAGCACTGCTGGCCTTGGCCCACCTGTGTTCCCACAGCTCCCCTCCCAGTTCTCTTCTTTGTTTCCTCTCCCCCACAGCCCCTTGTTCTCTCTTCCCTCCTCATTTCAACTTCGGTTTTTCCCTTCCTTGAACATCTTCCTTGTCTCCTGATGTTTTAGGTTATTTTTGCCTATGCTCTGGTGTATTCCTCTTCCTCCTCCTCAGTCTCTCTCTTTCTCTCACTCCATAGGTTGCTCTGTTTTGTTCTTTTTCCCTACTCTTGCTCACTCATTCACTTCATATTGTTCATGCTCACTGTTTCTGCAGCCACCTCTTGAGTGTCAGTGTGTGCGTGAGAGACTTTGTCTCCCTCTCTCCCTTTTACTTTATCTCTATACATCTTTCAGGCTATCTCTCACTGCTTTTTGTGCTCTGGTGCACTCTGTCTGCTTGCTTGCTCTCACGACATTGTAGTGTATGGGGAGGGATGAGTGCATGTACCTCTTTATTTCACTTGCTTCTTTCCCTTTCTCATCAGCATACCCCACCCCCAACTCCCTGTCTGTGTTTCAGTGTGGAGTAGATGTTTATGCCTGGGTATATCTATGTAGATTTTTTGTGTGTGTTTATATGACTTTTCTTCCTTTTTAAAAAAAAAATTGTGGTAAAAAATGTATATATAACGATAAACTTAATAAAAATATATGTAACAAATTTGCCATCTTAATCATTTTTAAGTGTACAAATGGCTATTTCTTTTGTCTGTATCTCCGTGTGTGTTGTATCTCTCTGTGTGCCTGTCTGGGTCTGGTTGTCTCTATGTGTCTGAATGTCTATCTATATTTAAGTGTGAGGGTCTGTGTGTTTCTGTCTCTGGAGATCTATTCTAAGGGTCTTTCAGTGTACCTGTCCATGCCTCTCTGTGTATGTGTCCATGTGCTGTGTTCATACCTGTATCTGTATCTCAGTCTATCCTTGGGTGCATGTGTCCCCAGGGGTCTGTTTCAGTGTGTGTCTGTGTCCATATCCATGTCTGTCTGATTTTGGGTCCATGTCAATCCATGTCTGCTTTGATCCTGTCCATGTTTCTTTGTGTGACTGTGTCCTGTGCATGCCTAAATGTCTGTATACAAGACTACCTATACTGTGTTCGTGTTTATTTATGACTGTGTCTCTCTGTTGGAGGGAGGAGTTCTGTATATGTGGGTTTGCCTGTATCTACCTGCCTCTACCTGCTTCACCTGTGTCTCTTCGCCTGCCTCTGTCTGCTTGCCTGCTTGCCTCTGTCTCTCCCTCCTGCCTGTTTCTGTCTGTCATGGCTTGTCCCTGCCTGCTTGCCTCTGTCTCTTTGTCTGCCTCTGCTGTTTTTGTGTCTATATCAGGGGTTAGCAAACTACGTCCCATGAGCTAAGAATTATTTACATTTTTTTCATGGTTGAAAAATATTAAAAAAAAAAATTTCATGAGTCGTGAAAATGATATGAAAGTCACATTTCAGTGTCCATAAAGTCGTATTGGAACACAGCCAGACTTATTTGTTTGCACTTTGTCTATGGCTGCTTTCATGCTGCACCAGCAGAGACCTTATGGTCTGCAAAGCCTAAAATATTTACTGTCTAGCTTGTTACAGAAAAAGTTTGCTGACTCCTGATCTATATCCATATTTCCATGTGTCCCATTCTTCTCTGTATTAGTGTCACAGTGTGTGTATATTCGTGTTTGCACAATATTGTCTTAATGTATCTGCATGCAGGTGCCTATCTCTGGTCAACTGTTGATTGTCCACCTCTCTTCCTCCTTCCTTTCTCTTTTCCTCCTCCTCCTCCTCCTCCTCCTCCTCCTCCTCCTCCTCCTCCTCCTCTTCCTCCTCCCTCCCCCTCTCCTCCCCCCCCCCCCCCTCAGTTTCTCGGTCTCTGTCTTTGCCTCTCTATCTAATTCTTTGTTCCTTCCCTCTCCTTTCCACTCTTTGTATTGTGGCCTCTGGCAGGAGTAGTGCACTCAGAGCTCCTCTGGCTCTCTGTTGGGTGTGTATGTGTGTGTTTGGTAACAAGCATCCATACCCAACATCTCATCATTCTCCATGCTCCTCTGAGGGGGAAAATACTGGAGGATACAGTGTGAAGACCTAGGCTCCTACAGAAAGCATTTCTAGGGAGTGGGGTGCTTCTCTGGTCTGGGGCCATCCATGTGAGTCTCTACTCGTAGGTGACCCACAGAGGGAATGCTGCAGCAGAGATTTCTAGCCAGCAGTTATTGATCTTTCTATGTGCACTGTGTAGTCTAAACCCCGCCCCGCCCCCCCTCACCTTTCTCAAATTCCTTTCTTGTTCTTCACCCCAAGATGCACCCTGGACTGTTTGGCCCTCTTTCCCTACCTCTCCCCTGTCTCCCCCAACTCTAACTCTGTAACTGAGTGAGTGAGACTCACAGCATCAGACAGTCCTCTACATCCTTTCTGTAAACCCTCCTAGGTTTTCAAAATGCACTCTAGGCTGGGGCCTCAGGAGCCAGGGTTAAGCCCTGAGCTGGGCAGCTGGGGCCACACAAAGGAACTGACGGATCTGCTAGCTAGGGGTCAGCTGTTTCCCAGCCATGTTCCCCAAAGAGTTAACATGTACAGCCTCAAACTTCTCAGGCTATTAATCTATAATGCCGACTAGGTAATTTGCAATTTTAGAAAGAAAATGACAAAGGCTCAGCTCTCCCAGGTATCTGAAGACACTGCTTCTGAGCATGCGCAGGGTCATAGAATGTTCCTCCCTTCCTTTCGTGGGGTGGAGGGTGGGGAGGCAGACTCTTTGTTTTTGGAGCCTGGGTCTTTCCTGGGTCACCTCACCTCACACCCACAAGTCCCTTAGATATGGTCCATCCCACCCCTATTTACCCATATCCTGGGCCATCGGGCCTGTTAACTCTCTTCTGCGGCTGTCTCCTTTCATCCCTCCTCTTTTGTTTGGCTGAGGAAATGGAAAGCTCACACAGGAAGTGCTGGGCCTCATTTGCTTGAGGTACTGAGTCTGTTTTTTCTTTGGATGCTGCAGCAAATGGCCCGTTGCCGGCTTATGCAAGCTGCTGCCCATCTTTGGGCAAGGGCTCAATCAGCAGCTGGGCACGTAGTCCTGAGCTACAGCCATCCCCAGCTGGGCTTCACCTCCTGGGCCACAGAGAGGCAGAGAGGGTTGGGATACTTGACAGATTTGCTTAGCTTTTTTTAAGATTTTTTCACAGGGGGAGCAGATCTGACCAAATAATATATTGAATCTGATTGCCCAGTAAACAAGTTCCTGTAGTTGTGGGCATCACTTACTCTCTGATGAATCCTCGAGGCTAGAGAAGTCAGTATGGTAGAGAATAGAGTTCTCTTCTGCACTCTCTGGAGGGTCAGCAGCTGGTTGTCTCTGGAATTAAGTTTAAGCATAAAGGAGGGACATTGTTGTCCTGGTGCCTGACCACAAGGTATGGTGGTTTGAGGGTTGGTGCCACTGCTGGACAGAGCAGACCTGGCCTGACCACCACTGAGAGTAGCCCTACCTCATAGCCTTCAGATCCAAGCACTGAAGAAGTGGTATATAAATTTATCTTCTTCCTTTCCAGTTTCTCATATGGCTGCCTAACACTTACTGAGTAAATATGGTTGAGAGATTGGCAAGGTATGATAGCTCTCTGGGTTTCAAAGTTGTGTCTTATGCCTACTGATCTTTCATTTTGTAGAGCCTTTTCTTTAAGGCCATAAGGAATGATATACTCCAGATAGTTGTGTAGATGTCAGAATAGTAACTCCTCTGACATTCTTAAGGTCCTTGTGTGATCTTCATTTTGGAGGGTTTAGGAATGCTCTCAAGAGAGTAGGAAGGAAAGGGTTTCCACTTAACACCTCTGCTTTGCATGCTTTTATTGGTCTTTGCCTGAATTGTTCTCTACGAAGACAAATTCCTCATTGATAAGGTGACCAGATAGCCTACATTTTAGTTTACTTCTCCTCCAGAATCCCCCACACCCAAATTGTCTCTCTTACACACTTGAACCCTTATTTAATCTTGTTCCCTGTCTTTCCTTATACAATTAGAGAATCATTTTGAAGTGTCCTCCACATTTCTAGGGATATTCCAAAGCTTATTAGTCTCCTTAGTTCTCTCCTTTTGTCCATATTCCTCTTCTTTCTGGTCATATCTACTTTTCTGTCAGTAGCCACTTAGGCATATGTGGAACACTTAGGGTGATAAGGGCAGGATTTCAAGGCCATTTGTGCCTTCCCACACAGTGGCACTCAAGCATTTGTGTGCTGGGTCAGCATGTAAGTAGGTTGACTTCCCATTTGTACCTGTTGTAATAAGATGGCTTTATATCTCAGGAGGTTTTGGTACAGAGGATTATAGCAGGGTGTGGAAAGTTGCCTTGGGCCACTGTAAGAAAGTGTCAACTGCTTTGGTCTATTTAGAACAGACCACAGTGTTTGGAGGGGCCATCTACTTATGGGGTGGTGGTGAGGGGGGCACATTTCTGTTCCAAGCCTCTTACTAGAAGGGAAAGGCAGCTACTCTCAACCTTAACAAGGGAGCATGAGTGAAGTTGTGAATGTCAGGTGATAGAGAGGAACAGAGCAACAGGCTTCCACAAGCCTGAGCATAGTGACCTCTTGCATCCCAGGACCTCTGGCAAGGCTAGGGCAGTGGGACAGCCTACCTCATTTCAGAGTCTCTGCTGAAGCCAAATCTTCCCTCATCTTGATCTCTAGTTCTCAGTAAGTGAAAGAGTCAGGGGACTTTGAGAACATCCAAACCTAGCCCAGCTGTGGCAGTTGGTTTATTGCTTTCAGCTGGTACTTGAACCCAGGTCCTGGTCTTGGAGGCTTTCCCAGGTTTAATCCCCAGAGCTTTCTCTGCAGCTGTATGACACTGCGCTGACCCCGAATGAGGATAGGAAAATAGAACCAGTGCCAAGCCAGAGTCTCTTTTTCATTTGGAGTCTGGCTGTCTGCCCATGACCAGGGTTACATAATGGGAAACATAGCTGGGGCTCTGGAGAGCCCGCGTTTCACCAGGCTGCCCAGACCTTAGCATTCTGATGCTATATATCTTCCTAATTGTAGCTCGGATGCATTTATCACACTGTTGGATTGGAGTACTGTTAAAAAAAAAAAAAAGCTCCAGAAATTCCTGGACTTGCTGCTTTTCCGTGGCTTGTCTTGAATAGTCTACAGAGCATGCTGGAAAAGGCTTATAGGAAGCCCTCTGAGGTGCTGTCACATAGGGAGATATAGGGATATATAGGGAGTATGCAGTAAGCTAATTTCCTCAGGGAGCCAACATGTGTTGACCCTGTAGAATGAGATAGAAATTCTTGAGTTAAGAAAGAGCTAGCTCACTCACCCTCATAGGGCAGTTCTGAAATAAGAACTAATCCCAAATCTAATCGGCACCCCTTCAAGGACGCTTAATACGTCTTCCCAGAAGGGCATTTTAGGAGGTCACTAAGTAATAGTCCATCAGCACTTCCCTGAAGGAAGTGGTGGTGACTGTGGGAAGCCCCTTTGCTACCCTGGCTCCCCATCCAGTCTCCCTGGCTCCGGGTTAGGGCGTCAGCACTACAGCCTGGCACCAGGGGGTTCCTCTTCCTCCAAGTGCTGAGTGTGGGCACATGTGATCTCTCCCACGGCAGGAGCCTCTATCCCCTCCCTACTCCTCCCACAGGACTCCTTGTGAGAGGAAGGGGTGTTGGCCTAAGGCTCCAGTCTGACCCCAACAGGGTACAGCAGCTGACCCCAGGGAGAGTACTTTCCAGCTCTGGGTTGAGGTTATTTGGGTCCAGTGTGTGCTAAACTAAGAAGACGTGTTGGAGTGGTTACAGCTAAAATTTAGAGAGGCAGGAACCGTGAGAATCCGCACCAGGGAGGCCGCCGAGGGCTCCACTCATGCGGTGGAGATGTTGAGGTCCCCTGGGAGCTGCTCTTTCCCAAACACACAGTGCTGATGGGTTTAACACACCATACTGATGTGACAGAAGCTATACATATGAATGTAGCTTGGGAGAACTGAAATCAAATAAGGCACTGACCTAGATAGTGGTTGAAGGAGGCATAGTAGAGATACTTGAGAAATCGTGGAATGAGGTTACTGTGACCTGTTTGCCATCGGGCTCCAGCTGCACTTCTTAGGACATGGAGAAGTTTATGTTCTTGGAGGAGCGTGGGGTGTCTGAGCTTCAGAATTTGACTTGCCATATTGGACAAAATTAATTTAAGTTGGGCACTCTCCCAAGGGCCCAGGTTGACTTACTGGATTAAGGTTCACTTTGCTATTAGTTGCTCATCTCCTGCAGTTTTCTCCATTTGGGCCAAAAGTCCTCCAGGGCTACAATGGTCTTATGTTGGCCATTGAACCCTATGTGGAGAGCTGTGGACTAGACCGGTGGTTGGCGGACCACTGGTGGTCCATGAGGTCCGAAAGGTTGCTGACCGCTGGGCTAGAGTATAATGCTCCATAGGCAAACAGGTTTTAGGAGACGATATTGCATATCTTTTTTAAAAAAAATATTTTTATTGATTCAGAGAGGAAGAGAGAGGGAGAGAGAGATAGAAACATCAATAATGAGAGAGAATCATTGATTGACTGCCTCCTGCACGCCCCCTACTCGGGATCGAGCCCACAACCAGGCATATGCCCTTGACCAGAATTGAACCTGGGACCCTTCAGTCCACAGGCCGACATTGTACCCCTTGAGCCAAACCAGCTAGGGCATATTGCATATCTTAAGAGCATTTCTCTTGCTATGGCCTTTTGTCTTTCCCCTTTGTGTCTATAGTCCATGGGCTTTCTCTTTTTCAGCGTCCTTGTGCCTAGTTTCCATGCCATCTTGTCTATATTTCCAGAGCTCCTCACCCCAGGAACCAAAAGACCCAACTCATTTGCCATCTGTACTACTTCTCTGATCTTCCATAGCTCCGAAACACAATGCAGGGCTTCTTCTCACTCAACTCTTTCCGGGTTTGTTCTGCAGCTGTGGAGTTTGAATGTTAGTGTTTAAACAAGCTGGTATTACACAGGAAATGGCCACCTCCACAGGCCCCTGCAGGCTTGTAACATGGGGTCATTGTACTTGATATTAATCACCAGTCAGCCTGTTCCCCCAGTAAAAAAAAAAAAAAAAAAAAAAAAAAAAAGAAGGGGTGTGTGAGGGCTCAGTCTTCCTTAGACTTGCCAGAGGATGGCCTGAGCCTTGGTTAGGCCTTAGTACTCCACTCTCCATACTGTCTGCCCCCTCAGTCACGCCCTGTATGGAGCTTGCAGAAAAGGTCCCACCCGACCTCTTCCCTATAAAGCTGGCAGAGCTGCCTTTTGTTCTGAGTTCTAGGAAGGAGATAGATTGTTGTGGTATAACTTCCCTCACATATCTCATGCCTTCATCTTTCAGAGCATGTTGTAGTCGAATAACATCTTACATGAGAAAACGCCAAAATTGTAGAAACACAGAAATCCGCTGGTCCACCTGAGACCAGGGCTTCTCAGTTCCTTGGACTGAAGCTACTTTTCTTATGTTGTTTGCAAAACTAACTCCAGCCTGAAGGGTTAATCTGAGTCCCCAAGTCAATATCCCCCAAACAACCAGCCAAGAGTGTGTGTTGGTTCATTTCTGTGAAATGTGTTTCCCCAGTCACCTGGGCTGGCCTGGGCTGCATTGTATCGGCCAGCAGCTGCACTGCACTCAAACTGACAGCTACATTAAACCTTGGAATTCTGAGCAATAAAAAGTAAATTAACTCTTATTTTTTTCCTTTCCTGGTGGAGTAAGTGAATGCATGTCTGTGGAGAAGTGAGTGAGCCTTGGTCCTGAGTGCGTACCTCTAACTAGCCACTGCTGGTCTGTCCCAAGCTAGGATCTGGTGTCCAGCCAGGGGTCTGCTTTCCTGGTGTGTGGTGTGTTCTGTGAGGTTGGGCCACTGGGTCACCCTACAACTGCTGATCCCTGCTCACTAATCACATCACAGCTGCTGAAGGCTCCCTTGCCACCATTCTGAGAGCCATAAACGGACTCACTCATTGGACTCAGTTTCATACTCTCTGTCTGCTAGGTGAAGAATGCACCCTAGCTTTAGTGGGATTTTGTGGGCTCTGGGAGCTTCCCCAAAATATGAATGGGGACCAGAACAAGCCAGAGGGACTTGCCTGAGCCCATAGCACTCTAGAGGGTTCATTTAGAACCAAAGTTGGTTTGCAATTGACTGGAAAACCTTTTGATGTGTCATTTCCAAAGCATTTCTAAAAGATTGGGAGCTGTTTAAAGCTCCTCAGAGCCACCAGAATTTTACTTTGGGCTCAGCCCAGGCCAACCTTGAATCCTTAGACTCCAAGGGCTGCTGTGGGGTGAAGGTTGGAAGGCACTCCTAACTGGGATAAGGAACTAGAGCAGGAAAAAGCTAAGCTTTTCCCCTTCTACTCAGGAAACCCTGTGTTCACCCACGGAACTGACCTCTCAGCCCGGAGGCCTGATTGGGGTAAGCTGAGGTGATGATATTCCCCAGGTTCCAGGAATTACCTCATCCTTTTGCAAATATCTTAACTTTGGGGTTTAGGCATCTCACCTCTTCCTTTGAGTGTTAGTTTCCTAACACTCCCCTCTTCCCTGCCCTCTGTGGAGAGTCACCATATGGCCCATGGGTGCCTAGTTAGTTGTGTTCTTGTCTGTGGTGCCACTTTATATTTCTGAGTTGGGGACTCAGGACACACCCTATGTCTTCTGGCACCAGCTGCTGTCTTACACATCAACACTGTGGTAGGAGCTCTCATCCACTTCATTTTTGCAGGGAGTCTTAAGATTTTGGCACAAGGTGGGTGGGTAGTAATGGGCAGAGGGCAGATGTGGGCAGGGGTCCCTTGTGGTGGCCAGCAATCTCTGGGAGGAGTCAGTTTTGGTTTATCTGAGCCGTAGGGGACCGGGGAGCATGGTAATGAGAACCACATGGTATCACATATTTCTTCTCTTGGATCCAAGATGGTAGGGGTAAGAGGATAAGAGAGGGATGTGGGGCCTCCCACTGTGGCAGCCATGGGTAATTTTCTGCTGCCTCTCCCTGGCTGGGGATGCTGCTGCCCACACCTCCCACCCCCAACTACATCCTGAAGCAGCCTTGACCTGCACAGCACCAACCAAGGCCCCCAAGCCAAGAATTCAGCTGGGAGACTTTTCACCTTCTTCCTTCTCACTGTCGTCTTTCCTGTTTATTTTCCAAATTGCTGCTCTGCAGCCGAGCAATGCCTGTTGGCCAGAGCTCACCAGCGCTGTGGGATCAGACTCAGGCAGTGGGCTCAAGTGGCCAGCAGGGCACTGGGGGAGGAAGCAGGGAGCTGGAAGAGCTTCCCTGTGCGTCTCCCATGGGCAGCGCTAACCTCAGAGGCGGCCCTGAGCAGCCCTATCACATCCGGTGCTTGTCTCTGCAGCCGGGACTGGAGGATAAACTATCAGAGCTGTGGGGCAGTGTATCATTCCTCTTATTATTTTCTTCTCTGCAGATGGGGTCGTGGAAAGTTCAGTTCCTTTTAACCCTCGAAGTTCTGTTTATTCTACAGCTGGTAGCCTGAATGCGCGTTTCCCATTACATCACAAAGGGGCTCAGGCAGATCTCTGCACAGAAACGTGTTGCAACTGTTTATTTTTTTCCATATTTAAACATTTCTGACAGCCAAACCCAGCTGAGCCAAAAGATGGAGCTTTGTGAATGAGTCTGGTTGTTGGTGTCTGTGCAGAGAGAGGCTTTAAAAACCCTTGTCCCTCCGGTGATTCTTCCCAAACATGTTCTTTTTCCTGGGCAAAGCCTGTGAAGCGAGTTACTTCTGCTGTACACGTGTGTTGATTATGTGCCGTTGTGTGATTAATGGGGCTGTGTTCCGCCTGGTTCCCAGGACACTCTTGAAAACAAGATGTTTCATTTCATTGCCTTTTCCTAGTGCAGTGATTACAGTAAATAAACCAGTTCAGGCTCCTTCCACCTGGATCCAGTCAGGGAGTCCCCACACCTCTGCTCCACTTTCTCTTCCAGCATCACCTTCAATAGCATGTCCCTTGAATGCCCTCCTTTCTGCCATCCCCCCAAGTTCCTAGCCTCCAGGAGCAACAAATTGCTTAGGTCTGAAGCCCCTCCTTAGCAGATTTGGCTCATGCGCAGTTACTCGTCTGGGAAGATTCTAGGATGTATCTCATTCATATACCTCTTTTTGCTTCTTGCCTCTTGTCACTCCACCTCTTGAACCAAATTGTAAAGCTTTTTCTTTGTAATTCTTTTATGGGTCTCACTCCTTTTGGAGTACAATTTAGCATTCATTAGGGTACTTGCCTCTTCCAGCCTCCCTGGTTAGGTTGTCCTCTGGGGAAGAAACCTAAGTCTGTGGACTTGGCAGGCCCTGGATCTGGCCATTTTGACTATTTGAGCTTGTCTTGGCTTGTCAAAAGAAAGTTGTAAGGATCCTTAGCTCCCATCAAAAGAGGAACCTGAACCACAGGAGATTTTTGGCAGTTGATGGTGACAGAGAATTGAACCTTTTTATAATTCTGCCCTGGAGTTTGAACAGGAGAGAACCAGATTTTGCATTTTCAAGATTTATTCTCAGGTTCACCCAGGACCTGATGATATGCAATTAGGATGACCATCCATTCCAGTCTGCCCAGGACTGAGGTGTTTCTGGGAATGTGGGGCTTTAAATGCTAACACTAGGATAGTTCCAGGCAAACCATAATATTGATTACCCTATGTCTAATTTTCTACAATCGAGAGGAAGGAGAGGGAATAGGATGGCCAAGATAGTGCTGATACGGTTCAGCTGCTGAAATGAATGGGAAGCTTGGCAGGCCAGGAATGAGGTTTTTGTTGGATGTGTATTTAATTGTTTTTCTGCTTATATATAGGAAGAGATTTCTAAAGCATTATAAGACGGGTAAAAGCCCACAAACACACGAATTCCCTGATGTGACTAGCCCCTCTGGCTGTGCAGGAGGAGGGAAGATTGGAGCTCTGTAGCTGTCTGTATGGCATATACTTGGCTGGACAGGAGTGGGGGAATTCTGGGAGCTGCCTCAGGCACTGGGTGTCCAGAGTGTTTGAGTAAGTGTCTTAGGCACACTGTCTGGAAAGGTGACAGGACCTGCATTAGGCAACTGATTCTCTAAATTCTTCTCTCTCTCTGGTTAGGATTAAAAACTCCCCCTAATCAATTTTAACTTTACACGGATGGACACACATTCACCAGATTGCTGCCAAGGGTGCAATTTTGTATCCTAGTTTTTTGGGTAAGATTTTCTGGCAGATGCCAGTCATAGACAACATTTGCCATAGGTACTTCCCTATTCACAAGTGCGTAGAATACTTGAACTGGTCCCTCTTTAGAGCTGCTCTTCTTTTCTTACCTTATTTCTCACAGGGTTGCTGTGGATGTGTGGTCGATGCTGGCTGATTTCTGTAACATATTGACTGCGGTGAATCAGTCTGAGGTGCCACTGTACAAGGACCCTGACGATGACCTCACCCTTCTTATTCTGGAAGAGGATCGGCTTCTCTCGGGCTTTGTCCCCTTGCTGGCTGCCCCTCAGGATCCCTGCTACGTGGAGAAAACCTCGGATAAGGTCAGCCCCAGGCCAAACATCACTCCCCATTCACCCTTCCTCTTAATTCTCCAGACTTTTTTATTCTTGGGAAGTTTTCTGTGCAAACGGAACATGATTAAGTCATTGAGAAGGGTGTTAAGGGAAAATATCGACCTTTTAGCCGCTGACATCCAGCTCTGTGTCCTGAAGAAAAAAAAGCCCTCTCGACTTCCTTTGGTGTGTGTGTGTGCTTGCTGGCATGTTGTATATACGATCATTTCCTCACTTGTTTAAATAGTCCAGCTTGTGTTGGCAGTGCTCTCACTCAACTCCAAATGGTTTGCATCATGCTTAAAGCACCCTCCTTCCTCCCCCCTTCCTCCTTCCCCCCAGCCACAAAACTCTGCACTAGGAAAACAGCCAGGGCTTTTTCCCTTTTCTAAGGAGGGGAGTGATAAATAGGTGACTAGAGAGAAGCAGACACCATGTGTTAACTTACAAAAAAAACTTTTAGGAATATGAAGCATTCCCCATTCGTTGCCTGGTTTCTATTTTTCTTCCTCTGAGGACTGATTTAACCTGAACTTTTTTCTTGTCTGTCTGTTTATAGAAAACAAAGTCCATTGCTGTTGCCCTGGTGGGGACTGTGGAACTTAGTCTCTGTTTAACAGTTGTGTCTTTGGCCAGGTGCAGAGAGTAAGGCAGTACATCTTGCTTTACATTCCCATGTAATAGTTGCTAGACTGGAGAAGTAGCACCCACAGACCCTAGGAGCAGAGTCTCCTGTGCTGTGCAGGAGAACCCTGTGACTGAGCTCTCTGTGGAGTTGTTAGCATTGTTTCCTGGGAGAGAGGCCTTTGGGGAAGAGTCCACAAATGGCTCCTCAGAAAGAAGTCTTTTGACTTAGATGAAGTATGTATAGAGATGTGGGTAGATTTTTTTTTTAAGACAGTAAAAACTAAATTCCAGACAAATATAAGATATTTTATATTGAATATAAATTACAAATATAAGATATTACAAATATAAGATATTTTATATTGAATATAAAAAATTTTAAACTTGTTGTTAGTAAAAAAAAACAGTATAAGTTCCTTGTAGACAAGTAAAAAGAACATTTATTTACAACCCCTCTACCCAGAGGTTACATCACTGTTATTTTTGCTGATCATACATAATCATACTTGACTAATAATATACACATACGCTTTTTAAAAAATAAAACGGGGGGGTTCATATTATACATACTATTTGTAATCTTTTTTTTTTACTTAATATTTTTAATGTATTTTTATATGGAATCATTTATATAATCCCTTAATATTCTTTTATATGCCAATTATTTCTTTAACCCATTTTTGCTTCATTGAACCAAAGGATTGTTCCCAATTTGTGCACTATCAATAGTGAAGTAATTCCTTATAGCAGAATTTTTTATATATATTCCCTTTGGTTAAATTTCTGTAAGTAGATGAAAGTTCTAGACATTGGCATACCAAAAGTCCATATTCTTTGGATGCATTTAATGGCTAGTAGATTTTGGGAATGTGAAAGCAAAAGAAATATTTATTTTATGCTTTTCCAATGAAAAGTTGGAATGAAATCTTGCTCTTCTAGTTTCAGAAGGGAATAAGAATAGGGAGTTGTAGTACGTGAGACTGAGGACAGCTAACACAATGTTTACACTTTGTAAAAGATGTTCAGTTAGAAGAGAAACTGGAAAACCCTGGCTTGAGTCAGGGGATCCTGGTACTATTCTTATGTGATCACAAGGTGGTCTTGTCTTCAAGGATGCTTTTGAGGGTTAGCTCTTGGGTTAGCTATATTTTAGTTCAGAACAAGAAGGAGTCCTAACCAGCATCAGACTTCCTAAACCCTATGTTCTCATCAGCTCTCCCCGTGTTAGTGTATGATACATGTATATAAGATAGTATATAATATGATCTGATATAATAAGATATATTTGTGATAAGTATATGATCTAACGCAGCCGTGGGCAAACTACGGCCCGCGGGCCGGATCCGGACCGTTTGAAATGAATAAAACTATTGAAATAAAAGACCGTACCCTTTTATGTAATGATGTTTACTTTGAATTTATATTAGTTCACACAAACACTCCATCCATGCTTTTGTTCCGGCCCTCCGGTCCAGTTTAAGAACCCATTGTGGCCCTCGAGTCAAAAAGTTTGCCCACCCCTGATCTAACCAGAGAAGAACACAGAGCCAGCTGTTCATGCCCTCTGCCTATAGTAGTCATTACCAGCAGCTGTCACTCATTGAGACTAAGGTAGATCTCTGCTTTAGGGATTGTGAAATAGGCATGTCAAATATAACATCTCCAAATCCAGACTCCTGAATTTTTCTTTCCCAAACCTGATCTTTCTTTAGTCTTCCCATCTTGGTAAATGGCAACTTTGACTTTTGAGTTGCTCATATGAAAATTCTTGGGGTTATTCTTGGTTCCTCTCTCTTTCTCACACCTCCATAACTAACCATCAGCAATTCATGCCTCTTCACTTTCAAAATAAATGCAGATACAGCTCGTTCTTTCCACTACTCACTCTAGTTAATTCATCAAAATACCTTCTAACTGGTTTCTCTAGTTCATCCCTCCTCTTACTCCCCAGTCAGTTTTCAGCTCAGCAACTGGAATGATCTTTTTGAAACATGAATAAGATCATGTCACGTCTCTGTTTAAAACCTTCTGATGACTGTTCCTCTCACTTAGAATAAAAGCCAAAGTTTTAACGGCAGCCTACAGTGCCCTCAATGATTTGATGCTACCTACACCCTCTTAACTACCTGACCTCAGCTCCTACTGCTCTGCATACCCAACATACTATAGTCACATTTGCATCCTTGCTGTTCCTCAAAGATGCCTAAGAATCTTTGCACTTGCTTTCTTCTTAACCTGGGACAAACACTCTGTCCCCAGATAGCTGTGTGGCTCTCTCACTCCGTTTTAAATGCCACCTTGTTAGAGAGGTCTTCCCTAGTTACTCAGTATAAGATGTTACCCACCTTTCTTTTTCTTTTATTCTGCTTTATTCTTCATGGCTGGGGAAAAATAACATCTCTTGAATATCTAGTGTGTATCAGCCCCTGGCCTAGGTATTTCATTAAGTCCTCACAATAAGCCTACCAAATAAGTGCTAGTACCTTCTTTTTTTTCTTTTTTCTTTTTTTTTTTTAAAGAGGTGACTGAAGCTCAAGAGAAGAGTGGAAAATGATGAACTCATGGATTATCTCCATGCCTCTCCTGGAAGATTAGTATAGATGTGTCAGAGAGAGTCCTTAGGAACTTGACCTTTTAGAAATCTGAAAATGGTAGACATTTTCTCCAATTTCTTGTGTTCACTCCCAAGAAATGTAAAATATCTCAAGGACTCTTCAGTAACAGCAACATGAGCAATGTCATTGCTGGTCAAAATTAATCACAAGTTTGGTCTGGCCTTGATGCTCATTCAACAGATAATTACTGAACATGCCTACATTACACTGTCTTACACATACAAAATGAAAGATCCAGATATATAAGGCAGAGATCCTCCTAGTTTGGGAGGCAGTTTGTGACAAATACAACCATATGAGAAGGAACATAAGTTAATTTGAACCTATAATTAAGGATGAACTCTTGAAATTTTATTGAGCTTATAGTATCTCAAGACTTTGCTTAAGGAGTACTGATTTGGCATTAACATGTTGTTGTATTTCCAAGCATGTTCTATGGCACTCCAGTTTTGTAAGTTCTTAATTGTTGGCTGAATGATCCTGTAAGTTAGGGTAAATAAAGCAGTGTTAAACAGGACTCATTGCTACAAGACTTCTTGGAGCTTTTTAATATAGCATACATTGTGAGAAGGATAGCCTTTGCAGTCGTTTCCAAACTTGCTTCACTCTTAATCTTTTTGATTTACTAAGCACCTTCAAGGATTAGTGTTCTGTCTAAAATAAGAAAATCTTAGTAGAAAACCCAGATATGAGATAAGCAAGCAGTGAGAAAACAGGTTGCTATTGGGATTATCCAGAAGTAAGGAAAGGAGTACATATTAGGCTAAAAGCAATAGAGTGGAGCTGGTTACATTTTGAGAGAAACATCACATTGCAGATTTGAAACCAATTAGAGCCAACTAGGGGGAAGAAAATGATCTTAAATTCATTGAGGGCTGCTAGGCACCCAATTCCAGAGGTTAAGTAGCACATTCAAGATCATATGGCTAGTAAGGAAGTCTAGATTAGAACCCTTATTGGTATCACTTTAAAACCTTATGTTTTGATGAATGATTTGATGTCTAGGATTTGCTTCAGAATAATCTGTGGAGGGGGCTAGATAGGAATATTAATGAAAAAAGGTCAGATACTGATTATTACTAAATATCAATCATTATTATTGATAACATATTGATCATTATTACTAAATCAGAGTAATGGGTACATGATATCATTATATTCTACTTTTGTATATGTATGAGTTGTCCATAATAACAAGTTTTAAAAGAAGTAATAAATAGCCATCCTGAAAGCAAAACAAGTAAAACTCATGTCTTCCTGCCATATTATACTAGTAGTGCTGAAGTGACTGAAAAGTAATCAAACCACCTATAGTAATAAAAGCATAATATGCTAATTAGACTGGACGTCCTTCTGGACAACCTTCCGGACGAAGCCAGGGCTGCGAGGGAAGCCCGGGTCCCGGCGCCTGCCAGTGGCCAGAGGGAAGCCTGGGTCCCAGGGGCCAGAGGGAAGCTGGTGCTGGCAGCCGGGGGAAGGAAGACCTACTCTTGCACGAATTTGTGCATCGGGCCTCTAGTAATAATAATAAAGTTAAGCTATTGCAATCACTAATCATGTTCTAGGCACAGTGCTAATCTATTTACATGCATTTCTCATGGAAACCCCAACAACCCTATATGCCAGTGGTTCTCAACCATCCTAATGCCGCGACCCTTTAATACAGTTCTTCATGTTGTGGTGACCCCCAATTTCATTGTTACAAATTGAACATAATTAAAGGATAGTGATTAATCACAAAAACAATATGTAATTATATATGTGTTTTCTGATGGTCTTAGGAGACCCCTGTGAAAGGGTCGTTCAACCCCCAAAGGGGTCGCGACCCACAGGTTGAGAACCGCTGCTATAGGCAGATAGGAAAAGTGATTAAAAAAGGAACTGTTTTAGGAGAAAGATGTTGAGTTTATGTTGTGCCTTAATATAAAAAAAGCTTAATTATCATCTTCAAAAAATATGCATGTGACTGTATAGCTGTAGGCGATACTAAACAAGGATCTATTTAGCAACAGGCCCATCTTTCCTTAGGCTCTAAAGCTCTAGTTATTTAATGGATACCAAAGCATTTATTTTATAAGTGGTCATAAGCATTACTCATTTTAGCATCCCCAGCTAGATTAATCTTCTGTGATATTCTTTGTTTCTCTCCATATTATTGTCTGACCAAGAAGTAAGTGAAGAACTTCCCAACAAGCTAATACTGGGGCCACTCTTTGGCTTGATAGAGAATAAATTATTTTTCATTGTAAGGTCAGTTGTAAGTCTCACATCCCATCCCAATCATCCTTACAGTCATCTTTGCTTTCTGTCTGGATTTGGGATCCCAGGAAACTTTTTCATTAAAAATATATGTAGGTGTGCTATGCCGCTGTGGCTCAGTGGTTGAGTGTTGGCCTATGAACCAATAAGTCACAGTTCGATTCCCCATTAGGGCACATGCCGGGGTTGTGGGCTTGATCCCCAATGTGGGGTGTGCAAGAGGCAGCCGACCGATGATTCTCTCTCATCATTGATGTTTCTATCTATCTCTCCCTCTCCCTTCCTCTCTGAAACCAATAAAAAATATATTTAAAAAAATAAGTTTAGAGTATCTGACTTTCAGCAACTCCACTCTCTAACCTAAAATAAAGTAAATTAAAATGTGTAATTGAGGTTAAATGAGGCTTAAATTATCCAACTTTTGGAAGTACTAGCTTATCTGCTTATTTATTTATTAAATGACATTTTGGGCATATTATTTGTTGTCACCACCCTAAAGGGAGTGAGAAGGAAGCCAGGTGGTGTGCATCTCAATAAATGAATTTATTTTCTACATTTCCTGTTTTATATATAGTAGAGCTGCTATACCAGAGCTAGTTTCCCTTGTGCAGCCTTTGTTTCACATAAATGATATGGCAATTTCTGACCTCCTTCCTAGAGCTGTGGCCTCTCATATCAAGAAGAAATTCTGCTCTCTGGCCTCTTCCTTTGGGCCTCTTTGAACTGTTGATTATGAGTGGTACTGCTTTGTAGCAGTGAAAAAACTTCCAAGTAGTGTTCTGCATCTGCCCCATGTCCTCGCACTTTGTGGTAGGCAGACTTTGTAGTAGGTAAACCAAAGGTGACCCACGTTTTAATCCCTGAAACCTGTTAAATGTAACCTTACAAGGCAAAAGGGCCTTGTGTGTGAGATTAAATTAAAGCTCTTGAGATTGGAAGATGATCCTGGGTTATCCAGGTGTAATCATAGGGGTCCTTATGAGGAGGTAGGGATGTCTGAGTCAGAAAAAGGAGATGTGATGATAGAACCAGAGGTCACACAAAGAGATTTGGAGATGGTATGCTGCTGGCCTTGAAGATGGAGAAAGGGATCGTGAGCCAAGGAATGCAGGTGGCCTCTAGATGCTAGAAAAGGCAAGGAAATAGATTCTCCCATAGAGCTTCCAAAAAGAACACAGTCTTGTCAACACCTTGGTTTTAGGAATTCTGACTTCCAGAACTGCAAAATAATAAATTATATTGTTTTAAGTCATTAAACGTGTGGTAATTTATTACAGCAGCAGTATGAAACTAATACAGCCTTCAAACTGGAGAATTTTGCCAGGCTCTTCATTGTTTACTTCTCCTGCAGCTTTCTTTTTCTTTTAACCTTTTAAATTATGAATTAAAAATATGAAAATGCAGACAATGAAGACTCATCACAAAGTGAGCAATGGTATAACCACCAAGCAGGTAAAGAAATAGAATGAGCCCTAGCCAGTTTGGCTCAGTGGATAGTGTCAGCCCTTGGACTGAAAGGTCCAGGGATGAAGGGTCCCAGGTTTGATTCTGGTCAAGAATGTACCTCAGTTGCAGGCTCGATCCCTGTCTCTGGTCAGAGGCGCACCAATCACATCGATGTTTCTCTCCGTCTCTCCCTCTCCCTTCTATTCTCTCTAGAGATCAATGGGAAAATATCCTCGGGTAAGGATTAACAACAAAACAAAAAAGAAATTGAATGAGACAAAGGTGATTAATTACCAGTTCCATTCAGCTTATGTTGGAGGTCCTAGCAAGTACAGTAAGATAAAAAAAAGAAATAAAGTATTAAAAAGATTATTGAAAAAGAAAAAAGTAAAGCTATCTTTATTTGCAAATAATGTGGTACATGCTTAGAAAATCCAAAAGAAAAAAAGGATAAATCATTAGAATTAATAAGTGCATTTAACATAGTTACTGGAGCCCTAGCTGGTTTGGCTCACTGGATAGAGCATTGGCCTGGGGACTGAAGGGTCCCAGGTTCGATTCCGGTCAAGGACATGTACCTTGGTTGCAGGCACATCCCCAGTAGGGGGTGTACAGGAGGCAGCTGATCGATGCTTCTCTCTCATCGATGTTTCTAACTCTCTATCCCTCTCCCTTCCTCTCTGTAAAAAATCAATAAAATTATTTTTAAAAAAACAACATAGTTACTGGATATAAAGTCAGTATACAAAAATCAATTCCATGTTTACAAACTAACATCAAACAAAAGAAAGTTTTTTAAAAAGTTGCTTTCTTAAGAAGGGAAGCTGTGAATTGGCTCTTAATGACGTCCTAGCTATCTATCCATCTGGCAGTAATTCTTTATGTTGATAGCAGATGGATGGCATTTTCCCGTTTAATCAATATTGACTGACTGCTGTGCATCAGACACTTTTCTAAATAACAGCCATAGCAGTGAATAGTAGACAGAGGAGGGATCATGGAGTATGGGGGATACACTCTGTGTAATCAGTTTGATCACTTCACTTAGGACATTGGAAGTAAAGCTACCTCAGAAGTCTGTGCTTTTTATAGTTAATTATAAAAATAATCTTTGTATTATAAAATAGATATTCATTTTTTTTATTTTAATATATTTTTTTTATTGATTAAGATATTACATATGTGTCCTTGTCCCCACGTTACCCTCTACCGCCCACCCCCCCCACCCCCGCTCATGCCCTCACCCCCCCGTTGTCCATGTCCATTGATTAGGCCTATATGCTTGCATATAAGTCCTTTGGTTGATCTTTCCCCCTTACCCCCACCCTCCCCTACCTTCCCTCCAAGTCCCGACAGTCCAATCAATGCCTCTCCGTCTCTGGATCAGTCCTTGTTCATCAGCTTATGTTGTTCATTATATTCCACAAATGAGTGAGATCCTGTGGTATTTATCCGCTCTCAAGTTCCATCCCTGCTGTGGCAAATGGTAAGAGTTCCTTTTTCTTCTTCCTCTTCTTAAAGAATACCTTTCAGCATTTCATATAATGCTGGTTTGGTGGTGATGAACTCCTTTAGCTTTTTCTTATCCGTGAAGCTCTTTATCTGACCTTCTATTCTGAATGATAGCTTTGCTGGATAAAGTAATCTTGGTTGCAGGTTCTTGCTATTCATCACTTTGAATATTTCTTGCCAGTCTCTTCTGGCCTGCATGGCTTCTGTTGAGAAATCAGCTGACAGTCGTATGGGTACTCCCTTGTAGGTAACTGACTGTCTTTCTCTTGCTGCTTTTAAGATTCTCTCTTTATCTTTTGCTCTTGGCATTTTAATTATGATGTGTCTTGGTGTGGTCCTCCTTGGATTCCTTTTGTTTGGGGTTCTCTGCGCTTCCTGGACTTGTAAGTCCATTTCTTTCACCAGGTAGGGGAAGTTTTCTGTCATTATTTCTTCAAAAAGGTTTTCAATATCTTGCCCTCTCTCTCCTTCTGGTACCCCTATAATTCTGATGTTGGTACGCTTGAAGTTGTCCCAGAGGTTCCTTACACTATCTTCATATTTTTGGAATCTCTTTTCTTTTTTCTTTTTCGGTTGGGTATTTTTTGTTTCTTTGTATTTCAAATCTTTGACTTGGTTCTTGGGATCCTCTTTTCTGCTGCTGGATCTCTGTAAATTATTCTTTATTTCAGTCAGTGTATGCTTAATTTCTAGTTGGTCCTTTTTCATGTCCTCCATGGTCTCCCTATACTTATTGAGGGATTCATTAAATTTATCGGCGGTTTCCATAAAATTCTTGAAAAACCTTATAACCGTGGCCTTAAACTCTATATCCAATCGTTTGCTTTCCTCCATTTCTGCCATTTGTGACCTGTTTCTTTGTTTCCGCATTTTGGCAGCTTCCCTGTGTTGATAGAGTGGCCCTGTGCGCCAGGTGTCCTGTAGGGCCCAGTAGCTCAGCCTCCCCAGTTACCTGGGGTGGACACTCTTGGTGCACTCTTGGTGCCTTGGTTGTTGTAGAATCACTGGGAGGAATTGACCTCCAGGCCAATTGGCTGTGAGAATCAGCTGTGTCTAAAGTGGGAGAACTTCTGTGCTGAAGACACCCTTCTGGGGCAAGACTTGCTTCAGTGGGGCTTTGGTGCTCACTGAGTCTGCTCCCTGAGTGTGTCCCTTATGGATCTGAGGAGTTGCAGTCTGGATGGACCCCCTCTGACCACTGGGTACAGTGGCTCCTGGATCTAAGGAGGTGCTAATTCAGCCTCTGCCTGGGGCCACACAGCAGGAGCCACGAAAAGGCTCAGCTGTGAAGCAATGCAAGCCGCTGCGGGGCCTTGGGCCTTCTCTTGGAAGTTCCAGGTCTGCCTGGTTCGGCTGCAGTTAGGTACATTCACATGCAAAAGCCTCTGCCGCAGCCTGGGTGGGGCGGGGTCTCAGGGAGTCAGAGGGCGGAGAAAGCAGCCATGGCTGATTCTCCGCCCGGAGTCGCGCGTCTCAGTGTTCCGGTAACGGCTGCAAGCACCTCTGAGGGAAAGCCGCCCTCAAGTTCGCTCGCTGCCGGACAGACCAGCCTCTCCCCGTATGAGTCCTGGGTCCCCAGAGACTTCCCCGAACCGGAGTTCAGAGCAGTCAGGAGCTTGTGACTCAAAAAGACAGCCGCGTCCTCAGGCGCCACCCCCTTTCCTCGCGCGCGCGAGCCGCCGTACCTCTGCACTTCACCTCCGCAGCGCCTCTGGCTCTCAGCGTGCTTTTCTTTCCTTCTAGTTGTGGAATTTACACTCAGCCAGCCTTCCTGTTGTTCTGGATGATGTTTGCTCAGTCCTTTGCGGTAATTTTCAATTGTTGTGTGGGGCGATAATTTCCCGGTGTTTACCTATGCCGCCATCTTAGTTCTCCAATAGATATTCATTTTATAAATACTAGAGAAATCAAGGTTAGCAATAAGGAAAAAAAAAAATCCTTGATCCTGCCCTAACTGGTTTGGCTCAGTGGATAGAGCATTGGCCTGCGGACTGAAAGGTCCCAGGTTCGATTCCAGTCAAGGGCATGTACCTTGGTTGCGGGCACATCCCCAGTAGGCGGTGTGCAGGAGGCAGCTGATAAATGTTTCTCATCGATGTTTCTAACTCTCTATCCCTCTCCCTTCCTCTCTGTAAAAAATCAATAAAAAATATTTTTTAAAAAAAGATCCTTGATCCTTGTATAATGGTTGGATAGGTGGACAGACAGATGGACAAATATGAAATTTTTTGCTTTTTAACAGAAATAGAATCAAAGTGTATATACTGTTTTGTAATCTACTTTATTCACTTAGCAATAAATATATCCTGAATATATTTCCATGTTCACCTACAACATGAAGTGTAATGGCAGCATTATATCAACTTCTTTGGACATAACAAAATATTTGTTTAGTCCCCAATCATTAGACATTTTAGGAAGTTAATGATTTTTTCAGTTTTATAAATGATGCCATCTCAAGAGATCTTATACAGAAATCTTTACATATATTAGTTCATAAAATAAATTTTCTAAGTGGAATTAATAGGTCAAAGAGAGTATGCAGACTTTTAAGTCTTTTGATAGATAATGCTGAATTGCCCTCCAAAAAAAGTTATAACCGTTTAAATTGCAGAAAATGAGTGTCTGTGTACTAGCATTTTCACCAATCCTGAATGGTTTAATATTTTTGTAACTTTGCTAGAGATGTGCAAAAATGGCATTTCACTGTTCTTCTTTTCATTCTTTGGTTACTAATTGGGTTGATTTTTTTAAAGTTATATGTATTTTTACATATAATTATATTAAATTGCCTTATGTTCTTTGTCATTTTACCATTGGAATGCTCATTCATTTATTTCTTAATGATTTGTAAAGTTGTTTGTGAATAACTTTCGAACTTTTTAAAAAATGTTTTTATTGATTTTTTAGAGAGGGAAGAAGGGAGAGGGATAGAGAGATAAAAACATGGATGAGAGGAACATCATCAATCGACTGCCTCCTGCACGCCCCCTTCTGGGGATCAAGCCTGAAACCCAGGCAGGTGCCCTGATCTGGTTGGTATTGAACCTGTGACCTCTTGGTTCATAGGTTAATGCTCAACCACTGAGCCACACCTGCCAGAAGCTAGACACTGTTTTAATGCTTTATATCTCATTTAAATTTCACAAAAGCTGTATGGGAATTTGGACGATAAGAAGAATTTGCTCAGGATGGCAGCTAAGAATAAAGGAGTCAAATCTGAGCAATCCACATCTAGCGCACACAGTCTTAATTGACTATAAATACAGTAGAACAGCGGTTGGACAAGCATATTACTTAGTGCTTCTAGTTCTCTTTCCAGCTTTGACAGTACTTTATTTTCACTGGGAGGTTGATTTCTCACCCAGAGCTTGGGAACTATTGACCTGGTTTAGGGAGATAATTTTCTGGTCTCCCATAATAGTTTCTGAGGATGAGAAGTAAAAAAAGTTCATGTTAGGGGAATGAATGCTCAGATTGCATTTATCTGCTTCTTTCTCTCTGAGTTGGATGCTTTTCAAATCTTGGAATGTTCTGGGAACATCAATTTTCAACCTTTTTCATTTTGTGGCACACATAAACTAATTACTAAAATTCTGCAGCACGTTAAAAATATTTTTTTGTCAACCTGACAAAAAAAAAAGTATAATTTTGATTCATCACACCAGACGTTTGTTATGTTGGCTATTGTCATTTTTTTATTTATAAGACAATCTAAGGGAAAAGAGGTCAGTGCCCCTGACTAAATAGTCAAGTATTGCATGTTTTAAAATTCTTGCAGTATACCAGTATGCCTGGTATGGCACAGTCATTGAAAATCGCTGGTCTAGAATATGTGTCTTTGGAGAGAGAACTTGATTTATTTTTGGCAAACCCATGAAAGTGCTCTAAGAGGGACTGAATATATATGCACAGGATGATATGCGTCATTTTGGAAGTGTGTCTAAAGGCAAAAGAATCTAAGAGTAGTGTTGAGGAACTTCCAAGGACAATGCCCTGCCCTCCAGACTTTGCAGGCAAGATGTCTTATAGATAAACAGTGACTCTTGGGGATAACTGATACATAAAAACCAGAAAGTCTGCGCTGTAAGCATGCCTTCCTATCTACATGCATCCATACAAATAGTCTTTGGCTCAAGACTTAATAAATATGGGCCATAATAAAAACTGAAATTGAAATTTATAACAGGAAAATGTATAAATACTTACCTATTGATTGACATAATCTTCTGCCTCATACTTCTGTCCCATAGCTTTTTTAATTTTCTTTACTAATCTTTCCTGTATGTAAAAGATTATATATTATATTTTTACTTCATAACTTTACCTGAAAAAAAATGTTTAATTTATATCTTTACTCTATCAACTTGTTGATAATTTCCATATTATAAAATCATACATTGACTGTATTTATGTATGTATATACCTATATAAAGACCACCCCAATCAACATGTAGAATATTTCCATCTTCCCAAAATATTCCCGAGTGCCCATTTGCAGTTAATCTTTCTAGTCCTCCTCCCTGGCCCAGGGAACCACTGATCTAATTAATTTCATTATAGATTAGTTTTTCCTGTTCTAGAATTTCATGTAAATAGAATCATACAGTATGCCTTTGTTCTTTCACCCAGCATAATATCTATGAAATTCACCCATGTTGTGTTTTTCCAGTAATTCATTCCCTTTTATTAATGAGTAGTATTCCATTGCATGGATGTACCACAGTTTGTTTATCCATTCACTTGACATGAACGTTTGGTTGTTTTTAATTTTCGACTGTTATGAATAAAGATGTGTACACTAATGTACAAGTCTTTTTGTGGATATATGTTTTCATTTCTGTGGGGCAAATAGCTAAAAGTAAAATTGTTCAGCCATTTAAGTTTATATCTAGTTTAAAGGAACTACCAAACTATTTTCTGAAGTGATAACACCATATTGTATTCCCACTAGCAATGTATCAGAGTCCCTTTGTTTCACATCCTTGCCAACACTTGGTATTTCTAGTTTTTATAATTTTAGCCATTCTAGGAAGTGTGAAGTATCTCAGTTTTGATTTGCATTTTCCTAATTAATGATGAGAACTTTTTATGTGGGTATTAGCAATTCATATATCCTCATTTGGGAAGTGTCAAATCTGTTGCCCATTTTTAAAAAATTAGGATATTGATGTGTTTGTATTGAATTGTAAAAAGTTCTTTATATATTCTGGGTACAAATCTTTGTCAAATGTATTTCTGTGAGTATTTTCTTGCAGTGTGTGGCTGGCTTTTCTTCTTTTTTTTTTTTTAATATATTTTATTGATGTTTTTACAGAGGAAGGGAGAGGTATAGAGAGTTAGAAAAATCGATGAGAGAGAAACATCGATCAGCTGCCTCCTGCACACCCCCTACTGGGGATATGCCCACATCCAAGGTACATACCCTTGACTGGAATCGAACCTGGGACCCTTCAGTCCACAGACCGATGCTCTAGCCACTGAGCAAAACTGGTTAGGGCTGGCTTTTTCTTTTTTAAAACAGAATCTTTAAGAGTAAAAATTTTTAATTTTTATGAAATACAGTTTTTCAAAATTTTTCTTTATTATTAGTACCTTTTCTATTTTAAGAAGTTTTCTTTTGTCTTCTTAACTATATCCTTTTTAATTTTTTTTTCAGTGGTTTTTCTAGGACTAACAATTTACATTCTTAACTTTTCATTATATATTTAGGGTCAGTATTGTATTTTACACTTTATACCTTATGCTTCCTGTTTCCTGCTTCACACTGCAAATGAAATAACCTTAAAACAGCGTAAGTCCTTTTACACATCCCCTTTTGTTTTGTGCCGTTGTCTTACCTTTTACTTTTTATATGTTATAAACCCTGTACCATGTTGTTATTTCTACCTAACTGTTGATTTAAGTAAATTAGAAACAAAAAGAAAACATAATACTTTTATATTTACTTACTGGTACTCTTCATTATTTTCAGTAGATCCAAGTTTCCATTTGATATCATTTCCTTTGAGCCTATAGGACTTAAGCAGGTTGGCTGATGACAAATTCCCATAGCTGTTTATCTAAAAATTCTCCATTTCTTTTTATTTTTGGTTTTAAAGGATTTTTTTTTAACTAGATAAAAAATTCTGGACTGAAGTTTTTTTCTTTTAGCATCAAGATGTTATTATTACCTGGCATCCACTGTTTTCTCATGAGAAATCAGCATTCTTCTGTCTCTCTATGTAATATGTTATTTCGTGGGGGTTGCTTTGAATATTTTCCTTTTTCTTTTAAAGAATAGTTTATTGATTTTTTTTAGACAGAGAGGAAGGAAGAAGAGTAAATGTGGGAGTATAACATTAATCAGCCGCCTCCTGCATGCCCCCCTATTGTGGGAATCAAGCCTGTAACCTGGGCATGTGCCCTGACCGAGCCAGAAACCACAGGACAATGCCCAACCAATTGAGCCACATAGGCCAGAGCTGAATATTTTCTTTATCTTTGGTGTTCAAAAGTTTGTTTGGGATGTACATAGGTGTAGAGTTGGTATTTTTCATAAAATTTGGCGTGTCTTTCAAATTCTTTTTTTCTCTCTGCCTCAGTTGTCCTCTTTTGGGAATTCCAATTAGTGTATGTTAGAAACTTTGATATAGTCCCCAGATTTCTGAGACTTCATTTATCTTGTGTTTTTCTCTCTACTCTTTGATTAGTTTCTGTTGATCTGTCTTAAAGTTCACACTGACTCTTCTTCCATTTCCAATATACTTTTAAACTTAAACTTATGCTTAAACTTTTTTTATTTCATTATTTGGCTTTTCAGTTCAAGAATTTCTCCTTGGTTCTTTTTTTCTGTTTACATTTCCTATTTGTTTGCTCATTCAGATCATATTTTTCTTTAATTTTTTGAACCTCTTTCCCATTAATATTTTAGACATATTTATAATAGCTGCTTTAAAGTCTTTGCCTGCCAGTTCCAACATCTGGGGCATCTCATATTTGATTTCTACTGACTATGGATTGTATTTTCCTATTTTCTTTGTGTCAAGTAATTTTTTTATTTTTTAGAATCCTATCTAATAAAAGAGAAACATGGTAATTAGCGTACAACCGCTACCTTTCCCATTGGCTCATCAGGGCGATATGCAAATTAACTGCCAGCCAAGATGGCGGCCGGCAGCCAGGCAGCTGGAAGCGAACATGAGGCTTGCTCGCTTCAGTGACAGAGGACTCCAACGTTCCCCGCCTGCCTTGCCGGCCTCTGAGCTTGCAGTTTAAGAAACATTGTAACAAATATAGAAGCTAAACAAAACCCCAGAAACCTGCTTTCAGCCGGGCAGGCTCAGAGCTGGAGTTATACATTGTTTCGATTATAGAACCCAAACAAACCAGATACCTGCTTACAGCAGCAGAGGCCTCAGAGCTGGAGCCAGAGCTAAAGCTGGCCCAGAATAAAAAAAGAAAAAGAAAAAAAGGAGCAGTTGGGAGCTTCAGTCGGCCTGAAAACAGCCCTCAGCCCCTCACCCAGACTGGCCAGGCACCCCAGTGGGGACCCCCACCCTGAAGGGTGTGTGACCAGCTGCAAACAGCCATCATCCCCTCACCGAGGCTTGCCAGGCACCCCAGTGGGGACCCCCACCCTGATCCAGGACACCGTTCAGGGCAAACCAGCCAGCCCCACCCATGCACGAGGCCTCTATCCTATATAGTAAAAGGGTAATATGCCTCCCAGCACCGGGATCAGCGGAGCCGCGAGGCCTCACGGCACCGGCATCAGCGTGACAGGGGGCAGCGCCCAAACCCCCTGATCGCCCTGCGGCTCTGTGTGTGACGGGGCGGGGCCACAACCTCCCTATCTGCCCTGCTCTGTTCGTGACGGGAAGGCGCCCCAACCCCCTGATCAGCCCTGCTCTGTGCCTGATAGAGGGGAGCTCCCCAACCCCCTGATCGGCCCTGCTCTGTGCCTGATAGGGGGGAGCTCCCCAACCTCCTGATCGCCCTGCGGCTCTGTGTGTGACAGGGTACGGCCCTCCAACCCCCCCACCCCACGGGCCCTGCTCTGTGTGTGACGGGGTAGAGCCATAACCTCCCCATCGGCCCTGCCCTGAGTGTGACAGTGGCGGCGCCCCAACCCCGTGATCAGCCCTGCTCTGTGGGTGATAGAGGGCGGCACCCCAACCCCCTGATCCGCCCTGCCCTGAGTGTGACAGGGGGCGGTGCCCTAACTCCCCTATCGGCCCTACTCTGTGAGTGATGGGGGGAGCTCCTCAGCCCCCTGATGGGCCCTGCTCTGTGCATGACAGGGGGGAGCTCCCCAACCCCCTGATTGACCCTGCTCTGTGTGTGACAGGGTACGGAGCCCCAACCCCCCTGATGGGCCCTGCTCTGTGCGTGACAGGGGGCAGCACCCCAACCCCCTGATTGGCCCTGCTCTGTGCGTGACAGGGGGTGGCGCCGCAACCTCCCCATTGACCCTGCCTTGAGTGTGACAGGGGGCGGTGCCTCAACCCCCCAATCGGCCCTACCCTGAGCATGACTGAGGGTGGCATCGCAACCTCCCAATCTGCCCTGTTCTGTGCATGACAGGAGAAGGCGCCCCAACTCCCCTATCAGCCCTGCTTTGAGCCCGACCAGGGGCTACACCTAGGGATTGGGCCTGCCCTCTGCCACCCGGGAGCAGGCCTAAGCCAGCAGGTCGTTATCTCCCGAGGGGTCCCAGACTGGGAGAGGGCACAGGCCGGGCTGAGGGACCCCCCCTCCCCCCCACGAGTGCACAAATTTTTGTGCACCGGGCCTCTAGTTTTTATATAAAAGTTTATTTGAGCAAAACTGACCCATGCTGGGAAGCAAGCTCTCAAATGCTCTCTATTGATTTTTGTTTAAAATCACTAGAGATTGTGGATAATTTGTTAGAGAGATTCTGGAGCTTGTTATCTTCCTCTGGAGAGTTTGTTATTTGTTTTTTTTATATAGGCAGTTAAATTACTGCTTGATCATCTTGAACTTGTGTAGGATTGGTTTTTACACATTATTAGTGTAGTTGTGTAGAAACCTAGGATGTTTCCTAACTTCCAGTATCTTAGTGATAGTCAACCTCCAAGCCCTGACTACCTTGCAGATTTTGTTATAGGCTGGCTTTTAGGATCTATGATGTCGCTTTAGACTAGGTCTAATTCTAGGGTTTGGCCTTTCTGAAATCTTGGATTTAACTCAGAAGTGTTAAAATCTCTTTACACTGACAGTGTTGAAACTCTACCTCCCCCAGGCCTTAGGCAGGGTTCTTCCTCCAGCACTGCTAGACCTCTGATATTCTGTTTGTCTCTCAGCCCTATAGCACCTGCCATCTGCTAAGCATTTGGTGGTCTTGGCCTGCATATGTACCATAATTTTCTTGGGATTCAGCTTTCTGTGTTATGGTTGGAGAATTATTTTCAAGCAGAGGACTCTGTGATCACAGTCATTTCAGACGATAAGTACAGAGAAAGATCCTTTATTCTGCTTGTACAGAAATGCATGCTAATGCATTTCTTCATGGATCACAGTCTTGCACTACCTATTGTCCACTGCCTATAAATAGTTGCTTCATGTATTTTATAGCTGTTTATGATGGGAGGACTAGTCCAATACCAGTTATTCCATCATGGTCAGAAACAGAAGGTGGACTGTCTTTACTTTGTAATTACAAGAGTAATTCATTCTCTCTGCGATAATATTAAAATAATATAGAACTATCTATATATATAAAAGGCTAATATGCTAAGTGTCCCTCTGACCATCTGACCGGTCGCTATGACATGCACTGGCCACCAGGGGGCAGACGCTCACTGCAGGAGCTGCCATGAGGCGCACTGGCCATTTACAAAGAAATGGCACTGCAGACCTGGTGCCGACAAAGCAGTACTCAGCTTCCCCCAAGTGGAACACAGGCCCCGCCACCACCCTGGAGCGACAGTCCACCAAATTGCAGCCCACGCTGCTGAGACCCCATGGTGCAAAATGCAGCCTACAGCCCAGCCCAGAAAGGGTGTCTGTGGGCACTGGGTAATGATGTCACGTAGCAGCTCCTGGCTTCCTCTTCCTAGCAACTAGCCTCCTTGGAGTTTCTTCAGCCCAGGAACACAACTTGCTTTATAGCCAGATGCAAACATTTTACACTTTAACCAAATATTTGTGAAGTGTTTACTCGTGCCTCATCTCATTTGATCCTCACAGAAGTCCTGGAGTAGGTAGATAGGAGACTTGATAGAATCCTATTTTCTTTTCATTAGCCGGAAAACAGATATTTAGAAAGTTTAGAAACTTGACTGAAAAGAAGAAATGATGGAACTTGGAAATGACTTAAGGTTTCTCACTGCGCAGAATATAGTCAAACACTGCTACAGTTAAATATTTTACCCTTTGTTCTCCCTGCGTGATCTACAATAATAATGTGCTTCATGTTGATATTTACTGCTGTGTTGCTGACAGTTATCTGAAAGAGAAGTTGGGGTGCTTCACTGGGCTGGGAAAAGTTTAGCTAAATCAGAAAGCAAGTCTAATTAACCAAGTTTATTCTATATTTATAAAAGGTTAAGTTGACTCGTGCAAGTGGGATACATATAAAGCTCCCGCTGGTGCCAATAGTACGTGTGTGTTTCGATCTGTCATTGTTGATTGTGAATTTGGTTGGCACTTCTATTATAGAGAAAGGATGAATAGCAATATTGAAATATTTCTTCTAATTAATTTCCTTTCAGTGTGCACGAATTTGTGCACTGGGCCACTAGTAGAAAATAAGAGTACAAGTCCCTCCCTTCGCTTCCACAGATGATTGCTATTAACAGTTTGGTAACCATCCTTGCAGATATACATACACAGAGTATTGATTTTTCTAATAAAATGAAAATGCATGCTATATACACATTACTTTCTTTTTTGCTTGATATACCTTTGAACTGTTTCTAAATCAGAACATATAAATCTACACTATTCTTTTTCAAGTTACATCATATTCTATTGTGTAGGTATAATTCATCTGTTGTTTAGGTGATTTTTAATTATGTCCACTTTTGTTATTACAAGCAGTGCTGAAACGAACTTCCTTGTTCCTACAAGTACTTAAAATACTTGTGCACTACAGGACTGTTTTTGTAGAATAGATTCCTACAAGTGGAATTGCTTTATCAAAAGATATACAAGTTTACTATTTTGACAAATACTGCCAAATTGCCCTTTAAAATGATCATACCAGTTTACACTTCTATTAATAATATATGAGTGTCTGATTCTTCATACTCTCACCAGTACTGTGTATCATTATCACTCTTTTCAACTTCAGCAAATTTTCTTGGTTAAAAAATATATATATTTTTTAAATAATTGAGACTATTACAGATGTCCCCCATTCCCTTCTGCCATAGCCCCTCTCTACCCAGTCTCCACCCAAGGCCTTCACGTTGTCTGAGTCCATGGGCTATCCATGTATGCATATGTGTTCTTCAGTTAATCTTTTCCAGTCCCACCCACCTCCCTCCCTTCTGAGAACTGCCAGCCTGTTCCATGTATCCATGCCTCTGGTCCCATTTTGTTCATCAGTTTATTTTGCTCATTAACTAGCATTTCTTTACTAACAGAATAAAGGATCTTTCTCTGTATTTATCGTTTGTTTATATTTATTTCTCTCAGACTTGCATATTTACGGCTTTGTCTGTTTTTATATTGTTACTTATTATTCTTATTGATAGATTATATTTTATTTACTATATGTTGGTGGATATTTTCTCCTGATTTGTAGCTTGTTTTTTAAAAAAATATATTTTATTTGACTTTAGAGAGAGGAAGGGAGAAGGAGAGAGAGAGAGAAATATTGATTGGCTGCCTCCTGCAGGCCCCCCCAACTGTGGATTTACACCAGAAACCCAGGCATGTGCCTTGACCGGGAATTGAACCAACGACCTCCAGGTGAAGGGGACAACACTCAACCAACTGAGCCACACCGACCAAGGCTGTAGCTTGTTCTATAGTCTTGTTTATAGAATTTAACTTAAAATTTTTATAGAATTAAATCTGTCCTTTTCTATGTGACCTCTGGGTTCTCTTTTTATGCTTTCCTCATCTTTGTACACATCTATTATTGTTCTCCCTGATTGTTTAACTTGATTTCTCTAAAAAGAAAGGTTTGTGATTAACAAGAAACACTGTGATTTACCCAGGCTTTCATTGGAATTTTGGCTGTTAAAGTAGAGACTGCCACTTTTAAGTGCTCCAAATATTCCAGAATTGCAGTCATTTGGAACAAAGGCTTTCGGAGGTTTGATGTTTTTGTGGACAATTTTTTGTGATATCATTATTGTCAGTAACAGGAAAAACTAATCTTTAGCGGCCTTAGAGTAAATCCAAATGTTTCTTAACTACTAGTAAACTCAGAAATAACCAGATGAAATAATGGAAAACCTCATTTGTAGTGAATGCTTATCTAGCAATAGATTTTTTTCCCCCTCATGCCCATAGCCCCCTCTAAAGTGAAGAAGAGAAAAATGAGAAACTGTTCTTAATTCTAGAGTGCAGTGAAAAACGTGGTTTGCATATGTGCAGCAAAAAACTTTGGAAGGTTGGAATTGCACAATGAGTGTAGGTTGAGCAATTGCTTTACAAGGCATACACGTTGGGGGGGGGGGGGGACAGGGGGAGGCGCCCTTGCTCTTGTGCAATTAGGGAACTCCAGAGCTGCCTGAATAGGGGCTTTCCTTTTATTTCTTACATGCCATTTAAAAAATTCACTTTTCCTCCCCTTTTCAATATTTTTTCTTATTTTATTATCTTGAATTTTGACTTATTTGTGATTTTTCTCCCCCTCCCCCCCCTTTTTAAGGGAAGAGATTAGCCAGACAGCCACATGTCCCCACCTCTGGCTGTGATTAGAAATGAACCTGGGCCACGTTCTACAGATGGTAGGGGGATGGTAGATGATGGTTTAAGGATTTCTAGTTCAGCTTCTTCTCATATTTACAAAACTCAGCTGATTCTCAGTGTTTGAAATATGGGTTACTGATCAGCCAGCATTCCCTGATTTCTTAGTACAGTACTAGAATTTTGCAGACTTTGTAATGAGTTTTCTGAGGTGTTTGCCTGTTTTGCTTTTAATGGCGACTGACACCTCCTGATGAAGATCAGCTGCAGACTTTACTAGACAGTAAAGCCAAACTTTAAGCTGAAAGTATAGGAGCCAACCAGTTAGAGCCAGAGCTATACACTTCTTGTTTCTCTCTTGGCAAAAGGAAAGTCCTTGTTTTCTCCCTCTTCCCTTTAGCCTGCTCAGTCATACTCATAGTAGATGGTACTTAGTAAGTAAGCATACTTCTGATTCTGATTATCTTTCCCTTTACCTATGTGCCGGGGGTACTGGAATCTCTTTGCTCTCAACTTTGCTCTGTCCAGAGGAACAGGAGAGGTAGTTGGGTCAGAGTGCCAAAAAGCAGAAGTTAAGTATGTGGATTTCATAGCTGCATGTATGAGTGTTTGTGGGGCAGGGAACTTCTAATGGAAAACATTTGTGTTGCATCGAAAACAGAGCGAGGCCTGGTTACAGTCTGTCTGCTCTGTCTGTCAGTCTGTTCCCTACCAGCACTAGTCATTGTTCTCCGGGGAGTCTCAAGCGTATTGTGGTTTCTTCTGCTGTTGCTATCCCCTAATCATGCCAGAGTTTTTGTGTCACGGGTGGCCCCATTCGAATTTTGGAGTGAGAGTGCAATGGTGGTGACTAATGGCTTTGAAGGCATTCAAGTCCACATATTGGCGTGGAGACCCTTTTCAGGGTGAGCCTGAGGAGAGGGAAAGGTCTCTAGCACAGACAGTAGGAGAAGCATGCTTAGACACATACAGACACTCTTTTAGTCCCTGCTTTTGCTTCTAGCAAAGCACAGAACAGAAGAATGGAGACAGAGGCAAAGGCTTGCTGTTTGGGCTTGCCATTTCATTTGTAAATGCTCCTAAGGGATGCACCTGGGTGCCCAACCTTGTCTCTGACAGGCTGATGTCAATCAGGTTGTGTGGCTGGATCCCCTTTGAGAATGACAGAAGAGAAAGTGCTAATTTCCCTGAGGATAGTGTCACTCCAAGAGGGACCTGTTACTTGAGCTATTTCTTTTTTTTCTCCTCCAGACCCTCTGAAATGCACATTTGTTCATCATTTTTTTAAAAAGAAAGAAAACAATAAAAAAGCAACAGCTCAAAGTTTCTGGGTCCCCAAGAAGGCACTTCACCAATGTGGTTTTCACATTTTCAGGTTTTTGGCTGGTGAATAAGATTGAGCAGAAATGCTCCTTCCCCTGATAACAATACATTCAGATGCAGGATCAGGAGTGTGTGGATTAAAACCAGACGGTGGATGATTAATATTTTTGCTTATAGAGGTAGACATGGCAGCTTCCTCCATTTAAATGAAAAAGCCCTTTCTCTGCATTTGTATGTGTGCATATGCTTACATGCTTGTGCTCTTCGGAGGTAGCTAAGAGTTTCTAGCTTATAGTTTCCAAGTACCATTTCCTTCCTTTCACTTGAAGCACCCAAGAAGTACTACAAGGATTAAGCTGTGAAGCTAAGGTGTGAAGATAAGCCACTAAAACGAGAGTGGGAATATGTTCTCTTTTTCAAGCTAACTGCTTTCACAGCTCTCTAGGTACTGCACATCTTTATTCACTCGACCTTCTCGCTCCCTGTGGTCCTATGACCTCATTATTAGAGGTATAATTTTTCTTTCAAAATATTGCATCTTTGGAGGTGTCCATCCCCATCGTTTCATTATTGGAAAATAATGATATTAAAAGAAACTTTATTATACAGGTATACTTTATGTTTGACCTCACTGAAAACATGACAAGATTTCTTGGAGAATACATTTAATTAGAGGTCAGCAGGTGTTTGTTTATTTTTCTAAATATGTTTCCGGGCTTATTTTTATTAGGTTCTGTGTACATTAACCCGTTCAGGCCAGGAGGACTCCAGTTAGCCTAGTCCTCTGGTTTCCCCCATGATTTTTAAACTTTTCCTTTGTAGAAACAGAGACCTCTGCCTAAATGAAACAGGAAACAAAAGGAGAGAAGGAAAACCAGGTTGGCACTTGGTATCTTATTTTCTACATGAAGGTTGCATTATCTCTGCAATAATGAAAAGTTTGGGAGATAAAGAGTGTAAAGGTCATTTTATTCCAGCAGAAATCTGGGTCTATTTTAATGTTGCTTCTAATTTCAATGAGAAAGCGGGCTCAGTGTCCGCCATGTCACACTCTGGCTGTATGCATTCCAGGTATCCACAATCACAGACTGGAGTGATGCTGCTCCAGTTCATCTCCTTCCCCAGAGACCAAGAATTATTTGTTTGTTTACATCTATTCTTTGTTATGCAGTTTGACAAGCACTTAGTCATGTAACCATCACCACAATTAAGATATTTAGAGCATTTCTATCACCCAAAAGCTCCCACATGCAACCAACCCTTCTCCCCATTCATAGCCTCTGGCCACCTCTAATCTGTTTTCTGTCCCTATGACTTTGCCTTTTCTAAAATGTCATATAAATAAAACCATATAGTAATTAGGTTTTTCTGGCTTCATTCACATAGCATAACACATTTGAAACCCATATTAGTAATTCATTATTTTTTGTTGTAGAGTAGTATTCTGTTGTATAGATATACCGTAATTTATTTATCCATTCACCAGTTGATTAATATTTGGGTTGTTTGTAGTTTGGGGCGATTATGGATAGGACTACTACAGACATTCTGTATAGTTTTTTATGTGAACTTACATTTTCATTTCTCTTACGGTAATGAATGTATAAGTCATTTGGTGTGTGTGTTTGTTAGAAACTGCCAAATTGTTTTCCAAAGTGGCTGTACCATTTTGCACTCCCACCAGCAATGTATGAGAATTTCAGTCCCTCCACATCCTTGCCAGCACTTGGTACTACAGTTTTGTTTGGTTTTTTTAAGTCATTCTAATAGGTATCTTGCTGCAGTTTGAATTGCATTTCTCTAATGGCTAATCATGGTGAGCGTCTTTTCATGTGTTTATTTACCATTGTATATCTTTGGTGAAGTGTCTTCAGATCTTTTGCCTATTTTTAAATTGGATTGTTTTAGTTTCTTACTGACTTTTGAGAGGTCTTTATATTCTGGATGCAAGTTCTTCGTTAGATATATGTGTACTGCAAATATTTTCTCTCAGTCTGTGGCATGTCTTTTCACTTCAAAGATTAAGTTTTGACTGATTAAATGCTGGGAGCTAGAGGTTTCAGGATCTCTTGGTAGAGGAGAGTAAGGAAATTAAGACCTTAGTCAGCAGAAAGATGTGAGGACCACCCCTTTTGAAGCTGTTTATTTAAAATAAAAGAGGAGGGGGAAGGAGTGGGCCGAGATTGAATTGTACAGACAAATGTCTGAACCTTTTTTTAATTCCTCTCTTTCCGGTCCTCACCTATGATGTGGATTCTGGGCTCTTACCTTCAACTGGGTTCTTTAGTTTCTGCCATCACTCCAAACTCATTTAGGCTTCTCCAGCTCTGCAAACTCCATGGAATATATGAGAGGGAAGGCCAGCTTCTTGCCCAGAGTATATTCCAGACTGAAGTCATTTTTGATAAGTAATCATTCCAAAGCCCTAAAGTGATAGCCTCCAAGTTGTCACCCACTTTGAAGAGCTTCTTTCATCTCCAGCTGGACTCTTTTCTAAACAAGCATCAGCAGAACCTAGTCAAGGCTCTGCCACATAGGGTTCTGCCATGAGAAGCAAACTGGCAGCAACAGGCAGCCCCCTGAGGCAATGGAATTCAGTTCTCAGCACATACATTAAATGTGGATGAGATACTTATTCATCATAGCACTCTTTCATGTTGCATGGAATTCTTTCTACAAGGCAGCCCACTTAGGTACAGGGGAGAAAATATGTCTTACCCCATTGGACAAAAGTCAAGAAAAGGTGATATGTGCAATCTTGTCACTTTTTAATTGCTGACACTCTTAACGTGTTTATCTTAAACAGCATTTGCCACTGGCTAGACACAGCAGAGTTTTTTTTTCTTTCAGCACATGACATGGATCACTAACACTGCATGTGATGGTTAAAGGAGGCCTGCTTTAGCCCTAGAGGTCTGCCCATTTCTCCAGGATAATGTAGTCTGGTCAAGGCTCTCTGGCTTCTGACCCCAGTAGGAGTGATGTATACAGAGAAGAATTTCTGACCCATTACTAATCTCAGTTATTTAATGCCTTTTTGTAAGCAAAGCATCTTTTAGGCAAGCTTAATTTTTTTTTCTGTCTGTATAGGTACAAATTTCTCACTTTACTAAGGACAAATAAAAGCAATTAAAGATAAAACTGTAATGTGGAATAATAGTTCAGGCTTTAAAAACAAAGGGAGCGGTTAAAAACAAGTTCTGCAATAAATCTGCAAGTGTGAAATCTAAGGGAAATGATCCCATCTGGAAAACTCTACCAGTGGTGCCGCGGCTGGTTTGTGGAGCAGTGCGGATCGTGGAGTGAAAAAAGACCCTGCAGTCTTGAAAGATGACAGGCTCCTTAATTGATGTCCATTTCAGCTGGTGCTGTGCCAGCTTATGTTGGCCCCAGTCCAGCGTTCCTGTAATTTGGGAGCCAGGTGTGAAGCATTTTTGTTCCATCTTGTTCCCCAGCATCTACAGAAGCCTCACGCATCTCACTTGAGGCAGCAGCACTCTGTAGGAAACAGATGTACAGGTATATGTGGAAGGAAGTGTCACAGCTGGGTTATGTGATTTTTTTTTTTTTTAAATTCTCCCCCATACTCATGAGATCTGGGCTTGAGAGATGGGGAAAAGAGTATTTCACAGCCTCAGTGTAAGGTGTGACTACCAAGTACCCTAACTACTCTGATACTCATTTGTGATTTTTTAAAAACATGTCTTATTACTTTCTAATTACACTTCAGGTAGGCAGAGAGACCTACAGTGATTTGCCTTCTGTCTAACTCTGGGAACAGCAAGTGCAATATAGTAAAGAACATTTCAAGTTGGCTATCAGAGTTGGATCTGATCACTTCCATAACATCTAAGAATCAAGGGAACATAATCTTCTGAAAGATTAGCTACGTCTAAGTAGGTGGGGACATAACTGTGTTTTGGGGGGGATCTTGATGAACACAGTTGAAGGACACTTAACATCGTCTGTCCAATGCGTTGATATTATGCCCTTCATGCTCAAGATCACGAGTATGAATGCAGTTGTCTCAAGAAGACATTCTTCCCAGGGTCCAACCTGTAATTCTTTCTAGCCCTCAGGCTAAACTGAACACTAAAGAACAGGCAGTTCTGCCTTTCAGGATTACAAAACAGCAGGATCCTCCCTGCTCATGGGAACATGAAAGTCCTGTGGACATAGAACTTAAATGTTGGAATTGTTGCTTTGCCACTTTTTGATATACATTTTGGCTTACATTTTGATAGAAGGCAAGTTTTAGCCTTCTAGAACTAAGTCAACTGTTTCCTGGAGGGCCCAGCCCATAAGCAGACAACTAAAGGAATGCTTTGTTGTTTCTTCCCTTAACTTAGAATCTCATGCAGACAGCTGAGGATAGTTTTTGGCCTTGAGAATCAGACCAGGAAGTCAAGGAGTAACTTACAAGCCTGTCTATGTTGCTTTTTGCTCCAAGTGTGCTAGGGTCACAGGGCAGCTTTGGTTCATCGGTAATGTTAATCTGTTCTTCCTTATGTTATCAGTACCAGAAGCTGGAAAATACCTATACTAGATATTTCAAGAGGGTAAGGAGCTAGGAAGGGTGATTTTCTTCTAATTAAAGTCTTATTCTTTAAAAGAGGTTCATTCCATTTTTTTAAATTATAAATTGTTAAAGTACGTATAATATAAACTTTACAGTTTTTAAGTGTATAGTTCTGTAGCATTAAGTATATTCACATTGTTTTGCAACCATCACCAGCTTCCATCGATAGGCCTTTTTTATCTTTCCCAACTAAAACTCTGTATCCATAAAACACTAACTCCCCCACCCTGGCTGGTGTGGCTCAACTCAGTTTGTTGGGTGTTGTCCTGTGTGCCGAAGGGTTGCTGGTTTGATTCCTGGTCAGGAAACATGCCGAGTTGCCACACCAGCCAGGGCGGGCGGGAGTTAGTATTTTATGGATACAGAGTTTCAGTTGGGAAAGATGAAAAAGACCTGTAGATGGATGCAGGAGGCAGCCAATTGATGCTGTGTTTTCACATTGATGTTTCTCTCTCACCCTCTCTCTCCATCTCTCTCCAAAAAATCAATTAAAAAAATTTTTTTAAGTTAAAAAACATTAATTCCCTATTATTCTCCCTTTCCCACAGCCTTTGGCAATCACCATTTTACTTTCTGTCTCTGAATTTGACTACAAGCCTCATCTAAGTGGAATCATACAATATTTATCTCATTGTGATTGGCTTATTTTACTTAGCGTAATATTTTTAATATGTTTTTGATTTCAGAGAGGTGGGGGGGGAGAGAGAGACAGAGAGAGAGAGAGAGAGAGAGAGAGAGAGAAAGAGAGAGACATCAGTGATGAGAGAGAATCATTGATTGGCTGCATCCTGCTCGCCCTCTATGGTGGATCAAGCCCACAGCCAGGGTATATGCCCTGACCAGGAATCAAACCATGACCTCCTAGTTTATAGGTCGATGCTCAACCACTGAGCCACTCCAGCTGGGCCTTAGCATGACACCTTAAAGGTCCATCCTGTTGTAGTACATGTCAAAATTTCCTTCCTATTTAAGATATCTGTTCAAGTCCAAGTTTCACTTTTTTGAGAGATATATCCATAGTAGAATTGCTGGATCATGTGGTAATTCTATGTTTAATTTTTTTGAGGAATTGCTGTACTATTTTGCACAATAGGTGCTCCATTTTCATTTCCCACTAGCCATACACAAAGGGTTCCAATTTCTCAACATTTTCACCAACACTTATTATTTTCTGTGTTTTGTTTTGTTTTTTTAAATAGCCATCCTAGATATCTCATTGTGGGGTTTTTTGTTTGTTTGCTTTTTTGTTGGTTGATTCTTAAATATGCCCTGACCAGGGATTGAATGCACAACCTTGGTGTTCAGGGCAGCACTCTAACCAACTGAGCTATCCAGCCAGGGCCTTTTTTTTTTTTAATTGATTGATTGATTTTTAGAGAGAGAGGAAGGGAGACAGGGCGAGAGAGAAAAAAATATAGCAATTTGTTGTTCCACTTACATATGCATTCATTGGTTGAGTCTTGTATATGTCCTGACTGGGGATCGAACCCATAACCTTGGGGTATCAAGACGATGCTCTAACCCACTGACCTACCTGGCCAGGGCTTTGTTGTTTTGATTTGCATTTCCCAGATAATGGTAAGTGTCTTTTCATGTGCTTAAAAAACAATTTCTGCCCTGGCCAAGTTACAATCTTTTTTTCCCCCTATATCTGACACATCTTAGTATACTTGAAATTCTCCTTAAGTTTACTTTTCTCTAGGGTGAACATTTCACCATCACAATCAAATAGATTCTTGATCAGTGCTATCAAATAGATGATGTGGATGAAACAAAAAAGCAATTTTCTTTGATGATAGAAATGTTCTGTTTCTGCACCATCCTATATGGTAGCCACTAGCAACAATGTGATTGTTGACTATTTGAAATGTGACTAGTACAAATGGGAAACAAATTTTAATTTTAGTTTAATTGAAATATTCACATCTGGCTAGTAGTGGCTATTATATTAGACCAGCGGTTCTCAACCTGTGGGCCGCGACCCCTTTGGGGGTCGAACGACCCTTTCACAGGGGTCGCCTAAGACCATCGGAAAACACATATATGATTACATATTGTTTTTGAGATTAATCATTATGCTTTAATTATGTTCAATTTGTAACAATGAAAATACATCCTGCATATCAGATATTTACATTACGATTCATAACAGTAGCAAAATTACAGTTATGAAGTAGCAACGAAAATAATTTTATGGTTGGGGGTCACCACAACATGAGGAACTGTATTAAAGGGTCGCAGCATTAGGAAGGTTGAGAACCACTGTATTAGACAATCCAATTCTAGAGCTTTCTGCTGGCCAGATTTCTCAATACCTCTGGTTCTCAAATTGTGATACTGGGACCAGCATCACAGAGATTCACCTGGGAACATGTTAGGTGTATAATGTTTTAGGCCCTATTCCAGACCTCTGAATCAGAAACTGGGGGTAGAGCCCACCAGTCTCTTGTAACAAGCTCTCCTGGTGATTCTAGTGCACTAACACTTGAAAGCCAATTCTAGTTCTTCAAGGTTCCTATTAGAAAGCAGTGCTCAGACATGATCTGATGTGCATGGGTTTCATCTGAAGAAGTTTCAGTGGCTTTTAAAAAGTTTGAATATTACTACCTAGGTAACACAATGTATATTATAAAGTTAAAAAATGTGGTTATGAATAATTTTTAATATAACGTGCCAGTCACAGTTCAAAATAAAAAGAGTTAATGAGACTTTCCCCTAAATCTCACACACAGTCTTGTAGTGTTGGGATTAGAACCCTGGGCTTTTGCTTCTCACATCCTGCTATGCTTTCCATCTGTCATGTTGTTTATGAAATAGGCCCCACTGTTTGTTTAGTTTGGTGTCTCCCAGAAGAGAAAAATCTGGCATGTATTCCTTGCCATGTATTTCGCCCTAGGGACATTTCTGCCTATTCTTATACTACTTCCTTATTGTTGGGGTACCTCTGTAATTATACCTGATGCCCAGGGACTATCTCCCCTTTTTAGGGTTTGGTAGATTTCACCTATATAGTTATCTTTTAATATTTTTGTCCTCTTATGCTTGAAACCTTGAAGTGGAGCTGGCTTGTTCTGTTGCTGGCCTTGAGCCAGATGTCATGACTTCAGGCGGTGCCACGCTACACATCTCCAGCAGTTTGAAATGGAGAACGGAGTCAAAGATAAGATCAGCAGCTTTAGGTGATGGCATTGTTTCAAATAAACCATGCATGACCCAAAGCTTCCACTTCAAATGGGGAATGAAATTGCTTCATCCTTTGACAGCTTGCTCCATGAAAGAAATTTATCTTTACTTAATTGCTTTAGATCCCAAGAGGCTACATACAGTAATTTCTAGGAGATGATTATATTAAAATTTAAAATATGTGACTGTGAACATGAATATACAATTATAGTGGACAGGGAGGGAGAGTAATGTGGGCCAAAGGGCCTGCTAAACTTGCTGGCAAGTTTCTGTTCTCATTGTTGGGAGTCTCCTTGCATGCTTGACCACTTACTCTCTGAATCTACTGATTGAGAAGCAGGTCCTTGTAGCCCTGTGCTGCTAGGGTTAAACCATCTTGTCTACTAATATGGCTGGGTAGCATTTTACTCAAAACTCCTCCCGAAGCTGGGAGGGGTCAGTCTGGCTGGCTGGCTTCCGCCTGCATGTCTTCATCTCCTCTGGCTGGGCACAGTCTCTATACTGTGGGCCAGAGCCACGAGGGGTTCCGGTCAGTGGCAGCTGAAAACTCCCAAACTTGTTGATTTTAAAACATGACTATTTAGATGTTAGGGATAAACTTCCTGTAGGTTGGGACAGACTTCTTAATCTAGGCATGTTTGAATTTCCAGGCCTCCCTTCCCTGGCCTTTATATTTGAAAGCATCTCAAGTTTCCACTGTCATTTTCACTAATCCCAACTGCAACCTGCCTTTACCCCACATTTTTTTCTCATTTCTAAAATTCCAGGTTTTTTCTCTCCCATCCCCCTACTAAATAGTTCAATTTCCATGTTGTGATATAACAACCCCTAGAAAGACCGGAGGTATCTTCTGAGTATGGACACAGTCCTCCTGGGTCATCTCTCACCCCTTTCTGCCTGCATCTGCCTTTAAGACTACACATGAACATTAGATTGTGATTCCCTTGAAACTACTCTTACAGACATCCCCAAGTATCTAGTGCGGTGCTGCTGACCTCATGAGGGCTTGATAAATACTTCCTATGTGAGCAAGAGCCAGGGGGCATAACTGGATGACATGTTTTATAGGCACTCCCTGCCCTAAGACTAGGGAGATCTGACTTAGAGGTCTAGGGGACTTTGGGATTCTCCATACTAAGATCAGGGAATACCTGAGCTAACAAAGGAGGATGGGGTTGCCAAAGCCAAGGTGGTCCAACTCAAACAAGAACCTTCAGAGCCAGAGATTTCCATTTCCCATTAAATTCTGTCCAGGCCAGTCCCTTGGAGCCTTCTGTTCACAGCGGTCATTCTCCAGGTGTTCTTTTTTCCTGGTTATCACTTAATCAAGGGCAGCCATACTCTTCAGATCAGTCTGAGGGGAGTGTTGTCTTTTCTTTTAAACTCCTCCCCAAGAAACCTGACAGCTATAATGAGTCAGTCTATTTGCATTTGAAAAAAGTCACGCTGGTATGCCTCTAAGGGAAATCTGCAGCAAGTACTGTCAGATCATTTCTTGGATTCACTTCAAGGAGTTTAGAAGGAATTATACTTTTGCTCACATCTAAAACACGAGCACCTGAGTAGCAGCCTGGAGAGGTCATCAGGGTCAGGATGTTTGTTCTAGTGCAGCGGTCGCCAACCTTTCGAACCTCATGGACCACTGGTTGGCAACCGCTGTTCTAGTGTGTAACTCTGGAGCTAGAAAAACATTTGTCTGTATTATTGCCACCTCGGGTACCCTCTTCTGGAGCTTTTTCTCTGTCCTACCTGTCAGCCTGATAGTAGACACCTAGGAGAAGTTGCCCAGTCCTAAGCTGAAATACTTATGTATCTTAATTAAAATGTCTAGCATTGTTCATTCAGGTGGAGCAGGCCAGTAAATTGATGATTACTTGTTCTTTGTGGGAATGGGTTAGCATTGTTGAGAGGTATTAGACCTTCATTAGGAGTTAAATCACCTGCAGTTTTATTTTACTCAACCTCCCATCCCCCATCATGAAGATACTACTTCTCAAATTGACAGATTGCTTATTTTGACAGCTTTATTTACCATACCAAGCTTTTCAGCTTTCCATGGCCATTAACCTTGCTTCAGGCCATTTCTTTTAGTTTGATCTTCTCTTAGTAGCAGAACTAGCCTGTTTCTCCTCCTGTCTTATTTAATTAAAAGAGCATACTAGACTTGCTTTAGATACATAGGGACTTACCATGAATAACTGAATATCTGATGTCTTTAGACAAAAAAAAGCAAAAAAAAAAATTGGCCTTTTCAGGGAATTAATCATCTTTGGTGCTGTGTGTGTATGTATTCCATGAACCTAGTTATTCTGATGTGTTAAATAAAGTTTTGCCCTAAGAATGTCTCTCTCACTCGTGGGGGCGGGGCGGGGGGGGGGGGAGGGAGACAGAGAGACAGAGAGAGATGAAAAATATGTCTATTACTCTGAAAAGAAGATAAACCCAATTCCCAAATACGGAAATGGGGACTCTTCCCAGGATTTAGGGCGATACCAGGAGTAACCTAAGAGAAAGCATTTTAGTGTAGGTATTGACAAGAAATGGGATAAATCAAATAGGATGAGGAAATACTATACAATTTACTTCTCTTTCCTAGAGTTCACTATATAGACTGTACTGTCCAATAACAGTAGCAACTTGCCATGTGTGTCTGTTTAAATTAAATAAAGTTTAAATGTAGTTCTTCAGTCACACTGGCCATATTTCAAGTGATTAATAGCCATATGTGACTAATGGCTACCATATTGTTAAGAGTAGGTATAGGAGGCTTCCCTCAGTGCTGGAAGTTCTGTTGGATAGCTCTGCTTTGTGGTAAAGTCAAAAAGTATGACTTGATTAGTAAGGTTGGGGGTAATGACAGGAAGGGAGACATTGGGATTTGAAGGGCAAAAGTCATCTAATTAAGAATGAGTCAGCATCAGAAATAATGGACTCCCAAGGAGTAGAAAATTTGAGATTCCTATTGATAATTTAGTAATGTCTTTAAGCAGGATTCAAAAAATAGGGTATTATCTCGCTTAAATGATCAATTTTCATGATATCTGTAAGAAAGTTTCCTGCTCTTACAAGCTAATGTCTTTTCCTAGACTCTTTTTCTAATTCTTTTCTTAGTCTTTCTCTTTGGGCCTCCCATCATTATCACCTGCTTTTCCTTTCTGAGTTTGTCTCTTGTTTTCATTGGTAAAAATTACATCAGCATTCTATCTAGTACTGTTAAAATGTATTATTTCACATGATTCCAATAGCAACTCTCTGAGGTATTATCCACATTTTACAGGTGAAAAAACTAAGATTTGGAAAGACTCATTTGTCTGAGATCACATATGTGTGTGTGTGTATAAAAGCCTAAGCAATCCTTAGGACCGGTCAACTGCTCGACCAGTTGCTATGACGTGCACTGAACACCAGGGGGCAGACACTCAATGCAGGAGCTGCCCCCTCGTGGCCAGCGTGCTCCCATAGCGGGAGCAGCCGCCTCCACAGCAGCGCTACTGAGCCTGGTGGTGGTAGGCACAGCGGGAGCAGTGTGCCACCTGGCTCAGGCTCTTCCTGGCTGCCTTCCGCTTCCCACACTGCTACATCAGGGATCAGGTCGAAACCGGCAGTACGACATCCCTCAAGTGATCCTGGATTGCGAGAGGGCACAGGCCAGGCCGAGGGACCCCGCCTGGCTGACAGATTCGTTCACCGGGCCTTTAGTATAATAATAATAGGCTAGAACTCATTTATCATTAGGTATTAAGTTTGAGTGAATATGAACCCCAACTGCAGAGGCCTAAATACATAAGGTATTATGCTTTCACATCAGAGTGCTGAAATAAGTAGTCCAAAGCTAGTATGAGGGCCCCACCAAATTGGCAGACACTGAGGCCTCTTCCAGCTAACAGCTACAACATCATAGAATATGGCCCCATCCCAGGATGACTGCTAGAGCATCAGCAGGCAGCATAGTTCAGGAAGAGGACAGAAAAGGACCCCTTTTACTTTTAAAAAGATTTCTTTGATTTTTTTTTTTACATAAAACTTCTACTTACATTTCAGTTACATAGCTGCTCTAGCTGCAGAGAAGGCTAGAAATATAGTTACCTAGTTGGACAGAAATGTACCCAGCTAAAAATAAAAGTTATTTTATTAAAGAGGAGACTGAGTATTGGGAGGTAACTGGCAATCTCTACCCAAACAGACATTTTGATTTTTGGTCTAGTGCTGTCCCACTGTTTCATGTTGTCTCTGTTTTATTAGCTAATGATTTAGTCATCCAAGCCTCCAGGGCTAGCATTTTTTCCCAAAGAATTAAACATAAGATCTCTGTCTTCCAGATAAATAATTACAATAAAAACTACCATTTATTGAGGACTTGCTATGTCCTGGGTATTATTCTAAGAGCTTTACATATATTAAAACATTTAATCCTTACAACAACCCTATGTGGTAGGTACCACGATTAGCCTCCCTTTTATATTTAAGGAAACTGATGTACAAATGGTTACATGACTTGCCTAAATTTTCACAGGTAGTAAATGGCAGAGTCAGAATTCAAGCCCAAAAAGTCTAGCCCAGAATGCATCCTCTGAACCACTGCTACTCTGCATAGCCTCATGGGGAAGTGTTGTAATTGCCCAAAAGTCAGTTGTGGATTTCACCATGGCCCAATAGAAGAACCTTTCCAGACACCGCCCTTTGGGCATGACATTCTCCTCAGGATTATTCAGAAGCTGTATTAAAAGCAATATATTTGATATGTCCTCTTGTTTTTCCATTCCCAGTGCTCTTTCTTCTTCTGTCCTTCTCCCAAACCTGAAGCTGGTTAAAGTGATGAAATGACAAGCTTTAGGTTTTTAGAAAGTTCATATCCCCAAACTCATGTTGGAACTTGCCTGAGATTATGCTAGGTAATTCATTAGGTGTCGGCAGAGAATCTAGAGATTCAAAGTTTCTATCTTGTTAATAGAAACTTTGTTTCCAAATGTAATTTTTATTTTCTCTTCACTCCCACTTCTCCTGCTCTAATGTTCAAGTTCTAGCTGTAGCTGGTAATAGCACCACCCATATTCATTCCAGGCCGGCACTAAGTGTGCAGGTTACTTAACCTCTCTGTGTCTTGGTTTTTGTGTGAATAAAATGGGGATAGTAGTAGAACTATCATAGGGTTGTGGCAAAGATTAAAGGAGTTCTATAATTATATAAGTTATCTATACTAATAAAAGTGTGATATGCTAATTAGACTGTACATTTCCGGATGTCCTTCCAGCCAAAGCCACCGTGGTGGGGGCTGAGGCAGAGGTGGTTAGGGACAATCAGGCTGGCAGGGGAAGGCAGTTAGGGGCGATCAGGCAGGAAGGCAGGCAGGCAGGTGAGCAGTTAGGAGCCAGCAGTCCTGGATTGTTAAAGGGTTGTCTGACTGCTGGTTTAGGCCTGATCCCAGTTTGACATCTCCCCTTAGATTACTCTGGTAGGCTTGACTTCTGGCATTCATTTCACATTTATTGAGCAGTTACTATTTGTGGAGCTAGGAATTCTGTGCTGAGTGAGAAAGACACATTTTCTTACTTCATGGCCTTATGTTCTAGTTAAAGGGAGACAGGCAGTAGTAAACAAGTAAAAAAATAAAATAAAATAAAATAAATTCAGCTTCTGTGAAATACCCTAAAGGAAATAAAATGGGGCATTTGATAAGAGACTAACTATGGAAGTTGATTTAGTCATACAACCTTGTTCCAGCATTGCTACTTTGAGCTACAATTTTACTACCATTAAAGTGGAAGGACTGCCTAGCTGGTTTGGCTCAGTGGAGAGAGCGTCACCTACAGACTGAAGGATCAAGGGCACATGACTGGGTTGCGGGCTCGATCCCCAGTGTGTGGCGTGCAGGAGGCAGCTGATCAAGATTCTCTCTCACCATTGATGTTTCTATTTCTCTCTTCCTCTCTGAAATAAATAAAAATATATTTAATAAATAAATATATATATGTGTATGTGTGTGTGTGTGTGTGTGTATGAGTTCCAACTTTTCCACATTCTCACAAACACTAGGCATTTCAAAACTTAATTTTTGCCAATTTAATGGTACTTAAATCATATCTTGTTTTATTTTTCATTTACCTTATATATTAAACTGACTTTTTTTTTAATAGAGAGAGAAACATTGTTGTGAGAGAGAAACATTGGTCAGGGATCGAACCTGCCACCTTTTCGTGTATGGACGACACTCTAACCAACTGAACCACACTATTAACCAGGGCTTTATTTTCCTTACTAGAGACCCAGTGCACGAAATTTGTGCATGGAGCGGGGGGTCCCCTCAGCCCAGCCTGCACCCTCTCCAATCCGGGACCCCTTGGGGAATGTCCGACTGCCGGTTTAGGCCCAATCTTGGGGATCGGGTCTAAACCGGCAGTCAGACATCCCTCTCACAATCCTGGACTGCTAGCTCCTAATCGCTCACCTGCCTGCCTGCCTGGTCGCCCCTAACTACCCCCCCCCTCCCCATCGGCCTGATCGCCTCTCACTGCCTCTGCATGCCGGCATGATCGCCCCTAACTGCCCCCCACCTCCATCCTGGTCACCCCTAACTGACCCCTGCTGCTGGCCACGTCACCCCACCTGCCCCCTCCCTGCTAGCCTAGTTGCTCCTAACTGCCCCCCCTGCTGGCCTGGTCACCCCCAGCTGCCCCGCTCTGCTGGCCTGGTCGCCCCCAACCACCCCCCTCTGCCAGCCTGGTCGCCCCTAACTGCCCCCCACCCCCCGGCCTGGTGCCCTACCAGCCTGGTTGCCTCTTACTGCCCCCCTGCCGGACTGGTTGCCCCCAACTGCCCCCCTCTGCTGACCTGGTCACCCCCAACTGCCCCCCCATGCCACCCTGATCACCCCTCATGGCCCCCCCTCCCCCCAGCTTGGTTGCCCCACGCAGCCTGCTATTCAGTTGTTTGGTCGTCCCTCACTAACCCCCCTGCCAGCCTGGTCATAGGCAGCCATCTTGTGAGGGTGTGAGGGTTAATTTGCATATCACCTCTTTATTATATAGGATTACTAGAGGGGTTAAGCATTTCTTCCTATGCTTATTAGTCATTTGAGTTACCTCTTTGAATTCCATGTTCATATTCTCTGCTCATTTTCTCTCATTTTTTCTGATAGGTTCTTATTGATTTCTAGGTCTGGATATGAATCCTTTGTCAGCTATGTACATTGACAGTCTCTCAATCTATGGTTTATCATTTAAATTTATACTGTTTTCATTTGTGTAGAAATTTTTTCTGATAAATTTATCATCTGTTTCCTTTGTGCTTTAGATTTTATCTTATATCTTATTTAAGAAATGCTACCTGGTTGTGCATACAGTATTGGCCAGGTATTGCTAATTGTTGAAGCTGGATCATAGTTGTCAGATTTATTTATTATTCTGGTCTCTAGTTTTGTGTATGTTTCAATTTTTCCATAATAAAAAACGTTAATTAAAACAAGTCCACTGTAAGGCATTTAGTAGAAATGTGCTTGTTTATTGTATGAAAAAGTCAGTTGCCCTAATAATGAAGCCAAAGCTAAATATTTTGTTGGGTAAAAGGTTTACTTTTATCTCCATAAAAGATTTTGTCGTTTGATCTTTTTTAAACCACTTATTGTTAGGTTAAAATGTTAACAAGAATTGCAGTTCTACCTGAAAAAAAGAAAAAAAGAAAGAAAGCCTTATCTACCCTGAGGTCTCAAAGGATTGAACATACACATTTCTACACTTTTTTCTTCTAAAAATTTCATTTTACTTTATACATTTATGTGTTTGGTGTCTGGAATTTATTTTTATGAATGAAAATCTTTATATGTAGGTCAGTTTCTTGGTTCTCTATTATGTTCCACTGATCCAGTGGGCCAGTCAGTACCATCATTCTGATTTCATAAATCTTTAAACCTTCTTATTGTTTTATAGAAATGTCTTGACTCCTCCTAGTCCTTCTTCCCAATGACTTCAAATTTCAGCAAAAACTCTTTAGGGGTTTTGTTTGTAATTTGTACTGAATTTAAAGATTAATTTAGGGAGAATTGCTATATTTACAATATTGAGTTCCCATCCATCAACATGATATACTGATGTTATTTTTTTAATATATATATTTTAAAAATATGTCTTTATTGATTTCAGAGCAGAAGGGAGAGGGAGAAAGAGATAGAAACATCAATGATGAGAGAGAATCATTGTTTGGCTGCCTCCTGCATAACCCCCACTGGGGATTGCGCCTGAAACGTGGACATGTGCCCTGACCGGAAATCGAACCAGCAACCTCTTGGTTCCTGGGTCAATGCTCAATCGCTGAGTGACACCAGACGGACTACTGGTCGTCTTTTATACCTTTTGAAGATGTTTTATAATCTGTTCCATAAAATCCTTGTATAGCTTTTTTTGCTAATTTAATATTTTATTTTCTAGTTGACTATTGGTGGTATAAATATGAGCACTATTTTTTCTGTTAATCTTCTATCTACCAATCTTACTATTATTAGTACTAATAGTGGCAGTAATACCAATAACAGCATATTACTATGATAATAATAGTAATCCTTACTTTGTTTCTGACTTTAATAGCAGTTATCTAAAGTAATATCATTAGATCTGTTTGCCATAGATTTTTTAAAAATATATTTTATTGATTTTTTACAGAGAGGAAGGGAGAGGGATAGAGAGTTAGAAACATCGATGAGAGAGAAACATTGATCAGCTGCCTCCTGCACACCCCCTACTGGGGATGTGCCGGCAACCAAGGAACATGCCCTTGACCAGAATCGAACCTGGGACTCTTCAGTCCACAGGCCGACGCTCTAGCCACTGAGCCAAACTGGTCAGGGCACCAACTCCTATTTTTTTATTTCATTTCCACATCCAAATCTGAATGTGATATGATAAAAAGACAACCTTTAGTGGAGAGTTGCGGGAAGTAAAAATTTTAAGTATAAAATATACATTATATTTTTATATTGTAAAGTGTTAGGGCCTAACCGGTTTGGCTCAGAGGTTAGAGCGTCGGCCTGCGGAGTCAAGGGTCCCAGGTTCGATTCCAGTCAAGGGCATGTACCTTGGTTGCAGGCACATCCCCAGTGGGGAGTGTGCAGGAGGCAGCTGATCAATGTTTCTCTCTCATTGATGTTTCTAACTCTCTATCCCTCTCCCTTCCTCTCTGTAAAAATCAATAAAATATTAAAAAAAAAATAAAGTGTTAGGGAATGACATGACAGAATTGGGGATATAGAGGACTACTCTGGTAGCAGTATTAAGGAGGGGAGAAACAGTAAAAGAGCTGGTGGGTTAGAGAGCAGTGTTCATAACTAAGATTGTGGTGATGAGAATCTAGCTCAGACCAGTAGCAATAGTAACAAAAAGGAAAGGACAGATATGAAAGCAGCATTATAGTATGACTTGGTATTTCTTTAAATATAAATAGATTAAAGAAGGGAAGAATTTAATATTTTTTACAGAGTTTTGGATCTAAATAACTGGAAGATTTGAACTACTGTTGATTAAAATGGGAAAGTTGGGCCCTGGATGGGTAGGTCATTTAGTTAGAACATTGTCCAGATACACCAAGGTTGTGGGTTCAATCCACAGTCAGGGCACATACAGAAGCAACCAATGTATAAATCAGTGGAAAAATAAATGTTTCTCCCCCCCCCTTCCCCTTTCTCTCTAAAAATCATTAATTAATTAATTAACTAATTAATTAATTAATTAATTAATTAATTTAAAAAATGGGAAAATTGGAAAAGGAAGCCTTTGGGGATACAACATGTTTGAGGTTGGAAACATGATTTTACCCTGTGCTTTCTTCTAAGCATTTCCTAGTTTTAAGTCTTACATTTAGGTCTTTGATCTATTTTGAGTTTATCTTTTTATATGTTACAAGGTCTAACTTTATTCTTTTGCATGGGGATATTCAGCTTTACCAACACCATTTATTGAAAACTGTCCTTTCCCCTACTGAATAGTCTTGGCACCCTTGTTTAAAATCAATTGACCACATATGTGAAGGTTTCTTTCTGGGCTTTCTATTTTATTCTACTGTTCTGTACGTCCTTATGCCAGTACCACACTGTTTTGATTATTATAGCTTTGTGTAATAAGTTTTGGAATTGGGAAATGTCAGTCCTCCAACTTTTGTTTTTCATTTTCAAGATTGTTTTGGCTATTTGGGGGGTCCCTTGAGGTTTCATATGAATTTCAGGGTCTGTTTTTTTGTTTCTGGGGGGAAAAAACATGCCATTGGGATTTTGATGGGGACACATTGAATGGATAGTATTGTTACCTTAAAAATATTGTGTTCCAAACCGTGAACATGGGATGTCTTTCTCTTTATTGGAACTGAGTTTTTAATTATATTTGATTTTAGGTAATTTAAACTTAAGTTTAAATATTCACATGTGGCTAATAACTGCCATGTTGAACCACAGTGCCCTAGAGAATCATCCTGAGATTTGCATTTCTTTCTAAAATATTGGACTATGGTGACATCTGCGGAGACCTTGTAGTACCTGAATCATCATTGGCCTCAGGATCACTGCCTCATATGGAAAGTATGATTAGAGGTACTTTCGTACAGAAGGGTTTAAGTCCCTCCAGGCAATATATCTCTATTTCCCTCTCTCTCTCTCCCTCTCCCTCTACTTTTCTGTCTCTCTCTCCCTCTCCCTGAAAAATGAAATGCAAGTCATGCAGCACCAGACTCTGTCTCCTTCTGTTTTCCTTTTAGAGATGTCTGACTTCCTCCAGAACCAAAGAGAGCCTATTGCTTTCAAAAAATTAGCAAAAGACAGACTGCCCCTGGCTGAAATGGGCCTCCTTTTGTCTTTTTCAGTTTCCATGCAAGCAGAGATCATGGTGCCCAAAATGGGGCATATGTTTTAGAAGAAATTTCCTCTCTAAATGAAGATGGTTATTATTTTAAAGCACTTACACTTTGTTCACTCTGATACTGTTCTCATGGGAATAACAACAGAAAGTGCTCTTACATGCAAAGAATTGTTGTGCTTTTAATTCCATTTACCATGAGGGTCAAAAGTCTAAGAAATCCCTACACATCAGAAACAAAAATAATTAAATAAAGGATAAACATTAAAATTAATTAATTTAAGTAGGAAACTCCCTTTCTATATCCAGTCTCACTTTCTTGCCAAATAAAAAAATAATATAGGATGTAAAAGTGCTGTGTCCTTAGTACTGTTAACCGCAGTCTCACTGCTGCCCCCTTCCCTAGCATCTCCCTGAAGACGCCATAGGAAGATCTGCAGATCTTCTCCGAGTAAACAGGAAAACTTAAATAAAGTTGTGAGTCTTAGAGCCTAGAGGCTATCAAGACACAGCCCTCCAGAAAGAATATGCCTTCAGCCTTGGACAGCCAGGAGCAGTGGGTTTGTGGCATTTTGTATAAACAGTCTGTTATGACTCCTCTGCAGAGGGGTATTCCAGTCAACTTCTAGATCAGAAACAGAACTTGTATGTCCCAGCTTGCCATAACCTCTCCACATCAGCCTCTCCTAAAAAGAGACTTGAAAGTCCCTTGTATATTCAGAATTGGACTAGCTCAGCAGCTACCCAGTTCTCTAAAAATGATTTCTCCACCTTACTACCCTATAACCTATACCCCACCCTCATTCTCATCCCTCTCTTTGTGTAGAGATAACTTCTTAATTATAGCATTTGGGTTTTCCCACACTACAGTTCATCTATCACAGCTCTAACCAACTTGGGTGTCCTGGTGTCAGAACTTAGAAGTGTCCCAACTGTCCCACCCACCCTCCTCAGTTCTCCTCTTTCTCTTCTGGGTTGTTGTGCTGGAATGATATTCCTCTTGGATTTCAGTGTGTGCAGTCTTACTTGGGTGGAGCCTTGAGCTGTTCACAGGAGTGCTGGTAATGTCTGGCCTTCAGTGCTGCCAAAGGCAAAAAGCTGGCCTCTTCTCAGTTTAAAGCACATAGTTGGATCGCCAGGGCAATGTTAAATGGAGGGTGGGGTGAACAAATACCACTCTCTTCCTACTGTGTTTTCAGGAAATGATTATAAAGCAGCTATAAGTGCAAATGAAGTAAAAACAATAGATTGACATTTCCCCCAACTCTTCCCCCCTCTCAAACCCCTCAAAAAAAAAAAAAACAGATGAAAATTCTCATTCTCTGATTCCTGCACTCCTTTAGGTTCTATCCCAGATCCACACGCTATTGTTCTCCTTGGCTTAACTTTGGTACTATTTCAGAGCAAAGAACCCTTGTTAAACTATCTCCATCCTCTTCCCTGGAAGAGAGAGAGTCATAGTCTGATGAGCGAAGGCTGAACTTTCCCTTTAGGCAAACTGGGGGTTCTACTTCCCTGTCCTCTCCCTTCCCAAGAGGAATGTGGGCAGAGGCATATAAATGAGAGGAATAACCAGTGCCAAGATTTAATCCTTCAATTAAGAAGTGGGCTTTTCAGAACTAGTAGTAACATTGTTTGCAGAGACAGTTGTCATTGAAAGGAGCCTGCCATCAACACACCTCCACTCCTCTCTTCCAGCTGCCTCTTTCCCTTGTACAGCTCTTTCGCCTGGTATCTCCATGGGGTTTAAGCCATATGGCTTTTATGAAGCTTGTCTGGAGTCTCCTAAAGTGGCAGATTTTGCTGTGCAGATCACAGCACCCCTGGGTCTGCCCCTCCCCTCTCAGCAGCTGTTTGCCACTGACCGAGGTGGCGACTGAGCCTGTGTGTGTGGCCGGAGTCAGTGACAAGCCTCCCACCCAGGCCTGGGGAAGCCCTTAGCCAGTGTGGTTCCTGTGGCAGCAGCCCAACATGCCAGAGCTCCTTATACCTTGAGGGCTGTGGTGTAACAGCCAGCTTCATGCGGTGGCATTGTTTAGTATTGGTTGACTTGACTTCTCTGTCCCCACCCTTTGTGTTTAAGAGAATCTGGCCATCGCCCAGTAGAGAATAAGCTGGCATTTGCAGAGTGGCTTCCTGCTGTCTCTCTCGTAGTAGGAGCCAGGACCACCTTCCATTTCTGCCTTCCTACCCATGTGGCAAAGGAAAAGGGCTCCTCTGTGCTCAGCCTCCTGTTGTGGGGTTTCAAGTTGCCTAAGATCAGGACGCGGCTATCTGCCGGGTTATCTGCCCAGATAAACATTTATTGTTTACAGGGACGTGTTTCAGCTGCTCTGGCTGATCCCATTGGTGAGATCTTCTAGTTTCTTGAGGTTTTAAGCCAGTGTGTAGGACTGACATCCAGACACAGAACTTCTGGAGCTTGAGAGCTCTGAGTGACCGGCCACTTCTAACTTAGCTTAGTCATTGCCCCTTCCCACCCAGTGCCAGAGCCAAATTTTTCTCTCTCAGTTCCCACTCCTGCCTCTACATTTGCAACATTTCTAGCTTTAGAATTTGGGAATTTATATAAGAGCCAATGTTATGACACAAGCAGTTGGCAACTCTTTTAGGTGGCAAACCAGCATTCTAACACTTATTATGTTTTCCTTAATAGTAAAACAGCCATTTAGTGAAGACAACAGAGAAAAAGATAGATTTTCTTTTTTTTTAATTCAAACAACCATGTCCACTGCGTCCAAATGTATCTTGTGTTATTTTAAGTGATATAATTGATTTCCAACATTTTATTATACTGCCAAGTTGAAAGGGTTTTACGATGAGCTCACTTATCCTCAGCATCATATTCTCTCATTCTCATTTTATTATATATACTTGCTTTATCATGTATCTATCAAACTCTCTCCATCCATCATCAATTTCTTTTTTATCTATGTCATCAATACTATTTCTCTAATGATACATGTATCATTAACTAAAGTTCAATATTTGCTTATGACTTTTATTTTTGAGATTAAATTTACATACAGTGAAATTGACAAATATTGATTGTACATTTGACATTCCTCCATGATGTTAACATTTATCAGTAGTTTATTCTTTTTTATTGATGAGTAATACTCCATTTTATGAATATGTCACAGTTTAACCATTCTCCATTTAATGGATTGATGGACATCTAAATTATTTCCAGTTTGGAGCTATTATGAATGAAGTTGGTACAAATAGTTGTACACAGATCTTTTTGTGGACGTGTGTTTTCTCTTGAGTAAATGCCTAGGATTAGAATTGCTGAATGATAGGGTAGATTAGCAATTTTTAACTGGTGTGTCGTGCACCCTTCACCTTTTTAACCCATTCTCCCAATCCCCTTCCATCTGCCAACCATCAAAATATTCTCTGAATCTAAGAATCTCTTTTGTTCAGCTTGTTCATTTATTTTATGTTTTAGATTCTACATGTAAGTGAAGTCATCTAGCATTTATTTGTCTTTCTCTGTCTAACTTATTTCACTCAGCACAATACCCTCTAGGTCCATCCATGTTGTTGCAGATGCAAGATTTCATTTCATTTATGGCTCAATCATATTTCATTGTATATATGTAACACTTTTCTTTACTCATTCATCTTTTTTTTTTTTAATCCTCACCTGAGGATATTTTTCCATTGATTTTTAGAGTGGAAGAGAGGGAAAGAAAGAGAGAAATATCAGTGTGAGAAAAATACATCGATTAGTTGCCTCCTACACGAGCCCCAACCAGGGCCCAGGCCAGGGAGGAGCCTGCAACCGAGGTACATGCTCTTGACCGGAATCGAACCTGGGACCCTTCAGTCTGCAGGCCAACACTCTATCCACTGAGCCAAATCGGCTAGGGCCATTCATCTATTGATAGACCCTTCAGTTGCTTCCATGTCTTGGTTATTGTAAATAATCCTATCTAATAAAAGAGAAACATGGTAATTGGCATACGACCGCTACCCTTCCCATTGGCTAATCAGGGCGATACGCAAATTAACTGCCAGCCAAGATGGCGGTCGGCAGCCAGGCAGCTTGAAACTAACATGAGGCTTGCTTGCTTCAGTGACAGAGGACTCCAGCGTTCCTCGCCTGCCACTGCAGGCCTCTGAGCTGGCAGTTTGAAACATAGTTACAAAAATAGAAGCTAAACAAAACCCCAGAAACCAGCTTTCAGCTAGCCGGGATCTCAGACCTGGAGTTGATACAGAGTTTCGATTGTAGAACCTAAACAAACCAGATACCTGCTTTCAGGAGCGGAGGCCTAAGAGCTGGAGCCTCAGAGTTAAAGCTGGCTCAGAATAAAATAAAAAAAAAAAAAAAAAGGAAAAAGGAGCAGTTGGGAGCTTCAGTCCCAGCCTGAAAAAAGCCCTCAGCCCCTCACCCAGACTGGCCAGGCACCCCAGTGGGGACCCCCACCCTGAAGGGTGTGTGACCAGCTGCAAACAACCATCATCCCCTCATCCAGGCTGGCCAGGTACCCCAGTGGGGACCCCCACCCTGATCCGGGACACCCTTCAGGGCAAACCAGCCAGCCCCCACCCATGCACCAGGCCTCTATTCTATATAGTAAAAGGGTAATATGCCTCCCAGCACCGGGATCAGCAGAGCTGCGAGGTCTCCCGGCACTGGGATCAGCATGACGGGGCAGCGCCCAAACCCCCTGATCTCCCTGTGGCTCTGTGTGTGACAGGGGGCGGGGCCACAACCTCCCTATCAGCCCTGCTCTGTTCCTGACAGGGGAAGGCGCCCCAACCTCCTGATCGGCCCTGCTCTGTGCCTGATAGGGGGGAGCTCCCCAACCTCCTGATCGCCCTGCGGCTCTGTGTGTGACAGGGTACGGCCCTCCAACCCCTCCACCCCACGGGCCCGGCTCTGTGTGTGACGGGGTAGAGCCATAACCTCCCCATCGGCCCTGCCCTGAGTGTGACAGTGGCGGTGCCCCAGCCCCCTGATGGGCCCTGCTCTGTGCGTGACAGGGGGGAGCTCCCCAACCCCCTGATTGACCCTGCTCTGTGCGTGACAGGGGGCAGTGCCCCAACCCCCTGATTGGCCCTGCTCTGTGCGTGACAGGGGGTGGCGCCGCAACCTCCCCATTGACCCTGCCTTAAGTGTGACAGGGGGTGGTGCCCCAACCCCCCAATCGGCCCTACCCTGAGCATGACTGAGGGTGGCATCGCAACCTCCCAATCCGCCCTGCTCTGTCCATGACAGAGGGCCGCACCCCAATTCCCCAATCGGCCCTGCTCTGAGCCCAACCAGGGGCTGCACCTAGGGATTAGGCCTGCCCTCTGCCACCTGGGAGCAGGCCTAAGCCAGCAGGTCGTTATCTCCCGAGGGGTCCCAGACTGCGAGAGGGCACAGGCCGGGCTGAGGGACCCCCCCTTCCCCCTGAGTGCACAAATTTTTGTGCACCGGGCCTCTAGTTCTATATAATAAAAGCCTAATATGCTAAGTGTCTGGTTGTCCAGTCGTCCATTCAACCAATCAAAGCGTAATATGCTAATGATATGCTAAGGCCACTCAACCGCCTGTTATGACATGCACTGACCACCGGGGGCAGCAGTCAACCGGTCGACCAGTCGCTATGATGTGCACTGACCACCAGGGGGCAGATGCTCCTACCAGTAGGTTAGCTTGCTGCTGGGGTCCGGCTGATCGGGACTGAGTAAGACAGGCTGGACATGCCCTGGAGCCCTCCTGCGGTCCCTCCCCGGCTGGCGAACCTCCCACATCCCTTCCTGGCCCCGATCATGCACTGGTGGGGTGCCTCGGCCTGGCCTGTGGCCTCTTGCAATTATGGACTCCTTGGGGGATGTCAGAGAGGCGGTTTCAGCCCAACAGCAGAACATCTGGTTCCTATGATGCACACTGACCACCAGGGAGCAGATGCTCAATGCAGGAGATGCCCCCTAGCTGTCAGTGCGCTCCCACAGGGGGAGTGCTGCTCAGCCGGAGTGAGCACAGTGGCGGTGGCAGGAACTTCTCCCACCTCCACAACAGCACTAAGGATGTCCAACTCCTGGGGGGAGTGGGCCTAAGCTGTCAGTCGGACATCCCCCGAGGGCTCCCAAACTGCGAGAGGGCACAGGCCGCGCTGAGGATACCCCCCCCCCCTTCAAGTGCACAAATTTCGTGTACCGGGCCTCTAGTGCTTCAATAAACATGTGGATGTATGTGTCTTTTCAAATTAGTGTTTTGTATTTCTTCAGAGAAATACCCAGAAGTGCAATTGCTAAGTCCTTCTTTGTCTCTTGTTATAGCTTTTGTTTTAAAGTCTATTTTGTCTAGTATAAGCATTGCTACCCAGTTTTTTTGTTTTTGTTTTGTTTCCAATTTTATGAAATATCTTGTTCCATCTCTTACTTTGAGTTTGTGTCTTTCTATCTGAATGGAGTCTCTTATAGACAGCATATGTAAAGGTCTTGTTTTGTTATCCATTCAGCCACTGTATGTCTTTTGATTGGAGCACTTAATCCATTTACATTTAAAGTAATTGTTGATAGATGTGTGTTCATTGCCATTTTATTATTCATTTTCTTCTCCTCCTTCTCCTTTTCGTCTTTCTCCTTCCTCCCCTTTAACATTTCTTATAATATTGGTTTGATGGTGGTGAACTCCTTTAGCTTTTTCTTATCTGGGAAGCTCTTTATCTGTCTTTGAATTCTAAATGCTAGCCTTTTGGGTAGAGTAATCTTGGTTGTAGGTCCTTGCTTTTCATCACTTCGGATATTTTGTGCCAATCCCTTCTGGCCTGCAAAGTTTCTGTTGAGAAATCAATTGACAGTTATGGGATCTCCCTTGTAGGTAGTAACAAACTGCTTTTCTCTTACTGATTTTAAGATTCTTTCTTTGTCTTTAACCTTTTGCTTCTTCATTATAATGTGTCTTGGCATGGGCTGCTTTGGATTAATCTTGCTTGGGACTCTACGCTTCCTGGACTTTATGTCTATTTATTTACCAGGTTAAGGTAGTCTTCCTTCATTATTTTTTCAAATAGGTTTTCAATTTCTCTCTCTTTCTCTCTCTCTCTCTCCCTCCCTCCCTCCCTCCCTCCCTCCCTCCTCCCTTCCTCCCCTCTCCTTCTGGCACCCCCATGATGCGAATGTTGGTACACTTGAAGTTATTTCAGATGCTCCTTACCACTATCCTCATTTGGGGGTGGGGGGAGACCAGGTGGAGGGGAGCTCTATGGGGAAAAAGAGGGACCTCTGTAATAATCTCAATAATAAAGATTAATTAAAAAATAAAAAATATATAAATAAATAAAATGGGTCTTTGAAATAATGAAAATTACTACCATAACTAATAAATTGATTTTGAAAAAGTTTAAAGAAGAATTTTCAGGCACTTTTAAGCATAGACATTTGAATTACCTTCTCATGTTCTCTGCCCACTTTCTATTGAAATATAATTTACTTATCTACACTAATAAAAGAGAAACATGGTAATTGGCATACGACCGCTACCCTTCCCATTGGCTAATCAGCGAGATATGCAAATTAACTGTCAGCCAAGATGGCGGCCAGCAGCCAGGCAGCTTGAAACTAACATGAGGCTTGGTTGCCTCAGTGACAGAGGAAACCAACATTCACCGCCTGGGACTCCAGGCCTCTGAGCCTGCAGTTTCAAACATTGTAACAAATACCGCTGGACTTCAGCCAGCAGATTCGCAACATTGTATGCAAAGGCCAGAAACCTACTTTCAGGAGGAGAGGCCTAAGAGCTGGAGCCAAGCCTCAGAGCTAAAGCTGGCCCAGAATAAAAAAAAAAAAAAAGGAAAAAAGGAGCGTTTGGGAGTTCAGTCACCCCCAGCCTGAAAACAGCCCTCAGCCCCTCACCCAGACTGGCCAGGCACCCCAGTGGGGACCCCCACCCTGAAGGGTGTGTGACCAGCTGCAAACAGCCATCATCCCCTCACCCAGGCTGGCCAGGCACCCCAGTGGGGACCCCCACCCTGATCCAGGACACCCTTCAGGGCAAACGAGCTGGCACCCACCCATGCACCAGGCCTCTATTCTATATAGTAAAAGGGTAATATGCCTCCCAGCACCGGGATCAGCAGAGCCGAGAGGCCTCCCGGCACTGGGATCAGCATGACAGGGGGCAGCACCCAAACCCCCTGATCGGCCCTGCTCTGTGTGTGACAGGGTGCGGCCCCCCCCCCCGGCCCTGCTCTGTGTGTGATGGGGTAGAGCCATAACCTCCCCATCAGCCCTGCCCTGCGTGTGACAGTGGCGGCGCCCCAACCCCCTGATCGGCCCTGCTCTGTGGGTGATAGAGGGCGGCGCCCCAACCCACTGATCCACCCTGCTCTGTGTGTGACAGGAGACAGTGCCCCAACTCCCCTATCGGACCTACTCTGTGAGTGACAGAGGGGAGCTCCTCAAGCCCCTGATGGGCCCTGCTCTGTTCGTGACAGGAGGGAGCTCCCCAACCCCCTGATGGGCCCTGCTCTGTGCATGACAGGGTATGGAGCCCCAACCCCCCTGATGGGCCCTGCTCTGTGTGTGACAGGGGGCAGTGCCCCAATCCCCGGATTGGCCCTGCTCTGTGCGTGACGTGACGGGGTCGTGCCGCAACCTCCCCATCGACCCTGCCTTGAGTGTGACAGGGGGTGGTGCCCCAACCCCCCAATCGGCCCTACCCTGAGTGTGACTGAGGGTGGAATCACAACCTCCTGATCGCCCTGCTCTGTGTGTGACAGGGGGCGGCGCCCCAACTCCCCAATCGGCCCTGCTCTGAGCCCGACCAGGGGCTGCACCTAGGGATTGGGCCTGCCCTCTGCCACCCGGGAGCAGGCCTAAGCCAGCAGGTCATTATCTCCCGAGGGGTCCCAGACTGCTAGAGGGCACAGGCCGGGCTGAGGGACTCCCCTTCCCCCCGAGTGCACAAATTTTTGTGCACCGGGCCTCTAGTGTTTTATAAAGGCCTTTCCAGCTTTTTTTAACTCTGCATCAGGTAGATTGCTTGTCTCCATTTTGTTTAGTTCTTTTTCTGGAGTTTTTTTCTGTTTTTTCATTTGCGACATGTTTGTCTCCTCTATTTTGTCTGTCTCTCTGTGTTTGTTTCTATGTATTAGAGCTGGTACATCTGGTTTGCTAGAGTGGCCTTATGTAGTAGGTATCCTGTAGGACCCAGTGGCATAGCCTCCTGAGTCATCAGAGCTGGGCACTCCAGGTGAGTCCCTTCATTCTTTGTGGGCTGTGCTCACTCTCCTATTGTAGTTGTGCCTTGATTGCTGTTGGCACATCAATGATAGGGATTTACCCCCAGGCTGATCGATTACAAGTACTGGCCATGGATGATCTGCTGTGCAGGGGCTGATCCCATGGAGCAGAACTCATTTCAGTGGGACTCAGGTACCCACTGGACGCTGAGATTCTAGAAGCCCTTCATCTCACTCAGCCATAATCTCTGCTAGTTCTTACAGCCAGTGAAATTCTCTTCCTGGTACTGGAACCCTGGGCTTGAAGCCTAGTGTGGGGCCAGGACCCCTTGCTCCTCAATACCTCTACATCCAAGATATCCCTCACAGTTTTTAACTGCCACGCGTGGGTGTGGCACCAGCTCATTCCATGTCTCCACCTCTCCTACCAGTCTTGACGTGGCTTCTTGTTTATATCCTTAGTTATGAGACTTCTGTTCAGCTAGATTTCAGGCAATTCTGAATGATGGTTGTTCTGTAGTTGTAATTTTGATGTGGTTTTGGGAGATTCTGAGTACCGTGTTTACTTAGGCTGCCATCTTGACTGGAAGCCCCTCGTGACTCTGATGTTGAGCATTTTTTCATATGCTTAATTTCCCCTCTGTATGTCTAGCTCAGTAAGATTTCTATTCATGTCTTTTTGTCCATTTTTTAATTGGGTTATTTGTTTTCTTGTTAAGTTTTGAGTCACTGATTGATTTTGTATTAAAATAGCAATTGCATTACTTGAATAAACACTATTTGCTGTATAGAATTTGTTAATATTTTGGTAAGGACCTTTGTATCTGTATTCACAAGGGATATAATTTTGTTGTTGTTATAACTTGTCAGGTTTTGGCATTAGAGTTATGCTGACCTTATTAAATGACTTGCCTCCTTCTCTATTTTCTGAAAGAGTTTGCAGAGCCCTAACTGGTTTGGCTCAGTGGATAGAGCATCGGCCTGCAGACTGAAAGGTCCCAGGTTTGATTCGAGTCAAGGGCATGTACCTTTGCTGGCACATTCCCCGCAGGGGGTGTGCAGGAGGCAGCTGATCGATGTTTCTCTCTCATCTATGTTTCTAACTCTGTCTGTCTCCCTTCCTCTCTGTAAAAAAATCAATAAAATATATTTGGGGGGGAAAAAAGTTTGTGGAATATTGGTGTTAATTTTTACTTAAATGTTTAATAGAATTTACTGGTAAGACTATCATATCTTAGCCTAGAGGGGGTTTTTTTTGAAATTTTATTTAATATACTATGTAGTTATTCATATTTTCTCTTTTATCTCATCAATTTGGGTAAATTGTAGTTTTCAAGGAATTTGTTTCATGTAAGCTGTCAAACTTATTGGCATAAAGTGGTTCATAATTTCTTACTATTTTGATATTTGTAGGATTTGTAGTGACGTATTATTTAGAAGTGTGTTTAATTTCTAAATATCTGAGGTTTTCCTGGATATCATATTATTATTGATTCTTGATTTAATTCCATTGTGATCAAAGAACATAATCTACATTTTTTTCAGTCCTTTTAAAAGTATTGAGACTTGTTTTATGCTTTAGCACATGTCTCTCTTGAAGAACGTAACTGTATGTTCTTGAAAAGAATGTAATTCTGTGGTTGTTGGTGTTGCATTTTATAAATATCACACTGATTAATGATATTGTTCAGATCCTCCATGTCTTTACTAATATGTTGCCTAGGAGCTTATTTTGTCATATTGGAAGCAGAACTCCTGCACTAGCTACCTTAGGAATTTGTACGCATGTATATTAGTGCTATTTACTATCACTTAGAGTTTAGGGACCTCTGTTTTCTGTACCCATAACACATTCTTTAGATATCCTTAAGGATGTCAAATCTTTAGACTTTAAATCTAGCTTTTTTTTTTTTTTTTTTTTTGTATAGACAGAACAACATTTGGAGTCAAGAATAGTAAATATATTTTCCAGTGAACAATAAATATAGTTAGCGCCCTAGCCAGTTTGGCTCAGTGGATAGAGCCATCAGCCTGTGGACTGAAAGGTCCTGGGTTCAATTCCAGTCAAGGGCACATGCCTGGGTTATGGGCCGATCGATCCCCAGTAGGAGGCGTGCAGAAGGCAGCTGATCAATGATTCTCATCATTGATGTTTCTATCTCTCCCTTCCTCTCCGAAATCAATAAAAATACACATTTTAAAAAATAATAAAATAAATTAAATATGGTGAGCAAGTTCAGTTATTCCTTTTTAAAATATGTTTTTATTGAATTTTAGAGAGAGAGGAAGGAGAGGGATTAGAGAGATAGAAACATCGATGAGAGAGAAACATCATCTATCACTGCCTCTTGCACGCCCCCTACTAGGGATCGAGCCCGAAACCCGGGCATGTGCCTTGACCGGGAATTGAACCGGTGATTTCTTGGTTCCTGGGTTAACACTCAACCGCTGAGCGACACCAGCCAGGTGAGTTATTCCTTTTTAAGGTAAAAAATAAAATGGGTCTTTGAAATAATGAAAATTACTACCGTAACTAATAAATTGATTTTGAAAATGTTTAAAGAGGAATTTTCAGGCAGTTTTACGCATAGACATTTGAATTACCTTCTCATGTTCTCTGCCCACTTTCTATTGAAATATAATTTACTTATTTTTGTAAAGGCCTTTCTAGCAAAGATTGTAACCCTTTTCCAATCATTTATATTGAAAATATTTTGTACAGTTTGTCACTTACCTTCCATTGTCTATGGAATTTTCTCAAATGCAAATTATTTTAAATTTTATATAGTCAGTCTTTCCATTTTCCCTTTATGTGATTTGTTTTTATACTTAGAAAAGTGTTCCTAACATAAAATCAGATGAATAATCCTAGTTTCTCAATATTTTACTTTTTGAAAATTTATATTAAAACTTGCCTCGGGAATTTATTTTGCTGAATAATATGAGGTAGAGATCTAAACTTAATTTTTTAAATATTTGTGTATTCTTGAAGCATAACTACTGATTTAGTTACTATAGCTTTGTAATATGTTTTGATACTTTTCTCACCTATTTATGCTTTATGCAAACTTCAGAGTAATTTTAAGTCCCTTTTTACCCCCCCAATAAAAAAGAAATTCTAATTGTCTTTTTTGAGATATAATTGACCTACAACTTTATATTTAAGCTTCAGATGTACAACATGACTTGATGTATGTATATATTGCAAAATGATCACCACAATAAGTCTAGTAAACAGCTATCACCACACAATTACAATTTGTTGTTGTTGTTGTGATGGGAACTTTTAAGATCTACTCTCTTAGCAATTCTCAAATATTCACTTAAAAATGTGGGACACTTCACAAATTTATGTGTCAATTTTGTGCAATACCATGCTGATCTCAGTATCATTCCAATTTTAGTATATGTGCTGCAGAAGTTACCACTCATGATATTTTGATTGGAACTGCATTCACAATTTTTTTAAAAAAAATTTGACATTGTTAAAGATTTTCTTATTAAAACAAAGTGTTCACTGCATATCAGTTCTTTTATGTGTCTCATATTTTTTCATTAATTTTCTTGTTATAATTAATGGAACTTTTTTTCCATTACACCTTCTGAATAGTACTTGGAAAAAGCCAACTTACGTACATATTTATATCCAGCCATCATATCAAACTCTCTTATTATCACTTTGAATTTTCTGAGTATATTAACTTCAAATAAAGCTAATGTAATTTCTCTGATTTCTGCTTCATTGCTTTGAAACTTTTAGAAGCATTAAATAATAATGCTAAAAGTAGGAATTCTTTTCTAGTTTATTTTAATATTAGGAATATTTAGTATTTTAAACATTTCTATGTTGTTCTGTTGTTCTAAATGGCATAGATAGTAAGGGTCTTTCTATTTAAATTTACTGAGTCTTTGCTTAGAATAAAAAGTATTCTGAAGTTTTAACAAATGCCTTTCAGTAACTGTTAAAATAATTTATTCTTTAATTTATGTGATATGATAAATTAATATATTTTCTAATATATTTGGACTCAGTATAGTTGTATTTTAATGGTGTGCTAAATTTGATTTGCTGTTATTTTACTTAAGATGTTTACATCTCTTTCCATATTGGGCGTATCCTGTGTTTTCTGCCTTTGCTGGTTTTTTTCCCCCTTTGGGTATTTGAGTATGTGCTGACTTTATTTTTTTAAATGGGAAGCGGCTTTTCTTTTTGTGATCTGGAAAGTGTTTATCACTTTAAAAAATTACTCTTTTTTTAAATTTATTTTAGAGAGAAAGGAAGGTAGAGGGACAGAAAGCGGGGAGAGAGAGAGAAACATTGATGAAGAGAGAAACATTGATATGAAAGAGAAGCATCGATCTGTTGCCTCCTGTATGCACCCTGACCAGGGATTGAACCTGCAGCCTGGGTATGTGCCCAATAACCTTTACAAAGCTCCAGCCAACGGATCCACACCAGCCAGGGCTTAAAAATCATTCTTGACTCTGCTCATACTCTACCTTCAGTGTCTCAACAATCATAACTCTCTACTTTTGAAATATATAATCCAGCCATTTCATAATTTCCACAAGCATCACCATAGTCCAGTGTTACTTTCTCTTGCTTACAGTATTACTTACTGTATGTAGACTTGTTCTTACTATTTGCCCCGCCTTCAATCTAGTTTCAACACAGCAGCTAGAGTGATCTTTTAAGATGTAAATAGGGTTATTTGACACAACTGCTCTATCTAGTAAGTCCCTTTAAAGCAGCGGTTCTCAACCTGTGGGTCGCAACCCCTTTGGTGGTCATATGACCCTTTCACAGGGTTCGCCTAAGACCATCGGAAAACACATATATAATTACATATTGTTTTTGTGATTAATCACTATGTTTTAATTATGTCCAATTTATAACAATGAAAATACATCCTGCATATCAGATATTTACATTATGATTCATAACAGTAGCAACATTACAGTTATGAAGTAGCAACGAAAATAATTTTATAGTTGGGGGTCACCACAACATGAGGAACTGTATTAAAGGGTCGCGGCATTAGGAAGGTTGAGAACCACTGCTTTAAAGGATTCCTATCTCTTTTAGAAAAAAACATCAAGACCTGACCTAGGTTTACTTCCTTTCTGACTTCATCTCTTGTCACTCTCTTGTTCACCTATTCTTCACTGGCCAAACAAGCCTACTCATTCTTTAGTCCTGCCAAATACTTTATGCCTCTGGACCTTTGCACTTCTGTTCTGCTGCATTCACTATTATCCCACTGCATCGTTTACTTTCTAATGTCCTTCAGATCAGGAGTCAGTCTTACCAGAAGTTTCTTTACCAGAGAGCTATTGAAATGAGCACTGTACCCAGGCACTCTCTGCCCCTTACTGTACTTTATTTTTCTTCTTAGTACTTACCATCACCTAAAAATTGGTTTTTGTTTTGTTTTGTTATGCTTATTTTCCCTCACTAAAATGTAAAAACCTTGTTTTTATTTACTGTATTAATCCCCAGTGCTAAATAACAGTTCCTGGAGAATAAACCCCTCCTCCATACCACTAATAAATATTTATTAACTGAATACGTGAATGAACTGAAGGAACTCACCTATAAAGGCATCTTTAGGAAGAAAAATGTTGGCGCCTCCTTTTTCTCTTTCTTCCCTTATTAGTCTTTTCAAATATTTTAGCTCTTATGTCAAATTTTGTGGCAGAATTGTTGGGACATAACAGATATATATAAATAATTTTCCAATTTTAAGTGTTCAATTGGATAAGTTTTGAAAAAAATATACAGTAGTATAAACACCACCACAATCATGATATGGAACATTCCCATCATTTCATGTGTCAGTTTTGTTAATGACTCATTTCTCTAAAATCTTTATTTCTTTGTTTTCCGATATTTTTCTTAAATTTGTTAGCAACTTAGATTTTTCAGTTATAAAAAACTAGTCATTATATTCATTGTTTAATAAATTAATTTTTATCTCATTTTCTTCCTTTTATTTTTCTTAAGTTTGTTTTGTTCTGCTTCTGTTGGATCTTCTGTTTATTCATTTGTTACTAGTGTACTTAAAAGCTTTATGGCTTTGCTGAAACTGGTTTGGCTCAGTGGATAGAGCGTCGGCTTGCGGACTGAAGAGTCCCGGGTTCAGTTCCAGTCAAGGGCATGTACCTGGGTTGCGGGCACATCCCCAGTAGGGGGGTGTGCAGGAGGCAGCTGATTGATGTTTCTCTCTCATCGATGTTTCTGACTCTCTATCTCTCTCCCTTTCTCTCTGTAAAAAATCAATAAAATATATTTTTTTAAAAAAGGTTTATGGCTTTAAATATGCCATTATTAATACTTTGGCTACATTCTAATCCATTTACATGTATACTATTCTAATGATGGTTTTCTCAGTGGTCTTTATTATTTTGATTTTTCTCTTTGATTCTAAACTTATTTGGAAGAGTTTTATTTTTTGAAGTTGAATTTCTTAAACTTTTATTATTAATTTCTACTTTTGGATATTTTTAAAAATTGTATAACCTAACACTTAATTTTAAAAGATGTATAATGAATTTTGAGAATGTATTTTTATAATATATAAAATTCAACATATAGCTACTGAATAACAACACTATTCTAATAGTCTGTATTATTATTTTTACCTGCTTGATATGTTAAAGACTGAAAGTGTTATTTGTCTGCCACTACAGTTGTGTTCTTGTCAGTTTCTTCTTGTATTCCACAGGGTGTTTTGTGGTTGTTGTTTTTTCTCTATTTTCATTTCAGTTCACTCTTGCCTTAAATCCTACTTTGTTTTTTTATTTTGTTTTGGTATTTGTCTTTGCCTAATAAATTTCAGCCTATCCACCCCACCCCATTTTTAAAAAAGAATTCATTGTTTTAGGTATATCTCTTCTAAACTCTGTGTACACATTGCATTTTTAAAAAATTTTTATTGATCCCTGGCTGAGTAGCTCATTTGGTTAGAGCATTGTACCCACACACCAATGTTGTGGGTTTGATCCCCGGTCAGGGCACATATAAGAATCAATGAGTGCATGAATAAGTGGGACAACAAGCCGATGTTTCTCTCTCTCTCCCCTCTCTCCCTTCCTCTCTCTCTAAAAATCTGTAAACAAATTTTTTAAAAAATTGTTTTTTATTAAGATGAACTTTGTTTGACATAAATTTAATCATTTAAAGTGCAAAATTCAGGTCGGCGGTGTGGATCAGTGGGTTGATCGTCATCCTATGAACTAGGAGATCACAGTTCAATTCCCAGTCAAGGCACATGCCTGGGTTACAGGCTCGATCCCCAGAGGGCGGGGGGTGGCGTGCAGGAGGCAGCCAATCAAAGATTCTTTAATTCCACTTGCTTATCTTTAAAATGAAATATTTTTAATTATTTGTCTTTGCTTTTCCAATAGAATTAAACAGAATATAATATTTTTTCATTTTAGTTAAGTTTATGTTCAGCTGCAAGAAACAAAAAATCCTAAAATAACAGTCAGTTAAATAAGATAGAAATAGCTTTCCCTCAAGTAAAACAAGTTGAGATATTTTCTAATTTGGCACTCAGTAGTGTCACAGACTGAGGTTCTTTCTGTTCCGTTGCTCTGTTGTACATGGCTTTTATTTCCAAGGACTCCTCATAGTCTAAGATAGCAGTTGGAATGTCAGCCATTTAATCTGCATACAAGCCTGTGGGGAGTAGAAACAGTTAAAGAAGGAATGCAATTAAAAAAAATTTTTTTTAAAGACACCTCTCTCTTTAAGGACCTATCCTGGTAGTTTGTACATACTTCTGCCTACATTCTCTTGGCCAGAACTGAGTCACATGGCCAAACCTAGTTGCAATGTAGACTAGGATATATTTTTATTCTAGGTAGCAATAGGCACAGCTAAAAACAACAGTTTTCCATTATAGAGGAAGAAAAGGAGAACAAATAATGGAAAACAACTAGTAGTTTCTGCCACACCTCCCCATGCATAAATTTAGGATACTGTCTTCTCTCACCACTCTTCTAATTTTTTAGGTTGTTTTTTTCTTAATTGATTTGTGAGAGGGAGAGAGAAAGGGGGGGGGGGAGAGAGAGAGAGAGAGAGAGAGAGAGAGAGAGAGAGAGAGAGAGAGAGAGAGAGAGAGAGAGAGAGAGGATTTATTATTCCACTTATTTATGCACTTATTGGTTGATTCTTGTATGTGCCCTGACCAGGGATGGAACCTACAACCTTGGCATATTGAGACAATGCTTTAACAAACTGAGCTATCTGCCAGGGCCTAATTTCTTAGTTTTTATAGATATTAGTGAGATACTAGACAGTAGTCCTTATTTATTAAAGGCTTACAATGTATCAGTTTTTTGTTGTTTTTTTTAAAAAATATATTCCATTGATTTTTCCACAGAGAGGAAGGGAGAGAGATAGAGAGTCAGAAACATCGATGAGAGAGAAACATCAATCAGCTGCCTCTTGCACATCTCCTACTGGGGATGTACCCGCAACCCAGGTACATGCCCTTGACCGGAATCGAACCGGGACCCTTCAGTCTGCAGGCCGACGCTCTATCCACTGAGCCAAACCGGTTTGGGCTACAATGTATCAGTTTTAATCTTCACAACAATTCTACCTGGGATAAGTGCTGTTATTATCCCCATTTTACAGATAAAGAAACTGAGACCCTAAAAAGATTAATAAGCACTTTACCTAAAGTCAGACATCCAATAATTCAAACCCATGCTGTAGTTTCTAGACTAATCACTGTACACTCTCAACCCTATTGTCATTAAATATTTTTATACTGTGGTATGTACATTGTTTACCTTTTCTTTGAAGAATAACGTTTGACATTTTCACTGTTTCAGAATACTGTTAACATCACTTAATATAGAATTAAATATCTTTTACTCTTTGCTTTTTTGCCATTTGTTTAATACAGTGTATCTGTTTTTACTCTTGGGTTTTGTGGGGTTTTCTGATGTTTTTTGCTGTTACTTTGGTTTTGTTATTTTTTACTATTAGAATTTTCAAACATACAAGAAAAGTAAATAGAATAGTATAATGAATCACTATGTAGCTTGAGCAGTGATCAACATTTTGCCAATATTTTAAAAAATCGTTCTCCTTGTCCCCCAGCCAGATTTTTGTACGTGAGGGTTTTAAATCAAATTCCATTCATCATATTGAAAACATTTCAGTAGGTATCGCTAACTTGTAAGGCTTCTTCCCCTAGCATGACCTCCATAACCTAATTATACATGTCAAAATTAATAATGTTTCTTTTTAATACTCACCCGAGAATATTTTTTTCATTGATTTTCATGGAGTGGAAGGGAGGGAGAGAAGAGGTAGCGAAGGAGAGGGAACGTAGCGAAGGAGAGAGGGAGGGAGGGAAACATCAAAGTGAGACAGACACAATGATTGGTTGCCCCTGACCGGGGCCACGGATCGAACCTACAACCCAGGTATCTGTCCTTGACCAGGAATCAAACCCATGACCCTTTGATGCTTGGGCCAAAGCTCTAACCACAAAGCAACACCAGCCAGGGCTTAATAACTTATCAATATCATATAGTCCATTTTAAAATTCTCCAGCTTACTCCAAAATACCATTTCTCAATGAATCCATCAATATTAAGATCTAAGCAAGCTCTATGTACCTTGTATTTGGCTGATAGGTCTCTTAAAACTCTTTCAGTGTATAACAGTTTCCCCAACTCCCTAGTTGTTATACCATTTATTTGTTGAAGATGTTCTTGCTTTTTTAAACAATATTCTTGCTTTTTAAAATACATATATATATACGTACATATATATGTATGTGTATATATATGTATGTATATATACACATATATATGTATATGTGTGTGTATGTATATATATATGTATGTATGTGTATATATATATATATATATATATATATACACACACACACTTTGCTCTACTGTGTTAAATGTTGAATACATATTTAAGTGATTTTTTTCCCCCTGAAAGAAAAATTTTTATCTTTCTAAGTTTATCTGAGAATGTCTTTTGCCCTTCTACATTAATAGCTAATTGGGGACAGAAAAGTCTGAGACCCATCAGGGTGTGTGTGTGTGTGTGTGTGTGTGTGTGTGTGTGTGTGAATGTTCACAGCATTATTTTTTCTCATTATGCTTAGAACTGAACCTGTGGGTCAAGGGTGGCAATCGTCTGACATGTGTGCATTCATTCTGTGCAAAAGACGAGCATTACTCATTGATCATGGCACTCTTTCCCATTGAACACAGATGAAGCCTCACGTTTTTTAAAAGAAAATACCTTTCCCCCCCGAAAGAAAAAACACAACACCTTTTTGCCATCCCTAATGAAGATGTTAGTCTCTTGTTACTAAGTTTCTTAACATGCCCTTTGAAAGTTCAGGATTTAAATCTCTTTCACTCAGGGAAGTTTCCTTTTCATTTTTTTTCTTTCTTCCTTTCTCGTTTTTTAAAAGTATTGCTCTTTTCTCAGTCTTAATCTTTCTGGACTAGCTTTTAAAGATTAGGGTTCTGTTTTTACATTTCTTAACTTTTAAAAAATTTTCTCATTTTTATCTCCGTTTTTTCTTCTGTGTTGTAGATGAGGCTGAAGCAAGTTATCCATTTGACTAATTCAGTTTTCTTTTGTATTTAACTGCTGCTTACTAGTACTGCCTTACCTATAGTTTTTCTTGACTATTTTTTCATCTGACTGCTTAATCTAGGTTGAAATGCAGTTTGCTATGTTTTTTTTTAAATTATTTAACCTTTTAAACCTTTTAACCTTTTAAAGTAATGTGTACTAGTCTTTTAAGTTTAAGCTCAGTATATTTTAATATGTGGTTATATTTAATGCCAACTGTCACCCAGATCAAGATACAGAATACTATGACATCCCGGCAGGCTTCTTTACACTGTCCTTAAAACTGTCCTTCACACAGGTAACTGGTATTCTAAACCTCAGTCATGATCAGTTTTGCCTGTTTTTTAATTGTATACAGGGGCAAAAGTAGGTTTACAGTTATTTGTATAGAAAAAGAGATGCGGGTTATGATCATTACAATATTAACTCTGTGTTTTGCGTACTCACAACTGTAAACCTACTTTTTCCAACCCCTGTATAAATGGAATCATAGTACATATCCTTTGTATCTGGCTTCTTTTGTTCAATACCATCTGTGAGAGATCATCCATGTTGTTGCATGTGAAAATTTTATTGTTCATTACTTCTGTGTATTGTTTTGTCATATGAATATACCACAATTTATTCTACTATTAATAAAAGTTTATTTCTTTTACCAGTCTTGGCTATTATGAATAAAGCTGCCATGAACATTTTTATGTCTTTTGGTGGACATACGCTCTTATTTCTCTTTGATATATACCTAGGAATGGGATTGTTAGATCATAAGGAGGTATATGTTTGACTTCAGTAGACACTGCCAAATGGATTTCCAAGGTGATTGTACCAGTATACATGAGCATCTGCAGTATGTGAGAGTTTCACTTGCTCCACATCTTTACCAACCTTGGTTTTAATTTTCATTTTAGCCTATATGCTAGGTGTGTATCTCATTGTAATTTTAATCTCCATTTCCCAGGTGAATAGTGATGTTTTACCTTTACTTCTGCTATTGGCCCTTGAGAGATCCTCATTAGTTGTGTGCTCTTTCCTGACTTTTGTTTATTTCCCTTGAGTGATTGGTCTTCCTTGATATATAGTATTTTTAAAATATTCTGAATATAAGTCCTGTGTTGGATATATACTAGTAGATTGAAGAGATCTTCTTCAGTCTGTGCTCATGTTTTCACTCCTAATGGTGTCTTAGATGAACACAAGTTCTTAATTTTAATGAAGTCAAATTTATCATTATTCTTCTATTATGGTTAGTGTTTTGTGTCCTATTTAAGAAATATTTGCCTACTCCAAGATCATAAAAATACTCTATTTTTTTCTTCTAGAAGTTATTTTTCCTTTCACATTTAGGTCTCTAATCCATCTCAGATTAATTTTTGTTTATGGCATGATGTAGAGGCAAGGTTAATCTTTTCCCATACAGATAGCCAGTTGATCAGGCATGATTTATTACAAGATCAGTTTTACCCACTGAACTACAAGGGTGCCTTGTCGTAGTCAGGTGATTATATATGTTTGGGTTTATTTCTAGACTTTCTGTTCTTCTCCGATGGTCTGTTTATCTGTCCTTGTGCCATTATTGTTGAGTATTAACTTAAAAGTTTCCAAACTTGCCCTGGCCGGGTGGCTCAGTTGCTTGGAGTATTATTGTCCCATACACCAGAAGGTTGCAGGTTTGATCCTTGGTCAGGGCACATACCTAGGTTGCAGGTTTGATCTCTAGTCGGGCCGTGTATGGGAGGCAACCAATCAATGTTTCTTTCTCACATTACTGGTTTCTCTCTCTCTCTCCTCTTCCCCCCCCCCCCCCAACTTTCTCTCTCTCTCAAAATCAATTGCCTCAGATGAGGATTTTCTAAAAAATTCCAAACTTTTCACAGTGACTCTTCTAGATAAATATTTACTTATTCTTTGGTAAGTATCCTTCTATTCCCTTGTAATACCTTTTCATGTTAGGTGATTTTTTTTTTTTTTCATCCTTATTGGAGCAGTCTAAACTATTCCTATTGAGAGCTTAGATATGTAGATATGTCTCTGTTAAGATTTTCAGGTGCAGATAAAGGGAAAAGAGGAACCTTTAATTTACACTGCTGGTATTAAACTCTCCTAGAGGAGGGTGGAAAGGAAACTAGAGCTAGAGATAGTCATGGCAAGGAGCTAACCCTCTGTTTCCTAGAGTAGACCAGGTTTACTGTTCTTATTTTGGGGGGTTTCCCCCTATTTTAGAAGCCAGCCTCAACTTTGTCTTTCTTCTGCCTCATGTGGGCACCTGACACCACTTGTAAGTCAGCAACTGCTAAGTTTCTTCGGATACCCTGGTGGGATCCTTTTGTGCCTTTCTATGTGTGCCACACCCACTTTGGTTCTTGTCCTAGTTGCTCCCGGATAAGAGCATTAGTGGGGTACTGCTGCTACGGTCTCATCTACATACTCATCAGGCAGGCAAAGGGTTGAACATCAGTTGTCATTTTCCTCATTCCAGTCCCATCTGCAGTTTGTCTTGCAGAAAATTCCTCATAGTTTCTGGTATGTGGTTGCCTGGTACCAATATATGCTTTCTTCATTCTCCCCCCACCCCCACCCCTGTAATTTCAATGGAAAACTGGAAGGGTGGACAAAATAGCTAGAAGCATGTACTTAAAGCCATTTTAATTACAAGTCAGTGCTAGTTTTTTAAAAATTGAGTGTCTAGCTTTCCAAGTTGAATACTTTGAAAGTCATTGTTCATTTTATTAAGGTGAGCATTGTTCTTAAAATGTGTTTGCACGGATTTATATCTGTGTGACTTGTTACTTCATAATGAGTAGCTCTGCTACTCTCCTATAGATTCAGGAAATTCAGTATTCATGAAGATACCCCTCAAGTCTTCCTGTATTGAGTCAACTCTTCAGCTTGGTATCTCCTCTACCCTCACCCCTGCAGCCTGAATATGAGTAGAACCATAGCCCAAAGGCTCTGTAAGCTGCACTGAGAAAGATAGGACAGTGACAGATACCCAGAATGGGGTAGGAGAGATTGTTTTGAATGCCTTTATTTGATAATAAATGCCACATGGCTCTCTTGCCAGTGGGGAAGAGAAACTGACTCTGGGATTAGGGATGACCCAGTTTGTGCTCTTCAGCTAGAGCCCTTTCCCAATTTAGCTTGTCAAAGACCCAGCTGAGAAGCAGGGACTATTCCCTATATTCTTTGTAACTCCAGTGCTGGTTAAAAGTCTCAGGAATTAGTAAGCAGTAAATTAGTAAGAGTACACATTTATAAGTTTTTGTTTATTTGTTTTGTTTATTTGTAGCTAAAGTATAAAGATGTTCTATTTCATTTTTTATTCAGAAGAAAATATTTTTAATATATTTTTTATTGATTTCAGAGAGGAAGGGAGAGGGAGAGAGATATGGAAACATCAGTGTTGAGAGAGAATCATTGATCAGCTGCCTCCTGCACACCCCCTACTGGGGATTGAGCCTGCAAGCCAGGCATGTGCCCTTGACCAGAATCGAACCTGGGACCCTTCAGTCCACAGGCTGACACCCTCTATCCACTGAGCCAAACAAGTTAGGGCTCAGAAAAATGTTAAAGTTTTTATATTCTAATTTAAATACGAGATCTTGGAACAGACCCTCAAGTGATTTTTTTCCCCAATTTATATTTTTTAAATAGGAAATCAGTAATAGGAAATTTAACTAGGAAGACCCTAAGCTCCAAATGTAAAGATACCGCCTTTCTCCAAGAATTAGGCCTGATCAGGTTCTGACCCAATATGGAGTGGGAGGGGACAAATCACAACTGAAGACCTTGGCACTTCTATAAGAAATTTAAATAACAGGCAGACATATAGAGATTCGTAAATATGTACTTGGTGCCAACTAAACCACAGAGAAGATACTGCATTTGTGGTCCAGAGAAGTTAAATATTTGTGGTCAATTTAAAATTCAACATAAAACTCTCATCTGTGATGGAAAATATCCAGAAACTGCATGGAGGCCATGCAAGCTACATAAACTCTCCAAGGCCTCTTCTTTCCCCTGGCTGGGCTAGAAGAGCCTATTTGCCTCTCCTCATACTACACACAGCTGGTAAGCCCTTTTAGGAGAGAAAGGGCTCCCTGGCACTCCGGCTACCTACTTTAGAAGGCCCTCTCTGCTTTGTGGTTCACTCCTTCACATCTGATCAAGCAGCATATTATCCAAGAACCTTTCCTGTCCATCTTATATAAAACTAGAGGCCTGGTGCATGAAATTCATGCACTCGGAGGGGGTCCCTCAGTCCAGGAGCCTTTGGGAGATGTCCGACTGCCGGCTTAAGCCTGCTTCCTGTGGTGAGCGGGCCTAAGCCGGCAGTCGGACAGCCTTAGAGCTGCCGCGGAGGTGGAAGAGGCTCCTGCCACCGCCGCTGTGCTCACCAGCCGTGAGCCCAGCTCAGGGCTTCTGGCTGAGTGGTGCTCCCCCTGTGGGAGCGCACTGACCACCAGGGGGCAGCTCCTGTGTTGAGCGTCTGCCCCCTGGTGGTCAGTGCGCGTCATAGCAATCAGTCGTTCCACCGTTCAGTGAATTTGCATATTAGCTTTTTATTATATAGGATAGCAATACTCTCCCCAACCTTGTTACTCTCTGTCCCTCTTACCCTACTTTTTTATAGTACTTCCTATTACATGTCCTTTATTTATTTGCTTATTTGTTTCTCAGTTTCACAAGAATGTTAAGCTCCATAACATCAGGAGCATTGTTTTATTGAGTACTGTATTCCTAGTTCCTTGAATACGGCCTACCACACATAGCAGTTACTTAATAAATATTTCTTGAATGAATTCAGTGGAATACCTTAAAACGTTTCAGGAAGTACAGTCTAGGAAGCAAAGAGTTATATCCTGCTCGGAATAGGGTACTGTTATATGGTAGATCCTCAGACTGTGAGATCAGCCTAAAACACCGTAAATGCTTTTCTTTATATATATAATTATTGATTTCAGAGAGGAAGGAAGAGGGAGATAGAGATAGAGAGAGAGAAAAAGAGAGAGAGAGAAACATCAATGATGAGAATGAGAGAGAATAATCCATTGGCTGCCTTCTGCACGCCCCCTACTGGGGACCGAGCCCACAACCCAGGCATGTGTCCTTGACCAGAATTGAACCTTGAACCTTTCAGTCCACAGGCCGAGGCTCTATCCACTGAGCCAAACCAGCTAGGGCAATGCTTTACTTTCTATTCCATGGTAGCTGCATATGATTCCCAAGAGGGAGACTGGCACTTGCAGATGGTGCCTGAGCCTTCAGATGTACAAGGCACCTGGCTTACACATAGTGATAGAATTAACAGTTTAACATTCATGTTGCAGTGTTTCTAGCCTTCAAATTTGTTGAGGACTCTTTGATGTGGGAGCTCTTTCTGGACAGAATGCAGACTGGAGCACATACTTACACTGTTCATATTCTTTTTTGACATGTAAATGCAGCCCCTCTTGCCCAGCTTTTTGTCATTTGAGACCCTGCCTGGTTGAAGGGACTGTTGTTGCTCATCAGGCCTGTTGGACCTGATGATGAGTGATGGACTTGACTGACTTGCTCCTATCTGCTTTTCTTTGCTAGGTTTTCCAGTCCCCCCAAAACAGAGAAACTGTTGCAATAAACACATTAGGTTTTCTGGATCTGTTCCAGAACCTTATTGTTGATGACCTTTAGCATTTGGCATGAAGTGTGCTCCACAATGGTGTTGATAATCTCTAAGATAACTGTCAAGTTTTAAAAATGGCAATGTGTATCACCATTTGTATTTATAAGGTATAGGAAGAGCCCATACTTAATTGTATATGACAGTGTATGCATACATATCTCTGAAGGACATACCAGAAACTGGCATGGGGCTGGGGAACAGAGGTTCTAGAAACCAGAAGTGAGATTTTGTTTCTAAAATTCAGCTGCTTGTACTGTTGGTTTGTTTTAACATGTGCCATGTGTGTAAACACATGTATAAGCAGCTTCGGTTTGGCTGGTACTTGAAGCCAAGGTGACTACATATCTTCATTACCCCCTAGAAGAGAAGCTATCGTTAAACTTCTTTTCTGCTTTGTCAGCAGCAAGAGTGACTTTAGCCTAAATGACAGAATTTGGTGACAGCTTTTAGCTCTTGTGGTCAATAAAAAAGATAGTTTAGGCTGTGTGTATAGGCTTCCCTAGTACAGGCTGGTACAGAAATTTTCTCTTTCTTATCAGTATGAAGCACTGAAACTGTACTTTAACAAAGTTTATACAGTAGTCGCCCATTATCCACAAGGGATTCATTCCAAGACCCACAGTGGATGCCTGAAAGTGAGGATTGTACTGGACCCTATATATACTATTTTTTTCTCTGTCTACATACCTATGATAAAGTTTAACATCCTCTTGTACTTTGGTGCCATTATTACATAAAATAGGGGTTACTTGTACAGAAGCACTGTGATACCAGGACAGTCAGTCTGATAACTGAGACAGCTACTAAGTGAATAATAGGCAGGTTGGGTATCTGGCATGGATACAGTGGACAAAGGGATGATTCACACCCCAGGCAGGACATAGCAGGACAGCGTGAGATTTCATCATGCTACTCAGAATGGTCACAATTTAAAACTTAATTATCAATTGTTTGCTTCTGGAATTTTTTATTTAATAATTTTGGACCATGGTTGACCAAGAGTATCTGAAACTGCAGGAAGTAAAACCGCGGATAAGGGAAGACACTGTAATTGTTTGCATGTCGTTCTGTGTGTGTGCTCCAACAGTAGAGCAAGCAGTGTTCCTAGTTACCAGCTGGCTGTCTCTATCCCTGTTCTTAGTCTAATAACTTGGAAAGATTTAATAAATAATCAGAAATATATTCTAACAGCAGCTTTTTTATTTCTTTTTCAAATCCTATGAGGATATACTACATAGGGTTGGTGATCAGGAATGGACCAGATGAGATACCATAAACTCTCATGCCATTTTGCCAGAATGACCTGCAGAAAAATACATCTCCCTGATCTGAATAAAAGTCATAGTCCTCATGCTCTGTTCTGTTCATAAGAAATATCCATATAAGTTATTCTGTCTGGGCTTGAGTTTACTCAATGTAAAATGGGGGTGACAATAGTACCTTTGTAAGATTTCAGTAAGGATTAAATGAGATAACATAAGTGAAAATGCCGACATTATAAAAATAAAAGTCTCTTCAACATGTCTGTTCTTCATAATAAGTGGAGGGGGCTGTTAAGAAAACTCCAAAGAAACAACCAGTTATAATCCAGTTTACACCAAATTCCCATATATCTTCCCAGATTATCCTACCATTTCTATTGCTGTTTTCTGTAATTCATAAGGATTTTCTCATAATCTCTACTATCTTCAGTTTTTACCCTCTCAGTTGTTGCTATTATCTGTGGCTTTGGATGTGAAAAAACCAACCAAACAAAAAGCGCTTGTTGGATTTGCGTTTTAGACTATGTTCAGGCCCAGCAAGAAATAAGACAGGATTCGGGCATTTTCCTGGAGGCAAGGCATTATTCCAAGGATTCTCCTATAATGGAAACCCTCAAGTGAGAATCTGTGTACTCTTGAAGGAGAATAGCAAAACACCACTTTGAAAATAAAATCATGCTGTCCTGGGCATTCCAGTGCTTCCCGGGCTGGCCTTCTTTGACACCATTCCTTTCTGCGATCCCACCCCACTCAGCCCTGGCACATAGTCAGTCCCATGAACATGCCACCTGCTCGCTCTCCCCCCCGCCCCCCATCCTTTGGCTGCTCAGTTTACTTTTTCCACATCCTCACCCTCTTCCAGTTCCAAACTAAATAACCTTCACAGATGGCTTGTTCCATCAGAGCTGTTTCAGAGCACAGGACAGTGATGTGGGGTCCAGGAGGAACTGCCAAAGCCCGAGGCTGCCCTTCCTACACAGACCCAAGACAACTTTGTCATCAGCTCCCTAGAAGTCCATGGACAGCGAGCAGAAAGGCTGGCAGATTGGGTGGTGGAATGTCTCTTTAACACTATAATCCTCTAGCAGCTAGCAACTAGTTCTCACTTAGATTTACAAGTCAAAACCTAGAGCTGGATACATTGCATACTCAATTTTCCACATAAGACAGAGCACTTTGTAGTTGGCATTTCTCCCCCAGTTTTTTTTCAGCATGGAAACCCAACAGGAAATGGCAGTCCCATTTGTGTTTTGGATCATGGTTTGAGTCCTTACTGAACTTCTTTGTGAACTTCTGGAGAGGTCTAGATCCCTGCCCTGCCTGACCTGAAGGGCAGTATTCCCAGCTGTCAGCACATCCTTGGGAAGAGGGTGAACTTCAGTCGCCTATTAGAAATCCTGCAGATGAGAGAAGACCCAGCATTTCACTCTTTCTTTCCTGTCAGCAGGACATGTAAGTTTCCTGCCTGCCTTGTCATCAGCTTTGAGATATTTTTCTCCTACATCCCCCCAAGTATGCAGTGGTGTGTAAGCTTCTGCCCCCATTCATGATCCCAGCACCCTCCGTCCCTCTGTTGTAATCAGATGGATCTGGTTAATTTTGCCCTCGTGACAAGACAGCCTTTTCCTTGTCCTCACAGTTATTCCTGTGGAACTTAAGACCTCTCTGGTCATGGTCTCCTCTCTTTCCCTTCCTTCTGTCTCATCTCTAAGTGTAGCCTCTGGTTCCTCTGAGGTCACTGAGAAAAGGCAGTATGTGCCATTTACTATTATAGGAGTCTCTCTTCCCTCAGTAAGCAGAGTTCCATTGAAAGACCCCCCACCCTTCCTCCATCAAAAGCCATGTTGTTGGCTTAATCTGCTTGAATTTGCGCATAACTTGGCAGGGAACAATGGCATGTGTGGAGTGGTCTGGCCAGACAAAGGGAAGCTAACTCTCAGAGCGGACAGTTGAAGCTTCCCCTGGAAACACCAGAAAAGAGAAGGAAAAAGAAAATTCTGTGGCAGGAAAAAAAACTGTTCTTTTCTCTTCTCCACCTTCATATCTTCCTCCAAGGTCAAGAGTTACCAGATGAACAGCACTGTTGTTTGCACAGTAAAAGTTTCTGGGATTGATGGGTTTATGTAACCTTTGTGTGCCAGCTGGAAGAAGGAAGCTTTGATTTCCTTTGTCTTGCCCTCCTGCTCTATGATGGACCTTCCTCTCTACAATACATCCAGAGGTCAACACTGTGTAGTGCAAATAACTTTCTGGGGACACTCATGCATAGGTCTTAACTTGGCACCCAACAGTGACTAGTTTCCCATATTCATTCAGCTCATCAGCTGATTAACTGAAGTCTTACCCATACTGTGTCCAGGGAAATTAAATCTGAATGATAGAACTCCTTTTAGGGCACATGCATTGAGAAGTTTTTTTTTTTTTTTTACGTTTCAGGTTGGTGAATTTGTTTAACCAGAACAGGCCATTTGTTTGCCCATGTGGTCTGTAATCTCATTTTATTTTTTAATCTTTATTGTTGAACGTATTACATATGGCCTTTTTTCCCCCTGGAATTTTTAATGTTAGTACCTCTGTTCTTGCCTGTAACTTAGCCAAGTACCTATTTGATTTATGTTAATTTAGATGCAAATTCGTCATAAGTGTTTATTTTGTCTTGGGGGTAGGCCTTTTGGCTCCTGGGCAAGGGGGATATCCTTTAGTGAAAAGGACTTGAAGTAGGTCCCTATCTCCAAAAGTATCAATACCTTCGTAAGAGGCTACAAAGTATAACGGACTGAGCACAGACCTTTGGAGTAAGACAAATCTAGGTTCAAATCCCAGCTTCACCACTTACTGGATATTTCTTTCCTCAGAGCTTCAATTTCCTCTTCCTCTTTCTATCTCACAGGATTACTGTGATAATCAAATGAAATAACATAATGCCTAGCAACCATCAGTCACCACTTCATCTCCACCACAGCTTTCCCAGTAAAATGGGATATGTCAGCCATCGAGAAGCTGTGACCAGTGAAAACTGCAGAGGAAGTAAAATGCTATTTTTTTCTACTTGCCATTACCCTGAACCTCTGTCCTGGGCTTCTTGCATGGTCATGAGTTTCTGTTTTTAGAACGTGCCCAACCTGAGTTTGGTCACTGTTCTTTTTCCCTCGTGAAGACTCCTTTCATGATCAATACCCAAGGGCTTTAGGATGTCTAGATGGTGATTCTCCTAAAAGGCAAGCCTGATCCCATGCCACAAAGGTGTTGCTGGCAGACTGGTCTCCAGAGACCACTCTTGACCTCTTCGCACCTTGGCTTTTCTTAAGAAGCCTTTCCTGGCTTCAGATCTGGTGAGAAACCAGCCAGAGAGCTTGTCCTCAGCCTCCGGTGGGACGCACAGGTTTGGCTTATACCCTGCAAGTGGCCTGGAGGGAGCTCCAGGGTGTTGGAGATGGCCATGGGAAAGAAACGGCTCAGAAAAAGAGCACGGTATGTGAGCCAGCGGCTCCCCACTGCCTGCTGGAGCGGGCTCAGCGAGGCCTCTGACAAGAGGCTTCAGAACACTAAACAGGTGATTAAAACATCAGTCCGAGTCTTTCCAAACCTCACAGAAAGCCAAAAACTTAGTTTGGACACCAACAGAAATTTTCCACTCTGGAGCTTTATAAACTGATCTGCTGTTTCTTCCTCTGCTCTATGGCCAGAGGGGAGCTCTGTGCTAATGATTCCATAAAACCCTCCAAGTCTTCCTTAGTGGCTTATCATATGAGAAGAACCTATACCACCTTTTTCCGTCAAGAATTGTCTCCTATGGAAACAGATTCTGAGTCATCAACCCTTCCAAAAAGGCGAAGCCCAGCTCTTGGCACTATCCCCTAGGACAGAACAGCTCCCCCATCAAGGTCAATGGCAGAGCTGAACTGTCTTTCCTCTCCTCCTTTCCAAGATGCCTTCCCAGAATCATAGAAACCTTTAGGAATGGAAAGGGATCTTCAGGATCATCTGTATTTTGCAAACAAGGTTCAGTAACTTGACCAGGTGAGGACAGCATGAAGGAACTTTTCCTCTAGACCAGTGATGGCGAACCTTTTGAGCTCGGCGTGTCAGCATTTTGAAAAACCCTAACTTAACTCTGGTACCATGTCACATATAGAAATTTTTTTATATTTGCAACCATAGTAAAACAATGACATATTTTTGATATTTATCTTATTACTTAAATGCCATTTAACAAAGAAAAATCAACCAAAAAAATGAGTTCGCGTGTCACCTCTTACACGTGTGTCATAGGTTCGCCATCACTGCTCTAGACCCTGCTCTCCCTGGACCTGGGCCTGTCCGCTGCCCAAGAAAAGCATACCCAGCCCAGGAGTTCAGTCTTCAGAAATCAGCAACAAGATTGCCCCTCTTTGGTTTTTTGTTTGTTTGTTTTGTTTTTTAAATTTTTATTGATTTTTTTTTTTAGAGAGAGAAACATCGATTTGTTGTTCACTTACTTATGCATTCATTGGTTGATTCTTCTATATGCCCTCACCGGGAATCAAACCCTCAACCTTGACATATCGGGTTGATACTCTAACCACCTCAGCTACCCAGCCAGGACGAGGCTGCCCCCCTTTGAGTGTCTGTACTAGATCAGATTTTCCCCCTTGTGGAATGTGAACATCTCTGTCCCTAGCACAGGTAAATGGTCCAGATCCATGGGGAACTGTGGCAGTTGGACACTGATTAAGAGAAGAGGCATGTTGTAGCTCCTCCACTTACTGCATAACCTTGAGCAAGTCTGTGCCTTGATTTCTTCATCTTCCAAATTGAGATAACAGCCCTTCCTACTTCATAGAGTTGTCGAGATTAGGTGAGTTGGTGTATGTAAAGCATTTGGCATGGTGCCTCGCATGTAGCAGCCATGCTGTTATTGGGAACTTTTAAGGATGAATGAAGCACATAGCAGGTTTGTTGTTATGCCTTAGAAGGCCCAGTGGTGCTCTCCCAGGAAGCGGCTCTCGTGAAGTGGCAAGAACACTGGACTAGAAAGTCATTGCATCTGGCTTCAGATCTCATTGAAATTACTCAAGTTTCAGTTTTCTTACCTCTATTATCATTATCTAATTGTAATAGTTAATTTCTTCACAGGGTGCTAAGGATTTTATAGATCCTAAAAGTGCCATGGAAAATATAAGGTCATATTTTTTGTACCTTAGCTAAAGTGGAGTTGCATTTTGAAGAATTGACCAAAATGTGGCCACCTATCTTTTCAGCCTTTACAGTAGTGATTGTGAAAGTACCTGGGAGACTTATTTAAAGTGTACAGTACAAGGCCCTATCCCCAGAAATACTAATTTATTTAGCCCAAAGTAGAGTCCAGGAATCTATAATTTTAACAAGCTCACTATGTGATTCTAACTCAGGTGGTTTGAAAAATAATGCTTTTTAGTATTCAGAGGTGAAGAAAGGAAACTAATACTTATTTAGCTTCTTCTGTGTGCCAACATTTGCCTTACTTATACTTCATCTCACACTATGAATAGACTTTATTTTTTTCATTATTATTGAATGTAGTTATATTTCTTCAATAATTACAAGCAATAAAATACAATAACCAAAAATATATTTTCTCTAGATATGCACATAATTCTTTTACTAATATGAAAAAGAATGTTATTTCTAAATGTTGAGCCTAGCACAAGCAGAAATCAGCACATGACACAAACACAATTTAGTTATCAAAGCTTGCCTTGTCTCCAACTCTGAGGTACTATTAGCCACATTTTTGATACTCAAGACTCTAGATGTAGGACTCGAAAATGCAATTTATAGTGACCTTATACCTCAGCCCTAACCTCAGAGAATTTCTGTATTTTTTATATTTTTACTTTGTTGTTGGGATTCTCAAGATATGGGTGTAATATTTCCAAGAGCATAACACCAGTGCTTTGAAGAGCGTAAGTCTCACCTCTTGCTGAGATGTGTTATACCTTACCCTGGGGCAACAGCCTCTACTTACAGCAATGTGTGATGTGCCCAGAGCTTGGCTTCTTGTGGTATCTTATTTCAAACTAGAAACTCTTGTAAGCAGTTTGTCAAGAGAGCACCTATCCCAAGTTATTGAGCCCAAAGTTCACAGGGAACTCCACCTAAAGCAGAGAGTAGCATCTCTTAATCTGTCCAGGGTGTCTGTGTGCAACACAACACAAGGAGCATGATAGACAATGTGGTTAGCACCTCTCCCTGATCATGACATCCCCTGGAATTGTCCTAAGGTCCTGAGGCTGCCATTTGCCTCCCGCGCTGAGTCATCCACGTTGTCCAAATACCCATAGTGTATGCTGCAGATAGGTTTTCTGTGTGCATGTACATACAAATTACATTGTCTGCCCTTAGGAAACTTAGGACAGAAAATAAGACAGATGAATGGGAAAAGATATTGATAAGCATAAACTAATCAACAGATCAAATTATGGATATCTTGAACTTGAGAGGGAATACATTCTCAGATGACAAATTTAAGACCCAAAGGGAACTTTACAGGCTACAATGAAAGAAGTACATAACAAGATGAAATCAAATAAGAAAGAATAAATGCATAACCATGACCTTATCCAGAAAGTCAGCTGCACATAGCAAGTAGCATGCAGCCCAATACTAAATAATAGCGTTTCTTATAATGTGGGAGACCTCAGTGAAGGAATGTTATAAAAGGGACTAGTTAGTGGGGTTCTTGCACTTAGTGGGGGAGATACTATTTAGTTACATATGTGAAAACAATTTGGGAATTTGTTGATTTAAAGCTCACAATGTCTTAGCGCAAGGTGGTGAACAGCAAAACCAAAGCCGTTTTAGTCTATTCATAGAATCAAGGTATCGAGAATGGAACAAGGAGATGTTCCGCTCTGCTCCCAGCCGCCAGCTCACATATGGGCACTCGCTACAGGAGACACAGTAGTCTCAGTGAAAGTCTTAGTGAAAAATAAGCAGGATGTTTAGGAGACAGTTGAAGTGAGGAACAGTTGCAGGAAGTGGGACTGTTTAGCCTAGAGAAGGTATCACACAGCAGACTTCAAATAATTTGAGACCAGTCATGTAGAAGCAGAATTAGAGTTTTTTTAATGTGGCTGGAGGACAGAATTAGAAGCACTGGGGGGCAGATATGGGTTTAAAAGGGACAGACATTTCTACCAATTTAGAAAAGCTAAAAAATGGAATGGGTTCCCTGGTAGGAAGTGAGCCCCCTTGTAGACTCAAGACAGTAGCAGACCTTTCATACAGCATGGTCTGGATTGAAAGTTAACGGGGGAAATTTGTTAGGTAATAATAAAAATTACTTATTTGTTTCTTAAACATTAAGTAATGGTGGTTTTAAAAAGCTTCCTTGGGTTCTTGAATCTTTTTCCACCTGAAATAGTCAAGAAAGGGTTGGATCACTGGGAGATGATATTGAGGCTCTGAATGGTCAGTTACTCTGTGGCATGTTAGTAATACCGATGTTGAGGGCTGCTATGAGGTCAGAGAAGATGAAGGAAGTGTGGGACTAACCCCTAGGTGCCGAAGGGACAACTGTGCATTTGGAAGAGGTTAGTGTCAGGTTACTACAGAATCCCTCTGGACTGGAAATTCTGTGAAATCAAGATCTGCCTTGTTTCTCTTGTGTGCCCAGAATGTGTAACAGTCCCTGTCACACATTAGAGCCTTAGGAAAACTGTGTGGGCGGTGGCAGGCTTGAAAAGGTTTCTTGGGGAAAAGTGGCGGGGGTGGACGGGGGGGGGGGGGGGGGGGCTTTTTATCAAACTTAAAGGAAGATTAGGGAATGAGTTGGCTGCATAAAGGTGAAGTCACTGTAGATTAGGGAAATAATCTGTTAAGTCTCTGAGGTGCAAAGGGGAGCAAATGGCATGCAGGGGAATATCCAACAGGTTGCCTGGGGCCTGGAGTTGAGAATTCGGAAATAATAGCAAGAAGTGAGAGTGGTAATATACAAGTGGGAGGGGTGGGTGGGTGCTAGAGAGCTTGCCCAGATCACGGAAAGCATTGAGAAAAGTTGGAATTTAATCTTGTAGCAAGGCTAAGCCCAAGGGAATTCCCCATCTGACTTCCTCAGGACCCTTCTGTGTAAAAGGGATAAAGGAGGGGGTGCCAGGTCTCTACAAGGAGCTTCTCTTCCCCTCAGGCTTCCTCTTCCTTTTCCCTTGAGAGAAGAGGAATGAGATTTCTGCCCTCCTGAGTGCTTTAGGTAATGTTTGGGGGTGGGGGGAGGAGTCTTTGAGGTGACACCTCTGTCCCATTCCCCCTCACTGGAACCACAGGACTTTGCTTTGTTCTCTACTGAATCCTCAGGGCCTAGAATAGTGTCTGATGCACACAGTAAGGCACTTAGTAAATGTTTGTTGAATTGAATGTTGACTAAATGTGTTGAATGCTACCAATGTCTCAGGACTGCTCACACACACACATAAAATAAATAAAACCAGAAATAAACCAGGTGAAGGAACCTAAACACCAGTCTAAGGGGTGGTCTCCTGATCCTGCCTGTCCGGAAGGCAAATAAGAATGTGGCTCAGAGCAACTAGAGCCCAGGATACAGTGCTCCTGGCCCAAAACTAACTGGCAGTATGGAAACAGACTGCATTGGATATTTGCAGACTGAGACGGATGCAAGGGCTTTCATCCCCAGGGGCTGAGCTCGTAGCCTCCCCTGCTGGTTCAGTGAGTGAGGGCCCAGAGCCTGTGTTCCAGGTTTCAGACCAGCTGAAGCCAGCCAGACCTGAAAGGCTTGTGTTGGCAGTGCCAGTATCCGCCCCTAATGCTGCCAATTTGGGTGGCTGCTTTCAGAGCACTCCGCAGGGGAAGCAGATTGGACTGCAGCCCGTCCAATCCACTGCTGCCTATAGTTTGCTCTCTGTGACGCGCTCACTATTAAGAATTCACCTTGCTCGTACAGCCAGAGCTCACGCTCTAGAAGAGAGTAGTTTCTCTCTGAGGGAACAGTTCAAGAAGAGCAAGCGGTACTCTGCCCAAGAGAACCCAGACTCCTATCTGGCTTTGTTCAGAAGGTCCAAGCTCAGAAAATACAGGTGGGTAGAAAATGCCTCTGGGAATTTTTCTCATCATTTCTGTTGTATTGAGAGGCCTGGAACAAGGATGCAGCAGGGTCTTGTTTAAGGAGGGTACTATTAATAAAGACAAAGCAACACACACACCACAGAATGAAGGAACCAGGTGGGCAAGGCAATTGTGACTGTCGCTACAGGGTTTTATTTCTGATGTGTGCATTGCTGGCGTGCTTGTCCTAAAGCCCAGACCCTTAAGGCCTCTCTAGAGTCCTATAAAATACATACATGCCTCTCTGGTTAAGTCCAGGAATTTTTTGGAGAATTAGGAAGAGCGACAACTAGAGAGAGCTGGGTCCTCCCTCCACCAAGTGGCCTGTCTAGCAGCCTGGATCCAGTACCTTAGCTCTGAATAAAGTATTTCAGCAGCTTCAACATGCAGGTAAGCATTCCAGGGCCTCTCCCCTCAGCCCTAGGCTGTGTGCCAGCCCCAGGCTTCCTTCCTTACTTCTGATCCTGGTTTCCACACATCTCAGTGATGTTAGGCAGAGTGCCCCTCCCGCCTCTGAGCAGAGTGACGCAGCAAAGAAGAAAGAAAATAACAGCCACTTATTTACTGAGCACTTACTGGGCCAAAGGCACCTTGCTAAATATTGGCTATGCATTATCTCCTTTGAACATCACAAACAACTTGAGCAACAGAGGCTCAGAGACTTTAAGTAACTTGTCTAAGGAAACACAGCTAGTAAGTGGCAGTTAAGGTTTGATCTCAGGTTCAAGTTTCATAGCCTGACTGTGAAGCCTATCTCCCTGTATTGCTTAAACTTGCCTCTTCCAGAATGGACCCGTGTTTCCTACTGTACTTGCCTTCTCACTGCCAGTGTGTATTCCACAACTGCTCTGTTCTCCCAGCTCTCTGCAGTGTGAACATAATCTCCCTCTCAGTAACCAAGTACCCGTACCTTTTGGAATCTTCAATAAAACTATTGGCGTATTCTCTGTCCCCCCCCCCCCCAACCCCCCAAGTCTTCCCATCCAACCATTTGCCAGTTCCCGTGCCCTTCTTTCTAGGAAGCAAGGCAGGATATGGGTGGCCTGAGCAGGCTGCATACCACTCTGAACAGGCTTCTATCTGTACATTGCCAGCTGATTTGTAACGGTCCACATTGCCTCTGCTAAGAAGGAAACACAGCTGTTGGGACCAGACACGTGGAATGGTGTGACAACTACAGGTTTGCCAGGGATGTTAGCATTTCATCTTGTGACCCACTGACCCTCAGCTAGCCCAGACCAACTATAGAATTAGGGAGGGCTGGGTCTGGACATGGGGATCAAAAGGCACTGAGGGAGAGACCTATGCTTAACTGTCTTGCATAGAAATGAGGTCCTGCTATAGCAGGGATAGGGAAAGCAGAAATGCTGATTGAGCTGATCCCCCTGGACAGTATGCCCAGGGGTTGTCAGGATATGCATCTGGCACAAGGACCATGTCTGCTCTCCCTCTGATCCCTTTGTCATTCAGCCCCTGCATTGGTTCTTCCTTTCTCTGTCCCTCTCACCCTCTCTCAATTCAATTCTACTTCAGGTAGGCTGCCAATGTCTGTCTCTCTGTTGTAAACTGTTGCTTCTGTCTTCAGAGTGATTGTTCATCCTTGTGGCCAGCTTTCCCCCTGCCCCTGCAGTCTGCTCCCCACCTGGAAGCCCCTCCCCCTAGGAATGTGAATAAAACATTTCCTGTCTTCCCAGCTCCAGAGGATTCCCTGAATCTGAACTTTAATTGGCAGGCCTCTTCTTAGGCTGACCCACGCTTGGCCACTACAGAATTGTCCTACCTATTCTTCAGTCTCCTGTGAGAGTGAGTTGTGCATAACTAGAGGTTCCCAGTTTGTGAAAACACTTTAATCTGAGTTCAGTTTTTTGTAGCCAATCCTGTAGGCTTGACTCATTGAAGATGATAATTAACCCATTGCTAATTGACCTCAAAAACCAGCCAAACAGCTTGTATTTTTACCAGCCTTGGTTGTGGATTTGTAGGCTATTTTAAGGTTTCTTAATAATCTCAGCAAGACTTCACTTTCCTGTCTGCATCTTATTTGCTCTAAGGATATTCTGTAAAATTAACAAGCTATAAAGTTTGAATGAAGGTTTCAACAAATGTGAGAATAATTGACTGCATTTAGCGAAACAAGAAAAACAATCTGTAAACTTGAGTTTGTAGGGGAAAAACCCGTGTGATTTTTCTCTTTAACCAGAGGAGCAATAACAAGCAGGACTTTCTAAGACCAAAAAATATAGAACTGGCTGATAATGCACATTTAAATTCTGATTCCCTCCAAATCAAAAGTTCAGAAAAAGAAATTCTGAAAAATCTAACCAACCACTACAATGCTCATGCCTTCCAGGAGGTCTGTATGGAGAAAAAGGGGACCCATAAAGATAAAAGAGTTCCTCATTCCCTGGAGTCTGCATCCAGAGGAACCTGGTTCCACTCTCTGACCCCGCCTCCTGTTCCCTTGCTAGACTGGGATGGTGGTGGGAGGTGTCCTCCCTTCCCCATGGCTGCTCTGAGGTGTGTGTATCAAATCTTACAACTCAGACTACAGCAGACTCTGGTGCCTGGTGCTCAGTTCCTTTTCTCTCTCACCCTCCCCTGTCTTCCATAAGACAGCTTAGATCTCTTTTTCTTCTTCTTTTTTCTTTTTTTTCCACATCTTTCTTTCTGTTTCTACCTGGGCATCTCTGCCCAAGCTGGGCATGCCCTCTGCTGAGTGGCTGTGGAGAGTCACCAGTTTTCAGAGAACTCCATTCTTGGCTTATCTGTCATTCCCTAAGGTTCCCAAGATCAGTAACTCAATCTGCCTTCCCTCTTCTCTCTTGACCTAGAAGTTTCTTCCTTCTTTCCTCAAGACCTAACCTTCCTCTTAACTCCAGCCTCCACCTACTCCCATGCATGCTCACATTCTGTCTTTCTAAGGAACTGAGCCTGGGACTGGCCAGGCTCCTGTACCGACTTGCCGCATCTCACTTTCAGTTTTCCTTTCTGCTTGGTTCTTTGCGTGTGGACCTGATCGGGTGATAACTGGAGCCCTGAAGCTAGAGGTTTCAGTTCCCACTGACGGGCACGCTGCCTCAGATGGTCCTCAGAAGGAAAAGGGGCTTTCTCTGGGTGCCTTGCTTTTAGCTCTTCCCTGACCTAAAGCCCCAGTTTGTTTCCAAAGATGACTAGAGTGATTTATGTAAGACATTTTGTCCATTAATTCTGGAGTTCCTAATAATCTCTGCAGTGAGTCTCCCTCCGGAAGGCCATGACTGCCATTGAGAAGGTGCAGGGACCCGGGTTTCCTGGGGCACTCCCTAGCCAGAAGCCCTTTTCCCCACCTCTAGCCCCAGTCCAGCACAACCTGTTAACAGACCAGGAAGGAACACCATGCTGCCCAGCTCTCTTCCCTCTAGAGAATCCAGAGTTTGCCCAGAGCTACAATGTACATACCACTTACATTCTCTGTTTTTCATTGATACAAGATGGAAAAATATACTCATGAAAAGAGCTTTTGTGGGGATTATGTCATACACTTCATCTGGACTCCTTCCTCTCCAAGCAGGGAGCCTAGCTTTAACCCCTCTCCTACCAGGAAGTCCTCCTGGGCCAGCCAAAGATTATCTCGGAGTTGGCTCGTTGGGGGTGGTTTGAAGGGCTTCTTCCATCATGATGTCTCTTATTTACTGTATTTAAACGTTTGTCCCCCAGGTTCAAGTGCTGGAGGCTTTGTCTAGGACAGGGGTCCTCAAACTACTGCCCGCGGGCCACATGCAAATACAGATACTGTATTCGTTCCCGTTTTGTTTTTTTACTTCAAAATAAGATATGTGCAGTGCGCATAGGAATTTGTTTATAGTTTTTTTTTTTTTAAACTATAGCCTGTCCCTCCAACCGTCTGAGGGACAGTGAACTGGCCCCCTGTTTAAAAAGTTTGAGGACCCCTGGTCTAGGAGAATATTATCATCAATCTGTGAAACTCTAGGGTCCTCACCCCTCTAGGCTCATTTCTCATATCACAAAGCAGAATGCTTTAGGTGGCATGCTAGCAAGCTAGAGACAGGAGGCTTCTCTGTGCCTCTGGGCAAGCCCTAGACTTTGTGCCTCTAGGTTCCCCATTTACCGAATAGCTAGAACCCCATGTCTTTCACCCACAGTGCACTTTGGAAAGATAAGGAGACTGTGTACAATCTTGGCTGGTCCCCTGCTAGTTGGATTGCAAAGGAACAGGGACCCTCTTCTAAAAGGTTGGGTGACTTTTCTTTCTCCAGACAGGTAGAATCCTTTTCAGGCCTCTTAGCACCAGCTCAAAGACCCCACTGGATCAAAGCCCTTTTCAGAATCAGCCAAGAGTACCCTTGCCCTTAGGGGAGGGACTAGTGGCCCTAGTAAACAAAATCTCAGGGGAAAGCAGGTGCCTTCTAAAGGAGTGAAAATGAAAAAGGGACTATTGGGAGGGGGCGCGTTCCATTGTGCTGTTGAGTCTCTGTGAATGACAGTTCCCAGTGATCCTCTAAGGATGTGTGCAGGCAGGCTCAGGATGTCTGCATCCCTAGGTCCCGCTGTGCCCTGGAAATCCCCATCTCCAGAAATCCACATCCACACATGTGGTCTTTCTCCCTCCTGGCCAGGAATCGCACACTTCCTGAGCCACTCAGAATGCCACCCAGCCTGTGTTCTAACAGCGGGAATTTTCCTGCCCTCCCGTCAGCACACACGCACGGGCACACTCTCCTCTTCTGGGTGGATTGCTGCTGCACATTACAGGAGTGCCAGCATAAACCTCTCACCATCCAGGTGATGCCAAGGACCCTGGCTAGCTTCTTCTCTGTCCTCCTCCCCCCTAAACCCCCACCTCCTCGCCATTCAGCAGTAGCAGCCTCATACCGAAAAGGAAAGTCCTGGACCCATTACATAATTCTCCATAGTGCAAGCAGTAGCTAGGGCATAAGGTCAGAGGTCATAGTGGGGTCAGGTGGCTGACACACACTGTAACGACAAGGTGGTTAAAATTAGACCACAGAGAGGAAACTGGCAGTCTTGTGGAAATGCAGAAGTTTCCTCTGCAAGTGTGAGGCTGGGGATTCAGGGAGGCCACTGTGCGTGCTGCCTGCCAGGCTATTACTCATTTCAGCTCTGTTCTTTAATGCCTTTTAGCCCCTGCTTCTGTATTTCTAGCCTTCCTCATCACATGTTTGAATACACGCGATGGAATCCATGGTTACCTGCCCTGGTCCAAGGAGAGCTTCCTTCTTCCTTCAAGGAGGTGTAAGCCCAGGACCAGGCACCCCAAGCTCAAGACAGCTATTCTTTCCAAAGCCTTATCTGGGTAGCTGAGCACCTTTTAGGTTAGCCTCTCAGGTGGAGGTAGTTGAAGTGCATAGCCTGAGATTCAGGCCTGTAGTGATTCCAGGACCATTGGTGAGGGTGAGCAGGAGCCACTCCTCGGCAGGGAGAGTAGCAGGTTTTGCTGGAAAAGGGAGTAGAGGATGGAGTCACATAGCACCTGTGATAGAGTGGTGCTCGTTTCCACAGTATCACAGGAATAGGGATCATGCCTGCCTCGTGGCTCCTGGTGGTACTCAGCCGACTTTCTCTGTGTTCGTCAGTCCTTACTGTGAGCTTCCTGTGTGCCCCACTCCCTGGCAAGGGGAGCTTAGGAGATGTAGTCTTTGCCACCAGTGGGGTTATTGTCCAAGTGAAGGAGTAACAAATGCACCTGTGAAACATCAACAATCAAAGACAGACTCCAAGTTCATACTTTACTGTGTGATTCAGACATAGAATTCCCTATCGTATTGTGGAGTGGGAAAGCTTTGAGGGGGCAGGGGACACTCAGTATGGGCTAGAGTCAGTGACGATGAGAACGGGCTGCCACCCTGTGGCATATCTGACGACTGAAGTGTGTTTCCCTGTGTGGATTGGCCTTCACCAGCTTCCGAGCTTCAGATCAAATAGGGCCCCTCCTCTGCCTTGGTGGGTGCCCTTTCATATGGAGGAGAGGACTGCAGAGGCCAGAGATGGAGAAAAGGGCATGAGGGGGTGCAAGCAAAGCAGATGGGTTTGCAGGTGAGGCCACCATGTGTGTGTGGTCTCACAGGAAAAGGACCCCAGACAAGGTGACTATGGAGACTTCATCTGAGACACTTACAAATTTGACGATTGCTCAAGATATTGAATTTCATTTCAGCTAAATCAGCCCCAGCTTCTCTGACAGCACTGGCTTATGTGCTGATGTAGCCACATGGGAGCAGGATGGCGTGAACCCTGGAGGAGCAGAGCTTTGGTGAAACACCCCCACCTGCTTTGCCTGTCTCCCTTCTCCTGACAACAATTTCCTGCCTGAGCCCAGTCTCTGAGTATGAGAAGCTCTTGGGTGGGGCAGAACCCGCCAGGGGAAGCCCAAAATTATCAGGCTGAAATGAAACAGCCAAGAAAGCCCTCACCATTCATTTTGCACTGAGCTGAAAGTTCTCCTTTTGGGAGTCTGGCGAGAGGGGAGCTTGGAAAAGAATAGAGAGTGGCTGTGAGGGGTACCAGAAAGCTGTGTTCTGTGAAAGCCACCAGTGGTTGGCACTCCACCCTTCCTTCTATCAATTAGATATCAAACCTAAAAGAATTTAATTTATTCTTTGTTATTATCAGGACTTTGGGGGGCAGGAGGGAGGCACAACCCCAGAGGATACCTGTCATTGATTCTGGGGTTGTCTGCTACCCTCGAGATGACCTAAGGAGAGACAGTAGTGACTTTCTTCCCTTAGAAGATCTTGGTCCTCACCCCTTGGCCCTTGCTCACCGTGTCACACATGCATGCATACCGCACACTCATCCTGTCTCCCTTGCCCAGCAACGTTGACACATTTCTCATGTGCTCCGCCGCCAACAGTGTCTCTCATCTTCATCTTCCCTTTCAGAAAATGCTGTTTTTCTTCTCTCCCTTTTGCCCTGTAGGTTATTGCAGCCGACTGCAAAAGGGTCACAGTGCTGAAGTATTTTCTGGAAGCCCTTTGTGGACAAGAAGAGCCTCTGCTGGCATTCAAGGGTGGAAAATATGTGTCAGTGGCACCCGTCCCAGACACCATGGGAAAGGAAATGGGAAGCCAAGAGGGAAAACAACTGGAAGATGAGGTACTATGCGGGAAGAGCCCGCTGTGGCAAAGGGAAGGCTCCCCTTCCTCCCCCTCCAGCCCTGCTCTGCCCATGGCTTCGGCTTCTACCCCTGGTTATTTATAACCACTCAGAGCAGTGTCGATGTTAACGTGACCAGCCAGCTTCTCAAGAGTGCACTCTGCTGGTGCCCCTTCCTGCCAGTCCCACCCCAGTGCCTCCATCTCTGCTACGAGTTCCAGATGCTTCTTTTTAATGTTGCATTGGAGAAGGGAGGGAAAGAAAGAGTTTAATAATGTGCAGCTCCGGAGGCTTAGGAAAGGGAGTGGAGGGGGGTGTTAGGGTTCAGGCTGAGGATCAAGTTTATAGATGTGTGGAGCTCAGCGCAGCACAGGCCTGAACTCCAGCCTCTAGCACACGTACAGGAAGAGCTGACATTGCTGGCCCCGTGTGGAAAATCACCCCTCCCCCGCCTACCCTCCCTCGCTCGTTCCCTCCCTCCCTCCCTCCTGCACATCCTGATGTGATTAAGGAATTCTCTTGTTTGTTTGCCCTTGGTTGTTCCTGTAGCCCTTGCTTCACTCCAAACCGTGTGCGCTCACCCTAGTGTGCGCACGCGTGAGCCTGTGTACCTACCCCTGCTAAACCTCACTGGCAGTTGCCCTGCCATGCATGTATGTGTCTTTCTGGGGGTGGTTGCTGTCGTGGGTCTGTCGGTGCTGGGCTTGTGTGTCAGTTTAAGTTGAACACTGCTTCCAGCTTCCCTGCTGTCTGTGGGTTCTGAGTAAATGTGAGTGTGTAGCGGTGTTGGCGCATGTGTGTGTTTAATATCACTGCCAGCTGCCCTGCTGTGTGTCTGGGTGTGGGTAACTGTCTGGGTGTGTGTGTGCACACAGCTCACTTTTGCCTGATGGTTGATTCTTACCTTCTTTTACCCCACAGTGTTAAAGACAGAGGGGACTTAGGTGGGAAGGAACATGGGACTTAAGGAAGGGACGGAAGTAATTCCAGCCAGAGGCCAGGTCACCCATAGGCCAACACAGTCATTTGGCCCGCAAGAGTCTCAAGCGCCTGGTGGAGCAGGGTGGGGTGCAGGGATGAAATCAGCAACAGGCCAGGGAAGCCAGATGTCAGCTGGAAGCTGTCGTTTGTGATCTGAAACAGTGATAGAGTGGCCACCTTTGGTTCAGTCTTCAGAGCGCAGTCTTGGACTGGCTTCATTAGAATAGCTGGAGAACCCCACCCCACCCCTGATGATACAGGCTCAGCTTCCAGGACAGAGGTGGTTCCAGGGATAAAGCTGAGCCCACGATTCCAGACTCCCCAGATGAAACCTGGGCAGGAAATAATGGGAAAGAATGAGCTGTCAGCATGGGAGGAGACAGTGGGGTTGCTAAAGCCATCGGGGTGTCCAGGCTTCAGGCGGGACAGAGCAGTGCCACCCAAGCCCTGGGCACTGTGCAGGGAAGCATGGGTGGGACAGTGCTAAGTCAGTTATCTCACCCACACGGGGAGGCTGAGGTAGCCGTGGAAGGTCAGCAAGGCTAGCTCTCCAGGATTGCTGTAAGAGATGCCCTCCGGCCAGTGGAGCCTGCAATGCCAAATCAAGTTAGGCAAGTGAGGCCCAGAGAGAGGGGCTGAGCCATAGTTCTTTCACTCCTACAGGGAACAGACCGGTTCTCTGGTCCCAGACCTTGGTGGTGCCCCCATTCTCTCTCCTTCAAGTCTCATTAACCAGACAAAGGTTGTGACCCATGCCACACTGCCCACTTCTTCCTTTTCCCACGAGCCTTCTGAGTTCCTTGTATGTTAGTGGCCCCTGGGAAACCCTACTTACCCAGGTCTGTGTAATTTCATAACCCTGAACTTCCTCGTTTGCTGTGAGAGCTGAGAAAACCTCAGACAAGCCTTGCTGACCCTCCTTTGACCTCAGTCAAGCTCACTCAGAGCCCCATGATAACCCAGTGTATCCTGATCAGAGCAAGCAGAGGCCTCGTTCCCTCGTGGGCCAGTCAGGCATCCTATTCCACTCACTCCAGTCCAGGTTAACAAGGAAGTAAATATGTAGTGTCTTCCTCCTTCCCAGGGTCTCTCTGGAAGTGCACCATGTGACACCATAGCCTGTTGGTTGTCAGATGAGTGGTAACTGCAGACAGCACCCAAACCCCTGAGACCTCTTAGGATAGTGGCAGTTCTGGCCCCATCCTGATATCTCATCTGTGCTCAGACGACAAGACTGAGTCACTTAAGCAGATTGGGAGAGAAGAGGTAGATACTTCTTCAGGCATCATTCTTCACGAAGATAACAGTCTAGTTGCTTAGGGATGCTACCGAAGCACCTGTCGTTCCACCCTAGACTCTGCTACCCCACACACTTTACCAACCACTTTCAGCCAAAATTCCACTGGAGAACCATCTGGATATGGGCAGTTAGGGGAGAGAGCAGGGTGTACAGCACAGGTCCTCGGTGGGGCTATGGGAGACCTGGTGAAGCCGAGCCACTCTGGGATGGATCTGGGCTCACCGTCCAGATTAGGCCCCCACCCCTGTGCTGACTGGTATTATTAGTAAGAGCACAGACTTTAGAGCTTGACTCACTAGAGTCCCTGCTATGTCACTTACTAGCTTTGTGATCTTGAGCAAATTGTTTAACTCTAAACCTCAGTTTGTTCATTTGTAAAATAGGGATTATAATAGCATCCGTTTCTCAGGCCATTGTGAGAATTAAATGAGTTCGTACATGAAAAACAGCCCTGTCCTTGGCCAGTGCTAAGCTCTCAGTAAATGGTAGCCATTATTGTCATAATCATTGTCATCATTATCAAGTTAGAAACAGGAATCTCCTCCTACTAAATCACTCCCTATTGCCCATGCTAACCCTGCCCCTCAAAGGAAGCTGCTTGGGCAGCTGCATGTTCTCTACTGACCAAGGCCAAAAGTGAGAGAGAGGAATGGAGCCTGGGACCACCCGGGGAGCAGTGGCTTCTGAGAGCTGAAGCTGCAAGCAGGGAGGTGCCATCCCTGGGGAAGGCTCCACCAGCCTGCAGGAGACTTAAGCTAGCAGCTATCTCCCAGCCTGCCCAAGCTCCAGTAGGGCAGCTGAGCAAGGTCATGTCATGTGAATTCCTATAAGGAGGCCCAGCCCTGACACCACCAGGCTGTGGTCTTAAAAAGAAACTAGGGCAAGGTCTGCTGAGCTACAGCATCTGCTCCCTGACGCTGTCTGGGGCAAGGGAGCTTCCATGCCTAACTCCCAGCTGTTGGCCAGAATTGATTCCTATCAGATTATTAGCATGAATTAGATTTAAATTGGGTTGTTTAACTTTCTCTGTTGTTTTCCCCTTTGGTGATTTCAAAACAAAAATAGACCTAAAGTTTGACTTTGTGAGTTTGTGCAAAGGAGAATGAAGAGCTGTGAGTAGAAACATGAAAGTTATCCATGAGAGTGACTGACGGTGTGGTCTCTGACTCTGGCATTCAGAAAAAGTCCTAGAGTACAAAAGGGAGCAATAGTGAGGGAGGGAGTAACAGCTTCTCTTTACCCCTCACACCTTGGGGCCCTTTGTAAGAAATGTCTAAAGAAGCTTAGAGTGGGGGTGCGGGAAGGATAGAAAGATGGGTCTGGTAAGTGTCATGGACTCACAGTATCCTCTCTTTCCTGGCCTGTTTTGCCACCCAAAGGAGGAGGATGTGGTGATTGAAGACTTTGAAGAAGATTCAGAGGCTGAAGGCAGCGGAGGCGAGGATGACATCAAGGAGCTTCGGGCCAAGAAGCTGGCCCTGGCCAGGAAGATAGCCGAGCAGCAGCGTCGCCAAGAAAAGATCCAGGTGGGGCCTGCCTGGGAGGATGGCTCCCATCAGGGGCATGAGGGGATGTGAGAATGGAGCAGGGGTAAGCAGGATCGTCTCAGGAAAAGTCTCACATGTCTGGTTCCACCTCGTTTTCTTTTTCTGTCACTAAGTTCTGATAGCACATTTGGTGCCTGGAGGCTCCCTCCTCCTGGGATCTAAGTTTTGAAGTTCTCCTGAACCTTATCCGTACAGTCCCAGAGAGGCCAGGGACTCTCTGTTGAGAACACCTGTCCTCAGGGGGGGAGAATGTCATGGCCACAGTCTGCTTATCTGGATTCCCAGTGTGATGGCCGAGCCCCTCTGCAGACCTCTAAACCTTCCCAGAGAGAAACTGCTTGATCTCCACACGAGGATTCCTCCACTATCAGCCCTTTGTGGACCCATACCTCCACTTCCAGCAAGTTTTTCTTTTATTTTCCTTTTTTCCTTTAAGCTGCACCCGTGGGCATGCTTATTGATTCCAAAGAGAGGAAGGGAGACACAGAAACTTCAATGTGAGAGGAAAACATTAATCCGTTGCCTCCTGTACTTGCCCTGACCAGGGATCAAATCCGACCGGGGATCGAATCCGCAGCCTAGGCATGTGCCTTGACTGGGGATTGAACCTGCAACCTTTTGGGGGCACGGGACAACACTCCAACAACTGAGTCACCCAGCCAGGCCAGCATGTTTTTTGTATGGCTCTTCCAGGTCTGCCTTCTTGCACTGTACGCTCACTGCCTCTTATCCAGGGCTCAGGACAGACAGGGAAGAGCCAGTCACACTCTCCTATTTAACTATGTGCTTGGGAAGCATCAGGCCCCTTTAGGAACGTCTGTCTTCAGCTCTTTTCAGACACCCTTCACCTTTGGCAGAGGCCTCAGAGCATGAGGTCAAGCAGACCTGACCACGGTCTGGGCTCCACCACTTACTAGCTTTGTGATTTTTGGCAAATTGTTTAATTTCTCAGAGCCTGTTTCCTCGTCTGTAAAGTGAAAGTGGTAACAGCACCTACCTCTTAGAATTGCTGTGAAGCCTACAAAAACCGGCCCATGTAAAGTGCTTAGCACAGTGCATGGCACACAGAATGTGCTTTATAAATGTCATTGTGGGCTAATTTTGTTCCAATCACCCATCAAACAGAGCCCCGGCCTAAGCAGGGAATAAGCATCAGTTGGGATCCTTCTTTCTTTAGATATTTTCATGTCCCCTGCACACTGGAACCCAGTGTGTGATCCCTCTGCCAGCATCATCCACCCCAACCAAGGATTGTTTCCTTCCGTACTATGGCCACAGTCTTGCTCTGTAGCCAGCACTGCCTCCTCAGCCCTCCTGTGGTCTCTGTTGTAGCCCACTAAGCAGCTTCATCCTCACGTCTGTCTTCCTGTTCTGTGGCTCTTTTTTCCCTCACCATCGGTCTTACCAAAAGTTCTACCTGTACTCACCACCTCTATGTCTTGATTCTCCACTCAGCAATTATATAATCTGTATCATAAGTCACCAAGTGCCTGCCTTTATAAGTCTCAGTCCCCATCATAGTTGACCTCCCTGTAGCATTGGACCCTGAAGCTGCCTTCCCCCAGCTTCAGTTTAACAAGTGAACCCTCATCTATCTCTCTCTCTCTCTCTCTCTCTCTCTCTCTCTCTCTCTCTCTTTTTCTCTCTCTCTCTTTTTCTCTTTCTCTCTCTGTTGACCTAGGCTTCCTCACCACTATTCTTTGCTTGGTCTCCTCCTTCTTTCTGTTACTTTTTAGTCTCAGCGCATAGAGTTGGCACTCAGCAGGTATTCGTTGAGTAACTTAATAGATGGTAGCAACTAGAGCATCATCTTAAATTCCTTGCTGGGTTTTAACCCCTTGGGTCTGATTTCATTTTTTATTTTTTTATCAAATCTATCTGTTCACTCATTTATTCCCCTCTCTCTATTCTCATTGCCACTACTGCTAGTCTAAGCCAGGTACTGACTTGGGTTATAGCAATCAAGTCCTCTGCATCGCACAACTCCAGGGGGTGCTGCTTACCTTGTAGCCTGTGAATGGCACCTCTTGCAGTAGCGCAGCCCACAGCCTACGTGCCACGTTCACTGCCTCCAGTGCATCTTACATGTCCTCATCATTCTCTTCCCAGAAGAGCCATTCTCCTGCTCAGAAATCATCAGAGCCTTTGCTTGGCTGGGTCCTTATTATTGCATTCAAGGCTTTCTTGTGTGTTCACAACCTCTTCCCAAACCCCTTGAGCCCTTATCTATGTATTACATTGGGCAAAGTGTTTAACTTCTCTGAGCCTCATCTATAAAATAAAAGTGGTAGCAGCACCTACTTCAGACCTTAGAATGACAGTGCATGTAAAGTGCCCAGACTGAGGCCCTCCTGCCTGGACAATACAGTGGAGCCTTGACTTACAAGTTTAATTCGTTCCGTGACAGAGCTCGTAACTCAAATTACTCGTATGTCAAATCAATTGTGAACGAGTGAGACACGTGATGCTGGGCTGATGTGGCATTCACTGTGATGTTCGCTGCGCCAACTAGTGGTGGGGTATCTGAAGCTGGCTCGTAACCTGAATTTTAGCTCGCAGCTCAAAGCAAAAAATTGGCCGAGAGACGGCTCGTATCTCGAAAAACTCGTTAGTCGGACACTCGTAAGTCAAGGCCCCACTGTACTACCCTCTTCTCCTTTCCCACTCTTGGATCTTTGTTCATGCTCTTCCCTTTTTCCTGCTCCACATTTCCTGTTACCTATTGAAATTCTATTCCTTCTTCAATCCCCAGATGAAACTCCATCTCCCCAGTGAAGCTTTCCCTGATTCCCCCCAGGAGGACTTAATCTCTCTCTGCTCAGTGTTTCTGTAGCACTGACTTACACTTCATGTGTGAAACTTACATCACATCTCATATTACACTTATTTCTGGACTTGTTCCTCTACTGTGCTGTGAACTCCTTAGAATAGGGTACCCTATCTTCAGCTCAGTTTAGTCAGGTGGTCAGGGGCTCAGGAGGGAACAAATGTCCCATCCCATCGTGTACAGTGGAGTGGAGAAGCCAGTGACTTGAAGTGTGAGTGAGCACTGTTACAAAAGAGAAGGACAGGATGCTGTGGGAGCATATGCTATGGGGACATGGCCTTGTCTGGAGCGCTGTGTTCAGTTCTGCCTCTCCACGGACAAGCAGCACCTTACAAATAGGAGGTCTTGTATGAAGCTTGACTTCCGGTGCCAGCGGCTGCCCTGTCAGAAAGCCTATTCTCCCTGCCACCTCCTTTAGAGTAGGCTGCTCAGGCCCAGGCACCAAGGGCCTGCTGCGGTTTGACCAAGGCTGGGGTTGCTGTTGCCCCTTTAAGAACAGGCCCCACATGAACCTCTGCTGGCGGCCCTGCCTCCTGTCAGCCTTCTTCCTCCAGCCTCACAGCCACAGGAGGATTTCTCAGCAGAGGAAAAATTCCCCCCTTCCCTTCTCCCCCCCCTTTAATGCCCGGGGCCCTTCACTTCCATAATTCTTCATTTTCCAGCCTTGAACGTAAGCCAGACACATCTGTCTGGCCATATGCGTGAACCCTGGAGTCTGTGCCGAGGTGGCTGTAAAACAGGGCCGGTGAAGGCCCTTCTGGGAGAGCACACACATGTGTGTGCCCTCGGGCCATTGGCTCCCTGCCCAGAACCACGGGGCTGCAGCGCTCCAAACCCATGTTAACCTTTTCTTATTTTTCCTCTTTTTGTTTACTTTAAGGGGGGAAAATCCCAAGGAAAAGGTATAAATTGTCCTGGGAGTGGGGGAGAGGCTCCTAGCTAGAGAGGCCATTATTGTTGGCAGGTACCTGGGTCACACTAATACAATAAGGAAGAGAAGAGCATCGAGTGAATTAAGATGGGAGAGATGGGCTGTAAATTACACTGCTCTGAACTCCATCAGTCTCCAGGGGTGTTAACCGAGAGGTGTAAGGCAAGTCCCCAGCTCCCAGCGCCTTTTACAGATGCAGCAAAACAGGAACCACACATGTTTGGAGAAGGGGATATGAAGATGGGGTTGAAAAAAATCCTCCTAGCCCCCATGACAGCTATAAAGTCCAACTGAGATCTGGAGCTGTAGCCACACCCCCACTTCCCCGCTCAAACCTAGACCCCTGGTCCCAAGCTCATCTGTGGGGCTGGGGGAGGTGGGGCCCGGCCTCCCTCCATACCTCACAGCCTGTCCTTCCCTGCTTCCGGCATTGCACAGAGGCTGGTAAGTGAGGCCGACTGGAGGTCAGAAAAGGGGTGTGGGCAGCTCTCAGGGCCTGTGCAGCTGGAGGCCCGGCTCCCAGGCAGGCCCCTGGATGCTAGGGGGCCAAATCCGCCCACCCGGGGCTTTGAGGTCACCCTTTCGAGCTCAGCCCTGGCTTTGCCTGTTGCCTGAGACAGCTGTCTTCATGTTGGGTTGGTTCTGACCACCTTGCCACTTCCCACCTTTCCAGTTCTTTTTATTCCCATTGCCTTTCTTGGGAGGTGTCCAGAGACCACAGCAGGGTACATAGTTTGTCTGGGAAATTGGTCAGAAGTGTTTCATTCCTAAGCAGGCCCCCCGGGCAAAGCAGTCACTGAAAATCCTCCTCCAGGCATGAGGCGTGGCCTCTTGGCACCTCGTACTGGCCCTGGCCCTGTGAATCCCCCGCCTCCTCTCTGCCTCCATGAAGCTTTGCTGTGATTTGTGCTGCTGTCGGGCGGGGTCAGGTTTCCTGAGCAGTTGCAAACATCCCACCTGAAACATAACAGGCTCTTCCTCTGGCCACAGCTATTGTTTCCCTCCGCATTATGGCCACAGTCTTGCTCTGTAGCCAGCAATGACATGTGTTCTGAAAATAGCTTCGCTCCCCTGTCCCCTTCCCACCCACCCACCCTCCTGAAGATGCAGTCACTCCTTTGTGATGGCCCCAGGAGTTTTACTCTAAATATAGCTGCAGCCCATTCACACTGCCACCCAGCTGGAGGGGGGGCACTGTGGAACAATGGGGCATGCACAGAGCCCCCCACACCTGTATGGAAGCTAGCGGAAGACAGACACTCAGCCCTGGCTCCTAGCTGTCGGAGGCAGGGTGGGAGCCAGTGCACACTACCAGGCCAGGGGCACGTTCACGCCAGGGCAGGAAAGCACATCAGCCTGTGGAGCCGGGCAACCGCCCTCCCCACTCGAACCCGTTCCAGAGCCTGTTCCAGGTTCTTCGCACACCATGGCCTGGGCCTCCGGTTTGCTTCAGCTCCTTGCCTCCCTGGCTCCCCAGCACCCACAAGGTTCTATTCCCTCATAGAACTGGCAGCCTTTTGGCTGGAACACCTTAGGCTGCTGCTTGGAGCAAGTTCAGAGGTATCATGCTCAGCCCTATCACTCGCTTACTATTAAGAAAGGGCACACTTCTTGGGCATTCTCAGAACAAGAGTTAGATAAAAGTTAATCTTTTTAAAAATATATATTTTTATTGATTTCAGAAAGGAAGGGAGAGGGAGATAGAAACATCAATGATGAGAGAGAAGCATTGATCGGCTACCTCCTGCACGGCCCACACTGGGTATCGAGCCCGCAACCCGGGCATGTGCCCTGACTGAGAATCAAGCCATGACCTCCTAGTTCATAGTTCAATGCTCAACCGCTGAGCCATGCCAACGGGGCTAAAATTCAACCTTTAAAGTGCCCTTCAATCCTGAGATTCTGTGATTTTAGCCTATTGGGCACCTATGATATATCCATCTAGATCAGAGGTTCTCAACCTACCTAATGCTGCGACCCTTTAATACAGGTCCTCGTGTTGTGGTGACCCCCAACCATAAAATTATTTTTGTTGCTACTTCATAACTATAATTTTGCTACTATTATGAATCGTAATGTAAATATCTGATATGCAGGATGTGTTTTCATTGTTACAAATTGAACATAATTAAAGCATAGTGATTAATCACAAAAACAATATGTAATTATATATGTGTTTTCTGATGGTCTTAGGCGACCCCTGTGAAAGGGTCATTCGACCCCCAAAGGGGTCGCGACCCACAGGTTGAGAACCTCTGATCTAGATGCAAGGTGTTAGAGAAACTGTAAGGAAAGACAGCTCTCCTTAAGCTCCTTACAGTCTAGTTTGAAAATAAGATCAGTCCTCATAAAACAATCAGAAGTAGCAAGCAAGTCATCATACTCACAACTTTAAAAATGAGCCCTAGCTGTTTGGCTCAGTGGATAGAGCATCAGACTGCAGACTGAAGGATCCCAGGTTCGATTCCGGTCGAGGGCACATGCCGGGGTTGTGGGCTCATTCCCCAGTAGGTGGCGTGCAGGAGGCAGCCAATCAATGATTCTCTCTCATCATCAATATTTCTCTCCTCCTTCCTTCCTCTCTGAAACCGTTTTTTTTTTGTTTGTTTGTTTTTTGTTTTTTTAAATGAAACCAAGTAGCTCAGTTGGTTAGAGTGTCGTTGCAATACACCAAGGTTTTGGGTTCAATCCTCGATCAGCGCACACACAGGACGTAACCAGTGAATGCATAAATAAGTGGAACAACAAATAGAAGTTTCTCTCTCCCTCTCTCTCTCTAGAATCAATACATAAAAATTTAAAGAAGGAAAGTGTATGTTAGGCTCTCTGGTACTTACTTTGGACCTCCAGAGAAGGGATCCTAAACACAACCTTCTCATGAGCACCCAAACTTACATGCTCAGTGTCCTGCTCCCCGGGGAGACTGGTGGCTCTGCTTTCTATAGCAAATACAGTATCTGCTCCCTTTGGTTTCTGCAGCTCAAGAAGGAATTGCCTCCTGTGCTGTTGGTGGTTATCTTACCAACTCCTATTTTTTAAAAATATATTTTATTGATTTTTTACAGAGAGGAAGGGAGAGGGATAGAGAGTTAGAAACATCCATGAGAGAGAAACATCCATCAGCTGCCTCCTGCACACCCCACTGGGGATGTGCCTGCAACCAAGGTACATGCCCTTGACCAGAATCGAACCTGGGACTCTTCAGTCCACAGGCCGACGCTCTAGCCACTGAGCCAAACTGGTCAGGGCACCAACTCCTATTTTTTTATTTCATTTCCATTTTTCATTTTTAAAAGTACCTACGTGTAGTTAAAACCAACAACAACAAGACTACCACGAGTCTCATAATAGAAATGAACAGCCCTCTGCCTGGCCCCTTCCCCTCCAGCTCTGCTCCCTAGTGGTTTCCCCAGATATTTACCTCCTGGATATATAGAAGGTGGAAAATGGAGCAGGGCAGGAAGAAAGGAAACTGAGCTTTGTTAAGCTGCTAATACATGTATCAGCCGTTTTGCTAGATACTTTCACATACAAGGTGACTGTGGAAATTTGCTATGTTAACAAAACTCGTTTCTGGTGAAGACACTGCTCTGCTCGCCCAGAGAGGCCCAGGAATAAATTATTCCCTCACCCTGTAGAAGAAAGGAAGCAGCCACGCTCCCTGTGGAGTCCTAAGGAGAAGGAAAACTTAAGGACCTCTCATGATCCGGTCTTCACGTCCCAGAACTCCTGTGTGAACTAATTGCATTACCTTTGTTTGTAATTCTCAGTGTCTCAATTTTCAAGGGGTTAGCATCCCCAAACCATCCCAGTGTCTAGAAGAATGAATTTAGCCCTAGTCAGTTTGGCTCAGTGGATAGAGCTGTGGACAGAAGGGTCCCAGGTTCGATTCTGGTCAGGGCACATACTGAGATTGCAGGCTCAATCCCCAGTAGGGGTTGTACAGAAGACAGCCGTTCAATGATTCTTTCTCATCATTGATGTTTCTATCTCTCGCTCTCCCTTCCTCTCTGAAATCAAAAATATATATATTTTTTAAAAAAAGGAATTTAGCCTCTAAAAGAGCCGCTCCTGGAAACCCGCAGCTGTTAGCTTCCTCATTGGATGTTATTGTGGATTCTCTCTCTCCAAGTTCCCCACCAGCTTGCTGAAGGACACTCCATTACTTCAGAGAAAGCTGTTACTTAGCACCTCCCAGAAACAGAATTAAGTTTTTTCTCTTTCACACTTTATGACCACTTAGTCCTTATTGCCACTGGTCTGATTCAAAGTGTTAAAGCTTTCCCCTACTTCTCAGTTCATAGTCCTAGGACCACTGTAGCCAGTCTCATCTCAGCTCCTGTGCAGCTCTCCTTCCGGGTCAGCACACTGGATTCCAGGCCAGGGCCAGTCTGTCTGAATCACAGCATTCCAGTTGCGCCCCCCTCACCCCGTACCAGAGGCTTCTGCAGCTTTTTACTCATACAAACAAAAATAAATCTCACTACCGGCCTCTGAACTCCACAGCAGCATGCTTCCCCTTCTCCCCAAGCGTCCCATGGCTGTGAGTGGGGACTTGGCACTCTCCCCACCGACATCACTTTTTCACTCCCTGCGCATCCTGTGTCCTTCTCTCACCGTGCGACCCAGAGATTGGAATGGGACGTGACGGCCGGCACAGGCGCCGTGCACAGCTGCCAGGAATCTGACGGGTAAAATCTGGAAAAGTTGGGAGGGCAAATGCTAAACACACACACACACACACACACACACACACACACACACACAGCGCCACTCAGAGAGGGCCGGAAACACAGACACCCACAGAAAGGACTTGCAGACTCCCGATCCTTTCTTAGTCTGCTCTTCTTTGGAGGGGACTGGGTCAGTCTCATGACCCAGGTATGAACCGCCCACCCCCTCCCCCCCCGTCAAAGGCCCTCTGGTACCCCAGGAGGAGAGAGATCAGCTTCATTTTATCTCCTTCACTCCATGAGGGCATGTGGGGAACAGGAAGCAGTTGTGTGGTGACTCACTGGGCAGAGCCAGGTTAAGGGAAGTTGTCTGCGGGTGTCCCTGGGACCGGATGATGGCAGCACAACTCTGACCACCCTCATACAGCTTGACCCCACCCCACCCCTGGGGAACCAACAAGGCTGCCACTTCCCTAAGAGGCTATGGCCTCTGTTCACCTTTCTGGCCCGGAGCCAGAGCTCGGAGAACTCAGACTGCTTCCCTTGACCCTGCTCCTAGATTTTGCTTCTGTCCTGTCATCAGAACACACAAGTAGCTCAGCTAGCCCCCAGCTAGTCCCTTGGCCAACTGGCCTAAAGGCCCTTCTGCCTATTGCCAGCTCTAAAGGTCTGATGGAATAAGGTCTTAGGAGCTCATTCACACAGGGTCAAAACTGACAGCTAGTTCCACTTCCTTAGAGGCAAACCAGGCTGGAGTGTCATTTCTGGAGACAGAAAAACTGAGATGTGAAAGGAGTCAGTGGGGCAGTGGCATAGATGCCCTGCTCAGTTAGGGCCCTGAGGCCCTGTCACCACAGATGCCAGTGCCCCTGTTCCTTCCTCACCAGTGTCAGTGCTTATTCTGTCCCTCTCACCCAGAAAGATATTTCAGGGCCTATGATACTGAGAAAAACGTTCCAGGCAGTGGGAAAGCTGAGTAGAGAACTCCAGGAGCTGGGACACTGAGGACCAGGGATGCTGATGCTCCTACAGTGTAAGGAGAAATAGTGGAGGGTTGTCAGCTGCACCTGAGGGAGACCATGTGCTGTTCTTACAGAATACCCAAGCCGTTACACGTTATATGTCAATTACATCAATAAAAAGTGAAATATTTGAAAATGCCCAGGCCAAGTTTGGCAGAATGTCACCCTTAAGTTGGCAGCCCCATGGGGAGAGAGAATGACCCAAGTCCCCTGGGAAGGTGGCCAGTAGCAGTGGCACTTTCCCTGAATGAGGTGAGAGCAGTAGTCCCAGCAGACTGGGCCTCAGCCGAATTTCTCATGCCTGCCAGTGTTCTGTGGCTTGTGCCTTCCACCAGCTGTGGTGGCAGTGGCAGCAACAACTTACTCATAGGGAGAGGTCCCCAGCAGGTCACAGAGAAGCCACCCCCAGCATTCAAAGGCATGCCCTTTCAGTTTTACTGTCATTGCCAGTGAAACCTGAGCACCTTCCTCACTGACTGTTAGTGGCCAGGTCTCAGCACTGTGGGCCCCATCTCACTTGGCACGCACATCTACTCCCCAGCCTGTGCCTGTGGCCCTGTGAGCTGGTGTGTGGTAGAAGGCCATGAGAGGGCGTAACGGGGCTGGGACCTGCTCTCCAGGCCCTCGCCAGGTTTGTGTGAGTGCCCTCCAGCTCTGTACACTGGGAGCAGGCCATCTGGGCAGATGCCAGCAAATCAGTTTGGTTCTTGGCCATGGCCCCCAGAAGAGGAAGCCACACAATAGTGACCTTGCTCTGTAGTGACAGGCATACCCACAGCCACTGCCACACATAAAGCTCTATCAGACAGGAGAAAATTGGCTTTTTCCAGATGTGCATGGAGCTTCCCTGAAAGATGTGAACAGCCATAAGACTAACAAGCACGAGGCGTGTGCTTTCCAAGGTGTGGTGCTCAGGCCACAGGTGCTACACGAGATGGTTTTTCAGTGATGATGCATAAGGGACACTTTGACTTCCCGTTATGGAAATTTAGCTTGCACTAGTAAACATGTGACTTGGCTGTCACACCCTTGGTACCATGGATGTCATTGCTTAAGAAAAGGCTAAGCGCCCTGGCCGGGTAGCTCAGTTGGTTAGAGTGTTGTCCCAGTACGCCAAGGTTGCAGGTTCAATCCCTGATGAGGGCACGTACAAGAAGCAACTGATGAATGCATAAATAAGTGGAACAAGAAATCGATATTTCTCCCTCTCTAAAATCAATAAAATACTCTTGCTGGCGTGGCTCAGTGGTTTGGTGTCAACCTGTAAACCAGGAGGTCACAGTTCTATTCCCAGTCGGGGCACATGTCCGGGTTGCAGGCTCGCTCTCCAGTGTGAGGTGTGCAGGAGGCAGTCAGTCAATGATTCTCTTTCATCATTGATGTTTCTATTGCTCTGTCCCTCTCCCTCCCTCTCTGAAATCAATAAAAATATTAAAAAACAAAATCAATAAAATACAGTGGGGTTTTTTTTAAAAAAGAGGCTAAGCAAAAAATGAGTTGACTTAAAGTCAATTTAAAGAAAAACATCAGGTAAGTAATAGTGTAGGTTGTACAGAGTTATGGCAGAGGAGTGCAAGTAGAACACAAAAGACTAATATTTAGGAGACACTGCTGGGGAGGCAGGGGGGTGGGAGTTGGCGATTCTGATCAATCTGAGTTTTCCTCTGTGCAAACATACGGATCAGGCCCTAATCTGTCACCCGTGTGGACTCCTGCTGCTGTGGGAGACTTTGAGATTAATTACTAGTTGTCAGCATCACTTTTTTTGTGTAGTCTTGGAGTTTAACTTTTTTTTTTAACCACACGTGGTGAAGTAAATTGAAATACAAATTGTTTGGGATCTATATGTACATATATAAAGTGTCTGAATTGAGAAAGAACCAGACACGCCCTTAAAGATTTTTAGCACAAGGTCTTACTTTCAGAGGCCTGTTATTTTGAATACCATCAGGTCCTTTCTCAGTCCTAGGCAGGGTTTCAGTCACGCCCATTCCCTGGGCCATTTGGTCTATGTCCATTTTTATTGCAGTGTTTTGCCCAGCCCGTGGGCCTGTCCCTCAGGCCTGACAGGGGCTAGCTGTTCTTCTGGAGGGGAAAGAGGTTCAGGGGGCAGGATGCTGACACACTGTGGAGTCAGTGCCTGGCTCACCCACCCTCCTGCCTGCTCACTCTTTGGCTCACTCACCATTCTGTGTCCCTGTAGGCAGTCCTGGAGGACCACAGTCAGATGAGGCAGATGGAGCTCGAGATCAGACCCTTGTTCCTCGTACCAGACACCAACGGCTTCATTGACCACCTGGCCAGTCTGGCACGGCTTCTGGAGAGCAGGAAGTACATCCTGGTGGTGCCCCTCATCGGTGAGTCAGGCTAGAGCAGCCCTGCACGTGCACAGCAGCCCCCTCTACACACATGTCCCCCGCCCAGGGGCCAGGCAGGCAGAGCCCTGCTGTGTGTGTAAGACAGGATTTGCAGAGAAGTAGGGAATGTGTGGGGCAAGGAAAATTGTTTAATAATCAAAGCAGTTCAAATTATTATGGCTGATCCATGGCTTAAACTGCTTGAGCAAATGTACTCCTGTGTCCCAGCAACCAGAGGCTGCATGAGCCCAGCCCTTGTTTTTATCCTTATAAAGCTTGCAGTAAAACAGCAAAGCTGGTTCCCGTTATTGGTAAACACTCAGCCCTGGCAGATAACGGCAGTGCTGCTGGGTGGTCTGGCAGGGAGGCTGGGAGGATTTTGAAGTGGTTAGATGCCTTTGGTCTGATTGTCTTGTAGCTTTTCATGATCATTCTGTTGGTTCGAGGTAGCATTCTTCTGGCCAATGTCACCCTAAGGCCAGGCCGACAGAAACCCTCCAGAGCAAGCCCTTGGCTCATGCCTGTGGATTCCTGCCACTTGGGCCCTTACCACTGTCTGGTCATTGGTGCTGGTGCAGGGTCAGCATCTCAGAACCCAGCTAGCTCGCTTCCATCCTCAGGCCAGATGAGCCCAGCTGGGCTGTCTCCAGGAGACTGTCTAGGCACCCTTAGTTCTTGGAGCTCTGTGGTAGGTCAGGCCCAGGATGGGCTTTGGGCTCTGGGCTCCTGTCTAATCTAACTGATACAGCTAATGTAGCTGAGGGCTCTGCTGTGGAGGAAGAGGGTCTGAGAGAGGATTGGGAAGCCCAGGGTTTTTAATGTCCCCTTCTCAGCAGCCACTTGGAGCAAGTTTGGGATCCCTGTCCTCTGGAAAAGCCACCAGACTGGCAGTCAGCCTGCCAAGCCACCTCTGACATCCATGCCAAGATGTTCCATTGGGCCTTCCCTCCCAGTCCCAAGTGTCTTAGTGCCAGATGAGGGTGGAAACAAAGGGCAGGAAACATCCGCCCCTGCAGAGGCTATAGAACCCTGGGGGGTTGTGGGAAACACGTTAGCGCCACCTGAGAATGTTGGCACTGAAGCAGCCCTCGTCCCGCCTCCACCCTCCCTGTCTTCCTTCCCCCTCCCCATGTGGCCTGGCCAGAACCTCTTAAACCCAGGCTCTTAGACCTAAGGAAAGGATTTCTGTTCTTCAGCAGGCAGAGCAACAAGACCATCCTGTTGTTCCAACTCCCCTCTTCCCTCGCTGGGTCCTGGGTGGGAAAGCTTTCAGGATAATGCATCTCTGTGCTTTCCTCCAGATGTTCAGGGGGAAGAAAGTGAGTTGGGCACCTTTTTTGCTAGATGGTCAGGAAATGGTGTGACTGAGAGAGGTGGCACCTCAGGAGCCTCAGACTTAAAAGGAGCCTCAGGCACCATCCCAGGCTGCAGGGTTTTAGTTCACCAGCATGGATTGGGCCCCTATTATGTACATGGTCTCCTTATTCTCTGGTCCTCCAGTGAATGGCAGGGCTACAGCCCTTGGTTTGGAGAAGCTTATGGTTCCGTGGAGAAAGCCAGATTTGGTGGATAGGGAGCAAATATATGCGAAAACCCAGAGGATACAGGCTGAATAAATAGATGGCCCCCAGGGGCGTTGGGAAATGACAACTCTGTTAAAACAGTCCAGACCAGCCTCTTTGAACCTTGGACTCTCAGGGGCTGTATAGGGCGCTCCTGTTTAATGAGGCTCCCTCAGTAGACTCCTGCCCCATGTCCAGAGCACAAAGGGTTAAGCCAACAGCCTTCCCTGCTTGTTTCTTGTGCTCTTTAACCTGCTCCGTGCTCCTTAGGCCTGACCCCAGCATCGAGAAGCCCCGCCTGGTGCAGAAGCACAAACAAGCTTCCCCTTTGAAGCCTGTTTAGTTTGGAAGCAGGAAAGCAGATTTTGGGATGGAATACCAGTTTTTTGTGTTTGATGTTCTGTTTGCTGTACCGTATACCCATCCACCACTATTCCCCAACCTCAGCCATACATTATGTGGACACTGTAGCCTCAGGTTGCTGAAAGCATGGGCATCGTGTGTGTGTGTGTGTTCCCACATGGGCCTTTTCCAGAAAGTGTCTCTGAATACCCAGACAGTGAGTGCCAGGCTCACCATGGAACAGCATGCTCATGCTGATTCCCCAAGCCATGAATCATTGCACCGAGGAGAGGCCTCAGACCCCAAACTCTCCCAGAGCCCCCAAGGAGTGCATATTTCCCACTTGACCTCAGGCTTTTGGCTGGAATTTTGGAAAGAATCTTCACCAGAAAATGAAGCCGTGTCCCAGACACATAGGCAGGCAGGCAGACAGGCACACGCGCGCACACACACACACACACACACACACGCACACACACGTGCAGCATCAGAGGAGGTGAATGTGCCAAGGGCATGGTTTGGGGGAATACCAGGGCTCTTGCAAGTGGGGCCATGACTACGGAGTTCCACTTGGTAACCTCCCTGCCCTCTGCTGGGGCATGGGGCACAGAACTTTGCCCCCTCTTGAACTGCTGTGGTTGGGGGCCCAAGTGGATGAGGGAGAGTGCCTCTTTCCCTTTAAGCTGCTCCATACCCTTACCTCTCCTGAGGGATCCTTTCAGTTTGATCCTATAACTAAGGAATGCAATAGAGGGGCCAGGTTTCTTCCTCTGAATTCAGCAGCTCCAGAAAATCCCTGTCAGTTCCTCCCAGGAGAAGCTCAGGGCCTGGAGGAAGAGGCAGAAAGAAGAGAGAGCACTGTGGAAAGTCTGGGATGCTTCTTGCCCCCCAAGGTCCTCTACTTTCCCTGGAAGACTCCTGTGGGGCAGGATGGATTCTGTGGTCTGGGAGGGGCTGGCTGGGAAAGCGAGGCCTAGGGTAAAGATAGACATAATTGCTGATTGCTGAGGCAGATGCCTTGTGGAACTGTATCTCCTCAGTGATCAATGAGCTGGATGGCCTGGCCAAGGGTCAGGAGACAGATCACCGGGCTGGGGGCTATGCCCGTGTGGTGCAGGAAAAGGCCCGGAAGTCCATCGAGTTCCTTGAGCGGCGATTTGAGAGTCGGGACTCTTGCCTGCGGGCCCTAACCAGCCGTGGCAACGAACTCGAATCCATCGCCTTCCGCAGTGAGGACATCACTGGCCAGCTGGTAAGACCCCTGGCAGAAAGGGAGATAGCCAGCCTTCAGATCAGGGTCCCCAGGAGCAGGGGACTAAAGGAAGGTCAGTCAACCTGGGCAGCTGAGGGGCAGCCACCGTCGAGGCCCAGGAATGGGAATTCGTGTCTTATAGATCACTGTTGGCACAGTTGGACCCACCAGGGCATGGATGGGAGGGGCTCTGGGAGGTGACCCTCCCCAGCACCCCAGAGGCAGAGTATATCTGTGCCTTCTCTGCCTAGCGCCCCCTCCTGCCCAGTAGCACTCCTCACACTGTCTTCCTCCAGGGTAACAACGATGACCTGATCCTCTCCTGCTGCCTTCACTACTGCAAAGACAAGGCGAAGGACTTCATGCCCACCAACAAAGGTACAGCTTTGCCTCTGCCTCAAGATCACCCATCCCCGGCTTTACCTTGTCCTGCCATCCTTGGCTGTAGGAGAGTTTGAAAAAATGGGGGGTCAGTGCTGAGGCAAGCTTAGTTCCCTGCCCTCCTGGCAGTCAGACCCTCCTGTCGTGGTTCCCCCACCCCTAGGAGATGTCAGGTGGGCCAAGCAGAAATGGGCCTAGCCCAGGAAGCCAGCCCCAGGCAGTGAGCTTTCCCACTCGGCGTGCATCCATTTCCTTTCTTGGGTCCTCAGTGAGTTCTCTGACAGCAAGAATGTCTCTATGATTCAGTGTAGCTTATTCTGGCCACAGTCTCCTGAGCCCAGCCCTCTGCTCTGCGAGGACAGTCCCCAGTGGTCCCTGCTCTGGGCCATGCTCATCCTCTTAGTTCATCCCTGATGTCTGCCCTATGCCAGGCGTGGGTGGAGGTGCTTCCCCAGTGAGTAGTGGGTTTTTTCTTCTCTCCCTACGGCGGTAAGCTGCAGTGCTTCGCAGGCTGGCTGGAGTTGGGGGCGAGAGCTTGAGCTCCTCACTCAACCCGGAACTTCTTGTACAGCCCCTTGGAGTCAGTGAAACTCAGGTTTTTCTGCTCCTGACTCCCGGGAATCTGACATTTCTTTTGGAAGGAATAGCTCAGTGTCATCTGCAGAGCTGATAATTCTCACCATTTGTATATGTAGTCTCTTGTCATCGTCTTTTAGTCGTCACCCACCTCTGCTCATTTTCTTAACCGTGGCTTCCAGGCTGGTCTGGGGGCTGACTTCTTTCCTACTGCTCCTCCCACCCACGTTAGTGCAGCCTTCACTCCTGCCTCGGCCTCTGTACCAGGGGTTGATAATGAGTCCACACTGCTCTTCTTCAGACAGGTCCTGCCACAGGGCTTGCACCTACTGTCCCTTAGTACCAGATTTGGAACATTCAAGGGTAAAAAGGAGTCCAGGCTAAGTCAAACGGGAACCTGAGCTCTGCTCCCAGGCAGCTTCCTAGAGGGGCACCTTCTGGGCGAGGTAGGCAGGCGTGCAGAAGGCCTTGTTGGGAAGTATGGGACAGATACTGCTGCGGCCCCACCCAGCCTCAGAGCTGTTTCGTTCTTAGCAGAGACACATTTTGGCTTTGGTCATACTAGTCTCCCCACCCCCCACCCCCACTTCACCCTAAACAGCCTACAGGAACCCACTGCCATCCTGAGGTCCACCCCTATCAGAATTACATCAGCAACGGCTGGTGTAATCAAACCCTATTTGTCAGTGTGAATTCTTAGCAGATTAACTTGTCAGATTCACAGAGAAACTGTCACCAAATGTTTATATGTAAACGATGTTGAATTTTAAAATCATGTGGATTATGGCGGATGGGGCCTGACAAGATGACTGCCTCTGGTTTCTAACAAAGTGAAGTTACCAGTGTCAAAACAGAGGATGTTTATTGTTAAAAATGTCTCAAAGTATCCACAGAAACCCCTGAAGACCCCTGCCAGCAACGCTGGGCCTCGGTTGGCTGACCTAAAGCCTGGGGCTCTCCTGGTCTGAGTCCCAGGGCAGGAATGGCGGGGCTGCAGACAGACTCGGGCAGCCAGCTGGGAGTCCCACACAGCACCGCACAAGATACCACCCCACCCCACCCTGCACTCACACACCCCAGAGGGTCAGACCCAGACAGTTGAGTGGTCTCAGAGCATCCCCTTTACCCATGGCCACCTTCCTCTCCCTCTCGCCCACCACAGCCCCTCACCTCCCATCACACCCTCCTTTCACTTCTCCCCTTCTCTCTCCACCATCAGCCTCAAGTGCCTCTCCCTCCTCCTTCCCCCCAACTGCTCCCAAGGCTGACAGCCAGTTCTCAGCCTCCCTGCTTGGAGCTGGAAAGCCTGAAACTGCTCAGGTCCAACATGGACGTTTGCAATCCCCCAGCCCAGCCAGCACCCGCAGTCAGTCAGCCCCGCAGGATGTTCCCTGTGCCTCCCTGTCTGCCGGCCTCCGTCTGGAAGCACCCAGCCTGGGACTGAGGAGTGGACTTGCCACCTGAGGGGCCTTGCCAGGGGTGGGGGTGTCACTGTGTGAGTACTTGGCCCAGTTTAAGTTCTCCCCAGTACATTAAAGGGTTAGGGAATTAGGGGAAGAGAGATGGTGGACGACTTCCTGCTAAAAGTCCTCTAACAAGAATGAAGGCCATTTGTGTCCATATAGAAAGATCTTTAAAATGTATAAAATTTGAATAAAGTAAGTAAGGCTAGTATGATTGTCAAGTTGTGGGGGGAAGCTTATATAACAAATATATATATACTTGTAAATGTGTATAAAGAAATCTGGAAGCATACAGAGGTCTACCCGGGAGCAAGGCAGGGACACAGGAAGGGAGAGAACTAGGAGGATGAGCCTGGCTTTACCTTTTCGTTTTTCCTCTTCTGTGCTCTTCACCATGGCTTATTTTTATTTAATAGAGGAAATCATTTGACTGTAGCCTCAGGACCACCTTCGTATGACTTTGCCAAGGACCTCTTTGCCCTTCCCTCAGAGCTCCCTTGAGCTAACCCCTCTCCTCACATCTGGGAGGCCTGGATACTGTTTTCTACGTCTTAACAGGGTATTAAGACCTGCTGGCCTTGGAGGGAGAGGATGTGTAGAAGACAAGTGTTCTGAGTCCAGGACCAGCCATGTAGTAGGAGTGGGAGGAAAGGGGCTGCTTCTGCTCCCTCGGTTCAGAGTGCTGGGAGCGGCTGTGTGGAGGCCAGTGGTTTGGGCAGCTCTCAAGACACAAGGCAGCACAGTCCTGTGCAGGAGGCAGGGGTCCAAAGCAGGAGGCCAGCCTCTCCGCATGGCCCTCCCGAAGCCAGCAGGGGAGGGGCGTCCTCAGCTGATCATCTGCCTGAGGGAAAGGATTTGTGGAAGGGGCCAAGAAATGCCTGGCCTTCATGCACCCCTCCCCCCAGGACCATGTTCCCCTCCAGAGAGAGGAGAGGCTGGCAGTGTCCGTCTCCTGCCTCAGAGAGGCTCTCTGCCCTCTTGTGCCAACAGAGGAGCCCATTCGGCTGCTGCGGGAGGTGGTGCTGCTGACCGATGACCGGAACCTGCGTGTGAAGGCGCTGACGAGGAACGTGCCTGTGCGGGACATCCCGGCCTTCCTCGCGTGGGCCCAGGTGGGCTGAGGGGGCCACGCTGGGGCCCCCCCCCCATGGAACCGCTCCTGAGAGGCCACCAGGTGCCCAGTGTAGCACGGAAGATGCCCACATGCCTGAGCCACCAAACCACCCAGACAATAAACCATCCTCTTCCAACCCACACCGTGGCCGTGCTGTGGGGGAGCTGCTCCTCACAGAGCCCCTCCCAAGGGTTGGGCGGAAGCTGCTGGGACCCTCCTGGGCTGTCAAGATTGAGTAGGGAGGTGGCTGGCTGCAGTGACAGCGGGTGGGCGAGCTAGATAGGCTGCCCATGCTCTCAGTCTTTCTCCCTCCCCTACTTAAAGGGCTGGGGGAAGGCTTTCTCAGCCTCGGGAGTCAGCCACTTTCTCAAGTGGAGATGGATTAAGGAGGTTAGAATTTCCATCAGATGCAGGTGAAGTCACGGGTCCCTTTAATCTCCATCAGAACCCCTGTGCTGAACGTGTCCAAGGGGCTTGGCCACGCCATGAAGAGAGTGCCCAGGGGGTGTCTTTCCCTCAAGGCCTGGGTTCTCACATGGACCTAAGTTGGGCTGTGGACACCATGTTCCATACAGCAGCCCTAGATCCCCACTTCTTCTGCCCCAAACACCCCCCCCCCCAATCCTGCTGCTCTTCCTGCCCTTATCAATCTGGGTCCATTACACTTTGCCCTCTTCCCCGTGGATGGTCAGGAGTCTAGAGGAAAGGGACATCTGGTCTCAGGCCCATGCTTCCTGGGTGGCCTTTGCCTGCTTCCTCTCCCCTTGGCCTTCCTTTTGCTCTAGTTCCCACTGGACAAAATTTCCTGATTTTTCTCATTTCTCCCCTCCTCTCTCTTGTCCTCCTTCTCTCCCCCCTGCATCAGCCCACCCCCCCTCCTCTTTCTAGTTGATCCCTCTCACCTTCCTGGTCCCCTCAATCTCACCTCAGTTCCTTGCCATGGGTGTTCTCACTCTGAATCTCCCTCTTCCTTCAGTACCTGTACCAGGAACCTAATTAAGCTCCCCTTTCCCCAGCCTTCTTTCCCAGGCCCCTGTGCTACGAGAATCTTCCAGGCTCGTGCCTGGAAGAGAGCATTGCCTAGCCTGGAGTTTGCACCCGATTTCTAGCTTTCCCTAGAAGAGCTTGACACAGGGCCTTTGAGTTTTTTGTTGCCTCTTTAGTTAGCACCTGTGTTCAAAGCCTCACTCAGGAGGCTTCCTACTGCACTGGGTATTCATTCTCTCAACCCAGGAACAGAGGTGCGGGGAAGACAGGGTTTTGACGAGAAGCCAGGATTAAGTTTTGATGGGACCAGTGGGGGTATCCCTTAGAACCCCTAACTATATGTAGCCTGCCCAGAGGATGGGAGCTTGGCTGTGCCCTCCCGAGGCCCGAGAGTATGCCAGAAGGAGGACGGACTGTACAGGGGAGCCACAGCCAATGGTTTGGGGGTATAAGTTTCCCAGGGCCTCAGAAAACCAGGTTCTTTGGGTACAATGTCCCCAGCCTCCTTTGAGATCCTCTGCCCTGGATGAAGGCTAATGACTGGGTGGGTGGGAGACCCAGCTCTCCTTTCTGTCCTATTTGCAGCACTGGTTTTGTTTCCTTAATAAATTTTTAGTTATGAGATATACCTGACCTCTTGCTGATCTGTCTCTGGGACTGGGGAGGGAGGAAGGTTCGAGGCTCTGCCCCTGTGTCTGGTCCCTCCACCCCCCTTGGTGCTGGCACCAGGTCCTAGTGCAAGGCAGAAGAGAGCTGCAGGGTCCAGGGTCCTTGGTTACTGCTTTATTGCTTTCTGGTTCGAGTATAGAAAATGGAAGCGGCTCTGGAAGAGCCTGTGTACAAGGTAGAAAATATACAAAAGAGGAGGAGGGAGCTAAAGAGACCACGTTCCAGCCCAGCCCTGCCTGGGCTCGGGGATGGGGCTGCCCGGGGAGCATGCAATAAATATGGTCCGGGGCCTCGGGGAAGGGGGAGAGGACACCGCAGGAGTGGGAGACCGGGTAGACCGGGCTGTCTCAGCCCTCTGACTTCAGAGGGAGGGGAGGATTGGCCCTGGGGATAGTGCCGCTTGTGCAAAATGAGGAACTTCACATTATCAGTCCCGGGGCGGGCGGGAGCGGGGGGCAGGGGGCCCTCCGGCCGGCTCAGTCCCCTCCCAGCTCCCTAACCCTGCCCGACGCTCCGACCCCAACGGGGAGATTCACAGTGAGAATGGGTGTGGTCGCAAGGGCCGGAGGTAGGGCCGGGAGCGCCCCAACAGTGACACCCCTACCCCCAAGAGCAGCACGGAGCCGGGGGAGGGGGCCAACGAACCACAGGAAGAGGCGGAGAAGGGCCGGGGGTCTCCTTTGGTCAAAGCTGATATCAAAAATATAAATCTCCCTTCCCCCAACCCACCCCCATCCCCGGGCTAAGGCACAAAGCAGTGAGGCCAGGTGAGGCCGCGGAGGTGGGGCCGCCGCCACTGCGGTGACGCTGCCGCTGCTACTATGGTTGTCCCGGCGAGGTTTGCCTGCTCGCTGCCGCCGCGCCGCTCCCTGGGAGCGCGGGCCGGGGCCACGCGGCAGCGACCAGGCGGGCCGGCAAGGGGCGCCCTAGGTGGGGGAGAAACGGTCGATGGTCCGGCCGTCGGGCCCCGCAGCCAGGTGTGCTCCCTGGCTCAGCACCTCGGCCGCCTTGTCCGGGCTGAGGCCCAGCTCCGCGGTGAACTTAGCCAGCGGGTAGAGGCTCTCGAGCGCCACCTTGGGGTCGTGCAGGAAGTGCGTGGTCTGCGCCAGCAGCTCGGCCGCGGCCGCCTTGTCCTGCTGCTTCAGGCTTAGCTGTTCAGCTGTGAGGCGGGCCACAGCAAAGACGCCCTCGGGGAAGTCGAGTTTGCCTTTGCCATCCGGGCCAGGGACGCCGGGCAGCCCCCCGAGCCCCGCCAGCGCCCCAGCTGCGCCAGCTGCGCCACCCACGGCGTGCATCTTCATGTGGCTGATGAGGTTGCGTTGCTGGGCGAACTTGCCGCCGCACACCTGGCACTCGTAGGGCTTCTCGCCCGAGTGTATGCGCATGTGCTCGGTGAGGCGGTATTGGCGCGTGAAGCGCATGCCGCACGCGTCGCACGCAAAGGGTTTGAGGCCCAGGTGGCTGCGCATGTGGCGCGTCATGGTCCCGCGCTGCGTGAACTTCTTCCCGCAGATGGTGCATGGATAGGGCCGGGTAAGCCAGTGCGTCTTCTCGTGCTGCCGCAGTGTGGCCGGGTCCTTGTAGCTTTTGTCGCACGACGCGCAGCGGTATGGCCGCAGCAGTTCGCCCAGTCCGCCGGGAGCACCACCGACCTTGTCCCCACCCCCTCCAAAAGGGGGCCCGAGGCCGGCGGCTCCCGCCGCTACCTCAGCCGCCTCGGCCCTGCCATATAGTGCCTCCTCCTCCTCCACGTGCGCCTCCACATGCGCATTCAGCTGCTCAGAGCTGGGAAAGCCCTTGCCGCACGGGATGCACACGTACAGGTTGTCGCCGAAGCTCTCAGGCTCGCCATAAGCCAGGTGGGGACATGGGTAGCCCTCGAGGTGGCCGCCGGGTGGGCTGGGGTCCTCGCTGCTGCCAGTCTCCTCGCTGCTGCTTTTGTAGTCGTCGCCGTCGCCACCTGCGCCGGGCCCGTCCAGGCTGCCCGGGTAGCGCGGCGGCGGCGCCAGACCAAGCGGAGGCCCCCCGGGCGAGGTGGCCGGGTCCCCGCCGCGCTCCTCGCATCGCTCGCCCGGGGAGCCGCGATCCCGGCCCAGCTCATCGCCGTAGCTACCCAGGCCTGGCTCGTGCTTCATCCAGCGGTAGAGGAGGCTGGGCCCGTCAGGGCGGCCGGGGGGCTCGGGTCCCGGACTGGCGCTGCCGACACGGAACGGGTCCGGAGGCTGTATGACCTCCTCCAGCTTCTGGAAGGGCAGTGGCGGCAGCGGCGGCAGGATGAGCGGCGGCTCCTTGTAGGCTGCGGGGCCGGCGCTGGGAGGGCTGTCTGGGCGCGGAGGCAGCTCGCGCTCGCCCGGAGGCCTCTCGGGAGGCACGGAGCTCGGCGGGCTTTTCTTGGACAGGTCCAGGCCGCAGAGCGGAGAGCAGCGGCGCTCCGGAGCGCAAAGTGCGGCGGCCGGGCCGGGGCCCGAGGCGTACAACTCAGCGCAGTGCGTGTTCACTGCGGCCTCGGGGCCCGACGGCGGCTCGGCGCTGGGCGGCGGCGGAGGCCCGGCTGGGGACGAGTAGCAAGCCTGGATGACGGGCGTGGCAGACCGCAGGCCCCGGCCCGGCCGCCCGTACGGTGCATAGCCGCCGCCACCACCGCCGCCGCCCCGCAGGTGGCAGTACTTGCCGTGGCGTTTGAGGCGCTTCTTGCACAGCGCCACGAGGTCGGGGATCTGCAGGTAGCTGGCAGCGGCCAGTACAGCGCCCAGGCTCGGCTCGGTCCCCGGAGCCACTGCTGCCGACGCTGCAGCCTCTGCGCCATCAGCCAGGCGGCCGGTGTAGATGAAGTCCAGCACCAGGCGGAACACGGCCGGGCTCACCATGTCATGGTCCAGGTTGAGCAGGTTGTCATGCACCACCAGGGACTTGAGGTAGGCGCTGCTGGCCGCCAGCACGTTCTTGTGCGCGCGGAAGAGGGCGTTCTGCACCACGATGATCACGTCGCACAAGAAGCCCTTGGTGCGCTGGTTGTTGAGCTGCAGCAGCAGCTGCCTCGAGTGGCCGGGCGCCTCCATCGTGTCCAGCATCGTCTGCCCAGCACAATCTCCTGCGGGGATACACACCAGTCGGGTCAGGGCCGCAGGAGCCCTCGCTGCCTGTTCCCAGCCCAGCGCCTCTCCCCTCCACTTCCCCTTCCCTTCAACTGGGCAGAGGCATCGAGCACCAGCCTGGGCACTGGTGGAGGATGAGTAGCCTCCGAGTGTGGGCGCCTGGACCGGACCAGAAGGAGCAGAAGAGTGGCTGGTGGAGAGGAGGCCAGGCTGGCCTGCACCCCTTGCCCGGAGGCACCGGGTACACAAGCTGGGTCCTGGGGGCTTCGAAGAGGAAAACTGTTTGGATGAAGTGACCCTTTCAGAGACAATTACCCGATTTGAGGAAAATGTCCGCTTCAGGAAAAGTCATTCAGGACCGAGGAGTTTGCCCAACTGGGATCTGAGGGAGCCGAGTGAAAAGCGCCTCCCGCCTCGGGAGAAGTTGCCCCAGCTGGGGGAAGTGATCCGGAGGAGGGGAGCGCTGGGGCCGCCGTGGTGCCGCCCTGGCCCGGGGCTGTCAGGCCCTAGTTGGGGCCCGGTCGGCGGCTGCGGCACCGCACGGCGAGCGGAGGCAGCCGCTGCCGTGGCGGGCAGAGTATGAAGGCCGGGTCCCGGCGCGGGGAGGGCGTTATATCAGGGCAGGAGGCTGAGGCAGGAAGCAGGTGGGGGGGAGGGGGAGCCACGCAGCTCCCAGGGGAGGGAGGGGGCAGCGCCCCGGGCGGGCACGGCGCACAGCCGGCTGCGGCCCTGACCCCGGCCTGCGCCCCACCCGAGTCCCGGCCCGGCCTCGGCCTTAGGTCTGCGTTCACGGCCCGGCGCCTCCCTCCCCAGCTCCCCTCGGCCCCTTCTCCACTGGAACTCCGCCGCCCAAACTTAGGAAAAAGTTTCCCAACTTCAGCCAGACCGGGAGGGGCGCGCCAGCCCCAGTCCCTCAACTCCAAGCTTTTCCTCTCGCCCCCCATTTCAGCAGCCGGGCAGCGGCAGGGCCTGAACCGAGCCCTGGGCTGCCCTGCCCGCCAGCTCGCCGGCCCGACACTGTTCCCCGCCTGGTCCGCAGGGCCTCACGGCCCGTTACCTGCGCCTGCAACCGCGCCAGACTTCCCTCCCCGCGGCGGTGGCAGCTCCTAGCCGGCGCCCCACCCGCCCTGCTGCCAGGAGCCGAGCTGTGCCAGGGCAGCGCCCCTGCCAGCCCCACCCGCCAGCTCTCCCCTTCCTCGCCTCTCCAGCCCATGTGCGGGCAGAGCCGGCCCCGGCTGCTGACCCCGCCGTGAACCCGGAGCAGATCAGCGATCCGGTGGTCTTAAACCCTCTAAGGGAGACACCCGAAGTTCTGAACGCCAGCCGCGTTGGGACGCTCGCACCGGAGGATGCACCCGAGGCGGCTAGAGCGCGAGGACCGGGCTGTCCTGGTCCCCTGTCCCTCCCGGTCCCCAACCCGAGGACCCACCTGGGGGGCATGTCGGAAGCCCCGGGCCCGGCTGCCGGCGGATCCAGGGGGGACGTGGCTGCGCTGCGCTGCCCTCCGCCCGCCGGGCCCCCGGTCGGTCTGTCCTGCTGGTCCGTCCTCCCCGCGTCCTGGTCGCGTCTCAGCCCCGCCGCGCTTTCCGCACACTCTTATCTGGAGCGGCCCGGGCCAGCAGGCTCTGCTGCAACTATGGCGCCACCTCGCGGCAACGCGGAGCTTTGCGCGGCACAGCCACGACCTCCCTCCCGCGCACCTGGGCTGGAGGGCTAGCAGATGCGCAGCTGGATCCGGGAAGGGGGGCTATTCGAAAAGATCACCCTCCCAGATTGCCCACTTGGGGACCCAAGTCCCGGACATAAGAGCCACACACATCCCGGGGTCTTGTGCTGAACGCTTCCGTGTACATATTTCCAGATTCTCACATAGCCCCAATTCGAAGAAGTCCTGCTTTCAAGGAGGGAACTCTGGTGACAGTAGATGGTGGAAAGGAAGTTTCTGAAATCGTAAGGGGGGGGGAAGATAGACAAGATCTCGGTTAACTCTCTTTAGACATTCCTGGATGGGACTATTTATACCAGCGATTCTCAACCTGTGGGTCGCCTAAGACCATCGGAAAACACATATATAATTACATATTGTTTTGTGTTGAATCACTATGCTTTAATTATGTTCAATTTGTAACAATGAAAATACACCCTGCATATCAGATATTTACATGACAATTCATAACAGTAGCAAAATTACAGTTATGAAGTAGCAACAAAAATAATTATATGGTTGGGGGTCACACAACATGAGGAACTGTATTACAGGGTCGCAGCGTTAGGAAGGTTGAGAACCATTGATTTATACCCACCCCAAGCACACCCACCCTCACTCATACACATGGGTTAGGTATGCACAGAATAAGCTCATTTGCAGCCAGATCCTCTCCAGATTTTGACACCAATGGGCGCGCATGTTTACACAGACACACACTTGCCCCCTTCCGAGAGCCAAGTTCGGCTCTTTGGGGTACTCCTGGGGCTGCCACGTAGGATCCTCCGTGAATCTGGGCAGAGCGGTTACCCAAACAGCTCGCCCTGAACTTGGTCTCTGGAAGGACCTCAGGATGTTCGACTGGGAATGGCTGGACGCCTCTTGAGGGTCCTACGGAAGTGACTCCAGCCCCGAGGTTCCCCAAGTGAGTCGTTCTGAGAAACCCGATTGGACGACCTCGTCTCCAACCCACTGACTGGAGAGAAATGGGGCAAGAAGGCCTGCAGCCTGGGGTGCCCCCTCCGCAAAGTCCTGCACCCCAGGTAAAGGCCCTGTTCTTGCAGGTGACTCCCCTTCTGGGAGGGAGGGGATCCGGCACTGGTGTCTGGCACTGGCTGAGCTACTCCGGAAGTGTTCCCGCGCTGCCCAGCCATTGCATCAGGCTGGTGGCGGGCACCAGATCTCGTTGCGGCCCACGCTCCGCCTCCTCCCCACACCTCCTAACCCCCGCCCACACGTGAGGGGTGGGAGTGGATTCCCGAGAACCCCTGCAGCTTCTGATTGGGTACGCCTTCCTCAGCCGCCGCACCGAGGCTGGGGCGCAGAGTTACCATAGTAACCGGTGAGGTTCGCCCAGATCGCTTCTCTCCAAGGCCTTGGAGAGCTTAGCAACCACGCGGGGCTGCTGGGCGGATGGGGCCGCGCTCCCTGCCCCCACCCCCCACCTCCACCATCACCGTGCGGTTCTCAGCCCCCAAGTCTCCTCTAGAGGTAGTGGCTGAGTCATTCATTGCGGGAGCGCGGGCGCGGTCGCGGCCACTCTCGATCCCAGACAAACACCAAGGGCTCCATAGCCCCCAGGAGGCTCCCTTTCCTCCGCAGGCGACTTCATGGCCTCGCGCCAGGCGATGGCTACGGGTCTCTGCAGGTCCTGCTCACTCTCACCGCATCCCGAGTCCGCCCTCACCCTGCGTTCACTCGTGTTCTGGGTCATTCTTATCCCAGTTCCTCTCCTCCGGCTCCCCGTGGTGTCCTCACTAGGGAAGCGGTGAGGTTCCGAGAATGAACACGGTGGGCTCCGGAGCTGCCAGCCTCTACGGGCAGAGGGGCATGCTGTCCGCTGAGAGGGAGAGCTGGGGAGAGGCGGGAGGGCTCCTCAGAAGTGTTCTTAGAGCTGGGCTTTGATGGATGAATAGGAGCTCCTTCCCTAGGCAGGAAGGCATTCCTGAAGAAGATACCTCTGGGACAAAGCCTGGAGCAGAAAAAGGACTCAGGGTGGCCAGATTCCCAAAGAGTGTGAGAACCTCTCTGGCCCCTTCTCTGCTGTAATCTTTTATCCTCTTGGAGGGGCCAGATCCTAGCGCCACCAGGAGCCCTTCTCGTTGTGCCTCCTGCAGGGGAGGAGTCTGTCCACTGCGAACCCACCCCAGTGCCTGCTGTGCCCGCTGTCCTTGTTTTTCTTAAAAATATATTTTATTGATTTTAGAGAGGAAAGGAGAGGGAGAAAGAGATAGAAACATCAATGGTAAGAGAGAATCACTGATTGGCTGCCTCCTGCACGCCCCCCACTGGGGATCAAGCCCAAAACCCAGGCATGTGCCCTTGGCCGGAATTGAACCTGGGACCTTTCAGTCCGCAGGCCGGCGCTCTATCCATTGAGCCAAGCCGGCTAGGGCCTTTTTTGTTTTTTAAATATATTTTTATTATTTCAGAAAGGAGAGGAGAGGGGGAGAGAGAAACATCAGTAATGAGAGAGAATCGTTGATTGGCTGCCTCCTGCACGCCCCACACTGGGGATCAAGCCCGTAGCTTGGGCATGTGGCCTGACCTGGAATCAAACCACCGAGACCTCCTAGTTCATAGGTTCTCTCTCAACCACTGAGCCAAGCCAGCAGGCTCCTTGTTTTTCTTTAACACTCTTGCCGGATACCCGATCTCCAAGTCAACTTCCTGCCCCAGCCCCTACCCTCAAGCTGCCCTTATATCTGTATGGAGGGCCTTACAGAACTGCCCCCAGCCTAACTGCCCTCCGTCTGGCCTGGCCCTGCCCTCTCCCCACCCCAATCCAGCTCCTCTCTCTGAACACATTCCCTCCCCCATGTAGAGCCCTCCTCAACTGAGGAGTTAAGTTGGGCCAGGATCACTCATTTCCCTGCTCCTGCCCAGGGGAACTCTGCCCCACAGGGCATGTCCCCTTCCTGCCATTCTGCCCTCCAGGAACTCTAATTTCTCCCAGAAGTGGGCTCTGCTCTGCCACACTTTTGAGAGCCCCCTCTGCCAAGCTGCTGAGCCCCGGGTCTCCTTCGCTCATTCTTCCGCTCATAGGAGCTCTGCCAATGCCCATTATTCCACAGATGGGTCCTAAACTCGGCCTGCGGGGTGCCAGGCTCTGAAACTGACGCCCCCCTCCACTTGCTGAGGCTTCTCTCCCTCTCACCCCCCTTCTCCTGACACCTTTTGCCCAACTTCCCCACAGAGGACCCCCCCATCCCCCGCTCATTTCTGGGGAGTCCAAGGGCCTCGTGCCTGTCTGTCCTCAATTTTCCTGCCTTGCCTGGGGTCTCCAGCTCCCACTGGTACCTGGACCCCCACTGGGCATTCCCTCCAGGCCCAGCCTCCTCCTGCGAAGCCTTCCAAGACCCCTGAGCTCCCCACTTCTCCCCACAGCACAGCTCTGGATGCTGCTCCGAGGGCCCAGCTTCATCTCCTGCCCCCACCCCAGTGATCCACGCCTCAGGGGCTCTGGAATATAAGGCCGCCACCGCTGGGGGACATCTTGTGACGTCACCGAGCCCTTGGGTCCAGGACCCGAGGTGTGAGAGTGGGGACTGCCAGGTGAGGACCAGGAAGGCCGGGCGGGGTGGGGCTGTGTCCCAGGTGTCCCAGTTTGGGACCCGGCTGCCCTCCCACGCCACCTCCCGCAGGCCCCCAGCCCGCAGTTCCGGAAAGTTAACCCCTTGTAGACGGTACGGGGGGCACGGGCTCCCCTCCCTGTTCCTGCTTCCGGGCGCCCTCCCCATCGCCTAGGTCCCCACACCCCCCCCCCTTCGCCACTATAAATAGCCCCAATTCCCATTTCCTAAATTCCCTGCTGACGTCGGCAGCACGTCAGTGTGTAGGAGCCCGGCCGCATGAATGAGCCGCCGCACGAGTACTACGCGCGGCTATAAAAGCCGCCGCGCCAGCCGGGCTGCGGGAGGCGAGCGCGCGCGGGCGCGATGCAGCCGGACAGGTAAGCGGGGCCGACCGACCGACGGGCGACAGACACGGACGGAGGGCCCGGAGGAGACCGGCAGGGGGTGGGTGGGAGGGCCCCTTTGGGGTGCGGGTGGGGGTGGGGTGGGGAGGGGGCGGGGGGCGAGGGTTCACCCGCAGCTGGCGGAGCCCGGGCAGAGCGCACGCAGAACCCTGTGCAGCACCTGCCCGCGCCCGGAGGCGGACGCAGCCCCTTCGGAGGAGCATCGAGCAGAGGACGGGCCCCAGAGCGCCCGCGGTCCTACCTGGGGCTCCTGCGCCATCCCCCCAGGAAAGTGGGGCGAAGATGCTGGTGCCTCGGGAGACGCACCCCTCCTTCCCTCCCCGCAGCGCGGTGACTCAGCCTGGCCGCCCCCGCCGGCTGAGCTGGGCACCCGCTGCGGCTCTCTCAGGACCCCCGCCCTGCATCCCTCCGGGGCGCCCCCTCCCCATCCGACCCGTCGGGCCGGCCCCCCGCGTCCCTCTGCGCCCCGTCGGCCAGCCCACACGCACATCGACAGCCTCTCGCCTTCGCGCGAGGAGCTGTTCTCTCAGGACCGGGCGGGGGTGGGGCCTCGGCAGGACCGCCCCGCTCCACCCCACCGACCACCCCCCCTGCGGAAGTGCCTTTCAACAGGGACGTCTTTGACGTCACAGGGCTTTGACGTCAAGGGCCGCGTGCCTGTCGGCTAGCATGGGAGCCCAGAAAGGCGGGAGACGCGGGGGAGGAAGAGCAGCAGCGCCCCCAGCTGCGGGCGACAGAGGCACTCCCCTCCCCCCCTCCCGGGCAGCGCGCCGGCACCTTGGCTGCAGACTGCTTACTGCCCGGCCGCCCCGAGTAACAGTCTCCAGTCACGGCCACCGACGCCTGGCCCCGCCCCAGGACCGCGGACCCGGGGCCCTCTGTCCCTAGAGTCCTCCGCCCCCAGCTGGCTGCTCGGGCGGCCGCTGTCCGCGGTGCTGATCCGGCGCGAGCTCGGCCATCGGGCGGTCCCTTCCCCGGTCCCCAGGGGCTGCGAGGGGCGGCCGGCCCACACGCGCATCGCACCGCCCGGTAGCGGTCCAGCGCCGGGTCCTCCGCCGCCCCCCCACCTCGGTCCTGACGTCAGCCTGACTGGAGCTGCCGCGCGCCCCGCCCCCGCGTCTCCAGGGCAACCGTGGCTTTCGATTGTTACTGTGGGAACCGGAGGTAACAGTCTACAGCCATGGTCGCCCCGCAGCACGCCCACGCGCCGCGCCACCCCGCGCGGCTCACTGCTGCCCCAGCCAGGGGGAGGCCGAGAGCAGGAGGAAGCGGGGGCGGCGAGTCAAGAGTCGAGGTGTCTGCGGGGGTGGCGAGAGGTTTGGCGCAGGCAGGCGGGCTACTCCCGGGTCTAATTGCAGTGCTTCCGCCGAGGCAGAGAAGGAAGCAAGGTGTGCGGAGTGTGTCTAACCGCCAGCCTCGGTGACCGGCCTGTTTTCCGAGCCAAGGTATTGCAGCCAGGGGATGGCGAGAAGGGCGGCAGTTATGATATTTGGGGTTTTTTAAAAATCTCCTCAGTGGGACGGAGGCTGCTGGGACCTGGATGCCAGAAGGAATGTTTGCCTCCTGTGGACTGAAGTGGTTACACAGGAAAGTTTGCCTAAATGCACCACCAGCTCACTCTTCCAGGAACCCTTAGCTGAGTAGGCAGAGGGCCATGAGTAATTCTTGAACTCATTTTCTGATGGCGTTGCAACCTCCCCTCACTCCTCTCCCCACTCTTTGCTCCTCTTCAACCATGTAGGCTAAGAGAGGTTGCCAACCTTCAGGAACGCCAGTGGGTTTGTGAAGTTAACCAGGTCCCTAAAGCATTGTCTGAACATATCAGCATCCTCCCCTCAGTCTAAGTGCTGGGTTCCAATTTGAAACAGTATCTCAAAGTAGCCCTAAAGAGGGGGAGTGAATCAGAGGGGCTGAAGTCCTATTGTGCCTGTGAAGTGTGTGCAATGACCTCTTCAAAAATGTCACCTGCGTGCTCGCTTGGGCAGCACATATACTGAAAGTGGAACGATACAGAGACGATTAGCATGGCCCCTGAGCAAGGATGACACGCAAGTTAGTGAAGCGTTCCGTATTTAAGACAACAACACGTCACCTGCAGCCACCATCACCTACTGCAGGGGCTATTGCATATGGGTGCAGAATTTTCCTGGGGATAGTGTTGGGAATGGTTACTGCAACCCAGCCCTGCCATCCATGAATCCAGTTTTTCTTTACTCTTCCATAACCCCCCCTTTTCTAAACTTCTAAGACAACTGGTGCTGATTTCACAGCTAATCAATGCCCACATGCTGCCTTCCTCTCACCTAAGGACCCTGAGGTCTTACATTAAGATGCACTCAATTCTGGAATCCAGTGGGCATCCATGGGCAGATGTAGTGTATGCAGGTGGGAGCAATGCACAGAGAAGCATCCCGAGCATCATCCACGGTTGTTACAGGATCATGTTGTTTCTGAGCATTCTGTAAAATGGGACAATTCTTCTTTCGGGCAGGTTTGATGTGAGGACCAAACAGGATCATGTAAGTAAAAACCTTTAAGAACTGCAGAATGCTATTTTGTTTTTAAGTACTATCCTGTGAGGCTACTGTATCTTTATCAGGGCGTGGTGGTGGTGGGGAGAACCCAGCCCTGGGCAGTTAGGCAAAATGAACAGGAGAGGGCGCAGCTGGGAGCAGGGGGTGCATCTCTCTAAGAGATCTCTGGGACTGGGATTGTCGAGAGGTTCTTGGCTAAGGGACTCTCTCTTCTATTTGCTTTAGGAATCTAAAGTGGAGTGAAGAAGGAAAGAGAAATGTAGGGGTGTTCTGAGAAGAAGAGACCGAGTCTTTTGCAGTTGGAACCCATTTAGAGAAGGTGGCCAGAGGAGGAAAATAGCCAGAAGACTGTGTACAATGTGGAGCTTCTCAGTGTCTTGGAAATCACTGAATGCACCCACCCCAGCTTATTTTGTGGATTAGGAAGGTGAGGCCCAGACAGGACATTTAGCCCAAAAGGAGTGAGTGGTGGCCTCTGCTCACCTCCTATAGGGCTGCTGAGGAAGCAGTGGCCAAGAATGTGAGTTCTTGGATCCGAACCAACTTTGGGTAAGTTATTTAGCCTCTCCATGCCCGTTTCCTCGGTTGTAAAATTAGCTTAATAGTATCTACCTCATGAAGTTGTGAGATTAAATTAGGCAACGCCCTGACCGGTTTGGCTCAGTGGATGGAGCGTCGGCCTGTGGACTGAAGGGTTCCGGGTTCGATTCCGGTCAAGGGCATGTATCTTGGTTGCGGGCACATCCCCAGTAGGGGGTGTGCAGGAGGCAGCTGATCGATGTTTCTCTCTCATCGATGTTTCTGACTCTCTATCCCTCTCCCTTCCTCTCTGTAAAAAATCAATAAAATATATTTTAAAAAATTAGGCAACTATAAAGCTCTACTTACCACGTGTGGCATAGTTAGCACTCAACAAATGGTATTCCCCTTTCTACCCTCTGAATCTCATTTTCCTTAGTTATAAGTTGAAAAATGTTAAATCAATGATTCTTGAGAGCTTGCTCCCCTTCCCTAATGGAGAGCATGAGAATCACATGGGCTTTTATCAAATAACACATATTAACAGAGACAGTCTCTCTAAACAGCTTTAAAATATGATGTTGCATGGAAATGATCATGGATAGCTTGTCAAAATGCAGATTCCTGGGTCCCAGTGATTGAAGATTTGGATCTGGAGTTTGGCTCCAGAAATCCAAGTAGTTGTTGTTTTTAAAAATATATTTTTATTGATTTCAGAGAGAGGAAGGGAGGAGAGAAATATCAATGATGAGATAATCATTGATCAGCTGCCTGCTGCACACCCCCTATTGGGGATGCGCCACAAACTGGGCATGTGCCCTGACCTGGATCAAACCCTGACCTCCTGGTTCACGGGTAGACACTCAACCACTGAGCCATGCCAGCTGGGCAATCAAGTTTTAACATAATGCTGATGCAACATGATGCCAGGTGACATGTCACTTGTTGGAACCAGTGGACCATGTGATCTGTTCTCTTCTGGGTGATTTTCGGGGGAAATTCTCATCTCAAGCCTGGGCACTTCTGCTGTACCTAATACTGCTCTGCTCTGTCTTCACCCTTCTAACTTTAGCCCTGGCTTAGAATTCATTCCTTAATATATCCTCCCCTCTTTACTTTAATCTTCACATTAATCCAGTAGCACTAGCTGTGGTACACAAGCCATCATGTTCACCCCTTGGGACCTTGCTGAAATGGGCAGCCTGTGATTGCCAGAAGGGCTCGAGAGCCCTGAACTGCAGAGCCACTGCATTCCATTTTGAACTGCTTATTTCCAGAGAAGTCAGAAATCTGAATTTTTGTGTGAAATTCCTAAAATTTCAAATATCACAAATCCTTTTTTTTTTTTCTAAAATGCCATGGGCCAAATCCAACAGGCCTGTAGGAGAGTAATTCAGTCCATTTCAGTCTTCACCTTCTGCTAAGGAAAAGACCCCTTTAAAAACCATGAGCAAGGCAGAGGTAGACTGAGCTAAGAACTTTCTCCCCACACCCACTTCCGGCAGCAAAGATCATAAACCAGTAAACTGGGTCTGTCCAGGCAGGTAACTCCAGTTCTTAAAAAGAAAAATATCTTGGACAGCTGCTAGCTATAGTGCCGAACTCAGAATTTTTGGTAACTTAAGAACTATTAGTCTAGTTGTCTTAGGATCCACTGGAGTATTTCTGGTCCATTATTTAAGTCCCTGGGGGGCAACCATGCCAGAGGGATAGATAGGTTCCGTTATGATCTTCTAGAAAAGCAACAAGTTGTTGAGCCTGCAGAGATAGAACTGAAGTCAGAGAGCAGTGAGGGCAGAGGGGGAGCGCAGGAAGTAGGGGAAATGGCTACAGTGGGCGGACTTTAGAGTGCCTAGAAACAACTGCAAACCAGATGGGCTGCTTAGGCTTGGCTGTGATCACTACAGTGTAGCATCAATCTCAGAAATGGCAAATAGGGCATGTTCAGAAAGGGGTTCTTCTGTGCTGTCTTTGGCCTCAATCCAAGGTTTCTCACCATCCCACCCTTTGAACTCATAGCTCAGAGGAGCTAAGGAAGTTATGGAGACAGCAGAGAACACAAGAAGCCAGGGTTCAACAAAAGGCCAGCACACAACTCTCAGGGACCAGGATGGAGGAAGCCTCAACTCAAGATGGTCCAGGAAGAGCCTTGTCAGGTCCTCTCTTCCCAGAACTTCTGATATAAATTCTCCCCTGATTCAGCTCAGACCTCCTTTCCTTCAGCTTGGGACTTAAGACTTCCAGCAAAAATGTGTCTGTGCCCACACACGCAAGAGCTTCTCCCGGGGGCTAACTGGAAACACCGCCTTCCTTGGTGCTGCCCTGGAGGCTCTGTGAACGTGGAGATTTGTTATAAAATGGTTTGGTTTTGTTTTCTGTATCAGGAAAAAGATGCTCAAAATCAAATCACCACTTTGTGTGGAAGACAGTGGTACCAGCCCCTACTTTTCCCATGTCACCCTCCACTCATTCAGGGCTCCACTAGCCTTTTCCATGTTTGAGTGTCAGATGCCAAGGTCAGCGTCCACTAAGGCTGCCTGCTCCCCATTTTCTTTTTTTTTTTTAAATATATTTTATTGATTTTTTACAGAGAAGAAGGGAGAGGGATAGAAAGTCAGAAACATCGATGAGAGAGATCGATCAGCTGCCTCCTGCACACCCCCTACTGGGGATGTGCCCGAAACCAATGTACATGCCCTTGACTGGAATCGAACCTGGGACCCTTGAGTCTGCAGGCCGACGCTCTATCCACTGAGCCAAACCAGTTCGGCTCCCCATTTTCTTTGAATACAGAGCTGGGCTTATGTAATCTGAGTTTTAAGAATTGATATTTGTTTTTTTAAAAAATATATATTTTTATTGATTTCAGAGAGGAAGGGAGAGGTAGAGATAGAAACATCAAAGATGACTGAGAATCATTGATCAACTGCTTCTCCCCCACCTCCCCCTCTCCTGGACCCCGGGACTGAGCTTGCAACCCAGGCATGTCCCCAGACTGGGAATGGAACTGTCATCTCCTGGTGCATAGGTCAAAGCTCAACCACTGAGCCACACCGGGGAGCAAGAACTGGTATTTGTCTTACTTGGTGATGGTGAGGAGCACAAATAGCAGTGGAGGTCCCAGGGTAGGGACAAGGGGAGAGCAGGGATCATAGAGGCTGCCCCAAAGTCAGTGTCCCCACTGAGGTGAGGAGGAGGATACAGGGACCCAGGCATGTGTTGATCTCTCACTCTGCAAACTGGTCCAAGAACTTGAGGTAGGCCTGGCGCTGTGATGCAGCTGCTGGAATGAAGTGGCCACCAGAGTGGGTGAGAGTGATGGATCCAGTGAATCGGCTAGCCAGTTGCATACTCTCCTGAGAGGGGATGACACGGTCAGTGTCCCCAAAAACATGGAGTGAAGGCAGCGACAAGGGACCCTGCAGGACGGATTCCTGGAGGCCAAGGCCCCGAGGACAGAAACCAGATACCAAGATGATAAACCTTGGCAAGGGGAACCGGGGATCACCTGCTTGGCCAAGGGCACACACAAGGGCTGCTAGCGCTGCCCCCTGGCTGAAACCAAGGAGCCCATCAAAAGGTCCCAGCTGGTTCAGTGCCTGTGCCACCGTCCCCAGGGCTGCTTCCAGACCTCTGCACACTGCGGGCTCTTCCAGCGCGGAGAAAACGTCTGCCCCCTGTTCCGAAAACCACCAGCCTCGAGGCTGCTCCTCCGGAGGGCAGGACCCTAGAGAGATACGGGGGTGGGATGGGGTTAGGGCAAGGGGGATGCAGGAGGAAAGAAACGAGAAAGGGAGGGTTTGGGAATGACAGGGAGAGAAGCAAGTCTGAGGTTGGGAATAGATGGATTGGCAGAGGGAAGGGCGGGCGGAACAAATCAAAGTGTAAACATGGGAGGCTGGGATGAAAGAAATGAAAGGTATGGGTAGAATGAAGTGGGATGGTGGGAGGAATGAATGAGGACAGAGTGGGGGTGCGCTGAAAAGTGTTTTAGAGACGAGGCAAGATAGAGGGGACTCGAGGCAAAATAGAGTCGGAACGCATTTCCGGGGCAGGACTCCTCTCACCGGACTCCGGCCCGGCGCCCGCTGTGTCCACAACCGGGTGCGGGCCGCTGAGGCACACTAGCTCGGCGCGGCCCCGCAGCGCCTTCCTCAGCGCTCCCGTCTTCTCGCGGAAGCCCCGCTCGCTCTGCCGGAAACCCGCCAAGCACAACACACGCAGAGGCCGCGGCGCGGCCATAGCGCGGGTCAGTGCGCCAGAGGAGACGGAAGCGGCCTCTCCCCGAGCGGAAGTTGAATTACGCAAGGGGCGGAGCCAAAAGGCCGGCAACACCCTGAAGGCGGGCCTCCGAGCAAGCGAGCGTTCCCAAGACCAGGCGGAGGGGTGGGGCGCGGCCAACGCAGGGCGGATACCTGAGACTCAGGAGCGTCTCACGGAGCGAGTGGCACCACTTCCTCGTCTCTGCAGCTGCAACCCTCGCAAGTCACGGCTGGAGAAAGGCGCGCGGATCCCTCCTGCATCTGAGTTGCACACTTTGGTCAGGGTCCCACTTCTGCGACGTCGTCCATCCCGCTCGCATGCATTTCCCGTAGCGGCCGCATGGCGGCGGCCTCGGCACGCGTCGCTAGGGAGCGACCACTCCTCCCTCCTTGGGAGTCCCTGCCTACCTTCCCCAGCGCAGGCCCGCGGGGTGCCTGGGAGGGCCGGTCTCGTCCGTGGTTCACCGTCCACGGCCCCAAGGAGCTGCCAGCATAAAAGTCCATGGGGTAGGGCTGCTGCCAGGAAATGTCCCGCAGGGCCACCGCCGCCTAGAGGAGGAAAACCGGACAAAAACATTTCCAACACTTTTCTGCACAGGATTATTTCATCCTCACAATGGCCTAGAGATCCTGTTACCAATGTAACACAGAGGGAATGTCAGGCTCAAAGAGGTTAAGAGACTTGCCCAAGGCCACTCAGCTAGGAAGTGGCTCAGCTGTAACTACTAGGAAGTACTGCCCGCCTGCCCCACTCCACTTCAGATCCCTCCCTTCACAGAACCAGGTGCAAAGTCCACTCCCTCAAATGTTGGTGTTACCTCATACGGTGTCAGCAGCGGCTTGGGGAAGGCTGTGCCCCAGTCAATGGAGAGGCGTGGGCATGCCACCTGTACCCACCTGGGAAGGGAAGTCAGATCAGACCGAGGGAGGTCTTCCCCCTCTCCTGGGCAGCATGTGAAGAACAGGACTGTGTCCCCAACACACCCAATGAATGCTTATTATGAATTCTAAAGTGAAGACGGTAACGTACTGCTGTTTAGAATAACACTGTAGTGTTGCTTGTCTTCTGTTTCCTTCCCTGACTACACGCTTTCTGAGGGCAGGGCCTGGGCAACTCCTTTGTGACAGTATTCCCAGAATCAAATTTAGTGCCTGGTACAATGCAGATGCCAATGTCATCTCATACAGAACCACTGTGACAGTGCAGTTGCTTGTCAGCCCCAAGACAAAGTATGTGTGGTCTAGAGCAGTGGTCACCAACCTTTCGGACCTCACGGACCACCGGTTGGCGACGGCTGCTCTAGAGGGCAACCCCTGCTGGATGAGTGCTCTGTAAACATTAGAATTTCATGATCATGGAAGCAATTCCTATTGACTCCAGCCCTCCGTATGTGCTAGGCAGGACCCAGATTCTAAACTTCGCTAGCCAGTCATAGCTAGATAGATAAGGAGGAGAAACTTACACGTCCACCTGCGGAAGCAGACTGAGCTTGCTGGGGAAGATCTCGGAGAGCAGCAGCCTCACGAAGGGAAGTCCCAGGGCTTGCAGCCTGGATTCCAGGTGCTGGTGGTAGAGGAAGGCAGAGCTGGAGTCGTCATGATCAAGCTGCCAAGGCTAAATTCTTTGGCCTACTGATTTTTCCCACTGCCTGATGGTGTCCCAGTCAATCCCTTCCCCAGAGGCCATCCCAAGCCCTCTGACCTCCAGAATCTTGGGGCTGCCCTGACGGCCCAAGGTGCCCAGGATAAGGCCCCAGGATTTAGCTGAGCGGGCAGTGGCTATGGCTTCTTGGCGGTTAGTCTGCATTCGCTGATGGTCATAGTGCTCTCTGGATAGGACTTTGCTGTATGGATCATATCTGGAAAAGAAGCTGTCAGGGTCACAATGACAGCCACTTGTGGGACTCAGCCCCTTGGTCTCCTGAACCTTCAGGCTCCATTGCAGGTAATTAGGAACAGAGGCAAGAGCATGGATTGTCATTGGGAAGACCAGTCCCACAGCGGGGCAGGCAGGAGTGGGAGCGGGTTTTAGGATATCCATGTGAATCCCAGGGGACGGGTAGGTACTGTGCAGCAGCAACACTAGGTTTGATATTAGGTTCTGGACCCAAGTACCTCATATCTTTAGGGCTGGGGGCTGCTAAAGGGCCAGAGAATGAGGATTTGGCTGATTGAAGGCCTTAGTGGCAGAGAATCCCACCCTCTCCCCAATTGGTTGGTCAAGCTCAGCCCATACCGGTAAGCAGGGACATCGGGGTTGGCAATCATGACAGACTCCAGATGGAAGCGGCCATCTCCAAGATATCTGCAGGGGGGTCAAAAGGGGGTGGTGGTAAGTGTGGTGGGGCAACAGAAGCAGCAGGCACTGGCTTGGGGTACAGAGGACTGCGTTCTTGGCTGGCTGTGCCGCCTGGCTGTATGTGAACTGGAACAAGTCATTTCACCTCCTGAGGTTTTGGTTTTCTTACTTGTAAAAAAGGAGCGTGAACTGGATGACCGTCAAGCCCCTCTAGTTATAATGCAGAAGCTAAGAACGCCCCCAACCTTCTGGGGGTAAAGGCACAGCTGAGGCCAGGTAAGGCTGCTCCAGGCTGTAGAGATCCTCACTTGGGGGGAGCGGGGGGGGGCAGCGGACAGATTCTCCCTCGCTCAATACAGACAAGGGAGTAATGTTCAGGGTGTCGTCTAAGCTGTAAATGAGGCTCCGGAACACACTGGCTACTCTCTGCCCTAACTAGCTCCTGGGTCCAGTCCTGAGTTGTGACAATAGATACTGTTTATTGGACTCATGCCTGCTGTGCACTGGGCCTGGGCTAAGCACCTGGCATGGATGACTTCACTCAGACCTATCGAATAATCCTCTAAGCTACCTATACTGTTCCCATTTTACAAGATACAACTGAGGTTCAGGGATGGTAAGAAACTTGCCCACCCCTGGTCAGTGTGGCTCAGTTGGTTGTCCCGTGCACCAAAAGGTTGCCAGTTGGTTCGATTCCTAGTCAGGGCACATGCCCAGGTTGTGGGCTCAATCCCCAGTAGGAGGTGTGCAGGAGGCAGCCAATCAATGTTTTTCTCTCTCCCCCCCCTCTTCCTTCCTCTCTCTCTCAAATCAATAAAAACATACTTAAAAGCCCTAGCTGGTTTGGCTCAGTGGATAGAAGAACTTCAGCCTGTGGACCTAAGGGTCCCAGGTTCGATTCCAGTCAAGGGCACATACCTGGGTTGCAGGCTCCTCCTAGGCCCGGGCCCTAGTCAGGGCGCGTGCAGGAGCAACCAATCAATGTTTCTCTCATATCGATATTTCTCTCTGTCTTTCCCTCTCTTCCACTCTCTCTAAAAAAAAATCAATGGAAAAATATTCTCAGGTGAAGATTAAAGAAAAAAAAAGGAACTTGCCCAAGTCACACATCTATGGAGCAGTATATCTAGGGCTCAACTCTAGGCCTAACAACCAGGAGGCTGTACCCAGCATGCCCTGGGAGGGCATGTCCTTCTCTGGGAGAGCACACCGAATTTTGAGGAATGGCCAACACTCAGGGTTTCCCTCCCTCCAACACACACGTCAAAGGCCCCAAGGGTAGGCATCTGTGAGCTCAGTTATGCAGGCACAGGCACAAGGGAAACGCCGCTTGGGAAGCAGGACTGCCAGGCCTGGGCTGGCAGTGGGCAGGGGTGTCTGTGTGAGTACAGCAAGACCCGTGGAAGCAGAATCTGCAGCCCCAAAGGTGGGCTAAGTCAGGGGAGTGCCCCTGCCTCCTTTCCTGCCATTAGCTGGGAGCGGGGCTCCCCTCCCAGTCCCAGCCAGGAGCTGTCGGCTCTGAGGCTGGCTGCATTCACACAACATTAAGCATTTCCATTACCTAAAATAATTAGGCAGCAGGAGACATGCCGCTCCTACTTGTTAGCTGTCCGGATGCTAAATTAATGGGGCTACAGCCTGGGTATACCCATCCATCTTCTCCAATTATAGTCCCCCCATTTCCAGCCTGCCCTCGCCCCCCATCAGGCCCTCTGATTCCTGCCCCACCCTGAGCATAGCCTTCTGGACAGTGGACAAGGGCGCTGGTGAGGGAGACAGAAAATCTGAAACCCTATTTGGACCCCATCTTGCAGGTGACCTTGAGCAAATAGTTAAGGAGTTTTAGACTCCCAGGGTACATTTCTTATGTCTGTAAAACTGACACCCCCATTTTTCACTTACATAACAGCCTCCACCTCTTTGGGCAGGTAGGGTGATGTGCAGCCCAGAATCTCCCCAGGGGACAGGGGCTTACACTGTGGGACACTCATGCGATACTCAGCCTTCAGCTCCTGGGCAACTGCCTGTAGGGAAAATGAGAGAAGGAAAGCAAGTGGATGGGGAGGGAGAGCCAGGGCCAGAGGACCAGCCTCGGCAGCTGGCACGGGGACCTAAGAATAGCTTAGAGGCTGGCTGCTGTCTGTCCACTTACCTGCAAGGTTGACACAAACTGTATGGTGCTAACCAGGGCCAGGGCACTGGCTGGGGGAAAGGTGAGGCGGATGGAGTCCAGTAGGTGGGTAGTGTCTATCCGGATGTCCACAAAGACATACAACACCCGGAAGTCTTGGGCAGAGGTGTCCATGGGAACTGGGAGGAGGGAAGAGTGCAGGAGACTGTGGTTTGGAAGGCAGAAGGCCTGGCCCAGGCCAACGTCTCTGAGAAGCCAGTGGCTTCAAGCTGGGGATAGAAGGAAGTGGTGGGGGAGGGGGGCGTCACAGGTCTGTTAGAGGCTCCTTCTTGGTCACTTGGGGCGGGGGGAGGCGGGGGTAAGGGGGCAGCCTGCTATACCAACAGCCTTTCAAACACCCGTATCTGGGACAGCAGCATGGTTTCCAAGGCAACCAAATCCAAAGGAAAGATCCACCAGCTGAGCAGGAAGGCTGAGGCCATCCCAGAAACCAGGAGGGACCTCATGCCTGCAAGCAGGACCAGGCGCTGTGATAGAAATCGGCGTGGAATCCTGCCTCCCTACCAGCCCTGCCAGGGTCCAGGTGTCCCGGTCTGCCATACCCAGGCAGCTGTGGCCATAGTGCACCAGGAAGTCAGCTCCCAGGGCCCTTGCAGTAAAGTCATCCACACAGCAAGCCCCGTAGGTCACATCACCCATCACCATCACTTCGGCCTCTGTGAACCTGTGGGGATGGACAACAGTGGCACGGTGGTCCAAGGAGCGAGGTGGCAGAGAGATCTAACCCTGTGCAAGGATCTCAGGGCCCAGCGCCTCCCTCTCCACCTCACCCAATTCCTTGGGTAGGCAGCTGCCCCTTCTGCCAACAAAGAGTAGGAGGGGCCCAGCTGCCACCTCCTCCAGCCCTGGCAGCAGCTCCTGGAACTATAGCTGTATGGGGATGGTCTCTGTAGCACCTTGATGCCTCTGCTCGGGCTCAGACTGCAAGAGAGACCCCCAAATCTCAGACTGGCATGCACAGGGTCAAGCAAACACAGACCTCCTGATGCATCCCACCCAGAGCAGTGAGCATGGACACACAGGCAAAGGCACCTGCTCCCAAGTCTTGGCACTGTGGGGTGCGTGGGTATGCATATGTGGGCACACACAGCCTCCCTGATGCCCAGACCCCCTGCTAATCCTCACCCTTAATCAGGGCCCTCTGTGCCCAGGATGGGGGGACCCATGCATAGCTCCCCCATAGCACATGGCACTGCCCACACGCCCGATGTGTCAGGAAGAGTGGGCTCTGGCCAGCACATTGCCAGATCTGCTGCCAGGCCTGAATCACTGTGGGTCGGGGGTGGGTGGGAAGACCCTTCACCCCCCTGAATTCACTACAGGAATCGAGCAGAGGACCAGTTCCTCCCTGAGAGACCCATCCCTGGGGCATGCATTCTGGCGCAGTGACTGAGATCACTCCATTTCTCTCCTGGGGGCATGGTGGGGAAAGCTGAACTGCTGCCAGGCAGCCCCTCCCCATCCCCATCCCCATCCCCATCCCCAAATCACTTGTGCACAAAAGCAGATTATTCAGCTCCTTAGAATGCAGCCCAGGCATCTGAGTCAGCCTGAGCACTTAATTTTTTATAGATTAAAATGTATGCAAATTGGCCCAAGCCCCAGAGAGCATCCCTACGAGGCAAGAGGATGGGAGTAGGGAAGGGAGTCTGTGGCAGCAGGATTAGGAGCAGGGTGGGGGGAGGGCAGCAGCAGGGAAGTGGGAGGTTCCCATCACGAGATGACCTCCCCTTTCTCCATTCTCCCTCCCTGTTCCTGTGTGGGTTCCAGATGGCTGAGCACTCACCCCTTCCGCCCAAGGATGGCTCATTGTATTGCAGAAACTTAGAGGAAAGGAGTAGGGGAAATGAACACCATCTCTAAGGCACTGCTCCCCACTAAGCCCCTCCTTGCCCTCTTCCCCAAGATGTGCCAGAAATAAAGGTTCCCCTTGGCCAGACCCGGAGCCGTCGACTCAGCCCGTTCCAGGGTCAGCTTTGAGGATTCTTAGGTTTCTCCTCAGGCCCCACCAACTGCTCTGTCTTAATTTTTCCCTTTGTATGTGCATGGTTGTCAGGCAGAGGGCCAGAAGGAAAGAATCATGTCAACAGGCAAAGCTGTAATGGCCATGGGGTCTTGGCTCAGCTCCCTCTCCTGTACCGCAAACCTCACCTTTCCAAGATATCCACAATGGTGCAGGCGAACAGGAGAAGGCCTTCCGGCATTTGCAGGGCCACTGCAAGACAAAGCAGACACATGAGAGCAGAGGATGGGTAGGTAGAGGCTGGAATGGGGACAATGCCCCTAACTGGGCCAGGCAGCCGCTCCACCCCCACCCCAGCTCAAAGCTTGGCAGCTTACCCTTCTTGGCCTGGGCCTGCTGGACCCTCCAGATGGTCTTGGGGATCTCAAAGTTATAGTTGGAAGGCAGGACTTGAATAGCTGCCTGCAGCTGGGGGTTGTTCAGGATCTCAGGGGGTATCTGATTGGCCAAGCGGCCCCGAGGGACTCGACCTAGGATTAATGTAGGGCCTGCGTCAGTACCTGGCCAATCCCACAGCCAGACTCAGCTAAGCTGTTAGCTCCACCGAAGTTTCAGTCCCACATCCCAGACCCCTTGGGGCTCGCCCAGCCATCTTCCCCACTGAGTTCATCCTCAGCTGCTGGAAAGCAAACTCCAGCCAGGAGGAAGGAAACCTGCACAATTCATTTCCATGTTGTGAGATTATTGGGAATCAAAGACTTGAGCCATGAATGGGATACAGTTCACCCCTTACCTCAGGAGAGCAGAGGTGACACCGGGGGACTGAATTGAGGGACAAATGGAAAAAAAGTCCATACGCTCCTTGATAGAGAACAGCCCTGAGGGAAACCCAGGAGCCATGGCAGCCCAAGAATTCTGGGAAAATGTGCCCCCTCCCCCAACCTGAGAACACCTTTAAGTTCTGAGGTCCTAGATAAGAGATCTAGAACCAGCACAACTGTTATAAACTTTAATGTAAAAGACTGCCTTCCTGCCCAGCCGGCGTGGCGCAGTGATTGAGCGTCAACCTGTGAACCAGGAGGTAACGGTTTGGTTCCGGGCCAGGGCCCATGCCCAGGTTGCCAGCTTGATCCCCAGTATGGGGTGTGCTGGAGGCAATCAATCAATGATTCTCTCTCATCATTGGTGTTTCTATCTCTCTCTCCCTCTCTTATCCTCTCTGAAATCAATAAAAATATATATTTTTTAAAAAGATTGCCTTCCTTACTTGAGTACACTCATTACGTCTACACTGGTTAATTCCTGCACTCTTCCTTCTCCTCATTTAAAAGGGAAATAAACACCATACGTTTAACTGACTTAGCAAGTTCCCTGGTCCCACTGCTCCACCCCACGAAGAATGGAAACAATATACTCTAGACAGGACTGTGGGCAAATAGGTTTAAGGGCAGAAAAGTGGCCTTGATCTTTAGGGGACAGTAGTCTAGTGGGGGCAAATGTAGGCATACAAGTAATTACAACCCCCTGATTAAAGGAGAAAACACTGCCGCCCCTTGGCAAAGCTGAAGCCCTTAATCCGCATCCTCGTCCCCACAATTCAGTTTAGGAGCCAGACAGTTCGGGAACGTAATAAGGCGAGCAGTTAAGTAAATCAGTGAACACTGGCTGAGCCTGTACTATCTGTGCCGGAACTTCTGTGAGGGCCTTTGCTCTGATAGGCGGGATTCTCCCAGGCCTGGAGGGTGGGGGTGGTGAAGTGGGGAACTCGCATGGCCCATCGGGGCCCCGAGGCCAGATGTGAATGTCACCACTAGGGTTTTGTTCAGTCGTGTCAAAGGCCTTGGAGCAACCAGCCCCGTGCTCCTGAGCCCGAGTCCCTTGTGGTTGTTGAGGTGCAGGAGCTGGTACCTTTAGCAGCTCAGTCCCAAGGACCAGCAGCCGCCGCCCCCTTTAGCACGTGGCTAAAACTCCCGTTTACGTCAGTATTCACGGGAAGACCGAGGTCCCCGCGTCTAGCCCCTGCACCTTGCACAGGCCTGGTATTCAGTGGGCGCTCAGTAAGTGCCTGGTGGGTGAAACCACGAGCCCCTTCCCTGCAAGCGTTCCCTGCGACCCCAGGGGAAGGCCCGCTGCAAGGCGCCGGGCTCCCGCCTCCCAGCCAGGTCCGTTTTTCCCGTGAGTCTTCCTTCTTCACGCCCTGCCTGCCGGCCACGCGGAGGGCAGTTTCTGGCTTCAGGACCACACGCTCCCGGGAGGGGCTGCTCACGATCGCGCCCGAAGGCCACACGAGCACCCCTGGGCTCCGGTGACAGCGGCCAAGAGCGAGTGACGGCGGGCCTCCCAGGTCTGGCGAAGAAAGGGGGCTGGTCCCGTCTCTGACTTGGGGAGCCCAACCCGGGGACGCGAGGTCCAGAGACCGCAGCGTCATAAGCACCCACCTCTGCCGGGGCCGCTCCGGCCGCCCGGCCCCGCCGCCTCGGAGGCCACCAGCGCCGCCATCGCCGGCCCGCCCACGTGGGCACCGAAAAGGCAGCACTAGAGGAACGCGGAGCGCGCAGGCGGGGCGATCGCTCGCCGAGCGGCGGCGAGGGGCGGGGCCTGGCGGGGCGGGGCCCTGGAGGAGAAGGAAGGGGCGGGGCCGCTGTGGGCCCGGCTCTGCCCGCAAGGTCGGGGCTCGCGGGAGCCCCTAGTGGCCCCGGGCCGCAGCGCTGTGCTCTCCCCGCGGACTCGAACCCTGGCACTCCCGGGGCAGGGCTCCCTCCCCTATCTGCTCACTCCCTGCCCCAGTTCTGCGGGGCCGATTCTGTGAACGGGGACACCACCAGGTCTTCCTTCTGCTCCACCCCCCTGGTAAAGGCAGTGGGCGCGTGTAGGTGGGGCCACATTCCCTACCTCGGAGGACCCCGCTGCCCCACAGGACAGAACTCTGTGCCCAGCTCCAAATTGAGTCTTGATGCAGATTTCCAGAGCGCCGGGGTGGGGTGCCTTTCATATATATATTGATTCCAGAGAGGAAGGGAGAGGAAGAGGGAGATAGAAACATCAGTGATGAGAGAGAATCATTGATTGGCTGCCTCCTGCATGCCCCACACTGGGGATGAAGCCCGAAACCCAGGGCACGAGCCCTTGACCAGAATCGAACCCAAGACCCTTTAGTCCACAGGCTGACGCTCCAGCCACTGATCTAAACCAGCTAGGGCCCTTCTCACCTTTAGAACCCACAGTGTGGAGGGGTCTCAGGTGAAGAAATGCTACCAGGAGAAGGTCCTGAGCCTGAGGTGCTTCCGGTGAGGATGGGGCAGTCCAAGGACACAGATTCTGGATTCTGGATTCTGGCCCACATTTTCCCTGCCCAGGCTGCCCCTTAGGCTTATGGTAGATTCTCCTGCTCAGGGCTGAGCTCCTGGGATCCCAAAGGGAAGGCAGAGCAGCCAGTGAGACAGCGTGGACCTTTGAAAGAGCAAAGTACCTTCAAGACTGGCCTTCAGCAAGGTCTGCCCCATAGAGCAATGGTTTCCCAGAGCTATTTGCCCACCCAGCCTTCTGGCACCATCTTCCCCTCTCTGCAGTGGTGATGTGAGCACAGCTGGCCCTTTAAGACAGCTCTGTGGCCTCAGGCTCCCCTGGAGGCCCTCCCAGCTTGGAAACTCCTAATTAAGGTGCAGAGAGAAGTGAAAAACAAGCAGAGGGGACTGGCCCTGCCTGGGAGGCTGCCCAGAGAGGAGGGATGGCTGGGCAGGCTGGCCGTGAGCAGCCAAGAGGAGGACCAAAAGGGGTCAATGTTCTGCCCCTCCCACCACCGACTCATGCTCTTCCGACAGTCACCACTTTGAACAGGGATGTGGGGCAACATGGCTCCAAGAACACACCTCTCACCTTGATGAGAGTCCAGCCTGAACTTCCCATCTCCCTCAGTTTCTCTGGATCCCCAGGGCGCAGGGTATCAATTCTAGGGATCCCCTCAGTCCAGCTTCTCCCCCTTTACAACACGAAGGTCCAGCCTGTGGGCAGCTCTGGTTCTGGATGCAGCTTTAAGTTCCAAGAGGGAAAAAGATTGGCTTCCGCAGAGCAGTGGCTTCTCCCTAGCAGCACCCTGCTGGGGCTTTTTCTGAGGTAGAGGTGGGGGCAGCAGAGGTAGAAGTGCTTGATAATGGAAGGTCCCCATTGTCTTATAACATTGCACTACAGCCTTTGTGCTGAATGAGCTGCCCCAGCCCCCGAAAAGAAACAGGTGATGTCCAGGCCAACTAGACATCAAGGACAGATGTGAGCATGTCCCCCAAGACCCTGCAGTGCAAAACATTGGGGGCTGCCATTCAACTTAGTCCAAGAACACCTCCATCTGTCTGTGGGGGGTCTCCCTGCCCGAGTTACTCAGCAGTCTGAGTAATTACTGCCTGACAAGAAGGCGGGCGCAGTGCACCCCCACATTAACCACAACACCCGCCTACAGTCACCCCCACCCCTGGCTGGACTCCAAAGCCGCACTCAGCCCTGCTGAGGCTGAAATAACTCTGCTTCTCACACTCACGCCCAGTTCCAGCCAACTTTGCCTGAGAGGCTGGAGTTTGTGGGGCAGGGGTTCATGGGGAGGCGGCTTGGGGAGGTGGGTGGAGGAGTAGCACACCCTGCTTCAGGCTGACAGTTTGGCCCTGATCTGCTGTATGATGCTGAGCAAGTTGTTCAACCTCCCTGGGCCTCAGTTTACACGCGGAGGGCCTCTGCAAGTTGTGTCATTGAGTTTAGCTTTAGTGTCAAAATGGCAGGGCTGAGGCAGGGAGCCTGGGCAGCCCAGCCCTGCAGCTGGTCAAGGCTAGGAGAAAGCTGCCTTCAGTCCCCACCTCAAGATGGACCAATCTTCCCAACAAGCCTGCTGTCTCACCTTATTCTCACAGCTGCAATTCTCTCCTTCCTAGAAAGGCCTTTCTCCTTCTCAGCCTTTGGGACACAGCCCTCAAGATCGAACCCAAATGGCACCTCTTCTGTGAAGTCTTCTTGATGGTCCTTCACGTCCCTACAGAGCCCGCAGAGACCTCTCCCACCCTATGTATCTCCTCTTATAACATTCGGAAAACGGATTGTGGGTCTTCCTTCCTTCAGCTTCTGGAAAGCCAAGTCTATATCGTTAGCTCAGCTTCAGTGCATCGAATGCATGCATGGGTGAATGAATGATACTGGCCTTCTTGGTCTTCCTACAGTGCCAGGTTTTTCTCCAACAAATCACACAACTCGTCCTCTCACTTTAACTGTATCTCTGCTTGGGTGTCAGTTGAGCAAAGAGCTTTCCCTGGCCCCTCATTTCAGCTCCGGAACACCACCATTTTCCTCCCAAGCACCGGCTCATGGAGACTTCCCGCATTAGGTCCCTGTTAGGCTGTAAACTCCACAAAGGCAGGGCCTTATCTTTTGCATTGGCTGGAGTCCCAGGAATAGTAGTGCCTTACACATGGTAGCCCCCCAGTGAACATGTGGTGAATGCGTGACTTAGCCCACTTTTTCCTCTGCCGTCAGGACCCCTCTTATCCCAGGCCAGTAGGGGGTGCCGGCCTCCACCCAGGATCTTGCCTAGTCTGAATGCTCAGCCCAATCTGCCCCTGCGGGACCTACTTTCTAGGCGGCGCCTCCTCCATTTTCTACAAAGCCCCGGCGGGGTCTGTGACGGATGGAAACCAGAGGGCCCCCTAGGCGGGGGAGGCTCACTGGAGCCCCACGTTGGTTCTTCCCTCCCTCTGGGTTTGCAACTGGGCCTCCTAGAATGCTTGCTACGGGGTCTAGACCCGCCTGGGGGCACGCCACACCTCTTCCCAAAAAGAATAGTGTCCTGGGACGCAGGATGCGAGGCGGCAGGGTCTGTCGGAGCTGTCCCGGGCTGGGAGGAGCCGTCGAGCCTCCTAGGAGGAAGCCGAGCCGACCCCAGAGGAGATGGGCAGGGATGCGGACTTGTGACCGCGGGCTCAGGGCGGCGGTCGTCTCGTCCCAGCTGGTCGGCTGAGCGCACGCTTCCAGCTGCCTGGCTGGGTGACCTCCATCCGCGAAGGGCGAACGGACGGGGGGTTGGGCTGCGGGTACGAGCTTTGGGGAGCCCACGGGGACGGGGAGGGGCTTTTTGAGTGGTCAGACGACCGGCCCGGGGTCTGGGACAGGTACCTGGACGCACTGGGGTGGAGGGTCGTCCCCGGGGGCGGGCTCAGTGAAAACACCTTGGGAGGCGGCGCCGCGCGGCTGAGCGCCGCTGCCCTGGGAATAGGACGGCGCTCGGCACCGCGAGCTGAGAGCACTTTCATAAATTTTGTATGGGAGGCGCTCCGTGAGCGGGGGCGGGGATCGGAGCGAGGGGGAGGGAGCTAGCGAGGGAGGGAAGGAGGGTGGGAGGAAGAAAGGTGGGGGAAGCCGGGGGGAGGAAGGGAGGCGCCCCGCTCCGCCGCTCGCTCGGTCCTGCAAACGCGCGCCGGGCGCTTTCCCCGGAGCTCCGCGTTGCGTGCGAGCGCCCTTGTGCAGCAGCGGCGGCGGCGGCGGCGGCGGCGGCCCGAGGGGGCGGAAAGGAAGGGGGCCGCGGCCGGGGGGCGGCGTCCCCCCTCAAAACCGCCTGCAAAGTGCTCTGGGCTGCAGAAGCAGGCCGCCGGATTCGCAGAGCAAGCCGCTCGTCCCGGGGCTTAGCGAGCGCGCGGGGCTGCTGGGCAGCGCCACGGTTGCTGGTGGGCGCCGGTGCCCTCTGCGCGGGGCTCGGGCTCACCATGCCCCTGCGGGGCCGCGCCGCCGGGCACAAGCGGATCCCCGGCTTGCCGCCGCCTCGACGCGCTCGGATTAGCTGCAGCCAGCGCCCAAGGATTTGAATCCAGACCCCGGAGGGAGCGCGTCTAGGCCGACCTCAGAGTGGCGGCCCCGCGGTCAACATGCTTCGCAAAGGTGAGTTGGAGCCGCAGGGGCAAGTTGGAGTTGGATGCGCACGGGGCAGAGCCGCGAACCTGGGTGCTGCCCGGAGCCGGGGCTCCGGCCCGGGAGCAGCCCCAGGCGAGCTGGTGGGCTTTGCGGGTGCGCACCCGCGGAGGGGTTGTTGCTGGAGCTCAACCTGGTTCCGTGGCCCCTTGGGAGACACGGGGTTTGCCCCATGGATCAAGCTACCAGGCCTAGGGATCAGGCTCGACGAGGTCATTTCGAGACCACCGTGAGCTGCCCATGATGGAAGGGAAGCTGGCCTCCTGGGACCTCTGCTTTGCTATTACAAAGTTTTGCACTTGCAGGCTCCGTCCCCAGCGCAGGCACACGTCGCGGGCTTCTGCCGCTATGTGGGGCCGGTCCAACCCGCTCCAGTGCAGCCTTCGGCCAGTCACCGCGCGGCCCGGGCACTCACTGCGCGCCCTAGCTTCCCAGGTGGGGCCGGGACGCGGGCACCTTCCCTGCAACCCAGCCTTGGTCTCCAGGGACGGGGTCCGGGCACCCAGCGGTCGAGGGGGATGGCTAGCGCCTAATGTCTGGCTCCTCAAACTTTCCCTACCCCTAGAGCGGAGGGATGCGAAAGCGGAGGCCGTGCCGGCTGCGTGCGCTGCCTGTGCCAGGCTCAACTTGAGGTCTGCCCAGTGACCACCTCACCACGACCCTCCGGCAGCCCGGCTCATGGCCGAGCGTTGCAAAGTTGGCGCCAGTGCTGGGGAAGTTCCGCCGCGCCCCCACGTAGCTGCCGCGCGGGGAGCGGTCCCCGGGGCCCAGGGAGGGCAGGTGACCAAGCCGTGAGTCCGTGGGCCCCACCACCCGCAGCCCCGACCTCTGCCTCTGCTTCTCTCCCCTCGCAAGTCCGGGTGGGCTCCGCGCCCCGCCGCCCCCACTCCCCTGTCCGTCCCTGGCTCGGGCCGGGTTGCCGATGAGCTTCGGCGCCTGCGGCGGACAGTGCGGGCCCTGCGGGAACCGGCTGAAGCGAGAGCTCAGGTAACGGAGGGGCCTGATCCCTGCGCTCCGCGCTCCAGCCTTAATCCGCCCTTGTTTCCATGGCAACAGACCGAGGTGTCGTAAGCACAGGATTCTGACCTCACAGTAGGATGGAGAAGGAGAAAACGGGCAGGGGGAGGTGGCCGAGAACCGGGTGGGCGGGGAGAAACAGATGTAGGGGTGATGGAAGAGACCCCATAAGCAGGTTGGACCGGTGGGTGAAGAAACCACGCCTTCCCTGGGAGCGATAAAGGCTGTGCGATGGTCCCCACTTGCTCAGGCTGACCCAGGATCCGGGGTTACCCTGTCGTGTCAATACAAACTTGTGTGTGACTTGTGCCCTCCACGTGGGTCGGTGCAGTGCCGAGGCGATGGGGACTGCCTCTCACTGTGGTGTGGGAACAGTCTCCCTGGCTGGTGAGAAAACCCTTCCCTGATGCACCCCAGTTCCTTGTCCCTGCAGAAAGGGACTAAAAATCCCTTCAGCAACCAGAGTGTCTGCACAGAGAGGGTGCTTTTTACAGAGCTGAGCACAAGCCCAAACCTGCGACGCTTGGGCCTGGAGCATGCAAACTTGCCCCAGTGGGGAAGGCTTCCCAGGCCAGTTTTAAAAGGCCACCATGTTTGACTGCAGGTGTGTGATGGAGGCAGTAGGGAGGACTTGACATCTCATTTTCCCTTTGGCCTTTTGTCTTTTGGCACTTTGCAGTTAGAAATAAGCCATGAAGCAACCCACATACTCGTTTAGATGGTTTAGGTGCTCGGGGAGGCTTGAGCAGCCTCCAGAAGCCTTTCTCTCCCATCTTTGCTAGCCAGAGGCCCCGAGTGGGATGAGCCCAGTGCATTCTGGGGGCCATTCCTGGGGGAGGCTCTTACCTGCTCAAGAGGTGGCCCTGGAGGCTTGGCAATCACGTGTGTTTCTAGATAGGCCTATTTCCCCCTCCCTGTACAGCGTGGTTGATGGCAGATCTTCTACCAAAAAGCGGTTTCCACCTGGATTGGCCTGAGGGAAATAGAGGAGAGGAGACTGCTCCATGGCCTGGAGCCTGCTGCTTGGACATTGTGTGGGCAAAGGACTTTTGTTTTCTTCCTGGGCAATTTTCTCCCTCTGCCCCAGATCTGATCCCTAGGACTTGTGTGTTTTACACACTTGTAGGACACTCAGATTCTCGGTGTGGATTCTAGGTATGTGCCCACAGCCAAAGGTGTGCCTGAGGCGAATGTCAAGGGAGGTGGCCATTGAAGTTCCTGCTTCTTGAAATTGTTCTAAAGGCTCCAATCAAAAACGTTATAGGATGGGTTGCAGTGTCTCTGTCTATCTGATGCAGAGCCCTGCATGGGGTCTTGCCCCTGAGGAGTTTCATATTTCAGTTATGATTTGGAAAAGGGTTTGAAAGATGAGAGAAAAAAAAAGTAGCCTTCCCCAGGTCCTGGGGAGAGAGGAGAGGAGAAAAAACCCTTACCTTTCTGCAAAGGGTAGTGCTCATGGTCTTGACAATGGAGTGCTTTGTGGAGTTGGGAGGCTCAGTGGTCCAAAGTCTCAGAGAAGGAGGAAGGTGAGAGTAGTTATTGGACCATGAGGGTCATCTCTGATTTCTGGTTGTCCTATTAGAGCAAGCAGGCTGCTGTCCGCTGGCAGGACATTTTAGGGGGTGCTGCCTTGCATCTCCTAATGAAGGATTCTACTGAGCACAGCCCTACCTCAGTGAACCAGAACAGCCCCGAGCTCAGTGGATCCTGCTGCTGACAGGGCTGGTAGCTGAAGGCTTCGGCAACTGCCCTGCCAGCTTTTCCATATCCTGGCCTGCCCTGTAGAACCAGGGGTATAAAAAGTAAACCTCCGGTCAGAGATGAGAGGCAGGCAGGGCAAGCGAGGCCCCGAGCCACCCAGCACCATCCGGGAAGGAGGGGCAGCCTGCTGGGGATGTTGCTGAGCCAGAAGCGGCCAGCTTAAGGTCAGAATCTATGGTTTTCATTTTTAGAGCTATAAAAACAGCATGCAAATCAACAGCCTCTGGGCTAATCCAGAATCTTAAAGTTTTTTGTCTTGTTAAGCAAGGAAATAGAGTGCCAAATAGGCTTTGTTAAGTGGCAGTCGAATTAATAATTTAAAATCTTGTAGCTGTCTTTCATTAGAATTTATCTGTACATCAACCACAAAATCAGTCAAACACACTCATTTATAAGTTAATGCTACCCCTAAATAATTCAGCAAGCACTAGATGAAGTCCTGCAACCCAGTAAGATGCATTGTGTCCTTTTGGTTTCCATAGCCAGATGGGCTGGCCTGGTGGCTAGCTTGGGTCTCCTTTGTGGAAAGAAGGGAAGGCACAGGGAGCGCGGGACCATGGGGTTGTCAGATGCTTGGTTGATTTGAATCCAGAGGTTCCCTAGAAGATCAGAGAATCTCCATGTGGCCAGGTGTGAACAGGCTCCATCTCTGGGGCCACTTTAGTCCCAGTGGAGAGGGGAAGAGAGGAGTGTCCCATGGACAGCCAAGACACACTACCTTCTGTGCAGAGGACATGGAGAGGGGACATAAAGAGTCCTGCTTGAGAGGGTTGAGATATGAGGCTTCTTAGCCCAAATCCAGGTGCAGAAGTGGAATTTCACTCTTCCCAGACCCGTTCTGTCCCACTCAAGGAAAGCAGCCTTGTGAAACCATTGCCACCAAAACAGCTTCTTTAATTGGGAGCTTCTGGGATGCTTCTTTCTTCCAAGCTCCTGGTCCTTATGCCAGAAAAGAGAAGCCAAGAGGAGGAATTTGGGGGGAGCACTAGGATATCTCAAGAGAAAGAAGAGGCAGAGTGAGTTGCTAACTAAAGTCCATGCATGCGTTTTCTTACTGGTGGCCAGAATAAAGACCAGCAAGGCAGTGGCAGCGTTCCATTTGTGAGCTCAGACCATGTAGAAAACGTGTTTCGGTTCGGTTCCTGCCATGCCAACACCTCACTGCAGTCCACAGGTCCATTTTCTACAGAGAAACTGTTCCCGACCCAAACTCCCAGCCTGGGTCCAGTGGCCCCTCCACTACAGGAATGGATGAATCCCAGGGTTTCTGGTCTCCGTCTCAGGCGGCCAACCCAGAGCCCTCTGTGTATGGGGACCAGGTAGGTATCTGGAGCAGACAGCAGACTTGATGCCAGCAGAGGTTCTTGGCCGAGTTTGAAAAGAGAAAGACTCGTTAGGAAAAGGAAAAGGCAAGGGGAGGGGTGGGTTGCCCTCAGACCTGTAGCAGATTGACAGCAGATGGATCCGAGGAGGGAGGCTTGTGGGGTGAATCCAACTCCAAGCTTTGGAGTCAGGGCCTGAAAAAGGACAGAGCAGAAGTTCACTTGCGGGAGATGAGAAGGAGGGGGCAGGCATCATGAAGGATGTCAAGAACGGATCTGTTGGGTACCATCTGCAGCAAAGTAGTGGTTAAGGTTAAAGCAGAGAGGAGATGACAGGGAGGGAACAGATGGCCGAGGAAGCAAAATAGCTGGTGAAACAGGAACAGAGCCTCCAGGGACAGCAGAAGGCAGGACCTCCTCGCCGAGTGCCGGAAGCAGCCGTTTCTTCGGGGTGCACTGGCCAGACCACCCTGGGTAGAAGTGAGTGAGAGGGTGGGGACCTCAGGGTGAGGGCTCCTTGGAGCTGGCTAGGGGGCCCAGGAGCAGGGACCTCCTTAGATGCCTTTGACTACGGAGAGGAGGCCCAGCTGACTGGGTGCCCATCACTAGAGTGAGGCAAAGCCACCTCGGGACTCGGCATGCCTGGCCGAGCTGCTGGGAGGAGGTGTGGATGCTCCCTGAACACAGGGGCAGCAGGGACTGGACTCTTCTTCCCAACCTGCCTTGGATCCGTGTGTGCCAGTCCCTGTCCACATGCTGACAACAGCTGCTTATAATTACTAATGGGCCGAGTTAACTGTACGCTACGCCTTATCTCATGTCATCTCCACAGTCACCCTTCAAGATCAGTCTGTGCTTGTCCCTGCTGTAGAGGTAAGGAAACCGAGGCACAGACAAATGAAGTCCCTCGCCCTGGTCACTCCTCGTTGACTCAGAATGCAGTCCCAGGTCTGTCTGCTACACACTCTCTCCTCCCTCTCTCAGCCTCTGAGCTCCACCGTCTCACATGCCCGTCTGCCGTGATTTATGTGGCATTTGTTTTGCGGGTGCTGGGCACTGCTGAATCACTCGTGTCTTGTTGCAGAGCTCCCTGGTAGTGCCATGCACTCCCCTCCTGGTTTCCCTCCAGGAGTGCCTTTGGCCGGGACCTGGCACTTCTGGGACTCTGAGCCGCTGTCTCACGTGTCTCTTCTGCTCTGCTCCCCTTTATGTCTGGGCAGACACACCCATCACCTGCTGTCTCCTGTTCCTGTTTCTTCATTACAGACAGAGGTGGGACAGTGGGCCAGCACCAGCCTGTCTGCTTTCATGCCCTTGAGAAAGGTCTGGCTGTGGTTTATCTGGGGGCTGGGCCCTCCCCATACGTTGCTCTCCCTCGCTTCCCATTGCAGCCTGACCTGTGGATTTGCTGATGGCCACATCCCAGACTGGTTGGTGGTTGTCTGGAGAGCAACCGCCCCAAAACAGGCCGGCCCAGGCGGATGGCAGTTGGCAGGCTGGATGCTATTGGGCCCCCACCTGTACCTGCCCCTCTTCCTCCTCTGCAGTGCTGCTCCCTCCTGGGGGCTTCCCCATGGGCAGCCCTGGCCTATCATGGTAGCTGCAGAACTCAGATCTGTACTCCAGAGAGGACTTCTGCCGCCTCCACCGCAGCAAGGTGGGGTGTCTGAGCAAACAGATAATGGTGGGTGCTAATCAGCCAGCCAAGTTGGGATCCGAAACTGCAAACAGCCCCTGCTATCTGATTCAGTGCTGGCACAGCAAGAGGATTGGCACAGCACAGTGTGTGTGTGTGTGTGTGTGTGTGTGTGTGTGTGTGTGTGAGAGAGAGAGAGAGAGAGAGAGAGAGAGAGAGAGAGAGAGAGAGAGAGAGAGAGGAGAGAGAGGGAAATACGCCTGGTGAGCTCACAACAGGCTCGGGGAAGTGTGCGTGCCAGACATCTGCCGTGGCAGAGTGGAGCACCCGAGTGCACGCTCCTGGCCTGCTGGCCCTGGAGCCCACGTTGGCACGCACACCCTGGGCCCAGCATGGCATGGTGCCATGGACGAGCTGGTGAGCCACTCAGTGGGGTTCCCAGGAGTGGGCAGGCCAGCGCTGTGTGTGACACATGTGAACAAAACTTGTTGAGCGGGTGTGTGGCTCGTCCATGCAGGGGTGGGTGGACATGACTCATTGCGTATCTGCTGGAAGACCGACCACAGCGGGCCCGGGAGGTGGGGCCTATTGGCAGCTTCCTGGGCTGATTCCAGAGGGCAGAGGCAGCACGGCTGGGCTCTCAGCTCTCAGCCCGCTGAGGTGGTGTGAAAGTTTGCTTCTGCCTCTAAAAGTGTCCTAGCAGAGTTTGCCATCTCTCTTTCTCTGGGCACCCGAGCCGGCACGTAGCGAAGGGGCCTTTACATAGAGAGATTCATGAGGCCCTGGGGGGAAAATTGGCATTCTTCCTACGATGATTTATTTATAGGGCGACTGGATGATGGGGGTATGGAGGCTAAGGTGCCTCCATTAGTGAGAAACACACAAGGCAGGAAGCCTTGCTCTGCATTTGACATTTAGTGGGGCGACTCCTACCAGGGAGCTGCCTTTTCTTTGAGAAGGTTTTGCCTTTAATGTTCTATTCATGGGCTTGTCTGAGCAGGCTGGGAGAAGGAAGGAGCCTGCGGTGTAGTGGGCCACACGGCTAAGCCAGCTCCCTTGGGGGAGGCAGGACCTGGGAGGTCATTGGGTAGCGGTGTGGGGCGGCCTGGGCAGGCCCGACGCTGGGGGAGGCAGCTCTGCTCCTGTGCCTGGGGCAGCCGGCACCCCCTGGCCACCTCTCTCGTTGGCACATGCTGCAGGCCTCATGCAGTGTGCTGTTTACTCTCCTGCCTGTCTCTGTCTTCACTGGCCGCCAGGCTGTGCCTCCAGCAGCGGCCCTGTGCGACCCTGGTCACGGCTCTTTCCTTCCTGGGGACTCAGGGATTGTGGACAGAACCCAAAGCTGGAGTCTTGGGGCTGTGTTAGGCCCCATCTTTGTGGCTGACTCACTAGGCCCTGGGCATGTTTCCGCCTCTCTGGGCCTCAGTTTCCCCATCTGCAATATGACAGGATTAATGGTTTTCCAAATGTTTGTCAGCAGTTTCTTCAACTGTTATCCAGTGTCAGAGCCAGAATACGAGACAGATCAGTGCGGACTGGGGCAGGGGCGGCCTCCTCTGGCTTCCTGCTATCCCAGCAGCCTCCCTTACAGTCCCTCTTAGCAAGTCAGTGCACCCGGGAAGGCCACGAGGTGTGAGGTGTGTTGTGTGCTGCCGAAGAAGACACTGCACTGTCCCCAGGGCCCGAGTTGGAGCTCCCCCCTGCAGTGGGGGCAGGTGGCTTTCTCCTCTCCTTTGGACAACTTGTGACCATTGAGCTCTCTGCAGACACTGCCTCTACTTGGGCCTCCCCTCCCTCTGACTCCTCGGCCGGGCTCCCGGTGTCTCCTCCATCTCTCCACTGTCACCGCTCTGGCTCACCGTTGACCTTACCAGACATTTCCTCATCTCACCTGACCTTCCGGTGGCGTTGGGCCACAGGTGCCCCGTGGCTTCCCTGCTAGCAGCTCCCGGGTCTTCCTCTTACTTCTGTGCCTGCTGTTCCTCAGCCTCTGTGCCAGCTCCACCTCCTTTTGCCAGCCTTCCCATGCGGTGCCCCCCCTGCGTGCGCCCTGGGCCCTCTCTCCTCCACACACAGCTCTGGGGGGTTCAGCACACACTGGCTGCAGCGCCCACTTGCTGGCTCCCCCCACGTCCCATCTCCAGTTGAGATGTTGCTTCTGATGTCCAGAGCCATCATTCCAGCGGACCCCGATGTTCCCTGAGCTCACTACAAACCTGCTTCTTCCCCATGCCCCCCCCCCCCATCTCTGGCATCTGGTACCATCATCCTCCCAGGTACCCCCAGCCCAGGGGCTGGACCCAGGGACAAGCCCCTCCCTCACCTCTCCCATGGGCCCGCCGGGAAGTGCGGCCGTCCTCCTTCAGTGTCCTTCGCCTCTCCTCCTCTCCTGCCTCTACCCTAGCCCGGGCCAGGCCTAGGGTAAATTCCCAGACCAAGTCAGCAGCCTCCCTGCCTCCACTCCTGCCTTCACCCAACCCAGGCTGTACACTGTGGCCGGTTTCCACAGTGCTGCACAATCCCGTCCAGTGACTCCTTTTCTTTGGGGGATAGTCCAGACTTCCCAGCTTGGCTGAGACCTCCCCGTGTGCCCCACCTTCGGCTCCACCCTCCTGTCTCCCCACTGCCCACTTGGAACTCTGAGGCCCAGCTCTAATGGACTTCTTTCGATGCGACTGCCTCATGCTCTCGCCTCTGTAGGGATCTGCATAAGCAGCTCACTCTGCCTAGGATGCTCTCTGCTGCCTCTTGGCCTTCAGTCCTGTGCTTCAGGACTCAGCTTACACATGGCTGCCTCTGGGAACCCTTCCTGCACCTTCTGGACTGGGGGAGGGGCCCTGGAGTTCCCATAATACCCTATACTTCCCCGTCATTGTGCTCAACCAATTTTATTGTAGTTATTTTTTTTTAATTGACTTTGAAGAGAGAGGGAGAGCGGTGGGGGGGTGGGGGTGGGGGAGAAACATTCATGTGAGAGAGAAACATCAATCCACTGCCTCCTACTCCCTACTGGGACTGAGCCCGAAGCCCTGGGCACATGCCCTGACCGAGAATCAAACCGGAGACCTCTGGGTGCATGGGACAACACTCAATCAACTGAGTCACACCAGCCAGGGCTTGCTGCAGTTACTTTTTTAAAAAATATACATTTTATTGATTTTTTACAGAGAGGAAGGGAGAGGGATAGAGAGTTAGAAACATCGATGAGAGAGAAACATCGATCAGCTGCCTCCTGTACACCCCCTACTGGGGATGTGCCTGCAACCAAGGTACATGCCCCCGACTGGAATCGAACCTGGAAGCTTTCAGTCCACAGGCTGACGCTCTATCCACCGAGCCAAACCAGTTAGGGCTGCAGTTACTTTGATATTATCTGCCTTCCCCACTGGATGACAAATTCCATGAGGAGACTTGTCCCCCAAGACCTGCTCTCCACCCTTCTCCTGCTGTGTGTGTCAGGAGGTTGGCCCTTCTATCTTCAACAACGGGCTCCCATGCCCTCCCACTTCCAGTTGGATTCAACCAATGGTGAGTCGCCATGGCTCCCCGTGTCTCTCTACCATCACCCAGCTTCTCCCCCAAGTACAGCCTGAGACAGGATTCGAGGGCCAGTCGCTGATCTGGGAGGCATCCTCCGACACGCCACTGGGGAGTGGAGAAGTGAGACAGAGAAGGGGAGAAGCCAATAAGGGGCACTCCGCGCAAATTAGGACCGTGGTCAACCAGAGCTTCATCCCACTGGAACTTTGGGACACAGTGTAGACCAGGACTCCTCAAACTTTTTAAACGGGGGGCCAGTTCACTGTCCCTCAGACTGTTGGAGGGCCGGACTATAGTTTAAAAAAAAAAAACTATGAACAAATTCCTATGCACACTGCACATATCTTATTTCGAAGTAAAAAAAACAAAACGGGAACAAATACAATATTTGTATTTGCATGTGGCCCGCGGGCCGTAGTTTGAGGACCCCTGGTGTAGAGCCTGCACCTCAATGTTAGCTCACCCAAAGCGGGGAGGGGAGCGGGTGTTTATACACAGCTCCCACCTGTCACCGGCTGAGTGTTGTGCCCGTGGGGGGATTACTTTGCAGGCACTCTCGGCCTGCCTGCCGTGTGGGAGAGCAAAGGCGCTCTGCTGCTGGAGGAAGCCCTCGGGCTACGAAATGCAGGTTCTGACAGCTGGGAGTCAGGCTGGTGTGTGCTGAAATGGTAAAAGCGAGGGACATGGGCAGGCCCTCGGCAGCTGCTCTAGAGCTCCTACCAGCGAATTTCAGCAGCTCCTTCCCCTGGCTCGCCCTGGTTTCCCTTTATTATGTACTCATCTGATGACACCATCGGAGAGCGCTCACTGTCTCTCTTACCAAGGCCGGGGTAAAGCAGCGTCCCGCTCGAAGTACAATGACTGAAATGTAGCACATGATGTAGACGTTGGGTAGACAGGGTTGAATCAATAACGAATGCCACGTCTTTATGAGTTGGTTAGAAATGATGATTGAATGATTGTGCATTTAGTTGGAACCCAAGAAACTTACTACGAAAACCTAATTTTTAAATTGTTCTGTAACAGCACGAGAAATTAAATCATGATTACTTAGGGCTTAAAAAGGGAAGAGGAAAAACAAAAACACGTCGTGCCAGGGACCAGCAAGAAACAGTTGTGTGTTTTCCTTTGTTTTGTTTTGTCTTTAGCGAGGAGGATGCAGAAAGGCCTCTTTTCCCTGTGCAACGACTCCTTAGAAGCAGAAAAGGTGTGTATTATTAGCCCCAAGTTACAGATGAGGACACTGAGGCTCAGAGAGGCCACGTAGCTCATCTAGGGCCTAGGGCTGCTTGCCTCGCACCCCAGCCCTGCTCTGTTTCTCGTGGCCGTAGCCGTGGCCGGGGCCGGAGGAAGCTGGCAGGCACAAAAAGACAGGCCACCTGGGCTGCCGAGGGTGTCCAGTGGGGCAGGAGCTGTGTTGGAAAAAGAGATAGATCTCTCACTCAGAAAAGTTTAGGATGGTTCTTGGCAGATTTTTCTGGAACAAAATTTGCACTATTGATTCCACGGCAAAGGAAAACCTCTGGTGGACACTCCGGGCTTCAGAGATCTCAGATGTTTAAACGAGGCTGATCCGAACACGGGAAATAAAACCGCCAGGTGAGGCTGAGCTCAGGTGGTGCCTGGGGTGAGCAGACTCTGCCTCTTTTGTCTTCTCTTCCATCCGTGAAAATGACTTGTTACTTTGAACTGCTTCCTTCCCTCGCGGGGAGGGCTCCCTGGTTGTTGCCCAGGCCTGCGGTTGAAATCGAATCTCCGAATCTCCGAGCAGAGGGGGCGAGGCTGGGGCGGCTCCCAGGGCCTCACTCAGGAGAAAGTACCCGCCAAAGGGGAAAGTTTACCGGCAGATCGTGGGGGTGGCGAGTGGCCCTGGGGCTGCGTGAAGTAGCAGAGGTTATTCTCTCCCTGCAACTGGCCCACTGCCCCCCGGCGGGCTGGTGTGTCTGCTTAATGGACTAATCGGATTGCAGAGAGGAAGCTTGTTGGAAAATGGGGGGTTATTGACAGGAGATGCGTGATCTAGACTCCAGAAACCTCCAGAACAGGGAATGACTCGAGCAAGTGGCAGCCTCTCTGGTCCCTCTCATGGCCTCTCCATCCACCCAACCCAGCTGTGCCTGCTTCTGCCCCCCTGTCTGCACCCGGACTTTCCACAAGGCCCCATGTGGCCACCAGTGTTGCTTGCTCCTCAGGGTGGCCTCCCCCCTCCTCCTCCCACTGCTAATGGCCCCACATTCTTGGTGTTCCCAGTTTTATTTCCCAGAAGAGAGACCCCAACTGAGCCAGCGATGTTCTCCCATGTCAGACCTGTTATAGATCATGGCCACCTATGGATTATCTATCTGCCCCTGGATGGGCTGGCCGCCTTTTATCCTGTCAGCCAAAGGGGTGTGGGAGGGCCCTCTGCATTTGACAAACATTGACCCGCTATTGTCTACCTCCTGCTGCCGGCGCTGAGGATGAAGCAGTGAATGAAAACCAAGTCCCCTGTTCTTACGGAGCTCACATCCTAGCGGGGAGAATGGACAGTAGATGACCTAACTATATTCCGTCAGGTGGGGGCAGGTGCTTAGGAGACCATGAACAGAGGGTGAAGGGAGGAACAGAGTGGCCACAGAGCTGCTGTTTTAGAGAGACTGGCTGGACATCGTCCTGATAAGGTGCCGTTTGAACAGAGGATAAGTGCAGTGAGGGCAGGCTCCCTGCAGCTCCCCTGCTTCAGCGTGGGCAGAGCCCTGCAGACAGAAGGAGCAGGAGTGTGCCGGGTACAACACCCAGCTGCCTCTGGGACCTCGACTGTGGGCAGGGCAGGTATTCTGAGGTGTCGCCCACGCTCAAGGTCCTTTGGAGAGGACCAGAGTTGGGGGTCAGCCCCAAGTTCATCAGGCACTCGGCCAGGGAGAGGAGCCAAAGCACAGACCAAAGCCCCAGCAATGATGGGGGTGGGGAAGGAGAGGCAGGTCTGGGGATTCCCCTGCCCACTGGGGTCAGACACCTCTCCTCTTCGGCTGTTCCTGTGGCCCAGGCTCTGGCCTGAGTCCAAGGACAGAGATCAATTCCCAGAAGCCTTTCCTATTACACCAAAGTAGGAAACACAGAGCTTAGTTCTGCATATGGTCCTGTCTCTCTCACCCGCTGCTTCTTCTCCCAGAGTAAAATTCTGGAACTTCTCAAAGGATGCATACACATGGCAGGAAACATTGGGAAACCGCAGGTTGGCAAAAAGAAGAAAATGGCGTAATCCCACAACCCAGCGAGTGGCTAGTGCATCCCCTCCCAGGACATTCGGTGCATCCTTCCTTCCTTCGCTTCTCACCTGCGTTCATGCAGATGTGCCCTGTCTTGTTAAATTAACAGTATCTCTCAAAGGCTCCAGGGTTGGTGATTCTAAACCTGTTTGTTTTTTTTAAAAAATATATATTTTTATTGATTTCAGAGAAGGAGAGAGAGATAGAAACATCAATGATGAGAGAGAATCATTGATCAGCTGCCTCCTGCATGCCCCCCACTGGGGATCGAGCCTGCAACCCGGGCATATGCCCCTGACCAGAATCGAACCTGGGACCCTTTGGTCTGCAGGCTGACGCTCTATCCACTGAGCCAAACGGGCCAGGGCTAAACCTGTTTTAATGGCTACAAAATGCCCATCGTGTGACGGCCAGTCCCCTTGGGTTGTGCATGGAGGCTGTTCCCAGGTTTCTGCTGTTAGGAACCATGCTACTGCCAACACCTGTGCACACGCCTTAGTCCGCGTGCTGTGTGGGCTTCTGGGCAGGGGAAGGAGAGCAGGGTGAGTGGTCAGGCCTTCACAGGGAGCAGGGTAGGTGGAAGCCATTGTGGGAGGTCAGTGATGCCCCTTAGGTACCCGGGCTTGACTCCACCCCCGGCAGCAGCCAGACAGAGCTGACGGTTTCTGGAGGGTCATGCGTGTGTGCGTGCTTTGAGGCTGTGAACATGGCCTAGGTCTGCAGGGAAGCAGGCTGTGGGTGCAGCAGTGGGGGAAATGTAGGGGCGTTACTCTTCCTCGGGTGGTTATGGCTTGTGGCACCCAAAACTCTGGAGGATGGAGGATTTGTGTGATTCCTGACAGATTTGTGGGCTCTTTGGTGCTAGAGCAGTGGCTCTCAGCCTTCTGGCCCTTTAAATACAGTTCCTCATGTTGTGACCCAACCATAAAATTATTTTCGTTGCTACTTCATCACTGTAATGTTGCTACTGTTATGGATCGTAATGTAAATATCTGATATGCAGGATGGTCTTAGGCGACCCCCATGAAAGGGTCGTTCGACCACCAAAGGGGTCGCGACCCACAGGTTGAGAACCGCTGTGCTAGAGGGACCGGATGACTCAGCTGAGAAAACCAAAGCCCAGAGAGCTGCGGTGGTTTGCCCAACATCACACAGCATTAGGGGCGGTCGGCTGACGTGTTCCACAGAACGTCCACGGTCACTGGCTGGTAACATTGTTAACGTGCCTCTTATCCGTCTGGAACCTCTACCCTAGCCAGTGGCTGTCCTCACTCGATGGAGGCTTTCGCTCACAAGAGGAGAGGGTCTGGTAGGGAAGTCTCGTTCCAGGTGTCAGTGGCCAGGCCCTTCGCCTCCGAGTGGGGAGGTTCAGCAGGCAGGATCTGGCTAGTCCTGGGAATGACCGACCTTCTCTGAACTTGAGTTACTCCATCTGCAAAGCGGGGCTAATGAGGGTACCTGTCTTGTAGGGTTGTGCAGACTAAATGAGATGATGCTGATAAAGTTCTCCTGACTCAGAACAGGAGCTCGAGGCATCCCGCCCTCCGTTGGAGCAGGGGCAGTGGTAACTTCCTGTGCTGTCCTCCTGCAGGCCAGAACCGGCCACCCTGTGAAGGTTTACCTTTCTGTGTTCTGGACCGAGTCCCTGTGAATAGTCTGACTGACACCGGACAGGGCTGGCTAGGGGCAGGGGGAGGACTAGCAGGGACAACCTTGGGTGGAGGGAGCTCTCTTTGGGAAAGACCGGCTTTGTCCTGAACTCTGCCCTCCTCTACCCAATCGCCAGGGAGAAGTCTCCTAAGGCTTTGCAGGGGGAGCTGTGGAGAGCATTCCCAAGTAGTTTCCATTGGCTTAGAAAGGTGAGGGGAGGTTGAAGGCCTCCCCAGAAAACTGGTGCATCTCCACTAACTTCAGGCCCACAACCCTGACCTCTACACAGCTGCCTCTTCCTGCTCCAGAGGGTCGCCCTGAGCAGAGGGGAAAGCCCGGCCCAGCCCTGTGCCTTGGGCTCTTGGCCTGGAAAAGGGACCCTGCTTCTTGCCCCCTTCCTCTCGCACTTATTTCTAGTCCGCTCCGGTTTCCCTGCCTCCTCCATGTATGGAGCCAAGCAGCCAAAGCCGGGGCTGCGGAGCCAGTTAGGCGGAAATCAGGGTCCTGTTCTGCCACTTAACCATCTGCCTGACCTCAGGCAAATGCTTCTAATTCTTTGGGCCTCAGTTTAGTCATCTGAAAAGTGGGGTTAGTGCCTTACCTCTTGGGGTTCTGAGAATTGTGACAAAATGGATATAAAATGCCTTCTTGGCATGCAGCAAGACCTCAGTGAGATGTTGGTATCTATCTGTCTATCTATCTATCTATCTATCTATCTATCTATCTATCTATCTATCATTTATCTATCTATAAGAGTGGAAGGGAGGGGGAGAGGCAGAGAGAGAAACATTGGCTGACATTGATTGGTTGCCTCTGCACGCACCCTGACCAGGGCCGGGCTTGAACCTGCAATTGAGAATCGAACCCGGGACCCTTCAGTCCGAGGGCCGGCTGATACTCTATCCACTGAGCCAAACCAGGTAGGGCAAGATGCTATTTTCCATCTTTTTTAAAAAAAAATATTTTATTGATTTTTTACAGAGAGAAAGGGAGAGGGATAGAGGGTTAGAAACATCGATGAGAGAGAAACATCGACCAGCTGCCTCCTGCACACTCCCCACTGGGGATGTGCCCGCAACCAAGGTACATGCCCTTGACCGGAATCGAACCTGGGACCCTTCAGTCCGCAGGCCGACACTCTATCCACTGAGCCAAACCGGTTAGGGCTTATTTTCCATCTTTATCATCCTCTTATGTTCTTCAACAGACATGTGCCCAGGCCTACTGCGTGCCAGGCTCTTTGGGGACCCCAAGTACCAGAATGAACGTCAGGTCCTCTTCCTGGTGGCCTTGCCTCCCTGGCCTTTTCCTCACTGCAGAGCCCTCTGTTTCTCCTAGGGCCCATAACAAAGGAGGCTGGGGTGTCCCCTGCCGCCTGCCTGGCAGGTCAGGCCTCAGTGGGCCTCAGGACCCTTGCAGGATGCCTCCCCATCTTTGCAAAAGCTGACAAGCTGCCCCCTTTTAACAGGCTGGTACATTCCTGGGAGGAGAAGGGTGTGTCTAAGCAGCTGGCAGTGCCCCTGGGTGAAGCCCTCAGAATTCTGGGGTGAGAAGTGTCACCTCCTAGTGGGATCAATTTCACACTCACCAGCCCCTGGAAAAGAGCACTCACAAGGGGAAGGCCTGTTATTGGTGGAGGGTTTGTCCTGAGAGGGGGTGGGGGAGAGCAGCTGGTATTAAGGGGCCCCACCCCCTCTCCTCCTCTGAGATGGGGTGCCGGCTCCCCCTGCGCCTGAGTATGGAGGCTCCCTGGCAGTAGACTGCTCACCTCTCTAGGGCCCAACCCTTCCACCCCTCTGGGAACTGGCCAAGGCATTTTTGCTAACAACTAACCACACGACAATCCCAACAGAATTCATCAGAAAAATAAATAAATAAAATAATTTTTCTTTTAAAAAGAGAGAGAAAGGGAAAGAAAAGAAAATAGTCCTTACACACAAGCTGCTGCAGTGTCTGCCAGACCTAAGATCCAGTACTACCTATTTTTTAATAATTGAGGGTAATAAATATGTATTTCTTTCTCCTCACCCCCCCCCCCCATCCTCCACAGCTTGTCAGCTCCCTGCGTCTCTCCTCTGATCAGACCAAGTCTTCCCCAAGCAAAAAAAAAAATAAAAAAAAAATCCTTTAAGCAAAAAGGATTAAAGCCTTGAAAGTAGGTCTGCCTAAGCTCTCCCCCCACCCCTTCCCTTCCCCTCTCCAGTGTTGGTGAAGAGAAGTCCCTGGGGGAGCTAGGGACAGGGGTGGGTGGCAGGAGCTGATGCAGCAAGTCCCTGAGGGGGGGTGTGGGGAGGCTGTAGCGGAGGACCAGTGGGCTCCCTCCTCCCTGCAGCCCTTCCAGTTCCAGGCCTAGGCTAGCCCAGCCCAGCCCTCCACCGGCCGCGGGAGGGGCAGACCTGGGAACCAGGGACCCCAGTCTCTCACAGTACACGACAACGTAGGTTGGAGGGCTTTGGACTTAGTCTCAGCTTGGCTCACAACCTGGCCTTGTGCTTTAGGGGCCCGTGTGACCTTGAGGGAAAGCATGTGTTATACAGTCCCAGTGTCTAAGGACTAATTAAAACCTCAGGTTAAGAAATTGGTCCTAGTGATTGCCTTGTAAGGAGGCATACACACTCAGTTTCTCCGCTTGTAAAGTGGGAATATAAACAGTATCTACCTCACAGAGGAGCAAATAAGCTAAGGACAGTCCGGTGCCTAGCACATGGTAAATACACAGTAAGTGGCAGTGTTATTTTTACCTGATTCTCAGACACAGGGCAGTCTGTAATCTCCCCCATCCCAGGGCCCCCCACAGTTCCCCAGGGCCTGCCTGGCACACCGGTTTTTCATGCAGCGTTCCCAACACCCTGTAGAGAGGGGGGTCATGTGGCCAGGGGCCTTGCCCAAGGCTGGTGGATCAGTGGGTGATAGAACTAGAGCTCAGAGTAGGACTTGCACCCTCTCCCTCACTTGTCCTCCACCCCATGGCTTCTTGACAGGCACCCAATATCCTCGACCCAACCCGGGGCCCAGGAGCCAACCCAGGGAAGGGCTGGCCTGACTGGGAAGTGAGCGCCCCGGGTGGGCGGCGTGGCTGCCGCTTGGCGGACCCACCTTTCCCCTCCCCCGCAGCTGCCAGCCTTTGCAGTTCTGCTGAAGCAGCAGCCCTGGCCTAAGTGGGCCTCCCTCCCTTTGAGCTGGGCACATGCCTGCCGAGCTGGCTGCCGGTGGCTGGCCCTGTGCCCCTGCACCCACCCAGACCCGGAGTCCCTGGCCTGTCCCAGTGGTCAGTGCTTGGCCACCTGGCTTCTAGGGCCCTGCTGCTTGCCCCTGGGGACAGGCCTGCCCTGGCTGCTCTGGGCCGGAGGCAGGCAGGCAGGCGGGAGAGGAGAGGCAAGGCCATGAAGGCCGGAGGGCAGGAAAAGCAGGGAGGGAGGTGGCTATTTATAGCTGGCTTTGCTTTTGTTCCTTTTCCAGCAATGCTTCTCTTTAAATAGGAGCAGGGCTGGAGGCTGCAGCTCTTCCCCGGCGGCCTGTAGTCAGTGCGCAAGCGTGTATGCTGGGGGGTGTGTGTGAAGGGGGACAGGTATATAGGGATGGGGTGAGGGGTGGACACCAGTGCATGTGTGCGCATGTGTGCAAGGATGGATGTGGGAATTGCCAGCTCTGTGTATGTGTGTGTGTGTACACCAACAGGTACAGAGGTGACAATGGGTGTTCTTTGTGTGTGCACGCGTGTGCACCTGCATAGACACATGCTTGTGTAGGAATGGGGCAGTTCTTAGTATGTATGTGTGTTTATATTAGTGAGCACACACATGACAGTGGGTGGGGCAGCTGCCCCTTAGTCGATGTGTATGTATGTGGCACATGTACACATGTGTAGAGATGGGCCAGGGTGTATCTCCACGTGTAGAATGTGAGTGAGCAGCCCTTTAGGGTGTGTGCATCCATGTGACGGATCATTGGAGAGTAGTCTGTGTGTGCACTGGAGCAGGGAGGGGAGGGTGGCCGCGCTGACTGCTCACCAGACTGCGCTCAGGGAGGATGGGTCTCCTGTCCTTGCCCCACAGCGCTTGCTCCCTGGGATTGTGCATGGCTGGGAGTGGAGTGTGTGCCCAGAAAAGGGACTCCAGGGTTCCCCCTGGCTGCGGGGAGAGCGGTCCAGCCCTCCCGCCCCGCAGGCGAGTTTACAGCGCCCCCAGACCCCTCCACTCGCCTTTCTCCCCAAGATCTCCGAGGGAGAGCGGGCTGGGCCGGGCCAGGGCGCTGGCACCGCGCACCTCCGGTAGGAAAGAGCGACCAGAGGCAGGGCGAGCCTGGTGAGGAGGCCCCGGGTTTGGGGGCGCACCTGGGCCCAATCTGGCCCAGCATCCAGCTCTCGGCTCCCCACCCCCCTCCCCCGCAATGAGCTGGCGCTAACCACGCGGCCCAGCGCAGCCTCGGCGCTCGGACCGGACCGGACCGGACCGTCGCAGGTCAGGGTCGGGGTCGCGGGGGGCTCAGGCTCCGGGTCTGCGGGCAGGACCGATGGCGGAGGGCGCGGGGTTAAAAGAGCGCGGTGCGGGCGCGGGGAGTCATTTCCCGGCGGCAGCGGCGCCCCGCGGCGCGCGGTAACCCAGATCTGTCAGCGCGGCCGGCGGCTCCGCGCTGTCCTCGCCCCGGGGTGCTCGGGCCCGGCCCGCCCGCGAGGCTCCTGGGCGACCGGCTCGGGCACCGCCCGCGCCCCGGGACCCGCCCCGCGTTGCCCGCAGCTCGGGATCGATGCGACAGTCCCCGCGCCCTTCCCCCAAAGGCCAAACAAAACATAGTAAATATTTAATCCGGGCCAGGGAGCCAAGGAGGCCTCCCGCCCCCTCCCCTCCGCAGCCGTCTGGCTCCGCTGCCAGCCCCGGCAGCTCTCCTCGGTAATGAGGCCGGAGCGGTGGGGATCGATCGCGGCCCTGGGCGGGTGAGGCTGGAGGGCTTGCGCCCTTGGGTGGCATCGCTGTCCACCCCAGGCCCCAGACCCTGGAGGCTCCGGCAGACCAGGGCGTGCACTTTTCCAGGAAGGCCTGTGAAGAGAGCAAGGACCCAGTTCCCTCCCACCCCTGCCCCCGCATCTCAGAGGCTTCCTGTGAGTTTGGGTCCCGGAGTGGGGAGAGGAGGAGGCAGCCTAGGGGGAGGGGAACAGTGAAAGTGGGGGGACATCTGAGTCCCCCTTGGTGCCTGAGCTCCTGCCCCAGGGTAGACCTGACCTCCAAGGCCTGGTGGCTCAAGGCCTCAGGGGCCTTGGGGGCGGCCTGGGTGGGGCAGGGACAACCAGGGAGGCGGAGAGAGAGGCTGAAAGATATTTCTGTGGGGCATACCTAGAGGGGTGATGGCATTCATGCACTCATTCGTGCAGCAAATAATTATTGAGCACCTACTGTGTGCCAGTTACCGGCTGCCGGCAAGGAGACTACAAGTCTGGGCCTGCAAGGAGATTACATCCCAGAGGAGGAAACAGTAAACACATAAGCACATGAAGTGGTTTCAGATAGTGGTTGCAGAGAATAAACTGTCATGTGGTGCCGTGTTTGGCCAGGAAGAGGAGTGACATCAGTAAGGGTGGTCGGGGAGGTGAGCCATGATAGTGGGTTGTGGCAAAAACATCCCAGGCCGTTGACAGCAGGTGCAAAGGCCCGGAGGCAGGACAGAGATTGGTATTCTAGGCCTGGAAGCTGGAATGTAGTGAGTGGGGGACAAGTAGGCAGGAGCAGGTCCTTAGGGTTTTGTAGGTCATGGGAGGAGTTTGGATTTTATTCTCAGTGCAGAGCAAAGGTAAAGGAGTGTCATGATCTGAGTTACATGTTTAAAAACGTCTGCTGGCTGAAATATGGAAAGTAGGAGTTAGGGAGTTAAGGGTGGAGGCAGGGAGTCCAGGTTTGGGAGGGAAGTTGCAGTGGTCTATGAGAGGGAGGCTGGTGCCTTGCCTGGCTTGGGCAATGACCACAGAGTGGCCGTTTAGGCTTTTACAGCCGACAGGCGTGCGCGCATGCACGCACTCACACGCTCGCATACACACACACAAACACACGCACACACACAGGAACAGCCGGCTCCTGGCTCCCAGTGCCAGGCACTCTGAGACTTGGGGTTGCTCCTGTCCTATCTCCCCAACCCAGACCCCACAGTGGGCAACCCAGGAAGTTTTTAAAGGAGCATTAGATAATGTTGACATGTTTTTTGAAACAATTTCAGATCTGATATCTCTGCCAGATTGAGTTTGCAACGAGCTTTATTGTTTAAGCCTGCTGGGATTTCATCAAAGGCGTCTGCTGTTTACCCAGAGCCATTTCATTGGAGAAAACAGCAAACAGACCTACATTTCTATCAGATTTCACTTTTTGCCTTTTCGCATGAATTTAAGTGCTTGTGAAAAGCAAGGCTGATAAGGCATACCAGGGAGGATCCAACCCCGAGGAGGGGGCTCAGAAGGACCTCAGCCGAGGTTTATTAACAGAGCAGAGGGGAGGTAGGGGTGGCTGGCCGGGGCTCTGGCCAGCTGAGAGGCACTCCAGGCCAGCAGCTAGCCCTCCAGTGGGTCCTGGGAAGGTGGGGAGGGCTGCTGCCTCCGGCACCTGGGCCAAGATTTCTAGGCCATCTCCTGATGCTCATTGTCTTTATCCGTTTCCAGACCGTTTCAGACACTGGCACAATAAAGGACGGAACATCAGCTCCCCTTGGGAAGCAGTGGTGATGGGCCCAACCCTGGAGATGGGCTCAGTGAGACAGACCCAAGCTTTCCTGGGAGCAGGCCGAGTGAGAAACAGATCGCAAGGCCAGTGGCGGCCAGGTCATGAGAAGGCCAGGAGCACTGCCTTCCTGATCCTCCTCCTCCACCAGCTCTTGGGACGCAGCCCCTTCTCCCGCCAGCGGCCTGAGCCAGGGCAGGGCCAGGGACTCCTGTCACAGGCTCAGCGCTCCCTCCACCTCCCTGAGGAATCTGCACTAGTGTTGCCACCTCCCGTTTCATAGGACCCGGTGCCTTTAAGCAGGCCTGTTGACCCAGCACATGTTTTAACCAATAGGGGAAATGGGCTCTGCAGCCTAGAAGGAGGAGGTGTCCTGAGAATGTGGGTTAATGTACCTCGTTCAGTTGCTTGAGCAACAGCTAGTTAAGTGCAAGGATTGCTTGACATACAGGTCATCTGTTACCAGCTTTACATTAGACCCACTTATAAGGTTAATCGATGTGGACCAATTAGCAAGAGGATAAGGATTTTTTTATCTTTAACTGAGTGTAGATCTTGCAGCAAGCCATCTAAGCTAAAGATAGAGCCCTAGCGGTTTTGGCTCAGTGGACAGAGCGTCAGCCTATGGACTGAAGGGTCCTGGGTTCGATTCCGGTCAAGGGCACGTACCTAGGTTGCAGGCTCGATCCCTGGCCCTGGTCAGAGCGCATGCGGGAGGCAACCAATCGATGTGTGTCTCTCACATTGATGTTTCTCTCTCTGCCTCTCCCCCTCCCTTTCACTCTCTCTAAAAATCAATGGAAACCTACCCTCGGGTGAGGATTAACAACAACAAAAAGATACAGAGGTATGTTTTCAGTGCTGCGTGCCAGTCATAACCACTGTGCTTCACTGCCTTGTAGCAGATGGTGATTCTGTGGACAGCAAGAGCCAGCTCCCTCCTCCCTGGAATGAGCCAAGAAGGAGAGGGAGGGGAGGTCAAAGGTCTTGTCCTCTCCAGGCTGAGCCACAAGACGGTCTAGGCCCGTGGTCAGCAAACTGCGGCTCGAGAGTCACATGCGGCTCTTTGGCCCCTTGAGTGTGGCCCTTCCTAAGCCTTAGGAGGACCCTAATTACGTTAATAACAATGTACCTACCTATATAGTTTAAGTTTAAAAAATTTGGCTCTCAAAAGAAATTTCAATCGTCGTACTGTTGATATTTGGCTCTGTTGTCTAATGAGTTTGCCGACCACTGGTCTAGGCCCACCCCTCCTCCCCGCTCGATCCTGGAGGCTTCCCTCTGCTGCCTCCTTCACAGCCACACAGTGAAAGCTCGGTGGGCTGCTGGGGCCTCCGTGACTCCTTCCATCCCCGTGGGCTCATGTCATGGCCCCAGGCTTCCTGGGAGAGCAGGGCAGCTGCGCCTTCCAGATACAGGCCTGTACCAGAGGCGCCTGTGAGTATTCGCTGCCACTCTCATTTCATCTTTACACGCCCCCTTCCTGACCCCACCCCCAACCCAAGTAGGTATTAAGCCTTTTTTTTTTTTTTTAGGGAGTGGGAGAGGGAGAGGGAGAGGGAGAGGGAGAGGGAGAGGGAGAGACAGAGAAATATCAATGTGAGAAAGACACATTGATTGGTTGCCTTTTGCACGTGCCCAACCAGGGCCCAGGCTGGGGAGGAACCTGTAACCAAGATACGTGACCTTGATCGGAATCGAACCCAAGACCCTTTGGTCCACAGGCCGATGCTCTACCCACTGAGCAAAACCAGCTAGGGCTATTGAACATTGTTTGCGGGTAGTTTTTATCACGCGCTAACAGGTGGCGCGGGCCATTTTTGCTAATTTTTTGCGCAAATGGCAACGTTCAGTAAAATTTCGATAACTTTAGTTTACGTATTTATACGTTACCCGCATTCTACCGCTCGTCTATAAAAAACGTATCCCGCGTCTATAAAATACGTGTCCCGCGCTCTACTACCAGTCAACGTAAAACGTATGAATACGCTTCCCGCATACAATGTGTTAAGCCTTTTTTAGACAAGAAAACTGAGGCTTGGAGGTGGGAGCCGGCGGAGCCCGCCTGCGCTGTCCCAGCCATTTGCGCCCAGGCCGAGCTGACCTGGGGGCCAGGGTCCTTCCACGGGGCTGCCGGGCTTGCAGCCCTCTCAGGGGCTCCGTAGGGACAGGTCACCTTCCAGCTTGTGGGCTGGGGAGGAGCAAGCTCACACACCGGCAGGGAGAGGCTGGCGTGGGCCCTTGGGCATTTTCCGGTTTGAGAATATCTGGGGACAAGGCTGAGGGCATTCAGACCAGGGGCAATCCTTTTCCCTGCTGAGTGTTGGTGGGGCCTTTGTAACACTGGGTGTGGGCGCAGGGGAGACACTGCTCTCTGCTCCCGGGGCATCCCATCTCTGACCCAGAGTCCCTGCGTGCCTCTCCCAGTGTCCCCCACAAAAGACGGAAGGGAGGCCACCCCATCCTCTCAGACCGCTTTCAACACCTTATCCCACACCCAGTGTCTATGAATTCCACCTGAGCATACACTTCTCAGAGGCAGGCAGCAAAACCCGCCTTCCCCCGGAGACTGGGAAATGTGAGCCACAGAGTAGAACCAGGAGGCAGGGAGATGGATTTTCCTACAAAGAAGCTTTGGGTGTAAGTGTCCTAAGGAATGGGCGGGCTCAGAGTCATGGTGGGGCTGGAGGGAGCGGGGAGGGGTGTGCTCTGACTCCAGTTCACTGCGCTAACTCAAAACAGTTGATGAGTCCTTGGGAAGCTGCTTCAGATCTCGCAGTGTTTTCTTCATAATAGACTCGGCCAGTGGCGGATCCTTGACCTTTAGGGGTGGGTTTGATTTTTTTGGGGGGGGGGGGGTGGGGAAAGGCCAAAGTAATTTGAAGCTGTGTGTTGTGAATAAAGGAGATGAGCAGTCTGCAGAACGTGGTTTGTTTGGTTGTTGGGATTTTTATTATTATTTTTAGGCTAAAAACAAGATGGGATTCAAGAAATGAGCCCGTTTTCTCACAAGGAAGTGCCAGACGTGTTTCAACTGATGGAGGCCCCTTGGAATGGGAGGCTTGGGTCCACTGGTGGCCACGGTGACAGAAGGTCAGGGGAAGGAAATTGATGCTGTATTGAGCCACTGCTATGTTCCAGGCGCTCAACTGCCTGAATTTCTTTTAAAATATTTTAAAAGAATTTTTAAAAAGATGTTTTTATTGATTTCAGAGAGGAAGGGAGAGGGCGAGAGAAATAGAGACATCAGAGATAATCCTTGATCAGCTGCCTCCTGCATGCCCCTCTACTGGGGATCCAGCTCACACCCCGGGCATGTGCCCTGACCAGAAACCTCCTGGTTCATGGGTCGGTACTCAACCACTGAGCCACACCAGCCAGGCCTGAAATCAAATGTGGAATAAGCCTGGTCTATAAAAAACTTTCATAAATAATCATAAATAATCCATTATCTGTGTACTCCTCCCAGTAATCCTATTACAACCAACACTTAACCCATTTCACAGGTGAGAAAATTAAGGCTTAAGAAAGTTAGATGACTTCCCAAAGCCACAGAGCTATTAAGTGTTCTTTTCCTGGGTTTGTAAGTTCTGGTGAATGCACCCTACTCCTGCTTGTCCCCAATAACACACGCATTGTGTTTCATTATGTCACGGTGACATCATTCCGGCTGCGTTCACCACTTTAAAAAGAAAGCAGGTCATAAAGGCGTCATGTGCCGGGCGAAATGCTGACTGTGTGCGATGGCAGACGACACCAGCAGGCATCAGGGGACGCGTGGGTGACAATGGCAAGGCATGAAGTATGGTGTTTATTAGGTGCTGGCAGAGGCCTGGGAGTTCCAGATGCCACGCGGTGATAAGTGGGAACTGCCTGTCTCCGCTCTCGCCCGGCTCCAAATGCTGAGCAGGCTCCTTTGCATCAACTGGACTCTGGGCAGACCCACCCTGGGAGCTTTCCTGTTCCCTGGCAAGACAGCTCCCTCTGAATAATAATAATCATAATCACACCAATAACAGCTCATGCTGACGGAGCACTCACTGTGTGCCAGGCAGCGTGCTCACTAAATGCCTTACTCTTACGCTTTGATCCCTCTGCACACTCTTCGCCCCCGACGAGAAGGGGTCTGCATCCTCTTAGCTCCCTACTGGGTCCCCAACCACACAGGTTGGCTCTCTCTGAACCCAGAGAGGGAATCTTTCCTGGCACGCAGTCCAAACCCTTGCTCTCATGTGGCCACGTGTCAGTGAGGGGACTGGGGGCCCGTGTGTGCAAGGAAAGAGGTTGGTTGAGGCTCAGTACGCACCATCTCCTCTCCTGGAGACACAGCTCCAACCGGATTGAACAGTGCCAACCCCAGTTATCTAACTATTGCAGCAATTCCACTTCCAGGAATTTATCTGACTGACGCCCTGGCACTGTGGGCAGAAACACAGGAGCCTGCATGTTCTCATTGCCTGTAATCACAGCAACTGGAAACGCCCTAAACGTCCATCCGGGGGGAACCGATGGGGTAGATTACAACACCCCCGAACAATGGGATTCTGCACTCCAGGGGTGGGGGACTCTGTGCTGAGATGGGACGGATGCCAAGGGGTATTGCTAAGTGAGCCGCAGTGGTGATACACGGCACTGCCATTTGGGTTTTAAAAGGAAAGATATACTTGTAGGTGATAGAAGGTTTTTGGAAAGACACAAAAGAAACTGTTAGCAGTGGGATGTCTCTGAAGAAAGATACTGGGGACTGGAGGCATGGGAGAGGAAAGGCGGCTTATTTTTCCTTGTATACCCTTTTGTGTTCTTTTTTTTTTTTAAGTGGGTTTTTTTACTACTCGCATGCATTATCTTTTCGATTAAAAAGAAAGTGGGGGAAGGTTTTAAACAATGCCCCTCCCTGGCCCCCCCCCCCCCCCCCGCCGCCGCCGCCCTGCCGGGCTTTATCTGGCTTCTCTGTCTACTTTTTCTTTCCTGTCTGCAGCCCGGTCCTGCTGCACTGACTCACAGGCCATTTCTCGGCGCCTCTCCCTCTGCGCCTCCCCCCTCCCCAACCCCATGCACAACGCTCCTCAAGGCATCCATTACTGCTTCTTACAGGTACTTAAAACCTACCTTTTTGCCTTGAAATACAAATTAATCTAGAGAGAAGGCTGTGCTTCATTGCACTTACAGAACAGACAGGAATCGCCTGGCGCTGAGATGCTCGATAAATGTTTGCTGAATCGAATTGAATCTGTGACTCGGTTGGTTACACGGAGCAAGGTACTAATTGGCCAAAGTCAGGCACCCTGGCCGGCTCTCTGAATCCAGAGAGGGGCTCTTTCCTGCGTGCGGTCCGAGCCCCTGCTCCGATGTGGCCGCGTGTCAGGAGGGAGTTTGGCCCGTGTGGAAGGTGGAGGGTGAGCGGGGCTTGGCGCTCACCATCTCGCCTCCTGGACACAGCGCAGCAGGACTTTAGGAAGCAGGACAGGAAGCCCTGCTCTGAGGGATCCCCACCCCCAGGAGCATTCATCGTGGGCTCCTAAAGCTCCGTGCCGGCTTTCTAAATGTATAGATTGATTTCAGAGAGGAAGGGAGAGGGAGAGAGAGAAACATCAATGATGAGAGCGGATCATTGATCCACTGCCTCCTGCTCGCCCCCTACTGGGGATGGAGCCTGCAATCCGGGCATGTGCCCATGACCGGAATCCAACCTGGGACCCTTCAGTCCACAGGCTGAGGCTCTATCCACTGAGCCAAACCAGCTGGGGCTCCATGATGGCTTTATAATTAAAAATATATATATTAGTTGGTTTGATTTTATTCCAAGAACTTTCTAATAGAAATATGAAAGATGGAGTTCTCTGTTAAGCATATAGGGAATTGCCTTTTGTATGTGTTCAGCCTTAGGCTGGAAGATAACCATAGCAGGCACTTTGTAGGGGAAATTGAAGCATGAGGTAGTGGGTTATTGCTATGGACTGTAAGGTATGTTTTTTAATTATTTACTTTATGTTGTACATAACATAAAATTTACTATTTTAGTCATTTTAACTGTACAGTTTGTGGCATTAAGTGCAGTCACATGGGTGTATAACCCATGACGACCATTTTTAATGGGACCCACTAGCACAGTTGTTACAGGTTAGAGGAAGCCTGAGAAATGCCCCCCATGCCACTGGATTGCTGCCTCAGGGGGGCATTCTTGCTCGGACTTCCAGACACTAGCTTCTGGAGCCTTCTCTGCTCTCTGGAATCATGCACAGCCTCTGGCAGTCCAGAAGAACATGGGTATCTGTCATGGAAGCTTCTAGAAACAGAGATGTGGGTAGTATAGTGTGTGACATTTCTCCTACGATGTCTTTTTTCTTGTCCCCAAAGTTCAGTCGCCTAGAGGAAGGAGAGAATGTGTACCCCTCGCCCATGACCACCTTTTCTTTCTTGAAAGTAAATGCCCCGCGGCAGTTCTCCGGCCTCCACCAGTGTGCGAGGCCCTGGCTCCTTCCTCAAGGCTGTGATCGGGCAGCTTGCACGGGCGCCCGCGCTCTCACGGCGGACCCTTCCTGTCTTTGCAAGGGTGGTTATGATGAGGAAGCATTTGCCTGCGAGAACAGTGAGTCAAAGTTTGATGTGCCTTCCCCCAAAAAAGCATCTGTAATCTTTGGCTACATTAATAGAAGTGTCCAAATCTAGGACGGGGACGGAGCCGCTCTGCTCTCTGCTGAGCACTCACTGAGTCATCCTCTCTCTCGTCATCGTCCACCAATCCCGTCCACTGCCTGCATGTTGCTGAGATGCTTCTCCTTCTCTCCATTTCCCCTGTCTCCACCATCCAAACCAGGGCCCCGCGTCTCTCGCTTGGACTGTTGCCGTAGCCTCCTGATTGGTGCTCCAGCATCAGGGCTCCAGGTTCTGCCCTGCGGACAGGCAGGCGATGTTAGGGGACACAATCGAATCATGTCACTTTATTTAAAATCATTCAGGTTCTCTCAGAGCTCTTGGGAATAGAGGCTTGTTTTATTTTACTTATTTGTTTATTTTATTTCTTTTAAAAATAATCCTTTATTGTTGAAAGTATTACATATGTCCCCCCCCCCCCGTGCCCCCCTCAAGCCCGCCCCGCCCGCCCTCTGCCCCAGGCCCTCACTGCCCCAGTGTCTGTGGGGGCCCATTTTAAACAGGGCTTTCCAGGCCTCCTGAGGAGCGCCCCTGCTTATCCCTCTGACCTTGCCTAACCCCGCTTGCCCCTCACGTACTGATGTGCCAGTCTCCCTCCACATCGGGATCCTCCCACAGGCGACTGTGCTGCCTGCAATGTTGCCACCTCATCCCTCTCACCTGGATAATTCCTTCTCTTCCTTCAGAGCTTAGTTCAGATGTGGTCCTGAGCACCTCCTAGACTACATCAGGTCTCCCAGTTACATGTGCCTGCAGCATTCAGCATTCATTCATTCATTCATTCATTCATTCAGTGAGCAAATAACTAATGACACCAGCTGGGTGCCAGCCACCTGGGTGCTGAGGACACAGTGGTGAGCAAGACAGGCACAGCCCTGCTCTCATGGAGCTCACCCGGCAGGTGGGTCATGGGCCAGGGGGCACTGGCAGGGCTGGTGAGTACTGGGAAGGTGAGAACGCAGGAAGTGAGGGTGGCAGCTTGGGGTGAGGTGCTCAAGGAAGCCTCTTGGGGAGGTGACGTTGATCAGAGACGTGGGCGAGATGAGGGAAGGAGCATGTGGATGCTGGACCAGGAGAGGAGCCGGGCTAAGGAAACAGCCAATGCAAGGTCCCTGAGAGGGCCTGTGCTTAGAGCGTTTGATGAAGATGGCCTTTGGGGGCTGGGACACAGGGATGGGGGCAAGGGAGGTGGCAGGGTGGACAGGGAGGCCATGACGAGGTGGCTGAATTGTATTCTCCGTGTGATGGGAGCCATAGGATTCATTTCTGAGCTGCCAAGGGTATGCCCTGACTGCTGTGTGAGGAAGAGACATTGGGGAAGAAGAAGGGGAAGGAATAGAGACGTTAGGAGAGACCAGTCCCCGGAGGAGAGCGGCCACTTGCACCAGCGTGGTGTCTGAGAGCTGAATAGCTGTGTCCGTTATTTAGTGCTGTAATTAGTCGTGGCATCCTGGACGGCGAGTGCATGAGGACAGGAGTTGAGTCCACTTATTTTTTTTTCCTTCTCTTTTTTGTGTCCACTTCTTTAGTGTGTATCCCCAGCTCTCTCCCTGTGCCTGGCACACACTAAGCGCTCAGTAAATGTCTAATGAATGATTGTGAACTATGAAGTAGTGAAGATGCTAAAAACAAACAAAACAATACCAAAACAGTCATGGTGGGAACTGCTGGAGGAGCCGTGTGATGGCTGGTCCTGAAGAAGAGATTTGGGGGAATTGTCTTCAGGTGCAGAAAGGAGTTAGACTCCGGGGCTTCAGGGTGGAAGCTGGAAGTTACCCGGAAGAACCCAGGAAGCGTCTGGTGAGGCTTGGCCTAGCCCAGTGGTCGGCAAACTCATGAGTCAACAGAGCCAAATATCAATAGTACAACGATTGAAGTTTCTTTTGAGAGCCAAATTTTTTAAACTTAAACTATATAAGTAGGTACATTGTTATTAACTTAATTAGGGTGCTCCTAAGCTGGCCTTTGCTAAAAACGTCCTCAATCTGAGGGGTCGTCCTCAATCTGAGGGGTCGACCTCAGCGAACGTACCCCCACTTCTTCTAACGCCACTTCTTCAAAATAGACTCACCAGGCCGAAAACCGACTTCTGCGCATGGGCCACGAGGTTTCAATCGCACTGTACGTGCGCGCCCGCACGGGGTATTTTGTGGAAGAGCCACACTCAAGGGGCCAAAGAGCCGTGGTTTGCCGACCACTGGCCTAGACCCAACGGCCCGGCGACTTCCTAAGGGCAGGTCAAGCAGCAGAGGCGTAAGGCTCTCTTCTCAGAGAGGTGGGGGAGAGGGTGCTGCAAGGAACGCAGGTGTGTGCAGGCGTGTCTGTGCACGTACATACATGCATCACAGGCAAACACACACATGTGGATTTTCTGACCTTGAAATCACATGCTTCAGAGTTAGAAAGATCCTTAGACATGGTGGCGCCTGGTGACCTGAGAGCGGGGACACTGGTTATAAGTGACCGAAACCCAGCTGTTGGGATGGAAAAGGAATTGCGCCGGCTCCTAAGACGAAAAGGCTCGTCTTCAGGGGTAACTGGACCACCCGGCGTCATTGGGACTTGGTGTCTCGGTGTGGCTTCCCCTGAGCCGGCGTCATGCTCACAGGGCTCCTCCCGCAGCTCTCGGTCCCCTCCTCCCCTCCCTTTAGGAAGAGAGAGCTTCTCTCCCCCAACGGTCTGAAAAAAGCTGGGCCCTGATGTCACTGGCCCAGGTTCAGCCCTGAACCAGTCACCGAGGCCTGGGAGTGTGTGCTGACTGGGTACCGGTCCACCTGCAGGCGGGGGCTGGGGTGGGCTCCATGGAAGCACACGGATGCAGAATGGGGTGGGGCAGTTCTCCCAAGGGACGGTCAGTGTCCTGCAGTGACGGCGAACCTATGACACACGTGTTTGGTTGATTTTTCTTTGTTAAATGGCATTTACATATATAAAATAAATATCAAAAATATAAGTCTTTGTTTTACTATGGTTGCAAATATAAAAAAATGTCTATATGTGACACGGCACCAGAGTTAAGTTAGGGTTTTTCAAAATGCTGACACACGGAGCTTAAAAGGTTCGCCATCACTGGTCTACTGTGCCCAGAAGCTCAGGAACACACCGGGGGTGGCCAGAAACCCACACAAGCTGTAGTCTCCAGGCGGTTTGCTAGGTCTCTTTTCTTCTTCACACCTGTGTTGCTCAGAACCCCACTTGTCCTCCTCTTCACTGTGGCAGCCCCGGAGGCACCCCACTTGTCCAGTCCATCCATTTTGCAGATGAGAAGGCTGAGGCTTAGCAGCCTGCTGGGGGTCACATAGCTCGATTGCAGTGGAGCCAGGACTGGCACTCAAACCTTGGGGCCTGGCAGCAATACCTGGTGGGCACTGCCTGAGCCTGGGGTCAGCCTGCCACATTCAAGTCCTGGCTCTGCCGTTTGCCACCTGGGGAGCTGTATTCATTTCCTAGGGCTGCTGTGACAAATGGCCGCACGTTTAGTGGCTAACACAGTACACATGTATTCTCACAGTTCCCGAGGCCGGAGATCCGAAAGCAAGGTGTTGGCAGGGCTGCGCTCCCTCGGAAGACGCTGGGGGACGATCTGTCCCTTGCCGCTCCAGCTTCTGGCGCCGGTTGGCATTCCATGTGGCTGCATCACTCCCGTCTCTGCCTCTGTCTTCACCAGGCTCTGCCTTCGCTGTTTCTCCTCTTCTGCGTCTCACAAGGACGTTTGGCATTACATTCAGGGCCCATCTGGGTGATCCAGGATAATCTCGTCTCGGGGTTCTTAATTACGCCCGCAGAGGCCCTTTTTCTGAATAAGGTGACATTCATAGGTTCCCGGGATTTAGACATGGGCATGTCTTTTTGGGACCACCATTCAGCCCACTCCAGGGACCTTGTGGAAATCACTTAACCTCTGAACCTCAGTTTGTCATCTGTAAAGTGGGGATAATAATAGTATCTTCTTCAGATGGTTGTCAGGAGATTGATAATATGAGATAATCCTCGTTGCCTAGCACATAGTAAGTACTGAATAAATGTCATTATTATTTTTATTATTAATTATTACCCCCAATCCAGCCTGGTCTTCCTGTGGCCTCCTCCCAGGTGGTCTTCTTCACAGGTAGGCTTCGCTCCCTTCAGCTGGTAGTAGTAGAGATAAGACAGGTAGGTAGTTGAGGGCTCGGTGGACACAGAGCTGCCAAGGTGATGCTTGCTCCTCGGCTGGGGCCTGTCCGATTGTCCCAGCAGGGCGGCCTGAGGGGTCTCCTGCCAATCAGCCTCTCACCCGGGCTCCTGGAGGCCAGCATCCGCACCCCAGGTGTTAGAGTGATGACCTGTAAATCGCAGAGAGTCCACGCTTCCCACTCGGCTGAGATGCCATCAGCATCTCATTCTGTTTACCTGGGGCTCCTCCAGGTCTCACTTGGAGGATTCTGCCGGCAGAGCACCTCCTCAGCCACCACGACGGCTCGCTTCCTACATCGATCACACCTGCGCTGTGACAATGTAATTTTATCTCTGGTTGTTTATTTCTCAGATGGAACTACTTGTAAATTCCAAGAAGAAAATATATCCCTGTGTGTGACAGAAGCAGCCCAGGGCGATTAATCTGGGCTTTTAAGCTGGGAATGCAAACCTGGCTGATGCTACTCCATGCCTAAGTGTCCAGTAGTCAACCATTGGTTGTCCCCCAACGAAGCAGTGGCCCCAGGAGGGGCCAGCTCAGTAGGATTTGATCCAGCTGCATGAGAATGGGGTCCTCACCTCCCATCTGCCAGGGGGTTACCGCCCTGGGGACAGGCAGGTGGCTTGAGGCCAAGAGGTGCAAGAGGTGGAGGGAGAGACCCATTTCAAGGCACAGTTGACAGTCGGTGTGAACAGAAGGAGGGGACGGAGGGTGTTGGTGTGAGCCGTGGGAAAGCCGCAGGCTTGTGCTGTGCAGTCCAACAGACCCAGGTTCAAACCTGAGCCCCCCACTGACCATACTCCCAGAGTGTTCCTTTACCCCCTCGTCCTGACAGAGGAGTTTCTTGATCTGTAAAACGGAGCAAAGAATATTTGATCCATTGGATCATGGAGAGAATTAAATGAGCCAAGTATGAAAAATGCATGGAAGGTCTTGGGGCAGTGCTCAGGCCTGCAGAAGAGGGAAGTCACAGAAGCCAGCAGAATGCTAGCGTTGGAAGGAATTTGGAGAACACCGACGCAGAGCCCAGTGGAGGTCTGGGGAGGTGAAGGGACTGAGAAGCTGGGATGGAACCCAGTCTCCTGACTGTCACCATTATACATTGTCTGTCATGCTGCCTCCATAGCAGGGCCTTCAACCTTGGCCTCTCTGCCTCCCCCAGGGCCATCCATGGGCCTCAGACGTTCATCACCCCCTGAAATGATGTGCACTGTTCTGTGTGTGTGTGCGGGGGGCGGGGAGTGGGGGGAGTTTAGCCCATCCAGGGCTTTCGGATTCTCAAAAGGACCTTCCCATTCGAAAACATTAAGAACTTTGGGACTCTGATATTTTGACTAAATGGGGAACTGGGGTGAAGGGAGGGATGCTGACCACCCCTCCTGTGGTCAGCATTCCTCCCTTCACCCCAGTTCCCCATTTGGTATAGACACAGCCTCCATTGTGACCAAGATCTGGCAGTGATTTGGGGGTTTCCTTGGCCTCAGGGCCCCCACCATCCCTTCTCATTCTAGCCTGGCTTTCACTTTTCTTCCCCAAGAAAACCTGTGTACAAAAGCCATCTTGGAAGCAGGCTGGAGGGAGTTTCCAGGTTTTGGCATTCTGAGCCAGTTCAGATTTCATGGAGCCTAAAGTTTATTCGGGCTCAATTCTGTGAAAAAGCATAACAAGCCATAAATACAGAAGTAGGTGCGGGTCCTCGGGAGGGGCTGTGGATGCTTCATTAGAATCCCTGTAGACCTGCCTCTAGCAGTGGTTCTCAACCTTCTGGCCCTTTAAATACAGCTCCTCATGTAGTGACCCCCAACCATAAAATTATTTTCGTTGCTACTTCATAACTGTGATGTTGCTACTGTTATGAATCGTCATGTAAATATCTGATATGCAGGATGGTCTTAGGCGACCCCTGTGAAAGGGTCGTTCGACCGCCAAAGGGGTCGCGACCCACAGGTTGCATCTAGTGGGATCATTAATGGACAAGAGTCCTGCGGAGAAGGTGAGGTCTCAGGATAGCTCACCCCCGAATGCCTGCCCACTTCTCTGGGGGCTGCCCTGCTGGGTGCTTGATCTCAAACTGTGAAGAGACAGCCTGCCCTCAAGGAGCTCTCAGCAAGGGAGACACCGTTTCCCTGTAGACAGTGACCTGCCTGCCATTGCCCTTCGCCTGTGTTCACGCTGCTGCCTGCTGAGCCACCCGCTGCCTCATTTCCCAGCTCAACAAGTTGCTTAGCCCCCCCCCCCCCCGCTCACTCCATTTCAGGGGTACCCAGCAGGCTTCAGACCTGGGGAGCCCTGGCAGTCTACCCTGTGCGGGGAGAGGCCAGGGCTGCCTGCAGGGCATCTGAGGAGGGGACCTACTGTGTGTGGCTCTGCCCCTTCCCTTCGTGTCTGTTGAGATGAGCTTTGTCCAGGCCCAGGCTTTGGGCAGGTTGATGGGAAGATGGGGGGCCAGGGGCATAGAAGCTGTGAGCACCCTCAGTCCCTGCCTTCGTCATTCAACTAGTATTTGTTGGGTGTCAGCCACATGCCAGGCGCTGCACTGGGAATATGGTGGCAAGAAATGTGCCGCCGTGAGCCGGAGGCTGACCTGAGTGCCTGAATGTGACTCCTGCTCTGTCACTTTCTGCTGGTGGATGTTGTGGGAGCCTCTGAACCTCTTTGAGCTTCAGGTTTGTCATCTAGAAAGCAGATAATAACACCTCGTGCACTGGGGTGTGGAGAAGGCTAGGGATGTCACACACGCAGGGCAGCGCTCAGCGCCTGCCCTGTGGTCAGCACCTGTTAATTCTCACCTGCTGTTACCATCTTAGAAGAGCCATTCCTGCCCCTTGGGGTTCACACCCTTTCCTCTCCAGCATCCTGCTGAGTCTCCTTTTCTGCCTGGGCCCAGAGCTTCCTGGGAGCACAGTAGTCAAGGCCTCATGGGCAGAGCTCCCGGGGCAATGCCTAGGGCAGTGTCTCCACATCAGGCTGGAGGCAGGCCGAGCTGGAAGGGGGCATGACCTGGGCTGGGCTGGGTCAGGGTGGGCAGAGCAGCCGAGGCAGCTGCAGGGATGAAGTCCCCCCCTCCCCACCCCCCCCACCCCCAAAGAGCCCATTTCCCTAACGTCTCTGGAGAGACAGAGCTGAGCAAAGAGAAAATACCAGGATGGAGTCAGCTTTGTGTCTAGGCCTCATCAAAGGGCAGCTTCTGGCTGGTACCCTGGGCAGCTGCTGGCCCCTTGCTGCCGCTATGAGCACAGCCATTTGCCGCAGGGTCACAGGGGGCTCACCTGGAGCCCTTAGTCCCATCAGCACCTCCCTGCCTTCCCTGCCCAAAGTCCTCCAGAAAGCAGCCTGGAGCAGGGACACAGGCCAGTTCTGCCCCCAGGGAAACACTGCTACTTTGCCGATAAGAATTTAAACAGGTTGCTGAGCAGGCCCACTCATTAATCTTTTGTTTTTATTTTTCGTTTTTTTGTTTGTTTTGTTTTTACTACAAAAGTAAAACATGCCATCTGGGGAAAATTTGAAAAGTGTAGAAAACTATAAAGAAGCAGGTGTGTGTGAGTGTGTGTGTGTGTGTGTGTGTGTGTGTAAGGGGGGGGATGAGCCCAAACATCCAAGCAGAGTCGAGCACAACTGTTTACATGTTAATATGTTGGCTTTCCAATGAAAAGCAGAAGCTTTTATTTATTTAAATATATTTTGATTAATTTCTGAGAGGAAGAGAGAGGGAGAGAGAGAGAGAAACATCAATGATGAGAGAGAATCATTGATCGGCTGCCTCCTGCACACCCTCAACTGGGGATTGAACCCACAACCTGGACATGTGCCCTTGACCAGAATTGAACCTAGAACCCTTCAGTCTACAGGCCGACGCTCTATCCACTGAGACAAACCAGCCAGGGCGAAAAGCAGAAGCTTTTAAAAACCCCATGTAAACATCAACGGCTGCCCGGGATTCGTGGAATTAATTCTTTTAAGAAAGCGCACTTGAGCCAAGTGGATTTGGAGTACAGGGATTTGCAGGAACCGCCAGGCCTGGGAGCGTGGGATGAATTCTAGGTCTTCAGCCCCTGGGGTTCAGAAAGGCTTCCCAGGAGCCTCCCGGGGGCTGGATGGGGTTCGCCTCAGCCACAGAGATTTCATTCTTCACATACTTCCCAGCAGGAGTGGCGGATCGCTTTCACACTTGGCTTGCCTCCTTGCCTGTTTGCCTTGGAAGTAGAGGAAGGAAGAAGAGGGTGCGGAGGAGAGAGGCACTCTCCAAGGAGAAGGGCTGCCCTTCGGGCAAAGGGCTGGAATGGTCTGGCCTGCTTCCCCCTTTCTTCCCTGAAGATGTGTGTGTGTGTGTGTGTGTGTGTGTGTGTGTGTGTGTGTGTGTGTTGGGGGCGTGCCCAGCCTTGCTGATTTGCATGTAAGTAACCACTGTCCCGGGAAGGCGAGTCTTCAGTGCCGGCTGATGAGGACCCCATAGAGAATACTACCTGAGAGGGGGAGAGAAAAGGCCGGGCCAGGTCTGGAGAGGGTAAAACTTGTGTCCTCACCAGCCACCCCCTCACTTGGTGTTTCTTTAGGATGGTTGTAAATTGTGCCAGAGGGCAGCAAATACAGGGCCACACCTTCTGCTGGCTGGGCGTGGCCACCACATGGGGAGCGGGTAGCCCACCATCCTTCACTGGGTCCCACCTCTGAGAGGCCACTGCACACCATGTGCAATTCTGTGCTTGTGCCTGGTGGAAACAGCTTTCAGGCCCTAGTGGAAGTACTTATTTCTCTGAGATTGAGGACTAAACATTTGCCAAGCACTGTCCTATGTATATTACTCAGTCTGCACAGCAGCCCTCATAATGTGAGTCCTGTGTTTCCCCATTTTACAGATGTGCAAACAGAGAAGTTACTTGACTTGCTCAAGGTTACACAGCCAGTCAGTCAGGAGCTGGAATCCAAATGCAGGCCTCATTGCAAGCCAGCCCCTCAGCACTCTTCCTGGCTGCAGAACCCACCCAGCGCTTCCGCTTGGATGGCTAAGTCCACCAAGTTCCTCCTGTGAAGGCTTCTGCTCCATTAGCACCTTCTCTGGGGACAGAAGGAAGTGTGTTTGTGTGCCAAGGGAGAGCCGGATTCCAGAGAGGAGGGTGCCACCCATCCTCATTCTTGTTTCTCGGAATATACTGAGTGTGTGTGTGTTTGCACCAGGTCAGGGCTCTTGGCCACTGATTCCCAAGCGGGTGACCCAACGCCGGCTAGAGGCAGCAGTGGAGGCAGGAGCACGGGTGCCAGCGCCTGGAAGCCGCCCAAACCTCGACCCCCAGAGCCAGTGGCGGTTCCTCCCTCTCAGAGAGGAGCAGGAGGAGGGGCAGCAGGAGGGTGACGGACGCACTGGCAGGTACAGGATGCAGGATGCGATGCGGCTGCGGCTGCAGGCGCGCCCCCTCCCGCCAGCTCCTACCTGGGCCGGCCCGGCGGGCGCTGGTTGGCTCCCTGGGAACGGCGCTCGCCCTATCACACACCTGCACGGTTGCCAGGCAACGGAACGGCGTTGGAACACCTCGAAGACAAGAGCTGGGATGTTTTTATTTTCCAAGCTGCTCCAAGTCTCTCCTTAGAAGTTGTAGAAGGATTTGGTTTCCCTCTTCAAAGGGACCGCACCCACGCACTCCCCAGTCCCCAGCCTCCGGCCCAGCGGTTTCTGGCCAGACCGGCCACAGTGTCCGTGGTTCACTCCAGGAGCCAGGCCCCCAGCGAGGCGGGCGGCTCATCTCAGGGTCCTGGAAAAGGCATCCTCCGTGGAGCTGGGAACTTCCGCCTGAGACAAGATGGCACATCTAGGGAGGGCCCCGAAAGTGAGTGAGGACAGGCTCTAAGGTGGCTGGCCTCTGAACAACTCTGGATGGCCATGGTGTGGGTGTAGGGCACGGTTTGGGCCTGGATTCTGGCTTTACACACAGGTTACTATCTGGGTGTTTCCCAGACTTTCTCTCTGCCTCACACCTTCCCAGTGTCTCACCCATCTGTGAGCCTCTGCACTATGTTTTCACTTTTTTCGTTTCTGTATTGACCCACTTTAGCTTAAATAAATGTATTTAAAAAGGAAACTTGGTAACATTTCTGTAAATGGCAATTCAGTATAGTTTTCCATAAATAGAATTAACTGCAGAAATAAATACAAAAAAACAAAATGTTATTACATTTTAGCACATGGAGTCTAATCTGGGAGGACCATAATAATAACAAAATAACTGCTTATTGAGTGCTTACTCTGTGCCAGAAACTAGCTGAGCACTTTATGCTGTTTAGCTCATTTGATCTGGTATTATTAACGTTCCCATTTCACAGATGGGGAAACTGAGATTCAGAGAAGCTAAGGGCTTTGGCCAAGGGCATATAGACACTAAATGATGAGTCCCATCTAAAAGCCAGGCTTTTAGCCCTAGCGGTTTGGCTCAGTGGATAGAGCGTTGGCCTGTGGACTGAAGGGTCCTGGGTTCGATTCCAGTCAAGGGCACATGCCCGGGTTGTGGGCTCTATCCCCAGAAGGGGGTGTGCAGGAGGCAGCCAATCAATGACTCTCATCATTGATGTTTCTCTCTCTCTCCCCCTCTCCCTTCCTCTCTGAAATCAATAAAAATATATTTTAAAAATAAAAGCTGGACTTTTAGCCATGCCCTGTGCTGTTTCTGCCTTGTGGCACCTCTGGCTCCCTGCTCTGGTGATTGGGTGGTGGCCCTTTCCAGGACCGGGGCAGTGATTTCAGCCCCAGATGCAGTGGTTTTTGTCTTGCTCGAGGGACTGTAACCACTAGGTGCTCTTACAGATAAACCACACGTTCTCCCAAAAGCCCTGTGAACTGTCTCATTTTATAGCTCAGGGCGGCCAAGCCGCCTGCCCCAAGTCACACTGTTGCCGAGTGTGTGTCCTGCTCCCTGTGCAGTGCTGACACTCTCTTGCACCTCATTCAGAAATAGGAATCTCTAATTCTTAGCAACGCATACAGCAGACGGAGCCTCTCACAGGGAATCAAATCTCCATCTGGAAAGGAGGGCATTTGTCGAACCCACTCTTGGCTGTGGATTGACATCTTTGGAACTGTGGCCTTCTATGGGGGGGTGAAATCCCCCCATGGGGCCGGCCCCCAGCCCCTGGCGCTCCACACACCTCAGGGCTCCTGCACCAGTGGGCAGGGATGCTTGGCTTTCTTATCTGCCTTCCTGGAAATATAGTCCATAATCCTTTATCAAAATGAGCAATTGCATTTCTCGTTCCAAAGCTGGCTTGCTCTTGCCTGGGAGAGGAAGAACGAGGGAGCCTTTGGAGAGGGAGAAAAATCATGTTATTTTTAAAAGGCATTTTGAGTGAGTGCTGAATGGAGTTCAAGAAAATTGCCTTAAAGACTTGCTCTCCGCGGGGATGGCGTTTCTCATGGCTCCCAAGCATTTGGAAACTTAATTGCACACTTGTACAGGCTACTGTTTTTATTTCTTTCTGGCCTCAGAGGTGGGCTTTGAAGATTGTGCTCTGTCTGTAATTTTTTTAAAATCTCTAATACATTTTGCACATCTGCAAGGTAGAACCGCTTGAAAGAAACTGTGTCAGAATTGGCTCTCGATTTAATGAATCTGCAAATGGAATAGGGCTCGGTGAGATGATGTGGCGTTAGCTGGCCCTGAGCCTCCGGCTGCAGGGGTGCAGCCTAACCCCGCCACCCAAAGCGGCTGTGCTCTTTGCTGGTGATCTCTGAATTGCAGAGCCTTAGCTCCCACCTTTGCTGAAATCCTTTCTCTACCCCAAGCTGGAAGCCAGGCCATATGGGGGAGACCCAATTCTGTGTGGGTGTTTGGGGCCTCTTAGGCCAAGATGCTAATAAGAGCGTTTAGCTTAATTGTAGAACCACAGTTCCCCTCTGCTGGCGGCTTCCTCAAACCTCCCACGCCATATTGTATCTAAAAACTAGAAGGTCCATTTTGGGGTCAGAACTGTGTAGTGAGCAAGGTAGGATTTAGACTGCAATGCTTGGGGTTGGCAGGGATGCCAATACTCGGGGGAGTGGGGAACCCCAGATTTGTGCTTCCTGAGTGGGGAACCCCTCTGGGACTCTGGCTTCCCACCCACGGGAACATGGTTGGGGAAGGGCTACATGCCTGCCTTTAGAGGCAGGCAGACGAGGAGTTTGAATTCAGGCTCTGCCACTTTCCAGCTGGTGAAGGTGCTAGGGAATCCTGCTTGTCATCCTGCCCTCTACCTTTGGCACTGTGCCCAGAGGCTGGCCTGGAAGTCCACACCTGTGGGCTCCTGCCCTGGGCCTAGGGCTAACGGCAGGCACCGGGCACCGGCAGCTGATGGGGGAGGGAGGAGAGTGAATCCTGGGTAAGCATCCCCTGCCCTACAGGCTGGGTTGATCCCTGACCGAGGTCTCAGCTCTTGTCAGGGGCCCTCCCTCTCCACACTGCTTCTCTGTCATGGTTCTGGTTCCCCACCCCTCCCCTCCCCCTTCAGGCTGAGGGTTGTTAACATTGATGATTTCTTTCTTTCTTTTTTTTTTAACATATATTTTTATTGATTTTGGAGAGGAAGGGAGAGGGAGAGAGAGAGAGAGAGAGAGAGAGAGAGAGAGAGAGAGAGAGAGAGAAACATCAATGATGAGAGAGAATCATTGATTAGTTGCCTCCTGCATGCCCCCTTCTGGGGATTAAGCCTGCAACCAGGGCGTGTGCCCTGACCAGGAATCGAACTGTGCCCTCCTGATTGATAGGTCGACACTCAACCACTGAGCCACGCCAGCCTGGCAACATTGGTGGTTTCTTGCCTGTTAACTAATATCCCTGTGCATCCCCTGTGACCTGCACACACCTTCCTCGATTGTCCGTTTATTAACCTGTCCTCAGTTAGCTAGCGACCCCTGACTGACACAGCAATCCTAAGCAAGGCTGTGACCTCTGGGAGCTTTGGTTCCCTCACCCGTAAAATGAATGTTATTATAGAACAGTTTGCTTGTATGCTTGAAGGTGAGTGCAAAGTGCTTGACCCAGGGCCTGGAGGACAGTGGTCTTACCCCGCAGGGATAGGAACAGTGTAGGGGGACTGGGCAGTCACCTCTGCCCTTGGGCCTAAGGCAGCCTTACACTCTGCTCTCTGCTTTCCATTCATGAGCCGGGCACTGCTGACCGGTGGCACCAGGAGAGCAGAATCTCACGAGACTCAAGAAGTTGGCATGTCGCCCTAGCCGACTTGGCTCAGTGGATAGAGTGTCAGCCTGCGGACTGAGGGGTCCCAGGTTCAATTCTGGCCAAGGGCACATGCCTGGGTTGCGGGCTTGATCCCCAGTAGGGGATGTGCAGGAGGCAGCCAATCAATGATTCTCTCTCATCATTGATGTTTCCATCTCTCTCTCCTCCTCATTTCCTCTCTGAAATCAATAAAGAGATATATTTAAAACAAACAAACAAAAAAACAAAAGAAGTTGGCATGTCTTTTGTCCTGTGATATCCCATAGAAGTTGCCCATCCGACCCTTATGTGCACACTTTTTCACATCTTTATTTTTTTAACCTTTTTATTATTATTATTTTAAAAATATATGTTATTGATTTTTTACAGAGAGGAAGGGAGAAGGATAGAAAGTTAGAAACATCGATGAGAGAGAAACATCGATCAGCTGCCTCCTGCACACCCCCTGCTGGGAATGTGCCCGCAACCAAGGTACATGCCCTTGATCAGAATCAAACCTGGGACCCTTCAGTCCTCAGGCCGATGCTCTATCCACTGAGCCAAAAACGGTTAGGGCTCTCATCTTTATTTATTGTTATCGGGAAACAAAGCAAGTACAGATTCCACATAACACAGTATCCCCTGAGAAGGCAAAAGAAACAGATGACACTGGCTATCCCAGCTGGAGCGGCCGGGTGGGTGGGACTGAAGCAGACTCGGCCAGTGCCAGCCAGCCCCTCTCCGGCCTCGTCGGCTCTGGAATCCCATTCAGTTTTTGAGGGTTTGAGGATCCAGAAACCAAAAGGACAGCAGAGAAAGCGGGCGGGGGAGGAGTCTGTGAACCGTTGGTGTTTATGTGAATGCCTGTCTAGGAAGGTGGGAAAGACACAGAGCCCGGGGCCCTGCTCCCGGGAGGGTGGCAGCTGAGTTGGGAAGCTAGCACTTAGGAAATGATGAGAGCCTGAGAGGGAGAGGAAATAAACAGGCACTGGTCGGGGCTGCCTGGCAGGGAAACGCCAGGGAGAAGAAGAGGGCATTTTGCAGGAGGGACCGACCACCAGGCAAGGAGAGGAGGGTCAGGGGCGGCCAGGCTGAAGGAAGGCATAGGTGTGGCCTGGCAGTAGCCAGAAATCCAAGGGAGAGAGAGCACAGCGTGGGTCTGGCTATTTTAGGGTCTTGAAGCCAGGTAAGGTACTTAAATCTGGAAGCAGGACTCTGGGAGCCGTTAAAGAAAGCATTCTGAAGCTGAGGTTCACAGGCAGACCTCAGAGCACCCTGGAACCTCCTTGAAATTGTACGGTGCAGTGGCCGGGCGTGTGGGGGCTTTGTGATCGGTTGGACCTTCCGTCTCTGAGTTCCAGTGCCACTTTCTAGTTATTCCTTAACCTTTCTGAGCCTCGGTCTTCTCGTCTATAAAACGGAACTAAGTGGCGATGTCTACCTCGCAGCCTGTGTGGGGTCATACGGCGCACAGTCTCCGGCACGCGGTAAAGACCTCAGAAAGGGGCCCTGTCATTAAACGCTGCAGAACCGCGAGTGATCATCCAGTCGCACTTCTCTAGAGAGAGGGTCTCCTGTAGCTCTCATGAGATTCCCCAAGGGGTCCCTGATTCAAAAAATGTTAAGCACCACTCACCGCCTGAGAGGTTTAAAAATAGAGGCGTGTGAGGCAGCAGAGAGCCGTGTGTATGTGACAGGAACATGATGGTGTGGGCCTGGGGGCAGGGAAGCAGCGTGGAGCCTTTCTGCCCATCTGCTGGACCCACCATCCTTCCATTCATTCACTGGCTTATCACGCCTGGCTGAGCACTGACTCAGCCAGGCCCCCTGCTAGATGCCGACGGCCCAGAGACCAAGCACAGGCCGGTGGGAAGGGAGATGGGCACAGCCCGTCTTCAGAGATTCCCACCGGCCTCCTGCTCTCCTGTCCGTGTGAGGGCCCCTTCCCGCATGGAATCGGGCTGGCCCGCGACTCAATCTAACCAGTGGGATGCAGTGGAAGTGAGGTGACCAGGGCCAGCCCCAAGCCCGAAGGCCAGCAGCCTCACTTCTGTGGTTTTGGGAGGATGTTTTTCCATTGATTTTTAGAGAGAGTGGAAGAGAGAGGGAAAGACAGAGAGAAACATGGATATGAGAGAGACACATCAATTGATTGCCTCCCACACATGCCCTGACCAGAGCCTGGGCCAGGGAGAAGCCTGCAACCAAGGCACATGCCCCTGACCGGAATCGAACCCAGGACTCTTTGGTCTGCAGGCCAATGCTCTCTCCACTGAGCCAAACCAGCTAGGGCAGAACAGATACATTTTGTAAGAAGTCTGACTACCCTGCATGTAGAGACACCTGGAGAGGGAGACAGGCTCAGCAGTTTAGCTCAGATGACTCCAGCGCTTGCCACAATCTGGCTGAAACCACATGCAAAACCCCAGGTGAGAACGGAAGAGCCATCCTGCGGAACCCATTCAGCCCCCTGAACCATGAAGTCATGAAATGGTTTTGATTTAAGCTCTCACGTTTAGAATGGCTTGTTACCCATGTGGAACTGAATGGAGACCAACCAAATGAGAACAGGTAAAGGCTGTTTATTCAGAGGTTGCTATTCCAACGGATTAGCCATTGTCACGTATTTTGGCAGAGGCTCAGAGGCAGGCGGAGGAGTGGGCACTTTTTCTAATAGAAAGAAAGGAAGGCTTCAGGTCTGCCCTGGTTGGAGACTGTGGGCAGCGGGGAGCTGGAGGCAGGCTAACTAAAACCGGAGGGAGGGGGTCCTCTGTGATTGGCTAGGGATGCATATTTGGTTTTCTCTGGTAGGTCTTCAGTTAGAAGTGGGGACAAAAATCAGGGAAGCTAAGTCCTAAACATTTGGGGCTGATTGGCACAAGCTATTGTTTAGCTTTCTGGACTATTTGCTAGAGAGGTGGTCTGACTTCCTGTGAGAAGCAAGCTGGCCTCTTGGCTTGGTTACCTCAATGGGATGGTTTCTTGGACTGGCTACCTCAGACTGGGGCATTGGAGTTCCATTTGTATATGTGGCCTGGCATTGTTATAGCTGTCGTGTAACAATAGATACCTACATGCAAACTGAGAGTTTGGATTTCCTGTTGAATGAACAGAGTGGTCTAGGTAGGTCCAAAGTGGAGAGCCCCCCCTCCTACAGCCTATGCCCAGTTTGAAGGACAAGTGAGAAGTGGCAGGCAGATGAAGGAAGGAGGGTTGTCCCAGGTGGAGGGGACAGCATGACCTGTTGGGCCTGGGGATAGACGAGAACAGGGCAAGTGTGAGAGACTGCAGCAGGCTCACCTGGCTGGGCTCTCAACAGGTGGTGAGTGTGGGCTTAGGACCCGGGGCACTAGACAGAGTCAGATGTCCTCCTGAAAGCAGATCACAGTGCCTGGAGTGATATAATCACAGCTGAGCTTAAGAAGAACTCCCCAGATGGAGGAGACGGAGGTGGGCAAGGGTGAGCGCAGGATTGGTGAGGAGGCAGCTGCAGCATCCAGGGAGAGTTCCAGAGGCAGGAACTATCCGCCCTGTGGACTGGCCTCCTGGCAAGAGGAGAAGGCACAGTCCAGGTTTTCCGCAGACGGAGGAGTTGTGGTCACCGAGAAGGTGACCCAGGAAGAGGGGAGAAGGTTTGGAGGCGGTGACGCTGTTTTGGGAAAGCAGAGTAGGGAGAGTCTGGGAGACCCCAGGGAACACAGGTGGGGTCCCTGGAGATTTGGATTTGGAGCTGGGAGAGACTCAGAGGGGATGCGTTTTTATGCATCATGGGGGCCCCCAGGGACCGTGGGTAAATGACAGGAGGAAGAGGTGCCATGCCAGGGGCTGAGAAGGAATGTCCAGTAGGCCGTGCTGGAACCCGCCCAGGGGAGACTTGTGCCAAGGAAATTAGGGGAGATTTCAAGGGGTGCTCCGCCCCAGGGGCAGTTGAGTTGATAGTGACTGGGCACTGTTGGATCTGGACCCATGCAGGGAGTGTGGGTGAGAAGGGGTGGAATACCAGGGGCAGGGGCTTGAAGGGAGAGGAGTGGGCCTACTGCGGGGGGGACAGACCTTCCAAGCAGTTTGCCTCTGCGGGGACGAGAGAGGCAGCGGCTGCAGGGAGGTTCGGGTCAGGCGAGGTATGTAGTTCAGTGGGAGAGTTAAACAAGTCTCTAGGCAGAAGCAGAGAGGGAGCAGTCTAGTGGGCGGGAGCTGAAGATGCCCGAGGCGGGCGCAGCCCACAGGGAGGCAGCTGTCAGAAACCTTGGCCTTGGGCTGTGTTGGCCCACACAGTGTTTCCTTTTTTTGGTGGAACTTGCTGCCAACCCATTGCATATAAAAATCCTGATTCCCAGTCTCTGGCAAAATCCAAAGATCTGATGGCCCGGGGCCTGCTTTCTGCAGCGCAGCAGTGGCTGGAGCCTGGGGCCTTCCGGCTGGGCCTGGCTTCCAGGTTGCCACCTGCCCCGTCCTACCTTCCATCTCACCCTTTTCTGTTTCCTGCTTGGCCTCTGTGGGCATTTGAATGGAAATCTTGGGGTGAGAGGACGTGAGAAGGTAGGACCAGAGCCAGCCTCAGGCAGAAGGCTGGGTGAGAATGCTGAGAGGTGAGGGCCTAGGCCTGGAAGCCAAGGGTAGAGATTTAAGGAGGGGGTGAGAAGGGTGGTTGGAATGGCCACTGAGGAGAATGGGAGAGGAAGCTGTGGGCTGCATAGATTAATGCTGGGGCAACCCCAGTGCTGGGACCAGCTAAAACTGAGCCAGGGACTGGCAGCTGCTCCCATTCATACCAGTGGGTGAACAGAACAGGGGAGGGGGCGAAGGAGCCTGCTCTCAGGAGCTTCTATACCAGCCGTGGGCAAACTACGGCCCGCGGGCCGGATCCGGCCCCTTTGAAATGAATAAAACTAAAAAAAAAACAAAACCGTACCCTTTTATGTAATGATGTTTACTTTGAATTTATGTTAGTTCACACAAACACTCCATCCATGCTTTTGTTCCGGCCCTCCGGTCCAGTTTAAGAACCCATTGTGGCCCTCGAGTCAAAAAGTTTGCCCACCCCTGTTCTATACTCAACTCAGCATCCCTTGGCTCTGTTGGTGGTGGGGGTTGGGGGGTGGTCCCTGAGACTCGGGGTCACACAGACAGAGCCCCAGGAGACAGAGCTTGTCCTCCCGTCCCAGGGACTCTCCCAGGCCAGGGACGTGCTGAAGCCCCGCGTGGCCCAGGGAAGGAATCGTTCTGGGGGAGCCCTGTGTGAAGCTGACGGGCTCCTGAGATTCCAGCTCCGTTCCTCGTGGCGGGTCCTCAGGAGGTGCGCACACTTTCTTGCACACCCCTCCCCCGAGCTGTCCTCCTTCGGAAGTTCCTCTGTCTGTCCCTCTGTGGCCTCAGGACTAGCTCTCAGTCACCAGGGTGGGACTTGCTCCTGACCTGAGGGGAGGTCCTCAAGGGGTCCTCAAGATGAAATCTTCCTGCCCTGGCTGCTCTGGCTCAGTGGGTAGAGCTGCAGGCTGAAGGGTCCCGGGTTTGATTCTGGCAAGGGCATAGGTCCGGGCTGTGGGCTCGATCCCCAGTAGGGGGTGTGCAGGAGGCAGCCGATCAATGGTTCTCTCTCATCATTCATGTTTCTATCTCTCTTTCCCCCGCTTCCTCTCTGAAATCAATACAAATATATCTTAAAAAAATATTAAAAAAAAAAAAAGATTAAACCTTCCCAACCCCTCCCTGTGCATGAACGCTCTCCTCTCGGTCTCACTGGGAATCGTGTGCCGCTTGGACACATGTCACTGTATCATTGAGCTGGAAGGTAATTAGGCGACGCTGGGGGAGAGCCTGTCTCCTGGGAACACTGGGGTAATGAACCATCACAAGGACCAAGGAGGCTGCTGGGGGCTGCTGACCGCAGAGGCGCGGTGAATCGTTCGTTCCGGAGGAGCTCCTGATTGGCCCTCATCCCGGCTGCGTCAGAGCTGGCCCCGTTCTTCAGCGGGAAGTGGGAGCTTTGGTGGAGAGCGAAAAGGGCGCCCTGGGCTTTGAAGCAGGAATGTGAACAAGTTGTCCCTTGGTGGGGTGGGAGGAAGACAGAAGCCACAGTCCTCTATGGTGGCGCATGTCCTTGAGGCCTGGACACAGTGGCCAGGAGTCTTTACCAGGAGAGCCAACTGGGAGGGGGCCAGGCCAGCTCTATCCTGGACCCCTTAAGCGTCAGCCAGACCCACTCAGAAGTGCTCCCAGCCCGCCCTCCTCCACAGTAAACACACCGAGTATCCCCACCTGGGAGACTGGAGAAGAGACCAGAGTGGCCCCAGGCTGGCCTGCCCAGCAGTCCCGTTACAGCGGCCCGCTTCTCCATCCAGCTCCTGGCTTGTCCCCACGTGGCTCCACCCTTGGCTCCCTGTGTCAGTGACGGGGTGATGGCATGTTACCCTGGGCAGCCTCCTGCCACCCCCACCCCTTCCTGTTCCCTGACAGAAACTCCAATCAGCTTCTTCAGCCCCATCTGGTCGGCCTTTCACCAGCCACTCAAACTCTTCACCTTCTCTGAATGGAACCCCATCAGTTCTTGCAACAGAGCCCACATTTCAAATAGGCACCTTGCTTTCCTTCGACTCTCTCTCTCTCTCCCCCTCTCCCTCTTCCTCTCCCTCTCCCTCTCCCCGCCCCCCCCCCCCTTTCTGTCTTCCTTTATTTCTTCTTCCTCTTCTTCCTCTCCTCTTTCCCTTCTCAGGTCTTGGCATTTCAGGTTGTGGATCTGCTACAACCACCTTCCCAGAGAGTTCTGTTTGCTCTGTACTCAGAGCTGCCTCCTGGGCCGCTCCAATTCCTGGGTACACCCCGGCCACTGGTCCTCCCCGCCCCCCGAGGCCACAGAGAGCTGTCTGTGGGCCGCCCCTATGGACGCGTGAGCCACGCTCAGGCAGCGGCCGGGCCTGTCCTGCCCGCAGTTGTGTCCTCAGTGCCCGGGCCAGGTGCCCCAGTGCCCGGGCCAGGTGCCCCAGTGCCCGGGCCAGGTGCCCCAGCTGTGCTGCGTTGGAGTGGATGACAGCGCTGCCCTTCCCTGCCTCCGCTCCAGACCCGCCCTTTCTGGGGGCACATCCTTCTGTGGGGGGGTCACCGGTCTTCCAGCTGCACTCGCTTAGGGGAGCCCTTTGAGGGGTGTTGGGACTGGTTTCCTCCGAGCAGCACCACCCTGAGGAGTCCCTGCTCTGCCCTCTTCCTCTTGTTTGTCCCCCCAAAGGGCAAGGAGTCCAGGGGCCAAGGAGATGTGCCCACCAGGAGCCCGTGCCCATCACTCCGGACCAGTTCTGTCCGGTAGAAACGGGAGCTGCGTGTACTTCAGATGTTTTAGTTTTATTCATTTCAAACGGGCGGATCCGGCCCGCGGGCTGTAGTTTGCCCACGGCTGTTCTAGAACCACATTAAAAAAGCAAAAAGCGGCAGGTGAAATTCATTTAAAAATATTTGTATTTAACCCAACATATTCAAAATATTATCGTTTCAACATGTAATCGCTGTGGCAAGTGTTCTTTCTCATCGTAAGTCTTTGAAATCGCCACATTCAAGTTCAGAAGCCACACCGGGGTGGCGGCTACTGCACTGCTGCTCAGTTCCGGACCACACCGAGGCATCGGAGAGCGAATTCCCTGCCCGATGGCCCAGCCGGTGTCCAAGGCCCCTCCTCACCGGGGCTCCTAAGGGCAGATAGCACCCAGAAGCTCGAGGGTGGGAATGGCCAAGAGCCAGACTTGCCTCTGAGGAGGGGGCACATTCCCTGCGCTCTGGTTTCCTTCTTAGTTCAACATCCACTCTGATGGAGAGGCCGGGTGATGGACCCATGAGCACTGATGGCGGAGGGGCTGGGCACAGCTCAGGAGCAGCTGGGGGCCCTTGGGGTTGGGAGTCTGGGATCCCACAGAGCAGCCTGGCAGAGGGGAGGGTGGGCACAGGTCCACAGACAGGTTAATGGCTCCTGCCTTGCACACAATTGGATTTGCCCTCCCGAGCCTCCCAGCTTTGGGGAAAGGCCGCTCCTCCTGGGAGCTCAGCTGGATGGCCAGAGCCACAGGGCCTGGGCCGCCAGGCCTGATTCGATCAGGAGGAGTGAAGGACGTGGGCTCACAGGCAGCCAGTGCCCAGAGGGGCCGTGGCTCCGTCCAGAAAGACAAGGCTGTGGGGCGGGGGGGCACATGGGGGCCACAGGTCCCCTCTCCTGAGAGCCTCCCTCCACTCAAAACACAACGGACAACTGTCTACTCGTACATCATCCTCCCCTCCCACTTTCCCATCTCTTTGAGAGCTGGTTGCTGGATGGCTCAGTCAGAGAACGTGGAACCAGCCCATTTTCCTTTGTGTCTGTCGGGTGGGTGTGCAGCACGTGCTAAGACAGGGACGGTGCCGGGGAAGGGGAAACAGAAAAGACCCTCCCTTTTTTCCTCTCAGTACTTACATCTCGTATCAAACGAAACTCCCAGACGTGCACCGTGTCTCTCTCCGTGTAAGTCTGGGGAAACGATTCGGGGACAAATTGCAAACTAGAGGTGAAGACAGCCCAGGACTCCAAAGTGGACATGTCCTCTCGCCGCCCTGCCTCTGGCCAGGCCGTCCCCTCCACCCGGAGTGCCCTCCGTTCCCCCTTGAATGCCAGGGGACCTCCCGCTCACCCTTGGAGGCTGCCTTCCCTCTGCCCTCTGCCCACCGCAACACTGCTGGTTTCCTCCTCACCCCTGTTCCTATAGCGCTGCTGGGCTCCATCACACAGGGCACTTGCTCATTCAACCTGCAAATAACGATTGAGCTTCCCCCCCCACCCCCCACCTCAGGTGCCTGGCACTGTTCTGGGGTCTGGAGACATCACAGGGAACCGGCAGACAAGGGGAAAGACAATAAACATGTCAACAAATAATTAAACAAGAGACACTCAGGGAGTGTTCTCTGCTAAAGGGGAAACAGAGCAGGGCACTTAAGTAATCAAGAGTGACTGGGGGGCGGTAATGGGGGTGCCCCCGCTGAGGTCTGGATGCTAAGAAGGAGGTAGTCCTGCAAGGCCAGCGGCGGAGTGATCCCGTCACTGCAAACCTATTGTATCATTCCCTTTGTAGGAAATATCTAGAATAGACAAATCCACAGAGACGGCAAGCAGATTAGTGTTTGTGTGTGTGTGTGTGTGTGGGGGCGGTCTGGGCTGGGGAAGAATGGGGAGTGACTGCTAATGGCTATGGGATTCTCCCTGGAGGTGATGAAATGTTCTAGAACTAGATAGTGGTGATGGTTGCACAACATTGTGAGTGTACTAAATGCCACTGAATTGTGTGCTTTAACATGGTACTTTTATGTTATGTGCATTTTACCATAAAACAAAACCTTCCAAGGCAAGAGTGGAGAGAAAGGCTCACGCGGCCAGTGTCGGGGAGAGTGGTGGGGCGTGGGGCTGGAGAGGTGGCGGGGCCTGCCGCCAGGACGCTGTGGGTTGGTAAGGAGTTTGCATTTTATTCTGGCGCCGTGGGAAGCCACTGGGAGGCTTCAAGCAGGAACGCACCATGACAGCACTTCCTGTTCTCGAAGGTCCTTGTGGCCGTGGTGTGGGGCATGCATGGTGATGACCGGGTGCGGGCAGTGGGGATGGAGTGACGTGGACAGATTTAGGATCTATTTTGAAGGCAGAACCAATGGAACTTGGATCTAAGGGAAAGAATGGAGGAAAGAATGGAGGGAAGGAGAAGGCTGTCTGCACTGTTAGCTCGAGCCACCCAGAGGATGGAGTTGCTGTTGGCAGAGATGGGGACGCCGATGTGGGAAACACCTTTCGGACACACTGGGTTTGAGCTGCGTTTAGATACTCACGTGGCAACGTCAGGTGGGCCGTTGGGTGGACTGTTCTGGAGTTTAGGACTGAGACACACACCGATGCCCACCCCCTGCCCCATGGAGATGGTATTTACAACCTGGGCCGGGGTGAGCTGCCCTGGGGATAGGAGTGACTATGGAAGACAGAAGGTCCGAGGGACGAACTCTGGGGAATCAGAGCTGGCGCTGCCAGGAAGGCAGGAGAAAACCCAGCAGAGCCCTGTCTTGGAAGGGAAGGAAGTGTTTCCAGGAGGGAGGGCCAGCTGCGTCCAGTGCTGCTGTGAGGGTGAGTAGATGAGGACGGAGTCACTGTTAGGTTTGGCAATGTGATTAGAGGTCGGCCTCTCTGTGAGTCGAGTGCCCAGCACGTAGTAGGTGCTTATGAAAAGGTTGGGGGACTTGAAATGATTATGTTCTGCACTGTGTGACTCAGACTGCCCAGAGCTAGAAGCTGGGTATTAAAGGGAAGTGGCTGAGTTGCTCGGGACACCTAGGAGCGCTGGTCGGAGGGAGACTGGGGCGGCTGGGGGTGCCTGGGGGCTGTGGTGGAGGCTGGGAACCCAAAGGAGCACCGGATTCTAGTCGCCCACTGGCCCCTTTGGAGAGGGCCTGCCCTCCACTTCTTTCCCCTTTTTTTCCTCTTAGGAGGTGATTCATATTTCAATATATTCCAGCTGAAAAAAGGATCAGATTTTGAGCAGGTGGTAAGTCAGTACATGGAAATTTGATATATTTTGACTAATGCAGTTTGAAATTTGAAAACTGCAGACAATTTTATTCGAGATCCATTTTTATACCAACTCATTACTGGGGGGTAAAGGCAAGATTTCAGGTTTCTGGGGGAGGACTGTGAACTACGGGCCTGTCAACCCAGGCCTGTCACCACCAAGCCCCATTCAAGCAGCTTGACCTCGCAGCCGCCGGCCCCCTGCTGCCCGCTGCCTGCCTGGGCCCCCAGGGCTCCTGTCGGAAAGGCTTTCTTTAGCCACGGCTTTCAAGTATCCTCCTGGGATTACTAGTCCAATTTAATCTGACCTTCAGCCCCACCTCTGTGGCACCAACTCCAGCAAATCCCTGGGGCTGGCACTTAAGACAAGTTTTGTGATATTACATAGACTCTCCACTTCCTTCCCCATCTGCCTTGTCCGTTTCCCCAGCCTCATGGGTGTGAAGCACAAGAGGAGGAAATGAATAATGAAGACGGGGAGGCATGGAGCTATTGGCGAGGGAGCAAGGACACACTCATGGGAAGCGGGGAGCTGCCCGTGGGGGCACTGGAGGGGGAGAGGGTGGGAGAGGGGCTCTGAGGGGCAGTGGCCTTAAAGAGAGAGAGAGCTCTCTTCTCAGTGTTGGATGCCAGATCCGTGTCGGTTTGAATCCTGGCTCCACCCTCTTGGGCGAATCACCACACTTTGTTGAGCCTTACTTTTTCTGAGCTACAAAATGGGGATGTGGTTTTCTGGGGGAACATTTGATGTAGGTGTGACACACAGGGGGGATTCAACATATGTGGGTCTCCTTTGCTTCCCCACCCAGCGATTTCCTCTGCATTTGAGCACGTAGCTCTGTCTCCTTTGGGTGGCTCACGGTCTAGTTGGGAAGGCAAACAGGGAAGTTGAAGCCTCTAAGGCAGCGGTTCTCAACCTGTGGGTCGCGACCCTTTGGGGGTCGAATGACCCTTTCACAGGCGTCGCCTAAGACCATCGGAAAACACATCTATAATTACATGTTGTTTTTGTGATTAATCACTATGCTTTAATTATGTTCAATTTGTAACAATGAAAATACATCCTGCATATCAGATATTTACATTACGATTCATAACAGTAGCAACATTACAGTTATGAAGTAGCAACGAAAATAATTTTATGGTTGAGGGTCACCACAACATGGGGAACTGTATTAAAGGGTCGCGGCATTAGGAAGGTTGAGAACCACTGGGGGGTCTAGGAAGTGAGGCCTAAAACGCCTGGTAAATTCTTTTACCTGCTTAGGGCATGAGGCATCTACCCTGGGGTCCTCTGGTGGCTAAACCTTACTGTGTCTCTACATTCACCCACAATACGGCCACCTCGGCCATCTAAAGCACTTGTTTGCTTTTACTAGAATTGCATCAGCTAAATCATTCATTCACTCACTCACCAGACATGCATCTACGTACCGCACCTCTGGTGGAGGCAGGTGACTTTAAGAGTGGCGAGTACTGCCCGGCCGGTGTGGCTCAGTGGTTGAGCGTTGACCCAGGAACCAAAAGGTCACGGGTTCAATTCCTGGTCAGGGCACATGCCCGAGTTTTGGGATCGATCCCCAATAGGGGTGTGCAGGAGGCAGCTGACCGATGATGTCCCTCTCTACCTCTCTATCCCTCTCTCTCAAAAAAATCAATAAAAACAATTTTTAAAAAAGAGTGGTGAGGACTTTGAGAGGAGGGAGCGCTGACGAGGGTGGAGGGGAAGGGTCTGGGGAGGCTTCGTGAGCAGGTCCTGTCGGAGCCGAGCCATGCAGTTACCGACAGGAGCCGAGCCATGCAGTTACCATCTAACCTAAGCTGGACTTTGGTTATAAGCCAGAGGAGTCTGGTCTGGCTGACTAAGCAACAGAGGAAAGCCTTGGGCGGTGTTTCAGGTAGGGCCTCTTGGGCTGTAAGTAACTGAAAACCCAAGAAGAGGATTTATTGTGTCATATGCCAGGAGGTTTACAGATCCCGGCATTGGTTGGCTTCACAATAACCAGGTCCTGATGGAGCCAGGTGCTCCCCATCTCTGCTCTGTGGTCCTTGCCAAGCTGGGTTTTAGCCCTTAGGGGACCCCTGCTGCCTCTGCAGACTGTCTTGGTGTCTCATTGGTCAGCGTGGAGTCACATGCTCCTGCCGAACGAATCACTGACCCACTCCCGAGGCTGGGGCGGAGCCTCGCTCCTCAGAGCCTATGGCTGCCTGATTAAGGACATTTGGATCCTAATAGCCAAGAAGAGGGGTGTTGAGCGGACCTCTGCAGAAAGAAAATGGGACCCAAAGGAGAAGCCGAACAGCCTAACTCTGGGGAGGGCAGAAACCGGGGTGGCTGGGGTGGGGGTGGGGGTGGAGGGGCTTGGTGGGAACAACTAGGGCGATGGCCTCAGAACGGCCCAGGGGGTGGACCGGCTCCGCTGAGTCACTGCTTCAAGTTCAGGTTCACGTTCCTGGGGGAGAGTCTCTTTGGCCGAGTCTGGCCACTGATTGATAGTCTTGCTTCCTGAATTGCCTGCTCTGTGTGTGTTGGGGGGAGGGGGAGGAGGTTTGAAGGAGCTGCACCCTCAAGAAGGCAAGGAGATGGGGGTGAGAAGTCCCTGAGATGATGGGGGAGAGCAGAGATAGACGGGGGAGAGCAGAGATGGGGGAAACAGGGCCAGACCATGGATGGGCCTGTAAGCCATGCTCAGCTGGAGGGACCCTATATCTGTAAGGCCATTTATTTGCAAGCAACAGACACCAGCCTTGGCTAATTTAAATTTAAAAAATAAGATTTATTTAAAGGGTGCTAGGTAAGTCACCGACTCTCTGGAGGGGTGGGGGCCCCCCAGGCAGGAGCAATGTCCCAAATGAACGCAAAGACACCTCCAAGCTCGACCCCTCCAATGTGCCGGCCACAGTCACTACCCCTGCTGGCTCTGCCACCGCTGCCGTCCCTGCAAGCATGGGTCCTGGTCGGTACTGCTCATTCGCATCACTGACTCCCGGTTCTGAGTCCGGGCCAGGGGTTTTGTCCGAGCTACAAGGGAGGCTTCGAAAGTGAGGGCTTGGCCCTGACTGGTTTAGGTCAGTGGATAGAGCGTCGGCCCACGGACTGAAGGGTCCCAGGTTCCATTCCGGTCAAGGGCATGTACCTGGGTTGCAGGCACATCCCCAGTAGGGGGTGTGCAGGAAGCAGCGATGTTTCTCTCTAATCGATGTTTCTAACTCTCTATCCCTCTCCCTTCCTCTCTGTAAAAAAATCAATAAAATATATTTTTTTTAAAAAGTGAGGGCTTGACCTTTTCAGGTTGCACCTGGAGGGAAGGGCTCACTTACATAATAAATTGGGAAATCTCCCAAAATACAGGAAGAGGCTCTCCTGATTGGGTGGCAAAAAAAAGTGACAAATGTCAACGTGCTATCCTGAAGGTATTTGGGGAAGACTGTCAGCTTGTGAAAGCCAGAAACTGGGTCTTTTGTCCCCAGAGCCCTCTTGGCATAGTGCCTGGCTCAGAGGATGGGGTGGAGTAAATATTTTCTGAGCTAATGCCCTGTCAGCAGAGGAGGGACATGAGCAGACTTAACTGGACGGGCCAGATAGGCCCAGCAGAGGGGGTGGGGAGCTTGGGCAGAGGCCGGGGGGCAGTGGGTGGGCATTAGGAACCGATGTTTGCAAACCCTTTTACTTCCTTGTCCCCACGGACCCCTCCTGTGACGAGGGGAGCTTGATTTCCCAGCACGTGGAATGCCTGTTTCATTCTGTCCTTTTTCCCGAAACTCCCCCACTCTCCTCCCTCCCTGGATGCTCTGCCGATGACCCCCTCTCCCTTCATGGAGAAAACAGCTCTGGGAGGCTAACTCCGTCTGCATGTACCGAGTCCCCTCCACTTACAGGCAGGAAATGCTCCAGCTGAGCCCTAGAGCTCGGTGCCTTGGCCCTCTCACCCCTATTGCATCTGTTTTCCCCTCTCTCCTCCAGAATCATGCTCATGAGCCTGCAAACGGGCTCTGGCTCTTGTTTTTTTTCCATCTTAAAACACACACACAACTCCCTGGACCCTATCTGTGCCCCTCCACGTCCTGCCCTGTTTCTCTACCCGCTTCACAGCAAAACTTGTGATCACAAATGCTGCTCCCTGACTCCCTTGGGAGTATTCTTCCCCATCCCAGACAGGCTGGGCCGTGTGACTGATTTCGACCAATGAAACAGGATGAGGAATGCCGCTTGTCACTTGAAACAAAAGCTGTGAAAGCCAGTAAGTAGTTGGCCATGTCATTGGTGTTCTCTCCCCAGAGACCGAGCAGAGCCTCAGCTATCCTGCCTGAGCCACTGAGATTCTGGGATCACTTGTTACGTCAGCATACCCCAGCCTGCCCTAACTGATAACAGTCCTGTCTCCCCTTCCTCGCAACCCATTCCTTTTATTTTGCATTTAAATATTTTTAATTTTTCAATTATAGTTGGCACACAGTATTGGTTTCAGGTGTACAACATAGTGATTAGCCATTTATATAACTTACGAAGTGATCAGTCTGATAAGTCTAGTGCCCATCTGGCACCATACATAGCTATTACGACATTATTGACTATATTCCCCACGCTGCACTTCACATCCCGTGACTGTTGTTGTAACTGGCAATTCACTTCTTCATCCTTTTCACCTTTTCCGCTCATCCCCCCAAACCCTCTCCCATCTGGCAGCCGTCAATTTGTCCTCTGTATCTCTGAGTTTGTTTCCGTTTTGTTTGTTTATTTTGTTTTCAGATTCCACGTATAAGTGAGGCCATATGGTATTTGTCTTTCTCGGACTTATTTCACTTGGCAGAATACCCTCTCCCATGCACCTTGCATCCCACTCGGTATGCCTTCTGCCCCACCTTTCCACCAGAAATGAACTTGCCAGCATCACTATTACCTCCGTGATGCCACATCGACCGGACACCTCTCTGTCCTCACATAACCCTTCGGCAGCCCTCGTCACGGCCGAGCCCTCCCTCCTTCTTGAAGCACTCTTGGCTTCGGTCACATCTCGCTTCCTGGCTTTCCTCTGACCCCACTGGCCTTTCCCAATTCCCCAGAATTGTTGTGTTGCCAGAAACCTCAGTCTTGTATCTTCTTTCTCGGGTGACCGCATCCACTCCCACGGATGGAAATACCGTCTCTATGCCGATGACTCCCAGCGTGCAGCTCGCCTCTGGGCTCTGGTTTTGTACTCCCAGCTGCCACCAGGTAAACATCTCTAAAGGCTTCCCAGACTTTGCGTGTCCTCGACGGAGCTCTTGTCTCATTTCCCAAGCTCCTCCAGTCTCACTGCACCCTCATCCTCTCGGAGCCACCCATGGACCTCCCACCCCTTTCTCCCACAGGTTAATGTGTATGTCCCATCAACTCTATATTCCAGACACGGCTCCACATCTGTCTCCATGGCCCCTCCACCCTCCAGGCTGCCCACATCTCTCACGGATAACAGCCACAGGCCTCCCTACCCGCCTGCCTGCTCCGCCTCAATCCATACTCCAATAGCAGCCCCCCCAATCCAATCCCTCCGACTTCTTGCCACCCCCAGAATTAGATCCAAACTCTTGACTGAGGTTGTGAAGGCCCTGGAAGGCCTGCCCCCTGCACTTCTGACTGCATCTCTTGCCCCTCTGTCCTCGTCCACACCAAGTTCAGTCCAGCCTCAGGACCTTTGCACCTGCTGTTCCTCTTCCTGGAAAGCTGTTCCCTGGCTTCTTAACTTTTAGGTTTCCACTCAGGCGTCACTTGCCTCCATGAGCACACAAGCTAATGTCAGTCCCTTCGTTTGTCTCAATCTTAACCCAGTGGCTCCTACCCATGGCCAGCTGGGGCGGGGCTGGTTCCGCTGGTCTTTCCCCTGGAGGGTAGGCTCTGTGAAGAAAGCAGTGCTGTCTCTGACGTTTGCAGCACCACACGCAGAGCTGTTTCTCGAATGAATGAAGGAGCTGAGGGACAGACAGATTCTCAGTGGAGTGATTGATAACCGGTTGTGAGTTCTGAGTGTCTTTCCCTGACAGCAAGGAAGGGGTGGCTTCTGGGGACTAGAAACGGGAGCTTCCGGCAGAGAGCTCTGCCCCTGCTTCTCCAAGGCGGGTTTTCAGCTCATTTTGTGTTGCCCAGTGCCAGGGCCTTCAGGACTTGGCAGATCCCCACCCCAGTCCCTGCCCCTCTCACCCCCTCAGGAGCCCCGGCAGGCATCTTAATGGACGCTCGCCTCTGAGGACTGTCCCACACCCGCAGACATCTCCTGCCCCACGAAACACACCGGATCCCACTCTGGCTTCAGGGGGCCTGGCTGGGTGCAGGCAGGTGCACAACTTGCTGTGGTTTGGGGGGAGGGACAGTTGGCTCCACGGGATTCAGAGGGAGGAGGCGGGGCCAAGAGCCATCTCAACACCTCCCAGGAAGAGGTGGTTCTCAGAGGCTCTCGACCCTCAATCTTGGCATCTGGGTTGCCACAGCCCAGTTCTGGGTTCCCAAACCGAGGAGCAAATCTGAGTAACAGGACACATTTTATGAGCCCATGGGGGGCTTCACCAGGTGAAGGTTAGAGCCCACCTGCCCAGGGCTCCCTGCAGAGAGCTGACAGCTCCACACTGCGCTGGATGGACTGGGAGCGAGAACAAAGTAGAAGGGTCAAGACCCTGTCTCCACCTGCTGTGCCATGGGGGCAGCCGAGTTCTGGCCGGCAACTTGAACTTGGGGTTGAGCCCCAACTCCAGGCCTCCACTCGTAGTCTGATCTCTCCGGTCCCTCTGCTGGGCCTCTCCAGTCTGGGAGCACCTGGGTGGGTAGGGCAACATCCCGGGTTCCCTGGGGGTCAGGGTGAGCCCTAAGGGGGTGTGCAGCAGCCCCCCTTTGATCACAGTAGCAGATAAATCATCACCCTTGGGGAGCACCTTCCTGCAGCCTCCCTGGACCAGCAGTTCAAGGGCACAGCCTCACTGCACGCTCTCAATACCCAATAAGGCAAGTGCTCTGACCCCACTTCCAGACTAAGAAACTGAGGCCTCAGCGGTTCAGTGGCCTGCCCGCGGCAGCCCAGCTGAAATGTGCTCCTTCCAGGCTGGTCCCAACCCCAGGCAATAGCTGGGTGCAGAGCTGTCTGCACTAGCTGCCAGCCCCCTCCCCAAGCGGGGCCCCCAGAGAGGCGGTGGTAGACCCGCATAGGCGGAGGATAGGGAGGCTGAGGTTGCTCCCACAGGCCTTCTGAGAGCTTGGCAGCCCAATTAGCATGGCGTTCCTGGCCAGGCCTGCTCAGGGGCCTGGGCGCAGCAGATGAAAGCTGAAAGGTTATTTCAATAAGGGGCCGCCCACTGGCCCGCTGAGAGTGATCCTGGTGTGCTGGAGGGACCTGGAGTGCGTACATAATTCAGCCTGTCGGAAGGAGAGTGGGAGCCAAAGGCAAAGCCAGAGTGAGGGCCAAGATAAGAGGATAAGGCGGGGACAGCACAGGCCGGGGGGTGCGCCTCTTCTCAGGGAGGGCCTGCCCCTCTCGGGGATGGAGCTCAGGGGTTTTTCGGGATGAAAGGTTTTGGCTGGCACCCCTCTTAATGGTCTCCAGAGACAGACATGTGCTTACATATGCACACATGTTTACCCAGGTCTATGCATACACATACCCACACTGCATGTGCACACATAGATAAACCCACACAAATGCACATGAACACAGGTACACATGCACACACACAGGCTCCATCTGGGCCCAGGACTGCCTCTGGGCTGCAGGCACTGGGCCTGAGGTGCAGGTGTCTGGAGAAAACTCATGCTTCATGCCTGCCTCTTTCCCCTCCTCCTAGGCCCAGGGATGTTCTTTCGGCTCGGGTTGGGGTTGGGGCTCAGTCTTGGGGCCTCCAGGTAGGTGAGTAACTTTTTCTGGCTTGTTTGGGACTTCCCAGTTTTAAGATTGAAAGTTTTCCCCCCTATTTTTTATATGTTTTCGTTGATTTTTTAGAGAGAGAGGAAGGGAGAGGGATAGAGAGATAAAAACATCGATGAGAGAGGAACATCATCCATCGGCTGCCTTCTGTACGCACCCCCCCTCCTCCTCCCCGGGGATTGAGCCCACAGCCCAGGCATGTGCCCTGACCGGGAATCAAATCGGCAGCCTCTTGGTTCCTGGGTCGATGCTCAACTGCTGAGCCGCACCAGCTGGGCAATACTGAAAGTTTTACATCTTGGGAAACCCCTAAGTCCCAGGCAAACCTGAGCTGATCACCCTGCCCCCTGGCCTCAGGCAGGCCTCAGGCAGGCCTCCGGTACATCCTCCCTCCCAGGTCTCTATCTGTCCTGTCACCTCTGTGATGGCCAAAGGGCCCTCGAGAGAGAGCCAAGGCTGGGTCTTCTCTCACTCTGGAGGTCCCAATACGAGTAAGTACCACTGTGTTTACTGAGCACCTCCTGTGAGCGAGGCCCAAGGATTTTCTTCTTAAGCACCTACTGTGCGCCAGGCACTGCGCTAGGCCCTGGAGTTGTACCAGGGAACACACCAGACAAAATCACTGTCCTCGTGGAGCTGACACTCAGTGGGGGGAGACAGAAGACAAACAAGATACATAAATGATATCATTTAGTAGAAGAGGATGAATGTTAGGGGAAAAGTAAACAGAGAAGGAGCCCATTTAAAATAGGCTGCTGGGAAGGTGCTGTGGGGAGAGACCAGAGGGTGAGGTGAGGAGCCCTGCAGATGTCCCGGGAAGCGTTCCAGGCGCTGGGAACAGCATGTGCATAGGGCTGGAGACGTGCCTAGCCTGAGAGAGAGCATCAAGGAGAAAAGTGAGGCTGGGGAGGGAGAGAAGGGGGAGAGGAAGTGGGCCGCCTCTGGGCCGTGGTCAGAACTTGGGGGTAAGGTAAGGACTTCGTGAGTGTGATGGAGCCATGGAGGGTGGAGCAGAGGAGCCACGTGCTCTGACTCACACTTTCCTGCTGTGTTAGCAGAGATGTGGGGGCAGTGGGGGGGGCCCAGGAGGCTATGGTGATGGTTCAGGGAGATGTGATGGTGGCCCAGACCAAAGTGGGGGCTGGGAGAAATGGGTGGATTCTAGCTAAGTTCTGAAGTTGAGCTGACAGGGTTTCTAACGAATTGAATTGGGTGAGAGATGGGAGAGAGAGAGGAGTCCATATAACTCTGAAGTTCTTTTTTTTTTTTTTTTTTTTTTTGGAACATATTTATGTTGATTTCAGAGAGAGGAAGGGAAACATCAATGATGAGAAACATTGACCCAATGCCTCCTGCATGCCCCCTGATGGGGACTGATCCTGCAACTCGGGCAAGTGCCCTGATTGGGAATGGAACCCAGACTCCTGGTTCACGGGTCGCTGCTCAACCACTGAGCCACGTCAGCCGGGTGACTCTGAAGTTCTTGGTCTGAGCAGCCAGCATGAAGGAGCTGCCTTCTCCTGAGATGGAGGAAGTTGTGGGGGGAGAGCGGCAGCTTAGTGTTGGACGGATTGCGTTTGGCCAGTGGAGATACAGATACAGGCGTCTGCAGACAGAGAGGGCCAGGCTGCAGCTTTAAAGGACAATACCCACTTTACAGGTGAGGAAAACGAGGCTCACACAAGGAAGGGGACACACTTGTTAAACGGGGGAGCCGGGACCCAGGTCTCTCTGGCTCCAAAGCCTGTGCCAGTCCCACTGCCCTGAGCTGGGAGACACCAGCCACCCTGCCCAGCCCCCCATGTCTGGCGGTAGGGGCTCAGGAGGAAAGCCCAGCTCTGCCCTGGCTGGCTTCCTTGTCTCCAGGCCTGAGCCAGGCTGAGGTGGTGGGGGGATGCCCACCAGGAAGTGGCCTGTGTTTGGGTGCATCACAGAGGGATAGCGCCAAGTGACCTGGGCGCCAGTAGCTCTGTGAACATAGCTGGCCCAGCCTGAGGCCATTATCTGACCACAAGAACCATTCGGTTAGCATCGATTGGCTGAGAGAGGAGCATCTGGCAAGGCTGGGAGTGGGGGAGCTCTGGCCTATTCAGAGGGGGTGGGGGGTGCAGAGCCAGAAGAACTGACCTCATGGCTATCGGTCTCCAAGACTCAGGAGTCCTATGGACCTGCCGGGGACCATGGGGATGCCAGTCCATGGGCTGTTCCTGCGCAGGTGTATGGAGGGGGGCCCCTTTGGGGCCAGGTGGTATCAGACTTAGGTCAGTGGGAGGCCGGAGAAGTTGGGGTCAGAAAGGGCTGACAGCCCTCAGATGGGGCTGCCGTGCCCTCCCAGGCAGCATGGAGCTTCTGGAGTCAGGGTCAGGTGGGTGGCTCACCAGCTGTGTGGCCTTGGCCAGCCACTTTCTTCTGTGCTTCGTGTCCTCCGCCGTGAAATGGCACGGCACCCACGGGGTGTTGTGAGGAGTCCATGTAAAGAGCCTGGCACAGGCTGAGGGCTGGGTCTTCCTTGCTTGCTCCCTTCCTGCTGCCGGGGGTGGGGGAGGAGGTGTAGGGCCACCTGCCCCACTGGCCATCTAGCCTGGACTGGAGTCGGAGCTGGTCCCAGCCCAGCTGAGCTGGTGGTACAGCCTCTTTGGGAGCTCTGGCTACTGAGAGGCTGAGAGAGGGGCAGGGTAAGATGGGGGCCTGCTTCCCTACCTCAGTGCCTTTGCACATGCCCTTCCCACCCACCCTACCACACCCAGCCCCCACAGGACCGTTCATAAGCCCACCTTAGGAACAGGCTGCTGAGTGGATTGGATGAGTCCATGCCCAGGCCACTCACCTCTGCCCCAACAGGTGAAGGGTTTGGGGGTTTTGCAGGAAGGAGGACATGAAAACAATGCCTGCTTTTCATTCCTGCACATCTTCTATGCTGGCAGGGGAACGGAGGGCTTCATGGAGGAGGGGACGTGGGGCAGCAGGAGCCTTCCCTGAACTTCCCCACTCCTCCTACACACCCCTAGGTGCCTATTTTAGGCCCAGCACCTGGCCAGACTGCCTAGTGTTATGAGACCCCCTATCTGCCAGTCCACGAGGACTCGCCCAGTTGGCCCAGGTATCTGGATGTATCTGGCAGTAAGTGGTGAATGGAGGAAGGAATGAATGAGGCTGCAGAGATCCAGGTAAACTCAGATATGTGGGAGACCAGGAGGTTAGGGAGTAGCTGGCAAAGCAGTCAGTCGGGTGCATGCCCCTGGAGAAGGAGAAAGAGGAGGAGGAGGAGGAGGAGGAGGAGGAGGAGGAGGAGGAGGAGGAGGAGGAAGAGGAGGAGAAGGGGAGAAAACGGAGGAGGAGGAGGGATAAGGGAAGGAGGAGGAGGAAGAAGGGGAGGAGGAGGGGGAGGAGAGCCTGAGGAAGGCCAGAGAGTGGGGGAGACCCAGCCTTGGTTTTTTCAGCCCCCTCAGACAAAGCAAGCCCTGCCTTACCAGGAGGGGGCTGAGGAGGCTGATGGAAGGGGGTGCAAGGCTCCTCCCTGGAGACTTGGATCGCTGCTACTAGTAATTTGCAATCTTAAAATGCACAGCAAAGGTACGGGCCTCCTTGTTAGTGCATTAATCAGCAGTCAGTGGGTTGGGCTCCCATGGGCCACATGGAGGGGGCACAGGAGCCTCAGCCATGTAATGCCAGCCCCCCTGGGAAGGGACCCGGCAGAATGATGATCCTGGGCCAGAGCACCCGCGGGCTCAGGCCGGGGTGCTGGAGGCAGGTGGGGTTGGCCGGGAGAGCTGGTCCAGGGCCTTGAAGATGGGACTGGAGTGGAGAAGCAGACTCAGCCGAGACCCACTCCAGGGCCCAGGGGGACGGGGACGCTTCCGTGGCATGGGTTCCCTGGCATTGAGCAGTGATGAAGGATGGAGAGCAGCTCCAAGCATTGGCTGGGCTCCAACCTCCTTCTGGCCCCTCCCAAGAGGACAGGCAAGGTGGCTCCTGCCCTGGGTCCTGCCTTCACCCCACCCCTTGTTATCTGACCCCCTCCTATTTGCCAAAGTGTGTTCACGTGCCGGCTGCTAAGCTCACACCTAGATTTGGGGGCAGTTGGCTTTTTCACCCAAACCAGGGTCTTCACCCGGTTTTCCCCTGTGCCCCCAACATCCCCTGGAGGCACCTGTTTGAGGAAGGGGTGTTGCTCTCTGTGTTTCCCCCCCGCCCCCTTATCTTCTCTGGGGATCATTTCAGATAACCCCATCCCAGAACCTTAAAAAGACAGGGTCACAAAAGCAGGCAGAAGGGCTGTCTGTATCGCCGCCGCCACCCCCCCAGGTCATGGGACAGAAAAACCCTCACCCCCACCCTCAGGGTAATCCTGAGGACCAGAGAGCTCGAGCAGAAGCGCTTTGTCAACTCCATAAGCTGCACAAATGTCAAGTGGCATTAGCTGCCCAAGCTCACCCCATCCCCATGGTGAGCAGCTTAAGGGAAGGAAATGCCTTTGTCTTTGCAGAACCCTTGAGATGGGGCGGTTGGTATGGCCCTGTGTGTCCTCCAAGCACAGGTTCATGGCCACGGCCCCGCCCCTTCAGCACAGTGAGCTTCGTGAACTCCCTTGAGCTAGGAGGGGAACCTGGGCTCCCTCCAAGGGGCAGGGTGGGGGCTGCCTCCCTGGGGCAAGGTCCCTGGAAGACAGCAGCCTGGGCAGGGGTGGTCCGTGGAGTTGAGCAAAGGGAAAGGGAGTGCCGGGCTCTGGAAGGTGCAGCCAATGTGGGTTGGGCCCTCCTCCCAGCCCTGGATGTTAGAGGTTCAAGGCAGCAGGCAGGTTCTGCAAGAGTCAGCTGGCATTTGGGGTCCAGGTTCCTATGCCCTCACCCTCCTATCTCTCCTGTGGGGTTAGGATCCCCGGGCCAGACTGAGGTGGGAAGTGGGGGGCTGGAAGTCAGACCCAAGCCTCCACATGGTTGGCATGGGGGTCATTGACTCATGTTACAAAAGGGAAGCAGGCTGAGGAGGTGTGCCAGCCTTGGGCCTGGCCTACAGGTTGCAGGCTGCCCAGTGGTCATGGTGACTGAAGGCACTGCAGGGCTGCAGAGAGCGAGCATGGGCTGGCCCGGAGAGGGTCCCCACAGCTGCTCTGCCGCCATCACACCAGCACCACAGAGGTCATAATTGCTCTGAAGTCGTAACCAAACCCAATTATGCAAAAACCAAATTGTGTGCAATGACTTTTATGTGTTGGAAACGTTAGGTCGAAGCCGGGTGATTACAGGGGGACGGGAAGCAGCTGCCACTCTCTGGGAGACCATAACTCCCAGCAGCTGGGAGCTGTCACTTATTTACGACGCCATTTCTGCCGGAAATGAGGGGTGGCAGTGGTGGAGAGGCCTGCTTGAGCCTGGGCAGGCAGTGGGGGGCAGAGGCAGGCCTGGGAGCCGGCTGGGTGGTCAGCAGGAGGATGGGAGCAGGACCTGCCGGACAGTGGCTGGGAGGGTTGGTTCTCTGGTTCTGCACACTCTGGGCATAGCTAGCAGCAGGAAGAATCGGCAGAGCTGCCCCAGGCCCCCAGCTCTCCTGAGAGGCCGGGCTGGCCAAGCTGGAAGGGGAGGGCAGGAGGCCAACCCGGGCAGTGAGGAGCCTGGAGCCGGTCCCCCCAACACCGGCGCGCCTGCCGGGCTGCCAGGGGCAGCTGCCACCCTGGAAAAAGGCAAGTAATGACTACCGTCCATAATGAGGCTGCTCCGATAATGAGCATGGGCTATTATCCGACCACAGGCTGGACGCATCCGAAAATAAATTATTTTAAGGATCCATTAACGAATGCCTAATTAATGCCCAATTAGAGGGAAGCTGCAGAGCAAACACTCCGGACAGTCTCGAGGCATGGCTTGGTTTACAACCACAGCCTGGGGGCGAGAGTGAGGTGGGGAGGGGAGGAGCCAGGCGTGGGTTTGAATGGCGGCAGCCTCTGTCTGGGAGCTTCATGGGCCCCAGAGCCCTGCCAGCCCTGGTCCCGCCCCCAGGCCTTTGCACACCTGTGTCCTCTCAGTGCCTCTTCACAGCTGGGCGAGGGACACCTGTTACTATTTAGAAGTGAGGGGTGTCACTTATTTGAGGATGTGGGAGGCCCTGTAAATGAGACATCTTCTGAAATCAATTTTGGTGTCATGCATGCATGCTTTGCTTGTTTGGGGAAATAATTTATTTTTATTTATTTATTTATTTTATTATTATTTTTTAAAATATGGAACTTACTATGCCTCCCTCAAAAAGATGTTTGAGTGAAATTGACTTAGGTTTTAAAACAGAAATCAGAGAATGTGATTTGCTATTTGAGGCAATAATGTGGGGAAATAATTTAAATAGACTCCTCAGAACTCCATGTGATATCTTTGCTTCGGTGGGACAGGAGTCTGCCCCACTGTGTGTTCACACAGGTAGCGATGAGGAAGTGGCAGGACCTGGAGGCTGGCTGCTATGGGACCCCCACCCCAAGGGCTGACAGCCTGGGGAAGTGGGGCGGGGCTAGGAGGTTGGGGCGGGGCTAGGGTTTAGGGGCGGGACTAGGGAGAAGGTGTGGGAATCAGAGCCTCCATTCACGTCCCAAGCTTACCTCACAGCCCAGGCTGGGGAGAGAACCCCAGTAGAGGTGGGGTGCCAGGGTGCGGGGAGCCGTATCTAGCCCCAGATGGGGGCTGGCGTGGGCCTGACCCCTGCCTTCCTCCCATCAGGAGCCAGGCCCTCAGGGCGGCCACCAGCCCAGACAAGTGAGCGAGAAGCAGACGAGACGGAGCCCCAGCCGCCAAGGAGCGTCACGTGCCGTCCAGTCCTCCCCTCCCCGACCCGGTCTGCCGCCCGCCTCCCGGGCAGCCCCTGACCTGCTGTGCTCTCTCCCCCCAGGGTGCGGTGTGGAGCTGCTGCTGCTGCTGCTGCTGCTGGCCGGCGAGCTGCCCCTGGGCGGCGGCTGCCCGCGGGACTGCGTGTGCTACCCGGCGCCCATGACGGTCAGCTGCCAGGCGCACAACTTCGCCGCCATCCCCGAGGGCATCCCGGAGGACAGCGAGCGCATCTTCCTGCAGAACAACCGCATCACCGTCCTGCGGCAGGGCCACTTCAGCCCCGCCATGGTCACCCTGTGGATCTACTCCAACAACATCACCTTCATCGACCCCCGCACCTTCGAGGGCTTCGTGCACTTGGAGGAGCTGGACCTCGGCGACAACCGGCAGCTGCGGACGCTGGCGCCCGAGACGTTCCAGGGCCTGGGGAGGCTCCACGCCCTCTACCTCTACAAGTGCGGGCTGGGCGCCCTGCCCGCCCGCCTCTTCGGCGGCCTGCACAGCCTGCAGTACCTCTACCTGCAGGACAACCACCTCGAGTACCTGCAGGACGACATCTTCGTGGACCTGGTCAACCTGAGCCACCTGTTTCTCCACGGCAACAGGCTGCGGAGCCTGGGCCGGGACACCTTCCGGGGGCTGGTGAACCTGGACCGGCTGCTGCTGCACGAGAACCAGCTGCAGTGGGTGCACCCCCGGGCTTTCCACGACCTCCGCCGGCTCACCACCCTCTTCCTCTTCAACAACAGCCTCTCCGAGCTGCAGGGCGACTGCCTGGCCCCGCTGGGGGCCCTGGAGTTCCTCCGCCTCAACGGCAACGCCTGGGACTGCGGGTGCCGCGCGCGCTCCCTGTGGGAATGGCTGCGCAGGTTCCGCGGCTCCAGCTCCGCGGTCCCTTGCGTGTCCCCCGAGCTGCGGCAGGGCCGGGACCTGAAGCTGCTGAGCGCCGAGGACTTCCGGAACTGCAGCGGGCCGGCCTCCCCCCACCAGATCAAGTCTCACACGCTCACCACCACCGACAGGGCCGCGCGCAAGGAGCACCACCCGGCCCGCGGGCCCGCCCGGGACAAGAGCCACCCGCAGGGCTCTCGGAAGCCAGGCAAGAACTGCACCAGCCACAGGAATCGCAACCAGGTCTCCAACGTGGGCGCCGGGAAGCAGGCGCTCGAGCAGCAGGACTATGCCCCTGACTACCCGCACAAGTTCAGCTTTGACAGCATGCCCACCGCGCGGCCCAAGAGGAAGGGCAAGTGTGCCCGCAGGACCCCCATCCGTGCCCCCAGCGGGGTGCAGCAGGCCTCCGCCAGCAGCTCCCTGGGGGCCTCCATCCTGGCCTGGATACTGGGGCTGGCGGTCACCCTCCGCTGAGGACCAGGGCACCAGCACCCAGCACTGCCACGTGTCCACCAAGAAACAGTTTCTTTTCTTTTTTTACAAGTGGAGGGTCTGCTGGGTTTGAGGCAGAGTCTGAGGAAGGCTTTGGCTGCCGTCTGGGTCCTGCCTGGTGGATTATAAACCCAATGTGTACAGCCCCAAGCAGGAGGGGATTAGCACACCTCACCCAGCTGCCCCCGCTGCCCCAGCCAGCCCCCTCAGAGCAGCCAGGACAGTATCCATCCAGCAAGGCGGTTAAGCGCGCAGAGAGCACCCTTCACTAGCAGCCATGGGACAGTGCCCCGCGGGAGCTGAGCTCTGTGGAATCCTGGCGATTTGGAGAGGTCTGAAGGGCCCCTGCCCTTTCTGGAGGAGGCGGGACTCAGAGGAACAGATGATGGTCACCCAAGAGGTCGGGTTGACTGGCCGACTGGGAGCGCATGATCGGGTGTCATTTTGGCTTTTGCCTGAGGCCACTTAGTCAACCTGCCCTGAATCTAACAGTGTGCCACCTTCAGTCCCTTCCCTGGGGTGACACCTCTCATTCCTGATGTCTCAGGCAACCCTCGTCCACCCAGCCCAGACCCTGGGCTCCAAGAACCAGTTACCAAAGGAAAGAACATCAGAGGCTGAAATTCAGAACTTCATCCCGTGCAATGAGGTTCTCACAGGAGGTGCAGTTTTATAATTACGACCACTTATATATATATATATACACACACACACTCTACATATATATATATATATACACATACACACAAAGACACAGGTCCCTGCCCCACACCCTTACCAAACTGTATGTCTTATCATGTTTATAAACTATATGGAAAACTATATCTGCTGAACTGAGAATTGTATTGGTGATTTCTAGCAAGCAAAGAGTTATAGGATTTTTGTCTAGAATCCCAACCTTCAACAGCAGTCCTCATGTAACCTGGGCTTGCCAGGGGCACGGGCAAATGGTCACTGGGAGGGTCAGTGAGAAGAGGAGGCAGCAAGAATCACTTCAGGGGACCAATATTCTTAGATATTTAGAGCATCACCTTGTTTTTATATGCAGCACAAGTCCATCTGCCGCCCGGAGCACCATCACCCCCATGATAGTAACTGTTGGCATCAAGGTGAGATGTGAGAAGCAGCTTATTGGACATCAGGGAGCCCGGTCCTGGGGACAGGCTGCATGCAGGAGGGAAAGCAAGGAGCTCTGGGTTCCTTAGGCCATTGGGTGAAGCAGTGTTAGTTCAGTAGGCTGGGCAGTGTCATCAGCCCAGCGTTTGGCCAGTGATGGTCTGGGCAGGCCAGGGAGACTCTGAGCATGAGCCCAGGCCTCCTGCTCAACTGCTGAATTGAGGCTCTTCGATGGGGTCCCAGCAAGGACCCTGTGTAGGATGACAGGACGGAAAGGACCCGGTGGCCTTAGCAGAAGGAGAACAGCGAGGGCATTTCAAGAACCATCTCAGGCACTTCTGCACTATGGAGGCCCTGTCCCTACTGGTCCTTCTGAAGATGCGGGGGGACGGGCAGAGGTCAGGGAGCCAGACTCAGGAGTCAGGAGCGGGGACTTGCAGGGAATAAAGCGGGCAAGCCCAGGCAGGGGACGGAGGCTCCAGTCAAGGTCGGCCATGCTGCTTGCTGGCTGGGGCCTGGGGGGCACAATCTCCTTTGGGCCTTGCACAAACCTGAATTCCCCACCAGAGAGGTTGTGTAGGAGGAGCAAGAAACACTAAATCCAACTAGGAGAGAAAAATAATAATAAAACACTTTTCTCTTGGACAAGAACCCTGTTTCTCATTTCCCAACCCCGCATTCCTGAAGGGGTGCAGCTCCCAAGCTTTTAGGGGGGGCGAGCCTGGCTGGGCACCGCTCTGAGACTCAGCATGTTTGTTGGCGGGAGGAGCTGTATGGGGCAGGGGCACGCTGACTCACTTGGGTGCATGAGCACATGCGTGTACACACACACACACACACACACACACACACGTTCTTCGTTCCATGGTTCTTTTCTCGCCCGCACAGAACATGACTCACTTCCCATGCTCTGGCTGCACTATCTCTGTGGCTTTCCCCGGAGCAGGCTAGCTGGCTCCTTCCCGGCCTGTTCCCAAGGGCCTCACCCACAGAAGCTGAGCTATTGATTCTTAGGGGGGTGGAGGGTGGCTGGAAAGGAGCTGCCAGTTCCTGGGACCCAGAGGGATTTCCAGGCGTCCAGGGGCCACGCCAGACAGCAGTGAGAGTTCTCAGGTAGAGGGAGGAGGGCTGTGTTTGTTTGTTTTTAAAATCCTCACCCAAGGATATGTGTTACTAATTTTAAAGAGAGGGAAAGTGGGGGGAGAGGGGAGAAAGAGATGTATGAGAGAAACATCAAATGGTTGCCTCCCATATGCGTCCCCACTGGGGATTGAACCCACAACCTAGGTATGTGTCCTGACCGGAATTCGAACTGGCAACCTTTCAGCAACATTTCAATGTATGGGACGACCCTCCAGTCAACTGAGCCGCAGCGGCCAGGGCAGGGCTGTGCTTTCAAGTCTGGATCAATCCTCTTCCATACAAGGCTGGAAATGGGCACTAAAGGGACACCACCAAGGGCAGAACAAATTGTCTTTGGCCTGGGGTTGCTCCCCGATGGCCTGCTGCGCTGATCCAGGCCTGTGCCAAAGCTTGGCTGTCCCTTAGCACCCAAGGATGTTGTTGGGTTGTTGATTTCATTTCCAACTTTAGATAGCAAAGCCCTCAGTGGGAAAATCAAGAGTCCGAGTACTTTATTAAATTTTTTTAAAAAAGACTTAGTAAGTCCCTGTAATATGGAAGTGAAATGTCAGAATGAGAAATGCTAATGTTCTGTAACTGATCCGCTTCTGTCAAGCACAGTGTGGTCTCTGGTTGCCGACGGTTATTAGAGGCAAGGCAAGGGGGCCCAGGACGCCAGGTGTACGGTTAGCGGCTTCCTCTAACAGGGAGAAGGAATGAAAGCAGTTCCACTGTGGATGACATCACGGCCACTCAGCAGGTTCCATGCTACCCAGTTACAGCACCATTGCCCACAACATCAGAGCAAGTGGACCATCAAGGGCTAAGGGGAGGCCCCGGTATTCACCAGCCCCAGCACCCCTCCTGGGTGGTTCAGGGCAGGGAGGTGTGGGTTCCTGCCTCTGGAATTCTGTCCTCCTCCCAGTGGCCGAGGGCACGCCTTGGTTCCTGTGGGGCCAACCCTTCAGCCATCTTCACTCAGCACTTGCCCGAGGCCCTGGGATAAAGCCATCTCCTCCCCCTCTCCCCTCCAGCCACACAGCCCTCCACTCTAAGGGGTGATCTGCAGGAGTGGCTGGGTGGCCACTGGTGGTCTGAGTCTCTCTACATGAGCTCCTCCCATGACCCCAGAGCTCTGCTGGCTCCCTCCTCTTCAATCAACAAGTGCTAATCAAGGGCCTATGTGTGCCAGCCATTGGTATTAAAACTGCTCTGGGGGCCTAAAACTGAGAATACATGGCTCTCCTTCAAGGAGCTCAGAGGCTAAATGTGGAAATAAGTATGGGATTGGTGCAACCAGTGTGGGATTGCTGCCTCTGTTAGTGCCTCCCCACTCCACTCCCTGCAGTGAGGAACTCACCTGGGGCGGGGGCATTCAGGGAGGGCTTCCAGGAGGAGGTGACACTCTATGGCTCTTAGAGGATGAGGTGGCCAGAGAAGAACGTGGCCAGAGGGCTGGAGCCATGCAATAGCACCGCATTTGGGGTATCAGCAAAGAGCTGTAAGTGGAGGTGCAGGAGGCGGGTCTGGCAATGGGGAGGCCTGGGGAGCTGACAGAGGGACTGGGACTGTACTCTGGAAGTGGAGGTGTGTCCCCCCACTTGAGGTCCTCTTTCCTACCCCACACCCCCATTCCCTTGCCAAGCACAGGGTTCCCACCAATGCCATGCTTGCCAATGTTCCTCAACAGTGAGTTTTATCATCGCAACTTGCCTCTTCTGCTCAGCCAGATCCTTTCCTCATGCCAGCAAGCCAGAGCGCTCCCTGGAAACCTGCCTGGCCCGAGTCCCATCCCCAGACACCTGCTGCTTCCAATCCGAAGTGTCCCACACCGGCTCCTCCCGCGCTCCCTCCGTTCCCTCCTCAGAGGGCTCAGCCCTCAGCCCTCAGCCCTCTCCCCACTTCCAAGCACAGCTGCCCAGACACCCCTGGGCCACCTTTAATGTGCCCGCTCTGGCTGACTATCCCTGACCCTCCCAAACTGCGTCTCCCCCCTTTTCTCTCCTGCCAGGGCTGTTCATCACCAGGGAGCCAGGAAGCCCATTTAGAAAATTTTTACTCATCACCTAACTAATCACTCAGCACTCTGCCACCACGGCACATGGGGCTCCAGAAGGCCTGCTGGCGGCTTCAGGGGGCAGGAGGGCAGGAAGGCTTCTTGGAGGACGAGCTGCGGGCCCTGCATCAGAGAGAGCGTTTGCTGGGGCAGGCTCTCTGGAGCCGGCTGGGACCTCGGGGCCTCGGAGCTCCCAGCAAATCCTTCCTGGTACTGTCCCCACCACCCCAGGCTGTCCCCACCTCTGGGACCCAGCTCCTCAGGTTCCTACTCAACCCTGGCCTAGAGGAGGCCAGCCTTTCTCTGTGCACATTCTCTGATGGACCAGGGGCGAGTGTCCGGGGTCCTGGCCAACTCTACTGTGAAGCCTCCTGACCTGGCTGTGAGCACCCGCCTTCTGGTTCCGCTCCCAGCCTGGCTCTCCGGCCTCACCTTCCTCCTGTAGGAGTGGAACCCGTCGGCCATTGCTCCATCCCCCTGTCACCAACACCCCACTCTCAGCGCGTAATGGGCCAATTTTCTTTTACCTCCTGTCTACTTGGAAAATATCTCAAGAACCTTCGATTGTGCATTAAAATGTCCTTTACAATTCTATGCTCAACATCTCTTTCTGCTCCTCACGTTGTCCCTTTTAACTCATTGCGCTTTCGATCTATATCTCCTAGCCTCCCCCTTGCAGGCTGTTAATAAATACACGCTCTTAAAATATATATATATACACAAGCATCTATCGTTGGCTAAATAACTCACAGCGCAGTCAAGAAGCCGGGGCAAGGGGGGGCTCGGAGCGATGCACGCCCACCTGCTCTCTCTCACGCGGGCTGTCTCCGCTTGTCTTTTTGAAGAAGGCTGGACTCGGGGTAGTTATGGCTCTAAAAAGTGCACCGGGTGAAGGGACCAAGGAAGCCCCGGGGAGGAAAGAGAAGAAAAGAGACCAGCTACAGGACCGCGCTGACAGGTCCCCCTCAAGAGCAATGCGGGAGGGGTGAGCACGGAGGGGCCCTGTGCAGGGAGCAGTGGCGAATTCCAGTGGCATTTCAGTGGGCTGGTCCACGAGGCCCCTGACCTCCAAAGGAAATGGGTCGGCCTCGGAGATCCGCCACCAGCCCGCGCGATGCGGCCTGCCCCCACCTCTCTCCCCTCAGCTCATTTCTCATTAGAGCCGCTAGTGTCTACGCACCGGGAGGGGAGGGGGGAGGCTGTGCCTTTTGTCGCCGGTTCCGTGTGGCAGGCGGCGCGCACACTAATGGCTGCCTGAACGGCAGAATTTGACACCGCTGCTGCAGAAGGCGCGTGGATCACGGTGTCCAGATGGGCTGAGGCTCCCCGCCGGCCCCTCTGCTTTCACCCGGGCATCTGGGGCAGGGTGGGGGCTGCCAGCAGCAGCTCCCGCTGCCCCCGCTCAGGGCCTCAGAGAAGAGAGAGGAAGCGAGAGATGTATTAAACTCCTCAATCTCTGTAAGTGCCATTTCCCAGGGGACAGGCTCTAAGGAAGAAGGAAATGCAAGTGCTCAGGACCGACGCAGGTGGGAGGCCTCTGAGGCAACCAGCTCCATCTCCCCTGCACACACACACACACACACACACACACGCACACACACACACACACACCCGCGCACACATGTACACACACGCACGCACACGCACATGCACATATGCACACACATGCACACACACACATGCACACGCACACGCGCGCACACACACAGAGTTCAGGGACCATCAGGGGCAAGACATGGTGCCCGAGGAAGGGCAGCTGACTGGAGATTGAGAAATCCAGGTGGCTGCACACCACCCAGTCACCCAGTAGGCCAGCGGTTCTCAACCTGTGAGTCGTGACCCCTTTGGCGGTCGAACAACCCTTTCACAGGGGTCGCCTAAGACCATCCTGCATATCAGGTATTTACATTATGATCCATAACAGTAGCAACATTACAGTTATGAAGTAGCAATGAAAATAATTTTATGGTTGGTTCACAACAAAAGGAACTGTATTTAAAGGGCCAGAAGGTTGAGAACCACTGCAAGCCTTTCGCAGTGATGAGGGGCCAGGCAGACACACCTGTAGAGAAAGAGCAGGATGGGCAGGGGCAAGCATGGATGGGTAGGTAAGGCAAGGGGGAGTGTAGACGAGACCCCGAAGAAGGCACCCATACAGTCCCCTCGGAGAGGAGGCGCAGCCCCCCTGGGCGGGCAGTCTCCCAGCCAGCGACAGAGGCAGGGAGAGACGCAGACAGGAGGGTGCAATGAGGAGTGAGAGCCATTTTGCACACATGTGCACACATGCGCACACACGTCTCTCAGGCGCTGTGTCCTGTCCTTCACGTGTGGGTGTGGGGCATTCACGCAGCCCCCAGACGCAGTCCGCCCGTCATGGGCAAGGCCCCGGCCGGCCCTGAATGCCGTGGTGAGCACGTGTCTCTCTTTGAGCAGCTAACCTGCCAGCCAAGCTCAGCCCCTTGATTTGACCACAAAGGCGGGGTCAGGAGAGGGACAGGGGCTCTGTCACACAGATACCCCGCCTCCCCCAGGGAGAGGGACGTCCTGCCCTCCCCACAGGCGGGTGACCGCCCAGCCCCTGTGTGTGAGGAGGGGCACAGTCCTGTCTGAGCCTGGGCCTCAGCGTTTCCCTCTGAACCTTGACCCTGACAGGGTTTGTCCAGCTCCCAGCAACGTGGAGGCGCCAAGAGACCTCCAGCCCTTAACCCCTGGCACGGCCCCTGGGTCATGTGCCTCAGGCCCAGCGAGGCCGCAGGGTCATTCTCCCCTAAGCTCCCAGCCACAGGGTGTCCGAGGGGGTTTAGTCTTTGTCTGAGCCTCAGAGGCCCCGAGGTCCCTGACCTCTTGTCTCGAGGGACCTCTTGTCTCGCCTGCCGCCTGGGGAGTCTCTCACTGTTGTATCTGTGCATTTAAAGTGTCATCGAGTGTCTGGCACTTGGCAAGTCTGAGGTGCAGGCTCCACTGACTTTCCACACCAGCCCCCTCTCCAGGAGTTGCCCCCAGGCTCACTCCCCTGCCCGCGCCTCTGTGGCTGCCACCAGCGCCCGTCAGGGAAGCGGCTTAGGCCACCCCTGATGGTCCTACTTCACTCTCAGCTCAATGCCCGCAGAGGGGAGACAGGTGGGCACCAGGTGCTCTGCTTGGAAGGTGCTGTGGGCACAGCTGCTGTGAGGGCCACGCCTGCGAGCTGCCCCCCCAGTTTCAGGCCTGTTCTCCCTGCACTCACTCTTGCTGCCTTAGTAGCTCCTCTCTCCTCCCCCACCGCCCTCACGCTGGCCCAGCGCTGGCCTGGCCTCCCCAGCGCCCACCACCAGGAGCTCAGGAGCTGCCTCCTCTGGCCCACGTGGCCTCCGTGGCCTCCCGCTCACAGCTTCATCTCTGAGTCGCTGACCCACTTCGGCCCCCGGGACAGGCTTCAGCCAGGCCACGCCCCATCTTCTTACAGATCTTTGCTCCTCATCCATTTCCTCTCATAAGGTCAGTGACCAGTGAAAATGAAAAAGCAACTTAGAATTGGGCAGTATTTCAAGTTTTGAAGGTCCCCTCATAGATACAACCTCGTGTGAAACTGGGAAGTGTCACCTATGAAGAGACTTGACTATAATTCCCGCTTAATGGACCTCCAGGTTGTTCAAACCCAAGCTGCTGAGTTCAGGACAGGGGCTCCTCCCCAACACAGCCCCGTGCTCCGTCCCAGAGGGGCAGGGACCAGAGGCTCTGGGCAGTCCCAGGCTCAGGCTGTCGCTAGTGGAGACCCCATCCCACACCACCCGTGGCTAAGAGTGGGTCCACCCCAGGGACCCAACCCTCTTTCCCACGCCCAGGGATTTCAAGCTTAGAAGACTCGACTTGCAAAAGCCCTGGAGAAGAAGTCAGAAGCTTTTCCTACAGGTCTCTCTGCTCTCCTGGCCCCTTACTCAAGCTTTCCCAGACGAGGTCCCGGGAGTCACCAACATGGTGACTAAAGGAGCTGGCAGAGCCCTGCTCTCTGCTTTGCTTCCCACCAAGAACAGGTGCGCAGCCCGGCCGGCGTGGCTAGTGGGAGGTCACGGTTCGATTCCCTGTCAGGGCACATGCCCGGGTTGTGGGCTCGATCCCTAGTGTGGGGTGTGCAGGCGGCAGCTGATCAATGATTCTCTTCATTGATGTTTCTATCTCTCTCTCCCTTTCCCTTCCTCTCTGAAATCAATAAAAATATATATATTTTTTAAAAGAACAGGTGTGTACTAGTAGAAGCAGGAACTCCCAGCTGGCCAGGGGTATTTTCCCAGGTTCCTGACAGCTGTCAGCTGGATCCCCATTTCTGAAAAGACCTCACATAAAGTGCAGTGGACTCCAGTAGTGAGATGGGAAAGAAGGCCCGGCCCTTGGTCCTTCCTCCTGGGGGCACCGTGAGGGTCCTTCCTCCATAGGAAAGGGAGACAGTGGGCAAAGGGGGAGTCAGAGTTGACGATCAGGCCTGTGAGAACCCCGTGGGGGGGTTCCTGTGTACAAACGTAACGGGGGTACCTTCCCAGCTGCCCCCCGTGCGTGGCTTATCTTTACAAGTCTTTGAGCTTCAAGCATTTGGCCTCCCCTCAGAGCTGTTTGTGAACCTTGAGACTATGCTGGGAATCTGTATTTTCTTTCTGTTGGTTTTGTTCATTTGGAAAATTCACTTAAAATCGTCGTAATCATTTCCAGGCAAATATGCCTGCCTTGCTTGTTTGGATTATTTTCACCCATTTTTACATTCTGTTTCCAACTTTAAGTTGTCGAATAGCAAATTGGCTTTTAAAAGTCAACAGGCACCTGGCAGGTGTGGCTCAGTCGGTTGAGCATCCGTCCCATGCACCAGGAGGTTGCTGGTTAGGCTTGATCCCCAGTAGGGGGCGTGCAGGAGGCAGCTGATTGATGTTTCTCTCTCATCAATGTTTCTCTCTCTCTCTCCCTCTCTCTGAAATCAATAAGAACATAGTCTTAAAAATTAATCAGGCAACCACTAGTTCATGTATTAATCTAGTCTAGGTGGTGTTATAACTTTTTACAATTTATCTTAATTGAAAATTTTCCATTAAAAATTTTTTATTTGGAAATAATAGAGGTTCATAAAAAGTTAACCCCCCTCCAAAAAAAAAAAAAAAGGTAGAGTGAGGTGCTGTATACCCTCATCCAGTTCCCCCCACGGTAACATCTTGTTATTTTGCCTTTTCAATTCTAAATTTATTTTCAGTTCATGGCATTTTCTTTACTTATTTAGGTAAGGTTTTCTTATATTTAAACAACTTTCATAAGAAAAAATAAAGCTCCCAACAGGGACAGAGATATGAATGGTCACGCTTTTGCTTGGGTATTTCTGAATGAAACATTAGGATTTTTAGTGTAAATTTATCACCGGACGGAGAAATGGGAGATGAGAAACGTTTGCCCAGAGTCAGGGATTTTCACCAGGGTCCACACCAGAGTTGGGGGCAGGGGAATGAAGGAGTGTGCCCATCAGCCTCCGGAAGTTTGATGCCAGGCCTTCTGGGAATGTGCAGGTTTCCAGAGAGAGCGTTCCCTCCCATCCTCACGAGTTTAAGGTGTGTTCCATCAGTTCGGGTGTTGTGTATATTCACGCTAAGGCAGTGGTCCTCAACCTTGGCTGCACATTAGAATCACCTGGGAATTATTTTATTTTTATTTTTTTAATATATTTTATTGGTTTTTGTTTTTTTTTTTTACACAGAGAGGGAAGGAGAGGAATAGAGAGTTAGAAACATCGATGAGAGAGAAACATCAATCAGCTGCCTCCTGTACACCTCCTACTCGGGATGTGCCCGCAACCACATGCCCTTGACCGGAATCGAACCTGGGACCTTTCAGTCTGCAGGCCGACACTCTATCCACTGAGCCAAACCGGTTAGGGCGACCTGGGAATCTTTTTAAAATCCTGATTTCTGGGCCTCATCCTCCGGAAATTCTGTTTCTCTGTTATGGGGTGAATTGAAAAAGACTCCTAGGTGATTCTAATGTGCAGCTAAGGTTGAGAACCACTGCGCTAAGGGAACCTTCGGGTGATCCCAGGCATTGCCGCACCTCCTCACCCTGACCCATAGGTGGCGTCCTGCCTCTGGGCTGACACCATTGGCCGGCTGCAAGGGCCGCACTGGCAGGAAAAGTGACAAAGTCTGCGGTAGAAATAGTCATTCTCGACCAACCTGCCTGTGACCAATGTGCCTACTTCCCCGCTCTCTCACACAAGGAAAACGGAGAAGAAGATGGCAACAGCATTTTAAACCCAGGCCCTCCTGCGTCCTCGTCATTCCAAAAGCTATGGCCACTGACTGAAGCAAAGCTTTCCGGGAACAGCGGTTTCCAACCGGCCGCTGGACGATCAGAGGGGCCTGTAATTGAGATTTTACCGATTTGCAATGAAACATTAATGTGAGGAGCTTCTCACTGAGCCAAATTTATTCAATGTAAAGATAATCCTTTATTCTGAAGTTGTGTCCCTATTTTTGGTTAGGAGAGGGATTTCCTAAAAAGGTTTTTTTGTGTGTGTGTTTTTTTTTTAATGAACTGAATGAATGTATGGGTGCACAGCTGCTTGTTGTCTCTCATTGGCCGAATAAGATGTTGGCCGCCCCAGGAAGGCCACCCAAACTATGTTTGGAATTTTATTGCTCTGGGGAGTCCCATAACTCCGGGATCAGTGGTTTTGGAGAAGTTGGGCAGTGAAGTCCTTGCCTTGTATCCGCCTGGCCCCACCCCCACCCAGGCCCAGGGGCCCGCGGACCTGCGCCATCGCCTTTCACACACCATCCTTTTTCTTTATTACCTGCCTCTCTGATATTTGTCGACAATTATCTGCAATAATTAGGCAATGGTTCTTAAAGACAACTATACACTTCCATCAGCAAACACTGATGTTCGTGGGTCTTTTAATGAGCCGGGTCTTAAGGAGACACTTTACCTAAAAGCCAAATGGCTCCTTCTGAGGAGGGTTCGGATTCAATGCTAAAGTTTAAATATCTTAACCGAGGGGCTGGTGCTTGGGGCGGATGGTCGGGGTAGAAAAGGAGCTGGGAGGACTTCTTCCTTCTTGAAACAAGAGGAGCTGCGGTAAAGGGTAGGAAGCCCAGGGGACCTGGTACCGTGCGCACCTGCCCGCCCCAAGCTAATGAGCCTAAAAGGATCAACGGGATGAGCTCAGCCCTGCAAGCGAAGTCATTCAGAAGCGCTGCCCTCGCTGCTGGGCCGGCCTCTTACTGACCACAGCTGCCATCTCCCCTCCCAGCCACTCCGGGGACCTCCAGAGCTCATCGCTTCAGGGAGCTTGATTGAAATGTGCTCCTCAGCCCCGGCTGCTCATAAAAGCTTTATCCCGGGCAGAGGCTGACCCGGAATGAATGGAGGCAGCGTGCGAGTCAGGAGGCCAAAGGTGCCGAGGCAGAGGCCTGGCTCACAGACATCACTCCATTACGACGGTTGTATTGAAAAGAGGGGAAAGCTAACATTTTTATCTCCTCGCAAGTGCCCCTGCCTTTATGGTTTGGGCCCTGCCTGCTGGCTATTTGTACTTGACTGGTCGTGGGCAAAACAACAGTTAGATGCAGTTACTTTCAAAATTAGGAGGGGAAAGCAGCCCTGAAAGCCTGCCCCTGCTGGGTTTCTAAAGAGCTGTTTTCTTCCTGAGCTCTGTGGCATGGTGGCTCTAATCTGAAATTTCTTTTTAATCATAGCAGGAGTCCCAATTAGCATGTTGGGTAATCTTTCAAGTAGAACTGGGAGCTCCATGGCCGCAGAGAGCAGAGGAAATATGCGTGAAGCCCCCGCCCCCCTCCCCGCCCCAGAAGCAGGGCAGGGAAGCCAAAGCCATTGGGCCTGTGCACACGTGTGTGAATACACATGCATTTGCACGCTGGCTTCCCACTCCCAGGACTGGGTGTGTGCAGCCCACGTCCCTGGAACCCCAACACTGGACCAGGACCGGAAGCAGAGAAAACATGTGGGGCAGGAACACACATTCCCTCGGTGCAGGAACGCCGACCTTGCCCCGTCCACGAGCCAGTGTGCGAGCACACAGTACATGTGCACACAACTGCCCTCCCCCTCGAGAATACAGTGGGGCGAGCCAAGCTGCATTGGTAAGGCCGTGGGCACAGAATTTGGGGCGTCCCTCTGTGCTCTGTGAGATGGGCCGCACCCCTGACTCAGCTGTCACCAGGGCCCAGCTCCAACCTGGAGCTGCCAGTGACCTACTTTCCTTTGTTGTTGTTTTTGGAAGTGCTGATGTCAATGCGGAATTCAGCCGAGAGGCTGAGTGAGAAAGAAAGAGAGTAGGGGGAGGAGGAGAAGGGAGAGAATAAATGGGAGAGGGAGCCGGGCGCGCACATGCCGGATGGCTGTAATGGAGCAGGTACCTGCGCCACTGCTAACCACACACTATTCCCTCCCCACAGCCTGGGCCGGGCAGCGTTGGGCTGAGGAGTCAGGGACCAGGCTTCCTGCAGCTTCCTCACTGGGCAGAGGTGACGCCCAGGCAGGCAGGCCCAGATGTGCCTCCCTTGGGAGAAGGAGCCATGCGCTCTCCCCGGGTGCCTGCAGGTGCTGGGTTTGCATCCAGCTGCCAAGCTGCGAGCGGCCACCCTGCCCTGGGGGACGGGGTGCAGGCTTGAGCGCTGCTGGGCTGGAGGAACTTGGCCTTCGGGGACACGGAAGGCAGTTTCCTGTGTCCGCCTCTCCTTGGTGACGCACATGACAGAGTGCAGTAGGCACTCCCTGCTCTCACCTCGCGCCCTCAGGCGCCTGGGAGGCCGGCAGGGCTGGGGATGAGGACCCCCTGCATTGTCCGTGTGGGGCGCTAGGACCGGAGAGAAACTTCCCAAGGTGCTGCCCTTCTGGGTTCTGAAGCTCATCCCTGACTCACTTCCTGGCGTTTCCATCCTGTAGTTAGGGTTGAACTCCAGATCGAGGGTGACAAAGACCCATGCACTTCCCCGCCTTTGACAACCCCAGCTGCTGCTCGATTGTCTCCGCAGGGCTGCTGAGCGGAACCCAAGGCCGTGCCTTCCTCATGACACTCGGTCAACAGACTCTTAATGAAAAAACGATTCCAGGTCCACGAAACCTGAGGCCATAAGCCTCCTGATTCCACAGACATAACGCGTTTCCCCTTCCAAGGCTGCCTCCATGTGCCAAAGGGGCTCCACTCCGGTGGGGCTGGTGCCTGGGGCGGGTCCCATCCTCCTGCTCTCTCTCCCTCGGCCTTTGACCCCCAGACAGGTGTGACACGTGACTAGAGCCGTTCTTTCCTGCTCCATAAGCGCATCCATCTTTCAGGTAGAGAAATATACCAAGGAGACAAAGCCCTCAGACACTGCAATCAGCCCCCCAAAGTAGGTCACCTGACACTTTCTCGCTTCTAAGTGGAGCAAGGTCTAGTGGCAGAAGCACCGGATGGGCTGCAGGGACTGACGCCTTCCACTCCCTTGGTTTCGAGGGGAGCCAGTCACCCTCCCCACCTCCCGCCCTCCGTGGGCTGGTGGAGGCCGCAATGAACCAACGGCTGAAGCGCTCGGAAGAACCCAGGTTCAGGACGCCGTGTAAGTACACAGCCTCGCCAGCCACCTCTCGAATCGACACCCAGCCGATTTATTTACTTCCCGGGAAAGAGACAGCAATCATCATATTTGCACTCCGTGCAGCAGCTTCCTGCCTCCCCTCCAGCGCCCCTCCCTGCTCCCACGGAGGACTCCACGGCAGGCGCTGCCTTCCCGCAGAGCGACCCCCCTCCCCCAGCAGCTCTCCTGCCTTAGGAATCCAGCCGTGGTCCCCAGATCACAGTGTGTTGCCACAAAACGCGCCCCCCACTGTGCACGTGAGACCACAGCCTCTCCAGGGGCAGGAGGAAATGGATTCCACGGGCGCAGGAGGCTTCCTTGGAAGTCAGACTCTGCTGAGAACTGAGAAGCCAAGCAGAGGGGCCTGACAGGTAAAGGCTTTCGTTTAAATGTGGCGTCATCGGGAGATGGCCCTGGTGCGTGGGTTCCTCGTGACCAGCAGGGCTGCAGAGCGGCGGCAGGGAGGCTGGCATGGGCACTGCACCCCTGGGGGGCGGAGACGGTCACGACGCACGGCCTTTCAGCGGTTGTCGTCGGGGGTCACGCTGGATTTTCCCTTTGCTTCCTGGCTTTGGACAACTCCTTTCATTTCCAGCAGCATTCGGCACTCGGTGCTTTCACACAGAGAGAAAAAGGATATTAAAAGAGGAGAAGAAAGCCCTGGCTGGTGCGGCTCAGTGGGTTGGGCATTGACCCATGCACCAAAGGGTTGCCAGTTCGATCCCTGGTCAGGGCACCTGTCTGAGGTTTCGGGCTGATCCCTGGCAGGGGGCGTGCAGGAGGCAGCTAGCTGACCAATGTTAGGCACTCACATCGACGTTTCTCTCTCTACCGCCCCCCCCCCCTTCCTCTGGGGGTGGAGAAGAAAGACAGAGAGGGACATTTTTGAAAAGTTCTCATTAGCCCCAAGAATTAGGAAGCCTGCTGCTCGCGAGACATCCGAGCCTGGCTGGGAGCCCCTGACGGCCAGAACCCGGGAGGTTTGCCTCCTGTGGTGGCAAGGCCTGTGCCTGAGCCCCTGGGTGCCACCTGCGAGGAGGCAGGATGGATGGATCTTCTCTCCGCCGAGCACGGCCCAGGGACCGATTCCCCGATACCGACGTGTGAGGGAGACGTCCACAGAGGTCCCCTAAAGAATGATGTCTCCATTTCCATGCTAATCCTGGGCCGCGCAGAGAAGAAAGGTGTCTTTCTGAAAAGCGGATGGGCCACCACAGCTCCAAGAAGCACACCCAGGGGTACAGGCGCTCTCCCTGGGGAGAGCGGGGCTGGGCTGGGGCTGCCGTGGGTGGGAGGACGTAACCCAGCCCTCCCACCCTCCTGCTCCGGCTACTTCTGGAAACCGGCCTTGCCTCAGGCTTGTTTCCAATGGACTCACGGCGGGGCCTCCAGTTTATCTCCCTAGTGCTTTCGAGATCAAAACCCCTAAACTCCTTAACTGGAAACTGTGCCGAGGGAACACTGCCCACTGAGGTGCAGAAGGTGGTGCCCGTTCCCTCATTAAAGTGTTTTTCAACATGAAAACTCGTGACAGTGGGCACTTGGCCACCGCGGCTTCAGAATAAGAGGCTGGAGAGCGGAGGGGGAAACAGCTGTGTCCAGGTCAGAACTGATTACGTTTACGGCTGGCCGGCCGGCCGAGAGGGTTTGTCGCGTGCTTGGTGCTACTTCTTCTCTCCGGTGATTTCCAACATGTTCTTCCTGTGCGTGCGGTGCTTTCTTGGCCCGGGGCGTGGGCCTCGGGCCGCTGGCCCCGTGTCTTCGTGCTGTGGCCTAGACGACTGAAGCAATAAAACCCCCGCCACTGAGAATACGGCACAAGTGTGCCCGACGCGGAAGACAGCAGATGCCAGGAAGCCCGTGGGGACAGAGGCGAGTGAGTGCTGAGCCGGGCAGCCTCACGGATGAACCCCGGAGCGCAACATCCCGGTCTTCATGGAATCGCATGGAACCTGGGGTGGGTGAGCCGCTGGCTCCCGCTGCCCGGGCTGGAAGGGCAGGAGAGGATTCAGGATGGCAGGACCACAGCTGTGCGTGCTTCCCGGGGCCGCCGGAGCAAACGGCCACAACCTGGGCGGCTGAAACAATAGAAATGCGTTTGCTCCAGGTCCGGGGGCCAGAAATCTGAAATCAAGGCATCGACAGGGTTGTTTTCTCCTGGAGGCTCGCAGGGAAAATCCGTCCAGGCCTCGCCTAGTTTCTGGGAGCTGCCAGCCAGCCTGGCCTTCCCTGGCCTCCAGACACATCACTCCAGCCCTAGCTGGTTTGGCTCGGTGGATAGCGCGTCAGCTTGCGGACCAAAGGGTCCCGGGTTTGATTCCGGTAAAGGGCACATACCTCAGTTGCAGGCTCCTCCCCAGCCCAGGCCCTGGTCAGGGCTCCTGTAGGAGGCAACCGACCGATGTGTTTCTTGCACAGAGATCAGTGGTTCTCAACCTTCCTCATGCCGCGACCCTTTAATACAGTTCCTCATGTTGTGGTGACCCCCAACCATAAAATTTTTTTCGTTGCTACTTCATAACTGTAATGTTGCTACTGTTATGAATCGTGATGTAAATATCAGATATGCAGGACATATTTTCATTGTTACAAATTGAACATAATTAAAGCATAGTGATTAATCACAAAAACAATATGTAATTATATATGTGTTTTCCGATGGTCTTAGGCGACCCCTGTGAAAGGGTCGTTCGACCCCCAAAGGGGTCGCGACCCACAGGTTGAGAACCGCTGACATAGATGTTTCTCTCTGTCTTTCCCCGTCTCTTCCACTCTCCCTAAAAATCAATGGAAAATTATCATCAGGTGAAGATTAACAACAACAACAAAATGCGTCACTCCAATCCCTGCTTCTGTCTTCACACCGCCTTCTCCTCTCTTCTCAGGACACTGGTCATTGGACTCAGGGCCCACCCTAATTCAGGATGATCTCATCTTGAGACCTTTGACATAATTACATCTGCAAAGACCTTTCCAAGTAAGGTCACAGTTACAGGTTCTCTTGGGGAGTCACCATTCAACCCACTGTGACAGCCAACGCCACCTGGAGAGCTGCTCCCAGGCAAAGCCTCCTCCACTGGACGCTCGCCTGCCTGGGGGCTCCTGTGTCTTGGGCTGTGTCTCAAAGCCACAGGGACACTGCACTTTCCTCAAAGTCAGCCACACCTTTCACAACCGCGTCCCCACCTCCGAGCATCCCTCCGCCCTGGCAACCTGCTCTCTGAGGCCGTTTCTAAGACGGCAGGCCAGGCAGAGCGTCTGCCCACAAGGCATCCGAGGGAATCAAAGGCAAGTGCTAAGTGAACGCTGAAGCCGGGATATTCCTCGCCCAGGTCTGTCCTCGCCCTGGGCTCTGAGCTGCAAGGACCAAGCGCAGGCTCCTCTCCTTCCAAGCTTGGCAGATGCTTACCAGCCTTTCCATAGTGGGAGAAGGATGGAGGCTCATTGTATTCTAAAGTGACCTATTACGTCATTGGTCGTTCCGATCACTAGAAAACACTTGCTTTGGTGGAGTCAAAACTGACCTGCCGATAATGCTGGCCACTCACTGGCCCACATCGGCCGTTGGGAGATCTAGAAATGAGAGCACCACTGGGCTCCCAGAAGGGTGCCTCATCCTAATCAGTTGAGGTGGTAAAAATACCGCGCCCTCCCCCGTCTCAGGTCACAGGGTACTGGCAGCTGGGCCAAAGGAGTTTCAGGCTTTCTACAAAAATGGACAGCAACTATCACTGAGATTTTAAAAGTGTAGCCCGTTATAGGCTAGATGCTTTATGCATATTATTGCTAACTAGAGGCCTGTTGCACGAAAAGATTCGTGCAATAGGCCTTCCCTTCCCTGGCTGCCGGCACCGGTTTTCCTCCGGCACCCGGGACCCAGGCCTTCGCTCCGGCCAGAGCCGCCATCAGTCTTCGCTCCACCGCTTCGTGCCTACGTATGCAAATTAACCGCCATCTTTATTGGCAGTTAATTTGCATATCTCGCTGATTAGCCAATGGGAGGCGTAGCAAAGGTACAGTCAATTACCATGTTTGTCTATTATTAGATAAGAGGATTCTCACAAGAGGCCTGAGAGGCATGCATCATTGCCATCCGTGCTTCACCTACGAGGGAATGGATTCTGAGGCCGAGAAGTGGAAGATGTGAGATTCAAACCGAGATCTGTCTGACCACAGAGTTGCCATATCGCCTCCCCTCCACATTGCCTCTCTCCCGGGTGAACAAACAGTCCGCTTCCTGGGCCTGGGGGCCGGAAAGTGGGGAAAGGATGAAATCCTCAAAGGAGGGTGAGGATGAAATAGAAACGCCAGCTTCCCATTTAAACCAAGCAATAATGTTTTATTTCCATTTCCCTGAACGTATAGTTCAGGCACACTCGGTTAAGGAAAAAAAAGAAAAAAACACAACTGGCGCTTGAGAAATGTCAGGTATTCCATTTCAGCGGACGTGTACAGAACAATCAAAATGCCGAACATCCCCAAACAGATGCAAACCTTTACCACTGCCTCTTCCGCAGGCGCATCGCTGAGATTTGAAAAGAGCAGCTCGTGTTGCCAGCCCGGCTGATTCTTCTCGAGTGTAAGTGTCTACCTCCAAAGGCTGGTTCACGGGAGGAGGAAACACAATTACTCCTCGCACGCTTATGGAATCTGTACGTGTTCTCTTTCCCACTGATCGTTGCATTGGGTCCTCATGTCTGCCCTAGGAGGTAGCGGGGGGCAGGCATTACCCTCACTGCAAAGGTCAGGGCATCAGGAGGTGAAGTGGGCTTCCCAGTGAGGAGCCCCCAGGAAGCAGGGCATAGCCGGGTCCCCTCTTTCTCTATTATCCTTCTGGCAGGAGCCCCACTGGGAACTTCAGAGTCCCAGGGAAGATGGGACCATTTGAAATCCCACCAAAGAGTTGGGTGGGGGAGGACAGATGGGGGAGGGAGAGGAAGGGCGTGGCAAGACCAGGAAGAGGAGATGTGGTCACTGAAAGGACCCCCAGCTGGAGTCATCGGAGATTTGGTTACAGCTTCCACCGGGGACGCGGAGATGAGCAAGGACACCCGGCTCCTTCGAGGCGATGGGACCCCAAGTCTCTTGAAATGAAATGTTCTTCCCACCTGCAGGCGCTTTGCCTCAGGGCATGAGCTGGCCCCCAGCGACGTGGGCGCCAGAGCCGCTGAGCCGCAGGTCCCAGCTGGTGGGCGTGTGACCAGAGAGATCTCAGATGCAGGTGGCTTCTCCGAGGCCATGTTGTCTGATGAATGAAGGTGAACAGCCAAACAGACAGAAAGGGCACTGAACTTTACTCCGCTGCCACTTCGCTTCGAACTAAATGCTTTGGGGATTGCCTCACTCAGCCTCAAATGCCAGGAGTCCCGGTGAATGACAAGTGATGGCAGCGGAGAGGCCTCCGGAATACAGGAGCGGACCGCGCAGCCTGCGGAGGGCCAGGCCGGCCCCTGCCTTATGCCGGGGTTTTCCACCTTGCTCAGCGAGGCACACACACGCTAGTTAGTGAAATTCGGCGGCACACCAAAATATGTACTTTTTGCCCACCTGACCCAAACAAAAAAGGGCATGGTTTTGATTCATTCACACCAGATGGCTATTGTTGTGTTGGCTGTTGTCATTTTTTATTTGACAATCTGAGGGACAAGAGGCCAGTGCCCCTGCCTAAATAGTCAGGTATCGCATGTATTAAAAGTTATTGCGGGGTGCCGTGGCACACTGGTTGAAAATCGATGCTTATCCAAGGTCCCAGGACAAAGAAAACCGAACAATTACACTCAAAATTTTCTGTTGGCTTAATAATTCCCACCCAGAAAAGTCCTGGCTCCTTCAGCGAAGGACGTCTAGAAGTTGGCCCTTTCCCCCATGTCCTGGGCGAGTCCTCCAAGCAGAAGACTTCCCGTAGCCCACACTTCTATTGTGTGTGGGGGGGTGCACTCTGCTCCTGCACATGGTAAAAGGGAGAGTGGAGTCTGGCCGGTGTGGCTCAGTGGCCCAGCATCAACCCAGGAACCAAGAGATCACCGGTTCAATTCCCCATTCCCAGCCGGGGCACCTGCCCCCGGTTTCGGGCTCGATCCCCAGTAGGGGGCGTGCGGGATGTTTCCATCTCTCTATTCCTTTCCCTTTCCCTCTAAAAATCAATAAAGGAAAAATTTGTCTAAAAAAAGGAAGAGTTGATCTTCACATGGTCATTTTTGTTACGGTAATAAAAGCCCTGAAATGATCACAAAAGGAAGGAAAATATGCCTCCTAAAGAGAGCGGAGGAAATTATTATAGCAACTGAATCCTAACAGGAATTTTCAAGTAAAAATATGGCTCATGCGAAGTTGTTATGGCAACTGACATTTAAAAGTAACTGGATTTGGGCAAGTTTCTCCCTCCGCCGTCTCCGCAAAGTCTTGCAGGAACTTCATGCTAAAATTATGCTTTAATTTTAATTAGCCAAATAGGTCATAAATATAGCTTATTCCCAAATCCTTGCAAGCCGCTGATCTACTAATGAGAAAATATTCCTCTGAAAACCCACTTACCATTAAAAATTCCTAATATTTTTCTAATATAATTTATCAATTTAAACACATTGCATAATGTGATATTCTGTAGCATTCCATTAAAATGACAAATAGCAGCGTGTGTTGGGGGGGGGGGGCGGGGAGAGAACCAAGCGATTAAACAGATTGCAAGCAGTGTAACTGTATTGAAATAACCTGGGCCACTGCCGAGAAAAACACACTCTTCTCCTCCGCAGATACAGTCCAAGCTGAGCTGCATCTCCCTGACTATAAGGGCATTAATGGGACCAGAGAAGGGGGGCAACAAGAAATGACAGGCAACTTCAGAGGAAATAAAATTTCTATTAGCCTTTGTTATAAGATCACATCAAAGCAATTCCTATGTTTTAATCTGGGGAGAGAATAAGCAACGACTTGGGACTTGTGCCTGGGGGCCGCCTCTGTGCATTGAACCAGACAGTCTGCTTAATGAACCGTTTTCATTCAATCAGGATCTCAGCACAGATAGCTCCCACTCCGGGGTCCTGGGCACTGCCTCCGAGTTTTCATTCTCCCGGCTCCCCCTGCTGGAGAAACAGCGCTTAACAGGGAGGCAAGGGTGCAGGGCATCTTTCCCAAGCCATTACTTTAAATTTAGATCCATAAAGTTAGAGACCCGACTGCACACGCGAGCGGGGACACACACACACACACACACACACACACACACACACACCTCCCAAAGCCGAAGGTTCCTCTGTAAGATACCAGAGGGAACGCCCTCGAACAACTCTTGCAGGAGGCAGGGGGGCTCGGAGGGGGTGTAGCATGAACACCTTTGCCCTTTCCGCTGTGTACTGACTTGGGGTTTTAGAAACTGCCATTTGCATTCTGGGCCAAACTTGGGGGAGACTGAAGTTGCAGGAGGGAAGTTTGCCCTGAACGACTGGGGACATGGTCACTGGTTTAAAACACCACGTGCCACTCTACCTGGCTGGTCATCTTTCAAGTGTCCCAGCTGTCCAGGTCTTCATAAAATAAAAGGCGGGGGGTGTGAAAAAATAAAAAGCTACCCAGACGGAATTGCATTTTCATGCACAATGGAAAACTTAAAAGCTGAACAAATCGTTTGGGCACGACCGACATTGGCTTGGAGGAAGGAAAGTCCTGGGCGAGCCGGCTGCGCCAAGACCCGGGGCTACGGCCTAATCCCCCTTTATCCGGGGGTTTAGTGCGGCTTCTGTCGCCTTCGCTGAAGCCGCAAAGTGGCTGTGCTCCACCTGGCTCCATCCGGGGCGGCCACGCCGGCTGCTTTGCGGTGGGGAGGCCAGGCCAGGAGGGGCGGTGACATGAAGCCGTGTGAAACTGGTTTTGAAAACCTGGGATGACCATTTAAATGTTTAACATGCGCACATGGTAATTCAAAGCCGATTACCCTGAGTGCATTCGCGACATTTACGCCAGCGCCTCTGGACCCTGCCCACAGATTGTGCACCACGGCCCCCTCGGGCGCTTCTGTAAACCGCTCCAGCGATTTCAACTTCCAGGCGGAGTCAGGCAGCCGCCGCCCTGCCCGCCGCCCCTGGTTGGCGGAGAGCCCTCCCCCACTCCCAGGACAGGCGGCTGCACCGTGTTTCCCCGGAGAGCCGTTTGTCATGGTCATGTAGTTCTGGCTGCGAATGATTGCGCTCACCACTGTTCATAATCGTCATTTCCATTAGTTAATTTAGGTTAAAATCACCTCTATCCCCTCCTATGCTTTTTCTCCTAGTCCCTCCCATTTCCCCTTCCTCTGTCTCAGCTGGTGGCCTCATTTCTAAATTCATTCAGGCACATCAAAAAGTTGCCTCAACCCGGCTGGTGTTGCTAAGTGGTTAGCGTGTCGGCTCATAGACCGAAGGGGTCACGGGTTCAGTTTCCCAGTCAAGGGCACACACATCGGTTGCAGGTTCGATCCCTGGCCCCAGTCGGGGCATGTGTGGGAGGCAACCAATCGATGTGTCGTTCTCGCATTGATGTTTCTCTCTCTCTCCACCTCCCTCTCTCCCTTCCACTCCGTCTAAAAAATTCAATGGGAAAATATCCTCCGGTGAGGATTAACCAACAAACAAAATTGCTTTGACGTTCATATCGCACCCGGTCACTTCTCCATTTAGGAGTGAATATGGGAAATTTTCAAAAAGACAAAGGGGTTGTAGGGTGGCCACACCCATCAGCTCTCTTGAGGACAGAACTGAAAGTGGGCCGGCCTGAGTGGACAGCAGCCATTCCTGAGCATATTATCCTGGCGAAGGGCACGCATATGCACATGGCACATGCATGTGCGCACACACGCCATACACGTACACACACTCTTTGTATGTGGAGGAAACTCTGCTTATAGCCTGGATGAATTAGACATGGGCGGGTCCTGAGGCAAATTCCTTTCCCCATTTTCCAGAATAAAATGAGTCCTCTTCCTTTGGGGGCACTAAACCAGCATGCCAATGGCTAAGAGAAGGATGGTGCTGTGGCTGAAATAACTTCAACTTCCCAAGTTTATCCAGAGACAACTGACCTCAGGCTGGGGAGCTGGAATTGCAAGAGACACAATTCTGGAGTCAAGAAATTAGCCATGGCTTCTAAATATGCTCCAGGAAACAGAGGAGTGAAAGCTGCCTCCTTATTAGCTCCTTGAAGATGCCGGCGGCAGGTTTCAGACGTTTAGGGATAGGAAACTGGGTTAGATTCCCACAGCCGGCTGAAGGCTGATAGAGTGATATTACCGGGTTTAACTCGAGCCATTAAGAGACTCTTCATTATCCCCACACCACCATGACCAGAGTTATCACATGAGCCATAATGCAAGAGAGAATTTCATTCCATCAACAAGAGAGGGAGCCAGTCTATCTTTGTCCAAAGAAAATGAGCAGCCCAGCATGAAGCTAGTGAGGAATTGAGTGTACAACACTCCAATAACATCCCGGCAGGATTTCCTCAGCGATTTCGTTGGCTAAGCAGAGCGGGCTGCACTGGAGCGATCTTCCTGGGTGCCTGGCTTACCAGGACGCCCACTCTAGGAGCAACCGAAAGGTCAGTTAAAGACCAAAAACATGCCGAAACCGGTTTGGCTCAGTGGACAGAGCGTCGGCCTGCGGACTGAAGGGTCCCAGGTTCGATTCCGGTCAAGGGCATGTACCTGGGTTGCGGGCACTTCCCCAGTGGGGGATGTGCAGGAGGCAGCTGATCAATGTTTCTCTCTCATCGATGTTTCTAACTCTCTATCTCTCTCCCTTCTCTCTGTAAAAAATCAATAAAATATATATTTTTTTTAAAAAGACCAAAAACACATGCTGAGACTGCATTCCTAAGGGCTTACGTATTAAGGCCCAAGAAAATCAAAGCCAGGCCGCTCCCCTGATGTTCAGAAACCTCATTTTAAAATCTACTCCTTGGCCCTAGCTGGTTTGGCTCAGTGGATAGAGCCTCTGCCTGCGGACTGAAGGGCACCAGGTTTGATTCCAGTCAAGGGCACATGCCTGGGTTGCGGGCTCGATCTCCAGTGTGGGGCGTGCAGGAGGCAGTCGATTAATGATTCTCTCTCATCATTGATGTTTCTATCTCTCTCTCCCTCTCCCTCTCTGAAATCAATAAAAACATATTCAAAAAATAAAACTAAATAAATGAATATAAAATCTACTCCTTGGACCCAGGCAGTTCCCTGGGTATCACCGCACCCCGTGCCTCTTCCCCTGTGCCTACACTGTGTGCCATTCCCTCAGCTTGAAATGGCCCTTCTCCCTGCCAATCTACTTTTCTCACCTTTGCCATCGCAAGGCACTAGTTTCGAGACTGCCTCCACCAGACTCCGTCCCCTCCTCTCCACCACACACGCCATCTGCTCTATATCACTTTGCTTGTCTACAGAGTGTTCTTGCATTCTGTGGGCCTTCCCCTCTCGGATTAAAATTTAGGGAAGGGAGGAAGTCTTATATTTCCTTTGCATTTCTTGTGGCATCTCAAATAGGATTTTCACGTTAGAGACACCCGGGTTAGATATACCGACTGACCTGGTAGTTTTATAGCTGGAGTTAGAAGATCCGTAAATGACCCAGCATCTCCCCACCCCCACCCCCACCCACACACGGAGCAAAAATTGCACCCCTCATTCAGATGGTCCTGGCATCCTATAACTTGCCCAAAGCCAGATTTATGGCTCCCGCTGTAAAGTGTATCTTCTCTAAGCCTCACTTAAAAGCTACCACTTGGCAGAAGATCAAGCTGGAAGTGTAGGATAGCAGGTGATGGCGAGGGTAGGAGGGGGTGGGGAGGGCGGGGTGGAGCCAATAATTGAAGCTCCGAGAACTACCAGCTCAATATTTAACCTAACCGGTAATTTGCTGTGACAATTACGCCGCGAAGGGAGCACTATGACTATGCACGAGTGTCGCGCCCTAATTAAGAGGGTTCTGCTTTTCCTCGCCGCCGGGCTGTAATAGCGCACGCAGAACGAGGCTTGGCTCCGGGAGCTGAGGGTTCTATTAGCAGGCATGTGCAGCACGAGGCTGTGGCATGCGCATCGGCCGTGAGTGATGCCGCCCGGGTAAGCCTGCTAAGACCTTCAATTCGCCTTCAGACGAGCAGGGAAGAGAGCTGTTCGGGCGCCTCACAACGCAAGGCCCCTCTGACTGACAGGCATCTTCCCCCAACACCTGTGCATGCCTCCACTGCAAATGGACCCGCCTTCCCACAGCACTGCTCTCCAACAGGCGGGGTCGGAGAGGGTTTGATCCTTAAAGAGGAACGTTAATCAGGGTTTTCACAAAAATAAAAGTCCACGGAAACACATGTGCCTCTTAAAGATGGAGGGGAAGACAGCAGGAACCCACCCCCCTGCGCCCCCCGCCCCCCCAACACACACACACACCACACCTTCCACGCTGCCTGAAAGACAAAAGAATATTATTAAAATCATAGCTACAAAGAAGGATGTTGCTGTCTTCTAAATTGACTGCCGGATTCATGGATCGTGGCTAAGCAAGACAAACCGTTTTCTGCTTAATTAGTGGCTCCTGTATGGAAGGGCTGCTGCCTGGAGAGAACCCATTAGAGGAGGAGAGCTCATTTACAGAGATGCACCTTCGAAAGCTATTGGAATTTTAAGTAAATAGAGGAGAAGGAAACGGGGTAGAGGTGGGAGCAGGGGTGCTATGGAGGCAGAAAAGCGTCTACAAAAGGCAACCTCTGCGTTCCAAGCCCAGGCCGGGGAGATCGGCAAACACAGAAGCCTCTAAAATTTTAGGCCAAGAGCAATGACCTCTATGCCATGGCTGACTGAAGATATAAATACACTTCAACATGAACAGCAGTGTCAACTGTGCAGGAGAGATGAGAGTCCAATTGGGGCTTATTTTTTCAAAAGTCCAGGTTGTTCTGACTCCGTTTCAGGCGGGGGGGGGGGGGGGGGGGCGGGGGCGGGGAGAGCATTCATGGGCACAAAGCGGCTGCTCCCCGCAGCGAGCCCCCGGCTTTACCAGGCGCCAGCCCCCGTCGGTTACCTAACCACCCAGAGGAAGCAGCACCACACACGAGTTAAATATAGGCCGAGTCATCTGCATTTTACAAGCACCAGGAATGTTATCTGAGGAAGCTGTCATTTATAATGACAGCACAAACTTCCAATTACCACCTGGGCAATACACTCGGGAGCAGGGATGATTTCATAAGAATGGCTCACAATTATTAAAAGTTTACATGGTTTCTTTGGAATTGGATATAAATATTTCTCCCGAGGCAGGTGGCATGAAGTTTTTCAAGGGGTCTATAGTCAAGGCTGGAAAAAAAAAAAAGATTGTTTTCTTCAAAATCTTTTGTTTCCAGATTTATCAACAGCTAAGCAGTGGAGTCGAGGTGACAGCCATTAAGAGCCCGGGGAGAAGCTGGAAGGTTGTGAAAATGGCCAGGGGGTTGGTTTAAAGTCTCAAGTACACCCACAGGTTCACTGGCAACTCAGAATGCAAGAGTTAGGGGTCTGGCCCTAACTGGTTTGGCTCAGTGGATAGAGCATCAGCCTGCGGACTCAAGGGTCCCAGGTTCGATTCCGGCCAAGGGCACATGCCTGGGTTGTGGGCTCAATCCCCAGTGGGGAGCATGCAGGAGGCAGCCAATCAGTGAGTGATTCTCTCTCATCATTGATGTTTCTATCTCTCTATCCTCCCTTCCTCTCTGAAATCAATAAAAATATATTTTTTTAAAAAAAAAGAGTTAGGGGTCTGGCCATAGAGAACACAAACAAGGGACCTCCATAAGGAACCCAGTTTTCTTTGGTGTCGTCTACCTAACTCCCATGGCATTATACAGCTTCAGGTGCCAGGGCTGAACACAGGATGAGTATTATCAGGTGCTGCACACATCCTTCCGTATCAGACAGCCCTTGACCTACATGAAGGCTACAATGTGTGCGTGTTTCAAATCACCCAATTCTTTGTGAAATCTTTCCTGGTGACGCTAGTCTCCAGTGATCTCCCCGTTTATTGGGTTTTAATTTGACTTGTGATATTGCTACTTAGCTCCAAGCCTTGCTCCAAATAGACCACAGTTCTTGGGGACAAGGTATCTGGATTTAAAATCACCTACACAGAGGGTGGAACAGGCAGTCAATGAAGACAAGTGCTACATACTTTTCTCAACGACTTAGCAAAAACCCACCATCACAAATGTAATTAAGAGATTTAGTAATCATTGACGAATAGATTTAAAGAATCAGGTTGATTTCTAAAGCAAGAGGCCATTTCTGCCGCACTAGCAGAAATCGGGGGGAGGGGGGGCCTCTTTGCAGATACCACCCCCTCGTGTGGTAGGTGGGATGAACCACGATGGCTCCACAGCCTTCTGTCTCCTCTCCTCCCTCCATCAGTCTATCTGCTTCTGCTTCAGTGGATCCTAGGACCTGCTCAAATCACCTGCCACCCTTCATGTTATACAGGTTACAGGAGTTGTCACTAGACTAAGGCAAAGGAAAAGCAACCAGAGAACCGAAGAGAACAAGAAAAGAAGGCGTACATTTTCACAGCCCCACAAAGGATACATGCTCGGGCCCATCAAAGGCTGAGTGCTTAGGATAACAATCAGGAAGTATAAGCATCCAGCGACAGTGAATTGGCTCAATACATTTACACATCCATATAGCCAAATACCAGCTCAAATTGTGCAGGTCTATTTTTATTGAAATAGAATGTCCATGCTAGGAGTAAAGTATGCTTAGTAAAAAGTAGTCAGCTATACAGGTGATTCTTGCTGACTGGTGGAATTATGGGTAAATTTGTTCTTATCTGCAGGTTTTTTTCTACAATGAACACGAATTACTTGCATAAGAAATAATGATCCAAATAGTCCCTATTCCTTTCCTTTTTTTTCTTTTAAACAGTGTGTATCTTTTTATTTTAAATATATTTTTGTTGATTTCAGAGAGGGAGAGAGGAAAAGAGAGAGAGAGAGAGAGAGAGAGAGAGAGAGAGAGAGAGAGAGAGAGAGAGAGAAACATTAATGATGAGAGAGAATCATTGATCGGCTGCCTCCTGCATGTCCCCTACTGGGAATAGAGCCTGCAACCCCAGCATATAACCTTGACCGGAATTGAATCTGGGATCCTTCAGTCTGTAGGCTGACACTCTATCCACTTAGCCAAACTGGCTAGGACTCCTTTTTTTCTTTAACAATACTTAACATTGGCTTTGGCTTAAAAAAAAAATTTACTTGCCTTAGCCGGTTTGGCTCAGTGGATAGAGCACTGGGCTCGATTCCAGGCAAGGACACGTACTATAGTTGCAGGCTTGACCTCCAGCCCCAGATCAGGGCACGCGCAGGAGGCAACTAATTGATGTGTCTCTCCCCCTCCCTTCCACTCTCTAAAAATCAATGGCAAAATATCCTCAGATGAGGATTAACAATATATATACACATACACACATACTAGGGGCCCAGTGCACAAATTCGTGCACCTTGAAAGGAACTGTGGGCTGCGAGGCTGTGGTGGGCACAGGGGCAGGTCTTGGCCCACCATCCGTGCCCCCGCCCAGCCCCTGCCACTGTGGCCCCTGGTCCCCTGTCTGCTGGCAGCCCCGCTCCAGCCCCTGCTGTTCCCATGTGCTGACGGCACTGGCCCCACTCGCACCCACTGACAGCACGGAATGATTGTGGCCGGTGCCAGCAGCGGTTGTGAGTGGGGCCAGCAGCAGCAGCAGGTGTGAGTGCCAGGTGGGACCACACGCACGGGAGCAAAGAATTTTCAGTAACCACAAGAGGCTCATCCCCATGACAGTGACCGGCACCCCACCTTAGTCTGGCGCCCCCATTCACCTGCTCCATCCTGCCATGGCTGACGCCTGCCATATTCTGTGCTCTGATACCTGCTGCCCAGGCCCGCCATGTTCCACGCGTGCCCCCTGGTGGTCAGTGCATGTCATAGCGACTGGTTGTTCAGTTGTTCCGCTGTTAAGTCTATTTGCATATTAGGGTTTTATTTATATAGATATACACTAGAGGCCCAGTGCACAAAATCATGCACAGGTACGGTCCCTAGGCCTAGCCTGTGACCAGAGCCATCTTCCCTGGCTGCCGGCAGCCGGCCCCACCCCCTGCCACCACCCACCCCGGTTCCCCGTTTGCCATCCAGTGATGGGAGCCTGACAGCCAGGGGAGGGACTGAGAAGTCGGCCCCATCCCTGCTGCTGGTTGCCCCACTCCGCCCGCATTCCCCGCCACCCACCCCAGGTCCATGTTCGCCATTGGCTATAGAGCCTGCCGGCCAGGGACAAGAACCAAGAAGTGGTCAGTGCACCTCATAGTGACGGGTTAAGCGGTCATTCTGGTCGTTCAGCCGTTATGGTCACTGGGCTTTTATTATATAGGATACACACACACACACACACACACACACACTCAGTAAAAATGTTTATAAAAGCCAGAACTCTACCAACAGAGTGGGTTATACATCTAAGAGCTAACCAACCACATAAAAAGATGGCAGGGGTGGGGGTGGGGAGTAGGGAAGAAATCCTCTCTGAGATAAGGAAACAATCAATCTACCAGGCGAGCAGCGGCCTTCTAACAAGTGAAAAGAGACTGAACAACCTGTTTTCTCTATAAATAAAAACTTGGAAGGCATATCGCCAAAGAAATGCAAGTCAATATAAACCTTTATATACTGGGCTGCCAAACTTCACTTTTAGACAGTATATTAATTATGTAGTCAATAACCATGGGTTTCATTGGTGTATTAAATACCACGATCAATATTATTTATCCTTTTCGAAGACAGGCCACTCGGAGGGGAGGGGGGGGGGAGAAGCAAGGGGAGGGGAAATTTTTGACCCTGCCGTTCCAAAAGGTCAGGACAGCACACTAGAGACTAGCAAGGCTTTAATGGGAAGCATAAAACACTAAAAATATGGGCAGAAATCAGATTATTACCCTTTTACTTTCTTTTCCTGCCTCCTTCACAATGACACTGGAGGGAATCCAAGAACCATTTAAAATAAAGGCGAAATGATTAGATTTCCCCCCTAATTGCTTAACGCTGATGTCATGGCGTACGCAAAATAAGCATCGATCTCTAAGTGAAAGATGAGAAATAGAACAACATGAACAGCCTTCAGAGTAAACTATATCCAAGACAATTCTAAGAACTGTGGGCCAGAATCTATTTAGGCAACCCTCAGGGACCTCAATCTCTTAAAAGCCTAAAGTGGAGCCAATTTCTGATGCTCCTCGACCAGTGATCTGAGTTTTGGTAGGAAAACCTGCTAACCACCCTCCCCAGAGGGAGCCGCCCACCACCCCAGAACCACCTGGTGGATTTCTCATCACACCCATGTAGGAACGCTGGTTTCATCACAGTCATTGAGAACACACGGTGACTGGCACACTCTTGAGACATGTCAGGGCAACACTGCCAGTAGACAGAAGTGGGGGGCGGGGGGGGGCGGGGCAGGGATGCTGGGTGTGGTATGTATCGAAGACTGGTCACTGGAATGGAAGCTACTTTATCACTTCCAACCCACAATTTGTCAATCCAGAAGAGTGCTCAAGACTTAATTTTCTAGCCAGCGCTTTACAAGCCAGGTCAGACAGAAAAGAACTTCCACGAGAATTGTTGAGGCCTCGGCCAGAGAATCAAGTGCAGCTCAGTGACCATCTTCTGAGACTAGAATGTGTCCAATTAGCGGGCCTGAGACAAAGACCCTCTGTCTGTTCTGAACTGCGGGAGCCATCCTGCCTGGAGCCGCTGGTTCCTCCTAAGAGGGCAGCTAAGGATGAAACCGACCGGACAGCACCACTAAAGCTCCACAGAGGGCCTCCACCGGCTGCACTTGCCCCAATCAAAACCCAGGTCCTACCTCTGGGCCGACTGCAGTGCTGCCTGGGTACTCGGGGAGAGATGTGCAGCAAATGCCAAGCGGTGGGCTGCAGCAACCAGATAGGTAATTAGTATGATTAGGAACACACAGAGCAAGCATGCTCTTGCTGACTGAAAAACCCAGTAGCGTAATTACTGTTTTCTTACCAGCTCACCGTCTGTACACATTTCAAAGCCTGGTTGGTGTTAGACTGCTGTGTAAACATCAATAAAACCCCAAAGTGTCTTATCGTCGGCATTCTCGGGTACAACGGCTTTTTGTTTTTAGTGCTTTCATTCTTTTAAAGATGCATTTCAGGGTTGCAAACCTTAGGAAGAATGATCTCCGCGCCTTGGACTAATCTTCGAGTTTGCAGTGAGTTAACGTCGTCCCCAAGTGAGCATTTATTAGGAAGGCTAATTAATTGCTTTCTAGTTACAAGAACCCTTTGCATTCAGAGAAAGTAGGATTCACAAGCAAAGAATACACTGTTTATTAAAGCAAGGCAACATATCACCTATTTAACAGTTTTAATCAAGAAATGAAACACAAACTCACGAAATATGTACACGTCGGTGTGGGTTCACCCTCCGAAATGCAATATTAACTGAAGTGAAAACGAAAGCAAAGCTTTGTAGGTGCCTGGATGCCCCCAGGGGACGGCAAGCCAATGCTTATCAGCCTTCCTCAGAAGAGACAATTTTGATTAACATCAGACCCATCTGACTTGGTCTATTGAGCCCTAAAGGAAGGATATTCTTCAGATACAGAGATAGGTCTTTGATTAATAATTCTACCCTATCGCCATTCCGGGCATTGACGATGTGGCACCTCTGCAAGGAGGGCCTCTGAATTCTGGGAAGACGCGCTTACTAAACACCCAGGTTCCACACAACCACCCCTCGCGCTCACCTCCCAGCTGTGAAGGTGTCCCCACTGGAGGAGCAGAAGCTCTAGTTCTACGATTTATTTCACCTTCTGCAGAATTAGGGTCAATTACATGTGACATATTCCTGTTTGAAGATAATGAAGTCTCAATAAAAAGGACAAAAGCCTGAAGAGGGAGTGGCTGGTACTACACTGCCCGCCAGCCGACCCCTGGGTCTGACAGTTACATCACAGCCATCTGACCGTGTTTTCCCTTGCCTACCAACAGGTTTTGAGATGCACATAAAAGAGGAAATTGCTTAGTCCACCATAAAGAGGCTCTAGCCACTGTGAAGCTAATGTGAAATCATCGCACAGGGGGTGTGAAGAAATCAATTTCATTTCGACTCTTTATTTCCAAACTTCGGCCCAATCAGCACTGCTCTTCTCACATGGCTGCATGTCTCCTGATGTTCATGATCAGCCTTCTGCAGTATTCTCTGTAGTCCACGGGCTTCACGTCCATCACAGTGGCCTTAATTCGAGACTCATCCTTTGAGAAGAGAAAAGCAGTTTGTGAACAAAGGGAAGCCCATGGCATGGAGCTGTGGTGACAGCCCCCTTTGCTTCAACGGTTTCAATGATCCCAGCAGCAGGAAACACAGACACAGGCTGGATCCAGAGGTCAGTCATTCCAATAAGGAAAAAATCGTGAGAGCCGAGTCCAGACTTTCAGGGGCTGGAAAGAAGCCTCCCCGCAACACAGGCCCTTTCATCCTTTCCTCACGCTCCCAACACTCAGAAACCTTGGATCCACATGGGATGGACCTTCGAGGGCTTGCCAAGTTCAATGTATTTTCTTTATAGAGGGGAGATAAGAACCCGGAGAAGGCCAGTCACTTGCCTAAAGCCACACCCTAGCTCTGAAGGCTGAGTGTGGTGTGATCGAAAAGCACCTGTGGCAGAGGAGGGGGACCTGGCTTAGGTCTCATCTCAGCTCTGCCAGAGGGGCAGCTCCCTGCACCTCAGCTTCCCCGTCCTTACCAGGGAGGCACTGAATGACCCTCCAATCCCTCCTGACCCCTCCTCACTCAGACATCACATCTCAGACACCGACTCCCTGTCTCATTTAATGCTCATAAGAACAAACACGACTACCACCAGGTAGGAAGATGGAGTCTAATAACAAAATGGAACGTGTTAACCCTGAAACAAACAGAGATGTTCTCAAAGTTCCCCCCGGACCATCCATTAGAATGGAACAGTCCCTTTAGAGGCAGAATGGGGTGATGCCCACAAAGGTGGCAGAGTCTAGCTCCAGGGCTCCCACCCTTTAGCGTGCTCAGTAATTACTCAACACAGCCATGTTTCTAGGCATGGTTAAGAGCAAAGCTCTGAACGTGGACTGCCTGGGTTGGAACCTTAGCTCTGCCACTCATTAGGATATGACTTTAGGCAAGTTACTTATTCTCTGCAGGCAACATGTTTCATTGGTAAAATGGAGATAACAATCGTTCCTACACATAGGGTTACTGTCAGGATCTAGTGAGATGATCTATGGAAAAGAAAAGGTGAAGAACAGTATCTGTCGGAAAGTAAATGCTTAATACATGCTGTTTTATTCTGACTATACAATTATTTGATGTCGTGGGTAATTAAAAGGAATTTTCAAGGTAATTTTAACTACATGTGGTCCTTGTTTCATATACCGACTTCAGAACCCAAATCTTGTGGAAGATACGAGTCCACTAGACATATTATCATTCTTGGTCAGCATAACAACAAAAAGCCCCAGGTTTTAACTGAAAAGGCCATATAGCATTTTCCCCCCTAGATGCCCAACACTGGACAGGGAACTTAATCTCTAAGTCCACTTCCTCATCTTACCACAGGGATGATCATGGTACCTCAGTGTTGGGAAGACTCCATGAGTGCCACACGCAGGGTGCTTAGCTTAGGTCTGGCACACAGCAAGCAATGAAGTGACAACTAACACTGTAACATGTGGGTGGGGGGCACACAGCAGTTCCCACACTAACCCTTCTGCAGCCTGGTGACCTTACTTACATTGTAGGTCTCTAGTTTGACTCTGATCTTGAACACAAAAGATCGAAAGTTGGCATTCTGGAAAATTTCCTCAAACGCCTGCTCATTCTGCAAAAAGAAATAAGGAAACTTTAGGCTTGAACACTACTGAACCATCTGATAATATCTATTAGAGTTTTTAAAAGACTTTAAGAAACATCTCTGAGAAAATTATCACCCTAGTGGTTTGAAATTACTCAGCAATGACTAATCTACAGATCACAATTCATTATGTAAATTTGTTTAAGTAGAATTGTATTTAAAATTAAAATACTTTATCTAGAGTATTCCATTTCATAAAGACAGAAAACAGAATGGTGGCTGACAGGGGTAGGGGGTGGGAGGTTCAGGTGGGAAAGGGGAACTAGTGTTTGATGGGAACAGAACTTCCGTTTGGGGAGTGAAAAAGTTCTGGAGCTAGATGGTGGTGATGGGCGTACAACAATGCAAACGTACTTAATAAGTTGTACAACTTAAAAATGGTTAAAATGATAAATTTTATGTATATTTTACTACAATAAATAAATTGAAACATTTCTAAAGTTTGTGATGAAATAGATCTGAGGCCCAGCATCTTCCTTATAAACTGAGATTAAAACAAACATTCAGAAAGAGGTCCAAGTCATCATACACACTATTTCAATCTCTGTATTTTCAACTACTGATTTGATGAGCAGGTGAAGAGGACAGTGAAGTGGGCAAGGCTGAGGAAAGCCTGAAAACGCAGCCCTTTCCCCCTTTCTCTTGCTCCTCAAATACTATTGGATTAAACTTCTTTGTTAAAAAAAAAAAAAAAAAGTCTGGTTAACAGCAGGACTAGAGAAAGCATTTTACATAAATATACATAAAGTAAATTTATGATCTATAACAATAAAAGCATAATCTGCTAATTAGACCAGATGTCCTTCCGGACTAAGCTGCGGTGACAGGGGCCCCCGGCCTCCGTGGTGGGCGGGGGGCCGAGGAGCCGCGGGGGCCAAGCCTCCTGTATGGATTTCGTGCATCGGGCCTCTAGAAACTACATAAAATTAATAGTTCAGATCAGCTAAGTGTTATCTTTGCAAGCCACATGGAACATGAAAATGGCTTTGTTTCGTAAACTCTGGTGTAAAGGTTACTTCACACACACAACAATCCTCTGGGCTTTCAGATTTGTAACTAAAACAGTGTGTTACATCTTCAGAAAATTATACCAGAGGCCATTATTCTTTCATGATCAGGGAAAGCATGGAGCGCATGCTCCAGGAATATCCCGGTTCCTGAGGGAAGAGTTTCTCTATGTCCTCATTCACCAGCAGTAAAAACAGTCAAATGAAATAAGCTCATAAAAAGCCCTGAAAGGCTGCTTGGAGCCTTAAAATCTGATATGAAAATAGAGGACCAGGCAAAACAGATAAAAGAGACCATCATACTTTAAAGTCAACTCCAGTTATTTCTATAAAAGGGCTTGTTGGGATTACTTCCAGGGACCTCAGAGACAAAATTTCAAAAAAATGTGGGGGCAGAGGCACAGAAGAGAGTACGAAAAACACACCAAACAAATGTCAAATCCCTTTTTCTTATGCTTTTCCAAGTATTCTAACTGACTTCGTGGAAATGGTGGGGAGGCGGAATCAAGAGATAGATGCCAATTTGTGACCCAGAAAATAGTCTTACTGGTTTTTTTTTACACGTTTTGAGCAAATATCTTTCCTAAGTTTAACATAATTAGTCATCTGTTCCCTGCATTAAATAAACCTAAAATGTAAAAATTCAAATTTACAAAAGTGAAATAAAGTTGATGTATGAAAGAAAGTTACTACATAAAAAAAAAATCGCATCTGATGACCTAAAACAGCAAGTACTTTATCTGTGATTTTAAACCAGGATTTGACTTGACTTTTCAGGAAGGTGTTCATTATGCTGAAAAGCACACGTGTATTTCAGGAGATACCTGCCACGCCAAGTGACCACAAGCACCCGACTCTGGTGTGCTCACTGTAACAGGAGAAACGGCGCTCCTTTGAGGCACGCTTGTCTATGTGACTTCATCACCCCATTGTTAGCAAATCCAAGACGGACAAAAACAGATCAAATCAGATGAGCGCCTCAAATGATCATCAGACTGAGAAACTGTGTACAACACCCAAAAGAAACAAACACCAGGATATTAAAGGGCCACCTTCCCGCACAGGAACTACTGCAGTGATGATAAAAGACATGCCGACCTTCTCCTTTAGCTCTCCAAGGTAAGCAGTGCTTTGTCCAAGGATAGCCTCTGCAGACTCCTGGAAACAAGTGACCCACTGATTCTCTTGATAATCGGCAATATTTACCTACAAAATACAACTCTATTAGTTCAGCAAAGAAATCACAAAAGGGAGACACATTCAGCAGATGGGAGATTAACTTTTTCCACTCATTAAAACAATCACCAGGGGGGAAACTATACCACCATGTATATTCTTTCCAAGGATGTGAACAGTATCATACAAAAAGAGTTTAAAATGTAAGTGTGGCCCTGGCCAGTGTGGTTCTGCGGGTTGAGCACCCTCCAGTGCACTGAAAGGTCACTGGTTCGGTCCAGGTGCATTTGGGAGGCAACCAATCGATGTCTCTCTTACATCGATGTTTTCTCTCTCTCTCCCTCCCTTCCTCTCTCTCCATAACCAATAAAAACATTTAAAAAAAAAAATGTAAGTATCACAGCACAAATACAATACGCTATGGATGTGTGGATTCAGGCCTCAATGCAGATACAGCCTGACCCAAACTCTCCTTCAGACGTAGAATCCAGGCACACTGGACTCAGCTCCCCTCCAGCTGCAATGGCTTCTGGACTAAAGGTTTGAATAAGCTTCCAATAGTCAGGGCAGGTTCGCCGCATTTTAAACAGTGTGACCTTCAGTCACTAGGAGGAGATCCGTGGGGCAGCTCAGTCACTGCTGAGCATCCCAGACAATTTAAAAGCCTGAGCTAAGAGCCTATGGTCAGTCACCAAATTTACCTAGCAACTGAAATGAGCAATCAAGTGTCTCCAGTTGGACCATGGTGTAAAATTAAATAGGGGAGTCAAGGAAGAAAGTGGGTCACAAAGAATCCAGTTGCTAAAAGGGAAAAGTAAGTAAAACGCTTAGTAGAAATAAGAGGGCCCTGCTGGGTAGCTCAGAGAGTGGTCCAAATACGCCAAGGTTGCGGGTTTGATCCCAGGTCAGAATCAACCAATGAATGGGTAATTAAGTGGAACAACAAATCAATGCCTCCCTCTCTCTCAACTCAATAAATAAAATTTTAAAAAGAAACAAAAATTAGGCCCAAAATTTTTTTATAAAGGTTATCATTTTGATGATTTCACATATTCACTTTGCACATACATGGGCTAATATATAAAGTTATGATGAAAAATAAGGAAACAAGAAGATAAAACATTCAGAAATGTAAGGGCATATCACATACTGGGGCTCACACCTACAGTTCAACCCATGCTATCCTCCTAGAGGCAAAGGGCACCCACTTTCCAGGGTGAGAACATCAACAACAGACACAGGTGTACGCGTCACGTGAAACCAGATGCCAGAGACTCCACTTAGAAGGAGCATCTAACAGAAAGACTAATGAAATAAACTACATGAAACAATTTCCTTCACTTCAGTTCAACTGAAGTATGTAGTTTAAAGAATATAAGAATTTTAAATATATAACTTTCCTCCTGAATTAACATTTTAAGGGGCAATTAGAATATTGAAAGGATGATGGAATGCCTTACTTTTTTTAAAATATATTTTTACTAATTTTTTTTTTTAGAGAGAGGAGAAGGGAGAAGGGAAGAAAGAAACATCGATCGTTTGCTTCCTGTATGCACCCCAACCCCGACCGGTGATTGAACCCACAACCTGGGGATGTGCCCTGACCGGGTATCGAACTGATGACCTTTGGATGTACAGGTCGATGTTCAACCAACTGAGCCACAATGGCCAGGGCTGGGATGCCTTATTTTTTATCTAAAAAGATTTTTTTAAAAAAATTCCTATTATAAGAGTATTCTCTGCGGGGGGGGGGGGGGGGGGGGAGAATGCAAAAAATTAGCCAGCTCTAGCTGGTTTGGCTTAGTGGATAGAGTGTCAGTTTGTGGACTGAAGGGTCCCGGGTCTGATTCCAGTCAAGGGCACAAGCCCAGATTGTGGGCTCGATTCCAGTAGCGGGCATGAAGGAGGCAGCCGATCAATCATTCTCTCTCATCGTTGATGTTTCTACCTCTCTCTCCCTCTCCCTTCCTCTTTGAAATCAATAAAAATATATTATAAAAAAAAAAGAAAAATCAATCAAAATAAGCATTATTCAGAGTCTGGTATTTGCACCCGTACTTGGTTTACATAACTCAAGACTATAAAACATACCATTTAAAATTTGCCATTTTTAAGTAATAAAGCCTGAACATTTATTTATGTATTTTTTTGTTAATCCTCACCAGAGGATATTGTTTTTTCCCCATTGATTTTTTTTTTTTTTTTAGAGTGGTGGGAGGGAGCGAGCGAGAGAGAAATATCAATGTGAGGGACACATTGACCAGTAGCCTCCCTCAACCACCAAACCGGGGCTGGGGATCAAACCCATAACCCAGGTACGTGTTCTTGACCGGAATCAAACCTGTGACCCACTCTAACCACTGAACAAACCAGCCAGGGCTATTTATGTCATGTAATAGTCTTCGTTAGCATTGCTTTTCAAATATTTTAACTGTGGAAACTATCAAACAGCATATTCTAATGTCTTCATGGTATTCCGCTCTACAGATATTCAATAAAGGAATTAACCAGTAGACTATGAAGGACATTTAAATTGTATCCAAGTTTTCAAAACAAGTAACAGGGCAATAGACAACTTTATAGAAATGTAAGATCTCCAATTATTTCTCTAGAAGAAATTCCCTTCAGTGCTTACTATATCAGAAAACATAAATATTTTTAAGGCTTCCGATACATTACCACCAAATCATCCTCTAGAAAAACGAGTGCCTGTTTTTTTTGTGTACCTTTATCATCACTTAGTATAACTTTTAAGAAAACACACACCCTTTGTTTTAAAGGTTGTTAAAACCTTCATAGAAGTTCTGACAATGCAAAGAAGCCACAATCCCACATCAGCATGCAGTCACATTCCTCTGAAGTCAGCTCTACTGAGGCAAGAGGAAGAGATTATCCACAAGAAAAATAACTAAATATAGGCACCGGCTGCATAAGTATAATTACTGCTCTCCAGAAATGCCACTGCAAATTAATTTATCTTCGTAACAGTTAGCGGGCAAGTGCCACCCATGCTGTAATTGCACTACATGCGCAGCAGACTGAAATCAGCTGGGGAGCTCAACGCAACTTTCTGGTAGGAAAAAATGCTTCATTGGGAGCAGACGGACTGCTGCTCAATGGCAAGGCCCTGGCTTTTGTATTTATGGAACAATAAGCTCGTCAGCACTTACTCATCTGCAGGCTTCCTACCACGAGCGATCGTTTTTGCTGTTTCTACAGTGCCTGGCCTTCGGTAGAGACTCAAATACCACAGTGGTTCGCATCTACCCATTCTACTTACCGACAGGATCATGCGGTACTTGAAATTGGGAAATTCACGGTCACACTTCTCGCAGCGGTATAATCCGTTCTGTTGATCGATCACTTTCTTATTGCAGTCCTGACTTGGGCAGGCCTGATACATAGAGTTCTCTTTGCGAAGATACACCACCGTCGCCACAGCGCTAAAATAGTCTGCCTTCAAGAGAAGAGCGACACGAGACACTGAGCAACCAGGCCTAACTCAGGACTGGACTTAGGGGCAGCCCAAGGCGGGCCCTTACCCAGAAGTGCAAGTGTTTTTATCACAATGTGACTGCAGGGAGTAAGGCATTGTGTAGCTTTACAAATCACTTGTGCTAACCACAAAATCCATAGAAAGGTAATAAACCATGCATATGATTCCTTAACAATAAAAGAGCTAATTATAAGTTAAACTAATTAAGTAAAACGGAAATAGAGTATATGAAAGATAAAGACTTCAAGACACAAAAGACTAACTTTCCTGCTCCTCTGACCTCTGAAGTAACAGACTAGGAAATACTGAGTAAGGCAGTAAACCTAATACACCTACGTCCAACCATCCCCCCACATTAAAAACAACAGCAGACACCCTAGCTGGTTTGGCGCAGTGGATAGAGCGTCGACCTGCAGACTGAGGGGTCAAGGCTCGATTCCGGTCAAGGGCACGTGCCTGGGTTGCGGGCTCCATCCCCAGAAAGAGGGTGAAGGAGGCAGCCAATCAATGATTCTCTCTCATCACTGATGTTTCTATCTCTCCCTCTCTGAAATCAATAAAAACATATATTTAAACAAACAAACAAAAAAAGAAAACACAACAGCAGTGAATTCTAGGGCTCAGAGTCACCTTTATCTTTTCTAGGCTAGGGGTCAGCAAACTTTTTTTCTGTAAAAAGCCACACAGTAAATATTTCAGGCTTCACAAGCCATTCGGTCATAGTCTGTTATTGTGGGCAAAGCATCCACAGACAATATGTAAACAAAACATGTGGCTGTGTGCCAGCAAAACGTTATTAACACCAGACAGCAGGCTGGATGTGGCCTGTGGGCTGGCTGACAAGCCCCAGTCTGTCATCAGATTCAGTAGAATCCAACAATAACTGAGCAAGGGCATTCAAAATGGGGAAATCACTGATAAGTAAACGTGGTGAGGACTAAGTCACGTGCGGGGCTTTATGTTGTCGCTCTTTGTTTTGCTTTTTAACTCTCATTGAAAGGATATGGGATGGATCCTTTATGGGGGGTGAACAGGTCCCTCTGGGTATACTCTGAGTTCAGAGCCAAGTCCGCAATTCTGGGGCTTTCCAATGTTTCAGACCAAAACAATCATGTGGATGTTTAAAGGGCTTGGATGAGTCCTCACTCTAGAAAGCTCAAGAGGAAAGTAATGTCTCCTAGGAGAATGCCTAGAGTTTGTCTGTATTTCTAAATTTTTTTTAAATCCTCATCTGAGGACACTTAGAGAGAGGAAGGGGGAGAGAAAGCGAGAGAGAGAAAGAGAGAGAGACACGTTGATGTGAGAAACACCGTTGGCTGCCCTATGCATACTCCCCAACTGGGGATCAAACCTGCAACCCAGGTATGTGCCCTGACCAGGAACTGAACCGTGACCTTCTGGTGCACTGGATGACGCCTAACCAACTGAGCCACTCTGGCTGGGCGAGATTTTCTGTATTTCCAGGTAAGGTCCAGATTCAAAGCATCATTGAAAGTCTGTGTACAAACAGGGACTCTCTAGGTCTGATTTCTTATTACAGACTGTCTATCTTTCGATCTTAGAGAGAAACTGGATGATGGGAACCCAAACAGACAAACAGATCTGTCTAATGCTTAGCTCTCAAGGTGCAGTGTAACAACAGTGCATTGTAAGTTGCAGCTGATGACAACGATGGGTAAGGGAATACAGCAAAATGAGACAGTAAGGAGTGAAAACCATATTGTATAATATGGAGACAATAAAGCAGGAATTGCTGTTTTGGGGAAGCATAATGGAGAGATAATTTAATATTAAACTGTGGACAGAATACAGGTTTAGATCAAGATGGGAGAGGGTCATTCTCTACAAACACTGAAAGGGAAGCTGCATCTAAAGGCAAATGCTAGAGCCAATTCTTGTCAGACACTGGCGACTCTCAGCCCAGGAGGGGTTCATACTCTACAGCCAGTGAAAGAACAGGCGAAGTGCCTGACGTCTGTCACTGGGCCCGACCGATGCTCCATGGAGGTGGATACAGAACCTCAAAACCTCTCTTGGCATATGGGCATGTCCATCTGCAGGAACAGTCACGGAAAAGAAATATGGAGCGGAAGGCAGTTTACAGCGTAATACTGTGGTTATGACCACTTTGTTCAGATCCCTCTAAGAATCAAACAACTAAGTCAGAGTTCTTAACATTTTCTGCCTCCAGGGCCTGAGGGATACAACTATTCCTTGAGGAAGCACGGCTACTGCTCCCTGGCAGTGATTCCCAACCATCAGGTCACGCTCTGGCCGGAGCCCCAGCCAGATTAATGTCTGACAGCTGGTACCAGAAATCAGATTTGAAAACGCTTCCCTCTGCACACTGCATGTGCTTTTGTGAAGAAAGTTAGGAACGCAGGGTACCTTGTCGCCGTGGCCCAGGTTCTCCGATTTCACCTCATACAAAGTTTTCCAGTTGGTGTTGCTTCCTGCTGATCCTCCACCCTTTAGATCTGAGATGGAAACACCATCTAAGGCTTGTCCTTCCGAGTCAAACCTGAGAAACAAACAAATGGCAGACTATGTGCTTATTGAATATGCCAGTCATTTCTTTATGCCAAATACAGGCTATCCACCCCCACCCGACTTTCACAGGTCACGGTCACGTGGGCTGCAATGCATGTCTTCCTCGTTGTATCTGTAGCCTACTGAAGAAAGGAATGACCTCTTTTTATCTCAATTGCTTTGATGCCCCCCAGTGGTCAAGACAGACAGTGCCAAAGTACCACAGAAGCTTTTCTTAAATTAGCCTTCCTATCAACATTGGCCCCAGGGCCCGAGGCCAAAGAAACAGTAACCCGGAAAATCAGCAACAGAAAGGCAATAACGTACAGCTCTGGTATAGTTCTTTGGGCTACTGATGCTCATTCTCCATCCGCAGCTACATTTTTACCATCATTGAAATGTATCAGTACAGAAAGTGACAGCCAACATACTGCAACGGTAGCAAAAAAATGTTCCCATGGGGAAAGAGCTTTTAAACCTGATACAGAGTCCAAAAGATTATATAACCCAAAGCAACTGATCGGAAGGTATGATGTTTTCTTATAGACTGACTTTCTTAGTGAGATTTTTACTTATGCCAATATTAAAGTTATAATTAATTGGCACTGAATTATTATTAAAATTGATTCTACTTCTTGATCGATTATCAATCAGCCAAGATGAAGGGAAGGGGACCAGGGAGAAAATGGCTCAGACACATGTTTGTGGCAGGGAAGCATGACCCCGAGATTAAAAGCATGCCACTGGCATCCAAAGGGAGGGTCAGGACCAGCCACATCCAGAGCACACTCCTTAGAAAGAGACCATCTACTGCCATGGCCGCTGCCCGAAGCCGCAGACAACTGCCTTCTCATTCTGTGAGGTAAGCGCCTAAATCCGTCACAGAGGCACAGCAAGGCCCATAAATCTGTTTGCCACGACTAGCTACACAAGTTTACGATTTCAAAAACTCCAAGGAGACACTTGCCATCAAAGACAGCTCATCAGGAGTCAACAGAGCAAGGAGAGAGGCAGCCCTTCTTACAATAAAAATTACACATTGTTATAACCGAGATCTAAACATCTCCAATCCTTGCCGAGTTGGATTGTGTGCACTGAACCTCTTAGATCAATGTCCAGTGATTTTATTTTGGAGACAGGCATGTCTTTTTATGCTGACCGGGATGATGGTTATTGACAAGTAAAATATAAAGACCTTAATGTGAGTATGCCATTAACCTGGGGTCAAGCCCCAGAGCCTGAAAATAAATAAATAAATAAATAAATAAAGCAATAAGGATCTAAGCAGTGGTTATTTCTGGTCAGACTACCAACAGGCCCCTGTCTTAGAATACAACGCCAGCTACCAGAATAGTTAAATACAGACACATGTGGCCCACACTCATGAGGCTGGCTTATGTGACATGAACACTCCAGTTGATGTTTCATGAAACTATTCAAATGCTAGTACTACTGCATTAGACTCCAAACAAAAGCAGGGAGTATGCAATGTGAGCTAATTCTTTAGTCCTTGAAGCACTAACACAGCTGGAGACCGACCCCCTCCCCATGACTACAGCCATACAAATTATTTAAGCTCAAGCTAACGGGTTCTCCCTGACCACATCAATTCCTGCATAGCATGTTTCAGTGTGAAGTGCTCTTCTGAGGCAGAGTTTTAACACCCTAAAAAGCTAGATACAGCAAGGAGATTTTAATAGGCTCCCCTCATCCCTTGTGTGCTTTGGGAATAACAATAACATGCCAACAAAAGCCCACTGTTCTCACGGGCACTTTATCAGAGTCCAGTGAATATACACTAGAAGATGCCGTCGGCACCAAAGACTGGACCGAACAAGAAAGCACTTTCTCCCCCCACATAGTAGCCCAGGGCTTTAAACCCAGGAGAGAGAGATGCCTTCAGCCCGCAGCTGCTGAAGCTGGCCTCATCCTGCTTTGGCAGGATTGGGGTTGGCATGCAGCACTTCCATTCTAATTGCCTCCTGCTCCAACTCTCCAGGTTTGTCATGGGATTATAGGTTTGTCAGTTTAAGGGCTTGAAAGCCATCCTCTCAGAAGGTGTAATGCCACCAAGAAATATAGGCACTGCTCCACTCAGTAACCAAGTCCTCTGGCAGGCGGGCAGCTCACACGCTGACCGTAAGAACCAAAAGAACCAGCTCTTCTCAAAGCTCAGGCTCAAACAGTCCCCTTGTTTGGCCCCATAGCACTTACCATCCACGAAGCTTATAGGCCTCTGGGATGTCAGGATTCAAAATGATTGTGCTTGAAGACAGTACAGAGAGGCTCCGTCCACCAAAATCAGAGACTCTGGCTCCTTTGATAGCCATCACGGGTTGTCTAGAACCATCAAACTTATCAGCCTGCATCACAACAAAAATCCCAAACAGACACAAACAGCTGTCACTGGCAGGAAGAACACACAGAACATTTTTATAGAAAACAAGGATAACAGTCAACAGCAGAGTGAATGCAATAAATGGTACATGGAATCTATACAAGGGAACGTCACACACAAGAATCTGCTTAGAGATGCATCAAAGCTAATGTAGAAGAAATAGCATTTCACTATATAAAACCTAAACCATTCCAATCTCACAGAAGTAAATCAAATGAAGGATTTCCTACAGTCCGTGCACAGCCCGATCCTTCATTAGGAAGGTCTCCAGGACAAGTCACCCCCTTCTGCACGTGCTCTGGCTGCTGAACACGAGTACTTACATCTTCTCCCCACAGAGTAGCAGACACCACTTTCCCTGACATGTCCATCAAATAGATATTTCTCTTAGAAACTTCTCGGTTGTTAGACTTCACTGTGATTTTAATGGCATCTTCATAGCTCTTGCAGATCCCAATTATGTCTAAAACACAGGCACAGTGTTTTAGCTGGAGATGCTCCACACTCCCATGACAGCAGGACCAAAGGGTGACACGCAAGCAGGTAAGCCTCCCGCCTCCCCTATGTGATAATGACCCCTCTCTCTGCGCTCAGACACAGGCTTACCGATAAGGGAGTCCTTGGGTTTGCTCTCCAGGTCATCGATCTTTGTGAAATCAAACTGAACTGTAGGTAAATTATGACCGTCCTCGCAGGGCATGACAGAAGTCTCATTATTGAAGGTCATCTCATAGTCGTTTTTAACTGCTGAGAACTGTTTGTTGGCAATCTTCAGAGTGCCTTTAGTGAAATAATAGACCTGCAAGAGTGCAAGCCACAGAACGTGGGACAGTCCATCAAGTCAGACGTAAAGACCCTTTACCGCCACACAGCTCTCTAAGGGATGGGAGATCCCTTATCCTCGACTATTTCAGCTCTGGACTCAGCACTACATACCTTGTTCACGTCGAGGAGGGGAAAGAACTTGTCCACTTGCTCGTTGAAAGCAGTAGCTCTGATTTCACCCTGTGGACGCACACAAGAGGTTAGGACTGTGGTGATCATCAAGTTTAAGGAAACACACGTCCTATGGTCACATATTCAAGTTATTAACCCATGAAACAATGTAAGCTGAGCCAGCCGACACTGTCGTCACACTTTATCAACCTCGAGTTAGAACCTAAAAAAAGGAAATAAAAACAACAACCACTAACCCAATGGTGAGTTGGATATTCTGACAACAAAAATAAAACAACTCTGAACACGGAGTGACACGCCGCAGCCCACGCGAGGCCAGCTGAGCCACGGTGACTCACCAGCTTCCCTCGCATTCGCATGAAGCAAGGAATGAGTCCACATGCAGGAGTCACTGCCAAAAACGTTACAGTAAAACATGTTTTTCAAGTTGCTCGTGATTTGATTTTCACTTTTGCTTTGCATCAGTCCAAATGCTACAGATGGATAAAATAAACTTAAGTGACTGGGAACTTTTGCCAACTGACAGAATAGGCCAATAATTTGATAAAAAATTAAGTTCTGATATTGATTCAGACATCACAGTCAGTAAGGAAGTTTGGGGTGTCATCCCATCTTCCAAAAACAAAAACTACCTACCTATTTTTTATCTGCTCTTAGAGGCTTTAACAAATAGGAAATCTGTTTGAAAAGAATGCTTCATCCCTAGTCAGTGTAGCTCAGTGGACAGAGCATCAGCCTGTGGACCAAAAGGTCACGGGTTCAATTTCAGTCAAGGGCACGTAACTTGGTTGCAGGTTCCTCCCCAGCCTGGGCCCTGGTGGGGCGCATGCAGGAGGCAGCCAATAAATGTGTTTCTCTCACATCAATATTTCTCTCTTTCCCTTTCTTTTCCACTCTCCCTAAAAAAAATCAATGGAAAAATACCTTCAGGGGAAGATTAACAAAACAAACAAGAATGCTTCAAGTACATACAGTATTAGGAAGTATAAATGGAACTAATGGACAGAAGACTGTGAAGATTTCACAACTTGGATTTTTTGTCTCCTCATCATGGTTATGTTTAAGGAATCCATGTAGTCTGAATAGTCAGAATCCATCTCCCACAAAACCATTCACTTATCACGGTGGCTACTGCATGCCTTTCACTGTGACTCAAAGCTCCACTTTGCTCCCGAGCACACATCACCTCGTATGGCTTCAACTAAGCCTCCAGCAAGTCAGAGAGAGCACCTCTGCTTTCTCCTGCCCATGAGGCTACTTATACATTTAGGAAACTAATTTCCACTGCTACAAATGCTGCCGTTTAAGGTCAAGGATTTTATTTATGACCTTTGCCCTCAGATAGCATCAAAAGACTACAGTAGAGGAAAAACAACAGTAACAATTATGGCTCTTTTTGGCCTACTATGGTTTTCCACCCCACAGGGCTGTACAGAGTGAGCCTTCTGTTCCTCGGAGTAGACCACCACAAATACTCACACTTTCATCGACTAGTTCTATGGAGAACAGCTTCCCTTCCCCTCGGGAGTTGCTCCAGGTCCGGATCTGACTTTTGTTGGTAACACGAGCACAAATAGTCCACCTAAAAAATCAAACGGAGTACATTAGTATTCCAAGTCTTACTTGGGAAAGATCTGAAAGGTTCCCTAACATCTTCCTGCAGCCTTTCTTATCTTATACACACTCCATTTTTCAATATTAGCTGTATTTTAATCCACCTAATTAAACCCGAAGATGACACAAAGGTTTGACAGTTTATAGAATAAGCAAATAGTAAAACATACAGGTGATTTAACACTAACTCATTCTTCTGTCAAATAAGTAAATTTACAAACTCTCTCCCTTCTCCAAAAAGCATCACCAAGGCAACAATATCCCCTTAATGAAAGGTTTGAAGCTAGAAAATGCAGTAATACCAGCAATTATATTTTGCCACTATTTTCATTATGGGAACCGACACAGCTGGTGTCAAACTTCTGTCTCATTTCTCACACACACTGAAGAGAAACACAAGGCTGTGGAACATGGTGTTGGTAAGTCACCAAAGCAAAGCAGTATGAACTCAGAAGCCACGAAACAGGAGGCACAGGATCTGACATGCAGTCCTGGTGCCCATCCTGAACGTGGGCGTTGGGTACATTAGTTCTTCACTTATAATTTCACAGGGAAACGTATCTTCCCTGCATTGCAAAGAACTGAAGAAGGCAACTGCTAAGATTAATTTTTAATGGAACAAAGTAATATAAAAGAAACATCTCTTCAGGGTATGTTAATGTGGCTAATACAAATAGGACAGATTCTTTTAGCCAACTATATCAGGGTAACATTTTTTAGACTAAAAGTCAGCTGTTTATATGATGAGAAGATAAACACCTTCTGAATTAGAATATTTAGTTTTACTCACAAGATTATCAACAAATTCTTTTTTTTTTTTTTTGAGACATGTCTACCATAAAAAATATTCTTTATTGATTTTAGAGAGAGGAAGAGAGAGGGGTAGAGAGATAGAAACAGCAATGACAGAGAAACATCAATCGCTGCCTCCTCCACGCCCCCTATCGGAGATCAAGCCTGCAACCCAGGCATGTGCTCTGACTGGGAATCGAACCAATGACCTCTTGGTTCATGGGTCAATGCTCAATCACTAAGCCACATCAGCCAGGCTATCAAATGATTCTTAAAGCATTAAATATTTTAAATTTCAAACTGAATGAAGCCCAATATGCTATGGCAGACTGCTCTTTTGGCCATTCTTGTCTGATAAGAGTGTTAAAGGATGCAACAATTTGTACTCTCCTGCCCCTCAGGAAAAAAACAAAAAAGAGGAAACCTATTTTATGTGTGGTAGCAGTTCACTCATAAATAAGACAAGAGCCCATAATAACCTCTTATACTGTTTTTGTTTTTTGTTAATCCAAGGATATTTTTCCATTGATTTTTAGGGGGAGTGGAAGAGAGGGGGAAAGACAGAGAAACATCAATGTCAGAGAAACACATCAATTGGTTGCCTCCTGCACACATCCTGACCAGGGCCCAGGCCACGGGAGGAGCCTGCAAGGTACATGCCCCTGACGGGAATCGAACCTGGGACCCCCTTTAGTCCACAGACCAAAGCTTTATCCACTGAGCCAAACTGGCTCAGGCCTCTTATACTGTTTTGTAAGTACATTCTGAACTTATTCTACGGAGTCACTCACTTGGATTGGTAAGGGGTGAGGCTGGCAATGGGTACCACTTTGGCCTGTGATGCCCCGGAACTGTTCACTAGGCTGGCACCTCCAGTTTTCCCAAATATCTTCGAGGCACCATAAGCCTTAGATACAGTGGAACCTTTAAAAACAAAAAGAATCATTAAATAGAATCATTATTCTATTTAAATTAACTCTCAATCACTAAGTTGTCACTGGTGAAATCGTAACAAACAAGAGGTTAAAAAAACAATTTATAGAGCGGACTGGGCACACAGAAGTTCACTGTACATTTGCTGACTTAAATCCTGAGGTCAAGATAATGATGGTAATGAATCCAGATCCTGATCCACCCTTCTTAACCTTTTCTCTTGTATCAGTGGGCAAGATCATGGGTCAGAAAAAGAAAACCAACCTCCTTGACTGGTAAAACTGATGGAAGTCACTAGCTGCATAAGAAAAAGAGCAAAAAAAAAGGGCTAAGAAGTAGGGGTCATCATGGATGAGCCATCCAAGGTGAAGGATGCCTGTCACAATTATATCACCTCAAAACACCCCCAGAAAACTCCCAACCCTCCACTGGTCTACAGGACTGACCAGTGCAGAACAGCTTATGGGATTGGGTTTAGTTGGGAGCAAGGGGCAAGAATCAGCTGTTGGTCCAGGACAAGGAGGTGGCCGGCCACCAGGATCCCTTCTGCCTCCTTAATCCAAGCCCACGCAGCTGCCTCCACTGGAAAAGAATAGGTACTTAGAGCTTCTAAGCACATGAACTCCTTTGCACACTGTTTCTGTAAAGCTTCAACCTCCAAATTCAGAAAATATATTTTAGTCCAATGATTTCATATCTTCTATATCAAAACATTTCTTCATGATGGAATTTGGCTAGAAGTATAAATCTACCATTATTCAGCACTTATTGAGTTTCCACAGCAGGCACCACACTATTCTAGGTATTTGTAGCACTTAGTAAAAAAATATACAGAGACTGTCCCAGATTTTAAAATTTTCTATTTTAACTGCAGATTTGAGAGATGGCTACATGCACAATAATGATTATGCAAAGAAGCACATGTGCTCTGTAGAATACGTGTGTATGTATATATACCTAATACATAATATACAATTATGTAAAATACACAAACACATCCAGTTTTCATAGCTTCCCCTCAAAACATATCCAGTCTTTTTTCTTTTACCACCCAGCCGATGTGTGTTTAGAGAACAGATTTTAAAAATTAAATATTAATATAAGCCAAAGACAGACAACAGAAAAAGTCAGTCTGTGGGAGGAGAGATTAGAATAGCATACTCCTATCTGTATTTCAGCATAAGAAAGGGACTTTTTGGTTATTTACCATTTATTTATTTATTTTAAAAATAGATTTTTGTATTGATTTCAGAGAGAGAGGGAGAGAGAGAAACATCAATGATGAGAGTGAATCATCATGACCTCCTGGTTCACAGTCGACACTCAACCACTGAACCACACCAGCTGGGCAGTTATTTGCCATTTCAGATCATCCATTCTACCACCTCCCTTTCACAGTAGGTAATTTGACAGTTGTGTATGAATAGACGCACTTAGAGAGAGATAGAAAGCAGGTAGACAGATTTTGTAAGGTAGATGAAAACGTCAAGACCAATGGGGAAAAAGTCACATGTCTTGACAGTTTCACAGAAACATTACTGATGTGCTAACTTTGCCTTTTTTAGACTCTTAGCATTGAACAATAGAAACCAGTTGAGAGGAGAGGATATGGTGTATGTGAAGCTGAACAGAAAAAAAGCGCCTCTAAAGAGGAATCCAACCAAATTCTACAAATCATCATTTTCAGTGGTGGTTCCTGAAGTAAAGGCCAGGAGGAACCAAAATGATTCCATCACAGCCTCCGAGGACCAGCTGCGGAGAAAGTTAAAAGAAGAAACCATTTCTCATCCATAAGACTGAGAAGCAAATCTACGACCAATATAAATGACACTGTCTTCAAGCTAAGATAAATACCCAAGAGCCCAAAATGGGAAACTTGGAGAGAGACAAGCCACATTTAATAAGCGGATCCTAAATAGTTAAAAGGCTAGAATTTAAAAGCTATGTAAATTCACAAAGTCAAGAGGGTGTAAAACTCCAAGATGTGAGAAACTACCAGACATACTATTAATAGAGAACCATGTATCATACCGATAAAAAATGGCATATTAAGTATCTTTAAAATACTATCTTTAATCATTTTTCAATCATATGCTTTGTAATAAAAACTAGACTTATTCTTTGTCACGAATGGCATTCTGAACATTCCCTTTAGTCCCAGATTGAATTTCAAAACATTATTCAAAAGCCTGACACTTATAATCAGCACGCAGCCTCCTGTGGCGGGCCTTACCCATTCCCGAGCTCCCATTCTGTGGCTGGGGCTTGCTGGTTGGTGGACTGGTTGCTGAGACTGGAGAAGGAACTACCTGCTGCTGCCCGTGTCCTGAGGATCAAAAGAGAAAGACCGTTTGGTGCAAATAATTTGGGTTAGAAGATTTAAACTTAAGCAGAAGAAATACTCTGACAAAATCAGAACATTCAGATTTTGTCAGAGTCTCATGAATTCTGAACCATGAGAGTCTGACAAAATCAGAACATTCAGATTTTGTCAGACTCTCATGGTTCAGAATTCATGCTGGGGCCGTCGGTAGCATGCAGTGAATTTGCTAGGCGGTTCACTTTTGTTTTCATTACATAAAAGGTTGGCGCCATTTACCTTTCACCTGCTTATAATTGATAGCTTTCGGTTTTAATGAGGTTCTCCCCTAAAGCCTTGCCCATTTCTCTTGCATGAACCTGAGGTAAAGTCACTGGGCTGGATCTGTGACAATACCACTATTTCCATAGCAACAAATCGATGTCATCAACAGAACTCTGTGTTCACGGCAGGCTCTATTAGAAGAAAAGACTGGGTGGTAGGAAAAACCTAAGAGCAGTTCAATTGTCTCTGAAGTGCTCCAGCTTCAAAGGAAAGCAGGCATTCAGAAAGGATTCTACCCCTTCCCTCCCAAACAAAGCCGCCTTATTTTGCAACTGACAGTGGTGGAAAATGAGAGTTGAAAGAGGCTTAGGTACCATGAGGTGCTGGAGAACCGTCACAGCAGGGAGAGATGCCAGCGGAGTTCAGAAGCAGGTATGTCAAGGAAACAGGAAGATTAAAAGGAAAGGAGGGGAGATGAACATGTCTCTCAAGCAGAAAATAAGAAATGCCCGCATCCTTCCTACAAATGTTTATGAAGTTGAAAATGTTAAAATGGCAAAATACACCTAATTGGAAAAAAAAAGAGAGAGAGATAGATTTGTGGAATTTGACTCGCCTAATTGGCACTAAAAGTACAAGTCAACCTAATCTGGGCTGCTCTCACCAAGAGTGCTTGCAGCACACAAGTATAGCTCAAAAAAAATTTCCTAGAGAGCCCTAAGAACAAAGATGGTGAGCACAGCCGACAGCTCCCCACCTGCCGCCTCGCCTCGGCCTCCTCCAACCGCTGGGCTTACTCCTGTGTCTGGGGCTCCAAGGCCCTCACTCAAATGGGCACATTACACACTGATGTCATTTCCTCCTGCCAATGTTACTCTTCACTGGTACAACTAAATGAGAGTTAGCTGTGCCATTAGAGTAAAATTAATTTAGCATAAAATTAAATAGGTTAAACAGAATTGTTTATTCTTTACTTCTTCCTATGGAGAGAAAAATTGTCCTTATTTACATAGAAAGAGTCTAGATTCTTGATAATACTGTTAGCTTTTCCACTATCTTGAATTTACAAAGTGTCACAGAAATTGAATGGGAGAATTACTCTTCTTTGATAATGTGTCTTATGAAGGAACATTTTGAGATTTTACAGTGAACCTTTTTTTTTTTTACATCAGTAGGGAAAACATGAGTTGCTCAGTAAAAGTATTAGGAGCTAATGGGGGGAGAGGGGAGAATGCATTTCCCCCCTGCTTCATGAAATATATTAAAAAGAACGGAAAGATTTAAACATTCAAAGACATTACCATAAAAATACACAAAGCCCTGCTCTACTCCACCCTAGTTCTTCTCTCTCTTCCATTGTCTCAAATATGTACAAACTCTCAAGTCCTTTTCTTATTACCATGCCCGCTTCTTCAAATAGCTTGTTAAACAGAACATGGTCATGGGACCATGCTGATCGCTTACCTTTAGTTTCTAGCAAAACGTAACCATAAGAGATCAACCAAAGAACTTGTATGCATGCATCTGAGCATAACCAATGGACACACACAGTAGGAGGGTAAGGGCATGTGCTGGGGGAGGAGTAGCCAGGGAGAGGTCAATGGGGGGAAAAGGAGACTCATGTAATACTTTAAACAATAAAAAATTTAAATTGAAAAACAAAAAACAACAACAAAAACATAACCAACCTTGCCCTAGCTGGTTTGGCTCAGTAGATAAAGCATCAGCCTGCAGACTGAAGGGTCCCAGGTTCAATTCCAGTAAAGGGCACAAGTTGTGGGCTCGATCCCCAGTTGGGGGCATGGAGGCAACCGATCCATGGTTCTCTATCACCACTGATGTTTCTATCTCTCTCTCCCTCTCCCTTCCTCTGTGAAATCAATAAAATTTTTTAAAAAAGTAATCAACCTTTATGAGGTACCTAGAGTAGTCAAATTCTGAGAAAGAAAGTAGAACAACGGAATGGAAAATGGGGAGTGATGGTTTCACGGGTACAGATTTTCAATCTGGGATGATGAAAGAGTTCTGAAGTGGGGATGGCTGCCTAAAAACAAGAATTACTGAAATGCCTCTAAACTGTACACTGAAAAGGCGGTGAAGGTGCCTTGGCCAGTGCCTCGGTTGGCTGGAGCATCATCCTGTGCGCCATAGGGTCTCAGGTTCTATTCCCAGTCGGGGCGTAAACAGGAGGCAGCCGATCGATGTTTCTCTCTTGCATCAATCTCTCTCTCACACATACCAATGAAAAAATATCCTTCGGTAAGGATTTTTTAAAAAATGGTTATGGTATAAATTTTGTTATGTATACTTTACCACAATTTTTATTTATTTTTAATTGATTGTTGAGTTTTGAGAAAGTAGGCATTGATAATAGCTACCATATTTTGAGTGCTTACTATGCACCAGGTATAAAATTAAGTGCACTGTTCCATTTAATCTTTAACTCTATGATATAGATAGCATTATTATACCCATTTAACAGATGAGAAAACTGGGTTACAGAGGTCACAAGTAACTTGCCCAAAGTCACACAGAGAGGAAGAGGCAAAACGTCATCTTGAACCCAGATTTGTCTGGTTAGATCCATCTGCTTCACTATGCAGTTAATTTTTAATTGTAAGCAACCAATTCTGGCAGCTAAAATTCTAATTACATAGAACATAACTAATCACCCTAATATCTGGTAGCTAGGAAAAGCTACTAATCTACTTATCAGAGCAATCATCAACTCCTGCTTTGGACTCCATCTGCAAATCTGGCACAGGACACAAGAGGCAGTCTCAAAGCAACTGGATGGCACGGACCCTGGTGCACCCTAAAGAGCAGCCCCCGCTCTTCGATTTAATGCACTGCAACACAGCCACTGGCCACAGACCTGAAAGAAATTAGTCTACAGCTAAATAAACATCTTTCTAAAATATAAAATTATACCCCAAAACAGAAGTGCATAGGCTCAACTTCTGATAATCTGTTTTGTGCCACCCGCAAATCAAACCATTTCAGTAGGAAGGATCAAGATTGTAATTCGTAGACTCTTTTGTTCTACGCTGGCTTCATATAACTGGCTCTGACCCAGGAGGAAAATGGGATATTTAAAAGTAGACTCTAGCCCTCGCTGGTTTGGCTCAATGAAGAGAGTGTCGGCCTGCAGACTGAAGGGTCCCAGGTTTGATTCCAGTCAAGGGCACATGCCTGGGTTGTGGGCTCGATCCCCAGTAGAAGGCGTGCAGGAGGCAGCCAATCAATGATTCTGTCTCATCATTGATGTTTCTCTCTCTCCCTCTCCCTTCCTCTCTGAAATCAATAAAAAAAAATTTTTTTTTAAAGTAGACTCTAAAGTTACTTGCACTCACACCTATCTTTTTGTTGTTATTGTTAATCCTCAGCTGAGAATATTTTTTCATTGATTTTTAGAGAAAGTGGGAGAGAGGGGGAGAAACAGAGAGCGAGAAAGAAAAACATCAATGTGAGAAAGACACATCAATTGTTTGCCTCCCACACATGCCCTGACCAGGGCCAGGGATCAAGCCTGCAACTGAGGTACTTGCCCTTGACAGGAATCAAACCCGGGACCCTTCAGACCTTGGGCCGACCCTCTATCCACTGAGCCAAACCAACCAGGGTCTATCACAGCGGTTCTCAACCTGTGGGTCGCGACCCCTTTATGGGTCGAATGACCCTTTCACAGGGGTCACCTAAGACCATCGGAAAACACATATATAATTACATATTGTTTTTGTGATTAATCACTATGCTTTAATCATGTTCAATTTGTAACAATGAAAATACATCCTGCATATCAGATATTTACATTACAATTCATAACAGTAGCAACATTACAGTTATGAAGTAGCAACGAAAATAATTTTATGGTTGGGGGGTCACCACAACATGAGGAACTGTATTAAAGGGTCATGGCATTAGGAAGGTTGAGAACCACTGGTCTATCATTTTTATTATCATTATAATGGCAAGTGAGCCACCAGCAGATAAAAATTAGGTAACGCATGATGGAGTACAGAGTGACAAAAACTCAATTTCTACTAACAAGTGCTTTCTTAACAACAGGCACAAAGACTATAAAGAGTCAATCCAATAGTTATAATTTCCTGCTGGCAGAAACAGAATTGGGCTGAAAAAAAATCCAACTAGTAATAATAAGCAATACTATGAAGTAGCATGTAAGAAATTTAAGTCTAAGTAAAATATTATAGTTAGAAATGGTGTAGGTATATAGAACTGATATACATATTGACAAAAATATATAGTGGTTAATATGGGAGACTTAAAATCATCCAATCCAGTATTGTAAGAAACAGGAATTATGTTTGAAGTTTCATTTCTCACATTCTGAAAATCCTGTATTTATGTGATGTAGTCAGTACTAGTACCATAGAACAATTTCAGTGCACATTTTGGAATTCTTCTGCCTATTTCTGGGCTGGAGTTAGTCGATCATTTTACTGATCATCTGATATGTCAGAGGTTCTGGGTTAGGTGATGGGAGGATACAAACCTAACTTTCCTTCTCTACCCACTAGTAGCAGTTCCCTTGCTCTCACAACAGACAATTAGCAAACATTTCTGTGAAATTGGTAGCCATCATTGTGACAAAGCCATTTCTATCATGGCCCAAGTAACACCGGTTATTGACCTAGTTACAAAGACATTCAAAAGCAAATAACTCTAAACAGAAAATTTTTCTCTCATTCCCCCTGCACTTAGATCCTGAAGAAAGGGAAGAACCAGTGGAAATGGATACTGAAACAAAGGAGTTTTCCCCATAGCTCTATAGTTCTAACCCCAAGCGGTAATTAACTTTTAACCCTTTATCTTTATTCCAAATGCTTTTGCCCTTGAAACACAAAATGTCCAAACAATCATTCAATTAAAGTCAACATAAAAAAAAACACAACACCACATTAGAAATATGGCCAAAGGTGATAAAATTGGGCACCATCATCTCTCCCTCACCTCTACAGCATCCAAAGATATCCTGGAGATGCTGAGAAACGCTGTCTTAGCTGTCCTTCCTGAAAGCTGAGAGTAAGCTAAGCCAACTCCTGCTCAGGCACACACCTGGGGTGCAGGTTTGATCCCTAGTCGGGGAGCCTATGAAAGGGTTGATGTTTCTCTTTCTCTCTCCCCCATTCCTCTCTCTAAGCATGTCCTTGGGTGAGGAATAAAAAATACAATAAAATAAAACCTAGAGGTTCCATTTCTGGAAGAAGCATGGTAATGACCTAGTCCCAAATCTGCCCACTTCTCCTAAAAATTACATAGAGCAACAAAGAGAATAAATACTCACTCTAGACCCAAACACCCGTATACAGACTACATCTTTAATGAAACTAGGGAACTAAGAAAACCCACAAATTATAAATTATGTGAAAGTGAAGCCCCAAACATTACAAACCAAGAAACCACAATGGTAAGACAAAAGCAGGATAAATTATTTAAATGTAAAAAATAAAATCTTGCAGGTACTAGTATAGAACATGGGTGAATGTCTTAACTTTGGAGCAAGGAAGACCTTTCTAACTACAGCTTCAAATCCCAAAGTCATAATAAAATAATTGGAAAAGTCAACTTCTAAAAACAAAAACACAGCTGCATAGCAGAAACACCAGAAGCAGAATAAAAAAGACTTTGTAACTCATATCGGAGAAAATGGATTGCTCTCCCTCTACTTTTAAGTATGTTTTTTTGTTGTTGTTGTTTTAATTGATTTCAGAGAAAGGAAGGGAGGAGAGAGAGGAAGAAACATCAATGATGAGAGAGAATCATCGATCGGCTGCATCCTGCATGCCCCCTACTGGGGATCGAGCCCGTAACCCAGGCATTTGCCCTGACCGGAATCAAATCCTGGCTTTCTGGTTCATGGGTCAATGCTCAACCACAGGGACATACTTGCCGCCCCCTCTCTCTACTTTTTAAAGAACTCTTAAAAATTGAGAAAAAAAGAGACAAATAATCCAAAAGACAAATAAATAATACAAAAGTTAGTTCACAAGGAATAAAAGGCCCTTAAGTGCTTAAAGGGATGCTCACCTTGCTCAGAATGCAGCTACCTACATGGAGATGCCAGTTTTCATCTATCAGATTGGCAAATATTCAGAACTTTAACGAGAGGATGCTATTAATATTCACATAGCTTCTTCACACACTTGTGAAGAAACCAGTATTTTCATGCCTTGCTGGTGGGAATGCAAAATGATAACATTCCATGGAGGGGGCTCCAACCATACCCACTACCTTTCTACCACAGATGCATTTACCCACTGATCCAGCAATCTCATTTCTGGCAATAAAACCCCATCTGCTCATAGACCTGCATATATACAAAGTTATTCACTGCAGTAATATTGTAACAATATGAAAACAACTCAAGTATCCATCAATAAAGGGCTAGTTATATTATGGAGCAGCCACACAACAGAACACTCTATAACCATAAAAAAAAAAGGGGGGGGGAGGGAGGTCCAACTGGCGTGGTTGAGCGTAGACCTATGAACCAGGGGGTCGTGGTTCGATTCCTGGTCAGGGCACATGCCCGGGCTGTGGGCTCGATCCCCAGTGTGGGGTGTGCTGGAGGCAGCCGATTGATCAATGATTCTCTCTCATCATTGATATTTCTGTCTCTCCTATTCCCTTCCTCTCTGAAATAAATAAAAATTATATTTATTTTAAGGAAGATCTCCAAGTGTATATACATATGGAACTATCTTTAAGCTGAAAGTTTTTTAAAAAGCAGAATAAAAAATAGCCCTGGCCAGTGTGGCTCAGTCCATAGGAATGTCATCCGTACACCAAAAGGTCCCGGGTTTGATGCCCAGTCAGGGCACATACCTAGGTTGTGGGTTCCGTCCTTGGCCACAGTCCGGGCACATGCAAGAGGCAAACAACTGATGTTTTCTTCTCTCTCTCTCTCTGTCTCCCTCCTTCCTCTCTCTCTCAAAATCAATGAAAATGTCCTCGGGTGAGGATTTTTTTTTTTAAAGACAACATAGTGTACATAGTATCCTGCCTTTTGTACATATTCATTCATTAAAACTTATATAATTTTTAAAAATTGAAGATATTCAGATAGCTTTTAAAAGAAACATTAACTGTTGAATAGATTAATATAGTTACATGCTTCAAGTCAAAACTACAAAAGTACGTATTCAAAGAAATTTTACTCCCCACCCTGTCTCCTGCCACACTGTTCCTATCCATCAAGAGATAATCACTGCCCAGCCAGTGTGGCAAAGTGGTTGAGTGTCAATCCATGAACGAAGAGGTCACCGGTCCCATTGGGTCACATGCCTGGGTTTCGGGCTCGATCCCCAGAGGAGGCATGCAGGAGGCAGCCAATCAATGTTTCTCTCTCTTTCTCCCGTTCCCTTCCCCTCTCTCTAAAAGCAATAAAAACATATTTAAAAAAAGATTATCACTGTTGCCCTGGCCAGGTGATTCAGATGGTTAGAACATCATCCCAATACGCCAAGAATGCGGGCTTAATCCCCCGTCAGGGCACATACAAGAAGTAACAAATGAATGCATAAATAAGTGGAACAAATCAATGCTTCTCTCGCTCCCCCTTTCTCTCTGATATCAATAAATTAAAAAAGAGAGAGAGAGAGATAATCACTGTTGGGAGGACACTGGGAAAATGGCAAGCACAGGAAGCACCAGTAACCTATCTCCCAACCTAAGCTACAATTGCACTGGCAGAATCTGTCTGCTATCACTGTTTCGGAGGAAGCAGTCCTATGGGATTGAGCCGTCAGCCTGTGGGATCTGATGCTAACTCCGAGCAGGCAGTATCAGAACTGAACTGAATTGAATTATAGGACTCCCAGCTGGTGTCCACAGAGAATTCAAGAACTGGTTAGTGCGGGAAAACTCTGCCTACATCTAGTCACTGAAGTGCTGGAAATGTGAGTGTTGAGTAAAGAGAAAAACAGAGGAGAGATTTTTCCTTTACAAAATCTAATCATCATTTCTTCAGTCCTGAAGAAAACTGAAAGAACCTGGGTCCCAGGCCCCCAAATCACTAGTTTTATTAAGACTAACAAATCAAACTGAATCCAAAAGGTAGAATTCCAGATCTATAGAGAGGTATTCATTTGAGTGCTACAACCTATAAAAAGCATTTTACCTTCATTATAGGGCACTGGATTGCCAATCTTTACTCCAACTGCTTCCGCTGATTTCAAAACCTCTAACTCCATCAAAATAACTACTCTCCTAGAAAGGCAAAGAAAGAGAATCAAGTTAGAAAAAAATAAATTCAGAAGCCCTTCACATGACAAGCTCCTTAAAAAGCTTTCCCCCAATAATCATTTTGATAAAAACTATTTCCCTTTGTCAGCTGGTTTTCCTTACTGAATAACTTGAGAAATATATGATGGCAATTCCTACATAAGTATTTCCCTTAATCTTTCACTGCATCAATATCAAGGCTTTTTATGATCACAGGGTTTGCATTTCTCATCTCGTCCCTTAATTAAAATGCGGTGTCCTTATGATGTACCGTATCTTCAAGGAGCAAATGATATGATAAGAATTTAGATTGATAAGCACAAGAATATGTGGCACAACAAGAGATTATCTGTTTTTAGAAACATAACACTTATCTAAACAATTACCTTTCCCAGTGAAAACCAATATGACTAGGTTTCTTTTTAAGTAATTATCACCTAAGAATATACAGTTCTTTGACCTATTTTTAACTCTGATTAAAACCCAGCAATAACTTCCCAAGGGCCACAGGCCAAAAAATCCATTTCATGTGGCCTTCAGGCTCTGTATGGTCTGGCCTTGCTAAACTCCAGCTCATCTCACACTAGTTCCCCAAGGATCCCTACTCTATAGGCACACTGTTTTCTTCCAGCTTCTGGTATATGCTATGCTCTCTCCTGCCACAGGGCCTTTGCATATGCCATTCTGATGGGGTGGCCCTCTCTTATTCTGTCTCTTCTAATACTCATTTTTTGGCTTTCATCTCATATCACTTCTTTAAGAGACACTTCCCTAAACATTAGCTTAGATCAGGTTTCTGTTATCCTCTTTTCTATAGCCATGATTGCTTTCCTTCAGCTCACTACTATGGGGTTTAATTAACATATATGAACATAAAATTATTACTATACTAGATGCCCTGTGCAATGGGAGTGGGACGGGGGGTCCTTCAGCCTGGCCTGTGCCCTCTTGTAGCCCGGGAGCCCTCAGGGGATGTCCAACTGACGGCTTAGGCCTGCTCCATGGGGAGCGGGCCTAAGCCGCAGTCTGGCCTCCCTCTGCAGGAGGCAACTGGTGGGCCAGTCAGGGGACGGTGCTGGCCAGCCCTGCCCCCCCATCACCGTCCCCTCCCTCTGCCGGCTGGCAAGCGCCTTGGCTGGCCTGGTGCCGCCTGCTCGCTGGGCCAACCGGTCATTCGCCATTCAGTCAACTTGCACATTATGCTTTTATTATATAGGATAGTATATATGTTCATTATTTATTTATTCATGCATGCAGGGGTGGGCCAAAGTAGGTTTAGAGTTGTTCGTATGGAAAATACAATAATTAATGATACAAGAATAAACTCTGTTTTGCATTCACAACTGTAAATCTACTTTTGCCCACCGCTGTATACATATTTGCATATTCATGATTTGGTCATCTATTTCTCCTATTAGACTATACTTTCGATGAGGGCAGGTATCCTCTTGTGCTTAATGCACAACTGGTCCACAGTTGTTGCTCAATACAAACTTGTAAGAACATCATGATCATATCTGTATTTTAAAGAAAACACAACATGAAAAAGGAATTTTAGGGAAACACAAGTGGAGGCAGAGAGACCAACAGAAAAGAATTGATGGTAGTGGCAATACTGATAAAAACTTTTAAAAGGTGGATAGGTTGAAGCAATATTTAAGGAGTTATAAACTCAACTTCATGTTGCATCTGATGGCCATTATTTTGAATTTTTACATACAAATGGTCAGTTTGTGCTACTTTTTATCAGGTTTTCATATCAAGTTTATATCAGGTTTTCATATCAAGGTTATATTATTTCAATAAAGAAGTTTGAAACTACCTATTCCTGAAAATCAGATACAGGTTCTCTATAAAAACTATCAGATAGATATTTAGTGGTGGATATTCCCCTCCAAAATTATACAAATTAGTTTCTAAAAGAAAAAGAAAAAAAGGAAGGTTTATCAATCACTTAGCATTACCCTAATACTAAAACCTTAGAGAAAACACACTAAAAAAACCCCAAAACGTGTTTTATAATATACATACAACCTAAATAAAATGTTAGCAAGATGAATCCAGCAGCATATCACAAGCACACACCAATCCAAATGTACAGAAAACACAGATAAAAACACATTACGACTTTATAGGGATATAACCAGCAACATCCAGTGAGTGAGAAACTGCATGAGGATAAAGAACGAATTATATTGCCCTGGCAGGTGTGACTCAGTGGTGGGGGCGTCGGTCTGCACACAGAAGGGTTGTGGGTTCGATTTCCAGACAAGGGCACATACCTAGGTTGCAGGTTCCATCCCAGTCGGGGCACATGCAGGAGGCAACCATCGATATGTCTCCATCACATTGATGTTTCTCTCCCCCCTCCCCCACCCGCCTCACTCTTTCCCTTCCACTCTCTTAAAACAAAGAACAAAGGGGAAAATATCCTCTGGTGAGGATTAACAAAAATAAAACAAACACACAAAAAGAATGAATTGCCTGGTTTCTTCAACAACTAAAACAGTAAGGGGGCAAAATTTATGGAGGAGGAACCTACAGATTCAGAAACTTAAAAGAACTAGCGTCCTACCGTAGTGTGAACTTTACTTTGGATCCTGATTCAGATAAATTATTTATACAAACACAGACATGAATAGTTGTTTCTCTCTCTTTCTCCCCGCTCCCTTCCACTCTCTCTAAAAAGCAATGGAAAAAATATCCTTAGGTGAGGATTAACAATAGCAACAAAAAAGGGTTCTTGTCTTTCAAAGATATATGCTAAGGTATTTATGGATGAAATAATACATGTGAGATTTGTTTCAAAATTATAGAGGAGAATAAATGTGGAAGGGACAAGACAAAACTAGACTGACTATCAGGTGGTATAATTTGAAGCTGTATGATGGAACATATGGGTATTCATATACTACATTCTTTTTATTAAATATGTTTTTATTAATTTTAGAGAGAGGAAGGAAGAGGGGGAGAGAGAGAGAAACATCTTAGGCTGCCTCCTGCACGTCCCCTACCCAGGATCAAGCCCAAAACCTGGGCATGTGCCCCAACCAGGAATCGAACTGGTGACCTCTCGGTGCACAGGACTACACTCAATAAACTGAGCCACACGGGCCAGGGCTTCCTATGTTACACTAGAGGCCTGGTGCATGAAATTCGTGCACGGGTGTGGTCCCTAGGCCTGGCCAGCAATAGAAGCACGAGCATCTGGTGTGGAAGGACAGGTCCCAGCTGACCTCTGGGCCCTAGGCAGCAACTAGGCCCCCGCGCAGCCCCCTCCGACTGAGTCACGGCGCCCAAGTCCCCATGCGGAGATGCAGTGAGCACTGCCGGATGCTGTGGGCCAGGGTGCAGCATGGGCCTCTGGGTGGCCCAACTGCGCTACACGGAAGCTGGGCGGGCAGTGCGCTCTCTCCCAGACAGCCTTGCAGACCCACTCCTGCGTGAACCCACGGGGAGCCCGACTGGCCCCTGCGGGTCCAGCCCCTGCGGTCCTGGTAGCTGTGGCCCCGGGCTCACCCAGAAGAGGCCGCGCGGGTGCAGGGCAGGCTCCTCGCAGCCGCCCATCAAGCCCTGGCATCCCGGAGGAGGGCAGCAGGGGGAGTGAGAGCAAGCTTGGCAGACACCCCACATTTTCACCACATCTGTTACCACAAAAAGAGGATAAAAAGGACATATAACCTCCACGGCACTGACACAGAATCGACAAATAGATCAATGGAAAAGATGGCAAACTCAGAATAAATTAAATAAATGAAATACCAGTCTCTCTGTATCTACTTCTGCCACCAACCATCAATTCTCTACAAAGCTATCAGAATAACCTTTTGGAAACTTTTTTAAAACTTAAATCAGATCATAGCACTGCTACCCTTCTCAACACCCCACAGCTTCCCATCACACTTAGAATAAAACCTAAACTCTTTACTAGGGTCTATAGGCACTTCATGATATGGGCTATCCATTTAGAAAAAAATTAAGCTAATTCCTCCTTCATATCCCAGGTAAAAATAAGTCACAGGTGAAGTATTTAATTCCATGTCACAAGGTACCATAAACAAACTATAATAAAGCAGGGATAAAATATTTGAAACTGTTAACAAAAAATTAATCAGTATCACAGGTTTAAAAAGAGTTCCTCCCCCCCGCCACAAAAAAACATGAACAAAGTATATAATAAAATGCTATTCAGAGAAGAACTACAAATAGTCAATAAATACATGAAAAGATGCTTGATCTCATTAATAAAAATTTAAATTTTAAAAATGATTAGCAATATTTTTAAAAATTAGAAATACCTACCTAATATATTGACAGGGTTAAAGGGAAACGGGTATTCATTTTTTAAATAAAAGTTTTAAAGATATCATACCAGCCCTAGCCGGTTTGGCTCAGTGGATAGAGTGTTAGCCTGTGGACTGAAGGGTCCCAAGTTCAATTCCGATCAAGGGCACATGCCTGGGTTGCAGGGCGCATACAGGAGGCAGCTGATCAATGATTCTCCCTCATCATTGATGTTTCTATCTCTCACTCCCTCTCCCTTCTCTCTGAAACCAACAAAAACATTTTAAAAATAAAGATATACCATAAAATTCACCTTTTAAAAGTATAATTCAATGGTTTTTAGTATACTCAGAGTTGTACAAGCATCAACAGTACCTAACTTCACCCCCAAAAGAAATCATGTGGCTCCATCCCCCGCCCTTGGGTACCACTAACCTAACTTTTGTATCTATGGAGTTGCCTATTCAGAAATAGAAACGCGTACATGTTATGAGTATGTTAATTGGTGTACTCTCAACAACAGATGTTCTTTGGCCCCACAATATTAATTCCCAGTATCATCTACTCAGAAATACAGTGGGACCTTGACTTATGAGTGTCCCGACTAACGAGTTTTTCGAGATACGAGCCATCTCGGCCGATTTTTTTGCTTTGAGTTGCGAGCTAAAATTCGGGTTACGAGCCAGCTTCAGATACCCCACCGCTAGTTGGCGCAGCGAACGTCACAGTGAACGCCACAACATCAGCCCAGCATCACGTGTCATTGTAATGGTGAAAATTGATTTGACAGACGAGTAATTTGAGTACGAGCTCCGTCACGGAACGAATTAAACTCGTAAGTCAAGGCCCCACTGTAATAGCATGAGCACGTAATATACAAGGATGATTGTTAAAGCTCTGCCTGGAATAAGCCTAAATGACCATCAAAAAGTTAAGGAGTGCAGAAACCGGTTTGGCTCAGTGGATAGAGCGTCGGCCTGCGGACTGAAGGGTCCCAGGTTCGATCCTGGTCAAGGGCATGTACCTGGGTTGTGGGCACTTCCCCAGTGGGGGATGTGCAGGAGGCAGCTGATCGATGTTTCTCTCTCATTGATGTTTCTAACTCTCTCTCTCTCTCTCTTCCTCTCTGTAAAAAAATCAATAAAATATATTAAAAAAAAAAAAAAACTTAAGGAGTAAATAAACCACGACGTGCGCGCACAGGCCCCCGCATAGGCAGGAGAGAATACAAGGCATGCCACCGTGCTGAGGCGGGTGGAATAAGGCAAAGCCCATGGGAATGGAATGCCATCCCTGACTGGAGAGAATGAAGCCTGAGTTTTTGTACTCAACCCCAGCAAAGCTCTCCCTCCTCTCCTACAACCTAGAGGACAGAGAAGTGGATAGAAAGCAGACTCAAGCACTCAAAAGTAGCCTGGAGTGGAAGATAAAAGGTCCCAAGTGGGAAGGTTGGCAAGGAGCTATGCCTACCCTAGACAAGTCAGAGAAAACATGAAGTCTGGACAGAACTGTCCATATTAAGCATAAACAAGATAAAAAGAAATGACATTGCAACAATGCAACACACCACAATGTATAAAAATTAAAGGAGCAGAGGAAGCAGAGACAAAGAATCCAGTCTAGAACGTAGGCCAAGAAAGTGAATAATACTTCTCAAGAGTGGTTTGCAAAATAAAGACTAAAAAGTCAATATAAGAAGTCAAAAGATGAGATGAAACAAAAGATTCAGAAAAAAAGGTAGAGCTTGAAAAGCTAAGGAAAAAAAACTAAGAACAAAAGTAATGCAATTCTATATATAATATTTAAATTATAAACAAGGAACAGAAGAAAGCTAAAAACTGTACTAATATGTTGGAAAATCTTGAGGTTATCGAATGCATGCAGCAGAAAAAAAAAAAAGACAAAAGTTATCCACAACATAAATAAAAACTGGAACTCAAGTGAAATAAAAATTAAGGGATAACACACAGAAAAATTTCATCGAAAAGAAATGAATCTGCAGACTGAAAGGGGAAAAAATAAGAACAATTGACACTGAGAGACAGATTGTTAATTTATTGAACTGGAAACAAACGATTCTTTCAGTTAACACTGAATATAGAACCCATTCAGGTTTCATCGATTGTCTCAATGATATCCTTAAAAGCAAAAGGATCCAACCTGGGATCACTTGTTATATTTCATTATCATCTCTCTTTAGACTCCTTCAACCTGAAACAGTTTCTCAGTCTTTCTTTTATTTTCATGCTTAAGATTGTGAAGATGAGAGGCCAGTTATTTCTGCAGAATGTCCCTCAATGTACCTAAGGCTTCTTCAGGATTAGCTACAGATTATGCATCCTTGGCAAGAATGATAGCAGTGAAGCTGTGTTTTCTCATTGCATCCTATCAGGTAACACACGATTCCTACAGGATTGTCCTGTTACTGGTAATGTTAACATTAATCATTGGAATAAGATGCTGTCTTGCCAGGTTTCCCCACTGTAAAGGTGCCACTTTTCCTTTTACAATTCATAATTATGTGTGGGGAGGTACTTTAACCCTAAATAAGTTGCTCCTCATCAAACTTCCACCCATTGTTTTAGCCCTGACCGGGTAGTTCAGTTGGTTAGAGCATCGTCCCAATACCCAAAGGTTTTGAGTTTGATCCCCAGTTAAGGCACATATAAGAATCAACCAATGAATGTAAAAGTGGACAGCAAATCAGTTTGTCTCTCTGTAAAATCAATTAAAAGAAATACACTTTTGCCTGGCCGAGAGTGGCTCAGTGGTTAGTGTGGACCTATGAACCAGGGCACATGCCCGGGTTGTGGGCTCGATCCCCAGTGTGGAGCATGCAGGAGTCAGCCGACCAATGATTCGCTCTCAACACTGATGTTTCTATCTATCCTTCTCCCTTCCTCTCCGAAATTAATAAAAAACAAGACAAAACAAAGCACACTTTCACTCATTGTTTCAGCACCTGTGGCAGGCTGAACGATGATGCACCACCCAAAAGACAGCCAGCCATCTCGTGATCCCTGGAACTTGTAACTGTCAACTTACATGGCAAAGAAAAGACCTTGCAGGTGTGATTAAGTTAAGGATTGACATGGTGAAATTATCCTGGATCATCGATGAACCCTAACGCGATCACATGTATCCTTATAAGAGGGAGGCAGAAGCACATGTAACACAGACAGAAGAGAAGGCCATGTAACCTGGGAAGCTGAGAATGGAGTGATGCAGCCCTAAGCCAATGCTCGAAACCACCAGGAGTGGAAGGGGCGAAGAATGGGTTCTCCCACAGGACTCCCAGAGAGCGTGTGGCCCTGCCGACACTGTGATTTCAGCTCAGTAAAACGGATTCAACTTCTGACTTCCAGGAAGAATAAATTTCTGTTGTTTTAAACCTCCAACCTTGTGGTAATTTGCCACAGCAGCCACAGGAAGCTTAGACAGCACCTATTGCTGTTCCCTGAATTATTACCATGATGGTTGCCAAACTATGATACTCCAATTCCATTATTCCTTCTACATTTGTTAAATGGCCTTGTTGTAAGAAAAAGCTTTCTATTCCAGCCATATATTCATTTATTCAATATGGATTTAGAAATTCCTTCCTATTTGATTCAATAAGTTGTAATCTATTACTATACTTATTTTTTTTTTTAAATTGTCCTAGATTTGGCAAGTGTTAAGACCCTGCAAGCTAGTTTCTCTGTCCTTTTGATGGCCCCATCTTACTCTCTGGCACAATAAGATATTTCAGGCTCATCTTGTAATTTCCAAGCCTGTAATAAGACATCCTCCTAGAAGCCCTGATTCCTTTTGTATAAAATGACATTCAGAAACCAAGATCTGAGTGCTAAGTGGGCTCTTAGCTAGGAGGGTATTGTTGCTCCAAAACCTCTCAATAGATCTAGAAATACACACACACTACATATACACATATATACGATATACACATGAAAACTAAACGTTTATAACTTTCTATATCTATCAATATACAGTGGAACCTCAGGATTCAACTCAGTTCTCAAGCTTAATTCATTCCAGAAGGTTGTTCGAGAAACAATCTGTTCAAAAACAGAATTATTTTTTCCCATTAGAAATAATGTAAATTGAATTAATTCATTCCAGACCCCAAATGATTCCGTTTTAACCTTTCTTATATGCCGTACATGTGTAATGTACTGTTTCACCTATAAACAAACACTTTTCTTAAATTTATCCAACCTCCCCAACTGGCCTTAAACTAATCTGTCAGCACTGGTTACAGGGGTGTCTCTCAGCGCGCATGCGGCATCTCTGGCATCTTTGCTTTTTCACTTTTCTGTCACCAGCTAACTGCTTTTCCTTTATCCAACAAGTTTCCTACCTCTTGCGAACACTGCTTCTTTCACACCTTAGCAACATTAGCATTCTTGATGGCCTTTGTTTTAAAATTCAAAACAAACATAGAAAAATATTCATAGAACAATTTACTGAGATGTTCGGAAGGCAAGGTAGAGCTGTAAACTGACTTTACTGGCCCATTCTCTCCTTTGTGGCCTTGAAGACTGTTTTTGTCATGATAGCTAGTGTATTGGCATGAAAGGGTTAAGTTAAACAGACATCCCCCAACCCCGCCCCCATAAATAAAGATCAGAGGTCAGAATTGTTTGAGATGGGAGAACAGAGGTCTGACAGTATACTGAAAACCTCGGGCTTACCAATACCTCCAATTTCAATCCAACATCACAGCTTTCTCTCCCTTGACTGGCTTCCATTGTCCATAATGTATTTATTTATTAGATCAATTTCCCCCATACAAAACCAATCTCCTGCCACCACCCCCACTACTGCACGCATGGCTACTACCTTCCTCACCATGTCGGTGTTCTCATCTGTGGCTCTAGGCCACCTCCACCCAATTAAAAACAAGCACCCTCCTCTCCCCACTTGGATTCTATCATCTCAAGCTGGGCTGTCACCACTCCCTGCAGTCACCTTCCTTATCCTGCTCAGACTCCCTCCTCACTCCACTGTCTCAACAACCTGCTGCTGTCCCTCCATCCCCACATCCTTAAATGCCCTCTTCACTGGTTCAGGACTCAATGGCCACTCAGACTCTTCCTCACCCTACTCAGGCTCTGACAACCCATACTGGGCTGCAGCCACCCTCTCTCCATGTGTGTTATTACCTGCTCATGCTCCATCATCCTGTGCCAACCCACAAGACCCCTTCCTCCCTCTGTGCTGACACCTGGTTCCAGGCCGCCACCACCACCCCTCCCCTGTACACATCTACCTTGCTTGGCCTCACCTAATGGCTTTTGGACAGAATTATTCAGAAAGAAAGCAAGAACAGTCATGCGTGGCTTATCCAAGGGCTATGTGCTGAGAAATGCACTGATAGGTCATTTCAGTGTTGTGCCAACATCATAGCATGCACTTACATAAACCTAGATTGTATAGCTTACTACACACCTGTCTTTTTACTTCATAAACTTAAAACTTTTATTTTTCAATTCTATTTTGTGGTAACAGTTTAAAACACAAACTCATTGTATAGTTGTACAAAAATATTTTTCTCTTTTCTCCATTATTATTTAATATTTATTATTTACCATCATCACAGCAAAATGTTTCTTAGAATATATAAATATGATCAAATTATGAATAATTCTCCAGGCTTTGAATTTTTAAAAAATATATTCATTTTACTTTATTATAAACAATTAGCAAGAAACAAGGGCAAAATTAGTCTATAATCCCATCATTTAATCAAGTCAATGTTTCCATTTAACCCAGTCACCTTTGGTCCCTGGCTCAGGACTCAACAGTCACTTTTGGTCCCTGTGCATATGGTGAGGTACATCATGGATTGATAAAAATTATATCATGTGTGAGTAATTCACACGGGGAAATGATTATCCCTTAATTAAACAAGCACCTCACTTTTAAAGAGAGCTAAAGAGACATCATCATGGGAACAGAAATGCAATCAATAACAAATTTGGCAGATATATGCAGATTGGGACCTTATAATGAGCGTTTTCATGTTGGCACATTATAATTTTAAGCACTGGCAGCTACAGTCTCCACTTACCCTTTATATATTAGTGAAGGCATGTGGAAAATAGTTGAAACTCTCTCTGAATCTAGTATGTGTATATTTTATGGTACTTACTGTTTTATTCTTATTTATTGACTGAATTTATTGGGGTGACTGATTAATAAAAGTATATAGGCTTCAGGTGTACAATTCTATAACACATCATCTGTACACTGTACTATGTGTTCACCACTCCAGGTCAAGTTTCCTTCTACCACCATTTATCCCCCCTATAACCTCTTCTATCTCTCCACACTCAATATTCTTTCTTTAAAGCCTTACTCTATAAGCTATTTTCTATTTTTAAAATTTTGTTTTTAACTTTAAACTTTTGGTTAAAAATTCAGACACAAACACACACAGTAGCCTACGCCTACAAAGGGTCAGGATCATCAATCTTGCTGTCTCCCCCTCCATATCTTGTCCCACTGGGAGGTCTTCGGGACCATGAGGGGGGCGGGGAGCTGTCACCTCCCATGAGAACAATGCCTTATTCTGGTATTCTGGGAGCCCTCCTGAAGGACCTGCCTGAGGCTCTTCTTGAAGAGGCGTCACTCTTCAGACTATGTCCATGTGGCTTGTTTTTTTCATCACAGAATTGCTGTAAGCAGGTAATGCACCATGAACATTCCTCTCTATTAACAAAAACCTTTCGGTGTTTGAGTCCATGTTTTCAAATTTTTTAAGGAGCTTACTGAAATCTACAAAAGCTTCTGCTAAACCCTTCACTAAGTTTTTTTCTATGTTAAGAATAGTTTGTTGATTTTAAGAAAGAGAAACATTGATTGGCTGCCTCTTGCATGTTCCTACCAGGAATGGAGCCCACAACCCGGGCATGTGCCCTGACCGGTAATTGAACCGACAACCTCACGGTGCATGGGATGGTGCACAGGTTGACTGACGCCCAACCAACTGAGCCACAGCAGCCAGGGCTTCACTACATTTTCTTGGGGGTTCTTCTTTTTCTCCTGCAGTTTCCTTTCCCTTGCCTCTTCTTCCGCTATGCATTTCTGTTCTAACAACTCATTAGTCAGTTCCTCAGGAACCATCTCTAGAAGTTCCTCCACTTCATCCTCATCACACAGGTTCAAGCTGTTTGCCATCTCAACCACAGCATCGTTGATTTTTGCAGCCTTCTCATCCTTGGCAAATTCTTTGAAGTCATAAATGAACCTCTTGAGTGTCTTCTTCCAGATGCCATTTATACACTGCTTGGTGACATCACCGCAAGCCCAAGCAAGGTTCCTGATGCAGCCATGAGATGTGCAATCCTTCCTTCCAAAACCGCAGCAGTGTCTTCCTCAGTTGTAGCAACAGCCTGGGCAAAGGTCCTCCTCAGGCAGTAGGCCTTAAAGGCTGCTATAACTCATTCCTTGGGTCTGAGTTGGAATTTGGAGGGAGCAACACCGCTTTGATGTTGTATCGATGCCACCAATAAAGCTCTCCCTGGGAGCATGCCCGTGCCTTTCCCTTCCCCTTTTCCCCTCCCCATTCCAGCCCCAGGCACCTTACCATTAGCTTCCTCGCTCCCAAGATCCAAGGGCCCTTCCTTTAGCTCCTTAACTCATTTCCTAAGTCCATTTCTTCCAGGAATTACTTTTCCTAAATCTGTAATTTATCCAATAAATGTTCTCTTAGAGGAAAAAAAAAAAAGATTACCAATGAAAGGATATTCAGGAGCATCCTATATAATAAAATTCTAATATGCAAATCGACCGAACAGCAGAACGAACAGTCACTATGACGTGCACTGACTACCAGGGGGAAGACGCTCAATGCAGGAGCTGCCCCCAGTCAGCTTCTTATTGGCAGTGTGCACTTACTGATATGCTTGAAGGCTCTGAGGTTCTCACTGTGCCCCAAAGGGCTTCAATGTGTGGCCTGCAATGCTGCTCACAAGCAAAACTATTATTCTGTCCTTAAAAGATTTCAAACCTAGCTGGTATTGACTTGGCCTCCTTATGGATGAAAGTACTTCCAGGCATTTGTTTCTAATAAGGAGGTCTCAATGACCCCTGCGAACACCCCCATCTGGGAGGAAGCTGCCCCCGAGTTCCTGCCCCGATGCCAGACAATCCAGGTCCTCCCCATATGTCTCTGGGTTCCCCAAAGCTGCCACCCCAGTGCTGGAGCCAGAAGGATCGAGTCCGAATAAGTCCTCCTAAAGAGTCTCCTGTAGCCTCTGTCACTTAGCCACAATCCCCCACTGGTTTTCACAGCCCAAAGTTACAGGACTTCTCTTCGCTCTGGAATCCTGGGCTGGATGTCGGGTGTGGGACTGGGACCCCTTGTTTCTCAAGGGGGAGCTCCAAAGCCTAGATATCCAACCCAAAAAAACACCACACGTGGGTGTCAGACCAGCCTGTTCTGTGCCTCCACCCCTCCTACCAATCTCAATGTACTTTCTTTACTTCTCTAGTTGTAGGACTTCCATTCAGACAAATTTCACGTGGTTCTGATGATGGTTGTTCTGAATTTTACTTGTAATTCTTAGGTTGTTGTGAGAGGCAGCGAGTTTACTTACACTGCCATGTTGGCTCTGTAGGCCTAATCTTGTCCTTTAACGTTGCAAACAAACTTTTTGCTTTGGCTGATCGTCATGGTGCTGATGGGAATACACTTGTATGTCTGGTCATCAATCTAAGTCATTAGAAATTTCTTCATATCTTTTATAGGCCCTTCTCTAATTTTTGTTAATCCTGTTGCCTTCAACAAAGCAGATCCTTTAGCTTCCATCCCTTTATTCTTCTTCAAGATCACAGATATGGTGGAATGACACATGCCTAACTGGTGAGCAATACCATCCTGATTTTCCACCTTCATAGTCCTTAATGAATTTTAATTGTTTCCAGGTCAATCACTCGATGTGGTCTCTGCTGACATTAGCATGGATTTTCTATGTTTAGGGGCCAAACTTAAAACAGCACAAGGTAGACCTGGCCAGTGTTTCTCAGTGGTTAGAATGTCAGCCCACACAAGAAGGACCTCGGTTTGATTCCCAGTCAAGGGTTATAGGTTATGGGTTCGCTCACGCCCCCACCCCCATTGGGCTCGTTCCGGAGGCAACCAGTCGATGTGTCTCTTTCACATCGATGTTTCTCCCTCTTCCACTCTCTGAAAAGCAATTGGAAAAAAACAAACAAACAAACACAAGTCAAGCACAGGAAAAAATAATGCAATCAAGAGCCAAAGCAATCCTGAGAAGTTTGTTTTACAGCAAACTTCTTGTATAAGTACACTCCAAAATGATTAAAAAGTATCTATATATATAGAAGTCTAAGCGGCCTTTATGACCAAATGACCAGAACGACCAGTCGCTCAGTCGCTATGACAAGCACTGACCACCAAGGGCAGGCGCTCAACGCTGGAGCTGCCCCCTGGTGGTCAGTGAGCTCCCACAGCCAACCTCCCACAGCCAGCCAACCACCTGCAGTCCCGCCCCCCAGCCAGCCCGCCCACATCAGCCCCTGGTGCTAAACCATTCGTAGACGACCTGCTTTTGGGTCGGGGTTTCGTACATAGCAGAGCAGCTCCCTCGCTGCAATCTATTGAAAGTCAGCGCTTGACACAAGGGTTTGTCTCGCTCCCATCCTCTCCCTTCCCCGGGGGCCGTCCACCCACCACAGTGGTGGCGCGGTGGTGAGGGAAGGAGGAAGGGGGGAGGCAGGGAACCACACGGTGGCGGGGTGCAGACGGCAGTGTCCGTTCCTTCTGCACCCAGCCCAGCAACTGTCACCCCCTCTCCTGACCCCGCTGGGGCCTTTGGGCCCCGGGCTGAGACAGGGAACTGGGGGTGGGTGGCGGCAGATGCGGACCCTTTCCCAGGGGGCCAAGGGCAGGCTCCCTCCTGGGGCCGGTGGCCAACCTCCCACAGTCCCTACCCCAAGCCGGCAGGCCCCGATCGGCCCTGATCACTGGCCAGGCATAAGGACCCCACCTGTGCACGAATTTGTGCACCGGGCCTCTAGTAGTATAATAAATACATTAACAAGTAACAGTCATTTATTATCAAGTATTATATACTGTACATAATTGTATGTGCTTTGCTTTTATAAAACCAGAAGAGGTTTTTTACACCAGCATCACCACAAACACGTGAGTAATGTATTGCACAATGATGTTACCATGGCTACAATGTCACTAGGAGACAGAAATTTTTCAGCTCCATTGTAATCTTATGGGACCACTTGTATATGTGATCCGTTATTGACTAAAACATTATGCGGTGCATGGCTGTATTTATATTATCATTCTAATCTCAAATATATTTCTACCTATCCACCAATCACTGATAAATATGCACTGAGATATTTGGAATGATGCTCACTAAATGATGTTTATTTCTAGGCTGTACAAATTTTAGATAATTTCTTCCTTCTTTGTACCTTTTTCTGTATTTCTTAGATTATACTTTATGTCATTTTTTATTAAAGTAGACATTTTTCTTAAAAAATTGAATACACATATAAAGATAGAGCCACAGATATATTTAAGGAAACATTGGTAAACATTTTTCAATAGTAAAATACTATATACAATTTAGATTTTAGTTTAGATATGGTAAATCCATACAGTTGCATACTAAGTAACATAACATAGAGGTATACCTAGGGACATGTAAAAATAATGATCACTATCAAGTTAAAAAAGGGTATTATACAACCATAGTGGTTATGAAGTATTTTAAAAAGAAAATATAGATTCATTAAGTATTTATATTCATAGAAAAAAACTGGAAGGATAGACAACAAAATGTTAATCATAGCTATTTCTAGGCAATGGAATTACAGTTATTTTTCTTTATGTTTATGTGAGTCTTGTAACTTATATATATACACACTAGAGGCCCGGTGCACAAAATTCGTGCACAGGTAGGGTCCCTAGGCCTGGCCGGTGATCAGGACTGATCAGGGCTTTTGGGCTGCTGGCCGGGGCCTTCCTTCTCTGACTGCCAGCTGCCAGCCAGGGCCTTGGGGCCTTCCTTCCCGGTTGCCGGCCAGGGCCTTCCTTCGTTCCATGTCGCCCCCTGGTGGTCAGCCCATGTCATAGTGAGCGACTGAACTCCCGGTCAAACTCCCAAGGGGACACTTTGTATATTAGCCTTTTATATAGATAGATAGATAACTTGTATTGCAAAAGTTGTTTTGCAAAATATAATGACAAGAACACAAAATTCTATCAGGGTGAAGATCGACTACATGATATATGGATTTTTTTTTTTTTAATGTAGGAGTAACCACAAAGAAAACACAAATAGAATGTATAATTTCAAAACCAGAAGAAAAAAAGAGAATTAAAAAACTCAATCAGCCCAAACTGGTTTGGCTCAGTGGATAGGGAGTCGGCCTGTGGACTCAAGGGTCCCAGGTTCGATTCCGGTCAGGGGCATGTACCTTGGTTGCAGGCACATTCCCAGTAGGGAGTGTGCAGGAGGCAGCTGATCGATGTTTCTCTCTCATCGATGTTTCTAACTCTCTATCCCTCTCCCTTCTTCTCTGTAAAAAAGTCAATAAAATATATATATTTAAAAAAAAAAACTCAATCAATCCAAGGCAGCAAGAGAAAACGGTAAAGCAAAAACACAGTAAAGACACAAAATTTAGGGGGAAAAATCAATAATAAATTAAGCAGAATAAACTCACTAATTAAATAAACTCACTATATGCTATCTATAAAGACATCCAAAACTAATAATATCAAGGTTGAAAGAATAAAGATATATAAAACAAATATAAGTAAAAAAAAGTTATTTGGAAATGACAGCTAATAATGTAACATACATTAACATACCCTTATTAAGGTGGGAATGCTTGCCATATTTGCTTCTCATGTGTTCTGGTTGTGTTTTGTAATTAAAAACTAAAAACTTGAGAAAATAAATGTAAAGCCACTCCCCCCAAAAAATGCCTTATTTTATCAATGGTTACTCATGAGTGAATAACAGTTCTGTTCATCACTGTGTCTCTAGAACGTAGCATCTGTAGTTACTCAACATTCTCTATATTGGCTGGATATAACGTTTTTACTATGAAAGACTCAAGAATGCAAAAACAGGGCTGCATTACATAATTTATTATATCTTTTTTTGCACTGATAAGTGGCCCCTTTTTATTGAGATATTTTGAGAGAGAATCCTAAAAACAGTGCTTCTGAAGAGATTAGAAACAGACATGTAGTGAATATGACGGGTTAGAAGAATAGTGTTCAACCCAGCACTGCATTCTGCTTTAATCCCCTGCTCTGAAATTCCCAACGTTTCCATATTTCTCTCCCTTTGGTGCCAGGATTTAGTCACCTGAGTAGAGAAATCAATAGCTGTACATTCTTAGCTGAAAGCTCATCATTGCCTTTTGGATTCCAAATTGAATTCTGGCATCCAATGAACTGTTCAAAAATTAGCCCCCGTTCTATAACACAATCAAAGAGAAAAAACACACCACATACCTGCCATCTTTCAGCGTGTTAACAATAAATCGGTTAATCTGGCAAATACAGTTGCTAGACAATCGTTCACCTTCAACAAGAGTGTTCAACTGTGTTGCCAACATAAAAGCTGAAAAACAGAGATTACTTTAGTCTCCAAAACATTTTAGCCATGACAATCTGAAAGCTGGTCACACCTATACTAGCAAAGAATCATGCCTTAAATATGTTCCTGAAATTAAAACTAGGCAGACTGACTCTGCACAGTGAAAACAGTATAATTTGCTGTGCATTAAACAGCTGCTGCTACTCTGAAATGTATGGATTTCTTAAAGCAACCCAAGTCATTTTTTTACATCATTCAGGTCTCATGACAAAGACTAAAAAATCTTTTCTAGGTCCTTCACATTGTGACTAGAGATAGCAAGCATATATTCTGCAAATTCTCTCCTTTCTCCCAGGTAAAGCTTCCAACACGGAAATAAAAACCCATAAAGGCAAGTAGAGGACAGCTAACCCATCATATTCACTAAATGTCAATATTATCCTGAGGGAAATTAATCAAAGAAAGCATAGAGCACCAGTTAGAGAGAATTAATTAAGCCAAGTGGCAGCTTTCCACTAGATCCAGTCTATTGTTAGACGCTCTCTGCCAGGTGCAATTCTGTCTGAATGAATTACACAGCCAAGCAAATGCAGACTTCTAGAATGCCCCAAATTACTGCAATCGTAATGGTGGGTATGCTTTCATTACTTAAATACAAATTCCGAGATTTATACATCATACTTACAGGATAGAGTGTTCACCCCATCACTCATAAGCAGTCGATAACGGGGCGGACTGTTCCCTGTAGTGATGGGACGGATGTTCTAGAAGAGAAAACTCGGTTCATTAGCCGGGTTGTCTGCCCAGTCCCAGGGATAAGTAAACCTAAGTGGCAGGAGAGTAGGCCTGCCATTAGATTAACACAAACTGAACTGCCTGCTCATTCTCTCAACATTTAAATCCAAGTAAAAGAAAACCGGCTTTGATGACTGTCCCACCAACCTCTTTCCACTAATATTATGAAACAAACATAGATGAGAATAAAATGTTGCCAATACTCTTGTGTTCTCTTCCCTAACTCCAATTTGTTGAAAACCAACTCTAAAAAAAAATATAACAAAGTACCTAATATATGCAAGGTACTGTGTAGGAAATGTGCTAAAAATACAAAATGAAGGAAAAAAAAATTTCGTACCCTGAAGGGGCTTATAATGAGGGTAGAGATGGAGGCTGAGAGACATAAGGGAAGTGTGCACATAATGACATGGGGCAGAACTGAGACATTTATTCCAACTGGAAGGAAATCAGAGGAAGCTTTAAGTGAAATATGTAAACAGAGCCTTACGATCAAATAAGCCTTGAGACAACTGGCTAACAGACAGAATCTGCAGGTATAATCCATGATTCTGCTTCTATTGATTTTCTAAATTCCCACGAAAATTTGAGAACCCCTTAAATGATAGGGTTAACAAAGAATGTTTTTGTTTGGTTGAGTTTTTTTTTGTTTTGTTAATCCTCACCTGAGGATATTATTTGCATTGATTTTTAGAGAGAGTGGAAGGGAGAGGAAAAGACAGAGAGAGAAACATTGATGCGAGAGAGACACATGGATTGGTTGCCTCCTGCAAATGCTCTGACCTGGGCTGGGGATCCAGCCTTCAATTGAGATTGTGCCCTTGACCTGAATCGAACCTGCGGCCCTTCTACTGAGCCAAACCAGCCAGGGCTGATGAAGAATTTTAAGCAGACAAGTTCATTTTACAGAGAGGCAATATGTAAGCAGATTTGAGCAAGACAAACCTAAGGGCAGAAAGATAAGGAGGCAGTTATAATGATGTGCAGCACTACAGCATCCATTAATTGTGGAAAGAAATGAGGGGCAAAATCTCAGAGTTGAATCTCCAAAGGTCTCCCTCTGGCTAAACTAATATGTATATTTTTATTTTTATTTATTTATTTTTTTTTGATGTTACCATTTTTTTTAAAAATATATTTTATTGATTTTTCACAGAGAGGAAGGGAGAGAGATAGAGAGCCAGAAACATCGATGAGAGAGAAACATCGATCAGCTGCCTCCTGCACATCTCCCACTGGGGATGTGGCCGCAACCCAGGTACATGCCCTTGACCGGAATCGAACCCGGGACCTTTCAGTCCGCAGGCTGACGCTCTATCCACTGAGCCAAACCGGTTTCGGCACTAATATGTATATTTTTAAAAGCCTGGTTCCTTTCTCAGGGTTATAACATGAACTGGTCTATTTTTTGTGATGGAAAGAATTTCCTAAAGTGAACAAATCTTTATGTCCTTCATCGAATGTAATTTACGATTACATGTAAATTTAAAAACTGCTTGACATAAAATATATATAGTTACTTACAATGACTTGGAGGATGGGTTTTATGGATGTCTCTCCCTGTTGCATTATGGCCTAAAAGAGTAAAAACAGATTTTTGTGAGATATGAGCTCAAATCATGATTAAAACTGGACATATTTTATGAACAACATAAACTGATGAACAAAAACAGATCCAGAGACAGAGAAACACCTATCAGACCGTCAAACCTCAGAGGGAAGGCAGGGGAGGGTGGGGGTTAGGGGGAGAGATCAACCAAAGGACTTGTATGCATGCATATAAGCCTAACCAATGGACACAGACACCATGGGGGTGAGGGCATGAGTGGGGGGGGTGGGGGGACAATGGGGAGGTAAGGACACATATGTAATACCTTAATCAATAAAGAAAAAATAAATAATTTTTTTTTTAAAAAAAGAAAAAGACTCAAGCTGCTGAACACCCTAAAAAAACAAAACTGGACATATTTTTACAGTTTAGCATTTGTAATAAACTATACATAACATTGTCAAAAGAGCCTTTTGGGGGCTTATCATTTGAAAATCTAGGTTAAGTTTTATCACTCTGGACAAATTATAAAATTATAAAAGTGAGATACATACTTAACAACAAGGATGCACTCACTACATCTAAAATACCAGCATCACATAACAACACATTAATTCTCTATAGTGCCCATTACTAGGGAATTAAATAAATATGCTAAAATCTTAAAAAAGTATTATAAACACTTAAAGAGAAGTTACTTATATAATACTGGTTGCCTCTTTTTAAAATATATATATATTTTTATTGATTTCAGAGAGGAAGGGAAAGGGAGAGATAGAAACATCAATGATGAAAGAGAACCATTGATTGGCTGCTTCCTGCATGCCCTCCACTGGGGATTGAGCCCACAACCTGGGCATGTGCCCTTGACCAGAATCGAACCTGTGACCTTTCAGTCTGCAAGCTGATGCTCTATCCACTGAGCTAACTGGCTAGGGCTGGTTGCCTCTTTTTTTTTTTTTTTTTATTAGTTAAGGTATTACAAATGTGTCCTCATCCCCCCCATTAACCCCCAACCTCCCCCCCACACACAAACTCATGCTCCCATCCCCCCGTTGTCCATGTCCATTGGTTTGGCTTATATACATGTATACAAGTCCTTCGGTTGATCTGCCTCTTTTTTTTTTAATTAAATTTATTGGGGTGACATTGGTTAACAAAATTATATAGGTTTAAGATGAACAACTCTACACCACATCATCTGTACATTGCATTGTGTGTTCACCACAAGTCAAGTCTCCTTCCATCACCATTTATTCCCTTTTTACCTTCTATTTCCCTCCACCCCCTTTTCCCTCAGGTAATCACCATGCTGTTGTCTATGTCTATGAAGGTTTTGTTTGGTTTTTTTTGTCTAATTCCTTTACCTTTTTCTTTTTTTTTAATATATACGTTATTGATTTTTTACAGAGAGGACGGGAGAAGGAGAGGGATAGTTAGAAACATCGATGAGAAACATCGATTCAGCTGCCTCTTGCACGCCCCCTACTGGGGATGTGCCCGCAACCGGGGTACATGCCCTTGACCGGAATCGAACCTGGGACCCTTCAGTCCGCAGGCTGAGCCAAACAGGTTAGGGCTCCTTTACCTTTTTCACTAAGTCCCACAACCCCTTCCCCTCTGACAGCTGTCAGTCTGTTCTCTATGAATGAGTCTCTTCCTATTTTGTTGGGTGCCTCCTGTAAGAGGAACTAGGTGAGTGGGGAGACATTGTGAGGCAGACTGCACTGAATCCTCCTTTATACCTTTTGAATTTTAAATCTCACGGCTCTATTAGCAATTATAAAAATTATTTCAACAGCTCTGGTCAGCGTGGCTGTTGGTTGGGTGTTACCCGGGTATACACCAAAAGGTTGCCGGTATGATTCCTGGTCAGGGCATATTCCCGGGTTGCAGGCTCGATCCCCAGCAGGGAGCATGCAGGAGGCAGCCAATCAGTGTTTCACTTTCACATTGTTTCTCTTTCTTTCTCTTTCTCTCTCTCTCCCTTATTCTCTCTCTAAACATAAATAATAATAATTTCTGTAGAAAAAACTATCAAGCAAGTTTTAGTTTGTTTTTAAAAAGCCATCACGTAAAGATAACCATAAGAAAAACTAACGATCGGTTTTCTGACCTTTGCTTCTGCCCATACTGAAATAAATGATACCAGATTAGCTCTTCAAACATAAGCTAAAACACTGGGCAAAAGTATATAAACTGTTCTCAATGCCAACAACAGGGAAAGCAAAACTGATCCTTGAAAAAGGAGAGACCAATGGGGTGAGCCCTATGATCACTCAGGCTTTCTATCTGCACTTTGGGGACGATCGTGCAGGGAAGGGAACCCGAGAAGAACATGGAAGCCCTACTGAGTATAGATCAGAGTTCAGGGAGGTGAGTTAGCTGGACTTCGTGGATGCGGAATACCGGAGGGAGGAGCTACTAGTACACAGAGAAGCTTCAATAACCTTCCCGGCTGAATTGTAATTATGCATATATAAAGCGAGACTCCACAAGGCCAGGCAAAGAATAAGCATTCAGAGAGCTATATGCTGAAAAATTACTGGAGCCCACAAAGGCTATCATACATTTGTGTTCCAACCAGACGGAGTGGAAAGAACTCAATGAACATGGTGCATTCAGTAGACACCTCAGAAAGGCCATAATATAGAAACAGGACTAAACTAAGTTCAGAGTAAAATCTACTCCAGACCCACTCCATCTCAAAAGGATCAGATGATCTGCAAGTAAATTAACAGCCTGCTAGACAACTCCATATTATCTAAAAAAAATATACATAATCCAGACACTAAATGTAATAGTCATAACGTCTAGTATCTAGTCAAAAATTACGAGACATTCATTTATTGAATACCATCCACCACAGCACAAAAGGCAAAATGTGGTCCTATAGCATTAAATATTGTTACAGTTGCTTTAAGGTCAAGCTGAACCTGCTGCATTTGTGCACACTGGTGCAAGACTTACACGTTTATCTCTCCACATTGGTAATTCATTGTAAATGTCTACGTATTTTGGTTTTGGAGGAAGAACAGGATTTGAAATAGATGAAAGACCTTCGGAAAACAAGGGTTCTGGAAAATTATCAGTCACTTGTATAACCTTGGATGCCATATTCAACAGGCTGCAACTTCCCAAGGAATGTGCTAATGGCTGAACTGGCAAGTTATTTTGCAGCATCTGAGCAAAGCTAGAGACCTGGGAGCTCTGAAACCAGTCATTGTTGGCAGACACTTTCTCACCAAAACTGGCCTTCCTATCTACTAGTAGGCTGGACACAGAAGGCAGGTAGCTCAGGCCCGGGCCATAGGCCATGGGGCATGCTAGCAGACCGTTGCTTCAGAATACACATTTTTAAAAATATGTATTTTTATTGATTTCAGAGAGGAAGGGAGAGGGAGAGATAGAAAGAAACATCAATGATGAGAGAGAACCATTGATCAGATGCCTCCTGCACCCCCCTACTGGAAATCGAGCCTGAAACCCCAGCATGTGCCCTAACTGTGAATCTAACCATGACCTCCTGTTTCATAGGTTGCCGCTCAACCACTGAGTGATCCAGTGTGCCAGTGTGGGTGGAGAGAGCTAGATGGAGGTAAGAGATATATATGGAAGAAAAGTGCATGTGACTTGGTGATGGACTGGACATTCAGGGTGATGTAGGAAGCATGATTCCTCAGTTTCTGGCTGGCATAATGAAAAGGGCATAGGCACAATTCATCCAGATAGAGAACGCGAGGAGGCCCTGATTTGGGAAGATAATGGATCTGCTTGGGGACGTGCTGAATTTAAAATGCCTTGGAGATACCAGGTGGGCAGGGAGATTATAGAGGTTGTCTTTCATCGTTAAGGTCCTCCCGACAAAGAAATCTGTGAGCAATTAACAAAAGGTTGTTTGGGGGAGAAGAGGGCCTAGAGCCCAGCCTAGTGTCAACAAACACTTACAAAGCGGGAATGCAAGTAAGTTGGGGAAAGACCAGCCAAAGGAGCTACAAGAGCCAAAAGGAAAGAGTGTCACCAGAAGGAAGCAATACTCCAGGGACTCAAACACTCGGGAGAACTCTACTAAACTGAAAACTAAAAAGTGTCCGTTGGATTTAGCGACTTGGAGGCACTGGTAATTTCAGCCACGGTTATCTCTACAGTGATCAAGGGGGTGACTGATTGGAGTGGGTTAAAGGGCTGATAATGAAATAGCTGAAAACAGGCAACTCTGTAGAAGTCTGGCTGTGGATGAAGGGGCGGAGAGTGGCCGTGGACGGGAGGGGGTGGAATCCACAGCTTATTTTGTTTCGTATTCTTAAGCAGGAAAACGTAAGCATGTTTAAAAGATAGGAAAAATTCTCCCAAGAAAGGGTGATGACTCTAGGGAATGACCCGGCGGTTCCCCCCGTTCCCGCTATCTCCTCCTCCCGCGTTCTCTCCCCATCGCCCCCAGCTCCTCTCCCCCTTCTCCACTACGCACAGCCCCAAGACCCACGCCACCCGGGCCCGCCAGCCCGGCTCGCAGGCGTCTCCTCACCGCAATGGCCCCTTCGCTCAGGTGGCCCCCCATGACTCCGCCGCGCCAACTCCCGCGTTTCTGATCCTCGGATGCACCGGCTTCACGCCCCGGGTCCGGCGCGCTCTAAAGCAATTGGCCCGAGAAGCCGCGTACGCCACTTCCGCCTCCTGACGTGCGCACGGCGCGGGGGCGGGCCTAGGAGCTGAGCAGCCACCGCATTGGCCGAGGCAGGGCGGGAGGCCCACGTGACCCTCCGGAGCCCAGGTTCCGGGCCGCTTCCCGGGAAATCTGGGCCCGCAAGGCGGGGAGCTAAACTGCCGGGCGCGCCAAGGGTGACGCGAACGCCGCTACTGGCCCCGGGGACCAGTTCCGGGAACTTTGCTGGCGGGCTCTCGGGAACATGCCCGGCTCGGCCTGGAGCGGGCAGACAGCCTGGTAACCCAGAGCAGAGTTAGAGCGGATGCCCCGCTGCTAAATGTAGTAAAAGCTGTGTGTGGATCCTGAGCTTAGCACAGTGGGAGTTTCTGAATGTAAATTAGACCCGGTTCCTGACCTCAGAGGCGAGCCGTCTGTCGAGGGAGCTTCCACTGTGAGTAGCCCTAACTCCAGGTAGACATGGTATCGGCCCCCGGAAAGAGACAAGTGTGCCGGAATCACACAGATGGGAAATCAGGGAAGGCTTCCCGGAGGAGGTGCCACTTGAACTGAATCTTGAAGGGTGTGTGGACATTTGCCTTGTGCGCTTCAAGTGAGAGTAGGGATGCACCCAGGAAAATGAGTAATCTATGCAAAAACTAGTAAGGTGGCCCTACCCGGTTTGGCTCAGTGGATAGAGCGTCAGCCTGCGGACTGAAGGGTCCCAGGTTCAATTCTGATCAAGGGCACGGACCTCCGTTGCAGGCTTCTGGTCCTGGTCGGGGGCATGTGGGAGGCAAACAATTGATGTCTCTCACATCAGTGTTTCTGTATGTCTCTCCCTCTCGCTTCCATTCTCTCTAAAAATCAATGGGAAAAATATCCTCGGGTGAAGATTTAAAAAAATAATAATAATAAAATAAAGAAAGAGAGAAAAATCTCGGATATCCCTCAGGTTTCTGGCTTAAGCAACTGGGATAGATGAAGGTCTAAGGCAGTGGTTCTCAACCTTCCTAATGCTGCGACCCTTTAATACAGTTCCTCATGTTGTGGTGACCCCCAATTTCATTGTTACAAATTGAACATAATTAAAGCATAGTGATTAATCACAAAAACAATATGTAATTATATATGTGTTTTCCGATGGTCTTAGGCGACCCCTGTGAAAGGGTCGTTCGACACCCAAAGGGGTCGCGACCCACAGTTTGAGAACTGCTGGTCTAAGGGGACAGGAATGGTGGCTGTCTAGTCACCTAGCATAGTGCCTGGAACAGAGGAGGCTTTTCATAAACATTTCTTTTTTTAAAGAATTTTTTAGAGGAAGAAAAAGGAGAGAGACAGAGAGAGAAACATAGATATGAGAAGGGAATATCCATTAGCTGCCTTCCACAGGCCCCCCCTAATGGTATGGAGCCTGCAACCTGGGCATGTGCACCGACCAAGAATCCAACCAGCAGCCTTTCCATGCACTGAGCCACGCCAACCAGGGCTAAACATTTCTAAGTGAAAGGACAGTTGAGTGAACTGGTGTGAGAGAATCTAGATCCTTCTTCAGCATATAAATAACTATTGAAAAAGTTCACAAGAATAGCCCGGCTGGATTGGCTTGGTTGGTTGAGCATAGTTCTGTGCACAGAAAGGTTGCTGGTGTGATTCCCTGTCAGGGAACATGCCTGGGTTGGGAGCTCCATCCCCAGTAGGGGGTATGCACTGAGGCTGTCAATCAGTGTTTCTCTCTTACACCAATGTCTCTTTCTCTCATTCCCCTCCCACTCCCCCTCCCTCACCCTCTCCCTCTCCTTTTTCTACTTCCTCTCACTCTCCCTCCTTCTCTCTCTCTCCCTCTCGCCCTCCCATCCTCTCTCAATGCATTTCCTCAGGTGAGGACTAAAAGAAAAAGATCACAAGAATTGATTTTGTGGCTTCATGCTTGCTGGAATGAAATCTTGATTTGCTAGAACTACACATCAGTAGAAATCTGGGCTCCTTATTTTCTTACTCATTTTGTAGATCTAAAGTACCATGGATCTGCCTGTGGATGAGTGGAAATCATACGTACTTCAGAAGTGGTCTTTGCTCCCAAAATCCATTCAGGTCACAATTTGTACAGCAGAGACTTTGAGCGATATCTTTCTTCACTCCTCTTCGCTTCTTCAGTAAGTAAATGGAAGCTTCAACCAGGGAAATTTTGATCTGGAAAATGTTCCCGTTTGTCATTTGCTCTTAAGTTAACTTTTTGATGGAAGGATTAAATTCAGATTTTTATATTTTGGGACATTCCGCAGTTCTTGCTATTTCCAGTGTTTCCTAACCTACTATCATAGAAAAGGTAGGGATGCTATGTAGCTTTTTCGGTATCAATGTTATGTTTCAATAATCAGTGCCTTGCTATATCGTCACTAGGCTGTGAACATTACCATTTCCCAGAGGTTGTAGTGGAGATTTACCAGCTGTACATAGAAATTGCTAAGTGCTCAAATTCAGAAAGGACCTTAGAGGATTAACTCCAGTATTTTTCAAACTCTCTTGACTACTCTCTTCAGTAAGAAATATTTTACGTCCCACCGTAGTACACATACACATATAGAGAGAGAAAAACTGAAACCAGAGTTTCCTACAAGTTCAGTGCATTTTTATGGATCACCTATTTTGCGCCACAAATTCTCTAAACCTGATAAAAAGACGTCAACCCGCAGATTCCACAAGCTTAGCAAATCCCAAACAGTGTAAACATAAATAATTTCACACCTAGGGACAGCAGACTCAAACTGCCAAAAACTAAAGAAAAAAGAAGAAATCGTAGGTGGCAGCCATCTCCTGCTTGGCACCATGGCTGCCCTCAGACCCTTATGAAACCAAGATTATCAAAAAGAGGACCACGAGGTTCATCTGCAGTCAAACCCATATGTCAGAATTAAGCGGAACTGGTGAAAGCCTAGAGGCATTGACAATAGGATGTGCAGAAGGTCAAGGGCCAGATCTTGATGCCCAGCCTTGGTTATGGGAGCAACCAGAAAAAAAACACATGCCGCCCAGTGGCTTTTGGAAGTTTCTGGTCCACAACTTCAAGGAACTTGATGTGCTGCTGATGTGTAACAACTCTTACTGTGTGTGCTGAGATTGCACACAATGTATCCTCAAAGAACCACAAAGCTATTGTGGAAAGAGCAGCCCCGCTGGCCATCAGAGTCACTAATTCCAATGCCAGGCTGCACAGCGAAGAAAATGAATAGACAGATTGTATATACATTGTATTTGTGTTAGGAAAACCATAAAATTCTAAAAAAAAAAAAAAAAAGAAAGAAAGAAAGAAAGAAAGGAAAAGAGAAAATCTTAAAAACAACCAAAGAAGAAAAAAAAGATGTTACCCATATGCAAGTAAAAATAAGACAATGGCTGACTTTTTTCCAGTAAAACTATGGAAGCCAAAAGACAATTAAATGGCACATATAAAATGCTAAAAGGAAAACAACGCAAAATAAAACTTGCCAATCTAGAACTCTCTACCTAATGAAAATACCTTTCAAAACTTGGGAAGTGGTAAAAGTACTAACCACTTCTTGGGGTGCACGGGGGGGATGCTCAACCAACTGAGCCATACCACCCAGGACACAAATCAATTTTATTGATCTCACTTAATACCTTTCAGGAGTTGCTTTTGCTCTTATAATAAAGACTAAAATTCTTCATATAGATAGTCAGTAAAGACATTGCAACCTAACCATTGCCTATCCTCTGGCCTCCTCTTTCATCACACTCCCCTTTCAGACATATTGGCCTTCTTTCAATTCTTTTGTTTGTTTGTTTGTTTAAATTTATCTTTCTTTTTGAAAGTATTATAGACGTCCCCCTTTATTTTCCTCATTGACTCCCTCCCTCTGTTCCCGCCTCCTCCCCTTATTTCAATTCTTGATATGCATTATGCTTCTTTATACCACATGGCCTCCACTTACATTTTTTCTGCCTGAAATTCTTTTTCTGTCTCATTTCTATTCCACCATGCCCTAAGAACTAATTAACTTCTGCTCCTCCTTCAGAATCATATAAATCTTTCCTCAGGAAAGCTTTCCTTGGATCCCAGCTGGGTCATGTTCTTTTTTTTTTTTAATATATTTTATTGATTTCAGAGAGGAAGGAAGAGGGAGGTAGAGCTAGAAACACTGATTGGCTGCCTCTTGCACACCCCCTACTGAGGATGGAGCCCGTAGCCCAGGCATGTGCCCTTTACCGGAATCGAACCCGGGACCCTTCAGTCCACAGGCTGACGCTCTATCCACTGAGCCAAACCAGCTAAGACATGTTCATTTTTTATACATTTACAACACTGCATACCTTTCCTTTTTATATTTGTGTAATCATTTGATTAGTATCTGTCTTCACTACTAGACTATAAACTCCATAAGGGCAAGGACCTTGTCAGTATTTGTTTGTCTTTCTTTAGACAAGAGCAGTGCAGTGTCAAAAACACAGGTACTCAAATACTGATTGAATGACAGTTTGATAATGTGTATAAAGCTCTTAGTTCAGTGACTGACAATATTAATGCTAAATATGACACATAAATGAGGACCTCATCTGAGCAGACACATAAACACGTATGGTTCAAGTTCAAGGTGCACATTTCATCTTTGTGCCAGCAACTAAAACAGTGTCTTTCTAGTTCTTTTTATGTATTCTCATTCATTTGTAGATGAATATGCACATATCTCTTTTATTCTCTGTTAAATTATATTATGTGGTTTGTTCTGTGAGGTTTTTTCCAACATCACACCTTAATCTTTTTTAGCAACTACATGGTATTGCTAGTGTAATATGGCAAATTTAGTTATTGTTTTCCCTGTTGTTGGGTAATTAGTTATTTCTATGTTGTTTTTCTTTTTTTTTACTGTTACAAACAGTGCTGCAGTGAACAACTTTTATATATGTTTTTGTACATACATTTAGAACTTAACATAGGACCTGAGAAGAGGAATTGTTGCATCAATGGTTATGAGCATTTAAAATTAAATTAATACTGCAAAATTGTCTTCCAAAGACGCTTTACCAGTTTACCACAAATAGCATATGAAAATCACTTCCCCATGTCCTCACCAACATTAAAAGCAACAGTCTTTAATTTTGCCAACCACAAGGACAAAATAATCTTGTTTAATTTTCATTTTTCTGATTACTACTCAAGTAATTCACCATTTCCAGTATTACTACCCATTAATATATCAACTGTGAATTGTTCATTTCTGTCTTTTGCCCATTTTTCTAGTGGGTTATCTGTCTTTCTCTTATTAATTTGTAAATCTGGCTGTGTAATTCTTTGTTATATATACTACAAATTTTTCTTTTAGTCTATTATTTATCTATTTTACTTATGGTGTCTTGCATTATGTATAAATTGTGTGCATATGTTTTAACTTCTATACAGCCATGTCTGTCATTTTCTTTTTGGCTTCTGGGTTATGTGTCTTAGTTAGGATAGTCTACTATACTCAAAGATTATAAAAATATCCTTTATTTTGAGAAACTAAGATGGCAGCATAGGTAAATACCGGGAAATTGCTGCCTCCCACAACAACTTCAAAAATACAATGAAAAGACAAAACGGACATCATCCAGAACTACAGGAAGGCTGGCTGAGTGGACATTCTACAACTAGAAGGAAAGAAAAGCACGCTGAGAGCCAGAGGAGCTGTGGAAGTAAAGTGCAGAGGTACGGAAGCTTGTGTGCGCGGAAAGGGGCTGGCACCTGAGGACGCCGCTGTCTTTTTTGAATTGGGAGGGAGTCACAAGCTCCCGACTGCCCTGAACTCTGGTTCCGGGAAGTCTCTGGGGACCCAGGACTCATACGGGGAGAAACTGGACTGTCTGGCAGCAGGCAGAACTCTGAACTTGAGGGCGGCTTTCCTTCAGAGGTGCTTGCAGCAATTACCGGGACACTGAGACACGCAGCCCCTTAGGGCAGGGCTGAGGATCCGCCATAGCTGCTTGCTCCGCCCTTTGATTCCCTGAGACCCCGCCCCACCCAGGCTGCAGCAGAGGCTTTTGCATATGAATGCCCCGGCCCTTTGCAACCTGAAAATTACCTAAAAAATTGCAGCTGGGCCAGACAGACCCAGAACTTCCAAGAGAAGGCCCAAGGCCCCACAGCAGCTTGCATTGCTTCACAGCTGGGCCTCATCAGGGCACCTCCAAACTCCAAAAAAGGAAGGGGAATCTGCAGTTCTCTTCGTAGCTCCTGCCGGGTAACCTCAGGCCGAGGCTAAATTAGCACCTCCTTAGATCCAAGAGCCAGTGTACCCAGTTGTCAGAGGGGGACCATCCGGATTACAACTCCTCAGGTCCATAAGGGACACACTCAGGGGGCAGACTCAGTGAGCACCAAAGCCCCACTGAAGCAAGTCTTGCCCCAGAAGGGTGTCTTCAGCACAGACGTTCTCCCACTGCAGACACAGCTGATTCTCACTGCCAATTGGCCTGGAGGTCAATTCCTTCCAGTGATCCTACGACAATCAAGGCATAACTACAACAAGACTGTGCACAAAGCCCACAAGGGGGTGCACCAAGAGTGTCCACCTCAGGTAACTGGGGAGGCTGAGCCACTGGGCCCTACAGGACACCTAGCACACAAAACCACTCTACCAACACGGAAGCATAAAAAATGCAGAGACAAAGAAACAGGTCACAAATGACAGAAATGGAGGAAAGCAAACGACTGGATATAGAGTTCAAAACCACGTTTATAAGGTTTTTCAAGAATTTTATGGAAACTGCCGATAAATTTAGTGAGACCCTGGAGGATATGAAAAAAGACCAACTAGAAATCAAGCATACACTGACTGAAATAAAGAATAATATACAGAGATCCAACAGCAGACAAGAGGATCCCAAAAATCAAGTCAAAGATTTGAAATACAAAGAAACAAAAAATACCCAACCGAAAAAGAAAAAAGAAAAGAGATTCCGAAAATATGAAGATAGTGTAAGGAGCCTCTGGGACAACTTCAAGCGTACCAACATCAGAATTATACGGGTACCAGAAGAAGAGAGAGGGCAAGATATTGAAAACCTATTTGAAGAAATAATGACAGAAAACTTCCCCTACCTGGTGCAAGAAATAGACTTACAAGTCCAGGAGGCACAGAGAACCCCAAACAAAAGGAACCCAAAGAGGACCACACCAAGACACATCATAATTAAAATGCCAAGAGCAAAAGACAAAGAGAGAATCTTAAAAGCAGCAAGAGAAAGACAGTCAGTTACCTACAAGGGAGTACCCATACGACTGTCAGCTGATTTCTCAACAGAAACCATGCAGGCCAGAAGAGAGTGGCAAGAAATATTCAAAGTGATGAATAGCAAGAACCTACAACCAAGATTACTTTATCCAGCAAAGCTATCATTCAGAATTGAGGGTCAGATAAAGAGCTTCACAGATAAGAAAAAGCTAAAGGAGTTCATCACCACCAAACCAGCATTATATGAAATGCTGAAAGGTATTCTTTAAGAAGAGGAAGAAGAAAAAGGAACTCTTACCATTTGCCACAGCATGGATGGAACTGGAGAGCGGATAAATACCACATGATCTCACTCATTTGTGGAATATAATGAACAACATAAACTTATGAACAAGGACTGATCCAGAGACGGAGAGGCATTGATTGGACTGTCGGGCCTTGGAGGGAAGGTAGGGGAGGGTGAGGGTAAAGGGGAAAGATCAACCAAAGGACTTATATGCAAGCATATAGGCCTAACCAATGGACACGGACAACGGGGGGGGGGGGGGGGAGGAGGGCATGAGCGGGGGGGAGGTAGGGGGTAACGTGGGGATAAGGACACATATGTAATATCTTAATCAATAAAAAATATATTTAAAAAAATGAAAAAAAAATACCCCCTTTTTTTTTTCTAACATGTTTTTTTAGTTGTGTGTTTTTGTTTTAGTTCTCTAATCCATCTGGAACTTATTTTTCTGTATGACATGAGAGAGTACTGGATGTATTTTTCCAGATAATTTTTTCACAGTATTTATTGAATAGTCAGCTCATCCTTTCCCCATTGCTTCAAAATGCTACATTTATTAAAAATTAAATTTCTGCCTGGCTGGCATGACTCAGTGATTGAGCATCAACCCATGAACCAGGAGGTCACGGTTCAATTCCTGGTCAGGGCACATGCCCAGGTTAGGGGCTTGATCCCTAGTAAAGTGCATGCGAGAGGCAGCTGATCGATGATTCTCTCTCATCATTGATGTTTCTCTCTCTCCCTCTCCCTCCCTCTCTCTGAAATTAGTAAAAATATATTTTTAAAAGAATAAAAATTTAGCCCTCCATCCTCTAAATAGAAATTCCAGTCCCTAAGTCTCTGAGACCACAAGATCCCCACCCCCCTGCCACTCCCATCACATTACATAATAAAACCTCATGTGTCCCAGTGATTTGCAGATCATCATTTTCAAGTGCAACTGTAACCAGACAACCAAGGGGTCTGGGCTGCCTGTCACGCCTTGAGCCAATTGAGCAGAGACAGGGTTGAATCAGATATGAGTGTCTATTCCAGTAATGCTGGCAGTAGGGGAGAGCAGCAGGTCATCCACAAAAACTGCTCTAACCCTTCCTATAAACCAGCTGCTTATATTGGGTTGAAAGGCAAAAGTTACATAAGAAAGTAAGAATTACAGGCATGGGAAAGCAGGCACGGGATAATGGGTACAGGCAATAGGGCTGGGGTTGTAAAGGGCGGGTGCCTCCGGGACTAGACTGTTTCAGCCACAAGGTTGTAAATCTTTCCATAAAGCCAGTTCTCTCAAAAGGAGGCTGGCTGGACTGCATTCCGATGTTTGCTCCCAGGTCTCAGGGCGTACAGCTCTCAGCCAGGTTAGAATGTGCTTTCTCTAAGCAGAGCAAAACCATCCTGGTTAACAGGGCATGATTAATGTTTCTTATCATTGAGCTGATCCCCAATATTCTATTTCTGCCCCTAACACAATGGTTAAAAGTTTTCCTTGAAATAACAAAGCCTTCCTTGAAATATGTTGTGGTTTTTTTGTTTCTTTCTCCATAAAGACCTGAGGATGAGATGTTTTTAAAAAAGCTTTCTAGAGGTTACCTGGTGGGAAAGGACCCCGGTGCTCCCCTTTTCTACAGAGAGGAAGGAAACAAAAAATTTCAGGAGAAGGATTATATGGGAGCCACAGTGCTGTACACCAAGGTAAGACACTCCCAGCTCAATGGGAAGGGGCTGTTTCAACAATTTAACTAGGCATATTTCTTCAAATGCCGAATTGTGTAGCCAGTGGTAGCTTTGTCTATAATTTGTGGGTTGGATTTGAAAACGAAAACTGACAGAATTCCACTGTTGGCTATATTCTGAAACAAAGGGTAGTTTGTAGTATATGTCCTGAATTCAGTATTCCTTCGTACACCCTGTAGCAGTAGTATTGGACCCTTACCCCTACCTTTTTCATGTCTGTCACCTTCCATGGGCTTGTATGCCATTTTTGTCTAAATAAGGCTGTTTGATAGTCCCAGTTTAGAGAGCAGCTAGATTTTTGGTTAGCCACAGTGTGACTCAGATGAAGTTAGAAAGGAAAACAAGCTCCATTGCCACAGCCCAGTTGAACTCCATTTTGAAGGTTATCAAGAAATATTTAAAAATTACACTAACCGCCCTAACCGGTTTGGCTCAGTGGATAGAGCGTCGGCCTGCGGACTGAAAGGTCCCAGGTTCGGTTCCGGTCAAGGGCATGTACCTGGGTTGCGGGCACATCCCCAGTAGGAGATGTGCAGGAGGCAGCTGATCGGTGTTTCTCGCTCATCGATGTTTCTAACTCTCTATCTCTCTCCCTTCCTCTCTGTAAAAAATCAATAAAATATATTTTTTTTAAATAGAAAATTACACTAACCATCAATGATCTAGATTTTGAGGAGGAATACTGGCTTTTATCAACCTATTGCTCTTGTTGTCCTCCTTCATGGTAGGAACTGGAACAAGAGCCCTCAAAGATTTCCTCCCATAACTTTTAAAAGATAAATATAGATTTAAAGCAAGATGAATCACTCCCTGGCACCAGGTCTGTGATCTTGTATATTAAAAGAATGAGTGTAGCCCTAGCCAGTTTGGCTCAGTGGATAGAGTGTCAGCCTGCAGACCAAAGGGTCCCGGGTTTGATTTCGGTCAAGGGCACGAACCTTGGCTGCCGGGTCCTCCCTAGCCTGGGCCCTGGTCAGGGCTCGTGCAGGAGCCAACCAATCAATGTGTTTCTCTCACATCAATGTTTCTCTCTGTCTTGCCCTCTCTTCCACTCTTCCTAAAAATCAATGGAAAAATATCCTTGGGTGAGGATTAACAAAACAAAACAAAACAAAAAAAAACAAAGAAGAGTGTATTTTTTTTAATATATTTTATTGATTTTTTACAGAGAGGAAGGGAGAGGGATAGAGAGTTAGAAACATCGATGAGAGAGAAACATCGATCAGCTGCCTCCTGCACACCCCCTACTGGGGATGAGCCCGCAACCCAGGTACATGCCCTTGACCGGAATCGAACCCAGGACCCTTCAGTCCGCAGGCCGACGCTCTATCCACCGAGCCAAACCGGCTAGGGCAAGAGTGTATATTTGAAAGTGTACTATTACTGTGAATCTTTAGCAGGCCTGTGTTTAAAGTTTTGAATTTTTTTTCCAAAAACAATCAGACCTACAGCAGCAGCTTCAATAATTGCTAAGAAGCCCTGCTTTGTAACATTGTAACCAAGTATTTAGCTGAATAATGTGTTAGTGATTGCTGAAGAATTAAAACTCATTAGATGTAATGATCCACTGATAGATGGCTTAGTTCTTCTTCAGAGCTAATCTCTTCCACTTTATGTGTGTGCACCATAAATGTGATCCCATGGAAGTTGTTCAACAAAAACATGTAAGCCCAGCCTGTGTGGCTCAGTGATTGAGTGTGATGACCTATGAACCAAGAGGTCACAGTTCGATTCTCGGGTTGTGGGCTCGAGCTCCAGTGTGGGGCGTGCAGGAGGCAGCTGATTCATGATTCTCTTTCATCATTGATGTTTCTCTCTCTCTCTCTCCCTTCCTCTCTGATCTCAATAAAAACATATTAAAAAAAAAAACATAAACTAAAAAGTGAAATCAGACTGAAAAAAAGAGTGGATGTGGAGGGAGACGGACCTTCCTATTTCAGGAAGCTGGTATTTTGATGACTATGATACTTTGCAATTTTTAATAAGTGATTTTCTTTCTTTTTTATAACCATAGTTGTTGCTTTTGTCTGATTGCAAGTGCAACATATGTTTACTTGGAAAATATAGAGAAGCACAGAGAATAAAGAAATCCCATAGCCAATAATAGGCATCGTTAACATTTTTGCTTATATCCATCCAGCCACTGTTTCCTCTGAAAATACATTTTTCTTTTACAAAATTGGGATAATGCTGTACTTAGTGTTTTGTAACCTGCTTTTTCCTCGCCACAATTTATGGTGACCATTTTCTCGTGTTATTAAATTTTCCACTAGAACATGATTTTTTACGGCTGGCTTAGTGTTCCATTACAGAGAACTACACTTGATTTAACATCTAATGTTGGCAGATTGTTTGGTATCATAAAGCTGCAAGGAGCATCTTCCGATGTAAATATTTGTACACATCTGCTTACTTCCTTATGATTAAGTTCCCAGAAGAGCAGGTGCTGGGTCAGTTGAGTGCAGTTTTTTAAGGCGTTTGGTACTTGATGCTGAATTGTTCTCCAGGAGAGAATTGGTTAACATCCCTTTAGCAGATTATGGGAATACTCATATCTCTATATCCTAAGCAATACTGGATTATTATGGTTTTATTATTTTATCAAGTTACTTTTGAATAGGAAATGTGTTTATGTAGTTAGAATTCAAAAAGTGCAAGATTATACAGTGTAGTCTACTTCCTCTGTCCCCAGCCACCTCATTTCCTATGCCCAGAAGATACAGTATTAAATGTATCTTTCTAGAGCTACTTTGGCCTCTATAAATAATACAAATAATCTACTCCTGCACACACACACTTTTAAAAATTATTTCTATTTTTTTTTGGGGGGGGGGGGAGACATCAATTTGTTGTTCCACTTATTTATGCACTCATTGGTTGATTCTTGTATGTGCCCTGACCAGGAATCGAACCCTCAACCTTGGTGTATGGGGACGATGCTCTAACCAACTGAGCTACCTGGATAGGGCCACACTCTTTTTATACAGTCTTTAGCACTGTCCTTTTGCCACTTAATAATATCTTAAAGATCATTTTTACATTTAATTGATGTCCTATAGATGAGTATTTGTCGTTTTCTATCTTGCTATTTCAAACAGTTCTATGATGCGAAACTTTGTATGTATGTTATTTTGCACATATCTATAGGATAAATAGATATCTGTAGGATAAATTCCTAGAAGAGAAATTGCTGGGTCAATGGATCCGTATAGTTAAATTGCCTCTATAATCATGAGACCAGTTTACCCTCCCACTAGCAGCACATGAGAATAATTACTATCCCACTTCTTTACCACCTCAGTGTCCTAGCAATTTTATTTTTCTTTGCCAAACTGATAGGTAAAATAATGGAATCTCAGTAAAGTTTTAATTTGCATTTTGCTGATTATGAATGAGGTTGAGTATTTTTTTATATGTTTAAGAGCCATTTATATTTCCCATTAGAACTGTTCATATAATTTGCTTATATTCCATTTGAGTTATTGGTTGTCATCTTATTGATCTGTAGGAACTGTTCATAAAGTAAAGAAATGAGCCCTTTGCCTATAATATGAGTTGCAGATATATTTTTCCAGTTCAGTGTTTGTCTTTTGATATTGCTTTTATCGGTTTTTGCTGTAAAGAAATTTGTTATTTTTATGTGGTCAGATTTATTAACCTTTTATGACTTCTGGGTTTTGTGTCATAATTAGAAAGGTATTCCTGCCGAAACCGGTTCGGCTCAGTGGATAGAGCGTCGGCTTGCGGACTGAGGGGTCCCAGGTTCGATTCCGGTCAGGGGCATGTACCTGGGTTGTGGGCACTTCCCCAGTGGGGGATGTGCAGGAGGCAGCTGATCGATGTTTCTCTCTCATCGATGTTTCTAGCTCTCTATCTCTCTCTCTTCCTCTCTGTAAAAAATCAATAAAATATATTTTTAAAAAAAAATAGAAAGGTATTCCTCACTCCAACATCCCGTTAGACTATTTCTGTAGTTTCTTCCAGTGCTCTTATAGTTTCATTTCTTACATTAAGATTTTGATTCATTTGGAATTTATCCTATTGAAAGTCTTATCATATATAGAGAACCAAGTTTATTTTTCCTCAGTGGCTACCTATTTTCCTCAATAGTTTTTACTGAATAATTCCCATCTTTTCTCCAGTGCTTTGAGATGCTACCCTTTTTATTATTAACTAGAGGCCCAGTGCACAAATTCGTGCATAAGTGGAGTCCCTCAGCCTGTCTGGGGGGGGGGGGGGGGGGGGGAGGCGCGGGGCGGGCAGTGGCAAACCAAAGGAGTTTGGCCGGCTGCGGGAGGTTGGCTGTGGGAGCGCACTGACCACCAGGGGCCAACTCTTGCATTGAGCGTCTGCCCCCTGGTGGTCAGTGCACGTCATAGCGACGGGTTGACCGGTCAGTCACTTAGGCTTTTATATGTATAGATCCTTGGTGGTAGAACAAACGTGGCCCTTCTTTGCTTTCATTTTCATATATTTGGCTATCTCTATATGAATTACCCATTTGTTTCCCAAGTATCATTAGTGCTTCTTCTTTTGTGAATTTCTATTTGTGCCACTCACTCTTTGTTATGTACAGGATTATGCTCCTCGCTTTTCATTTACCTTTAGTATTGTTTGTGCCTGAAGAAGCTGTGTCTGATGCTGTTATCTTCAAAGTGCTTTAAATATTTATTTCTTCACTTGCTCTTCGCAGCTTTGCTCAAAAGTAGTTAGAAATGAAGCTGAAGCAGGTGAAGCACAAAGAAATCCATTAAAATTTCCTAATTGCATACAGTCTTTAGTAGTAGAGCCCCTATTATCTGCAAACAAAATACTTTAAAGATGCTATTCTCCATTTATACCTTAACTGGTTCATTGTTTTGCAGGGAGTATCGCATTCAAGGCCAAACACTGACGACATTTCATTGTGTTATGCCAATCGCTCTGCAGCCCTCTTCCGCCTGGGTCAGTATGAAGTGAGTATTGGGATGCCTGGTGTGATTGGAGAGGATCTGGAGGAGGTTTGATGGAGGACTAGACTTTTGTCTCTGCTTCTACTTTAGAACACTAAAATTGAGCCTGGCCAGCGTGGCTCAGTGATTGAGCGTGGACCTATGAAGCAGGAGGCCACGGTTCAATTCCCGGTCAGGACACATGCCCTGGTTACAGCTTTGATCCCCAGTAGGGGGCGTGCAAGAGGTAGCCAATCAATGATTCTCTCTCATCATTGATGTTTCTATCTCTCTTTCTTTCTCCTGTCCTCTCTCTGAAAACAATAAAATTCTATTTAAAAATAAGTAAATAAAAATAAAATTGAGCCATGGTGCAATTGGTTGAATTGGAAGCAAATTGATCTCCTACCAAACTTGTTCTTTCTCCTGATTCATTTTACTTGTCAGAGGTGATTATATGGGTTGATAAGAGATCATGGCACATTCCACAGGGTATTGGACTATATCCATTGGGTCAGCAGTTCTCAGTGTTGAGATCAGCTGTGAGATAAGTTGCTAATAATACTTCAGGTTCCAAGTGTTTGCAAACTATTTACTTGTGTGTGTGTGTGTGTTTTTAAAATAAGTAGAGCGTGTTCAAGATGATTCCTGCAATAACAGCTCAGCTTTAATATGCATTTCGAGTGGGAAAATAAAAGTGTCACCAAAATGCCTGTGTATATCAGCTTTGGCTGGGGGTGGATTTCTTCTCATTCCATACTTGAGATCCAAGGATAAGCTCTAAATTGCCACTTTGGTACATCCATTTCAGAATTCCACAGAAATTTAAATTATGCACTAGAGCCCTAACCGGTTTGGCTCAATGGATTGAGAGCCGGCCTGCGGACTCAAAGGTCCCAGGTTCGATTCCGGTCAAGGGCATCTACCTTGGTTGCGGGCACATCCTCAGTAGGGAGTGTGCAGGAAGCAGCTGATGGATGTTTCTCTCTCATCCATGTTTCTAACTCTCTATCCCTCTCCCTTCCTGTCTATAAAAAATCAATAAAATATATATATTTTTAAAAATTATGCACTAGAATAAGAATGATTTCAATAATTACAAGTTTACACTTATTGCCCTTTGGACTAAAAAAGAAGAGCAAGACTCTGGGTCGTAAGTAAGGAAGTCCTGGACTACTAAAGACAGTGATCGGAAGGACTTGTGAAACATTTAACCCTTTTTATCTTCCTTGTATTGGTTATTTCTATTTCCCTTCTTATAGTAATGATTACCATATATTGAGCACATACAATGTTGCAGGCACTCTTTTCAGCACTTTAGATAGATTACCTTATTTTTATCCTTATTTCAGCCCTAGGAGACAGAGCGATTATTTTCCCTATTTTTCAGATGAGAAAACTAAGACACTGAGAAATTAAGTCACTTGCACAAAGTCATACAGCTAGTAAGAAGCAGAGTTGGTACTGGAATGCAGGCCCTGCCCTCTTAATCACCATACTATAATTCTTCTATCTGTAAGACTATTTTCCTTGAAAAGCAGAAATATTTAATAAGATGGTTCAATATAATCTCTGTAGCATGGATTTCTAATCACTCAAAAGATCACATGGTAGAATATGATTTAAAGAAATAAGCATATGCTTGCAGTTGCTCCCTTTTTAATAATCTTGCATTTTCCTCTAGATTTTTGTTAAGACTTTCAGTAGATATTGAGGAGTAGGGACCAAAGATCATTTTGGGATTTCCTTTCTGTTTTCAGACATGTCTTAAAGACATCACCAGAGCACAGATGCATGGGTATCCAGAAAGATTGCAACTCAAGATGATGTTACGTAAGGCAGAGTGTCTGGTGACTCTGGGGAAACTACAGGAGGCAAGCCAGATCATCAGTGATCTTGAGAGTCATTTCACTGACAGACAAACCGTAGCAGCTTCCCAGTTTCAAATTCTGCAGAGTACCCTCTGTCGTCTGAAAAGGAAGGTACAAGAAAAGGACAACCCCACAGAAACCTTCCCAGCAGCTCTAACCACTGGCTTTGAGGATATGAACCTAAGGGAAGAGAATGAACAGATTTCCTGTGCATCATCATCTGTCACTTTATGCACCAACCCTTTAAAAGGCCGCAGTCTGATTGCCACAAAGGATATTCTCCCGGGAGAGCTCCTGGTGAGAGAGGAGGCTTTCGTGAGTGTCCTTAACCCAGGAGAAACGCCACCGCGACATGATGGCCTGGAGAGCAAGTGGGATACCAGAGTTACCAATGGGGATCTCTACTGTCACCGGTGTTTGAAGCACACTGTGGCCATGGTTCCTTGCGATGGATGCAGCTATGCCAAGTATTGCAGCCAAGAGTGTGTGCAGCAGGCCTGGGATCTCTACCATAGTGCAGAGTGTTCTCTGGGCGGGCTGCTGCTCACATTGGGGGTCTTTTGCCACACTGCCCTGAGGGCAACTCTCTTAGCTAGATGTGAGGATGTTGGCAACGTCACAAGGAAGCTTTGTGGGGAGATTAGTAACAGGGACATCTGTCTACCTAAAAGCAAGAATCAGGTGCAAACTGTCAGTCATGACCTGGGAGGGGAGAGTGAGAAAAATAGCAAAACAGATGAGCCCCCAGTTTCTGGATGTGATATTAACGGGAAGTATGAAAGTAATTATAATGCTGTCTTGCACCTTTTGCCCCATACTCGGAATCACAGCCCAGAGCACAAATTCCTCTGCGCTCTGAGTGTTGCTGCACTGTGCAGGCAGCTGGAAGCAGCCGGTTTGCAGACCCTCACAACAAACCTGAAATCCTCTCAGCCCAAAGCAGCAGTGGTTCCTGCGATGTGTCAAGAATTGCATATTTGGGGAGTGGCCATGCTGAGACACATGTTACAGCTACAGTGTAATGCGCAGGCAATAACTACCATACAGCAAACAGGTAAGGGAAACTTTTCTGCTCACTATATTGTTCTTTTTTTTTTTTTTTCTCCAATCCTCAGCGGAGGACATGCTAGGAGAAGGGAAGCCGAGCAAGAGCGGAGGGGTGGAGGGGTAGAAGGGTGGCGGGGCGGAGGGGTGGCGGTCGATCAGTTGCCTTCCACATGCACCCCGACGAGGGATTGAACCTGAAACCCAGATATGTGCCCTGACCAGGAATCAACCTAACAACCTTTGGGTGCATGGGTCAATGCTCCAACCACCGGAGCCCCTCCAGCCAGGCACAGTATTGTTCTTGATGTAGCTGTCTGGGGAGAAATAACTATAAAGAAACCTCCGGTAGTTTCATGAGGAAACACAGTTGTCTTGTATGGTCATGATTATGCCATTGAGAGTTATGTGACCTTAAATGATTTGATCCCACTCTGCTTCAGTTTTCTCATCTTTAAACGGGGGGAGTTAATCCCACATCACTTTTTTTTTTTTTTTAATATTTTATTGATTTTTCACAGAGAGGAAGGGCCAGAGATAGAGAGTCAGAAACATCGATGAGAGAGAAACATCGATCAGCTGCCTCCTGCACATCTCCTACTGGGGATGTGCCCGCAACCCAGATACATGCCCTTGACCGGAATCGAACCTGGGACCTTTCAGTCCGCAGGCCGACGCTCTATCCACTGAGCCAAACCGGTTTCGGCCCCACATCACTTTTGAGAGTTGTGAAGGTGACATGTTTGTTTGTAAAAATACTTTAAAGTTAAAAACGCTGTTACTCTATTTTTTATTGTGAAGGAAAACTGAAACAATCATGAAACAAGACTGCAGAAAGAACGGGGCCTATAGTTAAGGTATCAGAAACTTAGCTCCTCATGCGGCTCGGATACTCTGGCTCTTCTCTTTCCAATGGACAAATTTTATATATATATATATATATATATATATGAAAATAATTGATTTTTTACAGAGAGGAAGGGAGAGGGATAGAGAGTTAGAAACATCAATGAGAGAGAAACATCGATCAGCTGCCTCCTGCACACCCCCTACTGGGGATGTGCCTGCAACCAAGGTACATGCCCTTGACCGGAATCGAACCCGGGACCTTTCAGTCCGCAGGCCGACGCTCTATCCACTGAGCCAAACCGCCTACGGCTGGACAAATTTTCTAATTGTTTTAAATTTTCAAGAGAGGAATCCGGCCGAGCACAACTTTTCACACATGCTAACATAAGCTGTTGGCCAGCCTCTGTTTGGGGTGTCCACTGGTCAGATGGCCACAAATCTAGGGGCCACTTCTAGACACAGCCCAGCCCAGCCCTGCTTTTATGAACCAGGATAGATAAGCCTGTTTAAGGTAGATGGGGAGGCTGGATGTGCCCAGCATCATAAGTGACATCTCTAATATGAATGTACTGACAACAGACCTATTATTACAAAAGAAATGCTATTTCCAGTACTTCTATCATATGATCTCCATTTTAGCAGATAATGTCTTTTGATTTAATCAGTTTATTACATTTTTCTGAATTTTCTGATTAACTATTGAGGGGACAAATTAGGTATTAACCAAACCTAGGATTTATAGACAGATTAGTATTAAATGTGGCTTAGCTCTTTGATCTCCTCATATTAGGTCATATAGAATTTTGTCAACCTTACTTTTATAGAATCTTATCTTTAATTTTAGTTCAGCTGTCACATTATGTGACATATAGGCGTTTCACTAGAGGTGTTTTGGGGTAAGACTCTCTTCCCCGTCCTGTAGCACATGGACATCCAGTAAAGCACTGGCTTCATCCCATGGTTCTACCCAATCACATGGCAAGCGAGTCTCCCTTTTCTGCTCTGCCTTCTTTTGCTTCTTTGAGCCATTGCTACCTTCTAGAATATGTCTTTTGAGTATTTTCCTAGAATTAAATTTTCCCTTGGGTACATTCACTAGCATCTTAAAAAACATTGTTTACATTTTGTTTTGTTCTTCTGAATATAAAAAATAGTATATGGGCTTCCAGATTATAATGGCAGGAAGTAACCAGCTCTTTTTTTAAAATATGTTTTTATTGGTTTTAGAGAGAAAGGGAGAGGAAGAGAGAGAGAAAAACATTGATCAGCTACCTCCTGCACACCCCCTACTGGGGATCGAACCCACAACCTAGGTATGTGCTCTGACCAGGATTCAAACCAGTGACCTTTTGGTGCCCAGGGTGACACTCCACTAATTGAGCCACCCGGCCAGGGCTCAAATATGTTTCATATGAACATTTTTTAGGCACTTGATACGTATTGCCAAATTGCTCTCCAGGAAAGTTGGACCAGTTACACGCCCACCAGCAATGTTCACTTTCATTTTTGAAGTCAATCAAATTTTGTTGTAGTCTGCTCATATTTCTAATCTTATATCCCTTTTTATTATTTCTTTGGGGTTCTAGCACCTCCCAAGTTAGTGTTCTCATTGAATTTCATTAGCAGCTGTTCTATTAGTAGCACAGAAGAAGGATTAAAGTGTTAACTAGAATAGATTTTGACAAAAACCTACAAAAATGTATGTTTTTATCTTTGCATAAATCCTATTTAATCAAAGTTTCTCAGAAACCTCTCTTTGGTACTTAAGGGTGAGAACTGACCATTGATGAAGTTCTAGACTTTGGTAAGTGTGGTTCTACCTCAGTGGGATGGCACATTGGAGATGTAGATGAATTCCCTTCATAACAAGGCTTAATGAGGTTCTATAGGAGTTAGATCAGGGGTGGGCAAACTTTTTGACTCGAGGGCCACAATGGGTTCTTAAACTGGACCGGAGGGCCGGAACAAAAGCATGGATGGAGTGTTTGTGTGAACTAATATAAATTCAAAGTAAACATCATTACATAAAAGGGTACGGTCTTTTTTTTTTTTTAGTTTTATTCATTTCAAACGGGCCGGATCCAGCCCGAGGGCCGTAGTTTGCCCACGGCTGAGTTAGATCAATTCACTGCCCTTTGTTTCCACTCGTCAACAACCAAGGAATCTACCTTCAGTTGGGATCCTTGATTACTTCTTTTTAATATATACATGTGTATGTTTATTGATTTTAGAGAGAAAGGGAGAGGGAGAAAGAGATAGAAACATCGATGAGAGAGAAATATCATTGATCGGCTGCCTCCTGCACGCCCCCCACAGGGGATCGAGTTGCAGCCTGGGCATGTGGCCCGACCGGGAATCAAACTGGTGGCCTCTTGGTTCCTGGCTCCACACTCAATCACAGAGCTACACCAGCCGGGCTCAATACACCATTCTTTTTTTTTTTAATGTATTTTTTATTGATTTCAGAGAGGAAGGGAGAGGAAGAGAGAGATAGAAACACCAATGATGAGAGAGAATCATCAATTGGCTGCCTCCTGCACACTCCTCACTGGGGATGGAGCCCCAAACCCAGGCATGTGCCCTTGACCGGAATCAAACCCGGGACTCTTCAGTCCGCAGGCCAACATTCTATCCACCGAGCCCAACCAGCCAGGGCTCAATACACTATTCTTTAAAAAATAATAATAAAAATAAATATAAGGATATTAGCAAGATGTACTTTGGTAAAATAAAAAATCATTCTTCTTTTTTCTTTTATGCACAAAATGTCACATATTCTATTTGGTTGATAAGGTACATACATATTCTCACTTTCTATTATCTACTGAGAGATGACTAACTCAAAATATTGACTAATTTTTTAAATCAATACTTAATTTTTTAGAAATAATTAGAGAGACTCAACTCTGACATAAATACTCACCCCACCCAGTTCCTGGGCCTACTTCTGTTCGAAGATAGCCTATAAATAATGCATGAAGCTGACATTACTCGTTGTATTGTGATCATGTTTTCTGGGAAAGTCTTCGCAGCTGTTCTAATATAGATTGCCAGTTATCAGTAGTTGGGAATGCAAGTCAACTTTTAATTATGCAGAGGCTGATTATTCAGACCACAAACGGCTCCTGCCCTGCACGGCTCCTTCCTGTGCTGCGCCTACCTTTTAGCATTTTCGCTGCTCATTAGCGCGTACACCCGGAGCGCGGCATTGGACGAGGGGCGGAGGGGAAGCCACAGTTCAGTAAGCACTTAGGAGAAGCTCTGATGAAAGATGGCAATACAGTTAGTAAAATTGTTTACTGAAATGGAATCATTTGGATTCTCTGTGAATTTTATTTGTCCCATTCTTGTCCTCCGTAACAACAGATAATAGGATGGTCTTCAGAGAGACTCTATTCCTCTATTCCCTGTTTTCCTGTCCAGAACGTTTTCACATGACGGTTCATATTTTCTCTTTTCATTACATTTGTACCTAGACTACTTTATTTCTTTGGAAATAGGTATATTGAGATTCCTGGCATAGACAGTGATGCCACAATTATCTGATGATTTTTCAGTTTTCCAGAAAACTGAAAGTGTCCCTTTAAGTATCAATATCTTTCATATGGCAACCAGTTTCATTGGAAATATGATTTCCTCGTACTTAAACCAAGGCCACTGAACACAATCGAAGGCCTTTTCTGGATGCCCCAGCTTACCTGTAGGTTGTGCCTGTTCCTGAGATAGCTATGGCTGTGACAAAAACCCACGCAGGCGTGCTGTCAGTCAGCCTCCAGGTAAGTGAAACGTTGCAGTTGTAGTAAAACTCCCGGTGGTGCAGTGTTTCTGTCTGCCCTAAGGCTGTTATCCTTGTATAAGTTCTCTGCCTCCTCCTCCAGTCTGTCACCTATCTCTTTGGTCATTGTCAAAACCTGCCTCTTATTAGTTCTCTGTTTCTGGGCTGTTGTGGGCTGAGAAACTGAATAACGAAGCCGGTTAGGACTGTGGCTAAAATAAGAGCACGTAGGCCTGCTCGAGAGTACAAAGACTCACAGAGGAATGAATATAAGTGCATGAGCTTCAGCACAGAAATAGCCCCACCTCTGAGAGGCCCTTTTCTTCCTTCCTTCCTAATTTTCAGTCATGTAGTTAAATTGCTGGTTAATTGTGTTTCAAAGAAGACATTGTTAAGAAAAAAAATACATTATTTGGGGCATGAGGCTATCTTGAATAGACGTCGTCCAGAATATTTTTTCAGTGAGACCTGCTGACTGATTTCCCATAAAGTTGGGACGTAGGGCAGAATGAACAGGAGAGCATCAGAACTATGGCTTTTTAAAAATAGATGATAAGGCTGTTTAGTTTCAGATAGTAATTAGGTTACTTGTTGTATTAACCAATTAGACTTAGCAAGCCAAAGACCAGTTAAACAAAAGCACTAGACTATAAAAATCTTCGGGAAATAAACTCAGCAGGAACTCTGGTTTCTGGGTTCTCATGAACATCCACCTAGACAGCTCCCTACTGATAATTCCTTTTTTACTATTTTTTTATAAACTCTAATCTTTGGGCTTTTTGCGGTACTGAGACACAATGGTTAGGTCCCAGGATTCCGGTGGACTTTTCATGTGTTCATTTGCTTCGCTTCCTGGGGACCAGAGTTTGCTGTGAGTGAGTCATGCTCCATCTGATTGATATTGGATCCGGCTGTGGAGCTGTGACTCAGATGGGCGTCAGGCCCAACTGCCCAGCTCATCTTCTGAGAAACGGATGGCGAGGCCAGGACTAATGTCCTGACACATTTTTCATGTTTCCTCTTGGCCTTTCAGGATCTAAAGAGAACATCGTTACCGACAGCACGCAGGTCCGCCTTGCCACAGGCCTCTTCCCCGTGGTCAGCCTCCTGAACCATTCCTGCAGCCCCAACACCAGCGTGTCCTTCGTTAGCACGGTGGCCACCGTTCGGGCCTCACAGCAGATTGGGAAAGGGCAGGAGATTCTCCACTGTTACGGTGAGCCCTCCCTCCTCTCTCCTGTTACCTTGTCCCGCAGAAAAGGAATTAGCAAACCGCTGGGCAGGTGTCTTCTCCTGGCCAGTGATTGTTTCCTGGAAGAAATAGTGCGTACTTAGGCCAGGTGGGGGCCTTCCTACTGGGCACCGTCGTGTCTAAACTGTCGCGTATCTCACTGCTTCATCCCCATTAACTTCCTGTTCTGAAAATGGGCTAGAAACAACTTTTTGGCTTTTTTCTCCTGTCCCCACAAGTTGGAGGCTTATTTCTATATCTAGTTCCACAAATGTTTGAGTAAAGGGGACCTGGCACATGATGAATAATTGACCAGACCCTCTGCTAAGCCGAAGTTTTTAAAGTGGTGCCTCTCTGCCCTGACCGGTTTGGCTCAGCGGATAGAGCGTCGGCCTGCGGACCCAAGGGTCCCAGGTTCGATTCCGGTCAAGGACATGTACCTTGCTTGCGGGCACATCCCCCGTGGGGAGTGTGCAGGAGGCAGCTGATTGTTCTTTCTCATCGATGTTTCTAACTCTCTATCCCTCTCTCTTCCTCTCTGTAAAAAAATCAATAAAAATATATTTTTTTAAAAAAAATAAAGTGGTGCCTCTCTCAAAAAGTAAAAAATAAATAAAAATAAATAAATTAAATAAATAAATAAATAAATAAAGTAAAAAATAATAATAATAAAGCAGTGCCTCTCTCTTGCTTTAAATATTGGCCCCGTGTGATCTCTCTGCAGGGCCTCACGAGAGCAGGATGGGTGTTGCTGAGAGGCAGCAGAAACTGAGGTCTCAGTATTTCTTTGACTGCGACTGCCTGGCTTGTCAGAACGGAAAGCGCAGAGCGGCTGCAGGGCCCCGGTGGGAAGCATTCTGCTGTCACCGCTGCGGAGAGCTCATGCAGGTGGGTCTCCCCTCTTCTCAACTTCTCCTGGAGGTCCGTCATCCAGCCCAAAGGCCGTAAACCTTTACTTTACCAGGAAGCCATTGGGGCTTACAGGTGCCGAGAGCAGGACTCTCTTCCCTTTCAGCGCATCCTCCCCACACATTGATCACCCACCCCTTCCCCACCCCCCAGGAACCACAGTGAAAGGTCGGATTTAGTCATCTTACAAGAAAAAGTTTTGCAAGAGCAAATAACAGAAAATCCCTCCTAAACTGGCCTAAGGGGCGGGAGGGGACACTGGGAATTTATTTGCTCAAGTAAATCGCTAAAACGTCATAGGTAGAGGCACATCAGATACATCTTGATCCAGGGGCTTAGTAATGTCACCCAGACCCACTTTTCTCTGTGCCCCCTCAGCTCCCTTGTCTGTGTTCGCCCAGCCTCAGGCAGCCTTCCCTCTGCTGGTGGCAAGACGACCCGATGCACTGGTCTAACAGAGGGCTGGGCAAAAATTGCTTTGCGTTTCATTGACCCGGTTCCTGTGGCTGGAGGAAAACCAGAGTCAAATGATTTTCCTCCGGCCACCTGGGCCAGAGGAAGGGCCAGATCGGAGCTATATGCACACCCCTCAGCTACCGGGCGCTGACTGTGGGAGGTGGGAGAGGATCCCCGGGAGGGGGCAGGTTGCTGTTGCCAAATGTGGGCATCGGTACTGGCATCTAAAAACACAGCAAGTGTTCACCTCTGAGATTTTCTCGTCCGCCAGAGGATTAGGCATTGTTAGGGGAACAGGAAGTGGAATGTAGAAGTGGAAATGGAAGTGGAAGTGGCTTGTGTCGGAAAGCTGAAGTTACAAACTCACGGTCAAATGTCGGGAGGCCTCACCTAGCACCTTTTCTTACGGCTTTTTTTATAACTACTAGCAATGTGTCTGTCATCCACAGTGTTGGCCCCAAAGAGACATGAGAGAGGGGGTGCCAAGATGGAAAGAAATTGTGGGCTTCACCAATTTAATTGTAAATTACATCGTGGTGGGGAGGGGCCATGTTGCAGGGACTGGTCACCGCTTTCATTAGAATTGCTGCTGTCCAGCCAAATTCAGTCAGGGTTCGGTCACGGTGTATTATTGCCGGAGTCTCTCCCCCATCAGTCAGAAGCTATGGTGCGATCCTGTAACGTAAGCACATGCAGTCTTGCTAACCAACTCTGGCACAGGAATAAAGACAAAGCTGACTTCCACAGGGAGACGATGTGCTGAACTGTGGCAGCGCATCCTGTACGGAATCGGCCAGCAGGGACCGCCTCGTGTCTCGGCTCCAGGACCTGCAGCAGCGGGTCGGGAAGGCCCAAAAGCTTCTCAGGAATGGCAAAGTAGGTGAGGCTGGGTCCCTTCTTCCTTTTTCTTCATTCTGAGATGACTCAAGGATACTCAGTAATGATTGAAGACTTGCACTTAATTATCCCCATGCCAGCCACAAGGTGGCTGTGTCGGCCAAGGAGACCAAAACCCAACCAGTTCAATTTGTGTGGTCCTGGAACAGGGGCCAGAGGATTTAAGCTGTAGTTCTCTGATGCATCAGCAGGCTAAGTTCAGGTATCCCATGACAACTAAAGGGTTATCCCTGACACCCATGATCTTTGCGCATAGTCCAGAAGTTCAGTGTCATTTTAATTCCAGGCCCTAATGACCTAATTTCCTGGAGAAATTGTTCTGCCCTCATCAGAGCCTCATCTCTGTTCTAAGACCAGTGGGGCCAGTGCCTGGTGGATATAAGTATCCTGCTTTTTTTGGAGAGGGAGTTGTGGAACTCCTCATTACCCTCGAAAGCTCTGCCTTAGAGCTCCATGTCATGGGAATTTATTTACCCTAGTTTATGAAATTTGACCTTCAGCTTAGATCTCTGAGTCAAGAGAAACAATGACCATATGTGGGTGTGTTATTCCACTTCACACTGACGTTGGAAACGCAGAGTAAATGTGAGGAGGCCTCGCCCCAAACCTTATTCTACTGAAAGAGAAAGCATAAGAGAACAACAGCTTGCCCAGCCCGTATGGCTCAGTGGTTGAGCATTGACCTGTGAACTAGGAGGTCACGGTTCGATTCCCGATTCCCTGTCAGGACACATGGTAGGGTTGTGGGCTCAGTGTGGGGCCTGCAGGAGGCAGCCAATCAGTGATTCTCTCTTATCATCGATGTTTCTATCTCTCCTCCTTTCCTCTCTGAAATCAATAAAAATGTATTTTTAAAAAAGAGAACACAGCTTTATTGGAACAAACACTGTGGGTTGGTCACAAGGAGACAAGGTGGGGTTTCCACATTTAGCCCAGCTAACATAACATTTAAGAGCTGGGTTCGCGTGTCTAGGGCTGGGTTGGTATTTGTAATGAGGTCCCTTCCCTTTGAGTTGACAGAGCGAGCCATTCAGCTGCTGTCGGGGTGCCAGCGTGATGCTGAGAGCTTCCTGTCCGCGGAACACAGCCTGGTGGGAGAAATCGAGGATGCCCTGGCCCAGGCCTATGCTGCTTTAGGTACGGCATGTGTCTTTATTTTCTGCTCCAGGGAACAAGTTGGCCTGGTGCGTTTGGCCATGACCCCACCTCATCTGGCTCGTTATCTCTTAGTCTTTCAACTGAGGCTGCTCTCCCTTCCACTTAGCTTTCCTGACCCCAGAAGTGTTCATCCACAGTTGATTGTGGTTCTTTTCTGAATCCAGATGTTTATTTCTTTCCAGGGGACTGGCACAAGTCCGCTGCCCACCTGCAGAAGAGTCTTCGAGTGGTTGAGGTTCGCCACGGGCCAGCCAGTGTCGAAATGGGCCATGAGCTCTTCAAACTGGCCCAGATCTTTTTCAATGGGTAAGTCTTTCTCTTGCTTCCTAGCACTTGGCCAGACCACATGCTGTTCTAGCTTTTATGGGGCTCTTCCAGATATTACTTTTTTCCTGTGGTGCTTTTCAGCATGTTGCAACTTCTTTATTTCCCCATTAGGAGAGATCCTGTCCTTCTGTTTTGCTGATTAAGTTTTATAATTTTCTCCTGAGAGATCTTAGCTCTGAGGGAGTTTCCTAGGGAAAACTGCCATGCAGTCCCCCACCCACCGACACAGACGTTCTTCTCAGGCCTCCCTGTTACTCTCACCTCCCCCGGGCTCATTCTCCACACCCTCAGCTCCAGGGGGCTCTTCCCTCTCCCTAGTCCTATTCTTTTTAAAGCAGCTGTTTTCAGCCACGAGTAATTTCCCAGCAGGCATTTGGCAGTGTCTAGAGACATTCTGCATTGTCATGACTCAGAGTTGCTGCTAAACATCCTGTGTATGCATAGGACAGTCCCTACAGCCAAGAATTCTCCGGCTTATGAGTGGTGGGTAGGCCTGATTTCCGAGGCACAGAGGCAGTCCGTGTGGCCAGAGAGAGAGAAAGGGGCTACAGACTGATGTCATGGGTGGACTTGATTACCCTGAGTAAACCTTGGCGTAAATATCAGATGAATGCTTTGAAATTTGCCTATTTCTCAGGATCCTAGACACCTTATACTTTTTTCTAAATAGTATTTTGTTCTCCAACTCTGCCTTGCAGTGTGTTTGTGAAAGTTATCTGATCTGCCCTTCTAGATTCTAAGATCCTTGAGGGCAAAATGATCTTAATGTTCTTCCCAGGGTGTGAGTAGACCCTCAATTAAAATTTGCTTGATTGAATGAGTGGATTCCCTCCCCTCACCTCCTTTGGTTCAGGTTCGCCATACCCGAAGCTCTGAACACAATACAAAAGGCAGAAAAGGTTCTACTGGTGCACTATGGCCGTGGGAATGACGAGCTCCAGGAGCTACAAAAGATGAAATCCTGCTTATTGGACTTGCCGCCCGTCCCTGAGGGGCCTGCTGTGTAGGGTCCCAAGGGGACTTTGACCCACAGAAAGGGACCCATGGGTGAGCTAAAGAGGTTCTGTTGCCACTGAGCTGGCACCAGGGAATGCAGGACTTGCCTGACTGCCACAAGCCTCGGGCAGGAGGCGTGGGGAGGACTTGGAAAGCATCGCAGTTGGAGGGATGCTCACCTATTGTGATGAATGTTTCTTGAAATTGTTAAAGGCCCTTCAGTAAAAGCTCCCAGTTCCCATAAAAGACTTAAAACTAGTATCCGGAGAGCCTAAACCCTTTATAAGGATTTTAGCTGATCCACAGGCATCTGGATGTCGGCCTGGGGTTTTGGCGAGGCGCCACCTCCCTAAATGATGGTAATCTGTTTCCTTGGAACATTCCTATGGTTTGTAGGAGTCATGAATGTTGTATACTACTCCAGCGGGAACTCAAACTCTTAGTAGTTGTATTATAATTGAAAAATAATTATAAAGCAAGAAATCAGGGAGGCTCCTTGCCTCTAGAGACATCTTCATTTATGGTATTCCTCAAATCCTTTGTTAAAACGGGTAAAGTATAAATTGTGAAAAGAGAAATAAATATGGGAATGTTTTATGATTGGGCAATTTCTTCCCAGGATGGCAATTCTAAATTTGTTTCCTACCAGTTTTCTAGGCCTTATTATCTGGCTTTCATTTTATAGTCTTGGCAGACTCACTGACCAAATACTAATAAAATCGGGCTTGTAGCAATGACTATGTATCACGTGTGCCTCCTGAGTTCTGTTGATTAGCAAGTCTGCAAAGAGATGACTTTTTATTTTCTACCAGACCTCCCCAAGCTGGCAAATGAAATACGGACTACATAAGTACTGAGAAGGGGGAAAGCGTCGGAAGATACTGAGGACGTGGCCATTACCGCTTGTGGTCTCAAACTTAAGGGACAGAAGCAGGGCTCTAGCTGGTGTGGCTCAGTTGCTTGGGTGTTTCTCCTGCACCGAAAAGGTCTCTGGTTTGATTCCCGGTCAGGGGTTCAATCCCCAGTAGGGGGAGTACAGGAGGCAGCCAATCGATGTATAGCTCTCTCATATCAATGTTTCTCTTTCTCTTCCTCTCCCTTCCTCTGTCAATAATCAATTAAAAATCTTAAGTAAATTTTTAAAAAGACAGAGGTAGGGGTGATAACTCTCTTCTACCTGGATGTGTAGCAATGGTCTCGACCACGCCCATTAAGAAGGCTGGAGTCTCCCTGGGTCTGAACCCCAGGGGCTGAGTCACCACTGGTGACCAAGTGGGGCGGATGAGTGAGAGGGAAGGAATGCCAGGCCCACGCAGCTGTGAGAGCTGCTCACCCTGGCCGTGCCCCAGCAGTGCCCTCTGGCTGCCACGGCGCTATCACCAGGAAATGAATAGCCCTGAAGATGCTTGGCAGAGGCTCCTCAGGAAGCGGAGTGTTTGGAACATGGTTCGTACTGAAACATTTGAACGAAGAGCAGGCAGAATCTGTTTCTTTTCTTTTCTACTAACTCACTCTGGCAAGGCAGTGGCCAGTGGGAGTTTTCTGTAGAGGTAACTTTTTCAAGAAGAAAATCTGTGGACAATGTTTCAAACATTTGGCACGTTTTATGTTCCTGTTGTATTTTGTAAAATAGGCATACTTCCCGAAAAAGAATATGTTTAGAATTTTTACATATCAGGTCCCATTTTTACGTGTACTTGAGAGCTTTCTTTAAATGCTTTATAAAATAAAGAATTATTTTTTGACATTACAAATTACTTCCTTACCTATCCATGTTATCCCCTGTTGTCAGGTGACTTGACTTGACTGGAAGAGACCTGGGCTTGCATTAAAACCTAAAATCTTCCCGGCCGGTGTGGCTCGGTTGGAGGGTCATCCCATGCACCAAAGGGTTGCAGGTTCAATCTCCAGTTGGGGTGAATGTGGAAAGCAATCAATAGATGTTTCTCTCTCTCTCTCTCTCTCTCTCTCTTCCCCCTCCCCCTCTCTAAAATCAATAAAAACATATCCTCAGATAAGGATTAAAAAAACAAAACTAAAGTCTGGCCCTGTCTGGATGGTTCAGTTCATTAGAGCGTTGTTCCAATACACCAAGGTTGCAGGTTCAATCCTTAGGGCACATTCAAGACTCAACCAATGAATGCATGGATGGTTGAAACAAACAAAAAAAATCCATATTTCTCTCTCTCTCTCTCAGTTTTTAAAAAAACTAAAAGTCTGGTTTATTTAAGATTGTGGAGCCAGGAAATGCCCTCCTGGGGGCATTCGTAATCCTAGTAGAGAATTCGTAATTCCCAGAGCAGAGAATCAGTCCCTGCCTTATACAGCTCAGATAACTGAAAGTCCTTATAAATGGAAACTTTCTGCAGAGCTTAGAGAGACCCAGGCTAGAAGTGCAGGACCAATAAATTCCCAAAGGGCTATTTATCTTCAGATTAAACTTAATACGGCTCAAAAAAGGAAGAGGAACAGGGTAACAAAAATTAAGGATAAAGCACTTTTATTGCAAAGTATACATTGAAACATTGGGGCAGCCTTCATGTCATATGTAATCTGCCATCCCGCTAGGGTTGTTGTTTTTTTTTTTGGGGGGGGGGGTAACTGGAAGATTAAACTGGAGCATTAAGTGCCCCTGGGGTCCAGAATTTTGCCTATGAAGAGAAGGGCCCCCGTGTCCGTGTCCCTCAGTACAAAGATGAACGGCTGGTTAAGGTGATAGTCCAGGGGGAAGGTGAGGCGAGCAGGCTGGAGCTCTGCGCTAGGGGTGGTGCCTGCCCCATCCTCATTCCACTCGAAGCCAGCGCGATGTTCCACTTGAGTAAGTTTGATAGATTTGCCCGTGATCTTGCTGAAGTCTGGTGAATCAAACAAGGATTGCAGCTCTGCAGAGATGGAGAGAGATTTCCATTAGCCAACACCCCAAGGAAGAATACCGCCTAGTTCCTAAATCCTGATTCAAAGAGGAAAGCAAGCGGGGAGTGGAACAGCTCTTTTGACCTTTTGTGAGATAGATAGGGCTCCAGTGAAAGGCTGAGTGATTTGCCCAAAAGTACACAGCAATTGAGGTTAAGCTTAGAAACCAAATCTACGGATCTGTCTTGAGAGGCAATGTTCTGAGTGCCTGTTATAGAATGTATGGTCATGGGGCTTTATAGGATGTAGGGTCATGGCGCTAAGAATGAGTCTGATAAGGAAGGCAGTTCAGTCTTCTCCAGCACCATGTCTGACAATTAAGGAATCATCTAGGGTCTCCCTACAAAGGAGTTCTACTTAGCGAGTCAGAAGGCTCCAAGACTCAACCCCACCCACCCCCAAGGCAAAGGAGCCTTGCAAACATACTCATGTCCTGCAGGGACTTAGTGACTTCGCCTTCATAACTCAGCTTCAGCTTGGGGACGGACAGGACTGCTTGAACCGTCTTCAGTTCTCTGTCTATGTCATGAACGAACTCAGAGGTGAGGCTCTCTTCTATCATGGTCAAGTTCTGGGTCACTTTCAGGGGCAGGAAGAAGATGATACTCATGCTTCCAGTCAAGGGCAACTGGGCAATCTGAAACAACAGGGAAGAGACCACATGAGTTAGTCCTTTAGAGCTTAGGAGCCTAGGGATACACATGCACACGCACATGCTTACACAGTGGGGCCCTGGGCCTGCTTTCCCCGGCCCCTAATCTATTTCACAGTTGTCCCTCTAGGCTATTGCGTTCATGCAGCAAGATGTTTACTAATGTTCCTTCAAAAAGTTGACGTCTTTTCTTACCTTGGCCCAATACCAACTGATTATCTGCTGAAAGAATTTTCTCCTGTGGTTCTCAGGAGGTGGGATTGAACTCTAGGTCTCTGTCTTCTCCCAAGGTTTATCTGCCAACAGTTACTAATCATCTGTTACACAGGGAGCCCTGGACCAGGAACGGGGGCAGTGGGTACAGAACACAGAAGCCACCATAAAGTGGGTCCTTTGACCGGAGGTTTTTACCCCAAGATCCATGTGACAAATTGCATCCCAGGCCCCAGTAGCCCCTGAAATTATATACAGAAATGTGTGTGTGTGTGCATACATGGCATTTCTTTCAAGTATTTCAGGTGCTTTGTCAGATTCCCAAAGAAAAAGGTTAAGAACTACTGACTTAGAATGAAAAGAAGTCAGGTATATGTGAAAGACTTAGAAGGTCAGCAATTTGGAGTTTGTGGCAGTTTTTGAAAGTTTGGCTTTGAATTCCAGAAATAAAAGTACCCCCCTCGCCCCACACACACACAAATCGAAGAAAGGAAAGAAAAGGTTTTTTAAACCAACATTTGAGCACCCAATCTGGAGGGCCCTAATTTCACAAGAAGGTAATGTCACATTACCTCATTAACTCTTACACGTAACCCTGAGAAGGTAAGTTTCTACCCACTTTTATTTTAAGAAGAAAAAAAAAAGATACAGAGAAGCTACTGCGGAAAGTCACGCAGTAGGTAAAATTTAGATTGCCGTCTGATGTTCACCCCCCACCCCCACCCCTACCTACAAACCTTGCAGTTCAGATCAGAATCCAAGCCGTAGCGTAAGACAGCTGTGGGCTCTGACATCATGGGCACTCTCACAGTCCTCTCCTCATCCAAGTGGAAATCCTGGAGGGAAGTCTTTTTGGGATCAAACTTTGTTACCCACTGCCCTGGAATGAAACACATGGAGCACCCTAAGTCCCAGGAGACAGAAAGGCTAGGACCAGGCTAAGACCAAAGCCTAGCTAAGGGAACCTCAGTGTCAAAGGCCCCGACACATCAGGGAATACGTAAGCTCAGAAGGAAATACGTCGATTTTATTCATTTGACTGGATGGATGGTACAAGTTCCATGACCACCGGGGAGAACAGTAACCTGGTCGACGCTTCTACAGTGGTGTGTCCGGGAGACAGAATCAAAGCAGGTCAGAGCTGGAAGGGGCCTGGACCTCCTCTCATCACCCCTCACAGCTGGAAAAGCACTGCAGCCCAGAGAGGCAAAGGGACTTGCCAGAGTCACACAGCGAGTTGATGATCAGCTCCCTTCGTTCAATGTTGCCTTTTAACAGGCTGGTTTGGAACTGCTTCTTTCGCTTCGTGGGGATCAGTGCTGCAGGTTGAGCATTTTTCTGGGAGTTTAGGGGTCCATTCTTGCTACTGCTCCATAGATGGTTATAAAGTATTTTAAGGGGAGGTTGCCCGAAAACCCACCCGAGGCTTATCAGAATGGGGCTGGCCTCCCATGGGCCCGGGGAAGTCTTGGGCCTATCACCACAGCCTGGAAGAATGCTGTTAGCCAGCAGGGGCTTATTGGTACCTGCTCCTGGGCACAGCGCTAGGGCTGATGTGAGGATGGGAGGGACCTAGAGTCCCCATGTTGGAGATGAGAAAATAGGCCCAGAGAGGCTACGGAGGGTCGGCAAGGCTCTGCAGCCAGAAAAGACAGAGCCGGGCTCTGGCCCAGCCAGAAACCGAGCAGTGCCCAACCCACACAGGCACAAGGTGGTCATGTGTTCTTTCCTCACAGCCTTTTACACTTCGTAGGCCAGGAATCTTACCACACCAGATAACGCTCCGCCAAGTGCGTTTCTCAGGCCCTCCTCTGGCTTCGCCCCCGGGTAGTTATTGAACTAGGTCTTTGACTTCCCCTCTTTCCTGGTCCTGTCTGACGCCCACCATCCACCCTTGGCCTACAGAGAAGTGGAGAAGGCCTCACCCTTGAAGTAAGCCACACCCAGAAGGAGAATGCTGATTTCACTGGGCAAGTCCCTTGTGGACCTAGCGATTTTCCCTTTCGTCTGGGCCTGCACCCAGTTGTTAATCTCCTGAAGGTCCATGCGGGAGTTGCCGGTCAGGACTCTGGGCCTGGTCCCATATGACTTCTCCAGTGGTGCGACAAAGCTGGATTTTATCCGCAGCTCTGGGGAGAGACGCGCAGGGTTAGTGTCGTCTGAGAGCGAAACCCGCATCCCCTCCTTGGAGGCATGCCAGGCTTAGGTTCTAGTTTACACTCGGGCCCTGACTTCCCTCCCGGTGTCTTCCCGTAACTGGCTGGGACCTCGTGCCAGCTTCCCCAGGCGGCACTGGGCAGGGAACTACAGATTCTGCTCCTTGCTGTTTCTCTTCGTGTTACTGCCCTCCCCTGACCCTCCCTCAGCCCACTTCCTCTTTCGGATCCCCTTTGGGCTCACAGGGCCACTTCCTGCCTACCAGGGCTGGGCCTGGCCGGGGCAGACATGCAAAGAAACCCCCCACGCTGCTCCTCCGCAGCTCAGGCGAGCCCACTCACTCTTCTCAAAGACGATCCGGGAAGCAGTCTTGAGGTTTTTCTGGGGGGCAGTGACGGAGGCCAGGAGCTCCTTGTAGGTGCCGTGGATGTCTGGGTTGGTGATCAGATCATAGTAGAGAGCCCGGTGGATGCTGGATTCTGTCCGCTGTTCAGCTCCTGCCAGAGAGACAAGGATGTGGGCTCGATGACTGTGCACCAGCCAGCTCAGGCCAGCTCCCAGGGCAGGACAGGAGAGGAGCACTGTACCTTAGTCTTTTGTCTCCCGATATCGGAGACATTCTTAGGTAGGAAGGACTTTGAAGGCAACAGAAGAAATAGAGGTTTTCCTGGAGCAGACTAAGGGCCTCAGGCCCAGAGAGAGATAAGGGTGGGCCTGAGGGTACAGGTCCCTGTGCTTCTCCCATCACAGCCTCACCAGACTGTTCTGTAGTTGCCGGTTTGTTGTTTACTTATTTTTATTGATTTTTTATTTTTAGAGAGAGGAAGGGAGGAAGAGAGAGACAGACATCAATTTGTTGTTCTGCTTACTTGTGCATTCATTGGTTGCTTCCTGTATGTGCCCTGACCCAGGATTGAACCCGCAACCTTGGCATATTGGGACAATGCTGTAACCAACGAGTTACCCAACCAGGGCCTCACTTATTCATTTCCCCGTGACCCAAGTGAAGGCAAAAACTGTGCCCACTTTTGTGCAGTTACATCCCCAGAACTGAGCCTAACGTCTGGCACGTAGTGGCAGCTCATTTAAGGAATTAATGAGCGTCAAAGTCCCCATGTCAGTAAGTGGTCCTGAAGCCGCACACCGGTGTCAGCACCCTCCGGGGGAGCGAGGGACCTGTGTGTGCACAGCACTTGCCTGCTGGGACCTGCTGGGACTAGTCTCAGCATCTCTACGCCCCTCCCTGAGATGCAGGCGCTCTGGGGCTTGGAGAGCCAGAGATGTGCGGTGGCCCCATGGCAGCTCTGGGACCCTGGGGCTTTCTGGTCAGAGAACTCACCCAGCGAGAGGGCAGAGAGCGCCGTGGCCACGCTGAGTGGAGACAGGAGCACATTGGCCGTGGGGCTCGTGCTGGATTTCACGCGGTACAGGTCGTAGCCAAAGTTGGAGACGGCCGCTGCCAGCTTGTTCACCGGGACCTTGAAAAAGGGATCCTCTTCCTCCACAGACCCCGCTGTGGTCTCGTGGTCTGGGGAGCCCTGGATTTGAGTACAAGGACCAGTGGAGATGAGCAGTGGGTGACTGGCCTCCGCAGCGCTTTGGGTGGGACTGTGGTTCTGGCCCCCGCCTGACTGTGGTGTGTTTTAGGCTAACGCTGGAGTGACCATGCAGGAGCTCTCTGCTGGGGAGAGGCAGCCCAGAAGAGAGACTAGCTGACCAGGTTTCAACACTAGTGACCTGCGAGCCTCAGGCCTGTGACACACTTAAAAAAAAAAAAAAAAAGTCCAGCCGGTGTGGCTCAGTGGTGGAGCATCAACCCATGAACCTGTGTGATAGAAGTCAGGGCACATGCCCAGCTGCAGGCTCGATCCCCAGCAGGGGGCGTGTAGGAGACAGCGGATGAATGATTCTCATCACTGATGTTTCTATCTTTCTCCCTCTCCCTTCCTCTCTCTGCAATCAATAAAAATAATTTAAAAAATAATTTAAAAAAATTTTAAATCCAAGGAGAGAAGAGGAGCCTCCTCCTCTCCCAAGAAACGCTGTTCTCAGGCCAGACCAGATTCCTGTCTGCTCTCCCTCACTCACTGCTCCCAGGTCTCTCTCCACCCATCAAACCTCTGTCTTTGACGGCCCTGATCCGACATCACCTCCTCCACCACAGACTTCCCCAGTTTGCCCCAATCGGAAGGGACCTTTTGGTTTTCTGACCTTTTTCAGAGTTCAGTACCATATATTAACCATCTGCCCTGTACTGACTGGGCTCTGTGCTAGTTCTTTTCATTTGAGTTGCTTCATCTCATGCTTGTTGACATATTTGATGACCTCCCCAGACTAATATCTCAAAAGACGGAGTCCCTTAAAGGCAAGAACTGCCTTTTGCAGAGCAGGTGTTCATAGATGAGATATAAGTGTCAGGCCACATGGTCCTGTAATGATGGGTATTTTTAAATCCCATTTCATAGATACAAGTGACTTGTCTAAGGTCACCAAGTTAGTGAGAGGGAGAGCCAGAATTCAACTCGAACTCACGACAAAGTCCAGGCCTGCAGTCAGTGAGTGTGCCCTGGCTGCCCTGGCCCCTCGTGTGGCCATAACGCCTCGTGGTCACATAGCATCGGCCTCCTAGCATCTGCCGTTGCAACCCAAATGCACTCCCTCCGCACAGGAAAGCGGCCTCTTCACAGCTTTACACGGGAACAGATATCTGAGAAAAGCACCCACTCAAGAGACCCGCAGCAACGCAGGTAATGAGGGAGGGTCTGTGGAGAGCAGCTACCGCGTTTGGACAGGTTCAAGCCTCGGACTAATGAGAGGGCACAGTCCTCTCGTGGCCACGTGCAAGTCCCAGCTTGGAGGGCAGAGCCCTCCCAGCACAATTATAGCCAACAGCTATGGTTGTAAGCTTGAACCTACGGTCCGAACACGTGGTCTGAGTGATGTGGGCTTGATAGAGTTCAGGTGCATGTAGTTGAGTAAGCTCGAAACCCATGAGAATGGGGGTTCCATTGTGTAATGGTTAGCACTCTGGACTCTGAAACCCATGAGAATGTGGTAAACATCTTGACCACGCCCACCCTTACTTTGCCTCGTGGAATCTGGCTATCAAGACACGGCTTACAGGCTGCGGTGCAGTCTCTCCATCAGAGAGGGCAGCGTCCCCCTCAGACCCAGCTCTATTCTCTTGTCTTTTCTAAATCCTTCGCCGCCCCCACCCAGGGTCACCCTTGGCCATGCTGGCGCGATACGAGGGTCTGCACTGAAGGGGCACCCCAGGCTTGCGAGAGTGCTTTTGCTTTTCACTTTTGAGGATCTTATTTTTGTCCCCATTCTGTTCTCTGAAAGGTGGGGCAAGACATTTTCTCTGTTTTGCTGATGTCTAGGTGTAGCGGCCTGGTCTGGAACCTGGGTGCCTGCAAAGGAGAGGCCCCCACCCCACCCACCACCACTTCCCACGCCCCCACCCACCACCACTCACCTCCGGGCTGCCAGCGTTGTTCTGGCAGCTGCCGCTCCCGAGGAGGGCTCCAGTCCAGAGGAGTAGCATGAGGGCCTGCATCCCGGGGCCTGCAAGAAAGCGGGAAGTGGCAGGCTGCGTCCCTCACCCCCACCCTGCACCCACCACCCTGGGCACCTTCCCCTCCAGCCTCCCCAGGCTGGAAGTGGGCGCTCAGCTAGATCCCTCCCTCTCAGCAACTCCCCACCTCACCTGCCTCAGGGCCCACAGTCACACCAGGTGAGCTTGGGCTCTCACTCCATGGTCTGTGTCAGGAGACCCACCTGTGAGCCTAAAGCCCAGGACAGTGAAGACCCAGCGGTGGGCTCCCGTGTGTGGGTTGCACACCAAGGTTTTCCCCTGGAGGCACCGGGCCAGCTCATGATACAGGATTTGGGGCAATGTCTAGTAACATAATTGGGGCAACATCTAGGCCTCATGAGTAGAATCACTGAATACAGAGAATGGAGGCATCCGGTCCAGCCCCTGCTCTCCCCAGGAAGTTCTCAAACTCATTGAACTCCTCTGGCCTGGAAGCTGTGGCCTCATAAGGGATTCATTTCCTTCCTAGACAGAGCCCTGATTCTCACGGTTAGGAGTGCTGGGCCTTGGGTGGGACAGCCTGGGCTCAAATTTCAATTCTGTGTCTTAATAGCTTTTTTCCTTTTTCTTTTTTTTCTAATTTTCACCTGAGGATATTTTTTCCATTGATTTTTAGAGAGAATGGGAGGGAGGGGGAGAGATGGAGAGAGAAACATCGATGTGAGAGAGACACATCTATTGGTTGCCTCCCTCATGTGTCCCGACCGGGGCAGGAGGATTAAGCTTGCAACCCAGGTACATGCCCTTGACCAGAATCGAACCCTGGACCCTTCAGTTCACAGAGCCAAACTGGCTAGGGCTTAATAGCTTTCTAAATCATAATCTCTTCTCTACTGAAATGGAAATCAAGTAGTTCTTAACTATTGTGATGAGGATTAAAGTAGGTGATGCCTTCATCGCACTTCCCAGTTCCAGAGACAGGGGGAGCGTTCCAGTGGTCCCTGAGTCAAAACGTGTCCCTCCAATTTGGAGGGGGGGGGCCTTCTCCCCTGGGGAGCCAGGTCTTCTTCCCCCTACCAGCTCGGAATAGCTCTTACTCCTCCGAAGCCTTCCTTCCTCCAGGTTAAGCAAAACCCCTCTTAGGAAGACCACCCAAGTCCCTTCGACTCCCCAGCCGTGGTCTCTTCTGACCTGGCTCTGGTCTGGCCCCTGGACCACAAGGGAAAAGGGTCCAGGGCTCTAGGTCAGTCATATCAAACTTTCCGCCCCGAAGGCAGCATGCCTCCTTTATTTGGCCCATGTTCGCCTTTGAGTTTGACATGCTTGCTCTGGGTGCTCCACCATCCCTTACCCTCCTGCATTCACTGTACATCGGGGCTCAACCCTGGGATCATGATGTGGGGGGAAAAGGATGAGGCAGCTGCGGGTGGGGGTTCCCAAATCAGATCTTTCAAGAGGCCTTCTGGTTAGAAAGTGGGACAACGTCTCGACCACCAGGACCTTTGTCTGGTGCATGTCCTCCCTCCATCCACACTGTCAAGTCAAGAATTTACAGTCTGGGGAGAACCAAGATGGCGGCATAGGTTAACACCGGAGTTTGCTGCTTTGAACAACTACTTCAAAAGTGAAACCAAAAAACGGAAGGGACATCACCCAGAACCACAGGAACGCTGGCTGAGTGGAAGTCCTACAACTAGGAGGAAAGAGAAACGCATACGGACACTCAGAGGAGGCTCAGTGCTGAAGTCAAATTCTGAGGTGCGGAGTGCGCGAGCGGGCTGGCGGTGGAGGGCAGGGTTGGCGTTTTCAATCGGGAGGGAGTCGCAGACTCTGAGCTCCAGATCCGGGCGAGTCTTTAGCAACCCAGACTCAAACGGGAGAAGCGGGACTGTCTGGCTTCGGTCAGAGCGAGTGCAGCTTTCTCTCTGAGCTTTGCAGCGGGTGCTGGGACTCTGAGAGGCAGAGCCCCTGGGGACAGGACTGAGAGCCGCCATAACTGCTCTCTCCGGCCCACCCTGTTGATCCTGTGCGACCCGCCCCGCCCAAGCCCTGCACAGAGGCTTTTGCCGGATAGCCTCAGGCAAAGGCTAGATTAGCACCTCCCTAGAGGACAGAAGTTCTCTCACTGCTGACACAGCTGATTCTCATAGCCACTTGGCCTGGAGGTCAAACCCTCCCTGGAATTAGCTACAACAATCAAGATTTAACTATAAGACTGCGAACAAAGACCACTAGGGGGTGGACCAAGGAAGCATAACAAAATGCGGAGACAAAGAAACAGGACAAAATTGTCAATGGAAGATATAGAGTTCAGAACCACACTTTTAAGGTCTCTCAAGAACTGTTTAGAAGCCGCCGATAAACTTAATGAGATCTACAAGAAAACTAATAAGACCCTCGATTTTATATTGGGGAACCAACTAGAAATTAAGCACACACGGACTGAAATAACGAATATTATACAGACTCCCGACAGCAGACCAGAGGAGCGCAAGAATCAAGTCAATGATTTGAAATGCGAGGAAGCAAAAAACACCCAACCAGAAAAGCAAAATGAAAAAAGAATCCAAAAATGCGAGGATAGTGTAAGGAGCCTCTGGGACAGCTTCAAGCGTACCAACATCAGAATTATAGGGGTGCCAGAAGATGAGAGAGAGCAAGATATTGAAAACCTATTTGAAGAAATAATGACAGAAAACTTCCCCCACCTGGTGAAAGAAATGGACTTACAGGTCCAAGAAGCGCGGAGAACCCCAAACAAAAGGAATCCAAAGAGGACCACACCAAGACACATCATAATTAAAATGCCAAGAGCAAAAGATAAAGAGAGAATCTTAAAAACAGCAAGAGAAAGAAACTCAGTTACCTACAAGGGAATACCCATACGACTGTCAGCTGATTTCTCAACAGAAACTTTGCAGGCCAGAAGGGAGTGGCAAGAAATATTCAAAGTGATGAATACCAAGAACCTACAACCAAGATTACTTTATCCAGCAAAGCTATCATTCAGAATTGAAGGTCAGATAAAGAGCTTCACAGATAAGGAAAAGCTAAAGGAGTTCATCACCACCAAACCTGGATTATATGAAATGCTGAAAGGTATCCTTTAAGAAGAGGAAGAGGAAGAAAAAGGTAAAGATACAAATTATGAACAACAAATATGCATCTATCAACAAGTGAATCTAAGAATCAAGTGAATAAATAATCTGATGAACAGAATGAACTGGTGATTATAATAGAATCAGGGACATAGAAAGGGAATGGACTGACTATCCCTGGGGGGGAAAGGGGTGTGGGAGATGCGGGAAGAGACTGGACAAAAATCGTGCACCTATGGATGAGGACAGTGGGTGGGGAGTGAGTGCGGAGGGTGGGGCGGGAACTGGGAGGAGGGGAGTTATGGGGGGAAAAAAAAAGAGGAACAAATGTAATAATCTGAACAATAAAGATTTAATTAAAAAAAAAAAAAAAAAAGAATTTACAGTCTGTCTTCCCTGCCTGCCCCTCCCCTCCCCTGCAACACACACACACACACACACACACACACACACACACACACACGGGCCAAGGGTCTCGAGACCTCTCATTGTCCTTTCATGTACCCAATCACACCCCACATACACACACACACACACGGGCCAAGGGTCTCAAGACCTCTCATTGTCCTTTCATGTACCCAATCACACCCCACATACACACACACACACGGGCCAAGGGTCTCGAGACCTCTCATTGTCCTTTCATGTACCCAATCACACCCCCCACACACAACACATACTTTTCTGACTTCTCAGAACAAAGAGGAAAGTTGGGAGTGCAGTGTGTGACTTTTGGCTGAAGATCTTAAAAGTGAGCCTGATAATCCACCGGGCAACGTTATAGAGCATGAAAGGCAACACCTGAGTGCCCAGCTTCTGGCTGGCCTGCCCGTGGGAACCCGCTTTCCCTGTAAACCCCGATCTGGAGCTCGCGTCTCAGTGAGGAGCCCTGTCTCCTCAGCAGCTGCCCTTCCACGTGGCTGCCCTTGCCGCTCAGGGAGACAAAGGGGTAAGCTCTCTGCAAGGCCAGATAGAGACCTAACACCACCCAGCTTTCAGCTGCGCTCTCCACCCAGCCAGCCCCACCCAGAGCTGGCGGGAGCCCTCCTTGCCTGAGCCTCAGGGGACTGGTTTATTGGAGGCTGAAAATTCAGTGAGATCCGCAGGCAGGCAGCGAGGCCAGAGGAAAAGTTGTTAGCTCTCATTGCTCTGGCCAGCAGGGAGTTGCGATAGGAGCCAGGGATAGGGGTCATCCTGGGACAGTGTTTAAGCAAACGAAGTTCACAATTCCAGTCCCTGTGAAGGTGGGGCCTTCTCTGTGGGGATCCCTACAGAGTCTGAGCCCAAGCCCCGAGTCCCGTGATCACGATCACCATGTGGGTGGGCTGTGGACTGAAGACGAAGTGAGGGACCCTGGTGGGATAAGGCACGTGGCTCCACAGCTGGCCCAGGGCCAGGCAGTGGGATGTGTAGTATTAATAGCACCTCTTTGAGTCCTCCACCTTAGCCCTGGGGATGAGGGAAGTGGAGAGATTATTGAAAGCCCCCTACAAGGGTAAGGGTCTGCATGGGGGGCCCCTCTGAGCACACTCGATGCCCTGTCCAGGGTGATCGTTCATGGCCTGGGGCAGGCAGCCATTGCCTGGCCAGGGGCATAGGGACAACGATGCCATCCTGTCCAAAGGGCAGTATTCCAGCCAGATTCCTGTCCTACCAGGTTGGGGAGGGCAGGGGAGGAAGCAGATACCTCTCTGCTGGGCCAAGGTCAGGCCTTACTCCCTGCCACATGGCCCAGATCAAAAGGCACAAGGAACTGGGGTTTCATGATCTTGACTTCAAGCTAGAAGGAGCCATTTGAGCCAATGCATGTGTTTCTAATTAAACCCAATTGTGAGACAAACACCATCCCTCCTCCTCTTCTTCCCCCTCTCTTTCCTCCCCCTACCCGCTCCTCCTCCTCCCAGAACCACAGAGCCTTCAAGCCACAGGGTGGTGGACCACATGGGCAGTGCAAGGAAGGGCACACCCTCTCCCCTGGCTCAGGGAGGGGGATTCCAGGGGGTCCCCTCCCAGCCCACCCCACCTACAGTGACTCCATCAGTCCCCAGTCAATGTTTCCTACGAAGACCTGATTAAGGAACCAGAGTGCCCATGAGCTGCCCCTCCCCACACCTCAGAAGGACCAGCCTTGGGCAAGTACTCCCCGGCCCCTGCCTCTCCCACCCTCAGCCTGGGGCTGAACTCCCAGTAGATGGGCATGGGCCAGGCAGGGATGGGGTTTCTGGGAAGCCTGCAGCTGTCCTTTGGCCCGGACCCACGCCTTGCTGTGGCATGCCTCAGGGAGCGGAAGGGGTGCGGGCAGCATTCTCTCCAGCACTGGCAGCTGAGCCCCCAAACCCCAAACACTGGCTGGGCTCCATAACAATCTCTGTGTGTGAGAGGCCAGAACCCCATTGACCTGCCAGCTTTTCCTGGCAGCTCCCTTGGCCAACAGAAAAGTGTGGGCACAGGGGAGAAGGACACAGCTGTCCTCCATCCCAGCCCTCCAGCACCGCTTAACAGCCCAGCTGCCTGGCAGTGCTGGGACGTTACCATTGAAATCAGCACCAGTTGCCTGGAAAAGCAGCAGCGAGCTGAGCCCAGCTCAGGCTGGGCTGCAGGATCGGCTGCCTCCCCAGCGGCCCTGGTGGAAACACTGCTCCTGGCAGCCTCCTCCCCTCCGGGCTGCAGAGCCTCTTGGAGGTGCTGCTCAGACCTGACCCTGCAGCTGAGCTCCCTGCTTCTCCCCCCCACAGCCCTCTCCGTTGTTTCCCACCCACTTGGTTCAAGTTCTCCCAGCCTCTCCTAGTGGCGCCCGGAGTTCGGGGATGATTGGGTTGCCGCCTTCTGACCCCCAACTCCCTCTGCCCTCTCTCCTCCACTAGCCCTGATGCCCATGCTGCAGAGGCTAGTTTCCCACCTCCTCTCCCTGGCACCTCTCTTTGCCACTCCCTGGGGTGCCCTGCCTCTCCCCAGCCCCGCAGCCCACGGGAGCCTGTCCTGTCTTCTCCTGACACAAAGGCCGGACAGGGCTGCTTTACCTGTGGGTGCGCTGCAGCTCGGTGCCCAGCCTAGTCTGCACACTGAGGGGGCTCCTGCAAACACAGGAGCTTTTTCTGTTGCCTCCCAATCCCGCTTCCAGCAGGCTTCAGATTACAGCTACTCCTGTCTTAAAGCGACCTGCACTCAATTCAGATTCTGCGATTGCATCATTGTCTGGTGTTAACTTTAACCCCCTGCTGCCCTTCCTCCATGCACCCCTACGACACACACCCTGCTCCACCAGGCCTTCCCTCAGGCCCTGGCCTTCCTCCCTGCCTGAGGTTTCACCCCCAGAGGGCACCCTGGCCAGCCCAGGTGGGAGTCAGGACTGAGGAAGAGTCTTGCAGGGGGAGGCCCCAGAGGCAGGCTAGTGGAGTGGAGAAAACACTGGCCCAATACTGGGGTTCTGGTTTTTTCTTGGTCCTTGGCTCGGACACTAACTGGGATTTGGGGCAAGACAACTCTCATGGTTCCTCCCTTTCTCAGCTGAAAAATGAAGGGATGGTCTGGCTGGGTATCTCAGTTGCTTAGAGCATCACCCTGATATGCCAAGGTTGCAGGTTTGATTCCCAGTTAGGACACCTACAAGAAGCAACCAATGAATGCATAAAAAAGTGGAACAACAAATCCATATCTCTCTCTCTCTCTCTCTCTCTCTCTCCTTCCCTCTTCTGAAAAAAAATCAATAAGTAAGAAGAATTTTTTAAATGAAGGGATGAGCTTGGCTGGTATGGTTCAGTGGTTGAGCATCCACCTATGAACCAGGAGGTCACGGTTTGATTCTCAGTCAGGGCACATGCCTGAGTTGTGGGCTTGATTCCAGTAGGGGGCATGCAGGAGGCAGCCGATCGATGATTCTCTGTCATCATTGATGTTTCTATCTCTCCCTCTCCCTTCCTCTCTGAAATCAATAAAAATATATAAATAGCTCTGGCCAGTTTGGCTCAGTGGATAGAGCGTCGGCCTGCGGACTCAAGGGTCCCAGGTTCGATTCCGGTCAAGGGCACATCCCCAGTGGGGAGTGTGCAGGAGGCGGCTGATAAATGTTTCTCTCTCATCGATGTTTCTGACTCTCTATCCCTCTCCCTTCCTCTCTGTAAAAAATCAATAAAATATATTTTAATATATATATATATAAATAAAATTTTAAAAATGAAGGTTGAGACCTGGCCAGGTAGCTCAGTTGGTTAGAGCATCATCCTGCTATGCCAAGGTTTCGGATTCGATCTCCAGTCAAGGCACATACAAGAATCAACCAATGAATGCATAAATAGTGGCATAACAAATCAATGTTTCTCTCTCCCTTCCTCTCTTTCTCTAAAATCAATTAAAAAACGAAGGGATGGAACTGGAATATCTCTGCTTTTTAAGCCCTAAAATTCTATGGTTTTGAAAGGTCGGTGGAGAAAATATCTGAACAGAAGGAAAAACGGAGATGTATTCTAAACAGTAGTCCTGAGAGCTCAGAGCCAAGTGTGTGGCTGGGACCCACCTGGGCACGAAATGTGTGTTAAAGATCTCTGTTCCTTTTGCTAGTTGGCAAGGACCCAAGCCATCAGTAGTAACCATTCTGCCTAATTTACACTCTTTTTTTTTTCTTTATTGATTAAGGTATTACATATGTGTCCTTATATCCCCCTGTTCCCCCCCACACCAGGGAACCTCAACTTCTGTGAGGTTCCTGGGAGCAGAGGTAGGCCCCCTGGTTAGAATTTTCCAGTGGACAAAGTTCAGCTTTATATAAGGAAGAGTGTGTCAACAGTCAGAGTTCACGCCATTCAACAAAAAGTTGAGTACCTCAACACTAGCTGGGTACACGGAGGAATACAGAGATGAATTAGACTCAGGGCCCACCCTCCAGAAACTTCCTGACTGATAACAGAGGCTGATATGAGAAGAGATCATTTCAATATAATGCAACACATTCTGCGATCGTAGTCTTATAGCTGCGTTGCCCAATACAAAAGCCACTAGCAAGAGTGACCATGAGCGCTTGGAATGTGCTAGTCTGAGCTGTGATCTGCGGTAAGTGTAAAATACGCACCAGATTTTGAATACTTAGTATGAAAAAACAATTGTAAACACCTCAATAATTTTATACTGATTACACATGTTGGGTTAAATAAAACATATTATTAAAATTAACTTCACCTATTTCTTTTTTAATGTGTCTGCTAGAAAGTCTTGTATTTCTATTGGACAGCACTGCTCTGTGGGGTATTGTGGCAGCAGAGCTGGAATATAGGGATCTAAACTGAATCTTGAAGCGTGAATAAGAATAAGCTAAGCATAGAATAGTAGGAAGTTTAAAAAAAAAAAAAAAAAGCCCTGGTTGGTTTGGCTCAGTGTACAGAGCGTCGGCCTGTGGACTCAAGGGTCCTGGGTTCAATTCCGGTCAGGGAACATGCCCGGGTTGCGGGCTCGATCCCCACTGCAGGGGCATGCAGGAGGCTCCCGATCAATGGTTCTCTCTCATCATTGATGTTTCTGTCTCTCTCTCCCTCTCTATTTTTTTTTTTAAATATATTTTATTGATTTTTTACAGAGAGGAAGGGAGAGAGATAGAAAGTCAGAAACATCGATGAGAGAGAAACATCGATCAGCTGCCTCCTGCACACTCCCCACTGGGGATGTGCCCGCAACCAAGTTACATGCCCTTGACCGGAATCGAACCTGGGACCCTCGAGTCCGCAGGCCGACGCTCTATCCACTGAGCCAAACCGGTTTCGGCTCTATTTTTTATATTTAAAAAAAAGCCAAAACCGGTTTGGCTCAGTGGATAGAGCGTCGGCCTGCGGACTGAAAGGTCCCAGGTTCGATTCCGGTCAAGGGCATGTACCAGGGTTGCGGGCACATCCCCAGTGGGAGATGTGCAGGAGGCAGCTGATCGATGTTTCTCTCTCATCGATGTTCCTAACTCTCTATCTCTCTCCCTTCCTCTCTGTAAAAAATCAATAAAAAAAATATATTAAAAAAAAAAAAAATATTGCCGAAACCGGTTTGGCTCAGTGGATAGAGCGTCGGCCTGCGGACTGAAAGGTCCCAGGTTCGATTCCGGTCAGGGGCATGTACCTGGGTTGCGGGCACATCCCCAGTAGGAGATGTGCAGGAGGCAGCTGATTGATGTTTCTCTCTCATCGATGTTTCTAACTCTCTATCTCTCTCCCTTCCTCTCTGTAAAAAATCAATAAAATATATATATAAAAAAAAAAAAAAAAAAAGAAGGCCCTGACTGGTTTGGCTCAGTGGAGAGAGTGTTGGCCTGTGAACTGAAAGGTCCCGGGTTCGATTCCAGTCAAGGACTGCCTGGGTTGCGGGCTCGATCCCCAGTGGGGGGCGTGCAGGAGGCAGCCAATCAATGATTCTCTTTCATCATTGATGTTTCTCTCTCTCTCTTCCTTTCCCTTTCTCTCTGAAATCAATAAAAATATATTTTAAACAAATTAAAAAAAGAAGAAGAATGGTAGAAAGGACATGACTGTCTGAGTAGACAACTTAAAATTGGATCCCTGTCTCACACCGTACACAAAAATGAACTCTAGGTACAGTAGATATTTAAATGTGAAAAACCATCTCTGGTTTTACAGAACCCTTTTAAATGAATTTTTATTTAATTTATTTATGTAATTTTGAATAGATCTTAATGTTTACATGGTTCAAAACTCAAAAGCAACAAAAAGTATGCAGTGAAAAAAGTCTTCCTCTCTCTCTGATCTTCAGTCACGAACTCTATGGCCTGGAGACAGCGGATGTTAATCTCATTCCCATGTGTCCTTTCAGAGATAGTTTTGGTGCTTTAAAAAGCAAACACAGCCCTGACCGGTTTGGCTCAGTGGATAGAGCGTCACCCTGCGGGCTGAACAGTCCCAGGTTCGATTCTGGCCAAGGGCATGTACCTTGGTTGCGGGCACATCCCCAGTCGAGGGTATGCAGGAGGCAGCCAATCAATGATTCTCATCATTGATGTTTCTATCTCTCTCTCCCTCTCCCTTCCTCTCTGAAATCAACTTAAAAAAAATTATATATATATATATATAATCAAACACAAACAGACATATACAACAGGAAAAATTGTAAATGTTTCAGGAAAATGTATAGATGGATTATCTTTGTGATCTCTGGGTAGGAAAGATTTTTATTTTTTTTTATTCTTTTTTATATATATTTTATTGATTTTTTACAGAGAGGAAGGGAGAGAGATAGAGTTAGAAACATCGATGAGAGAGAAACATCGATCAGCTGCCTCCTGCACATCCCCCACTGGGGATGTGCCCGCAACCCAGGTACATGCCCTTGACCGGAATCGAACCCGGACCTCTCAGTCCGCAGGCCGACGCTCTATCCACTGAGCCAAACCGGTTTTGGCAGGAAAGATTTTTTTTTTTTAAAGACAATATACACCAAAAGAAGCGCAAATGATAAAAGATTGATAAATTTGGCAATAACATTAAAAACTAGCCGAAACCGGTTTGGCTCAGTGGATAGAGGGTCGGCCTGCGGACTGAAAGGTCCCAGGTTCGATTCCGGTCAAGGGCATGTACCTGGGTTGCGGGCACATCCCCGGTGGGGGATGTGCAGGAGGCAGCTGATCGATGTTTCTCTCTCATCGATGTTTCTGACTCTATCTCTCTCCCTTCCTCTCTGTAAAAAATCAATAAAATATTAGAAAAAAAAATCACACAAAAACGACCCTTTAAAAAAAAAACAAAAAAACCCAAAAAACTAGTTTTCATGAAAAAGTACCATAAAACAAAATGAAAAACAAGCCTCACACTGGGAGAAAATGTTTGTAACACAGATAACTGATCAAAAGAAATCACTGTGATTTAGGAAGAATTACAAATCAATAAGAAAAACAATTCAACAGAAAAATAGGGCCAGGTAAGGCACAGAAGACAAATCCTAAAAGATGTTTTGTCCTCACCAATAATCAGGGGAATGCAAGTTAAAACCGTAATTGATGAGTGTGCTTCACACTCATCAGATGGGCACCATTTAAACATCTAACAAAACCAAGTGCTGGCCAGGATCTCTTACGCCCTGCTGGCGATACAAGCAGTTTGAAAAAACAATCTGAAACAGATGGCAAAGTTGTGCATAACTGTATGTGGCAGCCCTGGCAGACAAAGGTAGGTAAATCCCAACCCACAACTCAGTAATTCCACTCCTAAGTATGTGAGCTGAAAACACTCCACATATGTGCACAACGAAGTATGTAAAGAATGTTCTAGAAGCAGGATTTGTAGAGGCAAAAAAAAAAAAAAAATGGGAGCTCCCTGCATGTCCATCAGCAGGAGACTAAATAAAGGGTGTCAAAGTCTACAGCCTGAGAAAAAATCGAGGGAAGCCATTTAAATCAACACAAATTTATCTCACAATGTGGAGTGATATGAATTACAGGAGAATGCAAACAGGATGTTACCTTTACGTAAGGCTAAAAAAACACACAAAATGATACCGTAGAGCTCTAATAGATAAAAACTCAGGTAGTGAAAATTAAAAAATGCATGAAAATGAAAACCAAATTCAGGATGATGGTTATGGGGGCAGGGGAAGGATGGGGGAAGGGAATGTAAGCCTGTCACTACACTGAGAATGTTTCTCGAGCTGCGCAGTGGCATTATGCAAGTCATTACACCTTTCCATATGTCCCGATTGCTTCTCTCTCCTCCAATGACCGTGACAGGGGTGCTCCCCTCTCCTACTACAGAAGCGGCCCCTCCGGTGCCGTTCAAGAGCTGCTCCTGCAGGTAGCCCCTCTCCTGAGGCTCATTCCACAGCCTTTATCGAAGCGTGAGGCTTGGCCCTGGCCCATGTTTCTCTGTGGCTAGAGCGTTGGCCCACGCCCCGAAGGGTCGCAGGTTCAATGGTCGGTCAAGGGCATGTACCTGGTTGCAGGTTCCATCCCCACCCCATTCGGGATGCATGCAGGAGGCAACCAATTGAAGTTTCTCTCTCTCTCTCTCTCTCTCTCTCTCTCTCTCTCTCTCTCTCTCTCTCTCTCTCTGTCTCTCTCTCTCTGTCTCTCTCTCTACCCCCCCCCCCCAACTTCCTTACACTCTATCTAAAATCAATGGAAAAATATCCTCATGTGAGGATTAATAACAACAAAAAAAGCCATTTTCTCAAGACAAACTCCAGGAACTTGGAGAATGAACCCCACCGCTCCTGGCCTTTCATTTCCCTCATCTCCCCCACAATCTGTTTACAGATTCTATAACATTTACCTGCAAAACATGTCTGAGTTCTGACCACTTTCCTCCATGGCCAGCACTCTGCTGACCAGTCTCCCTACTCCTGCATCCATCCCCCCATAATCTGTCCTCCACATCGCAGCCAAATGAGCCTTCTAGAGCTTAAACCAGACCGTGGCACCCCTCAATTAAAAGCCTTCCACAGTGAATGAATTATGGCCATCCACAATAACACAGATGAATTCACAAACTTGAGGTTGAATGAAAGAAGCAAGACAGAGAGCACGGGCTGTATGATTCCTTTATGTAAAATCCAAAACCAGGAAAGACAAATATGCTATTAGAAGTCAGGAGGGCCCGGCCAGCGTGGCTCAGTGGTTGAGTGTCAAACTATGAACCAGGAGGTCACGGTTCGATTCCCAGCCAGGGCACATGCCCAGGTTGTGTGTTCGATCCCCAGCATGGGGCTTGTAGGAGGCAGTCGATCAATGATTCTCTCTCATCATTGATGTTTCTATCTCTCTCTCCCCCTCCCTTCCTCTCTGAAACCAATAGACAATTTTTTAAAAAAATTAAGAAATCAGGAGGCTGAATACTGTTTCTTAATCTGGGTGCTGGTTGCAACAGGGGTATTCGGTTCATAAACAAATTCATTAAGCTTATATACAGTTATGACTTGTGTTCTTTGCATACTATATTTCAACACAAAATGTTCGCATGTTTATTGTTTAGACTGCTCCACCACCAGCTTTAGGCTGCAGGAGCAGGGATCTTGTCTGCTTGCTCATGTCACTGCATCCCCAGAGGTGGGTGGGCTGCTGGGCACACAGGAGGCGTGGCGTTTAATAAGGATGCAATTAAAGCAGCCAGAGCAGCTGTGGGAGAACCTAGGAAGCAATGGCAGCGACCCTCAGGGTGATGACTAGATTCAAACCTTCCTCCTCACTCCCTCCACTCCAGCCCACGGACCTCCTGCTCATCCGGAACCTTCCAATTGCGATCCCACCTCGGGAACTCTGCACTTGCTATTCCTCTGCCAGGACACTGTGGAAGGCTTTTAATTGAGGGGTGCCATGGTCTGGTTTAAGCTCTTCCCCGGATTTCCACGGTGCCCCCCTCACCCCTTCAAGTCTCACTCTCTGCTTTCTTTCTCATCGTAGCTCTACTGATAATCACTCTCTGACATTCCAGATATTCCCCTTGTTTATTCATTACCTGTCTCCCCACCTGCTCGTTTGTGAGGAGCAGGATTCCATCCCTTGATTATAATCACTGCCCTTCAGGGCTGCAGGTGCTGCTGCCACATGGACACCCTACACTCACAGACAAGGGCCCACCCACGTGGACACCCATGCTACCCCTGCCCTGTGCCAAGGTGCCCCCAGCCACTTCCCCCAAATCCTCAGGCGCTGACAGCCTCCAGCTGGAGCCGTCCCCCCCCCCCCCCGCCCCCCGGCTGGCGGGCGCCAGCTCCTGGCAGAGGGGCCATCCTGGCAGAGGGGCCAGCGTGTAATTAGAAACTCCTCAAGCTCTCTAATTGCCAGTTGTTCTCCCCAAACAGGAGGCTGGTGCTATTCTGAGCAGTCCTTGTTGCGGGCTGCCTGAGGCCTGTGGAGAGAACAGGCTGAGAGCAGAGCCAGGTGGCGTGGAGGGGCCTCCCAACCCCCCCACACACACACACCTCCCCCCCCCCCCCCCCCCCCCCCCCCGAGAGGTCAGAGGGGACTGCACGGTGGAGAAGGGCTGGCGAGCAGCCAGAGACCAAACGTGGCACAGAGAGGGCTGCCGAGTCTCAGCCCAGCCTCTCTGTGGCCTCCTCCCTCCAGCCCCCACGCCCACAACAGTGACATCAAAGCAGCCCATTCATTCTTTATTCAGGTAGCATAAAAATCACTACAAAAACTTTACAAAAGAGCCCTAAAGAGCTAATGCCACCCCCCTCAGCCCCTGAGACCCTAGGCAGAGGAGAGAGGAAGGAAAGGGAGTCTGGGCAGTGCGGGCATCACTAAGGGCCAGTGGGGAGGCTGAGGTGACGGGGCAGGAGGGGAGGCTGATGGGCCTTGGGCAGGTGATGGCAGATGCAGAGCAGGACAAGGCTGACCCACAGTGTCTAACCCAGGCCCGTGCTCTGCCCCTGAGCCCCCCAGGGCCCAGCTCTCCTCCCCCAGCCAGGGCCTCCCGTCCCTCCTCCCCGCGCTCTGGTAAACAAAGGTGACTTAAGGAATAACCCACCTACCTTGTTGACAAAAGTGGGTTCACAGCTGCCCCTCCTCTCACCCCACCCTACCCCAAACTCCCCACGAGGAGATGGAAAGAATGGCTCCTCTCCTCCCCGGCCTGCCTGCCCAGGCCCCCGCCCCTCATCCCACAGAGCCGTTTGGAAAGAGTCACATGAATTGAGAGCTGGCCCAGGCTGGGACTCAGGACGCTGGAGCCCACAGCCCCTCACTTGGGGGTACTAAATTGGGGGTAATCCTCCTCGAAGAGGGGCTCCAGTTTCAAGTCAGGGTCGAAGGGCTTGTCGCCGGGGACGAAGTCTTTCAGGTCCTGGAAGAGGTCCCTGCTGTCGGGGGAGTCCTGCTGCTCCTTGTGCTCCCGCTGCGCACCTGGGTTGGGGTTCCTCACGCTGCCCACAAAGAGGGGCAGGCTCGTGGTGTCTTCGAGGATGAAGAAGAGGAAGGGGCGGTTCACGCTGAAGGTGGAGAGGGACATGCGGGACATGGCCAAGCTGGTGGCCGCGGCCGCCTCCACGCCGGCCTCGCTGAGCTCCAAAGTGGACTGATGCTGGACGCTGGACACCACCAAGCTCTCGTCAGAGATCCCACTGAGGTCCGGGTTCTGAAACAGCTCCTGCAGGCCTGCCCAGGGCAAGAGGTAGTTGGTCAGAGGTGCCTTCTGCCCTATAGGCTGCCTGCACCTGGCTGGGAGGGTGTCTGGCAACCTGGCCAGGAAACACCTTGAACCCACAGATGCCTGGTTAATTCCCACTTAACCTTCAAGTCTCAGCTTAAAGGTTACTTCCTCCAGGAAGCCTTCCCTGATCCCTGGCTCCAAAGCCCAGACAGGTGCCTTTTCAATGTTCTGAGTGAGCTGGAGAGAGAGAAGCCCTCTGTCTTATTACTGATGCTGAATTGTAAGTCCTGGCTCCTCACCTGCCCACTCCATTAGACTGAGCTCTCTGTCCACGGAGGGCTCTCCTACCACCCAGGCTCTCCACCTGGGATTCTCTGCAACACTGTCTGGGGCAGAGCAGGTCCTCAATACCTGGGCCACCCAACGCGTCCTAGGACAGACAGTCCCAGGACTCACATCAAACCCTCTCACCTCCTTAAGCCTCAAAAAAGGCCAGAACACAAGGCTAGCTTTGGCCCCAACCCCCTGCCAGCTGGGGCTTCCTCCTCATCCACCCAGGGGCTGCCCCAGGCCCCTCCTTACCCAGCTGGCTGAGGGTGGCCACCAGGTCCAGCTGGTATTTCAGGTGCAGCTTAGGCAGCTGGACCTTGGTGGGCCGCTCCCAAAGCAAGGGCTGCTGCAGGATGTCCCAGCTCAGGTTGGCCAGCACCTGGGACACATTCCACTCAAAGGAGGTGGGCACAATGACCACGAAGCTCATGTTGTTCTTAAAGGGGAAGTGAGCCACCTACAGACAAAGGAAGGAGACAACGTGAGGACCAGAACGCACCCAGACCTAGGTGGGTCTGGGCCAGCATGTGCTTCTGAGGCCGATGGACCGGGGTTCCAGTCCATCCTCCTTAGGTATGAGCTCAGCCTCCCCGAGCCTCCAGTGCCCCCCCCCCCCCCCCCCCCCCCCCCGTGAAGAGGAGCAACACCACCTACCACATTGCAGGTCGACGTGTGACCAAAAGGGATAACGCTTGTTAATGGTGTCGATCTAGCTCTTCACCCTCTACCACCTGCTAGCCCTGTGCCTTGGGGTGAAGAACCCCTGTGTTCCCCTCTCAGTTCCTCCATGTATACAGTGCACTTGGGTGGCTGGTTTTCAAACTGCCCCAGGTTCTGCAGAGCAGTTGCTGCAAAGGATGGTCCTCTCTCCACCCCTCTCACTTCAACAGTGACCCTGCCCAGCCCTGTGACTTGGGGTGGGATTTCATGCGAACAGGGTTTCTGTAGCTAAAGCAATAGGAAAACCCCCGGTCTCGATGGTTTCTTGCAGCTTTCACTCCAAGGCTCTCAACAGGCCCAGATGGGTGGCAGGACCCCCAGCATTTGGCTGCCTGGCCTGCCTGCCGAGTGCCCGAGAACAGGAAGGTCAGGGAGAACGAGGGACGGAGACAAGGGGGAAGGAAGTGTGGGCAGGACAGAGCCTGGAGGGAAGGAGAGCAGGATGAAATCTGGTGGGTGGTAAACCAGACCATCTCCTTCCAGGGTGAACTGGAGAGAAGCCAGGATGCTGCTCCAAGGGCCTGCCTCGTCCACAGGCCCCACTGCAGGGCTGCAGAAGCAGATGTGGCCTGTGTCCTGCTGGCCTTGTGAAACCACCCAACGCCGCCATCTCAGCCCCAGGCCCCAGGGGTCAGTGCCTAAGCCAAGGGGGACCACATTTAGACTAGAAGCAAGGGCCTCCACACCTGGGATAGCCTGGCATCTCACTCTATCCAATCAGAATGTTCTGTCAGGATGTTGACAAATGCCTCCCAATCAGATCCTCCCTTCTAAGCAACACTGCATGAGAGCTCAGGTCACACCTCCCAGGCTTGGGGGTGCTAAGGCCCCAAGTGGCTCCATGGCTGCTGGCGTGCCCCACAGCCCATGGGTCCTTGTACTAAAAACCCTCGTGACTAGAGATCACCTGGGTCTCAATTCAATGCCCTCTCCTCAAAAAATGCTCCCTGACCACTCTATCTAACATACCACTCCTAGGTCACCTTTTAAAGGTTTTTTCCCTTCATAGCACTTATCAGGAACTGACATTATCCTGTTGGTATTTGTGTACTTGTGTACTTTGTGTCTTCCCACCTGAGAGCAGGGATCTGGGCTCCCCTTGTGTCCCACTGAATGGCCAAGGCCTAGAACGGTATCTGCACAGAGCAAATGCCCAATACGGTTTTGTTGAATGAATGAGCCTGGAGCCTCAGTCCCCTTCGGTGGGGGCATAGTGAAACCTTTCATCGCCACGCGTCCCAGGGACATAATCACAAGGAAGGTGAGGGCACACCTCCCCAGCCCTGTGCCTGCTCCATAGCCTGCTACTCCTTGTCCCCCTCCCAGCATCCAGGCCCAGCCTGGGCAATCAAGGGTGACCTGTATCGAGGGCTGCTCCAGCAAGGTCCAGCGCAGGGGGTACATGCGGGCCTGCATCATGTCCACCGGCACCGTGAACTGCCCGTCCAGGTGGAAAGTTCCTCTCTGGGTGAGGCTTGGGTCGAACTTGTTCTTCCAGAAACCTGCATCCAGCAGAGGGCAGGGCCACGTAGACTGGACCAGGGTGGGTTTTATACCACCAGCCTCTTCCCCATCCCGCCCAGAACCCATTCCAGGGACAAAAGGTGGGGGCCGAGACCCCAGAGGGTGCTGTGACAGTTGAGGCCCAGTTGATCTGAGATCTCTTTTCTATAGAGTTTTAAAAATCTGGGTGTGCACTTTCCCCATACCCTGCCATGCTCCCAGGGACCTCCCCCTGGGTCTTTCCAGACTGGGTTTCCTTCTAGGGTACTCTCTCCACAACAGCCCCATCCCGTTCCTGGGCCCCCTCCCTGCCACACCACTACCTGTCTCCTACCCTCTCCCAAGCCACAACCCAGAGGCTCCGCCCTGAGGAGGAAGAGTGCTCAGCCTACAGGGCGGGGGTAGGAGCTGCCAGGCTGGGGGACCTGAGAACAGGAGAAGCGCACCCTGGAAATGGATGACGTTGAGGAGCAGCAGCACGGTGTCGTCTGCCATCTCCGAGAGGAAGTCCTCAATCTTCCCCTCCGTGGCCTCCTTCACCCAGTTGTTGATGTTTGCCAAGTCATCCCCCTTCTTTCCCATCAGGTTGATGGGCTTTGCGCCAAAGAGACGTTCCGACTGTGCCAGGAAGTCCTCTTTGATGGGAAATCCTACACAGAAGGGGCCGCCAGCTGTTCCCGGAGCTCAGGCTCCACAGACAACAATGACCCAACTGGCTGAAGCCAAGCTCATCCCCCTCACCCTGTCCACCCCGACAGCCCTAGCTAGGGAGCTCCCTCCCACCAGCACCTACCTTTCTGCAGGTACATCCTAGCAGCCATGCGGAATGCCCCAGGGCCCAGGTCCTGGCAGAGGCGACTGAGCAGGTGGGGGAGGCAGGGCCCTGAGTCTGCATGCAGCACCTTCTGCAACCTCTGCAGCGTTCGGTTCTGAGCGCCTGGAGGGGACCGCACCGCTGTGGCCAGGCTGGGGCTCTTTCCCACCACCACTGCAACCCCCCCTGCCCCAGTCCCTCTTGAGTTCCCACGGTGAGCGCGCCCATGGGACCACACACTCTCCTCATGTCCACTGAACTGGTCTGAGTCACAGGACCCCCCCAAGTTCTACTTTCATGTCTGCTGCTGACAGTCTGGGTGACCACGCCTCATGAAAATTGTCCTTCCTCTCTGAACCTCAGTTTCCCACAAGAGACCCTCCAGTCCAATGGAGACATTGTAGCTATCAAACTCTTGCCTAAAAGTCACCAGAAGCAGATCCTTGGGCCCAATTCCTGGGAATCTGATTCACAGAGACTTGAGTGGACCCAGGGGTCTGCATGTTTACCAAATGTCACAGTGACCCCGCTGGAGAGGTCATTCTGAAGGAGTGAGCTCCTGCTGGCCTCCTAGCTCTGCTGGTCTGGACAGGTGCTGCCACAGTACCTAGTGCCAGGTGAGACAGCGCCAGAGCCACACTCAGAGGCGACAGGACGAGGTTGGGGTGGGTGGAACTCTGGGCCACCTGGGAGAATAGGTCTGTGGTGAAGGCCATCATGGCCTTGGCCAGCCTGCGGGTCTGCTCCGGGGCTGGGGCCTCATTGCAGTCTCCCGAGGCCGCCTTCGGGTCAGTCTTGCCATCAGGCTCCTGCAGGGATATAGCGGGGGTCAGCGGAGGCCAGGGGTCGCTCCGGTTCTGTGTTGAAGATCTGCTTCACAGCCCCTGGGCCTACGGGCAGCAGGGCCTTGTCCCAGGCCTGCCTGATACATTCTGGGGACTGGCTGCCTTCCTCTAGTCCCTCACCCTCTCTCTTCAGCCCTCTGCCTCAAGGCCACGCCCCCAGGCCCCTCACCCCTGCTGATGGTTCCCCCCCTCCCTCGGGCCCGCCCACTCTTTCCCAGCCCCACCTGGTTGTACCTGGTTGACCAACTTGAGGAAGCTCAGTGGGGACAGCTTCTCCTGGCTGGGCCCGATCACTATCTGAAGAAAGTAGGAAGCAAATGGAGAGGGATCCTTCCCACAGGTCCCCACCCTGCATGAGCCACAGGGGCGGCCTCTCAGCCCCTCTTCCCAGTACCTGCTGGCTCAAGGGCTCCATGGCGCTGGCTGGAGAGAACTGTTGAGAAAAGGATGAGGAGAGGAGGGGGAACCCCCTCAGAGCCAAACCCTCCTGCCCTTCTCTGCCCCCTCAGACCTATGGCCTCCATACCCACCGCCCATCCCTACCCAGACCCAGACTTCTGCCCAGACTCACCACTGAGCAGGGCCCTTGCAGGCAGGACAAGCTGAGTACCAGGAGCCCCCGGAGCAGTGCCATGTTCCTGTGAGGGGCAGGAAGTTTGGTTGCCAACTTGCCCCCGTCCACACACACACACACACTGTCACCAGTGAGCTGACTGGCCAGCTGAGCCAAGCCCCTACACCACCATGGGATCCCACCCACATGATCCCTGGCCGGCAGAGTCTGAGCCAGCATCGCGGAGAGGACAACGCCAGCTACAGCACACAGTCCCCAAAATACATCAGCAGTGGCTCTCAGTTCCGAGGGGTGTTTCGGTTCATGGGGGGAAACGATATCAAAGCGAAGAAAGCCCTCCTTCTCCAAGGCCTGGCATTGTGAGTGAGACCTGGGTGTGGATCCAGACGGACTCTTGCCAGAGGACCCTGGACATCTCCCTTACCCCTCCGGGCTTCTCATCTTGTAAAACGGTGGCACGGGTCCCTACCTCCTCCCACGGGCATTGTGAGGACCAAATAAGACAGTGTTTGTGAGCCCAGAGTGCGAGGCCTGGCACTCGGTAATGGCTGCTGGCCGCCGAGCCCACGGCCCCTCTTCTGAGAGCCCTGCCTCGTCCTGGGGCTCCCTCCCCACATCTCCTATCCAGCTGGCCCACCTTTTCTGGCTGGTCTGGTTTGGCCTTGCCCACAAGGGTGGCAGGCCGGGGAGGCTCTGAGGTCTCGGCAGGGGTGGTGGGGTGGCCCCAAGAGCCACCTTGTTGACCCAGCAGCAGAACCCAATGAATGACTCTGGCCAAAGCCACCTTTGGACTTTTGGGAAACACTGCCCCCGGCTGCCTCCGGGAAGCCAGGCTGTCAGGAGGGAATGGACAGGTGTAGATCTAGCCTCAGAGCAGGTCTCACACACCCCACCCCCATCTCAGGGCCAGTCCTTCTGGGGGATCCTTCTACCACCCCTGGCTCCGCCCCCATCACACACAGGGCCCTTGGCCGAGGTTCTGATCCCCAACCTGGACTTCTGAATCTTCCTGGCATGAAATGAACTCATGTTTTTCAAGTCCCAGAGAGCCTTCCCCTGGACCCCCCACCTTTCATCACCCCAGGAGCCGGGGAAACCACAGGCTCCTGGATAAATTTAGCCCAGACCCCCTCGCCAAGTGGGCAGCTCCTACCTCCTCTCCTGCCCGAGGAGCAGGCCGCTACCACTCCCCTCCTACCTCTGAGACTCCTCTCTGCTGCACACGATGTCCCTCTGGGACACTTGGGTGCTCCCCACGCTCTGCTCCGGCTCCAGCCAGCCCAGCCCAGCCCTCCCCTCCCACCAGGACCTTTGCTCTCAGCCAACCCCTGTGCAGATGCTTTCTCCTCTGGTAAATATTGACCTGCACATCCGATTAAACATTGATATTGGGGCCGGAAGCCCCTTTCCCACCAGGGCCTCTAAGCCTGAGACAGCTACCTGGAAGCACACGGATTTGGGTCCCACCTGAGCCTGGAGAAAGGAGGTTCAGGGGACAGTGGAGGAGGTTATCCTCATCTAGAGAGCAGATCCGGGAAGGACAGGAGCCTTCCAGAGACCCCATTAGGTGGAGGATTATCTCTGCTTTCGTCAGGCTCAGAGAGGCTATGTCACCTGCCCGAGGACACAGAGCTGGGCCGTTACATCCAGTTCCCACTTCCTTTCCTCTCCCCCACAACTGCCTCCCATCCCTAGGGAATGAAGGGGGAGCTGCAGGAGCCTGTGTAGGGGACCCAGGATAGGATGCCCACTCCCACTCTTACATGCCCAGGATCCTGACTGGCCGCCTTCAGCCTGGGTCAGAAGGCAGGGGATGGAACAAGATGCTGAGGGGTGCAGCCTCTCTCAGCACCCTGCCTCACTAGGAGCAATGCCTCACCTCCCCAAGGGTGGGGGGTCTGGAACCTGGCGCGGGGCTGCGGGAATCAGACGTCCTATTTCCGATGCCACCTGAAGAACCATGGCCAGCCTGCCTCCCACGTCTGCCCTACGCCCAACCCTCTCCTTACTGACCTGCAAGCTGTGGGAGCTCAACTTCTCCCCACCCGACACCACCGTCAAGAAAAGCCTCACTCGGTTCCGGGGCGCTTCCAAAGGGTTTATTGGTCATATTTACATCTATTGCAAAGAGTGAGGAGGCAGCAGGGGCCCAGTCCCAGACCTCAGCTCTGCTCCACAATGTGAGGACCCGGGGACCCCAGGATCTTCTTGTTCCCTGGGAGAGACCTGAGATGCACAGAGGAAATTCTTCTTGGCCCTTCTTTCAGGGCCTTGTACCCCCCATCTCACCCCCTCGCAGGGGTTCTGGGCTCAGGGGCTGCCTCCTCAGTTCAAGGCACAAACACTGTCTGTGGTTAGGGGTAAGCAGGGGAGCTTGGGGCCACTCCCGGCAGGCAGCAGCTAGCCGGTCCATCTTCTTTGCCCTGGTCCTGACCTCTTTCTTGTCCTACGGGTCCCACACAGGGCAGGGCCTGGCTGCGTGGACACTTAAACCCCAGCCCAAGGCCCTTAATTCCTGGACCATAGAGACTGGAGCCCAAGCACCATGGGGTGCTGGACTGGGGCAGCTTCTGTCCTTGGGGGACAGGGGCAGAGAGCCCAGCAGGAAGTGGGGGGCCTTGGCTGGAAAGCAGGTGGGCAGGGCCAGTCTCCCTTCCTCTTCCTGAGCTCCCCTGTCCCCATGTGGACACAGAGGGCAGAGCTGGGGTGAAGAGGGGCAGCGATGCTTTCCCAGCTCCTGCTCTTGCTTCCTGCTGGCCAGAGGCAGTCTCCCCAAGTCATGACTGAGACCTCTGACAACCTTGGTGGCTCTGGGGGCTCAGGAGCCCGGACTCCCACTCTGCCCTAGCTGGAAGGCCACATGGTTACACTGGGCATGGGGCCAGAGGCTTGCATGGAGGGGGAAACAAGGGTGAGGGGGTGGGCTCCCGGAGGATATCTGCCTACCCAGGCCTGGCCAGCTCCCACATCAGCCTATGCCAGGAGGCGGATGACCCCATTGTCTGAACCCAGCAGGAGGTGGCGCTTGGTGGGCAGCAGGGCCAGGCTGGTGAGTGTGCCACGGAAGTTCTCTGAGCTGAGCTTGGTGGTGGCCTGGGAGGGCGGCTCAAGCAGGGAGCAGACGCCGATCTTGTTGGCCACGGTGCCGGTGATCACCTCGCTGCCATACAGGTCGAAGGTGTGGATCGGGTCCGATGCGGACTTGTAGTGGTGTGTGGGCTTCTGCTCCAGCTCCTTCCAGACGGTCAAGGAATGGTCGGAGGAGGAGCTGACCAGGACGCCGCCCTCCACGGCCTGCTCAGGGAGAGGGGAGCCTTAGCAGGGCCTGGGGCTCCCATGGGCCCACCCAGCTCCAGGGTCTTCCTATTTCCACCCACGATCTCTCCCAGGAAGACAGGATGTTCTGAACGGCTGATGGGCTGCCATCTTCCCACATTATGTTCGTGTTAATTAATATGAATATACTAGAGGTTCGGTGCACGACATTCGTGCACTGAGGGGGAGGAGGTCCCTCAGCCCGGCCTGCGCTCTTTATCAGTCTGGGAGCCTTGGGGAGATGTCCGACTGATGGACATCCTTAGCACTGCTGCGGAGGCAGGAGAGGCTCCCGCCACTGCCGCTGCGCTCACCAGCCATCAGCCCGGCTTGTGGCTGAGCAGCAACCCCCTGTGGGAGTGCACTGACCACCATGGGGAAGCTCCTGCGTTGAGTGTCGGCCCCCTGGTGGTCAGTGTGCATCATAGTGACCGGTCGTTCGGCCGTTTGGTCTATTTGCATATTACCTTTTTATTATATAGGACTACAGCATCATTAACCTAGTCATCACTATAGTTTGAGCACTTACTATGTTTAGGCATTGTGTTAGGCACACCGCATTACCACGTTTCATCTTTGTAACAACTCTATGAAGTAAATGCTGTCACTGTTCCCATTTTACAGAGAAAAACTGAGGCTCAGGAAAGTTAACTAATCATACCAAGGTCACAGAGCCAGGATTAAAACCAGGCTGACCCCAGAGCCCTCCTGGAAAGTCAGGATCGGAAAGCCAGAATTTAGAGGCATCTGCAGCCCAGGGTCCCCTGGGGCAGGGGGTAGGGGGGTCTGAAGGGAGCCCAGGCAGCCTGTCCCCCCCAGCAGCGTCAGTGCATGTGCCCTTGCCTGGCCTCCACTTAGGATGGGGAGGGAATCCCAGCTGCCAGGAAAAATCCTCCCACAAGTAGCCCTGTGCCTCCCCGCCTCCTCCCCCCCACACACACCGTGCCTCCCTGAGGTCCGTGATTGAGAATGGGGTGGGGGCAGGATCCCCATGCCCGGTCTGCCCCTGCCCCCACCGGAGCAGCCCAGCAGGGGGCATGGACTCTGCTCAGTGGTCTGGGGGCAGTAAACAGCCTCCCAGATGAGCTTTATTTAACCTGAATTGGGTCACGGACAGGACCCGACCCCTGATCCTCCAAGCAAGACAAATATGGACAAGGGTTACTCATTAGAACATCTCCAGGGAGCAGCAGGGTCAGCTCGGCCCGCAGCGCCCGCCCCCATGGCCTGCCTCCTGCCAAGGCCCCGCAGTGAAGCTGGCTCCCGATGCTCCCTTACACCTGTCCTTGGGCAGGTATCAGGAAGCTCAGCTTGAGCCTGTCCTGGGTGGGCCCTAAACAGAGGTGGGGACCCGGAGCAGTGAGGTGGGGAAGGGGCCCTCGTCTGTCACCTTGATCTGCAGGATGTCCCCTTCGTGGGCAGGCCAGCCACGTAGAACCAGGCCTGTCCGGGTGTCCAGGAGCACCATGAAGCCCGAGGAGAAGCCGGCCACGACGCTGCGGCCACTGGGACTCACGGCCAGGGAGCGGACCAGCCCTGGGTTCAGCCCGCCACCCAGGCGGAACTCATGCTGCAGGCAGAGGAAGACAAGCTGAGGTGCCCTGCCGGCTCTGCCTGCTCCAAGCCGCTCTCCCTGAGGTCTTGCTCAGCCCTAAGCCCACACACCTGGGAAGCCTGAGCCCCTGTCCCCCCAGTCAAGGGGAGAGCTCCCCCATCAGCGTCCCACCCCCCAGGGTTTGCTGCTGTAGGTGATCTGTCTCCAAAGAGAAACTACGCCCTGGCCTTCTCTTGGGGATCCCTCCCTGCCGCCAGAAGTCACCCAGGCCCGGGCTCAGGCAACTGGGCATCCCTGACCTGCAGGCCAGGCTTCCTACTGTCCACAAAGCGCAGGGTCGAGTCAGAGCTGGCCATGGTGACGCTGCTGTGGGGAGCAGGCATGACAGCCACAGCGGTCAGCGGGACCCGGCTGTCGGACGGCTCCACCGTGCGAAGGGTCTTCCCTGGAAAGGAAACGTGCAGTGGATCTGGGGTTCCAGCAGCTGATGGAAGAGCCCAAACTCCTCCTACCTTCCCGACCAACCCCATACCTGCTCCCATATCCCCCGGGATCTCAGAAAATACTAGGTGTTTCTTGACCTTCCCACCTTCCTTCTTTCATGGCCAGGCCAGACTCCTATCCCCAAAGCAATGACTGAATGCTACCTCCCTCTGTCTACCTCAATGCTACTCCAACCCCCCTTTTAACTTTATTTCTCCCTCCACTGATGCCAAAAAATAATCGAGCCACCATTTATCAAACATGTGCTGATGCTACATTTTAAGCCAAACCCCTATGTTAAGCTAAACCAGGGGTCCTCAAACTACGGCCCGCGGGCCACATGCAAATACAAATATTGTATTTGTTCCCGTTTTGTTGTTTTACTTCAAAATAAGATATGTGCATTGTGCATAGGAATTTGTTCATAGTTTTTTTTTAAACTATAGTCCAGCCCTCCAACGGTCTGAGGGACAGTGAACTGGACCCCTGTTTAAAAAGTTTGAGGACCCCTGATGTAAACCTTTTGTTCTGATTCCCATTTTACAGATGGAAAAACTGATGCTTCCAGCAGTAAAGATCACTCAGCAAGTAAGTGGTCAGGGCCGATTCAAACTGAGGTCTAATGGATTCCAAGTCCTAACTGCTCCTCTGTGTGGCTTCACTGGGTCACCCCAAACCACGCACCACCACACTCCAACCACTCCACCCTTGGGCCCCATTCCAGAGGCCTACCGGAGGACAGGGTGACAGCAACAGAATAGACCTCACCTGGGCCCGCTCACCTGTGAAGGGGTCCCAGATGTGCACAGCCCCATCACAGCTCACCACATACTGGGGGGCCTCCAGCTGGCCCACAAAAAAGACGCCCTTGCGGTGCTGGGCGTAGATGAGGCGTGGGGCTGTCTCGCTGGTGCCGTCCCCATAGTTGTAGAGTGGCCAGAGGCGCACAGTGCGGTCCTTGCTGCCACTCAGGAAGAAGTCCTCACTGCTCAGGGGGGCCACGCACTTGACAGCCCCCGAGTGGCCCGGGAAGCTCTGCAGGCGGATCTGGTGGAAGTGAAAGTGGGCATCCTGCTGGCTCACGCCAATCTCGTACTGCCAGTATGCCAGCCAGTTCCCGCTCAGCCCGTGGGCGCTCCGTGGCAGCTCCCGCTTCAGTGCATTGTCTTCGCTTTCGCTGCCGAGGCCCCCACTGCCCATCCCGGAGATCAGGCCCAGGGGGCCGGAGCTCTCTGGCTGAGAGTCATCAGGGATCTGGATGCGGTTCCCGACTAGGACACTCCCAAAGGTCCCCGAGTGGCCGTCATCCTGGGGGCAGCCCCCACTCTGGGGGTCCGACTCAAGGCCGGCGCTGGGCACGGCGGGCTCCACACTGGCAGGGCTGCGACTGCTTGGGCTGATGCTCTCCAAATACAGTCCTGCCAGCTCCCCCACCAGCTCATGGTTAGGAATGATTTTCTGGATGATGTCACCTGGATGGAAGTGGAAGTGGTCCTAAGATTAGAGAAGGTAACAGGTGGCTGCTACCACCCAGCCAAGGGCTTGGGAACCAGAGGGGACAGGGCAGGTGCTGGCTGTGCAACTCTGAGCCAGTGAATCTTCATTTCTGAGCCTCAATTTGCTCCCCAGGAAAACATGGACTCATTCGTTCACTATGTACACATGAGCATCTTCTATGTGTGCTGGGCACAGAAACAGAAGAACAAACAAGACAGGTCATGCTCTCCCTCCCAGAGCTTAGATGTCAGTGGAGGGATGACAACTTATCTGACCACAGGGCTGTTCATCCTATGCAGGGAGATGACACCTGTTGGCTCTCAGCAGCGTCCAGCCTGTACCGTGCAGGAACCTAAGTACCCGGTGAGCTACTCATTCCTCTCAGGCAGCTCCCAGAGACACCAGGACGTCAGCCTGATCCCCCCACCTTCCCCGGGGAGGCGCTAGGCCACTCCTGTGCCTCCTTGCTGGCTAACGCTCAGTCCCTGTTATTATGTCACATTGAGACCTGAAGTCTGAGGCCAAATTCCTTTGCTCTGACCCAGAAATCTGTGCTGAACACCCACTACTGACTCTGAGGGCAGGGGGAGCATGGGGCCCTCCCAGGATAAAAGACATAGCCACAGAGGCCGTGTGAGGAAAGGGGAGGGGCAGTACCCAACAGGCAGGAGAAAGGCACGTAGATGGTGTACGCCATCTCCAAGGTGAACACCTTCTGCAGCTCATCCAGCAGGGCGGGGTCCACCAGCCGCTGCTGCCCATCAGAGAAGGCCACCTCTGGCAGCTGGCCCTCACTGTGGCCCACGGGATCCAGATCCTGGGGGAAGGAAGCCCAGGGAGTCAGCTGAGTCCACGGCCCCTGCCCAGCTCACCCCAGCCAGGTAGGTCTACCCACCTGGTGCCGCAGCTCATGCAGCTGAGAGAAGACTTGGAAGAAGGTGGCCACAGGCTCGCTCAGGTGCTGCTGGACCATCTCCTGTCCGATGCGAAGGCAGATGAGGGCGATGAGGCTGATGGTTTTCAGACACAGGACCGTCCGGGCCTGGGCTCCACTTGGGAACCTGGAAAGAGCTTATTAAGCTCCAGCTCCCCACACTGTGGGACTTGCCCAGAACCTATCAAAAGCTGTAAGTGGCCCTAACCGGTTTGGCTCAGTGGATAGAGCATCAGCTTGCGAGCTCAAGGGTCCCAGGTTCGATTCCAGTCAAGGGCATGTACCTTGGTTGCGGGCACATCCCCAGTAGGGGGTGTGCAGGAGGCAGCTGATTGATGTTTCTCTCTCATCAATGTTTCTAATTCTCTATCCCTCTCCCTTCCTCTCTGTAAAAAATCAATAAAATATATCTAAAAAAAAAAAAGCTGTACGTGAAAGGTGCTACAAGACCAACCGGTCCAAGCCAGAAGAGGAAACTGGGCATAGAAAGGTGTAGCTTGCTCAGGGTCACACAGCTGGGATCAGACGTAGGACACCCAGCCCAGTGTCAGTGGACTCTCCCCCAAGCTTCCCAGTCCCTACCCCCTTGGCCCCTCAGCTGGGCTGCTCCCCACACAGGATGGGGTAGGGGCCTACCCTGTGATGAGGGAAGTAAGGAAGCTGAGCACGGGCAGCAAGACCTCGTGGCTGATACGGGGCAGGATGTCCATGAGGGTGGTGTCGGAGAGGTACACAATGATCTTCTGGGTCAGAGTCACCGCTGCCAGCAGCCCAGCCTCCTTACGGCTGTTCAGTCGACTGGGGCTTGAGGTGCTACCTGGGGCCACCTAAGGACACAGAGTCGATGAGAGCCAGGCTGCCCCACAGACACCCTGAGACCCCCCAAAGATCCCATGTCAGCCCTCGGGCTCCTCAGACCCTCAGCCCCCAGCCTGCCAAATCGGACACTGACCAGGTAGCTGATGTAGGGCAGGTACTGGTAGGTGAGGACGGGCTCCCCATACAGATGGGCGATGTGGAGGAGGCAGCTGAGCACAGGCCCCGACACTATATCGCCCAGGACCGGTCTCTTCTGGTAGATGTTGCCGGCCCCCAGCGGGGGGCTCTCGCCACTGCTCACCGTGAACTGCTGCCGAGTGGACCCTGCCAAGGAAGGACCAGAGGCTTGAGTGCTGGCAGAGGGCAGGAGGGCAGTCGGCCTTCCAGGGTCTGTGGTAGCCGCTCCCACTCACGCTAGCCTGCGGTCTGCCCCATGCCCTAAGGAAGACAGAAACTTACAGACTGGGACCCAGGACCCAGGAGGTGGTCTGCAGTGGGAGTGGGAAGGATCCCTTAGAGGGGGCTGGAGATGGACAGAGGGCCTGGAGGACGTTTCATCTCCAGCACTGACCACAGGTCTTACCAACGTAACATGATGTCAGCAGGCGGAGCAGGTTGCGGGCCACGTGGCGGGAGGCCACCGTTGGGCCAAGCTTGGCGGACAGCCAGCGGACCATCTTGCAGGCAGTATCTGCAGGGAGGAGCAGACCCTGAGCTCATCAGATAATGGTGGCTCACCACTCCACCCCATGGCACCCACCTCGCCAACGCTGGCTACAATCTGCGAAGAAGCCCGGCCTGAGCCTGGTCGCCCCACAGCACCACTGCAGCGCAGAGGTGGCCGACGGGCCTCTGGCCTCAGGGCTGCCCCAGGTTATCCTTTCAGTGACTCTGCTCCAGTTTCTGACACCCTGGCTACCTCTCTGTCTGATCTCTGCTCCCTACTCTGCCCTCCGCTCCCTCAGCTGAATCAAGCTGGCCTTTCACTGATTTTTAACAGAACCATGACAGCCTCTGAGCTCTGCACATGCTATTCCCTCTGCATGGAATGCTCTTCCCACTGCAGACCCTGATATTTTTCCCTAGCTACTTCCTACTCATTGAACCCCAACTGGCCCTACTTTCAGAGTCTTCTCTGACCCCTGAAAACTAGATCTCAGCCCCATTTTATATCCCCTTGTCGCACCCAGCTGTACTCTTGATAGCGCCACGCTAACTTGGGCTTACGCTTACGTAAGCCTGTCTTCACTGTGGCATCTCCTCTGCTAGGTGTGAGCTCCAGGAGGACAGGCCCACATCTACGCTGTGTGTAGTCCTGCTCGATCCACTGCTTGGCGCAGGACACATGCTCTACACATGTTGAGTGCAGACCAGATAACTGACCTACAAACTCGGGCTCGTGTACTCACCGAGAAGGATCTTCTGTTCTTGGCCCTCCGACCGCTCAGTCAGCGGCTCCTCTTCGTCCTCCCCATCTGCCCCACCACCGGCAGCCACAGCCGTGTCCATGGACAGCACCGTGTTGGAGAGAGTGAGCTCAGATGGCCCAGTGACTTCATCTTGCTCCCCCTCTTCCTCCCCCTCCTCCAACACCACACAGCCTTCCTCTTCCTCCTCCTCCTCCTCCTCTGAGCCTTCGCTCTGCTTCAAGTCCTGACTGCTGTCACCTGACCTGAGGCTGCTCTTGTCCATGGGGGCCCCCCCTTCGTCTGCAGCCTGCTCCTCGCCCAGGGAGGTCTCACTGGTGCTGCTCTTGTCACTCAGCTGGCCCAGGCTCACCGCCTCAGCCTCCTGGGGCTGCGGGGACTCAGACACATAGAGCCCCGCCTGGAAGTCCTCTGTCTCCGAGAGGTCCGCCTGGTCGTGGAAGCTGACGCCAGACGTATAATCTGGGAGCCCCAGCCCTGACGACGCAGCAGGCTCCCCATCCATCGGAATCTCCTCCCCGAAGGCACAGGAGCTGGGCCTGGCCCCTGGGAGCCCACTTTCCTCATCCTCGGCAGCCCCTGCCAGGCCCTTGCTTTCTTCCTGGGAGGCCTCCACACCAGCCAGCACCTGCAGGACATGGGGCAGCAGGTGGACAAGAAAGGCCTGCAGGCCTAGCCGCACGATCAGCTGGGCCACGAAGCAGTCAGTGTATAGGTAGAAGCGGCCATGGAGCCGGCAGGGGCTCTCGTAGGCACCAATGAGAGGCTTCAGTAGGTACTTATTAGCATTTCTGGGGCCCAGTGCCTTGGCAACAGGTTCAAATAGGTACCAGGCCGTATACACAGCCGTGTGCTCCTCAGACATGAGTGACAGCACGAAGGGCAACAGGATCTCCAGGCCCTCAGGGGTGATGTCGCTCAGCACTGCACCCAGCTGCTGCCACAGAGCAAAGACCAGTTCCCGCCCCTGAGCCTCGTCCTCCACGCGCCTCTCCTGGTACAGAAGGATGAACTTGTGCAGTGCAGGGAAGTATGGAGGGAAGGGAACCACCGAGCTGAAGGGGCTGAGGAGCTGGGCCGGGGAGGGTGGGGGCAATCCCTGGGAGACAGGTCGGTACTCAAACAGTGGGCCCAGCTTGCCATCCCCTGCTGTGGCTGGGCCTTCAGGGCCACTCAGTTGCAGGAGCATGTCCAGCATGGGCTGCAGAGACACGGGGATCTCCTTGGGATGGCGTGTGCAGAGCCCCCAAGCAGCCTCAAAGCGTACCCACAAGGGCGCATCAGGCTGCAGTGACCGGGTCCTGGTGGCAAACACCATCTCAGCCAACAGGACGCCCAGCGCCTGCATGTCCCGATGGAAGAGGTCCCGCAGCTGCACAGGTGGCTGAACCTGGGGCTGCTCGGGCACCTCCAACCGGCCCCCTAGACCTTTGGTCAGGAAGTTGCCTAGCTTCTCCAGCTCCTCCAGCGCCTGCACGGGATTGAAGCCCTCCGGAAGAAGAATCTTCCCGTCCTCGCCTTCCCCGGGGTCCGTCCCGACAGCTTTGTTCCTGCGGCCTGGTCGAGAGGCTGAGGCCACTGAAAAAGACAGGAGGCCTGGGGGAGCTTGACCAGAGGAAGAGGAGGGAACCAGCTGGTCACCTGCTTTCCCAGCAAGGGAGATGGAATCGAGAGCTTCCGTGGCCTGCTCCAAGTCATCGTCCCCCGCCACCGGTCTGTCTCTGGCCCAGCCAGCCTCACAGGGAGTAGCCTCCAAAACCAGTCTGCCCACTCCATTTGCAAGCTGCCCCGGGAAGTCCTCCCGGCCGGTGCTCTCCTGGATGGTCTGGAACAACAGCCTAGGGATGAGTGGCGGCTCAGGGGCAAGGGCAGGAGCCCCAGCCAGGCGCTGGGGGTGTGGCTGATCGAAGAGCTGCACCACACCATAGTTGGTCAGGTGCGTGTGGGCATCCACCAGGTGCAGACACACATTCTTCTCCTTTACAGCTTCCTTGCCCTGGAGTTTGTAGCCGAAGGTGAGGTCGATCCAGTGGTGCAGGTCCTGGGACACCTCGCGGCTCTCCAGCAGCAGCCGGTGGGCAGCCACAAACTCCTGGCTGGAGCCACACCAGGCTGGCACATCCAGGTCAGGCATGTCAGGGTGAATGGAGCAGAAGATAGAGGGATCGGTGTAAAATTCGGGGATACACTCGTCCGGCGTCCAGTTCTGCATGCGCTCCATGCTGGCGGGGTACTCATTGGGCTCCCATTGAGCCCGTACGTGTCCACAAAGCACCGACCGGGGGGTGCGCCTAGCCTTGTACACATAGTACGTGATGTCAGAGAGCACATCTGAGATGTGATGAGGAACGTGGGGGGGCTCCCCGCCACCGGCACCACCTGCTACAAACGCCTGCCTCGTCATCTCATACGTGAAGTCCAGCTGCTTGTCCCCCTTGTTGAGGCGGAACTTGGACTTGCGCAGGTCTCGGAAGCGCCCGTGGGATGTGGTGAAGTCCACCACCCAGGGCAACACTGGGTGGTAGTTGGGATCCCCCTGCCGCCGACCTGCCAATCGGTTCAGCTGCATGAGGTAGTGGAAGTTGCTGATGCGGCCGTGGACCCAGTCGAGCACAAGGCACCTGAGTTCCTCCTGGCAGGAAGGACACCCGGGTCCCCCTCCTCCCTCCTCTCCACAGTCAGTGCCTGCCCTGTCCCTTGCTACGGGGGTCTCCTCACTCTCATCCTCTTCCCGTCTCTCATAAGCACTCAGGTCCAGCCGGAGCTCACTGCAAAGTTTCTCATCCACAGCAATGTGGTGCAAAGAGAGGGCCCCACAGGCCAGGCCCTGGCGGTGACAGGCATCCATGGCCCTCAGCACACGAAAGAGAATGAAGAGCACCTTGGCTTGGCTGTTGGTCAGCTTGGCAGGGCTGAAGGTGACCACATCATGCAGGGTGAACTGCACATAAGGGTGCACCACATACAGCATCTCTGGCGACTCCAGCAGGGCCTCAGCTCTCAATAGACTGGGACAGGCCGGGCTGCCCCGAGGGGGACAGGGGCCATCTCTGGCATATGCTGGGCATTGGGTAGTTTCACCCACTGGCAGGAAGGAGCAACCATAGACCCTCTGCAGAGCTTGTCTTACTGAGTCCAGGGCAGGGACAGTTGAGGGGGCAGGGCTATGACTATAGGGCTGCCCATAGGTATGATACGCATGGCGCCATAGGTTTCGATAATTCTGAGCAGCCACATCCTGCATGAAGCGATTGAGGGTCTCGGGGCTGCAGGAACCCTCCTCAAAGGACAGGCCGCCACCCAGCGGGTAGGACAGCCTCCGTTTCCGGAGCCCATGCACCTCTACTCGCGTCCAGCCTGGGGGCAGCCTCTGCACGGATCGTTGCAGGAGAGTCCTGACTTCCGCTTCGCTCAGGCCCTCGGCCCGGGGGCAGGGTCCCGGGGGCAAACGGCGCTCGCGGAGGCTGGCCAGCCAGCGCGCGGGCACTAGGGCCACCACGTGCTTGCCCCCAGGGGCTGGAGCCAGCTGGCGGGCATCGATGTTCAGGTCCCTCTCCACGCTCTGGAGCAGCTCCTCCATGTCAGGGCTTGGGGGCGGGGACCAGCCCTCGACCCCGGAGGTAAGAGCGACTTCCCGTCCCCAGGTCCCCAGGGCCATCCCCTCCCAGCCGCCTGGGGACCACGCGGGGTTGAGGCCACGGCCCTCCTCGCGACAGCTTCCGGGGTGCCAGAGAGGCGGAGTAGGGATGGACGAGGGGCGGGGGCTGGGGCGGAGGTGGCTGGGGTGGGCCCGGGACCGAGGAGAGGAGGGCGGGGGCGCTCTTACCCCTCCGCAGGGTCCTGCGCTCCGGGCGCGCAAGGGAGGAGGCAGAGCGGTGCCAGCACCGGGCTCCGCCGTGATGGGTCAGCTGATGCGGCTCACGTGATCGCCCCGACTCGGAAACAACCGCACGTGGCGCAAAGGGGCGGGCGGGACCCCGCCTACCACGCGCGCCACCGCCCCGCGGCCCAGCGCTCTGCTCAGAGCTGGTGGCGGCTTTGCTTCCTCCGGAGCTGAAGGGGGCCCCCGTGGGCCCCAACAGTGCAGAGGAGGGGGATGCCGAACTGCCCACGAGATTTGCCCTCCCCTCGCTGCCTCCTTCTGCACCACCCCGAACACAGATCGTAGATCTAAGGGAGGGCTTTATCCAGAGAGACCAGCCTTTAGGGGACTGATCACCCCTCCGGGTTTTAAAGATAAGGGACTTCGGACGACTTTTGATATCAAGTCCCTTCATCGCCTCCATACTGGCTTCCAAAAGAAGGAACTTTTAATTTTCCAAAACATGTAATCAGTAACATTCCATTTGGCCTCACAGAATCTAGGGAGGACGGCGGTTATTACTGTTTATATTTCACAGGTTTTAACCAAGAGCTATCAAAGAGGTTTGTCCAAGTGGCAGAATGGAGACTTAGAAGCTGGTGCACAGACTTTCTGCCCCGGAGTCCTCCCAACTGACAACCCTCTTCCATCCTCCCCCCACCCCACTCCCCGCCCCCCCCCCTTTTTTTTTTAAATTCTGGGTGACCTTCAGGGGAGAAGTGGCCCAGGCTCAGAGGCCTGGAGTTCTTGGGAGGAAATGTTCCCTAAGACTTCCTGTTTGAGATCAGCTTCTGCCCTGCCAAGCAGCCTGCTTGCTGTGGCAGAGCCTTGCAGATACCACAGTGGGGGGAGGTGCAGCACAGGACAGTAAGCGAAAACCAGACTGCTGGCACCAAAACTCCATGACTCCTCCAGGGGGTCTTGGTTCTGACTCATTTGCAGGACAGAAAGGCCATTGTCTGCAGTGAAACCACTGGCTGTGTTTTGAGTCTCACCCCGAGAAGGAGAAGGAGAGTGTTGTAGTTGGTGTAGAGGTGTAAGGGGTTCCTTGAGGTCACGTAAGAAAAACTACAGTCCAAATTAGAGAGGAGACAGGAATGGCTCAGCTATAATCTGATTCCATCTCTCTTTTTTTTTAATCCTCACCCGAGGATGTGTTTTTACTGATTGTTTTTAGAGAGAGATAAACATGGATGTGAGAGGGAAACATGGATCGGCTGCCTCCCTACCAGAGATTGAACCCGAAAACTAGGTATGTGCCCTGACTGGCAATCAAACCCCAAACCTTTTGGTGTACAGGTCCATGCTCCAACCAACTGAGCCACCCGGCCAGGGCTGCTGTGTCTTCTTTCTTGAAGGAGCAGCTGGAACCCTTGAAGTGCTTGGTCATAGGACCTGGGTCATAAGTAGTAACTTACAACCACTGATTAGGATCCAGGCACCACGCTAAACACTTCACATACCTTGTTTTGTTTAATCCTCATCTGGATTAGGAGAATGGCCACCTTAGGTAACTTGCCCGAGGTCACATAGCTAAGAAGTGGTAGAGCCAGGATTCAAATCGAGGCCTATCTAAAACCAGTGTTCCCTGTACTCCTTGGCCATTGCACTATTGTTTTTTCCAGCAGGGAAATTAGGTGTTCCTGTCAATCTCTCATCCCCAACTGTGGTCTGTGTTCCTGAGGCTAGAGGATAGGTTTTGATGGTCAGGAGGTAGTACTTGCTTCTGAGTACCAATAAAATTAGGTCCATCTGGTCTTTACTCTGGTCTCAGTTTACCTAGACTGAACAGGCACTATACTTTTTCTTTCTGCAAGTCTGTGTGTGCCCTGCCCTCTAGTGGTTTTGGCTTGCAATGTAACAATGACCTTGGGTGTAACTAACCTTACCTCAGAATTCCTTTTTGTTTTTTATGATTCCATAAGATTTTCCTTTTAATTTTCACTTTAAGTTATGCCTTTTCAATGCCAGAATATAGAAGGGAATATTTAAAACATTTAGAAATAGCTTAGATTCTAAAATAAATCTTACTGTTCTAGTAATAGCCTGAATCTGCAGAACAGTGAGAGCAAAGAAGAGAATTAATGAACTGGTTAGGATTAATGAGTCATACAGAGTCAGATCAACCTTGGCTGCCAGGGAACATGTATTTCCAAGAGAGGAAACCCAATCAGAATTCTTTCTTTCTCTTGAATAAGAAAGTCCTTGCAATGGTGGGTACTGGGTGCACTAAGATTTCCGGGGCAATGACACCTTCCCCAATCTGAGCCCTAAAACAGTGGTTTTCAAACTTTATGATGTACTTCTGATTCAGTAGCCTGGGATGAAATCCAGGAATCTGGATTTTTATTTTTTGTTAATCCTCACCTGAGGATTTTTTTTCCATTGCTTTTCAGAGAGAGTGGAAGGGAAGGAGGGAGGGAGAGAGAAACATCGGCACGAGAGACACATCTACTGGTTGCCTCCCACACGTGCTCTGACCGGGGCACAACTCGCAACCCAGGTATGTGCCCTTGATCAGGAATCAAACTCGAGACCCTTTGGTGTGTGTGCTCTAACCACTTAGCAACACTGGCCAGGGCTGGAATCTGAATTTTTTTAAAATATATTTTTATTGATATCAGAGAGGAAGAGAGAGGGAGGAAGAAATAGAAACATCAATGATGAGAGAGAACCATTGATTGGCTGCCTCCTGCACGCCCCCTACTGGGGATCGAGCCTGAAACCCGGGCATGTGCCTAACCCGCTAGGACAGGAATCTGAATTTTTAACAAGCACCCCAGGTAATTCTGATGCAGGCAATCTGCAGGCCACATCTTGAGATATAATGCTCTGTAATAGATCTATTCCCAAATTTCCCTTGAATCCCAACCCAAGCACCTTTGGGCTTTGGAGAATCTAGGACCAAATTAGCCAGCCCCCTTTGCCAACCTCCATATTGAGTGTCCTGGAGGTCATGGCTTGGATAGTCAGGGAGGCAAGCTGCAGCTGCCCCGGCAGTCAGCCCATGCCGGGTGAGGTTAGCCTTTGCTGATCTGGCAGGGAGAGAAGTGAAGGAAGCTAATGTTTAATGCACCACCTGTGGGCCAGTGAGCCTGGTACTGTGCTAGGCATTTCCTTCTTTAATCCCTACAATATGAATTTATTATTCATTCAATTTTGTAGATGAGAACATTGAGGCTCAGAGATGTTAAGTATTTCATCCAGCTCAGGGCTGGTAAGACCTAGAATTTGAATCCAAGTTTGTCTAACTCAGTGGTTCTCAACTGGGGGCAATTCAGGATCCCAGGGACTATTTGGTAACGTCTGAAGAGACTTTTGGTTGTCATGGGGAGGGGTCAAGTTGTGTTGCTAATGGCATCTAGTGGGCCAGGGATACTCGCCTCCACAGTACAGCCCCACAGCAAGAAATTATTCAATTCAAAATGTCAATAGTGCTGAGATTGAGAAACCCTGGACTGAAACAGCCTGTGCTTTTGCGCTAGGATGGGAGGGTGAGGGGATGGAGACTTAGCAGAACCAGAGAGAGACGAGCCTACCACAGGGCCTTTGGGTGGAAAGGGGATGGGACTTCTACGCCAAGGATAATGGGAACGGGTCAGCTGGTGAGATTTCTCTTCCTTCCAAGCTTGGCCAAGGCCCTGATCAGTTTCTCCCAACCTTGCCAAGTCATTCCTGGGACTTCACACTCAGCTTGTCCTGGAGTGACCCTGATTCCCAGCTCAGAGCTGGGGGCAAAATATTTACTTAGGTCTTCCTGCAGGGCTTCCCAGCCAAAGCCGCTGGTTCCTGGGGCCAGTCCTGTTCCACCTGCAGCCCCGGGAAGCGCCACATTCGCTCCCTTGCTGTAGAGGGTAAGAGTGTAAAAACGGAAGCAGCCAAGGTGGCATCTGAAAACAGAAGTGGAGTTAGAAGCAAGGCCAGGGCGATTCACTTAGCAGGTCCCTGTCTGGGGAGGTACTGGGCGACTTGAGCAGGGAGCAAAGGGCAGCTGGCCGGCCCAGGGAGCAGGGTTCTGACACCCCGGAGGCTTGCTTTCCACAGCCGTCCCGCTCCTCTAGGCTTAGTCCGAAGCTTCCCTGGACTTTCCCCAGTTCCCATTCCTGGAGCCCCCGCACACCCCTCCAGCCTCCATTCTGGGCCTCCCCAGTACTGGCCTCCCTGACTAGACCAGGGAGGGTGGGTCTGAGCCGACAGGAAATACCTCTGGTTCCAAGCTCAGAACCTCTGAAGAACTAACCAGCAGGGGGGAGGGAGAAAGGAGGGAGGCAGATGGTGACAGTGAGAGAGGGGGAAGAGGAAGGAACATACAAGCAGGTCCCCCATATTTGGGGTTCTGTCTCCTTCATTCCCTCCCTGCCGGTGGGGGGGGGGGGGGGGGGGGGGGAGAGTCATCAGATGGAGCAGGGCAGGCCAAGAGGAGGATGTGGTAACAGCTGATTTGTCCCCTGAGGTCACACTTTCCAGCAGTCAGCTGTTACTGGGGTGGAAGGCAGAAAGTTTCCTTAAAGGCGCAATGTTCTGAACACAAGTGGCGAATCGTGGTGCTCCTAGAAACCAGAGCAATCGCTTGGCTGAGCCCGTATTGAATACAGAAGGAACTGTCTCGCACTCCAGCCAAATCCTTTCGGCTCAGTGAACCTCACCCCCAATTTGGAGCTCGTGGAAAAGTCGTGGATCCCGTGTGGGTTCAGCTGGGAAGGGGGAAGGGCGGAGGAGTGATGCTACGGGGTGGGTCCCACACTTGCCCCTTTCAATAGGCAGTGGAGCAGCTTTTGCCAAGTCACTGGGTTCCTTTCAGTTTTTGCCCATCCCCCGCCCCTCTAAGCTGTGATTGGCCCCCGAGGGAAGGAGCAGCCTCCTCATTGGTCTCTACCTTCGAAATCTCTTCCCTAAGTAGGTCTGAGTCAGTGCAAAGCTTCTGAAGGGCGGTACTGAATGGGGTATTAAGGCAGAGGATGGGGTTGCCGGCCAGTTGTACTTTGACACGGCCATCCCCTAGTTTCTGACCAGAAGTCTTCCATCTACCCTCAGGTGAAGACTGTACTATGAATCTTTTTTATTTGGGGGGGGGGGGGTGAGGTGGGGGGAAGGGTTGGGGTAAGCAAACCATTTTATTAAGGGCCTTTGGGGGAGGGTCGAGGGCTGGGAGGACCATGAGAGCGATGTCCTCGGCCCGGCCGGGACTTCCCCAGCTTCACAGCCGCGAAAAAGTATGAGTCTTTTGTTAGGAAGCGGCTCTATCCCTGCGACTGGGACCAGACATCTCCACGAAAAGTCCCCTGATCAGGAAGCCTTCCCCCCACCCCCACCCCCACCCCCACCCCCAGGAGGGGTGGACTAGATCTCTCCAGTGAAAGCTGGGGCTTGGTGAGGCAGGCAGTCCTCCCCACCCCAAAAGCCCTCAGGAGTTCCCATCCAGTGGCAGAGTCTGCTGCCCTGGGGACTGATCTCCACCTTCAGTTCTCCCCACTCCTGCTGCTTCGCCTGCTCCACTTTTCCTTAGAGAGCCTCCTGCAGAGGTCAGCGAATCCATTTTGGGGTTGTCTAAAAGAAGCACTCACGGCTCCAAAAAGGAGGGGCTGTAGCCCTTTAAGGATTTCGCCGGGGATGGATTCAGAGATGATTTAAAAATGCCAACTCACAGAGCGCTCTGAATTCTGGGAACGGGGTGTCAGCTCGAGAACTACACGGACCAGAATGCACAGCAAACACACACGCCTTTACTTCCTGCTGCTCGGTCGGACCCTGGTTTGACGTAGCGCTCTTCAAAGCAAGTAGCCTAGCGGAGGGCCGAGCCACACCTTTTCACCTATTGGCCAGCTCTTGAGTTGGTGGGCGTGGCTTAGTGCAACTCTACTTCGGCAAAGGGGTGGCCTCCTTGTCAATCAGAGCTAAGACAGCCGGAGAGGCGGGATCAGGGCGAAGGGCTGGCGCCCCCGAGTGGGTGTGGTCACGCTGCACACCAGTAGGCGGTGATTGGCCCTGGGCGGTGCAATCGCAACTTGTGCGTCACTACGCCGCCAGCTGATCGGAGACTGGAGCCGGTGTGTGCTGGGCGCTGGGAAGAGAGCGCCGCCGGCTGTGGGGCACGGACGCACTGATTTGCTCCCCTGTCCTCAGCACCCCCCGCACACACCCGGCACCAGGTGGGTGTGAACTGGGGTCCTGGCCGCACTGGAGGGAGCCGTGCTAACGGGGTAATGGGGGCAAGTACGGTCCTGGCGGCCACACCCTGCCCTTCCGGGGGAGGGGAGAGGGGGCGGCGGAGGCAGGGGCGCTCCGGGGGAGAGGGTCCTGGACTAGCTAGAGGAGTGTGTCTGGAGGTTTTTTAAAAAGAGTCCGAGACAGGAGTCGTGGCGGAAGGTCTTGCGGAGTAGCTGGGAGGGCGGTGAGGGCGGGAGGGCTGGGGGCGGCTAACCTCGCGCCCTCTGGCCCGAGAATACGGGACCGACCACTCAGCCCGGAGAGGATTTGGACCAGGCGGGAGGCGGCGGAGGTGCTTTGCCTCTACCGGCACTCCCCGAGTCAGGCCGGCTGAGTACCCCGGCAGGGAAGGGGTCCCTGGGCGGGCCGGCCCCTCCTCTCATTGCCTCCAGGGTATGTTATGTAAGGGGGGAGGGGAGAGGAGTAGGGGGCGGCGGTGCCGGGGCCTTATGCAACCCAAAGGTTTAGGGTTTCACCGCGGTGGGTGGGGGGAGCGGGCACGAGGAAGGCCTGGAAACTCTACCTCCCCCCCCCCCCCCCGCCCCAGCCTCACTAGCCGTCTTGGGCCGAGAGAAGGTCACCTCTGCACCTCCCCCAAGCCCGTCCGGTCGTGGGGGCCCTAGCCCAGGCCTGGCCCCGACCGCCTGGGAAACCGGCTGGCTGGGTGGGGCGCCTGGGTTAGTCATCACTGGGCTCCCTCTCTCCCCACCTCTCGGCCAACTCTTGGCCCCTCCCCGTGGCCTCGGGCTAGGCTATCGCCCCCACCTCCCTTGGCCCTAGTTCCAGCCTCCAACTCTTCTGGCCTGTCATCCTGGCTGTCAGACTGGGCTGGAAGCTGTCAGGGTGCCAGAAGGTTGATGGAGCAGCTGGTCAGAGGGTCAGTGCCCTGGACCCACCCCGCTCTGCAGCCAAGGGCACCTGCTTGGCACAAACTCTCAGTAGCCGCTAAGTCCTTTGGGCTGACCAGAGCTGGCTCAGACCGAGGGGGGTGGGAAGGAGCTGGGGACTGGTCACTTGGGGGAAGGCAGATACCTCAAAATTCATGCTTTCCAAGAGGGTTTTGTCATTTGAAAACCTCCCAACCTTACCCTAATCTTTTCTACCCTCTAAGTGTAGAAATCTCGAGGCAAGACCACCTTGGCCACTCCCATTGGCATGGGCATGCCCTTGGGCCGAGTGTCAGCACAGACCCGCCCTCCCCAGCTCACTGCCCCCCCTCCCCCGAGCCTGCCACGCCCCCAACCCCCTCCCCGGGCCATGCTGCAGGGCCCGGCTTTTCCTGCTGATTCATGCGTTGGAACTGTGGGGGCGGGGCTTGGAACTTGGAACAAAGTTCAGACTTGGAGGGGCCGGCAGACAGCCTGGAATTCATACCAGATGTACCCGGAATGCGCAAGCGGAATGCTTGGCATTTGAGAGTCCAGGGGAGGCTGCCCAACCTCCCTGCCTAATCTCCCTCCCCTCCAGCCTTTGGTCCCTTGTCCTCTCCTCACAGTCCCAGGAGCTTCTGCTGACCTTCCAAACTCTAGACCTCCTCCCTTCCTCACTCTTCCCCAGATCCAGGCCCCCCAGAACTTTTTCCAGCTGAACTCTCTGGGAAGAAATCAGTTGGGCTGATCACTGAACTCATTTCTGGACCTGAGACACAACTTCTCACCTAGTACCTTGAAAAAGGGTAGGGTGTGTCCAGCCAGGGTCCCAGGTCCTGCCTTTTCCCAATGCTGAGTAGGCTGCCCCCCACCCCATGTGTGGCTGGGGTAAAGGGGATGAGAGCCTGGGTTCCTGCAGTTCCGGAAAGAGGAGCAAGGGAAAAGCTGCCTCTTGCTTCTCACTGAGCTCCCGCAGGCCCAGGCTAAGAACCCTTCCCTAGAAGGTTGAGTGTCTGCTGGGACTGGACTTGGGTGGACAGTGTCCCTGTGCCATGGCCCTGCTCAGGCCTTTCCCGTTTTTCTTCCCTTTGCCTTTAGGAGCCTGTACCTCCCACACCCTCACCTGGCTGAGCCGCAGTAGTTCTTCAGTGGCAAGCTTTATGTCCTGACCCAGCTAAAGCTGCCAGTTGAAGAACTGTTGCCCTCTGCCGCTGGCTTCAAGGAGGAGAAGGAGCTGCTTTCCCGCTCATCTGGAAGGTGACAGAACTGGGGCTGGGAAGGTCTGCAGGAGTGATGATGGTATGTTTCAGGAAAGGGAACCTTGTTCAGTCGGAGAGCCTTCACTCTGATTGGCGCTGCAAGAGAGAACAATTTGAGAGACCCTGACTGAATGAGGGGATAGATGGCTCTGACTGCCCAAAGTTAGTCAGCCTTTGTGTGACAGTGGGAGGAAGTGGAGCAAAGAAAACCCTGTCTATCCCTTTACCCAGGTGTCTTTCTTTACCCTCCTTCCTTATCCCTCATTCTTTCCACTGGCCTTTCCAGGTGAGGTCCAGAAGTAAGCTTGCCTCTTCCTGCCATCTCAGTAGTCATACCTCTTACCTTTCCCTGCATTTCCTTAGACTGGCCCAGACTCTAGATTCAGGGTTACTTACCTATATGTGGCACCCTTAGACATCCGGTCTCAGCTTCTCCACCTACCTGTGGTATGGAGAAATCGCCCAGTTGAGTGTGCCTGAGGGAATCAGAAGCCCATTTGTGCAGACTCAGCTTGGGGTGGGAACAGAACAGCTTTTCACTTAAGCTATTGCCCCTCCCCCCTCCCTGACAATAACCCCAGGGATAGGGGGTTGGAGGGTTAAAGGGGCTCAGTCTCTACATTGACTTCTCATCATGCTAGGGTGGCCCCAGGCATCCTCTGCCACCCATAATAAGACTGCGGCCCCTGATGGCTACCACTGCTCTTCTTCCTCACTTTGCTTTCCAGGATGGTGTGTGAAACTCAACTCAGGCCTGTGCAGGCAGAAAAATTCTCCCCTCCAGCAGCCAGCAGAGCTGAGTTCTGGGACTCAACCCCCCTTGGGGGCATCAGGCAGTGTAAACCTGCCATCCCCACATCCTGATCCAGTCTCACTCTTTGGCTCAGGCTCTGGTGTGGTTCAGCCTTGGCCTAGAATCCCTGCCTGAAGGTGGCTGCCTTCAGGGGCTGCAGGAAGCTGTTTGTTCTATTTGGGGGGAAGAGGAGCCGGGTCCTATTACCCATTTATGAGAAACTCAAAGATTTAGGGGAGAGTAGACCATTGAACCCAGCTCTTCCACAGCTTAAGCCGATGTGTGTGGGACTGTGTTAGAAGGGGGTGGGTAGACTGAGTCCACTCAACAAAGATCACTCTGTCCCTGGACATTGCTTCCGTCCTTTCTTCCCCTCCTCGCTTCACTGGCCACAGTGTTTCCTTCCAGCCTGGGTGTGTGGCTCTGCCATCCTCACCTATCATGGAGCAGAGATGAGGAGGAGCATCCTGGGAACACAGAGGCAGGCGGAAGACCAGTGAAGGACAAAGCCTGGAGAGCACAGGACCTGTCTGGGCACCTTGCAGAGGGGGGGCATAAAGGCCAGGAGCACCCCAGGAAGAGGGAGGACAGCCAGCCTCCAGCAAGGACAAGCTTCCAGGCATCTTCAATCTCTCCACCTTCTTCGGAGATGTGGGACCATATTAAAGTGTCCTGTGGCTTCATCCTCCTCCTTCCACCTCTCTCCCACCTTGTAATTTACATATAAGCAGCTTCAAGGAACAAGAGCCAGCTGTGAAAGGACATACACAGGAAATTCATAAAAGAAATGCAAATGGATAAAACCATGACAACAAATGTGTACTTCATTAGTAATTAAAGAGAGGCAAATACAGCTGTAATCATTTTTCTTTTTCTTATTATCTTTATTGTGGAAAGTATTACAGATGTCCTTTCCCCCCCCCCACTGACCTCCTTCATCCCCCCCCCCCCCCCCCCCCCGCAAAGCATTTTTCTCATAGCAAGCTATAACAGACAAAATAAGACCCAGTTGTCAGCAAAGGAGTACTAAAATAACACTCACATACATTGCATATAGGGTACAAATTGGTACAGCCTTCCTGGATATAACTTTGGTACTATGTATCAAACATATTACCATGGCCTTTGACCTAGTAATCCTACGTTTGGGAATTTAGCCTAAGAAAATAAATATTTAGTTATAGGATGTTCATTCCAGCATTGCAATAGAGAAACAATTGTCTGGGAATTCATTTCTGCTGTAAAGAAAATTTGCAATAGGGGGTTGCTTAAATAAATTATTGTATATCCAGATGGTGGAGTACTACACAGCCATTAAAAGTCACATTAAAGAGCCCTAGCCGGTTTGGCTCAGTGGATAGAGTGTCAGCCTGTGGTCGGAAGGGTCCCAGGTTGGATTCTGGTCAAAGGCACATGCCAGGGTTGCGGGCTCGAACCCCAGCAGGGGATGTGTAGAAGGCAGCTGATTGATAATTTTCATCATAGATGTTTCTATCTCCCTCCCCTTCCTCTCTGCAATCAATAAAAATGTATTTTTAAAAGTCATGAAGAATATTTGAAAAGAAAAATGTTCTTTAAATATTAAAAAAGGTGCCGAAACCGGTTTGGCTCAGTGGATAGAGCGTCGGCCTGCGGACTGAAAGGTCCCAGGTTCGATTCCGGTCAGGGGCATGTACCTGGGTTGCGGGCATATCCCCAGTGGGAGATGTGCAGGAGGCAGCTGATCGATGTTTCTCTCTCATCGATGTTTCTAACTCTCTATCTCTCTCTCTTCCTCTCTGTGAAAAATCAATAAAATATATTTAAAAAAAATATATTAAAAAAGGTTATAGCCCTGGTCAGTGGCTCAGTAGTTAGAGCATTAGCCAGTGCACCAATGGGTCTCCGCTTCAATTCCTGGTCAAGGGCACGTACCTGGGTTGCAGGAAGCAACCAATCCATATCTCTCTCCTCTCTCCCTCCCTTCCTCTCTTCCACTCTAAAAATCAATGGAGAAAAGACTCTAAGTGAGGATTAACAAAAAAATTAAAAGATTATAAAAATGGTGTACCAGTATGTCAAGTGATCTCAATTTTGTTTTTTAAAATATAAGTATATACTTGCATACAATACATGAAACAGATAGAGACTGAGGCTGTACTCTAAAGTGTTAATAATGGTTATCTTTGGATGGTGGAATAAAGTAATTGTAATTTTCCTCTTCTGGCTTTTTTTCCCCTATAACTTCCAAATTTGCTACATTAATTGTGGATGGCTTTCATATAACAAAATTTAAAAGAATCAGTGTAACTTTAAAAAAAATTTTTTGGAGAGGTGGGTGTGGAAGAATGAAGGGATGTCCCTAGCGCCTTGGGTTTAATGGCGTTTTGGTGGGGAAAGGGTTGTGAGAGGGTTCGGGGAGCAGGATCATCAATCAGCTGCCTCCTATCTGCTTAAGAAATTCATTCTCTGGCAGTAACTGGTATCTGCCTGTTCCACGTACAGGAAAGGGCCCTGAATTTCTGGCTGGCAACCAACTCCAGGTGTGGAGTAAGATGGAAAGCAGTACCAACTCTTCAGGAAATAGGGGTGCGGGGAGAGATTTTCCTTTACAGGCTGAAGGGTTCTGGAATCCTAACAATCCTGCTGCGGAAAGCACGATGATGCGCTCTGTTTTCTCTTCGATTCTGTCCAAACCTTGAGGTGACTCTCTGACCTCTCCCGGCCTCCTCGGATTGGGAGATATTCTGTCCACCCACCAGGTACCAGCTCGGGGGAGGGGGGCTTCTCAGGACTATAGTGCTGAGTGGTTCTCTTTGCCTCCCCTTCCTAACGATGAGACTCCTCTATAGGGCACCCAAAAAAGGTGGAGGGAGGAGTTTCCATTGGGCCCCTCCCTCTCCCAAATGGAAGCTGCAGCTGTTCTATTTGAGAGGTACTAGGTGAGGGGCAGGACTCCAGGAACTGTAGGGTTGCTGGGATGCGCTGTGGGCCTAGAAACCTCCGGAGGTAGAAGGGGTGCCTGGCTCCAAGGCAGTGAAGTGCCCTCTCCCCCACACCTGAGACGGGGGAGGGGTGTGAGCAAGTGGCAGTGGGTTTGCCCTGGCCTCTCACCCCAGGGCCGTGTGGGTGGGGTGGGGTGGGAGGGATAGCCAGATTGTAAGATTGGAGAGGAGGGGAAAGAGGGGAAAGTTAGTGGGGCGGGGCCTCCGGGAGTGTCAGGTGAGATTGGTGACCTATTTCTGGAGCTCTAAAGAGTTCAGGACTCGGGGAGCTGGGGGAGACCTCTGTCGACTTCCCAGAAGTCCCCTGAGCTCCGTGGCACGGCCGATCCCGGGAGCCTCCAGCCCGCAGTCTGTCGCTAGGGCGGGACGCGGTCGGTTGCCTAGGCTCCAGGGGCGGTGGCCGCGCGGCTGCTCCAATCACCGTCCAGCCGGGAGATCGTGGACCATCCCTGGAAAAGTTACTGCGGATTCCCCAGGCCGGGAGGGCCGGCGAGCCCAGGAACGCAGCCCCGCCGCGACGCGGGTCACAGTCTCCGGAGCGGGCGTCGGATGCGTCGGGGGCGAGTGCTCAGGGGCCCACGGAACCGATCCGGACCTAGCCCGCCCGCCCGGCCATGGCGCCCTCGGGGCTCCTGGTGACCGGTGCCTCCTTCGCAGCCTTCCGGGGGCTGCACTGGGGGCTGCAGCTGCTACCCACGCCGGCATCTGCGGCTCGGGACCGTTGGAAGTGGCAGAACATCTGTGTCTCCCTGGTGCACAGCCTGCTCACGGGGCCCGGGGCGCTGCTCGGGTGCGGGTCTTAGAGGTTCGGGAGAGACCTGGATGAGGGCGAGGGATGGGAAGCTCACGTTGGAAGACCTGGCGGCACCTTTAAAATGGATGCTAAACCTTGAGAGCCTGAGGCTGGGATGGGTGGACGGGGCGTGCCCTGCAGGAGAATCCGGTCTGCACGAAGCTGACGGTGGCTCCCCGTCTCCTCTAGGCTGTTGCTATACCCTCAGATGGCCGCCGACCCCATTCATGGCCACCCGCCCTGGGCCTTGGTGCTGGTGGCTGTATCTGTGGGTGAGTCTGCAGGGAAGGCTGGGCCAGCTTGGGGGCGGGGAACAGCTTCCAACGGTAATGGCAATCCCAGGTGCGCTTCTGTCAGCGTTACTGAGGGAGAGGAAAGCTCTGGGAAAGGTAGGGGCTGGAGATTTCTCTCCGGCTGTACCCCAGCTGCCGCCCTTCCCCATAGGTTATTTCCTGGCTGATGGAGTTGACATGCTGCTGAACCAGACCTTGGGCCAGGCCTGGGATCTTCTCTGTCACCATTTGGCGGTGAGATTCAGGGAGAGGCGAGGCAGGACGGGAGGTGTACCGACTGCACACCCCGATCTCTCATCAGCTTTATGTCCCATGACTTCCCAGAGAGCCTCTGACACCTCTTTCTCCCCTGGGCTTGATCCTCCCAACCTTGGGCTGAATTGAGGGGCGGGGATTGACTGCTGGCACAGCTGCGAGTCTGAGCACTGCCTCGGGGGCTTGCATTCGCCCACACAGGTGTCCTGTTGATTGCAGAAACCTTAAACATGGAGCTTTTCTGAGAAGGAGGGAGCCCCCGTATTGGGAGTGGGAATGGGGCATGAAAGGCCAGGATGGAAGTTGGGGGGTTACTCTGCAGATGCTACAGCCCCAGAGAAGACAGCCTCTGGCCAAGGCTGCTTCCATCCTAGAGAAAGATGGTTTCAAAGCCATGCAGGCTCCTGGCATAGGGTAGGCATAAAGTTGGGTGTTTTCAGGGAAAGAATGCCAGAACATGCTTGGGAGGACTGGGATATTAGGACGCGATGGTGGTAGGTCACGGAAGGTCTTCTAACCTTTGGCCCTTGCTCCCCAGGTAGTGAGCTGCCTCGGCACCGCCATTCTGTCCGACCACTATGTGGGCTTCTCCGTGGTGTCTCTGCTCCTCGAGCTGAACTCCGCCTGCCTGCACCTAAGAAAGTTGCTGCTGCTTTCTCACCAGGCCCCATCCTTGGCCTTCAGTGTGGCCAGCTGGGCCACCCTGGCCACCCTGGCCCTCTTCCGCCTGGCACCACTGGGGTGGATGAGTCTGTGGTTGCTCCAGCAGCACCACCAGGTGCCTCCTGCTCTGGTTGTCCTTGGTGGCACCGGGCTGGCCACTGTGGGAGCCATGAGCATCTCACAGGGTGTTCGCATTTTGATCAATGATGTCCTGCGGCCTCGGCCTCATTCATCCAACCCTGGGCACAGGGAAACTAGGGTCACCAGGACATGCAATGGGGAGCCTGCCACCAAGGATGGTTCCCCTCTCGGCCTGAAAGACTAGGGAGAAGCCTCGGGTTCTTCTTCTGCCACTCTTGCGGGAGCTCGGACCGGGACAAGGAGATGATGGTCTTCAATGCACAGCCCCCCACTGGGGTAAGGACTGGGCTGGATTTTCAGTATCTCAGTTCCTCTTCCAGCAAGTTCATACCCCTCCCCCACGCCTAGGATCTGAGAAGCAATGGTAATGTTGGTGGGTGGCTGGGAGTCTGGGCTAACGTTCATGTTCATTGCATTTCATCATCAGATAACGTTCTTTGCATTTCATCATCAGATAATTAGTCCTCTCCAGAAAACTAATTCAAGAGGTACAGCCAGTGCTGCCAATAAAGGGTGGCAGGACCCATGAGACTGAACGTAACTGGCAAGGGGAACAGAAACCCTTTGCTTTAGCACAGGGACAGATGAGGGAAGGTGAAGTCTCACCTAGGAGTAGAGATCTGGTATGGAGAGGGTAAGGCCAGAGGGAAGAGAGATCTCACCTATGACCAAATTCTGGCAGTGGGAGGAGAACACCACGGGTGCTATCTGTAGCCAGTAGTTATATAGACATACCAGCTGCTAAGAGACCAAAGACCTGGGTCATGGAGATTGCTGCTGATATTTCTGGTTCTCAAAACCCCACTGTTGTGTTTGTACTTAACCTGAGTCCTACTGTGTCCAGCATCTGCCTTTCCGAAATTTATTTTTAGAATATCTTGACCTTTTCGAAGAAAGGGCATATTCTTAGAGGAGTGAACATGGGGCTAGGTCTCTCTTCTTAGGACAGAGCCGGAGTAGGGACTCAAACACCCATTCTGGGTGCACAGCGTAGGGCAGTGGTTCTCAACCTTCCTAATGCCACGACCCTTTAATACAGTTCTTCATGTTGTGGTGACCCCCGACCATAAAATTATTTTTGTTGCTACTTTGTAACTAATTTTGCTACTGTTATGAATCGTAATGTAAATATCTGATATGCAGGATGTATTTTCATTGTTACAAATTGAGCATAATTAAAGCATAGTGATTAATCACAAAAACAATATGTAATTATATATGTGTTTTCCGATGGTCTTAGGCGACCCCTGTGAAAGGGTCGTTCGACCCCCGAAGGGGTCGCGACCCACAGGTTGAGAACCGCTGGTGTAGGGTCTTCCTAGGCCCAGGCCTTCATGGGAGAATGAGGAACAGGCAGAAGGAGCCAAGCAAAGGCTTCCTGTTGGCTGCAGAGCCATGAAGTCATTTGCAAGCTCTCCTTTCTCCCCTGCCACTTCTGCTGCATTTTTTCTTTTGTTTTGATTGATTGATTTTTTTTTTTGGATGGAGAGAGAGAGAGAAAGAGAGAGAGAGACATCAATTTGTTGGTCTACTTATCTATGCATTCAGTGGTTGCTTCTTGTATGTGCCCTGACTAGGGATCGAACCTGAAACCTTGGCATATCGGGACGACACTCTAACCAACTGGCCAGGGTTACATGGCGGCATTTTTTTTTCTTTCTATTGCATAAACCCCCTCCCTGGGTTTAGAGCCAGAATAGCCAGGTTATGGGGAGTGTAGAGCAGATTAAGGTTGCTAGTCTACTAAACAATGGACAAGAGATAACCTGTAATCACCCACAGAAAAGATACATGAGCAAAAGCAAGAGACAGGAAGATTTTCTAAAATTCCTGCCAAGAAGCTGAGCTAAAGAAAGACAAAGGAGCCCTGGTCAGTGTGGCTCCATTGGTTGGGTGTCGTCCCATGCACCAAAAGAAAGACCAAGGGGATGTAGAGAAAGACATACATAGATTGAGGGAAAGCCAAGAAGAAAGATTCGCTGCATAGAAGAGACAGGCAAAGGGAAACGGAGTGAGGGACAGAGGGTCCTTGACAGAAATATCGAGAAAGACTGTTATAGAAGCTTGAGATAAACCAAAATCGGAGAATTGGTAAAATGCTCATAAGCAAAGAGAAAGATAAAAATAAAGAAAGGCTGACAGGAAGGAACCCCAAGGGTGGAAGGCACAGTTAGTGCCTAGGCAGTGATTTAGTGAGAGTGAGTGACAAGGAGGAGCAACCAGGCTCCGGAGAGACAGGGTAACCGTGGCAGCTGAGAGATGAGCAGAGTGAGAGGACAGAGGGGGGGAAAGAGATGAGGGGGGTTTGTCAGCGGAGCTGAGCGGCAGAAGAGCGGAAGGTGGAGGAGGCAGGCAGTGAAAAGATTTATTGACAGAAAAAGAAGGCAGGAAATATGTGGTGTTGGAGACGGGCAGAAAGACAAAGGACAAGCAGCTACAGTGCAAAACAAAGACAGACTGACAGGGACTGATAGGCAGAGACCCAGAGGAAAATGAGCAAAAGTCAGAAGCAGGGAAGTGCACTGAGACAGAAGAATAGGCGAAGAGACGTGGAGAATCACAGAGAGCACATGGGGTAGGGGGCAGGATCAAATACACACCCACAGGAGGGAACAAGGGAACGCACAAGGAGACAGAGAGAAAAATACATGATAGAGATTAAGGGGGAAATGCGAGAGGGGGGTTGTGAGCGATCCCTATCAGAGAGTCGTTCCACTGAGGCTCAAAGGAGAGAAAAAATACCAGGCTGAGGAGCAACTGTCACAGTCGGAAGCAGACACGGGCAGAAAATGAGAGCAGAGGGTGTCAATGTAATCAGACTAAAACTGGGGAGGCAAAGGTAGAGAAGCTGCGGTAGAAAAACGAAGTAATGCCTTAACCGGTTTGGCTCAGTGGATAGAGCGTCGGCCTGCGGATTGAAGGGTCCCAGGTTCGATTCCGGTCAAGGGCATGTACCTGGGTTGCGGGCACATCCCCAGTAGGGGGTGTGCAGGAGGCAGCTGATCGAGGTTTCTCTCTCATCGATGTTTCTAACTCTCTATCCCTCTCCCCTCCTCTCTGTAAAAATCAATAAAATATATTTAAAAAGAAAAACAAAGTAAAATTCTGTAGTTGTGTCTTCAAAACTCTAAACGGAGCGCCTTGATTAACAAAAACATTGCCCTTATGTTTAAAAACAGAAAACCATGAAATATGACATACTTCGGGAGTACGTCATAAATTCATGCTCCACGTGAGCACCCTCCTTGGTAAGATTTGATAGTATCTTTCAAGGGTGCCCAAGAACTAGACTGTCAGGGAAACCCGGCTGTTTCTGTGGTTAACTAATAAAACCCATACAGGAAGGGTGAGATTAGCTACCGGTGGGGCTAGACATGAGTGGATACCTGAAGAATTTGGGATCACACACACATTTCCATCGTGGCGACCGAGTGAAGCTTTAAGAAGGCAGAACTGGATTGTGATTATAATTGACTGACATCTCATCAACTAGAGTAGTTATAGATAGTGTGGACCAGATACAGATGATGGGAATCGGAGAGGCCTGGCCAATTAGGACCCCGGAAAAGAGAAGCTAGAAAATGCAGAGGCTGACAGATGCTACATTTGGTGCAATGAGTTGGGTCATGGAAATGCTCTGTCAGACCTCGCCATGGCTCAGTAAGGTGGTCCTCAAGACGGACTCCATGCCTACCAAGCTACTTGCTGGTGAGGTATTTATTTTCTAGCAAAGGGGAGGGGGCTTTCCTGGATGGGGGAACATTGATATTTTATGGGACATTATCCTGATCATAAATTAATAAATTGTTAGGCAAATAATTGCATCAGTCTTTTGTGAGTGTGGTTACACTGAGTCACTTATTTTTTTTTTTGGCTCCATTGATTTCCTGATATATAATGCAATGCTGGATTGTTGAAACTTTGCTGTGGGATGATTTCTTGGCACTAACTTTATGACCTACAAAGCTCTAATGTGTTCTAAGATCCTCTACTATCAAAAAGCAAACCTGCCTGCCCTGGCTGGTTTGGCTCAGTGGATAGAGCGTCAGCCTGCGGACTGAAGGGTCCCAGGTTCCATTCTGGTCAAGGGCACATGCCCAGGTTGCAGGCTCGATCCCCAGTAGGGGGTGTGCAGGAGGCTGCCGATCAATGATTCTCTCTCATCATTGATGTTTCTATCTCCTTCTCCTTTCCTCTCTGATATATATATATATATATATTCCTTAAAAAAAAGGCAAACCTGCTCAATCAACTGAGCTGCACTGGTGGCCAGGGCTCATCCCAGTTTTTAAATGAGTAAACTAAGGTAACTTATTCATGGTTACCTAGCCAGTTAGTGACATGGCCTGAATCCAACACACACACACACACACACACACACAGTGTCACATACATTTTTGATAGCTCAAGCGATGCTTTTTTCTTTTCAGATTTAACCCATTGGAATTAATAATTATTCAAAGTGTATATATACTTTTTTATATTTTTATTGATTCAGAGATGAAGGGAGAGGGAGAGAGAGATAGAAACATCAATGATGAGAGAGAATCATTGATCAGCTGCCTCCTGCACTTCCCCTTACTGGGGATTGAGCCCAAAATCCAGACATGTGCCCTGACTGAGAATGGAACCGTGATCTCCTGGTTCATGGGTCAATGCTCAACCACGAAGCTACACTGGCCGGGCATGTATACATTTTTTGGGACACCAGTATATTTTTCTGTTATACCATCTGTGTTCAACATCTGCTACATTTGCCTGCCCAGCAGTGTAGAGATTTTCTTTTGAAAACCACTCCTCCCTTACCCCCCTCAATGGGCACGTGACCCAGGCCTAGCCAATCATAACACCATATCCTCTTTTCCTGAAAGAGTTTATGACATAAGCAGAGCCTATGAGCCTCAGCACCATGACTTCCAGAATCTTTGAAAGATGCACTTTGTGTGCTAACATTGTTAAACCAGCAGGCTGTAAGAGGTCTTCTCTGAGCACAAAGCCAACACAGTCACACACACAAAGGACTCAGAAAGACAGAGATATCTAGCATCATGTGAGTCTCTGCTCAGGCTCGGCCTGAAGCCAGAACTTGCCCTGGACCTTTCAGTTACACAAACCAAAAAACTCCTGGATTTGCTCACGTGAATATGAGTTGAGGTTTCTTCACTTTTAACAATGAGTCTTTATTAATATGCCACCTCCAAGATAATCCAGTCTTCCAGTTCAATTTGCAGAAAACTGAAGCCTACAACAGTTGTGATATATCCAAGCACACCCAGCTAGTTTATGGCACGGCCAGAATTCGAATCTCAGTCTTTGATTTGGTGCAGGCTCCTTCTTATACACGATTTTACCTCTTTCTTGATAGAAAGGTTGAGGAGTAGAGACCTTCAGGTGGGAAGATAAGATCTTGCTGACAACTGAAGATCAATCAAGCCAGACGAATTGCCTCTGAAGTGGTATTTATAAGTCAGGATGCTTCAGTTTGAAAGCCAGACTTCTATTCACTGAGTATTGATTCCTGCGCTTTTCAGGAATGCAGTGACGGAGGTCCATTTCAGCTTTCCCCGCAGTCATGAGCACCACTTAACTCAGTGTTGTGAGCACATTCTTTCCCTGCCTTTAACCTGGTGGGAGGCAACCTTCACTTGCCACATCTTCTGTAGGAACTGAACACAGCAGTGACTCAGGCTGAGCTAAGGATGCAAGCCATGCGGGCTTTAGGAGGAGAAGAATGGGAGTTCGATCCCGGTGCGATACGATGATCCCTGCAAAGGGCTCTCTGCCTACCTCCACCCAACCCTCCCAGAAAACAGACTTGGGTAGTAGCTGACATTCCAGGGATAGTAAGTGACTTCTTTGGGTTACGCTTTGCCCCTTCACTCTGGCCTGCCTGCTCGTGCCCTTGAGAGGACTCCTTCACCTCCTTGAACTGCTCTGGTTGGCCTTGTTAAACCCGGGGGCTCAGAGCCTGGCACAGTGGCTCTCTCTGCTCCAGATCCCAGGTCAGGGCACCGTTAGAGAGGGACAGTGGAGCCTGAAGAACTGGGGTGCCACCGAGTCCTGCTGCTTCTCTGGTTTAGAAAACACTGGTACTTGCTCCCCTCAGCAGCTCATCCAAACACCTTTTTCTCCCAGCTCCTGCCCTTCCTTCCCTAACCCCAGCTCTTCATGGAATCCATATATTTCCACCCTGGGGAGATGGAGAAGGTGGGGGGAGGGTAACAGGGGGCACCTGCTGTAGCATTTCCCTGACATACAATATAATGAATTTTAAAGTCATGTTCATGTATGTACTGGGAGGTTGGAGGGAAAATTGGATTTCCATTCTCTATTGTGGGGAGTGAGTAGATAATGCCTAAAAGTAAAAAATCAAGAAAAAAGTCAAGAAATACTAATTTAAGCTTATTACTTGAAGATATGGCAATAAATGCCAAAATAATTAGTTAAAATTGGTGAAAGTGGTTTTTTTTGGGGGGGGTAGGTGGTTAAGAGAAATGGTCAGAGGGAGCACAGGCGGCTGTTCTTTGTTTTTTGTTGTTGTTTTTAAAATATATTTTTATTGATTTCAGAGAGGAAGGGAGAGAGAGATAGAAACATCAATAATGAGAGAGAATCACTGACCAGCTGCCTCCTGCACACCCCCTACTAGGGATCGAGCCCACAACCCAGGCAGGTTCTCTGACCCGGAATTGAACCCTGACTTCCTGATTCATAGGTCAACAATCAACCACTGAGCCATGCTGGGCCAGGCCTTTGTAACAAATTTGTGTGTGTGTGTGTGTGTGAATCTTCAAACAAGGATATTTTTTCCATTGCTTTTTAGAGAGAGTGGAGAAAGGGAGGGGGGGGGGGAGAGAGAGAAACATTGATGTGAGAAAGACACATCGATTGGTTGCCTCCCACATGCCCTTGGCCAGGAATTGAACCTGAATCTGAGACCCTTTGGGTGGGCCAACGCTCTAACCGCTGAGCCACACCTGTCAGAGCTGTAACAAATCTTTGTAACAAATTCTGCAAGACTATATAACTTTGTAAAAACTAAAACTAAGAACATTACAGTTGTAGCTGATTCAATCAACCTCAGATAAAAAAATATTAGGGAAAAAATGTTACGCTGTAGCTGACATATACTATGAAGCTAGGCCTATGATGGTTGCGTTTCTACTAATATGTCCAGATTTTTTTCTTGTCATTATTCCCTGAACAATCCAGTATAGCAAGTATTTACATAGCATTTACATTGCATTAGGTATTATAAATAATCTAGAGATGATTTTAAATAAATGAAGGGATATGCATGTGTTATATGCAAATACTACATCATTTTATATAAGGGGCATGAGCCCTGGCTGGGGAGCTCAGTTGGTTAAGCATCTCGTCCCAGTATACCAAGGTTGTGGGTTCTATCCCCAGTCAATGCACATACAAGAATCAACCAATGAATGTGCAAATAAATGGTACAACAAATCAATGTTTCTCTCTCTCTAAAATAAATAACTTTTTAAAAAGTGAATGATTCAAAACAATGAGCAGACTGGTTTGACTGCAATGAATGGTCCATAATAAAGGCAGCTAATATTTTCTGTTCAGAACTGTTCTTGGTTTGGTCACTTCTCTGCTCACTTGAGCTTCATCAGATTAACTTAGACTATTTGTGATTAGTAAAGAAACCTTAAGAAAAGTTCTTGCACGGCAGGTATGGCTCAGTGGTTGAGCATTGACCTATGAACCAGGAGGTCACGGTTTGATTTCAGAGAGGAAGGAAGAGGGAGAGAGAGATAGAAACATCAATGATGAGAGAGAATCACTGATTGGCTGCCTCCTGCACTCCCCTACTGGGGATGGAGCCACAACCCAGGTATGTGCCCTTGACCAAAATCAAACCCAGGACCCTTCAGACTGCAGGCCGATGCTCTATCCACTGAGCCAAATCTCCTAGGGCTCCCTCCTCTTTCTTTCTAAAAAAAATATATCTTATTGATTTTTTACAGAGAGGAAGGGAGAAAGAGAGAGAGTTAGAAACATCAATGAGAGAGAAACATTGATCAGCTGCCTCCTGCACACCTCCCACTGGGGACGTGCCCACAACCAAGGTACATGCCCTTGACTGGAATCGAACCTGGGACCCTTCAGTCCGCAGGCTGACGCTCCATCCACTGAGCCAAACCGGTTAGGGCTCCCTCCTCTTTCTTTACCTCCTCTGTCTTTGACATCTTTAAAGAAAGATATCAAACCCTTCACATCTACCCATCTCCATCAAATCTTTGATAGTGTTCCTCTCCCTTATTTGAACTATATGAATGTCCACACCAGCCAGCACGTGCTTGGACCTTCTTTTGCATTTTTCTCTAATTATTTCACCTTTGAGTTCTAAATTCCCAACTAGACTGACAGGCTGTATTGGTTACAATTCCTTTGCATCCTCCCCAATAAACTTGGTGTGAGTTCAAACAAATTTATCTGTTAAGTCAGATTGAAAGTGGTTACCAAAGGATGTAGCAAGAATGGGAAGGGAAACAAGGATTGCGGGAGGTGGAGAGCAATTCAGGCAGAAAGACAGGGCCGGAGGGATCCAAGAAGCCTGTACAGGGGGTCCACTCTACACTCCACAGTGTAGTCATGGTAGAGAGAGAAAAGAGGAATGGAGAGGGAGGGGAAAAGGCGCTCAGCAACGTTGCTCCCCATGTCCAATTATTTTTCTAGGTTTATTGATTAAACTCCTCCTTGACTTCGCAAGCGGGGTTAAATGCCCGCCCCTCCCTCTGCCCCTGTCCTAACCGGTTTGGTTCAGTGGATAGAGCGATGGCCTGTGGACTCAAGGGTCCCAGGCTGGATTCCCGGTCAAGGGCATGTACCTTGGTTGCGGGCACATCCCCAGTAGGGAGTGTGCAGGAGGCAGCTGATTGATGTTTCTCTCTCATTGATGTTTCTAACTCTCTGTCCCTCTCCCTTCCTCTCTGTAAAAAATCAATAAAATATATTAAAAAAATAAATAAATGCCCTGCCCCAAAACTCCCATCACACCGCATCTAAGAACCTGGTCTGCCTCTCCGCTACTCTGTGAGCTCAGTGAGGTTATTTTCCCCCCCTGCTATATTCCTAATAATACATAGCGGGTACTCAATAAATGATGGCTGAATGAATGAAAGCATGCATGAACAAAGGGTTGGCTGACTGCGAGCTAGTACTGCACCTCAAGTCTACATTTTGAGACTAGACACAGAATAATGTGCAGATTTTGACAAATGTATTAAAATTCCGTAAGCCTTGGATTCTCGTTGTCCCACGACAGCGGCGGATAAGACGACGGGGTCTGCTAGAGGTCCCAGAGCTGTCTCAGAAAAGTGGGAGGCGGGACTTGGGCCTCTCCGACCACACCCCCTTGCGTTCAAATAACCCCGCCCACAGACCCGCCCCCACCAGCCAGATATGCAACTCTCATTGGTGAGCTCTCTAATCCGTCTGAGCACATCAGCGCCTATTGGGTCAATTGCCGACGCTGCGTTGCGCACTTCCCGGCGCTGGGAGCGCGGCGCGGACGTAGGCTGGCCGCCATTGCGTTTCCCCCGAGCGGAGGTCGGTGTGAGGGGCTGTCGGGGGGTGTCTGGCGGGCTTCCAGCGGCCGCGGGAGGCGTGGAGGCGTCAGCCGAGCGGCCGGAGGGGTTGGGCCGGGCTGCGCCCACGCTGAGCGCGGAGGGACTGCAGGCGGGGATCTTGACGCGTTCCTGCTGCGCCTCTTGTGGGCCCGGGCCCTGTTGCTCGTTAATTTTTTATTTTTTTCTGCCGCCCCCCCAGATTCTCCGGGGATGGCCGGGGTCTTTCCTTACCGAGGGCCGGGTAACCCGGTGCCCGGCCCTCTCGCCCCGCTGCCGGACTACATGTCGGAGGAAAAGCTGCAGGAGAAAGGTGAGAGCGTGCGGGAGCGGTGTCTGGGCCCCGAGACGCGGGGTGGGTGTGCGCGTGCGCGCCTGCAGCGGCATTGAGCCCCTTTTCTGTTGTTGCAAGTGTCAAAGCGTTAGGTGTCAGCGCACTTACTGCCCCTCACCCCGATTTTTTCCACCGAATCAGGTCTTTAAGAGCGTCTTTTATTTTCAGACACTGATCCAAACAATGGGGATACAATAGCGATGCAGATAGAGCTCCCTTTATAAGGGTTTATGAATTGCAGTGGAGAAGATAGACAATAAAAAACGTAAAAAAACCCTCTAACATAAATGTCAGGAAGGAATAAATAAAGAAGAGCAAGGTGACAGGAGAATCAACAGGGAGTGCACCTGCTGGATGCTGGCCCCTCTTTTATACATCCTGGCCGGCCCTCACCTTAGGGCAGGAGATGGGGATGATTAGACTAAGAGTGTCCAGTCTTTTAAACTGAGGTGTCTTTGCAGCCCGAAAATGGCAGCAGTTACAGGCCAAGCGCTATGCCGAAAAGCGAAAGTTTGGATTTGTGGATGCTCAGAAGGAAGACATGCCCCCAGAGCACGTCAGGAAGATCATTCGAGACCATGGAGACATGACCAACAGGAAGTTTCGCCATGACAAAAGGGTCTACTTGGGGTAAAGAACATCCTGGGATTACTTTGCTTGGAGTTTGGCCCCTTTCATTGTCCCTCTCCCATAAGGAGTAGTCCTGGAAAGCTGCTCTATCATTTGGGACGTTAGTCTTCTAGGACAGCCCATCTTGGTGGTTATAAGAGAAAGGAGAAAACCATTAGGGTCCTGTGATGATTCCAGATCTTCCAGTATGCTTTTTTTTTTTCCCTCTGAAAGATTTTACAATTTATTTATTTATTGACTTTAGAGAAAGAGAAACGCCGATTTGTTGCTCCCCTTACTTATGCAGTCACTGGTTGCTTCTTATACGGGCCGTGAGCGGGGATTGAACCCACAACCTTGGCTTGTCAGGATGACCCTAATCAACCGGGCTACCCGGTTAGGGCCCAGTATGCTCTTTATTGCCTTGATTTTACTTCCTTATCTGGAACTAGAGCTTTTTTTTAAAAAATATATATTTTATTAATTTTTTACAGAGAGGAAGGGAGAGGGATAGAGAGTTAGAAACATCTATCAGCTGCCTCCTACACACCTCCCACTGGGGATGTGCCTGCAACCAAGGTACATGCCCTTGACCGAAATTGAACCTGGGACCTTTCAGTCTACAGGCGGATGCTCTGTCCACTGAGCCAAACCGGTTAGGGCTGGAACTAGAGCTTTGTAAAAAAAAATTGATTGATTGATTTGAGCGAGAGAGAGAGAGACAGACAGACAGAAACATCAATTTTTTGTTGTACGCACTTATGTAGTCATTGGTTGATTCTTGTATGTGCCCTGACGCGGGATTGAACCCGTAACCTTGGCATATGGGGACCATGCTCTAAACATCTGAGCTACCTGACCAGGGCTGGGACTGGAGCTTCAATTTGCCCTGTTGGTGCTATGATACTATGTCCCTATCTTTGAAAGTGTTGAAGCCCAGAGCAGGACACGTTGTGCATTCTTCTGTGCTTGTAACTCCTCAGTGAACAGAATTCTCAGGTTCAGGAGTAGTTCACTCCTGAGGTATTTACACTTGTTTTTCTATGGCCCCAAGCTGGGAGAGTACAGGTACAAATACCTTAGCAAATCCCTTTCCCATGTAGACACAAAAATGTTAACCAGTTCATTATGAATACCAATTCATTAACCGCCAAGACAAGATTTGTTTCAAAACTTTTTTTCCCCAAAACTATTTCTGGAGAACTGTTCTAGGTGCTAGGGATAAGAGTAGTGAACAGGAAGTAATGGCCTTTCTGGAGCTTATAGTCTAGTGGCGTGACAGATATGAGACAAATGGTTACAATAAAGTATGCTGAGTATTTTAATATTTATGGGTAAGTTCAGAGAGAATAGAATGTGAGACAGTCTAACGCTGTCTTTAGAGGGATAGCTGTTGATTTAGAGCAGCGGTTCTCAACCTGTGGGTTGCGACCCCTTTGACGGTCGAATGACCCTTTCACAGGGGTTGCCTAAATACATCCTGCATATCAGATATTTACATTACGATTCATAACAGTAGCAAAATTACAGTTATGAAGTAGCAATGAAAATAATTTTATGATTGGGGGTCACCACAACATGAGGAGCTATATTAAAGGATCGCGGCATTAGGAAGGTTGAGAACCACTGATTTAGAGGGACTGAAACCCCGTATTGTGGGACTGAAGTTTAAGAAGAATAGCACAGCCCTAGACGGCTTGGCTCAGTGGTTAGAGCATCAGCCTGTGGACTGAAAGGCCCCAGGTTCAATTCTGGCCAAGGGCACATGCCTGGGTTGCGGCTCGATCCCCGGTGGCTGGTGTGCAGGAGGCAGCCAATCAATGATTCTCTCTCATCATTGATGTTTCTATCTCTTTCTCCTCTCTTCCTCTCTGAAATCAATAAAGAAATATATTAAAAAGAATAGCATAGTTGGAGAGGGGAAAGCAGAGTTCCTGGTCATGGAGGGCTGTGTGCAATTGGAAGTTTGGACTATAAGGTAGGATTTTCTGTGGAATGTGATACCTTGTGACTTCTAATTATTTGTCTTCCTGATGTTGCAGTGCCCTGAAGTACATGCCCCATGCAGTCCTCAAACTCCTGGAGAACATGCCTATGCCTTGGGAGCAGATTCGGGACGTGCCTGTGCTGTACCACATCACTGGAGCTATTTCCTTTGTCAATGAGATCCCCTGGGTCATTGAGCCTGTCTACATCTCCCAGTGGGGGTGAGAAGGGCTGGAATATGGGTGGTGGTGGTGGTGGTGGTGGTTGGGAGGCAGTGGGTGGGAGCCACTGTGTGACATTGTTGGCTTGCAGGTCAATGTGGATTATGATGCGGCGAGAAAAAAGAGACAGGAGGCATTTCAAGAGAATGCGTTTCCCCCCTTTTGATGATGAGGAGCCGCCTTTGGACTATGCTGACAACATTCTAGATGTTGAGCCACTGGAGGCCATTCAGCTAGAACTGGACCCTGAGGAGGATGCGCCTGTGTTGGACTGGTTCTATGACCACCAGCCATTGAGGGACAGCAGGAAGTAAGTGTGGTTGGAGTTACCACTCCTGTTAGAACTTTGGAAACCCAAGAGTCCTGGGAGAGCAGTCGGTAGTGTGGCTTGGTTAGCTGGTACACCCAGCAGACATGAGTCTCTTTTCTCCTAGGTATGTGAATGGCTCCACTTACCAGCGCTGGCAGTTCACACTGCCCATGATGTCCACTCTCTACCGCCTGGCCAATCAGCTCCTGACAGACTTGGTAGATGACAACTACTTCTATCTGTTTGATCTGAAGGCCTTCTTTACCTCCAAGGCACTCAATATGGCCATTCCTGGAGGCCCCAAATTTGAACCTCTTGTTCGAGATATCAACCTACAGTAAGTTGGAGTAGGAATTTTAGGCATCTTGGGTTGAATAAACTCTAATCTCGATCCTTAAGAGTCCATTATAGCCAAAACCGGTTTAGCTCGGTGGATAGAGCATCGGCCTGCGGACTGAAGGGTCCCAGGTTCGATTCCGGTCAAGGGCATATACCTTGGTTCCAGGCACATCCCCAGTAGGGGGTGTGCAGGAGGCAGCTGGTCGATGTTTCTCTCTCATCGATGTTTCTAACTATCTCTCTCCCTTCCTCTCTGTAAAAAAATCAATAAAAATATATTTAAAAAAAAAAAAAGAGTCCATTATAGCTTCCAAACTGTCCAACTAGTCTGATCATCTTTGATTTTGTACCCTAGGGATGAAGACTGGAATGAATTCAATGATATTAATAAGATCATCATCCGGCAGCCTATCCGCACGGAATACAAGATTGCTTTCCCTTACTTGTACAACAACCTTCCACACCATGTCCACCTCACCTGGTAAGAGAGTTGGAACACAGGTGGAGGAAAGGAGTGGGCCGGCATTTAGGTTGGGCCAGGGCAGGAAAACCTTGGCTAACTCTTCTTTCTTTTTAGGTACCACACTCCTAATGTTGTGTTCATCAAAACTGAGGATCCTGATTTGCCAGCTTTCTACTTTGATCCTTTGATCAACCCAATTTCCCATAGGCACTCAGTCAAGGTGAGGGGAGGGGGCATTTGACTTCAGCTCTTCCAAGTGAAATTTTCTGACTGTGGCTGAGGTGTTACTTGATAAAAATTCATCAGAGGGAGATGTGTTTTCCATCCTATTAAGTGGTTGGTCTTGAGCTAAAAGCTAATTTGAGAGTTCGGCATTTGGCTCGAAGTTATTGGTATAATTTTGGTCTCTGATTATCCATCTGGGCTTTATCATCCTCTGGGACTCTATTGTTCATTCTATTCTTTTCCACTGTGTTTTTTTTCCCTTAAGTCCTTTTATTGAGATATAATTCATATACTATGCAATTCACCCATTTAAAGTCTACATACAGTTTACCTATTTAAGGTGTACAGTATTCGCCCATTTAAGTGTACAATTATGTGGTTTTTAGTTTATTCACAGTTGCACCACTATCAACTCAGGCAGTTTTTTTTATAACATTTTCATTACCCCCAAAAGAAACCTTGCACCCATCCATCAGCAGTCACTCTCCATTTCCAGTGAATGTTCCGTGCCTACACTACTATTAATCTACTTTATGTCTCTATATTTGCCTATTTTGGATATTTTATATAAATAGAATTATACAATAAGTATAATTTTGTTTTAACAATATGTAGTCTTCTGTGACTGGCTCTTACATATACAGTGTTTTTTATGTTTATCTATGTTCCATCATGTTCTTAAGATGAACAGATCTGCTTCTTCAAGCCTAGTTTTTGGAGCTTGAGCAGGAGTTGATAGCAGTGTTTACTTCTTATGGTATCAGGCTCCTATGGGAGGCCTTTGTTGGTGAGCCAGTTGGGTTGTGACTAGTGATGGTTGCTTTCCTGGTTGGCCCTGGCTTGTTCTCTGCTCTCTTGGCCTCCTTTGCCCTGGCCCTTTAGGGTTTCTCTTGTCAGGCAGCCCAGTTTCCATGGCAGATGTAGCCACTCTGCTTGGCCCCAGAGAGTTTCCCTTCCTTCCCAGGTCTCTGCTCAGTTCAGCAAGAACTGAACCCTTGGGGTTATTCTTTCAGAGCCAGGAACCATTACCAGATGATGATGAGGAGTTTGAGCTCCCAGACTTCGTGGAGCCCTTCCTGAAGGACACCCCTCTCTACACGGACAATACAGCCAATGGCATTGCCCTGCTCTGGGCCCCCCGGCCCTTCAACCTACGCTCTGGTCGCACCCGCCGGGCCCTGGACATCCCCCTTGTCAAGAACTGGTAAGGCTTCTACCTGGGAGGAGGATGGAGGATGTATAGGAGGAAAACGCCAACGGGGGGCGGAGCGGGGAGCATGCAGCCTTTATCTGAGTGGCTGGAAAGAGAGTTGGGCCAGTCTTACCTGATGGGTGTTTTCCCAGGTATCGGGAGCATTGTCCTGCTGGGCAGCCTGTGAAAGTGAGGGTCTCTTATCAGAAGCTCCTTAAGTACTATGTACTTAATGCCCTGAAGCACCGGCCCCCAAAAGCCCAGAAGAAGAGGTAAGGTGCCTGAGGGCCCTGCTCAGACTTCTTTTGTTCCAAAGATGATCAGCAAGCTAACACTCTTCATTATTCCCACTCCAGGTATCTGTTCCGCTCCTTCAAAGCCACCAAATTCTTTCAGTCCACGAAGCTGGACTGGGTGGAGGTGGGGCTGCAGGTTTGCCGCCAGGGCTACAACATGCTCAACCTTCTCATTCACCGGAAAAACCTTAACTATCTGCACCTGGACTACAACTTCAACCTCAAGCCTGTCAAGACGCTCACCACCAAGGTGACTGCATTGGACCTTAAGGGTCTCCTGAGCTTGAGGGATGGACTGGTTTGCTCTGGCCCCCAAAGGAGGCATACATCCAGTCGGGACCATTGCTGATTAATGTTTTTTCTGTTCTTGGCATCTTCTCCAGGAAAGAAAAAAATCTCGTTTTGGGAATGCTTTCCATCTGTGTCGAGAAGTTCTGCGTTTAACTAAGTTGGTGGTAGACAGTCATGTGCAGTATCGATTAGGCAATGTGGATGCCTTCCAGGTAAGGCTAAGTATCTCCAAACCCTACCCAGGTGAGAAGCTGGGTGAAGCCTGGGCTGATTGTGGAGCTGGCTGTAGCTTAAAGCCTGATGGGGCATTTGTGTTGCAGCTGGCAGATGGATTGCAGTATATCTTTGCCCATGTGGGGCAGCTGACGGGCATGTACCGGTACAAATACAAGCTGATGCGGCAGATTCGCATGTGCAAGGACCTGAAGCATCTCATTTATTACCGCTTCAACACGGTGGGTCCCTGCCCATACACTCTCTCTCAGACCCATTTTAATTTTTATATCTAGTCAGGGTGCTTTCCAGGGACCTATTTGGAGAAAAGCTCTGTGTCATTACTGCCCTCACCTTGTGAATCTCAACAGTCCCCCACCCCTTACCATACCCTCCTCAAGTCCACCTTTAAGTCTAAATAGGAAATTTCAGTTACTGATTTCTGCCTTAAAGTTTTCTCATTTACCTCATTGTAGCTGTTGAGGTCCCAGAGTATTTCCTCCCCCACACCCCTCCTCCCTTCACTGTCATACATGTGTTTCTCCTATCCCATCTCTGCCCAATTTTCTATTGTCATTAAATTAATTGCTAACTTCTCTTCTGCTTGGGATCATAGGGCCCTGTAGGGAAGGGCCCTGGCTGTGGCTTCTGGGCTGCTGGCTGGCGGGTCTGGCTGTTTTTCATGCGTGGCATCACCCCTCTGCTGGAGCGGTGGCTGGGCAACCTCCTGGCCCGGCAGTTTGAAGGTGAGTGGTTTTCTCTTTGTCCAGCTTCTCCCATGATCTCCTCACGGGTAGGTCCTATGTGTTCCTGTTCTGCCCCCTGCCCTTGTTTGAGACTGACTCCCTTCCTCCTGCATTGCCTCTAAGTCCCACTCTCTAATGAGTCTGACCTAGTATTCTGTTTATTTTGTTGTAACCATGGTTAGTGAGGGGGGCATGAAGGTAAAGACTCATTAAAAGCAGTGACTCTTAATCACTTCATTTCTAGGCCGACACTCAAAGGGGGTGGCGAAGACTGTAACCAAGCAGCGAGTGGAGTCACATTTTGACCTTGAGCTTCGGGCAGCTGTGATGCATGACATTCTAGACATGATGCCTGAGGGGATTAAACAGAACAAGGCCCGGACAATTCTGCAGCACCTCAGTGAGGCCTGGCGCTGCTGGAAGGCCAACATTCCCTGGAAGGTGGGTATCTCCACACCTCTGAGCAGACAAGGACATCTTTCCTGGGGTTGGGAGTACCGCTCTCAGGGGGCTGTGTGGCTCCCATCACTTTCCCATTGTGCCTTTTGCACTTTCAGGTCCCTGGACTGCCAACGCCCATAGAGAATATGATCCTTCGATACGTGAAGGCCAAGGCTGACTGGTGGACCAACACTGCCCACTACAACCGAGAACGGATCCGTCGTGGGGCCACTGTGGACAAGACTGTTTGCAAAAAGAACCTGGGCCGTCTCACCCGGCTCTACTTGAAGGCAGAACAGGAGCGGCAGCACAACTACCTGAAGGTTGGGCAGAGTAGGCTGGGCTGGATGTGGGGGTGGCCAGGGAGTGGGTTGCAGAGTTGGGCCCATGCCTTGTGCGGGAGGGATTGGCTACAGTGGGAGGCTAATCATTATGTGTACCTTGCAGGATGGGCCTTACATCACAGCAGAGGAGGCGGTGGCAGTGTATACCACCACTGTGCACTGGTTGGAAAGCCGTAGGTTCTCACCCATCCCGTTCCCTCCACTCTCCTATAAACATGACACCAAGTTGCTCATCTTGGCCTTAGAGCGGCTCAAGGAAGCTTACAGGTGAGGAGTGGAGTAGACAGGCTCCCACCAGAATGTCATTATCATAGTCCAAAGGAAGGTTTAGCCTCAGTCTTTTCTGGGTTTGGTTTCCTCTTGGTTTTCTCATTCACTTTCCTGTTGCCTTGCCTTGTCAGTGTGAAGTCTCGGTTAAACCAGTCTCAGAGGGAGGAGCTAGGGCTGATCGAGCAAGCCTACGACAACCCCCATGAGGCATTGTCCCGCATCAAGCGTCACCTCCTCACACAGAGAGCCTTTAAAGAAGTGAGTGAAGATCCCCCCCGCCCCCCATTTTATTTTGGCTCTGCTATTCATTCATGGCACTCAGGGTGGCAGAATGCCTCAGGTGATTGGTGGATTGGTGTGAGCCAGCTTCCCTGTCCCACAGGTGGGCATTGAGTTCATGGATCTCTATAGCCACCTGGTGCCAGTGTATGATGTGGAACCACTGGAGAAGATAACTGATGCCTACCTGGACCAGTACCTGTGGTATGAAGCTGACAAGCGCCGCCTCTTCCCACCCTGGATCAAGCCTGCTGACACAGAACCGCCTCCTCTGCTTGTGTATAAGTGGTGCCAAGGTAAACTTTCCTGGGATCACCCCTGAGGAAGGGAGGTGAATTGAGTTTTACATCAGAATTCGTATTCAGGCCCTGGCCAGTGTGGCTCAGTTGGTTGAGTGTAGTCCCATGCACTGCAAGGTCACCTGTTTGACTCCTGGTCAGGGCACATTACCCAGGTTGCAGGTTCAATCCCTGGTACGGAGGCAACTGATTGATGTTTCTCTCTCACAATGTTTCTCTCCCTCTTCCTCTCCTCTTTTCTCTCCCTAAAAATCAATAAAAACATTTTTGAGAAAAAAGAAAAAGGTTTTCATTCGGGCAGCATAATTCATTTACTCTCTTGCTGCATGGTACCAAGGAAATACGTGCTGATGTTAAATTGAACAAAGCAGTCCTAGCAATGTGGATGAATGAGCAGTGTTAGTGCGAATATGATAGCTACTGGAGGCACTAGTCCTGAAAGGGAATTTCTAACCTGGAGACCTGTCTTGTTTACTCCTCAGGCATCAATAACCTGCAGGATGTGTGGGAGACAAGTGAGGGTGAGTGCAATGTCATGCTGGAGTCACGCTTTGAGAAGATGTATGAGAAGATCGACTTGACCCTACTTAATAGGCTGCTGCGACTCATTGTAGACCACAACATAGCTGACTACATGACAGCCAAGAACAACGTTGTCATCAACTATAAGGTGTGTCTTAGGGGCAGGGTAACAAGGAATTTTGTTGTGGGGTGAGGGTCTGGCCCACTGAGTTAGGTTTTATTAAGGATTAAGGGGAGGGCAAAAGAGGGTGGGCCCTAGAGCAGCCTGGGACATGGCCATGGGTTGAGAGTTGTTAAAGAGTTGTAAGTTTTTCTTTCTAGGACATGAACCACACGAATTCATATGGGATCATCCGAGGCCTGCAGTTCGCTTCATTCATTGTGCAGTACTATGGCCTGGTGATGGATTTGCTTGTGTTGGGATTACACCGGGCCAGTGAGATGGCTGGGCCCCCTCAGATGCCAAATGACTTTCTCAGTTTCCAGGACATAGCCACGGAGGCTGCCCACCCAATCCGTCTCTTCTGCAGATACATTGATCGCATCCATATTTTCTTCAGGTGAGCGCTTGCTTGGATTCTTATCCTTGCAGGGCATTGAGGCATATACCTAGCCTCTGGAAGTGACTCTTGTACTTTAATTGGCTTCCTGCTGAGTTGGGGCTTCAAAATGGAATGAAGTACTATGGATAGGGTAGGGGTTTGGGGTTTATCCAGCTGTAGGTCTCCTGAGGTCCTAGTGTATTGGGGCCTCAGCAATGCACTCTGCCTGGTGTAGGTTTACAGCAGATGAGGCTCGAGACCTGATCCAGCGTTACCTGACAGAGCACCCTGACCCCAACAATGAAAACATCGTTGGCTATAATAACAAGAAGTGCTGGCCCCGAGATGCCCGCATGCGCCTCATGAAACATGATGTCAACTTGTGAGTCTGAGTGGGGCTGTGGGAGCTGGGAGAACATCAGCCTGAGGGATTCAGAGACAATTAGATGGGGTTCATGAGGTTGTGTCCTGGGTGGGAGGAGTGTATTCTGTTGGGTTATCGTCAGTCTGACCTTTGAAGGGAAGTTTCTTCCCAGGAGACTGATGTGACCATATGTTTTCTGTGGGCAGGGGTCGGGCAGTGTTCTGGGACATCAAGAACCGTCTGCCACGGTCAGTGACTACAGTTCAGTGGGAGAACAGCTTCGTGTCCGTGTACAGTAAGGACAACCCCAACCTGCTGTTCAACATGTGTGGCTTTGAGTGCCGCATTCTGCCAAAGTGCCGCACCAGCTATGAGGAGTTCACCCACAAGGATGGGGTCTGGAACCTACAGAATGAGGTACAACCTGGGAAGGGGGCTAGACAGAGCATTGCCACCCCTGTACCTTCGGGGGGCATGGGGGTGAGGAATACCAACATAACGCCATCCGTCAGCTGAGCCTCGCTGGGTGGCAGGGCATTGTGGTGGTCAGAGTTGATCCTTGCTCCTGTGGCAGTACCAGAGACAATTAACCTTGACCTTGTGGTTTAGGTTACTAAGGAGCGGACAGCCCAGTGTTTCCTGCGTGTGGATGATGAGTCAATGCAGCGCTTCCACAATCGTGTGCGTCAAATTCTGATGGCTTCCGGCTCCACCACTTTCACCAAGGTATCGCAGACAGCCCCACTCGGTTGTCTCCTCTGTCCATCTCACTTCCCTTTCACCTCTTCCCCTGGTTTGCCCTCCTTTCTTCCCAGTATCGCCCACTGTACCGTCTCTGTGCTTTAGGTATAGATAGCAGATTAGAGTGTCAAATCAAGTTAGTTAGTTTCTGAGAATTCCCTGCAGGACTTCTGCAGTCTACTTCTCTGTAGCTGTGATGGCTCTAAATTAAGGCAAGAGTTGAAGTTGGATTTTTAAATTTGACAAAAATCACTGTTTTTGCATTTTTCCAAGGGCTAGTGATCCAACTCATATAACTCATCTTTTAAACAGTAACATAGTGTGCATATTGAAAAGCAAGCATAATTAGCTATCTCAGTGTCTGTTTTCCCCTTCAGTTGCTTCGGAAGGCAGCTGGACTTGTAGACTGTGTATACAAATTTTTTGCATGGTTTAACAGGTCATCTTGCCCTTTCCACTGTCTTTCCTCGCCTTGTAATGGTGTACATGAATGTCCTGGCTGATGCTCGCAAGAGCATCAATAATGCCAAAAAGAGGGAAACACCAAGTTCTTAATTAGGCTCTGCTCCAAAGTCATTGTCCAGTTTCTAACTGTGTTGATGAGGCAAGGTTACATACACTGGTGGATTTGAGAGCCCTGATGATCACAGGTGGGAAAATTATGAACTGCACAGGCAGATGAAACAGGTGTAGTGTGGTCAGCCCCAGATTTGATACGCAACTCAGAGATCTAAAAATGCCAAAATAATCTGAATCCACCCTGTCAGTTTGGTTTCATTGTACTGACAACTTCAGCTGGTATCATGATCCACAAAGAAGCAACACAAAGGATGCCCTGGCAGGTATGGCATAGTTGGTTGGGCGTTGTCCCATGCACTGAAAGGTTGCCGGTTCGACTCCCTGTCAGGGCAATGTGTCCAGGTTTTAGGCTTGATCCTTCAGTAGGAGGTGTGCAGCAGGCAGCCAATCTATGTTTCGCTCCCACAACGATGTTTTTCTCTTTCTTTCTCTCCCTCTCTCAAAATCAGAAATCTTAAAAAAAAAACAAAAGATAGAAAATCCTCGGATTCCTTTTTTAGGAATATAATACATACATAGAAATAAAGTATCTCAGTGGATTTTTAAAAAATATATATTTTACTGATTTTTTACAGAGAGGAAGGGAGAGGGATAGAGAGTTAGAAACATTGATGAGAGAGAAACATCGATCAGCTGCCTCCTGCACACCTCCTACTGGGGATGTGCCCACAATCAACGTATATGCCCTTGACAGGAATCGAACCTGGGACCCTTCAGTCCACAGGCCGGCGCTCTATCCACTGAGCCAAACTTGTTAGGGCTCTCAATGGATTTTTTTTTTTTAAATATATTTTATTGATTTTTTACAGAGCGGAAGGGAGAGGGATAGAGAGTTAGAAACATCAATGAGACAGAAACATTGATTAGCTGCCTCCTGCACACCCCCTACTGGGGATGTGCCCACAACCAAGGTACATGCCCTTGACCGGAATCGAACCTGGGACCCTTCAGTCTGCAGTCAATGGGTTTTTAAAAAAATATACTTTATTGATTTTTTTACAGAGAGGAAGGGAGAGGGTTAGAGCGTTAGAAACATCGATGAGAGAGAAACATCGATCAGCTGCCTCCTGCACACCTCCTACTGGGTATGTGCCCACAACCAAGGTACATGCCCTTGGCCGGAATCGAACCTGAGACCCTTGAGTCCGCAGGCTGATGCTCTGTCCACTGAGCCAAACTGGTTAGGGCTCTCAATGGATTTTTAAAAAGGCACTTCATCCTGATTTCCCTTAGAATAATAACTGTTAGCTGTAGCAATTTTCTTTTATTCTGACCTTCATATCCCTTTAAATATGCAGCACACATAAAGAATGCCTTAAATTTTTTAGTGATGCTTCTCTTGAGGATACATTTTTATCTTATTCCTTACCTAAAGTTCCTCATGATAGATTTTTTTGGAGACTGGTGCTAGGAAAAAGTTTGTCCTTTAGGTTGGTTATTCCCTCTAAGGGTCAGATAACTGGAATTATGTAGCTCATTCATTCATTGGTGCTTGTTGATAACTACTGCACTCAAGGTATTGTGTGCGTACTATATGTAAGATAGCATCTGTGCCTTAATTGAGCTCACTTACCTAGTTGGAGAGACAATACAGATGCATAGTCAGGAAAAGAGCTATTGTATTGGAATCTGTGAGAACACTCAGTTAAGGACTCGCCTTCTCTGGGAGAAGGAGAGGAAAGGCTTCCTGGAAAAAAATAACGTGATGAAGTGGTGAGAGAGGGCATTCCTTCAGCCAGAAGTATGGAGAGGTAACTAGCAGGTATATGTGGGACTGTAAAAAGTTGAGAATTTACTGGAATAAAATCGTGGAGTTGGGCCTGTTAGCAGATGGAGCTGGGTAGATAAGCAAGAGCCAGATCATGGAGAGGATTACGCCTCAGTAAGAGTTCTGTAAGGGTGACCCATGGGCGTGACTGTCTCAGATTTCTGTGTTAGGTGGTTCACTCTTGCAGCTGTGGGAAGATGGGTTTAGACTAGAGGAATAGGATGTGATCAGTTTGGGGACTACTGCCAGAGTCCAGATAAAAATGATGAAAGCAGTGGAAGTAGAAGTAAGGATAGGGGAACAGATTTGATAAGTAGTTAGCAGGTATGATCAGGTGAGTTTCATTTTGATGGGATGCCAGAGGGAAAGAAAGAAGTCAAAATAATAGTTTTTGGCATGGGTGACTAGGTGGATATTGATGTCACTAATTGGAAGTCTATGGGAAGAAGAACAGGTTTAGGGGGGGAACAAGTGAATATAGTTTAGGATGTAAAAAGGTTGAAGTTCTTGAGAATATCTAGGTGGAGATATTTATGTATTTCTTTAATTCCATGATAAATATACACATGTGTGTATTTCCCCCCCTCACTTGTGCCTCTTAAATTGATGGTCTCTTAGATTTGATGAAAAATACTGTGAGTTTGAAGCTCCAGGGAGAGAAATGAGGTGAGAAAGTAAGAGCAGTCAGGGGTAACTTACAAGTTTCTATAGAATGTCCAAGAGGAGGTATTTTACAACCTGAAGCCTGAAGATGTCTGGGTTGAAGATGTAGATTTAGGAATCTGTCAGCATAGAAAAGATGGTTTAAAGCTCAAGAGTGAGCAAGATTATCCAGGGAAAATATAAGGGGTGAGGAGAGCCGAGTTGGGAACACGGAGCAGCAGTGTGGCCAGACGGAGAGAGTGCTGGGTCACGGGAGCCAAGGCTGTGGGGAGTGGGTGGCCAGTTAACACTGGCAGTTGCTTAAGAGTCTTTCACTTAGATAAGGTCTGAGACGTATCCATTGGATTTGGCGGCCTGGACGTCATTGGTGACCTTAGCAAGAGCTGTTTCAGAAATAAGTAGGGATAGAAGCCAGATTGCAGTGGGTGAGGCTTTATGGGAAGTGAGGGGTGGAGACAGCAAGGACTGTCGATTCGCCAGAGCTGGAGGAAGGACATTAGATGCCACCTAGAGGAAGATGTAGGTCAAGGCAGGTATTTTGAAATGGGAGTGACTTGGGTATGTTTCATTGAGCCAATAGAGGTTCAGAGTGCAGTAGAAGTGTGATAAGTGATGGAGCAGTGTTCTAGAGAAATTGTGTAGGGCTGGTGGAAAAGGCAGGCAGAGGGAAAAGATCCTCTGAACCTAATAGGAAAGAGGTCTGGATAGATGTGAATGTTAAGTGGGTAGTTACTACAGTCTTGAATTTTTCAGCTTTGCCTGGGCTGGAGTAAGGGACACAGGGTTTCAGACTTTAAAGCACAGTGTTGGGGGTATGATGGGATGTTGAAGAAACTACACTGTACGTGGGTTTCAAGAAAATGAAGGAAACTGACTTCTTCCCAGAAGCACTCAGCTACTCAGTGATGGGATGGAGAATGTGGACAGATTTTGGTGATTTAGGATTGGGTTTTGCTGGAGGACTGTGGTGGAGTGGTAAGGGACTGGCTACAGGGGAATTAAGGGTGCTGACCCCTTTTAGCCTCCTGGATTATGGGAGGGGAGAAAAGAAAGAGACCAGAAGAGGCCAGTGGCCTTAGGGGGAAAAATACAGGGACCAGGGGAATAGATGTGTGAGAGGTAAGAGCCTGAGTAATGGAGGGTGTCGGCGGTTAGAGAGGAGTGTACTATAGTGGTTGGAAGTGGAACAATTTGTTGTTACACTTATTTATGATTCTTGTTAGTATGTGCCTTGACCAGGGAAGGAACCCACAATCTTGGCATGTCGGGACAATGCTTTGCTTTCATCAGTTGAGCTACCCGGCCAGGGCTCTGATTTGTTAAGGTAAAATGTTAGATGATCAATTTTAGACCTTTTTAAAAAATATATTTTTATTGATTACAGAGAGGAAGGGAGAGGGAGAAAGAGATATAGACATCAGTGATGAGAGAGAATCATTGATCGGCTGCCTCCTGCACTCCTCCTAGTGGGGATCAAGTCCACAACCCAGACATGTGCCCCTGACTAGAATCGAACCTGGGACCCTTCAGTCCACAGGCCAACGCTCTATCCACTGAGCCAAACTGGCTAAGGCAGATAGTGTACTTTGTATCTCTAAAAGTTCCATTTGAGTCTTTAGCATCTTCTGTTTCTCTCATTATGTTCATGTTTTTCTTAATATACTCAAGCATAATTACAAGATTTTTGTTTCATTTTGTTAATCCTCACCCAAGGATATTTTTCTATTGATTTTTTAGAGAGAGTGGAAGGGAGAGAGAGAGAAAAGCAAACATTGATGTGAGAGAGATATGCATCTATTGGCTGCCTCCTGAACACTCCCCGACCGGGGCTGGGGGTTGAGCCTGCAACCAAGGTACATGCCCTTGACCTGGAATCAAACCTCAATCATTTAGTCCATGGACCGATGCTCTATCCACTGAGCCAAACCAGCTAGGGCACAAGTTTTTTTTTTTTTTTTTAAATATATATTTTATTGATTTTTTACAGAGAGGAAGGGAGAGAGATAGAGAGTTAGAAACATCGATGAGAGAGAAACATCGATCAGCTGCCTCCTGCACATCTCCTACTGGGGATGTGCCCGCAACCCAGGTACATGCCCTTGACCGGAATCGAACCTGGGACCTTTCAGTCCGCAGGCCGACGCTCTATCCACTGAGCCAAACCGGTTTCGGCTAGGGCACAAGTTTTTATGATAGCTGTTTTAAAGGTCCTTGTCTGTTAATTCCATCATCTGTTGTTTCTAAGTCTGTTTCTGTTTGATTTTTCTTCTGGTTATGGGTAATTTATTTCTACTTTGTATGCATGGTAAATTTTTTAAAATATTTTTTTTATTGATTTCAGAGAGGAAGGGAGAGGGAGAGAGGTAGAAACATCAATGATGAGAGAGAATTATTGATCGGCTGCCTGCTGCATGCCCCCCACTGGGGATCGAGCCTGCAACCCGGGCATGTGCTCTCACTAGGAATCAAACTATGGCCTCCTGGTTCATAGGTTGACCCTCAACCACTGAGCCATGCTGGCTGGGCTGCATGGTAATTTTTTAATGCATGCCAGAAATTGTGAATTTTATTTAGTTATTTATGGATTTTGTTGTATACCTTTAACCCTTTGCGGTCGTATTAAATTTGGACATGGGTGTCGTACTGGTCGGAATTAATTTCCATTGAAAGAGCAGTGATACATAACATGCAAGATTATGAAGGATAAACAAGATTTATTAATTCTTTTTTGGAACTACGTCACTACTAGTAGAATCACTACAAACGTTATCACTTTCTACGTCAGAATCAGTATTCAAGGTGCCAAAATAAAACTCTTCATCGTTACTTTCAGATTTGCAGTACACTTCTTTCGGTAACTTTCTTTTTGCCATTTTGGAGTATTATTTTGAAATATCTTAACAAGTGAGAATGCCTAATTACAGTTAAATGTAATTTGTAAAGCTTTATTTGAAATTCTGCGAAGTATCTCCGAAGCTTGTCGATTTCTTCACTCTCAAAAGGCGAGTGACTCGCCACGGTGTTTTGCATGGCGAGTGTGGAACGACCGCGTTTGTTTGTATTGAGTTTCGATATCTCCGATTTGTTGGGGCAGTGTTTTGGTTCGTGACAAGGTCGCTTAGACACTTAAGAGCTTTCAGAGAAATTATGAACTGATACATGAATGAATAGAGTTAAAATTCGTACGGTTCCTTGCTGTGGTGGCTGAGAGCAGACATACGACCGGAACGGTAAAAAAGCTTTGGTGGCTGAGAGTAGATAAACGACCGCAAAGGGTTAATAGGGTATTGGGTTGTGTTCTGGTGTGCAGTTCAGTAATTTGTGGATTTGTTTGATCCTTTGGAAGCTTGTTTTTAAGTTTGGTTATGGCAAATTCAGGGCACCTGTTGTCTGGATTTTTTTTTAATCCTCTCCTGAGGATATTTTTTTATTGATTTTTAGGGAGAGTGGAAGAGAGGGAAATAGAGAGAAAAACATCAATGTGAGAGATGGGTTGCCTCCTGCACGAGCCCCTACCAGGGTCTGGGCTGAGAAGCCTACAACCAAGGTATGTGCCCTTGACCAGAATCAAACCCGGGACCCTTTGGTCTGCAGGCCAGTGCTCTATCCACTGAGCCAAACCGGCTAGGGCTGGAGATAGAGATTATATATATATATATATATATTTTTTTTTACCTCCACTGTTAAGTAGGTAACTTGTAACTTTCTGGGGACTTTACCCAGTTTCCATGTAGAATAAGGTCTCTCTACTCTGGCTGGTGGGAACACAAACTGTTTTCAGCCTATATAAACTGTGGGCCTTGTTCAGCTTACTGATCTTTGGTGGTTCTTTCACTGACCTCGGAGTTTTACTGCATACAGATTGGGACTCGGTCAGAAACTTGGGGCAGTCCCTTCATGGATCTCCAGAGATCTCTTTCTGTGTATCTTCCTTTTCTTCACACAGTTTCTAGCTGCTTTGGCCTCTTGAACTCTAATCTTTGTCTCTTCGATTCAATGAGCCTATTGGGCTGTTTTTCTTAACCCTCCATGTTTGTGCTGCAGATTGGAAACTGCCACTAGGCAGTAAACTGGGGCGGTTGTGGGGCTCACTGTATGTTTCCCTTTTCTCAAGGGTCATAGTCTGTGCTGCCTGTTTGCCAGTTTCCCAGAAATGTTGTTTTATATATCTCGTTTACTTTTCTAGTTGCTTATAGTAGGAAGGCAATTTCTGTGATCCCACTCGTTTTTATTCCCTCCATTTAAAAACATGTTTAAAAAGCTTTTTTGATTTGAGAGAGAGAGGGAAACACCCATCTGTTGTTCCACTTATTTATGCATTCATTGGTTGCTTCTTGTATGTGCCCACAACCTTGTCGCATCTAGATGACACTAACCAATTGAGTTATCTGGCCAGGGCCTCTCCATTAATTTTTGATACTTTTTTCTCATCCCTTCTTTTCCCACTGCCTACTCTGGGATTATGACTCTATTTGGTCTCATTTTTATTAGGTGTTTTTATTGATTTTATTATTTTAAAGATATTTTTATTGATTTTCAGGGAGGATGGGAGAGAAAGAGAGAGATGGAAACATCAGTGATGAGAGAGAATCATTGATCAGCTGCCTACTGCACACCCCATACTTGGGATCGAGCCTGCAACCCAGGCATATACCCCAACTGGGAATCAAACCATGACCTCCTGTTTCATAGGTTGATGCTCAACCACAGAGCCATGCCAGCTGGGCTGTTTTTATTGGTTTTAGAGAGAGAGAAAAAGAAAGAGGGAGAGAGGAAAAGAGAAACATTGATGTGAGAGCAGAACATCAATCAGCTGCCTCCTGCAGCTCCTGCACTGGGGATCGAGCCTGCAACCCAGCATGTGCCCTGACAGGGAATCGAACCAACAGCCCTTTGGTGCATGGGACAACACTCAATGAACTGAGCCACACCGGCCAGGGCTCTGGTCTTTTTTTTTTTTTTTTTGCTTAAAGTATTACAAAGGGTATTACATATGTGTCTTTTTTTTCCCCACCCTTGACAATCCCCTGGCTCTGGTCTTATTTTAACATTGTTTATATTGCCTCAATTTTTTTATTGAGATAAAATTCACACTTTAAAAAAAGATATATTTGTATTGATTTCAGAAAGGGAGAGGGAGAGAGAGTTAGAAACATCAATGATGAGAGAGAATCATTAATTGGCTGCCTCCTGCACGTTCCACATTGGGGATTGAGCCCACAACCCAAGCATGTGCCCTGACCAAAATTGAACTGTGACCTCCTGGTTCATAGTTCGATGCTCAACCACATAGCCACGCTGGCTGGGCTGAAATTCACACTTTTAAAGTCTACAATTGAGTGGGTTTTTCAGTATATTCATAATATTGTGCAGGTATTTACCACTGTCTAATTCCAGAAAATTTTCATCACTCCCAAAAGAAATTATCACTCACTCCCTATTGTTCCTACTCCCAGCCCCTGGCAACCACTAATCTACTTTCTGTCTATGTGGGTTGGTCTGTTCCGGATTTTTCATATAAATGGAATCATACAATGTATGTGACCTTTTTTGTCTGGTCTCTTTCACATAAGGTTCATATTTTAGCATGTATTAGTACTTCAGTCCTTTTCATAGCTGAATATTCTGTCATTTGGATATACCATATTTTGTATATCCATTTGTCAATTGATGGGCATTTGGGTTTCCCCCCCACTTTTTGAGTATTAGGAAGAATGCTACTATGAAATTTGTGCACACATTTTTGTGTGGACATATGTTTTCATTTCTCTTGGGCATATACCTGAGTAGGATTGCTGGGTTATAAGGTAACTCTGTTTTAACCTTTTGAGGAACGGCAGACTGTTTTTCAAAGTGGCTTTATAATTTCATGTTCCTACCAGCAGTATATGAGAGTTCCATTTTCCCCACATTCTTACTGACACTTGTCCCTATCTTGTAGCTACTCTGATGGGTGCTAAGTTGTATCTCCCAGTGATTTTGTTTTATATATACTTCCCTGATGATCTTAACTTGAAATCTTTCTTGAGAACTATGGACAATATAACTAACTGAATTAGTCTGCTGTGTCTTCCCCCACACCAATGGCTCATCTATAATTTCTTTCCCACTATCTTCAGATTGTGAATAAGTGGAACACAGCTCTTATTGGCCTGATGACATACTTTCGGGAGGCTGTGGTGAACACACAGGAGCTCCTGGACTTGCTGGTGAAGTGTGAGAACAAGATCCAGACACGTATCAAGATTGGCCTCAACTCCAAGATGCCAAGTCGGTTCCCTCCTGTTGTGTTCTACACCCCGAAGGAGCTGGGTGGACTCGGCATGCTCTCAATGGGCCACGTGCTCATCCCCCAGTCTGACCTCAGGTAGGACTTGGCTAAAAATCTTGCTAGACCTTAAGAGAAGGGGTGTTTCTTTATCTTTTAGGCTTTATTTTTTCTCTAATCTTGGTTGTCCCCCAAAACAGGTGGTCCAAGCAGACAGATGTAGGTATCACACACTTCCGTTCAGGAATGAGCCATGAAGAAGACCAGCTGATTCCCAACTTGTACCGCTATATACAGCCATGGGAGAGTGAGTTTATTGATTCTCAGCGTGTCTGGGCTGAATATGCACTCAAGAGACAAGAGGCCATTGCTCAGAACAGGTAGGCATCCAGGAGGACACAGCAGTCCTGTGGGGTGTGGAGGCATGACCTTTGAACTCTGCATGACATATTTTTATGGAGACAAGGAAGTAGGTTCTAAATCTGCCCTTTTATTCTTGATCAGTAGGTATGCTTTACTGTTCATATGAGCACATTTCACTTCGATCTTTTTTCTTTGGCAGACGACTGACCTTAGAAGATCTAGAAGATTCATGGGATCGTGGCATTCCTCGAATCAACACCCTCTTCCAGAAGGACCGGCACACATTGGCTTATGATAAGGGCTGGCGTGTTCGAACTGACTTCAAGCAGTACCAGGTACGTGGAGGGGATAATGGAACAGTTTCCCTGAATTAGGAGACTCCGTGGCCATCCTGGGACAGTAGGCACTTAGAATTGTGACCATACTTTTCTTGCCATCTAGGTTTTGAAGCAGAACCCTTTCTGGTGGACACACCAGCGGCATGATGGAAAGCTCTGGAACCTGAACAACTACCGTACAGATATGATCCAGGCCCTGGGCGGTGTGGAAGGCATTCTGGAACACACACTCTTCAAGGGCACTTACTTTCCAACCTGGGAGGGGCTTTTCTGGTGAGAATTCTCTTCTCCCCTTACAGTGACCTGTTACACCTCTTTGAGCTCATCCCTTGTGTGCCTGTGATCTGCTATGATGTGTTCCAACAGCCATCCCCAGGAGGTCAACAGCACTCTGGGAGATGGCACAACATCACTTTGCCTGGTCTCTTCTGCTTCCCAGGGAGAAGGCCAGTGGTTTTGAGGAGTCTATGAAGTGGAAGAAGCTAACTAATGCTCAGCGATCAGGATTGAACCAGATTCCCAATCGTAGATTCACCCTCTGGTGGTCTCCAACCATCAACCGAGCCAATGTGAGTGTGATTGGTAGACATGGGAGATCAGAAGATAAAAACAAGTGTTTGTACTTTCTTAATTATGTCTTGAGAACCAAAGTCTCTTGATCTCTAGTGTAACTTTCTTTTTCCTGTCAGGTATACGTCGGCTTTCAGGTGCAGCTGGATCTGACAGGTATCTTCATGCACGGCAAGATCCCCACACTGAAGATCTCTCTCATCCAGATCTTCCGAGCTCACTTGTGGCAGAAGATCCATGAGAGCATCGTTATGGATTTGTGTCAGGTGGGCTAGAATTGAGGCGAGAGGATGCCATCAAAAGTCAGGTCACCTCTTTGGGTATAGGAAATCTACCCTGGAAACTCGGAGGATGAGACTCTATTGTGGTACCAGGTGCCACATTATCTTAAGTTCTACAAGCCTTTTTTTTTTTTTTTTTTAATATATTTTATTGATTTTTTTACAGAGAGGAAGGGAGAGGGATAAAGAGTTAGAAACATCGATGAGAGAGAAACATCGATCAGCTGCCTCCTGCACACTCCCCACTGGGGATGTGCCTGCAACTAAGGTACATGCCCTTGACTGGAATCGAACCCGGGACCCTTGAGTCCACAGGCCGACGCTCTATCCACTGAGCCAAACCGGTCAGGGCAAGCCTTTATTCTTAAGTGGGCTTCCATAGCCACTCATAACCTTTCCACTTTTGCCTCCAGGTGTTTGATCAGGAACTGGATGCACTGGAAATTGAGACAGTACAAAAGGAGACAATCCACCCCCGAAAGTCCTATAAAATGAACTCTTCCTGTGCAGATATCCTGCTCTTTGCCTCCTACAAGTGGAATGTTTCCCGGCCCTCATTGCTGGCAGACTCCAAGTAAGTGCCTTAAGGCCCAGCCCTAGGCATCCGGGAGACTTAGTTTCACTATTCTTCTAGCAGTTCTACTTTAAGAATGATCGCTGCCTATTCTTTCTAACTGGGAACCAGTGCTCTCCCTGGATCCTATGGACACCCTCAGCCAAGTCTGCTGATTCTCTGGGGAGTCTTGCTGACCTGGAACTGGCAAGAGGGTTGGTTTGAAGACTTAGATATAGTGATTGAGAGTTCTTGTGGTTGTGTCAGTGGCTTCCTGGAAGTCTGGACTCCTAACCTCTCTCCACCCTCAGGGATGTGATGGACAGCACCACCACTCAGAAGTATTGGATTGACATCCAGTTGCGCTGGGGGGATTATGATTCCCATGACATTGAGCGCTATGCCCGGGCCAAGTTCTTGGACTACACCACAGACAACATGAGTATCTACCCTTCACCTACGGGAGTGCTCATTGCCATTGACCTGGCCTATAACCTGCACAGGTAAGATGGGGCTCAGAAGCATGTGTTTTCCATCAGCCCCACACTTGGACATACAGTGTTTTTTTAGTTTGCCCCGCTATAATGAGGTTTGGCTCTTTCCTCCTCTGGGTCGCTGACTCTTTCTTCCCTGTCTCTGTGTATATGAGCAGACACTTGTTAGCCTGGCCAACAGTCTTTTCCTCCTCTGTAGAGTTGCAGTTTGCCTCATTCCTGACACTACCAGTCTGGTCTAACTTTTTCTTGCCTCTTCCACCTTCATAGTGCCTATGGAAACTGGTTCCCAGGCAGCAAGCCTCTCATACAACAGGCCATGGCCAAGATCATGAAGGCAAACCCTGCCTTGTATGTGTTACGTGAACGGATTCGCAAGGGGCTGCAGCTCTACTCATCTGAGCCTACTGAGCCCTATCTGTCCTCTCAGAACTATGGTGAACTCTTCTCCAACCAGATTATTTGGTTTGTGGATGACACTAACGTCTACAGAGTGACTATTCACAAGGTGAGAAGGGCTACAAGCAGTGTAGGGGTGTGGGACTCTAGATGCCTGATGGAGGGTGATCGGGCAAGTGTGTGCATATTGGCATGAAGGCAGGATGGTTCTAGGCTGTACTAACTGATGTAATCATTCTCTAGACCTTTGAAGGGAACTTGACAACAAAGCCCATCAATGGGGCCATCTTCATCTTCAACCCACGCACAGGGCAGCTATTTCTCAAGATAATCCACACATCTGTGTGGGCTGGACAGAAGCGTTTGGGTCAGGTGAGTTGGTTAAAGGACAGAGTCTGTAGAAACTTCTCTCTTAATCTTTGGGGTATGGGTGTGAGAGAAAAAATCTTTCTCTCTGAAAGATTGGGGGCATCTCAATTGAACTTGTTCCCCAAATTACTTAATTTGGGGAGTATTCTCCTGTAGGAGGTCCAAGAGTGTGTGAGGTCCTTCATTGCCTGCCAGCTGGGCTTTGCTTTCTGAATCTCCTACCTCTAATTTCGCTTGATCAGAGCTACCAAAAATTACCTTTCTAAAGGGAACAAGCATTCTTTTCTTTCTTAAAAGCAAGCAATAATTTATTGACCACAGCAAAAACACACTCAGGACAGTGAAGCAAGGATGGGCATAGAAGAAGCAGCAGGAGAGCCTGGGCGGGGCTGCTTTGGCTCCTGGAGGAGTCAGAGGAAAGGGGCCTGGAGACAGGTTCAGAGGGTTAGCCTGGGATGAACTGCCGCTGCCCATTGCTCCCCTGGTTGCAAGTCTCATGGGGTCCCTTGGAATTTAGGAAATAAGTTCCTGTAGGGAAAGAAGAGGGGGAAGGGAATGGCGTGGGCATGCTTCCTGGAGGGAAAGCCAGGAACAGGCATTCTTAAAATGTCACTTTCTGCCCGGCTGAAGTGGCTCAGTGGTTGAGCACTGACCTATGAACCAGGAGGTTTGATTCCCAGTCAGGGCACATGCCCAGGTTGCAGACTCCATCAGCCGATCAATAATTCTCTCTCATCATTGATGTTTCTCTCTATCCCTCTCCCTTCCTCTCTGAAATAAATAAAAAGTAGATTTAAAAAAATAAAATGTCACTTTCACCAAATTTCTTTCTCAAATCCTTTGCTTGCCCCTCCTTGCTGAATTACCTCCTCTTCGGCTTCCTAGACACTTGATATCTGGCTGAGCTATAACTTGTCCAGCCACAGTTTCTCTTCCTTTATGGCATGTTTCCTCGTGCAGTTAGTCTGCGGTTCTAGTATCACAAAACCCTAATGTTCCTCTCGCCTTTGTGGCGTTGCTCATATATCTTTCTTTCTAAAATGAACTCTGCTCTTCCTCTGTTTATCAGTCTTACTCATTCCTTAAGACCTCTTTCTGCAGCTCTTTATGACCGTTGGTCTTAATTTCTTTTGTCCCTGACATAGTGTAGTATAATCATAGTGTAGTTTGTATGAGTTTTATATAGCCAGGTAGGTAGAAAAACCCTTTGGGGCAATGCCATTTGACACCTCTTACTTTACTTTCGAAGTACCTAACAGTGCTCAATAGTTTGCCCAGCTAGCGTGGCTCAGTGGTTGAGCATCTACCTGTGAACCAAGAGGTCACGGCTCGATTCCCAGCCAGGGCATATGCCTAGGTTGTGGGCCATTCTCCAGTGTGGGGCGTGCAGGAGGCAGTCGATAAACGATTCTCATCATTGATGTTTCTCTTCCTTCCTCCCTGAAATCAATAAAAATATATTTTAAAAAGAAACATAGTTCAATTATTTAAAGACTGAGTCTTCTGATTTACCTGGAAGAGTGGAGACTCAGTTTTTATTTCTTTCCCCCTTGCTTCTTAGTTGGCTAAGTGGAAGACGGCTGAGGAGGTGGCTGCCCTGATCCGATCTCTCCCTGTGGAGGAGCAGCCTAAGCAGATCATTGTCACCAGAAAGGGCATGCTGGATCCATTGGAGGTGAGAGGTGGATGAGGTTAGAAGAAAGGAAGGCTGAGACCTGCAGGCTCTGTTTCTAATCTTGGATTTGATCTTGTCTCAGGTGCACTTGCTGGACTTCCCCAATATCGTGATCAAAGGGTCAGAGCTCCAACTGCCCTTCCAGGCTTGTCTTAAGGTGGAAAAGTTTGGGGACCTCATCCTGAAAGCCACTGAGCCCCAGATGGTTCTCTTTAACCTCTATGATGACTGGCTCAAGACCATCTCATCTTACACGGTATGAAGCTACCTCAAGAAGAGGATCACTTTAAGAGGAGTGGGTTTGGGGCCACGAGAAAATCTCGTGCCTTGGTTTTAACCTCAGGCACCTCATAGGGGCCGTTCTCAACGTGTGGACAGAGACTCTGCTCTGCATATCAAGTTGATTCGTGGTGAGGGGATAGGAGGTAGCACCTTAGAGTTCGAAATCAATTCCTGGTTCCATGACAGAATAGGATCAAGGAAAGGAAAGAACATTAAGTGTCTGGCCTTCCCCGACACTGCCTCATCTCTTTCCAGGCTTTCTCCCGCCTCATCTTGATTCTGCGTGCCCTGCATGTGAACAATGACCGGGCAAAGGTGATCCTGAAGCCAGACAAGACTACTATTACAGAACCACACCACATCTGGCCCACTCTGACTGACGAGGAATGGATTAAGGTGGAGGTGCAGCTCAAGGATCTGATCTTGGCCGACTACGGCAAGAAAAACAAGTGAGCAATTGGGGGTGGGGAGGCAGATGGAAGAGACAAAAAGGGTGAAATAAGTGGTACAGTATATGGTTTCTGTTTTGGGGTTTTTAAAAAATATTTTTATTGATTTCAGAGAGGAAGGGAGAGGGAGAGAGAGAAATATCAATGATGAAAGGGAATCATTGATTGGCTGTCCCCTGCACACCCGTCACTGGGGATGGAGTCTGCAACCCGGGCATGTGCCTTTGACTGGAATCCAACCTGGGACCCTTCAGTCTGCAGGCTGATGCTCTATCCACTGAGCCAAACTGGCCAGGGCAGTTTCTGGGTTTTTTGAAACATTTAGCCTCAGGTGTTTCTCAAGAAATTGTCCTGGGAATTGCTTATAGAAGAAAGGAAGGCAGTGTCTTCAGATAGTGAAGGAAGAGTCTGTGTTTTGGGGCTTCAGTCTGACCCTTGGGCATTGTTTCTCAGTGGAGGCACTATTGCCATTTTGAGCAGGGCATTTCTTTACTGTCCATGCATTACAGGAAGTTTTAACATCCCAGGCCCTGAGGTACCACTGCTAATAGCACACACATACCTTTCTTCCCTCTCCTTCCCTGTAATTGTGGGAACCAAAAGTGTCTGTAGCTTTTCAAGTATCCCCTAGGTTGACTGACAGTACCAGCTCTGAGAACATGTTTCAGGGTTTCTGTTTTTGAGAATTGTCCGGTGCTAGGGCACTTTTTATCAAGGAAAAATGGGAGGTATGGATGCTAAGCAGGTTTGAGCCTGGCTGAAAAGTGCACCTGCACAGGGCCATCCTGGGGTGTGGCAAATGTTAGTATTAGTACATCTGCACTTCACACTTCCTTTACAAGTGTCACTTGATGATTGTCTGGGATAATATGGGTTCCCATGTACCCAAGTTACATTCTTGCCATTGAGACATAAGTGACCGAGGGGAAGGGACCCTTGTGTGACCCACACTGTCCCCTCAGTGTGAATGTGGCCTCACTGACACAATCAGAGATTCGAGACATCATCCTGGGTATGGAGATCTCTGCACCGTCACAGCAGCGGCAGCAGATAGCTGAGATTGAGAAGCAGACCAAGGAACAGTCACAGCTGACGGCAACACAGACTCGTACTGTTAACAAGCACGGGGATGAGATCATTACCTCTACCACCAGCAACTATGAGACCCAGACTTTCTCATCAAAAACTGAATGGAGGGTCAGGTACTGTAAGGGGCCAAAGGGGTAGGGATGGAAGGGCCTGCTGGGCTACCTACAGTGGGTTGAGAAATGCTGACATTCCTACCTGTTTTTAGGGCCATCTCTGCTGCCAACCTGCACCTAAGGACCAATCACATCTATGTTTCATCTGATGACATCAAGGAGACTGGTTACACCTATATCCTTCCCAAGAATGTGCTTAAGAAGTTCATCTGCATATCTGACCTTCGGGCCCAAGTGAGTAAGTGTGCTCAGCTGGGCCACGGTGTTAGCCAAACATTTTATGTATCTACAATTCACCTAAGGTTTCCTGGAACTTGAGGTTTCAAGATTCATGGAAAAGTAAATATACAAGGACTAGAGGGCCCGGTGCACGAATTTGTGCATGGGTGGGGTCCAGCCTGGCCCGCCCTGCCCCGCACAAATCAGGCTGATTTAACCTGGGGTGGGGGGGCGGTTGGCGGGCCACCCCGCCCCCTGGTTGAACTCCAGTAAGGAGGGTTTTGACCCCTACCAGATATCAAAACATAAAGTTATGGCAATTAAGAGAATAGCATCTACACAGAAACATTCATGTGCATATAATAAATATGGTATATCAAGTCTGTAGTATTAAGGATGCCATATGATATTGAAGCAATCAGAAAAAGTAATCTAGATCCCTATTTCACACCACTTACAAAAATAAAATCCAGGTGGGATAAATATCTATTTAAAATACTAAATAAACTGTATAATATTAGAGGAAAACATTTATTAGTTTTGGGATAGCCTCTAAATAAGACACAAAGCACAAAACCACAGTCAAAATGAATAACTTGTGTGTCTGTCAAAGGGTACCACAACAGATATCCTAAAAACAAAAATTATTTGCATAACCATAGATATAATGGATTAAGATCTAGAATAGGGAATTCTCAGAAGTTGATTTTTAAAAAAAAGATAACTATAGAAGATTGGGCAAAGATTACAAATGTAGTTCAGAAAAGGAACTACAGGTGGCAAATCCTATCTAATAAAAGAGAAACATGGTAATTGGCGTACGACCGTTACCCTTCCCATTGGCTAATCAGGGCGATATGCAAATTAACTGCCAACCAAGATGGCGGCCGGCAGCCAGGCAGCTTAAACTGAACATGAGGCTTGCTTGCTTGCTTCAGTGACTGAGGACTGCAACGTTCCCTGCCTGCCTTGCCGGCCTCTGAACTTGCAGTTTAAGAAACATTGTAACATATAGAAGCTAAACAAAACCCCAGAAACCAGCTTTCAGCCGGCTGGGATCTCAGAGCTGGAGTTGATACAGAGTTTCGATTATAGAACCGAAACAAACCAGATACCTGCTTTCAGGAGCAGAGGCCTAAGAGCTGGAGCCTCAGAGCTAAAGCTGGCCCAGAATAAAAAAAAAAAAAGAAAAAAAGGAGCAGTTGGGAGCTTCAGTCCCAGCCTGAAAACAGCCCCCAGCCCCTCACCCAGACTGGCCAGGCACCCCCATGGGGACCTCCACCCTGAAGGGTGTGTGACCAGCTGCAAACAGCCATCATCCCCTCACCCAGGCTGGCCAGGCACCCCAGTGGGGACCCCCACCCTGATCCAGGACACCCTTCAGGGCAAATCAGCCAGCCCCATCCATGCACCAGGCCTCTATTCTATATAGTAAAAGGATAATATGCCTCCTTGGGATCAGCGGAGCCACGAGGCCTCCTGGCACCGGGATCAGTGTGACGAGGCAGCGCCCAAACCCCCTGATTGCCCTGCAGCTCTGTGTGTGACAGGGGGCGGGGCCACAACCTCATCTGCCCTGCTCTGTTCCTGTCAGGGGAAGGTGCCCCAAACCCCTGATCGGCCCTGCTCTGTGCCTGATAGGGGGGAGCTCCCCAACCCCCTGATCACCCTGCGGCTCTGTGTGTGACAGGGTGCGGCGCCCCAACCCCCCCACCCCACGGGCCCTGCTCTGTGTGTGACGGGGTAGAGCCATAACCTCCCCATCGGCTCTGCCCTGAGTGTGACAGTGGCGGCGCCCCAACCCCCTGATCGGCCCTGCTCTGTGGGTGATAGAGGGCGGCGCCCCAACCCCCTGATCTGCCCTGCTCTGTGTGTGACGGGGCGGTGCCCCAACTCCCCTCTCGGCCCTACTCTGTGAGTGACAGGGGGGAGCTCCTCAACCCCCTGATGGGCCCTGCTCTGTGCATGACAGGAGGAGCTCCCCAACCCCCTGATCGGCCGTGCTCTGTGCATGACGGGGCCGCGCCCCAACCCCGATTGGCCCTGCTCTGCGTGACGGGGTGGCGCCGCAACCTCCCCATCGACCCTGCCTTGAGTGTGCCAGGGCGGTGCCCCAACCCCCCAATCGGCCCTACCCTGAGCGTGACTGAGGGTGGCATCACAACCTCCCGATCCGCCCTGCTCTGTGCATGACAGGGGGCGGCGCCCCAACTCCCCAATCAGCCCTGCTCTGAGCCCAACCAGGGGCTGCACCTAGGGATTGGACCTGCCCTCTGCCACCCAGGAGCAGGCCTAAGCCAGCAGGTCGTTATCTCCCTAGGGGTCCCAGACTGCGAGCGGGCACAGGCCATGCTGAGGGACCCCCCCTCACCCCCCAGTGCACAAATTTTTGTGCACCGGGCCTCTAGTATATGAAAAAATGCTCACCTTTACTAGTAACTAGGGAAATTCACGTGTTGTAAAACACCATTTATGGCCTGTTTGGTGAATTTGAAAAGTTTGTTAATATTCTGTGTGGGTGATTTATAGGAACACAGGTCCTCTTAACTTTGTAAAACTTAAGATACCACATATTACTGGTTTTAAAGAAATTTTCATTTGTTTATAGATACTATACTTAGATAATCAACTGGGGAGCAGGGCAGATTCCTGGACTCCACTCAGGAGATTCTGATGTGGTCATTCTGAGATAAGGTCCATGTTTAATGTTGTGACCAAGCACCCAGGTGATTCTTTTTTTTAACAACAAGCAAACACGTTTTTATTTCAGAGAGAAAGGGAGAGGGAGAGAAAGATAGAAACATCAATGATAGACTAATCAATCAGTTGGCTGCCTCCTGCATGCCCCTCACTGGGGATTGAGCACGCAACTTGGGCATGTGCCCTTGACCAGGAATCAAACGTGACCTGGTTCATATGTCGACATTCAGCCACTGAGAAACACCAGCCGGGTCTCAGGTGATTCTGATGTGATAGATTCTGACCACATTTTGAGAAATTTGTTCTTAAGGGAAGGAAACGGCTAAAAGCCCAGGTCTGGGCTGGTACTAAGAATCATTTTGATTCTTGATCCCCTTGTCTCCAGATTGCAGGATACCTGTATGGGGTTAGCCCACCAGATAACCCCCAGGTGAAGGAAATCCGCTGCATCGTGATGGTACCACAGTGGGGTACCCACCAGACTGTGCACCTGCCTAACCAGCTGCCCCAGCATGAGTATCTCAAGGTCAGTGGGGTTTTCTGCTACGAGGGTTGGGGAGGGAAGGCAGACCTTACCTTCATGAGTGGGATTCCTGTCTGCAGATAGGGCTTTAAATCATCTTTTACTGCCCTTTGCCTATAGGAGATGGAACCCTTAGGTTGGATCCACACTCAGCCCAATGAGTCCCCCCAGCTATCGCCCCAGGATGTCACCACCCATGCCAAGATCATGGCTGACAACCCATCTTGGGATGGCGAGAAAACCATCATCATCACCTGCAGGTGGGCTTGAGCTCCCATGGAAAGTATGAATGGGCCAGCATTGCAGGCCAGGACCCAGAATGGTGGCCTAAGCTCTGACTTTATCCTCATCCCCTCTTTCAGCTTCACACCAGGCTCCTGCACACTGACAGCCTACAAGCTGACCCCCAGTGGCTATGAATGGGGCCGCCAGAACACAGACAAGGGCAACAACCCCAAGGGCTACCTGCCTTCGCACTATGAGAGGGTCCAGATGCTGCTGTCAGACCGCTTCCTCGGCTTCTTTATGGTCCCTGCCCAGTCCTCATGGAACTACAACTTCATGGGTAAGTGGGGAGCACAGGGAAGGGGCTGGGCCTAGGCCAGTGATGGCGAACCTATGACACGCGTGTCAGAGGTGACATGCGAATTCATTTTGGTTGATTTTTCTTTGTTAAATGGTATTTAAATATATAAAATAAATATCAAAAATATCAGTCTTTGTTTTACTATGGTTGCAAATATCAAAAAATTTCTATATGTGACACGGCACCAGAGTTAAGTTAGGGTTTTTCAAAATGCTGACACGCCAAGCTCAAAAGGTTTGCCGTCACTGGGTTAGGCCCTCATCCTTAGCACTTGGGGCCTGACTGGTTTGGAGATGGCCCAGGGGCCCCAGCTGGGTGAGATAGGTGGACCTTGTTAATATTGGACGTTTTTATCTACCCCAAGGTGTACGGCATGATCCCAACATGAAGTATGAGCTGCAGCTGGCAAACCCCAAAGAGTTCTACCACGAAGTGCACAGGCCATCCCACTTCCTCAACTTCGCCCTCCTGCAGGAGGGGGAGGTCTACTCTGCGGACCGAGAGGACCTCTACGCCTAGTTGTGTCCTCACCTCCTGCTTCAGACTCCCACAGGCTGGAGCCTTTTAGGCCCCCCCCCCCTCGCCACCTCCCACATACTAGCTGGTGACATTCATCAGCTTGGCCCCTTTTTCCTCTATTTTGTGCTTGTTGTTGTGTTGTTGACTCCTGGTGACCTGTAGTCCTGAACAGTATAATAAATTTTGTATAAATTGGAGTTTTTGAGTGTTTTCCCCCTCTGAGCTCAAATTCTGGGCGTAGGATTGGCAGGTGAAGGGAAAGGAGGACCCCTCAGGGGTTGTGGGGCCAAATATCCAGTAGACGCTGGGAACTGACATATGGGGGTTGGGCTTTCACACTCCTACCACCTTGACCACATTTGCCAATTTTGCTCCAAAATACTTGCAAATCATCCCTTGGAGCAGTTGCCGTTTCCTGAGCCAGGAAGCTTGTGACTTGTTCTCTGCAGCTGTGTGCCAGCCTGGCCCCTTAAGCTTTCTGTCACTCCTGGTCAGGGCACAGGCACATGCCTGGACAGTTGGCTCTGGCTGAGGCCAGTGACAGCCCAGCGACTCCTCACCTCTTGCCCTATGTGGTTGGCAGCCCAGTGGGGCCCCGTGACTCCAGGCACAGGGGTGGAGCCCGGCTTGGGCACTGGGGAGGGCATAACAAAGTGACCACTTACAGCCCTGAGCCTCAGCTCTTGGACGCCTGGCTGGAGGCTGGCTGTCCTGCTTCCTGTGACCTTGGGGACTTGAACCGGACCGGGCCCCGGGGGCCCAGGGCACGGTCTCCTTCCCCCACGCTGTTTCTTTAATCGCTCCTCCCCAGTCGCTTCTACCCCACCCTCTCCTGCGCTAAACTGTTTCCTGGGCGGGAGCTGTTTGGCTTTTTCCTGCCCCAGTTAGGGGTGGGGGCGGTGGCTGTCGCAGCCCTTGGCCTTCGGGGGACATGGAGCCCAGGAGGGCGGCGCCTGGGGAGCATAGCTGGAGGCCTCGAGTGGCCGCGGGGGCTGAGACGGCCGCAGAGCTCGTGTACCATCTAGCGGGGGCCCTGGGCACCGAGCTGCAGGAGCTGGCGCGCCGCTTCGGGCCTGAGGCGGCCGCGGGACTCGTGCCGCTCGTGGTGCGGGCGCTGGAGCTCCTGGAAAAGGCTGCGGTGGGGCCCGCCCCCGACTCGGTGAGTCACCGCCCCTCCCTCTGCCACCCGCGGGGTCGCCGGGGGCCTAACCCTGAGAGCCCGGACTCCCAGCTGCAGGTGTCGGCGCAGCAGGCCGAGCTGGAGCTGCGGCGGCTGCGGGACGAGAACGAGCACCTCCGCAGAGAGCTGCGCTGCGGGCCGCAGGGTGAGTGCGGGCCAGGGCGGGGGCGGGCCGCCCCGAGACCACCCCCCGGGCCGCCGCTAAGCACCCCCTTCCTCAGAGGAGCGCGCTCTGCTGCGGCAGCTCAAGGAAGTGACCGACCGACAGCGGGACGAGCTCCGGGCGCACAACCGGGACCTGCAGCAGCGCAGCCAGGAGACCGAGGCGGTGAGGGCGGGAGAGGCTGCGCCGCGGGGCGGGGCGGGCTCCCTCGGCGCCCTGCCCACCGGCCCCACCGCGTGCTCCGCCCCCAGTTGCAGGAGCAGCTGCAGCGCCTCCTGCTGGTGAATGCAGAGTTGCGGCACAAGCTGGCGGCGGTGCAAACCCAGCTGCGAGCCGCACGGGACCGCGAGAGCGAGCGGGAGCTGCGGCGTGCAGGGGTCGTGGAGTTGGCTCAGGATCAGGCACGGAACCTGGCCGGGGGTCCTGGCTGCGCACAGAGGCAGGAGCCCGAGCTGGCGACCGCAGAACCAGGCGGCCCGGGGACCCCTGAGGACCCCGTGAGTGCCCGCTGGGTCAGGGACCCTTCCCAGTCCTCACAAGGGCGGGCACTTGGGAAGTGTGCTGTGCTGCGTGGCAGGTCCGACGGGACGTTGGAAGGTGGCACACAAGTATGTCCCCCAAGCCGGCCTCTGTCCCTCTCTCATCTAGAGCACTGGTCTGTCGTTGTGGTGCCCCTTGCCTCCCCAGTCTTCCTGCCAGGCATTCCCTCTAGAACAGTGGTTCTCAACCTTGGCTGCACATTAGAATCACCTGGGAGCCGAAACCGGTTTGGCTCAGTGGATGGAGTGTCGGCCTGTGGACTGATGGGTCCCGCGTTCGATTCCGGTCAGGGGCATGTGCCTTGGTTGCGGGCACATCCCAGGTGGGAGATGTGTGGGAAGAAGCTGATCGATGTTTCTAGTTCTCTATCTCTCTCCCTTCCCCTCTGTAAAAAATCAATAAAATATATATTAAAAAAAAAAAAAAGAATCACCTGGGAATCTTTTTAAAATCCTGATTTCTGAGCCTCATCCTCTGGAAGTTCTGCCTCCTTGTTGTGGGGTGGGGCCACAACATTAGTAACAAACAGAATTTCCAGAGGATGAGGCCCAGAAATCAGGGTTTTAGAAAGATTCCCAGGTGATTCTAATGTGCAGCCAAGGTTGAGAACCACTGCTCTAGAATTACCGTGATGACCCAAGGGCAGAGAGGCGCCAGCCAAGGCTCCCCTCTGACCAATCCTTCCCTTGCGCAGGCAGATGCCCCGCAGGAGGAACAGTGTCCCTCCAACGTAGGGCAGTGCGGCTTCAGTCGACAGGAGCTTCAGCAGATCCTCCAGGAGCGGAATGAGCTCAAAGCCAACGTGTTCCTGCTGAAGGAGGAGTTGGCCTACTTCCAGCGGTGAGGGCTCTGGGCAGGAGCTGGGCAGCGGAGGGCTTCCGGTCACACCTGTTCCTGGGGCTGGGGTCACCTGCCTCATTCTTTGGCTCATTGGTATATAAACAGTGACATATGCCAGGCACTGTGCTGGGCACTGGGAGGACATGAATCACACAGCCCCTGCCTTCCTGGAACTCCAACCAGATGCGGGAAAGGGAGTGCAGAGGGGCACAGCAGCCACAGCAGCAGTCAGAGAAGTATTCCTAGGAGATGTGACACCTAAGCTAAACTTTGAGGGGTATTAGGCAAAGTGTTTCAAAACAGGGTACTTTGGTGTGAGACTTACTTTTGGTATCCCCATCACTTTTCCCTGCCCTTTCTCCTCCTCTGTAGGGAGCTGCTCACAGACCACAGGGTACCTGGGCTTCTCCTGGAAGCCATGAAGGTGGCTGTCAGGAAGCAGCGGAAGAAGATCAAGGCGAAGATGTTAGGGACCCCAGAGGAAGCAGAGAGCAGGTAAGTCCCTGCCTTCATTCTCACTGAGCTAGCCCTCCCTCCCTTGTTCTGTTGAGCCTGATGGCCCAGCCTGGTCATGCTCTAACCCAGTCTAGTCACCTCCGAAGTCTGCTGACCTATTCTGGTCACCCTATTGAGCTTGCTGACCCAGCCTGATCATCTTTTGAGTCTTTTTGTCTCAGACTGAACCTATCATCCCAGCCTCATCACCCCTTGAACCTAACACTCTTTTTTTTTTTTTTAATATATTTTTATTGATTTCAGAGAGGAAGGGAGAAGGAGAGAGAGATAGAAACATCAATGATGAGAAAGAATCATCGATCGGCTGCCTCCTGCATGTCCCTCACTCAGGAATGAGCCCACAACCCAGGCATGTTCCCTGACCGTGACCTCCTGGTTCATAGGTCGACACTCAACTACTGAGCCACATCCGGCCAGGCTAGTCTAGTTACTCTTGAACCTGCTAACCTGGCCTGGTCACCCCCTGAGCCTGCTGTCCAGCCTGCCCTGCTGAGCCTGCCATTCTGGCCTGATTACTCCTTGAGCCTACTAACGGGCCTGCCCTGCTGAGCCTGCCATTCTGCCTTGGTCACCCCTTGGGCCTGCTGATCTGATCTAGTCTGGTCTTGGTGACCCCTGAGCCTGCCTAGCCACCTCCTAAGTCTGCTGACCTATTCTGGTCACCCTGTTTAGCTTGCTGACCCAGCCTTCCCTGCAGAGTCTGCTACTCTGGCCTGAGCCTACTATCTGGCCTGCCCTGCTGAACATGCCATTCTGCTTTGGTCACCCCTTGGGCTTGCTGATCTGGCCTGGTCACCCCTTGAGCCTACTATCTGGCCTGCCCTGCTGAACATCCCATTCTACTTTGGTCACCCCTTGGGCTTGCTGATCTGACCTGGTCACCCCTTGAGCCTGCATTCCTGAGCCTGCCACCCTTCTCTCTGGATCACTTTGCTTCCACTTGCCATGCTTGCTGCGCATCCTGCTGAAGAATCCTGCTAATGCTGTTTCTTCACATTCATTCTTCGGGTCCCTGTCCTGGATGTATCTGCTGGTTCTCAGAGGAGTGAGACGGTAGCTGTAGAGACCTTCATAGAAAGCCAAAAGGCCTGGGTTCAAAGAGCTTCTGGGCTGGTGGACACATGGAGATGCAGGACTCATGGCGGGCCTGCAGAGGGCATGGCAGCCCTGTGCCCTTTCCCCATACCTTGCCCCTGAGAGCTCAGGGTGCACTTAGAGCTCAGGACAGCAGGGTGGAAGGATGCTTCTTCCATCTGGCTATTACTGAGTTATAACCTTTTATAATAAATCAGTAATCTAGTAAGTAAAAAATAAAGACTATAGCTGCAGGCTTGTCAGAGGTCTGCTGTCCATCAGCCTATAAAATAGAAGTCTCAACATGTCCATCTCCCCAGTGTTTCCTTCCCAGCTTTGGGGGCCCTGTTGTCACCCTGTTTTCCCCTGCTTGCTCCTGAGGGCCACACAGAAGGCTGACCATAGCTGCACTCCCATCGTCCCTCCTGGCCTTGATAAATGACCCTCACCTCTTTCCTCTCTCTGCCTCAGTGACGATGAGGATGGCTCATGGCTCCTGCTCTCCAGCGATAAGGAAGACCACCCCCCACCCCCTGACTCCAGAATACAGAGTTTGTATGTTGTGGGGAGAGGAAGAGGCCCCACCTTGGTTCTTTTCAGCATCCCCTTTGCTACTCCCCTGATGCCCACCCTGCTGTCCTGAGCTCTAAGCGCGCCCCTCCCTTCCTGCTTCTCTGACCCTGTCCCTTTCACCTCCTGCTGCCCTTTCTTCTTACTATATCCCCTGTTCTCACCATCCCCATCCTCAGCCCATATCCTTGATCTCTCTGGCATCCAGGCTCAAAGTACCTCTGGGTTCTCCCCCCAGCTTTGGCCGGTGTTATCGAGGTGGCGCAGAGGCCCTTGAAGCCAAGACCAGTAGCACAGCTCCCAGCGAGCGAGGCGGAGAAGAGGAGGCCCCACAGCGACCCCACGTGGAGCCTGTGGGCAGCCCCTGACCGGCCCTGCTTTGCTCTCGATGAACATCTTTGTCTCGGGGTCTCAGGTGCCCCAGGTGCCTGACCTTGGAGTCTGACTGTGGGTGGATGTGACCTCAAATGAGGACAGGGCTCCCTCCTGCCCTGCCCTCCCAGGCTCTTTCTCAGTCTTGGCCTGAGCCAGGGCACGACTGGGAGTCCAGCCTTCCTTCCTTCCCTAGATCCGAGCAAAGCCTCCCGGGATCAGATAAAAGTGCTTCCTCTCTGCGTCTCAGTTTCCCCATCCGTGAAATGGAGAGCTGACTACCTACCTCCCAGAGATTTGCACAGATGGCCTAAGCTAATGTAATAAAGGAACTGCCCGTGATATCCACAAACTGTTCCACGTCTGTCTGTCTGTGGTCGGCCCCCCCTTCCCGCCCTGCTTTGCCAGGGGTGAAGGCAGGCTGAGGTTGTCTCACAGGGTTTCCCCGGTTGTCACTGGGTGGGGAGGCTTCTCCCAGCTGGGAAGTATGACCTAATGGAAAACTCTGGCTCCCCCCTCACCCCACTCCCTGCCTGTTCCCAATATCCCAGGACTTCCAGTTTCATCTTCCTGCCCCCTCCAGACTGAAACCAGCCCCTTCAGGCCCCACTCGGCACTAGTGATTGGGCCTGCCCACCCTCAGGGAGGTGCCTCATGGCAGCCCTCCCACCACCGCCCCCTGGGCCTGGTTTCCTCAGGAAAAGCCTTGGGAGGAAACAGGGAGGGGGTTGGAGCTGTGGGGGCCAGGCTCACTCAAACCCTCTCACTGCACTGGCCGCCATGGGCCTGCGGCTGCTGCTCCCCCTGCTACTGCTCTGGACTCAGAAGACCCAGGGGTCTGAGCTGGACCCTAATGGGCGGCATGTCTGCATGGACAACAGGTGGCTCTTGTGGGAGGCTGATGGGGGCGGTGGCTGAACTGGTGCTGAGGCTTGGGGCGGGTAGTGAGGGAAGAGATCATGGGGCAGAAGGGAGGGAGGCTTGGGGACAGCCTGGAGGGTAGTGGATCGTCAGGACAGATGGTGGGAAGGCCAGAGAAGGGGAGGGAAGGGGTTGGGGTCAGTGGGCTGCGACTCCGCCAGGCCTGCCTGATGGGGCTGAGGCAGCTCCCACATCTCAGCCAGAGGCAGTGACCCACCTTTGAAACCAGGCTACCACCCTTCCTAACCCCCCTCCGGCTGACCCCTCTCTGCCCCGCAGCCCCTCTGCTGAGCTCCAGTGCTGCCCAGGCTGGAGGCAGAAGGATCGAGAATGCACCATTGGTGAGTAGCCAGGACCAACCCCCACACAAAGAGAAGGGAGGACACAGCTCAGTGACCTTCCTACCCTTCTGGGGGCTGATTTCCCCTCCTGAGCCCTGGAGCTGGCGTCCGTCCTAGGACACACACACCCAACCCTGAGGGAGCAGCTCTGGAGGGTCAGGGAACTGGGAGCCCCAGTCCTTCTGACCTCGTGGGTGTTTTTCAGCCATCTGTGAGGGACCCGATGCCTGCCGGGAAGACGAAGTATGCGTAAAGCCAGGCCTCTGTCGATGCAAACCTGGCTTCTTCGGGGCCCAGTGCAACTCCCGTGAGTCCTAAGTCACGCCTGGGGGATGACCTTGCTGGGCAGAACTAGGAGAGCGGGGAGGCAAAGCAGGTAGGACCGACATCTTGGAGCAGCAGGGCCAGAACCTCTCCAGTCTTCACTGAGGAAATTGAGGCCCAGGGACAGGAAGTGACGCTCCTGGGAGATGCCCTGAGTCATCTGGGTTTTGCCCAGATCCACAGAGCCCTACCTACTCACAGCTGCAGTTCTGGGCCCTTCACCTTTCAACTCAGAAAGGGTACTGGTGGTTCCCGTTCATTGCGAGATGGATGCATTCTCAGTCTCCCCCACGTACTGTATACCTGAACATGCATGGAGGGCCCTGGCCAGGTTGTCTGTCCTCTCTGGCAGAAAAGAAGGGCATGGATGGGAACAGGACAGCCAGGGGCAGCCATCAGGATTCAGGAATCGGTGGAGAGGAGACACGGGAGGAAATGGGCTTCTCCTGCGACCCTGATGGCAGCACCCAGGCCTGGGAGGCTCAGCTGTCAGCCCAGGGGAGGACCCAATGAGAGGGAGGAGGGGGCATGGATGAAGCCTCCGCCCCCCCCCCCCCCCCCACACACACACACTTCTGTGTGCTCCGGGAAAAGCCCCTTTCCCTCCCAGGATCTCTAAGTGTGTTCTGGAATGTGACATGGGAGGCTGGGTCACTGCTAAGGAGTTTTGTAGTTCGGAGTCCGGGGCAGGAAGTGAGCTTTGCCCCAGGAGGATAAGATGCCACAAGTTCCAAGGGTCTGTTCCTGGCTCTTGGAGGATGGGCCCAGCTCCCTCCTTTGTTTTGGGAGGGGGTCCAGAGCCTGCGTTTGTCCGAGGCCTGAGGCCGCTGACCCCTTCCATCTCTCCCCGCCCTTCCCTTTCCTGCCCCAAGGCTGCCCGGGCCAGTACTGGGGCCCCGACTGCCGGGAGAGCTGTGCCTGCCACCCCCATGGCCAGTGCGAGCCCGACACCGGTGTGTGCCGCTGCCAAGCCAACCGCTGGGGTAGCCGCTGCGAGTTCGAGTGCACTTGCAGCCCTCACGGGCGCTGCGACCCGAAGACCGGCGCGTGCCACTGCGAGGCGGGCTGGTGGTCGACCAAGTGCCACCACCGGTGCCAGTGCAACCCAGTGGCGGCCCGCTGTGACCAGGCCACCGGCGACTGCCTGTGCGAGGTGGGCTGGTGGGGCCGCCGCTGCAGCTTCCGCTGCAATTGCCACGGCTCGCCGTGCGCGAAGGAGTCGGGCCGCTGCGCCTGCCGGCCGGGCTGGTGGGGCCCCGAGTGCCGGCAGCGGTGCGAGTGCGCGCGCGGCCGCTGCAGCGCGGACTCCGGCCAGTGCGCATGCCCGCCCGGCTCCCGCGGCCTGCGCTGCGAGCTGCCCTGCCCCGCGGGCCGCTACGGGGCGCAGTGCGGCCACAGGTGAGCGCGGCGGGTGGGGGCGGCGAGGGGCACCTGCGCGCAGGGCGAGAGGTCGGGGAAGGGGAGGGGAGAAAGGCGGAGGGAGCGTGCAGGACCGGCGGTGAGGGTCAGGGAGGAAGTTGCGGTGCTTCCCATAAAAACCTAGGAGGGGCCTGGGGCGTGGCCAGTGTTTGAGCTTCCACCCATGAACCAGGAGGTCACGGTTCACAGGCCCGGGTTGCTGCTCCTCCCCCAGTGTGGGGCCTGCAGGAGGCAGCCGGTGGATGATTCTCAGAGAGAGAGAGAGAGAGAGAGAGAGAGAGAGAGAGAGAGGAGAGAAACATTAATCAATGATGAGAGGATCATCGATCGGCTGCCTCCTGCACGCCCCCTACCGGGGATGGAGCCGCAACCTGGGCATGTGCCCTTGACAGAATGGAGCCCGGACCCTTCAGTCCGCAGGCTGATACTCTACAAGGATGGGATGAAAGGGGGATAAAAGATCCTCAGTGCCCCAAAGTCCAGCCTCCCACACCCCTTTCGTCCGGTTACTGTTAATAACAATATAGTATAACAGGCCATACTTAGGAACAGATAAAGAATGAATCACGTGACAAAATGATTCCATGGTCCCTTTGAGACTCAGTGACTTTTAAACTTCGACCAACTCCACCCACAATAACACGTTTTACATCCCACCTATCGCACACACCCATGTATATTAGTATATATCTATGCATATATAACTGAAGTAAAAGCTTAACCAGACAACACATTTATCTTTACTACGTATATCACATATAATATACAGTATGTGAATATATAATATGTATATACTGTAATGTTTTTTATTCTCTCTCTTTTTTTTTTTTTTTGCTGCTGGTTGGGATCTGCTAAATTGGTTTTATGAACTTCCCTCTCCCCCCACCAATGAGTCTAATCAAAGTATATGATCCCAGATAATAAAGTATCTGAGGGAGAAACTTCAAGTAACTATTACGGATCAATGAGAAATTGAGATAATATAAACCTGCCCTAACTGGTTGCTCAGTGGATAGAACATTGGCCCTGGGACTGAAGGGTCATGGGTTCGATTCTGGTCAAGGGCACCATACCTCGGTTGCAGCTTCAGTTGCAGTGTGTTGGGAGGTAACCAATTATTTAAAAAAATATTTTTATTGATTTCAGAGAGGAAGGAAGAGGGAGACAGAGATAGAAACATCAATGATGAGAGAGAATCATTGATCAGCTGCCTCCTGCAGGCCCCACACTGGGGATTGAGCCCACAACTTGGGCATGTGCCCTGATCAGGAATCAAACCCTGACCTCCTGGTTCATGGGTTGATGTTCAACCACTGAGCTGCACTGGGCCAGGCTAAAATGCTTTAATTTTTATTCGTTTTCATGTTATGGGATAGGAGATAAACTACTGAGGTCCATCCCTGCCAGACCTCAGGGATGCTGTGGTTGGAAGGGTGGGGAGACGCTGGGAGGCAAAGGTTGGGGTAATAACTTGGCTGCTCTGACTGGTGACCCTGGAACCCAGGGAAGGATGAGTCCTGGAAATCAGGGGTTAGATGGAGAGGGCTGGAATCCTACTAGAGTTTATAGAGATCATTTATCCAATCTCTTTGTAGAACAACCTGGGGAAGCTGAGGTCAAACCTGCCTGAATGCGTTAGCTGGGACCTGGATGCTCTCCAGGGCCCCTGGAGACCTGGGTGGGCACTCCTTCCATTTGCCCCAGGAGCTTCCCATGAACTTCTCTTCCCACCAGCTGTGGCCACTGCAAGCAGAATGAGCCGTGCTCTGCAGACACAGGCAGCTGTAAGTCCTGTGAGCCGGGCTGGAACGGGACCCAGTGCCTCCAGCCCTGCCCACCTGGTACCTTCGGTGAGAGCTGTGGACAGCAGTGCCCCCAGTGCAGGCGTGGGGAGGCCTGCCAGCCAGACACTGGGCACTGTCTGAGCTGTGACCCTGGCTGGCTGGGGCCCAGGTAAGAGGTCAGCCTGCTCAGGATGGGGTATACCTTCCTTCAGAATCCTCACCCCAGCTGCTCCCTCTGGGGTAGGCGTCCCCTCCCCAAACACACATTCACACAGCCCCCTGGGGCTTGCCACCTGGCAAAGCCTGACGGGAGGGAGATGGATGCTGATGGGGCCTGGGCAGGGTTCTCTTCCAACTCCCTGCCACTCAGGCTTCCTGCCCTCTTCTTCCTCCAGGGATCTCTAGTCGGTCACCTATTGGGTTTGGCCCGGCTTCAAGGCCCTGTTTGTACCTGAGCTTCACTGCTGAGGACCCACAGTTGGGTCCCCGAGTCCAGAAGCATGGGGGACGATGGGTAGAGCCCCCTTTGGGGGCCGGGCCTGCCCTGTCCCCCAGTTCAAGTCTTGCCTCACCTCAGGTGTGAAGATCCCTGCCCAAGTGGCACCTTTGGGGAGGGCTGTGGCTCCACCTGCCCCACCTGTGTTCAGGGGGCTTGTGATGCTGTGACTGGGGAGTGTGTCTGCAACGCTGGCTACTGGGGACCCAGGTGAGGACTGGGGCCCTGGCAGAGAGGCGGGGGCCTAGGCCAGGCCTCCGTGCAAGCTGTTTCCTTAACTTCCCTTCTGGGCTTCTCCACCTTCCATATACCCACCCAGCACCCTCAAAACTCCTGTTGTGGGGTCTGCATCTTCCAAAGGAGGCTCAGAGTAATGCTTATGGAAAAGGCCTGACTCCCTACCTAGATGGGGAAGCTATTCAGGGGTATGGCTCCAAACCCCACTGTTGTTTCCCTAAGGTCTTCAGGTAGTAAAACCTAATCCACGTCCATGTCTCCAGTGTCAGATTTACCACCTCTGGGACAGGATCTAGAATAACATGGAAGAGACCTCATTTTATAGAGGAGAGAACCAAGGCCCAGAGAGTCAGGGGCGGGGCTGGACCTGGCTGAGGATGTCTGATGCCATTGGCATCTTGCTTAGTTCATATTAGTGCTGGGTGGGTAAGGGATGAGGCTCATGAGAAGTGGACTCTGCCCGAGGGTTACGCCCTGGGGCTGGGGGCAAAGGACAGCTTGGGGGTAGTTTCCATGGAAGATGGGCTGAGGAGCTGAGGGATTCTCTCAGATGCTGTCAGGGGTACTGAGAATGTGGCTCTGAGGCAGGAGAAGTCTGCCCAGGCATCATCTAGGGAAGTCTGATGGCAGGGGTGGGGAACAGTGCTCAGAAATCTACCTTCTCCTATCCCAGTGGTTCTCAAGCTTCTGGCCCTTTCAATACAGTTCCTCATGTTGTGACCCCAACCATAAAATTATTTTCGTTGCTACTTCATAACTGTCATGTTGCTACTGTTATGAATCGTAATGTAAATATCTGATATGCAGGGTGGTCTTAGGCGACCCCTGTGAAAGGGTCGTTCGACCGCCAAAGGGGTCGCGACCCACAGGTTGAGAACCGCTGCCCTATCCCCTGCCCACCTCCACCCTTCTCACCCAGCCTCAGCTTGTCTGTCCTTGTCACCCACAGCTGCAACGTCTCATGCCCATCTGGCTTCCATGGAAACAACTGCTCTGCTCCCTGTGAATGCCCGGAGGGACCCTGCCACCCTGCCTCTGGGGCCTGCCAGCTGGGTAAGGTGGAAAGGAGGGTGCAGGGTACAGTCACCCGGGAAAGATTGGCCCTTTACATGGGCTCCATTTGCCAGGGAGTCTGAGCCCATAACAGAGACATTCCTTATGCCTGAAATCTGTATGGATGCTCTGAGGTCCCCTTAAGATGTGACAGAGTCCCTGTTCCCTGAGACACCAGGCTAGCACCCAGGAAATGAGCAGGTAGGGCTGGACGCTGGGATGTGCATCAGGCATGAAAACTAGGGGCAAGGCTTGTGGAACAGACCATGGGCCAGCAGAAGGGGACAGGCCAGCAGGTGGCCTCCAGGCTGAGCAGAGTCTACGTCTCTCAGAAGAGACACCACAGGTGGAAGACTGTGGGGAGGAGGCAACTCAGCTAGAGGTGAGACATGTATGGGAGATGAGAAGGCCCTGAATATTTGACCACTGCTCACCTCCCCCCCCCCCCCCCGCCTCCCCATCCCCGCCCTCAGGGTCTCACAGTCAGGACGCCACCCTCATCGCTGGCATCCTTGTGCCTCTGCTGCTGCTCCTCGTGGGCATTGCCTGCTGTGCCTGCTGCTGTTGGGCTGCCCGGTTGGACCCCAAGGACAGGTGAACACTGGCTCTCCTTGTAGGGGTGGGGAAGGGCTGACCTTGTCACATACTTAGGTCAGAAGTGACGGGGTCGTTGGTAGTGGCCTGGAGACATCCGGTCAGCCGCTTGCCTTCCTCAGAAGCCTTCGGTGAGAGTCACATGCGCAGGGGCACCCGGCTGGGGAAACTCGAACCCACAGCAGGAGGCTGAGGGTGTACTTACAGGGGCCAGAGGAGGAGGGTGACAGGGAGAAGCAGCAGAGCAGCTTAGGGCTGGGAGCAGAAGAGACCAGGCCTCACACCCCCAGAAAGGAGAGTGACATAAAAGTCTGGGCAGTGGTTTGGCAGAGAATGGGCTTTCCCAGAAGAGAAGAAGGGTTTGGTGTTGCGACCCGCTGGAGACCACTGCTCCTATCGAGCTTTGTTCCTTTACAAAATCTCTTCCCGTTTCTCTGCTCCTTGGAGACTCACCGCATCATGGAGGTTTGGAGCAGGGAACGTGGGGGCAGGAGGAGTGGCACAGCACAGAGGACACCGATAAGGTGACGCGGTTGGCCACTGGCACACACAAAGCCTGGGCCTTGTTCTCTGGACTCTGTCCGGTGCTCTCTTACAGTTCGCACACTGATCCTCAAGTACGTCACCCTACGTGTGCTGGGGGCCCTCACAGATGAGCAGGCCCAGTAGCCTGTCCCCTGGGGCATAGAGCCCGGGGTGGGGAAGAAGCCCCTCACATGAGGACCCGGGCATGTGCAAAGGCTGTCAGAGGAATGGCAGGAGTGAAGCAGTCACTTCCAGCATGGGGACGGGGCCAACAGCAGGCTTCCTGGAGGTGGTGTCATTTTCAGAAAGCCGGGTGAGCTGGGACTCAGCTAGGATGGTGATAGCACGTAGCTGCCTTTTGGCGAACCGCACCTGGTGCCTGGTGCTGTAGGGGGTCCTGAAAAAAGCTCTGACAGATTGTAGTTGTCCCCATTTTACAGATGAGGTAACTGAGGCCCAGAGAGTGGTAAAGTTTGAGCAGAGTTGCTGCCCCAGGTCTATTTGACTTTAGAGCCATGCTGCCCTCTGTGGCAGGCCCAAATCTCGGGCTCAATAGTTTGGACTTTACTCTGTGGCCACAGGGAGCCACTGAAGCAGACACAGCCACTCTGTCCCGCTTCCGCACTCACACTAACCCCAGGACCAGGATGGGCCTGGCCCTTTTCTCCTGCTACCACCCTGCCCCAAGGAGGGGTCTCACACACTGACCACCCTCTGACGCCCTCAGGCCAGCGAGCGATGGAGCTGCTGTGTCCAGGAAGAAGCTCCAGGTCTTGTGGGAGACATTGACCAGCCTGAGCTTCGCACTACCCTGCAGGTCCCTCAGCAGCCACAAGCTTCCCTGGGTGACAGGTAGGTGGGCGCTGAGGGTCAGGGCTGGAATGGGACACGGCTTCCCGTCAGGCTCGGCGCCTGACCTGGAGCCCCCTGCAGTCTCCCACCACGACCCGGAGATCCCCTTCAACCACAGCTTCATTGAGCAGCCCTCTGCGGGCTGGGCCTCGGACGACTCCTTCTCTTCTGATTACGACTGTGGAGAAGAGGATGAGGACCCTGCCTACTGCGTGCCACCCCAAGAAGGTAGGGGACCCCCCCCCCAATCGCCCACTGGGGCTACTTCAGATACTGCTTGGGTGTCTGGGAATCCTTCTGATCCCTTTGTCCTAGAGATATAACCATTCCCTATGTTGTACTACTTCTATAAAGTGTACAGTCTTCTACTGTGGTTCATAAAATGGAGACAAGCTAGATTCCCGTCCTTACCAAGCTTTAGTCTGCTGGGCCATAACCAGACCCTTATAGGATAGAGTGATATGTGCTTGGTTGGGGGACATGCAAGAGGGGCTATAATCCAGCCAAGTCAGGGGAGATGGGGGTCAGGGAAGATGTCTCAGTGTTAGTGACATTGGAGTGGAGTCCAGCAGAGTCACGAGTTAGCCACGTGAAAGTTAGGGGGAGGTGGGAATGGTGTTTCAGGAAGAGGGAGCAGTGTACAGGCCCAGAACGGGGAGGGACGAGGCTGTGTGGCATTGAAGAGTTTTAGCTTGGATAGAGTGTGACATTGAGTCAAAGAAGGGTGGGAGGTGAGAAGAGAATGGAGAAGTAGTAGTGTCTATTGACACTGCTGTTCCCGCCTCTTTGCATCCTCACTCTCTACCCTGTTGCGGCCTCCCAGAAGATGCTGCCCTGGGCAGGCAGGATGGGTTGGGGTGGCCAGCCCAGCTTTAGCCAAACTCTTCTGTCTCCTCCGCCAGGGGTGGTCCCTGTGGCCCAAGCAGAGTCACCAGAGGCCAGCCTGGGTGATGGTCCCTTCCCTCCCCCTGAGGATGCCTCTACCCCATTCGCTATCCCACGCACGTCCAGCCTAGCACGGGCCAAGCGACCCTCGGTTTCCTTTGCTGAAGGCACCAAGTTTGCACCGCAGAATCGCCAAAGCTCCGGGGAGCTCTCCAACCCGCTCCGCAAGTCCAAGCGGCTCTCCCGGGGTGGCCAGCCAGGTCCTGAAAGCCAGGAGGCTGAGGAGTCCACGGGCCCTGAAAAAACGGAAAGGGACAAGGCCCCTCCTGGGGCACCCAGCCCCAAGGATTCAGCCACGGGCCACCGCCGGCTCCCACTTGGTGGCCGGACAGTGGCTGAGCGCGTGGAAGCCATCGAAAGCAGTGTCCAGGAGAGCTCAGGCTCTGTAACCACAATATACACCTTGGCAGGGACACCCCGGGAATCTGAGGGCCCGGTCCGGTCTGTCCTCCGCCGTTTCGGTAGCTTCCAGAAAGGCCAGGCAGAGCCCAAGGTCAAGAGTGCCATCCCCAAGCCTCCACGTCGGGCATTGAGTCGGAACAAGGGCAGACCCGGGCTGGCCTCTGGCTCTGCCAGTCAGAGCCCTGGCCCAGCCCCCAATGAGGGGCCCCCTGGGGCCTCGCAGCCTGCAGGAACTGGGCCAGAGGAGGTGGCCAGTGGGCTGAGGGATGGCATCAAGAGCTCAGCGAGGGTCCAGGAGCTGGGCCCCAGTGGCCCCCCAGAACAGGATCCCCAGAAGCTGGCTGACGAGGAAGGGCAGGAGGAGCCCCAGTATGAGAATGTTGCCCCCATCTCTGGGCCACCAGAGCCCTGAGGACTGTGAATTTGGGGAGTGGGAAGGCTATGGGTGGGGGGTAGGCATCGAACTGCCTCTGCATCAGATTGTCTTTTGTGCTGGAAAAAGGTCCCAGGGCCAGGAAAGACCTCCCCGAACCTCTGCCCTTGGTGGGGAAACATCTGAGGTACAGGCCAGTTGGCTCTGGGCCCTGGCGGTGTTCCAGGGAAGGTCTGGAAGGCCTGGGCAGAGACCCCACGGGATGGGGTCAGGAAGGGGAGCGAGACGGCTGCAGGAACTTTTTTCTGTTGTCCTGGACTTTGCTTACCCCAAAAGGCTATTCTTTCCTTCATTTGCAAAATATTTTTCTAAAATGGAAAACAACCTAAATGTTTGATGATAAAAGATTGGTTAAATAAATATTTTTTTTGATAGGTTCCTAAACAACCACGAAAAATTATGTTGTGTAAGAGAGCGAGAGAGAGAAACATCGACGGGTTGCCTCCCACATGGGACCCCGACCATGGGCTCGTACCCGCAACCTGGGTGTGTGCCCTGACCAGGAATTGAACCCGCCACCTTTGGTGTAAGGACGATGCTCCAACTGAGCCACACTGGCCAGGGCTTATGTTCTTTTTAAACTTTTGCATAATGTGCATATTTTGTACCGTGAATGTTTTTACTTTTCTCACTCGATTAAACCTTTTTTTTTTTTTTTAAAGTACTGTTCTTTGTTAAAAATAAATAGAACTAACATTATGGACATATATGAAGTAAAAATGAGATTTCCCCTCTCTTCAGGGGAGTCTGGGGGACCAGGGAGGGGCCAGATTTACTTCTCACTGGATGTCGTTTGCTCTTGTTCTGAATTCTTTCCTCACATTGTTGTATTACCTAGTCGGGAAATAAAGAGCGGTTTCCCCTCCGTCCCTGTGCTCAGAGAATCTCATGGAAGTTTAGATGCTTCCTTTCAGATGTCTTTCTGCGCACATGAGAACAGAAGAGCCTACAGTTCTGCAATTTGCTTTTTTACTTCATGTGTCCTGGGTATCTTTTGGTGCCAGTAAATATAAAGCTACCTCTTTTTATTAAAAAATGGCCACATGGGATTTCATCATGTGGAAATAACACGGATTATGTAAACCATCCCCTACATTTAGGGATTTGGGTTGTTTTTGTTTAAGACTATAAATGATGCAGTGTCCAACTTTGTCCATTTTTAAAATATATTTGTGCAAGTTTTTCTGTAGAAGAGATTCCTGCAAGTGGAATTGCTGTGTTATGGAGTCAGAACATTAAACATTTATGTATTTACTCCAAAAAAGTTGTATGGCTTTATACTCTCACAAATTATGGTGGTATCTATTTTCTCACACCCAATCTGGTAAGTTCAAGATGGTATTTCATTATTTTAGGGCAACAAGAAAAAAGTAATAGGTCAAAGCTTTTTTTTTCTTTCTTTCACAGAGTCACTTTTATTGAGAACCATAGTTTTAGGAAAGGTTAAAGCTTTGATCAGATAAAAATATTTTTAAAAAAATATATATTTTATTGATTTTTTACAGAGAGGAAGGGAGAGAGATAGCGAGTTAGAAACATCGATCAGCTGCCTCCTGCACATTTCCTACTGGGGATGTGCCCACAACCAAGGTACATGCCCTTGCCCGGAATTGAACCTGGAACCTTTCAGTCCGCAGGCCGACACTCTATCCACTGAGCCAAACCGGTTTCGGGGATAAAAATATTTTTATTTTAGCTTTTTAACCATAAAAATGGTATAATTAAAATCTGATTTTCTATGATTATTCTAAGATTGAGCTTCTTTTCAAATCATTATTTGTATTTATCCTATAGATTATCTGGTTATTTTCTTTCCCCAATTTCATTTGAGGTATTCACCTTTTTCTCAGTGATTTATATATTTCAAAGATATATAACAAAATCAGTGAACAAAGATAATGGAAAGTATTGTGGAGAGTAGTCAGGGAAGGCTTCCTGGAGGAGCTGTCCAAAAAGGGACTCTGAGGCCCAGAGGTAAGAGAACAGCATGTGATTGGAGCATCTAGGACCAGGCAGGTCAACCAGCCTCCATGGGGAGAAAGAGACTGGTGGGAGGAAGGATGTGTGGGTCAGGTTGGAGAACTTGAACTTTATCCTGGAAGACAAATGGTAGAGTTTCTGACTGATTTTTAGCAGAGATCAGATTGACCAAGGTCAGATTTAAAAAATTTATATATATATATATATATATATACTGATTCAGAGAGTGAGGGAGGGAGAGGGAGGGAGGGAGAGAAACATCCTATATAATAAAAGCCCAATATACAAATTGTCCCCTCTGGGGGTCGTTCAATCAGGAGTTTGACCAGGAAACTGGGCGTTCGACCACTGGCTATGATGGTCTGAACCAGGGTGCCAGCGGCGGCATTCCAGCGGCGGCATCCCAGCGGCAGAGGGCGCTCTCGGACCGGGCGACATGGCACAGAGGCTCCCGGGGCTCCCTCAGCCCTGGGATAAGCCAGCTCCAGGAGCCTGCAGGGGAGGCCAAGCTGATCATCGGGAAGACCAAGGGTCCTCTAAGGCCAGGCTGGTGTCTCTGATGGAGAGACGAAGACAGGCAGCAGAAATTCCAGAGCCTGGGCTCCATCCCCTGCCCTGGCAGTTCTGGCAGGTCCAGCTCGCCTACCAGAATGGGAGCTGGAGCCCTCCCGACTCCACGCCTTCTCCCCGAGGCCTGATTTGTCCCTGCAGCTTGGCGCTGCCCAGCCCGCCACCCTGAGAGGGTCCCTGAGGAAGGCATCCGGGAAAGGGGCGGAGGTGGAGCAGACAGAGGGTATGGGATAGTCACCTTGGGCAGGGTTGGGGGGGGCAAGGGGAGTGGGTCAGAGTCTGGATGGGGCAACAGGGGAGACACCGTGCTAGGGAACAGACGAGCCCCAAACTCCCACCTGGGGGTCCCCGAGGGACTGGGCAGATGGCACCCAGGAGCGGGGTCGGTGGATCAGGAGAACAGGAAGAGGCACAGCGCGCCTGGGGCCCGCAGATCCGGAATGGGCCAACGTTGTCTGGCCGGGGGGAGACTGGGGCAGGAGGAAGCAGGATGGGTTGAGCTGGGAGGAGGCAGTGCGGGCGGCGGGAGTGCAGCGACCCACGGGGAGCCAGAGCATCGAGGCCTGGTGCCAGCGCAGAGTTCGGGAAGTTGGGGGGCCCTAAGGCGGGGCGGAGAGCGGAGCGCAGAAACCGAGCGGGAGTTGGAGTGATGCTGGGGGCATCTGGGGGCCCGGGCAGGCCGAGCCCGAGACTCCAACCGGGGCAAGGCTTCGGGGTGGGGCTCCGGAGAGGCGCTGGGGCAGTGTCTCCAGGGGTGTCCAGCCCGGCTGTGACTCCAGGTTAAGGTGGCGGAGCAGACGCTCGGCCCACCGCTACCCCAAAGCACCCCCAGTTCTCCTGTTCGCCTCGGAGTCCGGCCGGAACCGGCTTCTGCTTGCGGCAGGGCGGGCGGGTGCCTACTGATTGGCCAACGCCTGTTTCCAGCCCACTCAGCCAATCAGCGCGCAGCCGTGTTTTCGTCTCGGGGTCCTAATAAAAGGGCTGTAATAAAAGAGGACAGAAAAGGCGCCGGCCGGGCCCGACATACGTCAGTAGGAACCGGGTGAGCTGGATCCTGGGCATCTGGGCCTCGGGGGCGGGTGCTGGGGGCCGAAGGCTTGCGAGCAGGGCGGAGGCGGGGGAGTAGGGAGAAGATGTGTGAAAACATGAGAGGGAAGAGACTGGATGGATGGGGAGCCGACAGGAGAGAGGACGAATTTAGGAGGTGCAAGGAAGTGGAGGGGCGGAGGTCCGCTCCCATCGAAACGGGACAAGTGCCGCTCAGGACGGGGGTCGCGCAGGTGGCCCGCGCCGCCGGTTTGAACCGGCTTCGCTTCTCCCATGCGGGGTTCGCGTGGCCGCAGCGCCTAGCGACCTAGGCTGCGGCCAATGGCGCGGCAGTTCCTGTGCCGTCCGGCCAATCAGCGAGCCGTGGGCGGACCGTAGGAGCTAGGTGCGCTGATCTTGTGGTTGAAAGAACCAGCTCTGGGGAAGGGTCTCCATTGCGGGCGGGCGGGCGCCTGTCAGGGTGCTAGGGAGTGGCCGCCCCCAGGTACGCCCGGGCCCAGGTGTCTGGATCTCAGGCTGCCGCCCCTGCAGACACCCTAGCTATGTCAGTCATGCTGGGAGCCAGGACGAATGCACGTCCCTGAGCTTGCGTTAGTCCCTTCCTGCTAGCGTGCCTCAGTTTACCTCTGAGTGAGCCGAGGGAGAAGTCTGCCTGCCTGGCCGGAGCAGCTCCCTCATCTCCGAGGGCAGCCGTGCAAGTCAGCCGCGGTGGGTGGCCCAGGTCCCGGGCGAGACCCGGGCTCCCTTTGCCGCGCGCACCTGCAGCCCGGGCCGCCGCAGCGGCCGGGCTCTGCCTCCCCGACTGGTCAGGGCCGGGCGCTGACGCTGAGGTCTGTGCGCAGGTGGCTGCAGAGCCGGAGCCGGGCCACCTCGCCGCGTCATGGCGCCCACCCTGGCCACTGCCCATCGGCGCCGCTGGTGGATGGCCTGCACCGCGGTGTTGGAAAACCTCCTCTTCTCGGCAGTCCTCCTGGGCTGGGGCTCGCTGCTCATCATGCTCAAGTCGGAGGGCTTTTACTCCTACCTGTGCACGGAGCCAGGTGAGACGGGCGCCTCGGGCTCGGGCTCGGGCTCGGTCGGGGAGGTTCCCGGAGCGGGCGCTTTTGGAGAGGGAGGGCGAGATGGCGGCACAGACCTGGCCCGCGATACCACCTTGCTGCGCAGCGCCCCCCAGTCAGCAGAAGGCCTATTTGCTCCTCATGCGGCTCTCCCGGGTCCATAGCACGGTCCCCGTTTTATGGATGAAAAAACTGAGACTCCCGACAGATCTTCTGACTTGCCCGAGGCCACACAGCTAGGAGCCGTCATAGAATCAGAACCCCTGAGTCCAGGGTATTCCTTCCCCCCCTGGGAACACTGCTGGGCACCTCCGCCCAGGGCCTGGCACATCGCGTGCCTGGCATGAAGCATGTTGCTCCCTGACTGTAGAAAAAGGAACTCCTGACTCAGTGCCTGGGGTGTAACTAGAGAGAGAGGAAGTGGCTTGGCCTCCATCCGGTGGAAGATTCATCTAGAATTTAGATGTTTTTTAGTCAGATGATTCTGGAGCCTTTTAAGGGCTTGTCAGATACCATTTCTTGTCTGTTTTTGCTGCTTTATGATTTTCCAACGGACTTTTCCTCCCGCAAGCTGTGAGAACGTCTCAGTGTTCTTCTGTGTCCATGGGGGTCGGGGGGAGGAGAAGAGGGGGAACTTATAAAAATGGCACCAGGTCTGTCCTTTCCCTTTGCCACATCGTTGGTGTTGCCAGATGCAGGCTGAGGATGCTGGTCTACAAGAAACCAAACCCCCATTCCCACCTTCATACTTCCCAGCCCTGCTTGAAGGTTCTAATGGTTGGTGTCAGTAGGTTCAGCCCAACTGTGGAACTCAGGTGACTCCCAATTGCTACCCTCCTACCCGCTTCCTAGACAATCTTGATAGGAAGCATTTTCCTCTGCCCTCTTGCTGTCTCCAGCAGTTCACCCTGATTGAATCAGTAATGCCTCTCCCCAGGGCCTTTGTCAGCCCGCCCCCACCCGAGTCCCTTTAGACCAGTGGTTCTCAACCTTCTGGCCCTTTAATACAGTTCCTCATGTTGTGGTGACCCCCAGCCATAAAATTATTTTCGTTGCTACTTCATAACTGTAATTTTGCTACTGTTATGAATCGCAATGTAAATATCTGGTATGCAGGATGTATTTTCATGGTTACAAATTGAACATAATTAAAGCATAGTGATTAATCACAAAAACAATATGTAATTATATAGGTGTTTTCCGATGGTCTTAGGCGACCCCTGTGAGAGGGTCGTTCGACCCCCAAAGGGTTGCGACCCACAGGTTGAGAACCGCTGCTTTAGACAGAGATAGCCCAAGCTTGACCCCCTGATCACACCACCAGCATGCTTTGTCTTTCTAGAGTTCTTACTTTGAGGGAAGAAAAAGTTTTGAACCAGCTCGTGTAACTCCATGTAGAGTCCTCCCTGCTTTTCTTCTCTGATCTTCCCAGGATGTTCCTGAGTGTTCCGGTCTCTGGGGAGCGAAGCTGGAGGGGTTTAGGGCAGGAGAAAGGGAGTGCGTGTGTTGGGTGGGGAGGCAGGGAATGCACAGGCTACTGGCAGGGCAGAGAGTGTATCATTTAGAACCTTTAGCCTTTAGCCACTCAGAAATATTTCCTGATAGCCGGAGGGTTCTTGGCAGAACTTTCCCCATGTCAGCAAGAAATCTTGGGAGATGGGAAAGTCACTCAGACCTTGTTCCTTACACAAGCTTTCTATTCTGTCCAAGAAATGTTAGATTAATGACTCTGGAAGGAACAGGTTGGAGTATTTGGCTCCTCCTCTGCCTCCCTTTCTCCTCCCTTTTAGATCATGACCCTTCCTGCTTGCCTCCCTGGGCTCTCTCAGGCTACACAGAAAGTTTAAAACATAGGAAAAGAAATCATCATCCACAGAGGAAGCTTTTATCATCTTGTTCGTGCCGGAGGACTGCTATATTCAATTTTTTTTTTTTTTTACCCACTTGGTAATAGAAGGTCAGATTCTAGGGTTCTTCCGAGTTTGTCCACTGATTTAATTCACTTTATGGTATTGGCAGCATCGGGGCTGGTCACTTCATTCCTGCCTCAACCTTGGCTACTTCCTTCAAGTGGGAGGAGTCCCAGAGCTTGTGCCAACCTAGTGCTGAGTTAGTAGTTAAGCCTTTGAGGCTTGACTGGCCCCCCTCGTAACCCAAAGTGAAGATGAAGGTGAAGGGTCAGGATGTGGGTTGAACATCAACCTCTTATCCCATGCCTTTGCTCCTGCTTCTGATTTTGGTTTCTCTGACTCTCTGGCAAACCTCTGACTCAGCATCCTCCGCGGGCAGGCCTGCTGATTCTACACAGCTTATCTCTCTGGCCTCTCTGTTCCTGGCTTCTGGGAGTCCAAGCAGCCTGTGCCTTTCAGGCAGGAATCCCGGTGCCGCCTGATTGGGAGTGCCTGGAGGATTCAGGGACAAGGTTTCTGCTGAGGTCTAATATTCTCAAACTGGGTGGATGGCTGCCTTGCAGAGGAGCAGTTAAGCACTTATTGAATTAGACTTGTGAAAAGGGCACCAGCCTGCAGCTGATTGAGATGCAAATCTGTCAGCTTTTTGTTGCTTTTAGGACTGATGCTTTGGTTTGTCCTCTAAAGAAACTTTGCCTGAACCTGTTGAAAGGTTCTCAGAGTTCTTTCTTGGGACTCCAGCCAGAATCTGGCCGCAGACACAGCACTGGTCCCAGCTTGGTGAGGTGGGAGGAGGAAAGAAAGAGCCCCTTTCTCTGCAGCTGCTGAGCTCTTTTTGCCCCGCGGCTGGACAGTCGGGATTAATGACTGGGCCCGGGGCTAGGCATTTAGGCTTTGCTCCCCAGACCCGTCCCCCTGGTCTGGGCAGGAGACCGACTGGTTCCCAGCCCAGGAGTCATGGGGCTTTTCCAGGACTGCGTCCTTTTGGCCTCTGGGCGGCCACTGTACCCACCCACATCTGGCCTCTTCATTTCCTCTGTCACTGGGTGGCCCACTTCTGCAGGGGCAGCTCGGGCGGTGCTACCTGAGGACGTTTATCTCTTCTTCCATCTAACCTGGACTTTACATAAACATTATTTTAAAACTGTTTTTATTGGAAAAGAAAAAAAAAGTAACAAAAATGTTTTTATTGGTTTTTAGAGAGAGAGGAAGGGAGAGGGATAGAGAGATAGAAACATTGATGAGAGAGGAAAACATCATCGATCGGCTTCGTCCTGCACGCACCCCTCCTGGGGATTGAACCCTCAACCCGGGCATGTGCCCTGCCCAGGAATCGAACTGGCAACCTCTTGGTTCCTGGGTCGATGCTCAACTACTGAGCCACACCACCCAGGCAAGTAACATTGTTGAGGTGCTGCCCTGGAGTGCAGAGCAGTCCTGGCCCTCAGGGTGCCTGCAATCTGCCAGCATCAAACAAGTCACCGCACACAGACCTATATAGTTTCCAGGGGTGGTCCGCACTCCGGCGGACAGCAGGGGGCTGGGACTGAGAGTGACAGTGGAGGTCTGATTCAGCTTGGATAGAAGGGCCTCTGGTGTTTAGGCAGAAGTGTGGAGGGTGAGGAGGGTCGAGTCAGGAGAGAAGGGGGCAAGTAGCCCTGAGGCAGACTGCATGCTGGAGAAGAGGCGACAAAGGACTGAGCGGGGTCAGGGAAGCTGCTGGGGAGGCTGGATTTTACTCTCACGGCAAGAGGAAGTGAGGGAGGCAGAGGAGGGTGATCCGTTTCACCTCTTAGACTCCTGAAGTGTTGAGGACTTGCCACCTGCTGGGTGGGGTGGGGCTGTGAAGGTGAGAGACATGGCCTCTGCCTGAGGCAGTCACAGCCCAGCCCAGCCATGGACACCAAGGCAGAGCCCAGGTCTGTGCTCTTGGTCTCTACAGTCCCTACCTGTGGTGTCGGGGGAGAGCCATACCCTTCACTGAAACAAAACAGGAAGCTGGCCCTTGTGGTTCTGAGAGGGCAGAGGAGCTGCCATCACCCAGGGAAACTGGACCAGGCCTGGTCCCCACCAGGATGGGCCGAGGCTGCAGATGTGGACAGGAGACATTCTCTGTGGCTTCCAGGCCCTCCCTTTTTTTATTCAAATTGAATTTATTGGGGTAACATTGGTTAATAAAATCATATCGGTTTCAGGTGTACAATTCTATAAAACATCATCTGTATATTGTGTTGTGTTCACCAACCCAAGTCAAATCTCCTTTCATCACCATTTATCCCCCCTCAACCCTCCTCTACCTCCCCCCACCCCCCTCTCCCTCTGGTAATCACCAGGCTGTTGTCTGTGTCTATGAGGGGTTTTTTCTTCTTAATCCCTTCATCTTTTTCACCAGCCTCCAACCCCTTCCTCCCTGACAGCTGTCAGCCTGTTCTCTATCTATTTTGTTTATTAGTTTATTTTGTTCATTAGATTCCACAAATAAGTGAAATCATACGGTACTTGTCTCTGACTGGCTTATTTCTCTCAGCATAATATTCTCCAGGTCCATCCATGCTGTTGCAAAGGGTAAGATTTCCTTCTTCTTCTTTTTCTTTATTGATTAAGGTATTACATATGTGTCTTTATCCCACCGTCCCCCCCGCCCCCAATTTCCTTCTTTTTTTATGGCTGAGTAATTCCATGTGTAAATGCACCACAGCTGTTTTATCCACTCATCTACTGATGGGCCCTTGAGCTGCTTGCAAATCTTTGCTGTTGTAAATACAGTGCAGCCCTGGTCAGTTTGGCTCAGTGGATAGAGCATTGGCCTGCAGACTGAAGGGTCCTGGGTTCGATTCCAGTCAAGGGCACATGCCCGGTTGTGGGTTCGATCCCCAGTGTGGGGTGTGCAGGAGGCAGCCAATCAGTGATTCTTATTGATGTTTCTCTCTCTCTCTCTCTCTCTCTCTCTCTCTCTCTCTCTTCTTCTTCTTCTCTGAAACCAATAAAAATATATTTCAAAAAATAACACTGCAATGAACTTAAGGGTGCTTATATTCTTTCGAATTATTGTTTTGAGTGTTTTCAGGTATATTCTCAGAAGTGGAGTCACTGAGTCATAAGGCAATTCCATTTTTTTGTTGTTGTTGTTGTTAATCCTCATCCAAGGATATTTTTCCATAGATTTTTAGAGAGAGTGGAAGGGAGGAGGAGATATACACAGAGAGAGAAATATCCAGTGGTTGCCTCCCGTATGCGCCCTGACCGGGGCCGGGGATTAAGCCTGCAACCAATGTACATGCCCTTGACCAGAATCGAACCCATGACCCTTCAGTCTGCAGGCCGATGCTCTATTCAGCTAGAGCAGGCAGTTCCATTTTTTTATTTTTTTAGGTAACCCCATATTGCTTTCCACAGTGGCTGCACCAGTCTGTATTCCCACCAACAGTGCATGAAGGTTCCCTTTTTCCACATCCTTGTCAACAGTTGTTTGTTGATTTATTGACGATAGACATTCTGATAGGTGTGAGGTGATATCTTAATGTGGTTTTAATTTGCATCTCTCCGATAATTAGTGACATTGAGCATCTTTTCATATCTCTTGGCCATCTATATGTCCTCTTTGGAGAAGTGTCTGTTCAGGTCCTTTGCCTGTTTTTTAATTGGGTTGTTTGTGTGTTTTGGTGTTGAGTTGTATAAGTTCTTTTTAAAAAAATTAATTTTAGAGAGAGAGGAAGGGAGGGGGAGAGAGAGAGAGAGAGTAACATCAATGTGAGAGAGAAACAGCAATCGGCTGCCTCCCACACACACCCAGACCAGGGGGTGAGCCTGTAATCTGGACATGCGCCCTGACTGGCGATCACACCTGTGACCTTTTGGTGCATGGGATGACGCTCTACCAACCGAGTCACACCAGCCAGGGCAAGCTGTATAAGTTCTTTATAAATTTTGGATATTAACTCCTTATCAGATGTATCATTGGCGAATATGTTCTCCTATGCAGTGGGTTGTCTTTCCATTTTGTTGATAGTTTTCTTTGCAGTGCAAAAACTTTTTAGTTTGCTATAGTACCATTTGTTTATTTTTGTCTGTTTCTCTTGCCCTAGGAGAGATATCAGAAAAAATATTGCTACTAGAAATGTCTGAGATTTTACTGTCTATGGTTTCTTTTAGGATTTTCATGGTTTCAAGTCTTACATTTAAGTCTTTAATCCATTTTCTGAAAAATATGTTTTTATTGATTTAAGGGAGAGGGAGAGAAAGAGAGAAACATCGATCAGCTGCCTCCTGTATGCTCCCTACTGTGGATTGAATCCAAAACCAGGGCATGTGTCCTGACCAGGAATCGAACCAGTGATCTCTTGGTGCATGGGGCAAAGCTTAATCCACTGAACCACACCAATGGGCAAGTCTTTGATCCATTTTGAGTTTATTCTTGTGTATGGTGTAAGAAGGTGGTCTAATTTCATTTTGCACATATCTGTTCAATTTTCTCAGCACCATTTATTGAATAGACTATCTTTACCCCATTGTATGTTCTTGACTCCTTTGTCAAATATTAATTAACCACAAAGGCATGGGCTCTCTATTCTGTTCCATTGATCTATATGCCTGTTTTTATGCCAGAACCATGCTGTTTTAATTACCATGGCCTTGTAATATGGTTTGATATCAGGTATCATGATTCCTCCAACTTTGTTCTTTCTCAAGGTTGGTATGGCTATTTGGGGTCTTTTGTGGTTCCGTGTAAATATTTGTTCTGGTTCTGTGAAATACGCCATTGGTATCTTGATAGGAATTGCATTGACGCTATAGGTTGCTTTGGGTAGCATGGACATTTTAATAATATTAATTCTTCTTATCCAGGAACACAGTATATGCTTCCACATATTTGTATCTTCTTCAGTTTCTTTCTTCAGTGTCTCATAATTTTCTTCTATTCACTTTGGGCTTTTTTTTCTAGTTACTTTAAGTGTAAAGGTAGATTGTTTATTTGAGATTTTTCTTGTTTCTTGAGATAGGCCTATTATGCTATGAATTTCCCTCTTAGGACTGCTTTTGCTATGTCATAAATTTTAAATTGTTGTGTTCTCATTTTCATTTGTTTCAAGGTAATTTTTTATTTCTTCCTTGATCTCATTGTTAATCATTCATTGTTTAGTAACATGTTATTTAGCTTCCATGTCTTGTGTGATTTTCAGTTTTTTTCTTATGATTGATTTCTAGTTTTATACTATAATGGTCAGAGAAGATGCTTGATACAATTTCAATCTTCTTAAATTTTTTGAGACTTTTTCTGCCTTAACGTGTGGTCTATCCTAGAAAATGTTCCATGTGTACTTGAAAAGAATGTATATTCTGCTGCTTTGGGATGAAATGCTCTGAAGATACCAATTAAATCCATCTGATCTAGTATATTTTTTAAGGCCGCTGTTTCCTTGTTGATTTTCTATCTGGAAAGATCTATCCATTGATGTCAAAATCCCCTACTATGCCACTATCCCCCAGCTGGGTGACTCAGTTGGTTGGAACATCGTTTGTACACTGAAAAGGTTGTGGGTTTGATTCCCGGTCAGGGCACATACCTAGATTCGGGTCCAATCGCCGGTAGGGCACAATGGGAGGCAACTGATCTATATTTCTCACTCTCTCTCTCCAACAAACATATCCTTGGTGAGGATTTTAAAAATCCCCTACTCTGACTGTATTACTGTCTCCCTTTATGTCCATCCAGATTTGCTTTATATATTTAGGTGCTCCTATGTTGGGTGCATAAATGTGTATAAGGGTTATATCCTCTTACTGGATTATTCCCTTTATCATTGTGTAGTGTCCTTAGCCTTTGTTTTAAAGCCTATTTTGTCATATATAAGTATTGCTATCCCAGCTTTTTCTTTTCAATTCCATTTGCATGAAATATCTTTTTCCATTTTTTTACTTTTAGTCTGTGTGTATCTTGGAGACAGCATATATGTGGTTTTTGTTTTCTTATCTATTTAGCTACCCTATGTCTATTATTATTATTATTATTATTTTAATCCTCACCCGAGAATATTTTTCCATTGATTTTTAGAGAAAGTGGAAGAGAGAGGGAAAGATAGAGAGAAATATTAATGTGAGAAAAAAACATATCGATTGGTTGCCTCCTGTATACATCCTGATCAGGGCCTGGGCTGGGGAGGAGCCTTCAACTGAGGTATATGCCCTTGACTGGAATCGAACCCGGGACTTGGGCCGCAGGCCGATGCTCTTTCCACTGATCCAAACCAGCTAGGGCTGGCCTATGTCTTTTGATTGTAGTACTTAAGCATTTATATTTAAGGTGATTATTGATAGGTATGTATTTATTGCCTTTTAACTATGTTCCTCTGTTGTTGTTGTTTTCTTCTTAAAGAAGGCCCTTTGACATTTCTTATAATATTTCTTGGAACATTTTCCCCAGCAGTCTTACACCTATTAACAAACTCCTTTAGCTTTTTCTTGTCTGGGAAGTTCTTTATTTCTCCTTTTATTTTATTTATTTATTTATTTTTTTTGTTAAATATATTTTATTGATTTTTTACAGAGAGGAAGGGAGAGGGATAGGGAGTCAGAAACATCGATGAGAGAGAAACATCGATCAGCTGCCTCCTGCACATCTCCCACTGGAGATGTGCCCGCAACCCAGGCACATGCCCTTGACCGGAATCGAACCCGGGACCTCTCAGTCCGCAAGCCGACGCTCTATCCACTGAGCCAAACCGGTCCCGGCTCTCCTTTAATTTTAAATGATGGCCTTGCTGGGAAAGTAGTCTTGGTTGTAGGTCCTTGCTTTTCATCACTTTGAATATTTCATGCCAATCCCTTCTGAGGCATGAAATGGTTTACTACACCCAAGGGTCAGTGGTTGATAGCTTTTGAAAACTCCCCCTTTCACATTTATTGCTGTGTATTTTGGATTTTTTTTAAAAAGTAGCAATGGGCCCTAACCGGTTTGGCTCAGTGGATAGAGTGTCGGCCTGTGGACTGAAAGGTCCCAGGTTCGATTCCGGTCAAGGGTACATACCTTGGTTGTGGGCACATCCCCAGTAGGAGTTGTGCAGGAGGCAGCTGATCGATGTTTCTCTCTCATCGATGTTTCTAACTCTCTATCCCTCTCCCTTCCTCTCTGTAAAAAATCAATAAAATATATTTAAAAAAAAAAAAGCAGTGACTTCTTAAAAAAAATTAAGAAGTAGCAATGGGTAAGAAAGTCTAAAGGCTGGTGACCACAGCCTTAGGATGTGTCACAGAGAGGAGCTGGTGCCCTTAGCCCTCCCCACCAACCCTGCCCTCCTCCTTCCCATTTCATGACCTAATTTTTCTCCCCCACATCCGCTGCTCACCACTCCTGGTTTCTGGGTGTTCTATTCAGGTCTTGCCCAGCTGGGTTGGCTTTCCGGGACCTCGTGGGAAGATCTTGGGGACAGTCCCATTCTCACCAGGTGACATTAGGTCCACCTGGTATTGCCCCAGCTCTGTGACAGCCTTGTGCTCCCAGCATTTTCTCAGAACTGCCTCTAACCCAGGTGGTACAGCATCAGCACAGCCTGAAGGTTAAAAGCAGGAGCTTTGGAGCCTGACAGCCTGGATTCAAGTCCAGTTTCCCCAGGTATTGGCTATGAGACCTTGGCCAAGACACTTAACCTGTTCTGAAATTCCTGGGATACGGGGTGGGGGTGGGAGGCCGCTGAGTGACACAGGAGTGAATAGCATTGAACACAGCAGCCCCCACACACAGGCACTCTGTGACCACAGCGAAGGCGTTGGCCCTGGCCCACCAGCAGGGCCCTCTGACTGTCTGTGTCCTGCCTCTTGTTTGCTCTGTGTCTGAGGCTGACCTCTCACCTACATCCCCCCTGCTGCACTGGAGATGCTGCTTCCTGTTGCCGGATAGACTAAGGATTTGAGAAAGACGGAGGTCCTGGGGCAGGGACCATCAGCAGGGTGGCCCAGCCCCCCCCCCCCCCCCCCCCGGGGTATTCAGTAAGCAGCCAGTCAGAAGAGGGCTGCTCAGGAATTCAGAGGGGCTGCTCCAGCCCAGCCCAGGGCCCTTTGCTCCCTTAAGCATCGTCTGGCCAGCTATTCTGGAGGCTCCCACTCCCTTTATTTCCCTGGGATGGGGGGAGCCCCCTCTTTGACCCAGAGATGTCAGAGCAGCCCGAATGGGGTCACAGCACCCTCTTTTCTCCCCTGCCTTCTCTGTAAAGATTGTGTATGTGAGTCTTCTGTAAGTGAGGCGGACAGTACAGGCATTGTTCTCTCTTCCCTGCCCCTGGCTTTCCTCCTAAGCAGTCTTACGCCTGTTCTCAGCATACTCTGGCCACACCAGTTCCTGTCCTGTCCTCTTGGTTCACTTTCCCCAGCTGGGCTGGATCAGGCCGCTCTGGCCTCCCACTGCAGTCACCTGTTTACTAAACAGGTGCAAGTGAGGCGCAGAGCAGGCTGGGCCGGTGAGGGCTGAGCTATGGCTGGGAGAAGAGGGGCACCCCAGGGCCTTGATGCTTCCTGGGTGCTTGTCTGATTGGTGTTTCTCCTGGCCCACAATGGTCCAGGTGGAAGAGGAGCCAAGGAAGAGAAGCAGCCTGGGTGTGATGGTGTGTTTGGGCACCTGCTGCATCTGTGTTTATTCGTGTGGGAAGTTTTACTGCCAACAAAGCTTCTGGGCTAAAGGATGGTTTAGGTCCCGCTGGGTGAGGGGCACGCTCATGTTGCTCCATAGGCAGACAAGGGGCCACTCAGACACCTCCACCCACTCCAGGCTCATGTGTTGCTGGATATCACTGCCTGAGGCAGGAGGGCTGAGGGCCAGGCGGCCCTTTGGCAGGGACTTGTTTAAGCAGAGAAGGCCGGCAGCCCAAAGGTCCCCGCCTCTGTATGGAGTGGCTCTAGAATGAAAGATGGGAGGGACAGAGACCCTTCCTTCTGCTCTGACCTGTCTCCTCATTAGCCCCCCCGTCTAGTTATAGGGGTGACCAGATCTCTCAACTATTCAGATGTGTGCACCCATCCCCCATTATAGCAAATTAGGGAGACTGCCTTGGGTATTGTGCCTTGGTCTTTACTTCTCTCTCGGTGAGTGCAGTCCTGGATTTAAGGGTCCCCTGCGGTTCCTCTCTGGGGAACCTGTGGGTAGGGCACCCTGGTGCCTCACTCAGAGAGAGTGCTGCCTCGTTTGCTGGTGTCCCGTCCAGGCAGGGCTCCCTGCCCATAGCAGCGGACCCTGCAGCACTGAGTGCAGTGATGGGCTCTAGACCCTGCGTGGCCACAGTCAGGTCTCACAGGCCAGCAATCCTGGACCCTCCCCTCCCATCCACCGGGTCACACCTGTGCTGGTTTGCTCATATCTGCACGCCAACCTGGAAGTGGCTGTCGTCCCATTTCACCTCCAGTTCCTGTTGCTGCTGGCAGAGCTGACACCTGAAGCCAGTGCCAACCTGTGAAGCAGCTCTGCCTTCCCAGAAGCTGCCCCACAGGGGGCGAGCGGCCACGTCAGTGTGTGTGACAGTGCTGAGCGGATTCCAATGGGCTCAGGTGACCCTGGTTGGCTGTTTTGGTTGCCAGTGTGGTGGGGCCTCTCTGGAGAGCAGCAGGCTGAGTGGGGTGGGAATCTGGCTTGTTAGGAGGTTGTTTTCTTTAAAATATGTTTTGCCGAAACCGGTTTGGCTCAGTGGATAGAGCGTCGGCCTGCGGACTGAAGGGTCCCAGGTTCGATTCCGGTCAAGGGCATGTACCTGGGTTGCAGGCACATCCCCAGTGGGAGATGTGCCGGGGGCGGCTGATCGATGTTTCTCTCTCATCGATGTTTCTGGCTCTCTGTCCCTCTACCTTCCTCTCTGTAAAAAATCAATAAAATATATTAAAAATAAAATATGTTTTTATTGATTTCCGAGAGGAAGGGAGAGAGAGAAACATCAATGATGAGAAAGAATCGTTGGTTAGCTGCCTCTTGCACGGCTCCCAGTGGGGATCGAGCCCACAACCCGAGCATGTGCCCTGACTGGGAATCAAACCGTGGCCTCCTGGTTCATAGGTCACCACTTAACCACTGAGCCACACCTGCTGGACTGGCTTGTTAGGTTTTGTTTCTGTAGCTTCAGGAGGTTAACATTGTAGCTTTAATCTCCTTAAATCCCCTCTATCTTCAATTTTATCCACTTATCCTATTTGCTTTTTTCTTTCTTGATCCTTTTGGCCATTGTGATCTGAGCCCATTGTTTTCATTAATTCAGTAAACGAGTGCTCTGTAAAGGACCTGAGTAAGGTGTTGGGGACTCAGGTGACCAGAACGCAGTCCCTGCCCTCCAGGTCCCCCAGCCCAGTGGAGACTAGACACATATTCATGCTACCACATGCACAGTTATGGAATCTGCTGTGAGTTACTGTGCCGGGCTCTGCTGCCAGTCGGTTGCACCACTACCCCCATCCTGAGCCCCCAATAATAGTAATTATAATAACTTTCAGCTATTACTTATTGAGCTCTTTCTCTGCTTGTGTGAGTTCTAGAATGTTATCTGGATTTTCCTGTCTTCCCTAAAACTCTAGGAGGTAGATACTAATTGTTAGATTATGCCCATTCTACAGATTTAAAAAACTGAGGAAGAGTAAGCTTAAGTCGTTTCTTCAAGGTCATACAAGTAGGAAGTGGAGGAACCAAAATGGGAACCCAGCACCTCACCCTCGATCTGCGTGCCCCCAGGAGGCCTCTTTGGTTAGAGTTGGCATATGGCATGATTCACCCAAAGCGCATCCTTTTCCATGACCTTGGGGCGGCCCTGAGAGGCCTGGGCAGGCCTTTGCAGACCTCAGCTTTACAGCCCTGGCGCCAGAGGGCCGCAATCTGGAGGCTGCAGTTCTCTGAAGAGAGGCATTTCCTTGTCTCTCCCAGTGTTACCTCCAATCTAATCAGAGGCCGCGCCTCTTTCTGCAGGATTAGTCAGCATCTCATAACTAGCAGTCCCAGCGAGGAGCGAGTTCTCAGCTGTGTTCTGGACCTGCCCCCCACCCTCCTGCCTTCAGCTGCCGCAGCACTTTTCCCTTCCTATTCTTGCTGTCTTGCTGCTGGTGGACTTTGGAGAGGGCCATTAAGGGCCAGGGTTATAGTACAGGTGTGGCCTCAGGGACAGCAAATGCGGTGACTCTAGGGAGGAATATTAGAAAGTAAAAGATCTCAACAAGTGAAAGCAAATAAATTGGGACTATTTTTAAAAATCCTTTCCCAAGGTGTTCTACAATATAGTGTGTGTGGAGGTTGATAGCGTGAAAATGTGCGGGGAGGCGGTAGCATGTGGGCTGCATGTTTGAGAAGTCACTGTGCTTAGCAGTAAAGGGGGCCCCCTGCTCTGAACTGACCGAGGGGAACCCCAGGGTGTTGCAGTGAGACCAGCAGCTGCCCTTCCCAGGTGGCCTAGGGTTGGCTCCTCTGTACTGGCTGCAGTCTGTTTCCGTGGACAGAGCTGCTGAGAAGGCTCTTGCCACCCTGGGACCTCACTGCCAAGGCTGGGGCCTGCGGTCACTCTAGACTGGGAATAGGTGACTAGAACGGGAATCCCAACCTGGGGCTCATGGGTGCTTCAAGGGACACACGAAGCCCCTGAAATTGTGGGTAAGACTGTGTGTGCATTTTCTGAGTCACGGGAGCATAGCTTTCTCTGTTGGGTTCACCAAAGGATCTATGTCCCCTCCAAAGTTAAGAACCTTCGCATTATCATTCCAGGGGGCTTGGCACATGGGCATCCAAGCCTGAGTCCTCAGGAGGCCCAGAGACAACCCTGCCGTTCCCAGTGGGGCGACTAAATGTGCACCTGCCCCTCTGATCTTTGGGAACCCCTGCCATGACCCTGTGATCAGGTTTCTCTCTCTCTGCACTCACAGAGAATGTCACCAACGGCACAGCGGGTGAATCAGAGCAGGAGGAGGAGGTGAGCTGGATGAATGGTTGGCTCAGCTGTAAGGCCCAAGATGAGATGCTAAACTTGGCCTTCACCGTGGGCTCCTTCCTGCTCAGTGCCATCACCCTGCCCCTGGGCATCGTCATGGACAAGTATGGCCCAAGGAAGCTCAGGCTGCTAGGCAGGTAAGTGTGTGGGACCCTGGGCTGAGTTCCCCACTGTAGGAATCCTGGTGCCTGCTACCAGGTACACTGTGGAGCTCCCTCAATGCCCACTCAGAGTTTCTGCCCCTTCTGCCACCAAATCAGTAGGTGCTCTGATCCTTGTCATGTGCCAGTATTGCATACAAAAGGCCCAGGGACCCAGGCCTGCCTGGGAAGGCCTGGAGTTCTTGTCATTAAGAACACTGGCTTCCACACTCTTTATGACCTTCTACCTCTATCAGAAAAAAAGGTTTTGCAAAATGACTTCTAATATAAGCACATGGAGTTGTCAGTTATGTATACATATGCCATTCTTAGTTTTTTATGTGCTTTGTGACACATATACAAAAATATAAATTAAAATGGCTGAGATTAAAAGTTGTAAAATAGAAGTCCTAATATTTCCCCTACCATTGGCACCTGTGTGGATCATCAGGTGTACCGGGGGGGGGGGGGGGGACGGGGGGGACGGGGGGTGTGCCTGGTCTGTAAAGTTCCAGTGTGCCAGGCTCAGGGTCAGTCCACCCTCTCAGGTCATGGTCTCCTCTAGCCTGTCCCCTTCGAATGATCATCTCAAAGGGCAGTGGCTTGCAGTGAGCGAGCCCTGTGACCAGAGAGGGAATGGGTGGTGGAACAGTTTCATTCACTTTTTGAGGGGGATTCAGGAGCTGCCACTCTCTCGCCTGTGCCCAGTGTCCCGTCCATCCCCTGGCTGAGCGAGTGAGAGAGGGCACAGTCCACTCTCACTTCAGAGCCTTGGCCCCTCCGGTCTGGGACGGGAAGGGGCAGTGCAGTGTGGTGTTTGCCAGATGTGGCTTCCAGGCTTGAATTCCTGCTTGGGCACTTACTCGTTGGAGACTTTGGAGAAATCAGTTCTTTTTTTTCCTCTCATCAGTAAAATGGGCCAATTATACTCCTTAGAATTGTTAAATTAAATAAAATATTGTATATAAAATTTCCAGAAATATCTAATACATAGTAAATACTCCCAAATAATAACAATATTAGCAACAACAAGAAGAAGAAATAATGTATTATCTCTGCTTGTTTTTAGTGCCTGCTTTGCTGTCTCCTGCTTGCTGATTGCATATGGAGCAAGTAACCCAAATTGTGAGGACACTTTTCCTCCACCCTTTTGTCAGGGACTGGGGAGCGTGCCCATCTGCTCTAGGACGCTGTGCCAGGCCTGGTGCTCACTGCTCACGTTAAAGGGGATGCTTGTTAGGCCTTTAACCAGTTGCTTATCTCAAATGGGTGGCTGGGTAAAAGAACAATCGCCCCAGACTGATGTCTGAGGGAAGGTCCCAGGGTGTGTGAAACTCCCATCTCATCACCACGCCAGGCCAGTCCGCATGGCCTCATTGATCCAACCTGAGAGGCAAGTTCCAAGAACTAGGCCAGCTGCAGTGGTGTGTGCAGAATTGTCAGCTGTGTCCCTGGAGCTTAGAAGCCACCTGGTCCCCAACCTTGTTCAGGTGAAGCTGTTGCTTCAAGGAAGTTTTGAACAAACACCAAAATAAGACTTGAGTTTATTTCACCATCTATTGATTTGGGGACACCTGTATTTTTGGTTTCAGTGAAGCTGCTTCTCACTTGCTGCTCAGGTTAATGGAGGACAGAGGGTGGGGACGCACCTTTTTAAAAGATGTATTTTTATTGATCAGAGAGGAAGGGAAAGAGAGAGAGAAAGAGAGAGAGAGAGAGAGAGAGATATCACTGTTTGGCTGCCTCCTCACGCCCCACACTGGGGATCGAGCCCACAACCCGGGCTTGTGCCCTTGACCAGAATTGAACCCTGGACCCCTCAGTCGTCAGGCCGACGCTCTATCCACTGAGCCAGACCAGCTAGGGCGGGAGGCCCCTTTTGTAAGAGCCCAAGCCCTGGCCTCCCTGAAGCTCAGCTGCGGTGCCTGATTCTGTGCCTTTGTTTTCCTCAGCTCTCTCTGTGCTCATCTTCATCGCCCTGTCTCTGAATGGCTTTGGCGGGATGTGCATGACCTTCACCTCATTAACAGTGAGTATCCATTTCTTTAAGACCTCAGTTCAATCACCGCCTTGTGACTTTGAGGCAGCTTTTATTGACTTCAATTTCCTTGTCTTCCACTCGCCTGCGTGTGCCTGGACATCCCAGCACAGACGGCTGCTGCTGGTGAAACGGCTGGAGAGCAAAGCCAGCCAGCGAGGCCTCCGCAGTGGGAGGCGGGGGTCCTGCAGCACAGCAGAGCACGGCTCTCAGAGAGGCCATCCCTGCCTGCTGGCCGTGGCTTAGGCACTCAGGAAGCCAGCTTGCTAGCCATGTGTCCAGGGAAGACGGGGCAGGGAGGAAAAAAGCTACCACCCACTTTCTTTCTCTTATTTTCCATGACAGCCCTGGCGAACAGGGCAACCTAAAAACAAACCTCCCTCGCTCGGAATCTCCCCGCCCCTAACCATCGCCTTTGTCCAGAACTGAATGAGAAGCTCAGGGGAGCACACAGGCCCCCTCTCCTTGGTTTCTGGGATGCCAGGACACAGAGAGCCCCTCTAGGAAAGGAGAGGTTTTCTCGGTGCTGAGCACCCCCTGATCAGTAGCACCAGGGCGCCACGGAAGGTGAGAGAGACTGCAGTAAGGCTCAGGCTGAAGGAAAGAAAGCCAAACATGTCTTCCCTGGGAGGAAGAGGGAAGCTCTCTGCAGGCTCGCCCAGTCCGGCAAGGGTGCCTTTCAGAGCTGGCCGTTGGGAAAGAAGTGAGAACAATAGGCTCTTCAAAGAGATTTCTGTCAAACAGGAAAGCCCGGCCTGCCTCAGGTTCCCCGAGAAAAAGTTTTTATGATATAATACCTACCATCACCTTTTATAGGATACTCTGGTTTCTGATTTCTCTTTCCACAAAGGAGTCAGGAGTTGGGGGGCCCTTGTTTAGCTGTGCAGGACCGGGGTCTGCTGGTCTTCCTGCAAGGAAGCTTGAATAGGTGCTGGCACCTCCGTGACCCCATGTCTGCAGGCTGTGAGCCAGAGGCCACGGGCCCAGTATGTCCTCTGGTCACCTTTCCTACACTTGGCCGTGTTAACTTTACCCTGGTGGGAAGGACCAACTGTCTGGGTCTGGCTCTTGGGAATGGAATATTCAGCGGCATCTCTTTAGGTGAGAAAGGCCATGGCACGGGGCCATGTATGCGGTGTGCTCGGGGCAGGGGTAGAACACACAGGTCCGGGGACTGTGGTTGCCCTGCTCCGGTGGTATGAGAGAGATTGGGTTTGTACCCTTTAGTGCATTTTTATTTTGATTTTTTAACCAGGTAGATTAAAGAGAAGAAATATATTCCCTCCCCCCACTCAAATACCCAGAGGTCGGTAAATGTCGAAACTGTAGGAAATCTGTTAGAACTGCCAAATTCCACTAAGTTGTGTAAACTGTGTAACAGGAGTCATGGTTCTGTTTGTTCTTTGACAGCGTGAAAATTATCAACTCTTTCATCAAAAGGAAAATTAAAAACCTGGCAGCACCCCTCATTTTAGTCACTCTATGCCTGTGTCATGGCAGTTCTGCATTTTGGGATAAGAGAAAGAGATGGTCCTTGAACCTGAGGAGTTTGTGCTCTGAGATGCAGAAAGATGCTTTTCTGTGATGAAGCAGAAGAGAAATGGATAAAACCACCATGCCACGAATCCTCTCTAAGAAAGCCTTTACAATGAACTTGTAGTTGTCTAAGAAAACTTTAGGAGGCTAGTAAGCTCATAAGGATCTGTTTTCTTTTTTAAATTATAAAACAAACGCCGAAACCGGTTTGGCTCAGTGGATAGAGCGTCGGCCTGCGGACTGAGGGGTCCCGGGTTCGATTCCGGTCAAGGGCATGTGCCTGGGTTGCAGGCACATCCCCAGTGGGGGATGTGCAGGAGGCGGCTGGTCGATGTTTCTCTCTCATCGATGTTTCTGACTCTGTCTCTCTCTCTTCCTCTCTGTGAAAAATCAATAAAATATATTTTAAAAAAAATAAATTATAAAACAAACATGTTCTTATTTTAAAAAGTTAATATTTTCTAAGGATAAACTATAGACTGTAAAATTTTATAAGCCCAGCTTTATCATTTTAGAATGTATCTCTTCAGTATTTAAAAAGAATCCGCAGATACCAATGTTATTCTTTTTTAAAAAGAAATACTGTTGCCCTAACCGGTTTGGCTCAGTGGATAGAGCATCGGCCTGCGGACTGAAGGGTCCCAGGTTCAATTCCAGTCAAGGGCATGTACCTTGGTTGCGGGCACATCCCCAGTGGGGGGTGTGCAGGAGGCAGCTGACGGATGTTTCTCTTCCATCGATGTTTCTAACTCTCTGTCCCTCTCCCTTCTTCTCTGTAAAAAATCAATAAAATGTACATTAAAGAAATAAAAAGAAATACTGTTATAACTTGCCCTTTCCTTTTTCTTTTTCTTTTTTAAATATATTTCTTTATTGATTTCAGAGAGGAAGGAAGAGGGAGAGAGAGATAGAAACATCAATGATGAGAGAGAATTATTGATTGGCTGCCTCTTGCACGCCCCTGACTGGGGATCCAGCCTGCAACCCAGGCATGTGCCCTTGGCCAGAATTGATCCTGGGACCCTTCAGTCCGAAGGCTAACGCTCTATCCATTGAACCAAACCGGCTAGGGCAGGGGTGGGCAAACTTTTTGACTCGAGGGCCACAATGGGTTCTTAAACTGGACCCACGGGGTCACGGAGGTGCCAGCACCTATTCAAGCTTCCTTGCAGACCAAGGAAGACCAGCAGACCCCAGTCCCGCACAACTAAACAAGGGCCCCGAAACTCCTGACTCCTTTGTGGAAAGAGAAATCAGAAACCAGAGTATCCCACAAAAGGTGATGGTAGGTATTAATTCAAATTCAAAGTAAACATCATTACATAAAAGGGTACGGTCTTTTTTTTTTTTTTAGTTTTATTCATTTCAAACGGGCCGGATCCGGCCCACGGGCCGTAGTTTGCCCACGGCTGGGCTAGGGCTTTCTTTTTTTAAAAAATATATTTTTATTGATTTCAGAGAGGAAGGGAGAGGGAGATAGAAACATCAATGATAAGAGAGAATCACTGATTGGCTGCCTCCTGCACTCCCCGCCCCGGGCACTGAGCCTGCAACTTAGGCATGTGCCCTGACCGGGAATCGAACCATGACTTCCTGGTTCATAGGTCGATGCTCAACCATCGAGCCGCACTGGCCAGGCACAACTTGCCCTTTTCACTTAACAATGTATTTTTTTACATCTTTTCCTGCCAGTGCTTAGAAATCTACCTTATTATTTTAAGCTCTCGAGATCTACCTCATTATTAAAGAGTTCCATGTAATTCTATAATACGGATATACCATAATTTATTTAACCAGCTTCCTACTAATGGACACTTGGGGTTGTTTCCAATTTTTCTGATTTATGATGCTGCTGAAGTGAACGTTCCTGTACATATATTTCTGTAAAATAAGTTCCTGGAAGTGGGATTGCTGGGCCGCAGATCAGTGTGTTTGAAATGTTAACGGATACTGTCACGTGGTCTTTCCAAAAGCTTCTACTGTCTGTACATGATGCCATCCTACCCTCGCATATGAGAGTGCCTTTTCTCCACACCCCTTCCAGTACCCTGTCACTAATCTTTCAAACACTAGCCCATCTGATCTGGTAAAACATGATATTCCATGATTTAAAAATTTTTTTCTTTAATGGTTAGTAAGACGGAGCATCTTTTCACCTGTTATTTGTGGTGGTTTGTATTCTGTGAAGTGCTGCTTTGTGTCTTTTTCTACAGGATTACCTTTCATATGCAAAGCAATTAGCTCTTTCTGAGTGAGCAAGGGGTCTTACCCGGGGTTTCCAGGCTTCTGTTGGCCTGTGAATAAGCCTGAGGAGGGCTGTGCTCTCCCTGGAGATGATATGCAAACCGAGTGTGTTCATGCTCCGCAGGTGCATTTTTCTGCGAGGGTCCATTGCTTTCAGCAACCTCTAGGTCTCTGGAGGCCAAACGCACACAGAGGGGTGTTCCTGTCAACGTCTCCCTTCCACTGGGAGGTAAAAGGCCACACAGGCCAGAGAGTGCCCAGGCAAGAAAACCATCTGATCGGCACTTACTAGTAAAGTGTTTGGATAGCAGGGGCCTATGTAAGCAGGGCTAGTGGCTGGTCCTCTGAGGTCCCCGTTCTTGGGTCTAGAACACACAGACCAGCACACTGCGACCCCAGGCCAAATGGAGGCCACTCCAGGGAAGTGGGTCCTGTGAACAGTTTTATTGGTACACAGCCACGCCCACATCTCTTTGGTGCGGTGGCTGCAGAATGAAGTAGTTGTACAGAGACTATATGGCCTGTAAAACCGAAAATATTTTCTGTCTGGCCTTTTACAGAAAAAGTTTGATTTGAGAGGCCCAAGAAGCTGCTTAATCACTATCTTCTGTGGGAAGGGGGGGAGGGGGCTGACACACCTCTCACCCCACATCCCGCTGACCCTGCCCACTTGTAGTTACACAGGCCAGCTCCCTAAGCACTTTTCCTGAAGTGCTTTTTTGTTTTGTTTTGTTAATTCTCACCTGAGGATATTTTTTCCATTGATTTTTAGAAAGAGTGGAAAGGAGGGGCGAGACCGAGAGTGAAACATCAGTGTGAGAGAGACCCATAGATTGGTTGCCTCCTGCACATGCCGACGAGGGCTGGGGATCAAACTTGTTTTTTTGTTTTTTGTTTTTTCTGAAGCGCCTTTTAAGTCCTCTCCTTCCCCTCCACGGCTGCTCCTGGCCTGAGGCTTCTCCGGGGGGAGGCCTCAGATGGGGGCTCCCAGTGGCTGCTCCTCCTCCAGAGCAGACCCTGAAGGGGGCCGAGCAGCAGGTCAGCAGGGCAGGCCTGGAGCTCTTGGGCAGTGAGCCAGGGCAGGCCGCAGCTTCTGCTGAGCGGAGCTGAGTCTCGTCCTGACACAGCCCAGGCCTTTAAAAAGCAGAACTCTCAGGAGCAGCTCCACAGATGCGAGCCAGCAGCACATGGCACTTTCTGTCTGTGTCTCCCACCCACACTCTAATTTGGGGGACAGAGGAGTCTTCAGGGTCGCCTTTAGGAGCATCTGAATCAAGTCTCCTACAGCTGCGGTGGGGCCGTGGATCATTGCTCCATGATAACCTGGGAAGTGGGGGGGATGTGTTGTCATGGAAACCTTATTTTGGGGACTTTCTGAGTCCCAGTGGGTTTAATGTTGCATGGGTTGTGGTATAAAGATGTACAGGCCCTGTAAGCTGTTACCTCAGTTGGTGGAGAGGGGCCCCAAATTGGCAAAATTGCTTTTCCCCACAGGCCAGGATGGGTTGGCAGATAGGCCTCCTTCACAAGGCCCAAGAGGTCTGCTGATGGGCGATCCTTCCCTCTGCGGGGGTGGGGGGACTCAGAGGGCCAGGGGGATCCATACCAGGGGGCTACCTGACGGCCAGCACTGGGCTCCCAGGTCCCTGCAGCAGAGGGTGATGTCCTTAGGGGAGGGTGCCAGGTCGTTCGAGGGGTGCAGAGCACTCCCCAGGTGCCGAGCCTCATCCTCCCGCCCCCTGCCCCCACCTGGACAGCACACTTTGGTCTGTTTGCTCAGTGCTTTGCATTTGTACAACCCTTTAACTCGCTTCATCGGCCGGAGCACAAATACCAGCCAGGGCTGAGCCGGCGTCTTTGGGTCGCCACCCCACAATCCAGGGCCTGGGTTGCTTAGAGATGGGAGCAGATGCAGCCAACATTGTGGACATGTCTTTTACACTTCATTACTCTGACCCCTGTCCATGTGTGGGCAGGACGGGGAGTTCTGAGCTGAAGCCCTCACAGAAAAGTGATTACAAAACGTTGCCAGGCTCCTTGATGAAAAATTTCTCTGTGGGCTTTCCCTATTCGATTCAGTGAAGTCTGACTTTGAACCTGAGGAAGAAATGATCCCATGGTAGTGGGGATCTGGGTCTGAAGGAAACAGAATAAACATCCCTCTGGCAAAACCTGAGAGGAGCGGAGGGGAGGATTGGGATGCAGCCATGAAGCAGGTGTCCCGTGAGGGGCTGGAGGTTAGCATTCTGCTCAGCTGACCTGTTTCTACGGGACTCGGTCAGCTCTCCGGGAGCCCAGGGCCAGGTGAGCAGGACTCGCCCGCTCTCCCTCTCCGTTTCTGTTCTGTGCCTTGTGAATCCAGAGCAGTCAGCTGATCGCCACTGGCCTGGGAAAAATTCACCCATCGAGGGTTCCGCATTGTGAACTTGCTTCAGCATGTGACAAGTTCAGGGGTGGACAGAAAGTGTAGTGGGGGCACCGGCAGGGCTGGACCTGGCTGGGAAGGCAGATGAGGTGGCCGGGGGAGTGGAGGCCCTCCTCCCACCCCTTCAGCAGTGAAGCGGAAAGGTGACCACAGGGCCTGCTCCTGACATTAAGTGCTTGGAGCTGCCAGGTGGTTTGGGGTTAGGAAATAGCTCGGCTTTGCTGAGTCTGCTTGTCTAGACTGGTACCTGGATCCTGGCCTGTACAGGTTGTACGGAGCTCTGGGTGTGTACACCAGCCACTTGAGGACAAGGCTCACCTCTGGAAGGGGCCTGAGGGCCAGCATGCCAGCCTCCACCCAGGCTGCACGTGGCAGCTCCCCAACGGCCAGGGCGTGCCCCCAGCTGGTGGGCTCGGGAAGCCACAAATGTGGAAAGTCAGTGTCAGGTGGCTACACAGGGCCCTTCTTTCCCTGCCTACCAGCAACCCCAAGGGCTGTCTTGGGGGCCCCTGGGTGGAGAGACATCTTAGAGGATCTTCTAGGGAAGACAACCCATCCTCACCGCCCTGCAGCCTCGGCCTCTGGGGACTCTCATCTAGTAGCCTTGCTCTGTGGCCAGAAATCCAGCGGAGGGGCCGCCTGCAGCTGCTATTTTCCCCTCTGGGAAGGTCACACAGCCCAGGCCTGTTTCCCGGGCAGCTGAGGGGCTGAGAGAATGAGTCACCAACAGCATCCCCTGGGAGGGAGCAGGCCGGCGTGGAGGGCCCCGCAGAGCCCACGGCAGCCCTACCCTCGCAGGCAGGGGTGGTGGTGGAAGCACTCAGAGCTGGGGGACAGGGCCTGCACTCCCCGCACCTGTGAGTGCAGTGAATCCTGAGTCAGGAAACAGCCTCTGTTGAGTGTTTCCCCCGCATCTGTCGTTGCAGCACGGCTCCGGCTTCCTTCTTGGCAGCCGAGCTGGCTCTTCCCCTCCACCTGGCCCTTGAGGCCCCCACTAGAGCACTCTGCTCAGGACCCAGCCATCACTCCATCACCAGGCTTCTGAGCAGCCATTGTGTGCGGCTGAGGTCGAGCAGAGGCAGAGGAGGGAGAGGAGGAGGAAGGAGAGGCGTGGAGACCGGTGGGAGGAGGAGACTCGGGTGGGAAGATGAAACAGGAGAGTCCACTTGATGGTGTGGCCCAGGACCATGGAAGGTCAGCCAGGGAAGGTCAGGGGCGGGGAGGGGCCCATGGTCTAACTGTTAGACCCACAGGAGGGTCAGAGGAAGAGCAGACAGACGCTGGGCACGGAGCACAGACGCGTGAGGGGTGTGAGCGTCTTTGCTTTGGGGCCCAACTGAAGTGTGTACAGAGCAGCCCAACAGTTGTGCACATCAACTTGACCTGCTTTGGATCCCAAATTTGACCCTTACCAGCTTGGGGGTGTTCCATGACTTTTCTAATCCTAAAGGGTTTTAACCATTAAGTGAGGTTAAAAAGTGACACCTGCCCCCATTAAGGTTGTTTGGAGGTTTGTTTTTTAATTTTAAAAATATATATTTTTATTGATTTCAGAGAGGAAGGGAGGGGAGAGAGAGAGAGAAACATCAGTGATAAGAGAGGATCATTGATCGGCTGCCTCCTGCACGCCCCACACTGGGGGTCGAGCCCTCAACCTGGGCACGTGTCCAAATCGTAACCTCCTGGTTCATGAGTTAATGCTCAACCACTGAGCCACACCAGCTAGGCCTGTTTGGAGGGTTTTTAAGATAATACATACAGTAGATATTACAAATAGTTGCTATTATAATGATGCCATTATGTTATAATAACATATTATTATATTAATATAATCATGCTATATATTATTATATACCACCACTTAATAATAAGGAAAATCCTTTGATCATGCCGCCCCTGGGCACAACAAATGGGGAGATTTCTGGCAGGCAGGACAGCTTTGGGAGGAAGGGAAGGAAGTGGCTTAAAAGATCACACAATTAGTATTAACATTTAAAAATAATCAGTGTCCACAGGGAAACCCTCTCTTCTGCTGTGCTTGTTATGCTTCTGTGTCCGAGGCTGCCAGGATGTTTATGCTTTGGGTTTCATTGGTCAAGGTCATTCTTGATGTTCTTTTCAGAGAGATTTCACCTGACAGAAATGCTAAAAGCTGAAAAACACTTTGACTTCCTATTTCAACACTTCTGTTGGTAAAAAAAAAAGCCATGAACTAAGAAATTAAATGGCAAACTAGGAAAACATACCTGCAGTGTATGAATAAACGGTGACTGCCTTATATATAAAGAGCCTAATCAAAATCAATATAAAAATATTAACATCCTTATGGGGAAAAAAGGACAAATGGAGAATATAAATGACTTTTAAAACTAGAAAAACGTTCAAAGTCAGTAATTAAATAAATGTATGTTTTTTAAATTTTAATGTTTTCTTAGTCATGGAAACTTTAAATATATATGGTATTGGAGAGAATAGTACAATGAACCCCACATACCCCTCTTGCAACTTCAACAATTAATCAGCTCATGGCCATTCTTGTTTCATTTCTGCCTCCACCCACCATCCAGGTTACTTAGAAACAAACATCAGTCACTAATTCATTTCATTCATATCCTCAAAGAAATGGATTTTACCACAGCAGGATATTGGTGAAGTGGCAAATATTAAAAATAATGGTAATGAACAATGTTGGAATGGCTACAGTGAAACAGGCACTCTACTATGCTGCTGGTGGGAAAATCGATTGGTATAAGTTTTCTAGAAGGCAATTTGGCACAGAGTATGACAACGAATTCTCTTTCGGGACTTTATCTTAAGGAAATAATAGCTATATGCACATATATTTATCTTCAAAGATGTTCATTTAAGGATGTTCATTGGTTGTTTATGGTAAAAATTAAAAAGGCCCTGAGGGCCCGGCTAGTGTGGCTCAGTGGTTGAGCATTGACCTATGAACCCGGAGGTCTTGGTTCGATTCCCGGTCAGGGCACATGCTCAGGTTGCAGGCTCCATCCCAGTGTTGGGTGTGCAGGAGGCAGCCGATCGATGATTCTCTCTCATCATTGATGTTTCTATCTCTCTCTCCCTCTCCCTTCCTCTCTGAAATCAATAAAAATATTTTTAAAAAAAAAATAAATAAAAGGCCCTGAGGCCCAACCTCAAAGAAATGCATAAAGTGTGGGCCAGATAGTCATTACAAACTATGTTGAAGATGAATATGAAATTAGGAAACATTTATAATATAGCAAAAAAGAAAAAATTTATAAAACAATATTTAGCATATGATCCCAATTTTGTTATAAAGTTATAGGTATTTATAGGAAAAAAGTTAAAGGGAACTATATCGAGATGGTCACATGGTTATATCAGGGTGTTTTTTATTTTACCCTTTATGTATACTTCGTTTCAGATGTTTTACAGTGGACATGCATTGCTCTTCTAACCAGGAAAAAGAACCGTAATTTAAAATACAGGGTGTTGATGCTGGGAACACTGAGTGGCATGGCTTGCCCTGAGGCTCTGTGCTCCCCTGGTAATGACCCTGCTGACCAAAATAACGTGTTGGGGAGAAGAATTTTCTTGGTGTTGCTGAGAATGTCCTAGGCCGGGAGAAGCAGGGCAGCGAGGAAGGCAGCTGGAAGGCTACTGCCCTTGTCCAGACATGAGTGGGGGGGTCTCACCCAGGGGCAGGTGGGAAGGCAGCTCTTCTCCCAGCTTTCTGTTCTTCCCTGCCCTGGATCTAGTTGTGGGGAGACGACTCCAGAAGATCAGATCAGAGTTGCATATTGGCCCCAAACCCCTGTTGTTCTGTGGCCCGTAGCCTGAGTTAGGGTCAGGGCACGCTGGAGCTTAAGGACAAAGGGAAGGGGCTAGCTGCCTGCTTCCCTGGAGTATCCCGTAGCCCGTTGAAAAGTCTGAGCTTTGTGCGCAAGGGGCACCAACAACAGTGTCCCCCTGGCCTGGCTCTGCACCAAGTGGCCTTTGCTACACCAGGCTCGTGGCCTCCATTTGCTCTTCTGGTGGATTCTGAGCCCTCTTGGACCCTTTTCTTCCTTTGCCTGCCCTGGCGGGAGTGGCATTCCAGGTGGGAAGAGTTCCCCCTCCCGGACAAGCAGAACTAGTCTTTGGATTCTCCCTGGGGCTGATATGGCCCCGGATGCCTCCCCTCCACGCTGCCTGGCTGGAGTAGTCAGCATGGAGAAGCCAAACTATGTGAGCCAGGAACTGAGGCATGTCCTCTGAATCACAGCATACCTGGGGGGCATGTGTGCACAGAGTCAGATCGGGTGCCATAGTGCTCCCCCGGTGTGCCTAGGCACTCACGAGCACATCACATTTCCTCTGTCTCCTGTTGGGAGATTTCCACCTGCCCCTTGTTCTCCCCTGACCCTCGCTGAGAAGCCTGAGTGGACAGGGGATCCACTCTGTGCGGGGCTGGAAGAAGAGCTCTTTGTGTGCTGGGAACTCTGGGGAGCCTGGATAGCCTACGTGGCCTCATGTCATATGCTATAGACTTATTCATGTTCCTTTTTTTTTTTCTTTTAAGACTTTTTAGTGATTTTTAGAGAGAGAGGAAGGGAGAGGGAGAGAGAGAAAGAGAAACATTGATGTGAAAGAGGAACATTGACCGGCTGCCTCCTGCACACTCCCTGCAGGGGAATCAGGCCCCCAACTTGGGCACGACCCGGACTGGGCATCGAACCAGCAACCTTTCTGTGCACCACACCTGCCAGGGCTCGTGTTCCTTTTTAATTCTGGGATCCGAAACATTTGAATTCCTTATTCATGTGTGTGTTTTTTAACAGTGATAGAGACATGATTCATATACCATGTAATTCACCTCAAGTATACAATTCACTGGTTTTTATTGTATTCACAGTTGTGTAGTTATCAGCATAATTAATTATATTGCCCCAAATGGAAATCCGGTACCCATTAGCACTTCCTCCCAGCTTCCTCTACGCCAGCCCTAAGCAACCTCCGATCTATTCTCTGTCTCTAGGGATTTGCCTTGCCTGGACTTTCCATACAAATGCAATCATACAACATGTGTTCTTTTGTGACTGGTTTATTTTCACCACATATGTTTTCGTAAGGTTCATCCATGTTGTACTATGAGTCAGTACTTATTTCTTCTTATGGCTGGCTAATATGCTCTTGTGTGGATATACCACACTTTGTTTACCCATTCATTCATTGATGGACATTGAGATTGTTTCCACTTTTGGGATATTATGAATAAGGCTGCTCTAAGCATTCCTGTGCAAGTTTCTGTGTGGCTATTGTTTAATTTCTCTTGGATGTCTACCTAGGAGTGAAATGATAACTCTGTTTAACTGTTGGAGGTACTGCCAAACTATTTTCCAGAGTGGCCGCACCAGTCTACATTTCCACCAGTAGTGTGAGGGCTCCGGTTCCTCACAATTGTTAATTAGCTAATTTCTTTTTATTGTAGCTACACTAGAGGGCATGAATTAGTATCTCGTGGTTCGGATTCCTATTTCCCCTATGATTGATGACATTGAGTATATCTTCATGAGCTTATTATCTATTTGTATATTTTTTGGAGAAATGTCTATTCAGATCTTTTGTCTATTTTAAAAATAGGTTATTTATCTTTTTGTGATTGAGTTGTAGGAGTTATTTATATTTTCTAGATACAAGTCCCTTATCAGATACGGGATTCGTAAAAATTTTCTTTTCTGTGCATTGTTTTTTCACCTTCTTGATGGTGTCCTTTAAAGCACAAAAGTTTTTAGTTTTTAGATTTCATTTTTTTCCCCAACATCAGAATTTATTTAAAACTTATTTTTAGCCAGACCGGTTTGGCTCAGTGGATAGAGCGTCGGCCTGCGGACTGAAGGGTCCCAGGTTCGATTCCGGTCAAGGCCATGTACCTTGGTTGCGGGCACATCACCAGTAGGAGGTGTGCAGGAGGTGGCTGGTCGATGTTTCTCTCTCATCGATGTTTCTAACTCTCTATCCCTCTCCTTCCTCTCTGTAAAAAATCAATAAAATATATTTTAAAAAAACAAAACAAAACAAAAAACTTATTTTCAGCCCGACTGGCGTGCCTCAGTGGTTGAGCGTGTGGACCTATGAACCAGGAGGTCACGGTTTGATTCCTGGTCAGGGCACATGCCGGGGTTGTGGGCTCAATCCCACAACCAGTGTGGGGCATGCATGAGGCAGCCAATCAATGATTCTCTCTCATCATGATGTTTCTATCTCTCCTTCTCCCTTCCTCTCTGAAATCAATAAAAAAAACAAAACTTATTTTAAAAAATGCTATTGCCCTTATAATGGTCTATCTCAGAAACCAGATCTATATTAACATTTTTCAACAGAAATTCAGGTTAGGAATAGGATCATAATAGATATGAAGCACAAAGTTTTTACTTTAGATTGATGCCACTTACTTGCTTTTTTCCTGTTTTATTGAGACATAGTTACATATAGCATTGTATTAGTGTAAAGCATGATGATTTGGTATATGCCCTATTCATTGTAATTGTGGGCAACATGGCAGAAATGCTGAGGCCAAGTTCAAACTGCTTGTGTTCAGCAACAGTGGATTGGCTTGCAAGCCATCATGTTTACTAAAACCCCCAAATGATTGCAGACAAGTGGGGGAGGGGAACATATAAATAGTATGAAACAGGCTGGCATAGCTTCCAGAGAGGGGTCCTCAGTGCGAGGCCACTGTGGGTGTGGGTGGAACCTCCTGGAGGTTCCAGAGAGAAGCAGTGACTGGCTGTTTTGGAGTGGGGGGTGGAGGATGTGTGCTTTGCCTCAGGTCTGAATCCTTGACTGCATTACCCTATTTACCATGCCTGGATTTGTGTGGAATCGCTGAGGGTTCTAGCTTTGAGGTTATGTCACATGAGCCCAGAATAAATTTATGTGCGATGCAAGAGTGGCCTCACTGGGAGGAGAGCCTGAGCATGTTTAGCCACTGGCCTTCTCAGGTGATGATTTCTGGGGCCGTGGAAAGGGAAAGCCCTCCTTGCCCTTAGAAATTCAGAAGCAGAAATCCCAGGCCGGTGCCCTTGTCAGCGCTGAGGGAACTGTAGAATTTTGATTGACACCTTCCAGAAATCTACTCTCTCAGACTGAAAGCAGCTTTTGCTGACATCTGGTCCTTCTGGGACGCTGATATTTTTATTTATAAAAATGACACTCTCGTCCCCAAATAGATTCTTATTTTTAACTGACTTGCTCCCTTTGAGGGATGCCTGTCTCCCAGCTTGGCTCGCTTGCATCTCCGTGTCATCCTGTAAAGACAAGAAGGCCCCTGGCCTGTGGCAGCAAAGAGGAGGGACAGGTGCCAGCCAGGAAGTCCAACAGCTCTGTCCTTACATGTGGGGTCCGAATTCTGCATTGCACTCCTCCTCTGCCCTTATCAGCCTCAGGCCAGGAAGGAAAAACTTTCCATTCCCAGTAATTACCTGTGAATTAAGGGAGGAGAGCAGATAAGAACAAGGGCCTCATGAGCCTTGATCCTCTCTTCCCCTCCTTCACCCATCCTTTGCCCCTCTCTCAGCTGAAGTTGCCCTTGCTCTTGTCTTACAGCTGCCCAACATGTTTGGTGACCTTCGGTCCACGTTTATTGCCTTGATGATTGGATCCTATGCCTCCTCAGCAGTCACCTTCCCAGGAATCAAGGTGAGGGTGTGGCCAGCTGGTTTCCAGCACACTTATTTTGTGCTAGTGTCTGAACAGAGGCTTCTCTCAAGGCTCCTCAGCCCGCTCTGAAGAGGGAAATACTTGTGGGTGTGGGAGGCTGGCCCCCCACCACCACCCACACTGGGAGGATGCACCTGGGCACCATGGGAGTCAGAAAAGAAACGCACTTGGCCTGGGGGATGGAAAATTACCACAGACTGCCTTTGCATTGCTGGGCTAGGGTGCAGAAAGGGGATGGGTGAGTTTGTCCCCGATCCTGAGTCCAGCTCCAGTCTCCCCACCCCCAGGTCTGTTGTTGTTGGGCTGTTACTTGCCATTAGCCAGCGCGCTGCTCTGGCCAAGTTGGTTCAGCTGTTTCCCTCCCAGGCAGGATTCTGAGCCCATGGGAGTCACACAGGGTCAGGATGAAGCCGACACCTCCCAGTCCATCAGCCCCAGTTCCTACTCCAGATCCTGTTGCTCCTACCAGGGCTTCAGAAGGGGCTTCTCCCTGCTCTGGCACCAGCACCCAGTAAAATCCCCTGTCCTGGGTGTGTGGGGCCATCAGTGAGAAGAGGTCACAGGTGTGGACTGGTGTCCTGGGAATCAAAGTGCATGGAGAGCCTCGGGCCAGGCATCCTGTGGCTTTTAGGGAGTCTCACTCCCGAGTGCAGAGAAGCCTGCATGTGCCTCGTCCTCCCGTCTCCGTGCTGAGCTGCTGCTGGTCCCTGCCCAGGGGAGCTGGCAGCTTCTGCCAGGACTCTGGGGACTCTGGTCCTGGAAATAACTTGCAGTCATGACAGTTACAGCTAACATGCTGTGCTCAGCAGGCTTCCCCTGCCACTCTGAGGGTCACACCTGCCTGACCCCACCACAATACCATAAGGACACGTGCCAGTCTTGCACCCACTTCTCAGAGGAGGAAAGTGAGACAGCCACCTGTTCATTCCTCGGGTATTTTTCACAACTGTCATGTGTACACTTCGAGGTGCTGGAGAAACACCCGTGGACAAGGCTAACAGGCCCCTGTTCTCAGGGGCTAAACTAACAGTGGACGAGGAAATGAATTGAGACATCAGTATTCTCAGCCAGGGCTGCTCACTGAGAGCCGGTGACATGACAGTGATGGGGGCGGGGGTGTCAGGGGAGGCCTCTCCTAGGAAGTGACACCTGGTCCCAGGTGGAGGCACGGGGGTTAATGACATGCCAGGGTGAGTTGGGGTACTTAGGCTGCAGTATCTGATGACCAGTCACCCAGGTTGACTGGGCTGTGCCCCTCACGCAGCTCGGCACCGATGATCCTGCCCTCTACCCACCTGGCTTCCTGTGCTAACTCCGCCCCTGCCCCCGCCCCCGCCCCGTTGTGCCTTTCAGGTCATCTACGACTTTGGTGTCTCCTTCATCATCATCCTCGTGGTCTGGGCCGGCTGCTCCGGGCTGGTTTTCCTCAACTGCTTCTTTAACTGGCCTCTGGAGCCCTTCCCAGGGCCAGAGGACATGGACTACTCGTAAGTAGATGTGCTGTCTGTCCCCAGCCCCACCCCAGTTTGGCCCCGGGCGGCACTGACAGACACTTTCTGTGGCCTCCAGGGTGAAGATCAAGTTCAGTTGGCTGGGCTTTGACCACAAGATCACAGGGAAGCAGTTCTACAAGCAGGTGACCACAGTGGGGCGCCGCCTCAGCGTGGGCAGCTCCATGCGGAGCAACAAGGAGCAGGCGGCACTGCAGGAGGGCCACAAGCTCTGCCTGTCCACCGTCGACCTGGAGGTGAAGTGCAAGCCAGATGCCGCAGGTACCCGCCCGGGGCCCTCGCCTTCCTGACACGTCGGCAGGGCACCCGCACTCACACCCGCACTCACACTCACACCCACACCCCCAGCCCAGGAAGGGGCGGCCAGTCCGGATCTGGAAGCCCTGGCCCCAGAGGCCCAACCGGCTGAGGACTTTGTGGGTCTCATCTCACTTAATTCCCACTTCACCCCAGAAGGGCAGGCAGCACCATCCACCCTGGTGTACGGATGAGCAAATATCGGTCACTACTTCATTTCATTCATATACTCAGAGAGGGTGAGGGATGCAGCCAGCTTGCTTTACACAGCTAGGTGGCCCCACTCTAGTTCCCCCACCTTTAACCTCACCGGCCCATCCTCGCATCCGGCCTGGAATGATTTGGTCAGAAAATCGGTCTCCCCTCCCCACACGGGGCCCCTGAATGACAGGTGGACTGTGGGCCATGGAGATCTGGGCCCCGGTTATCCCTGAACCCCTGTGGCCTTCTCCCCACAGCGGCCCCCTCCTTCATGCAAAGCATATTCAGCCCCATCCTGCTGCTCAGCCTCGTCACCATGTGCGTCACGCAGCTGCGGCTCATCTTCTACATGGGCGCCATGAACAGCATCCTCAAGTTCCTGGTCAGCGGTGACCAGGACAAAGGTAGGTGGCCCTGGACCTCGGTGCACAGCCCCATAAGAGGGCCCCGCCCCAACTGGTGGTCACTCCTGCCACCTGAGGTTGAGCCCACTGCCCGGCCAGCTGGACGGGATCAGGCCGGGCCGGGAAATGACAGCGCCCGAGTGACCCCTTGCTGGTCAGAGCCATTTCATCGCAGTCCCATTAGAGATTCCCGGTTTAGGAGGGAGGGAGGGAGGACTAGGATAACTGTGTGTATCTGGGGTGTGAGGTGTGTGTGTTCATCGCCTGAGGAGCTGGTTGACGTGTCTGTGAATGAAAACATTACTGGGAACTGAGTACCTGAGAACCTGATGAAAGACAGCCAAGCCAACCCAATGCCAAGAATCCCCTGGGAAACCGCAGTGTTGGGGTGTGGAGCACGTGTTGGGGTGGCAAGTGGGGCTCAGGGCGGCTCGGCTGGAGCCTGGGGCACTGGGGCCCGCAATGGGATCAGCGCCCTGGGCTGGCAGCGGGGCCAGTGGAGCTTCCTCACATGTGTGCTCCAGTCCAGACTTGCTCAGGCTGGTAAACAAAACTGATAACCCACACACTCCTTTCCCAAAACAGCACAGAAGGTCCTTAGCGGATTAGAGGTTTTGGTGCTACAAAGAAAGTCAGTACCTCCGCAGGGCTGAGCTGAGTCAGCTTTAGTCATCCCTGAGCGGGACAAACACATTTGGTAAATGCTTTTTTTATTGGCAACATCATGGGTGTGCAACTTTTTGTTAGTTTAATTGTTTTTCCCTAGGGATTGTAAGGAATCAAACACAAATACGGTTTGTAAAAGGGACGAGAAACCCAGCCTGCACAATGGGAAAGATGACGAAGGCACCCGATAACACTGCTTCCACTGTGCCCATGGGCATCCGTGGAGAAGCAGTCACGTGCCCTTGCACAATGTCATGATGAATGCTGACATAGGAAAGGCCCTGTTTTTTACAGGAAAAATGACTGATTTAGCTTTGTTGAGTCCAGTGACGTTTCCCCAGATTCCTACCACAGGAGCGGTTTTATTATGTAACACTCGTTAAAATCTGTGGACTGAACTTCAGGGAAAGCTGATCTGTTATGTCTCAACACCCTCTCTGTAACTCTCAGGCCCAGGGCGGTGGAGACCCCAGCATGTACAGAGCAGGGTCCTCAGTGGCCCTTAGAAGGCAAATCTGCCTGCTGCTGAGTCAAATCTCTGAGAAATCCTTCGCTGCTCAAGAGGAATTCTTTTCCAACTGTTTCCCACATTCAAAAAGTCAGTTTCAAGAAGTAGAGGAAGTTGGGCCAGGAAATTCTATCTGCAGCTGACAGGGCATTGGTTTTCCCCATCCTGCTCCTATGAGCTGTTGTGCATGACACCCACAGCCCGGACTGTGCCCAGAGGGGTGGCTTCAGGGTCAGGGAGCCGCTGGGGGGGACAGGAGGCCAGCTCTGGCTGTCTGGGGGAGACCCGTGGTGTCGGATGCTTTGCTGGGGGTTGGGATGCATTGTTTGACTTCTCTTGCCCTCGGAGCACAACTGTGACAGAGCAGTGTTCCCAAAGGGCCACACCACAGTGAGTTCTGCCCAGTCTTTTGCACCCACACTACTTCCCCATCATGGTCCTCGGGAAGCCACAGGCCTGATTCACCAGCCACCCCCTCCCCCCACCCCCCCACCTGCGACTGGGCTCCAGCTGCACATGACTGAGGCCCCAGCAAACAGTAAAAGGTCAGCAGGCGCCCGCGCTGACCCCCTCCCGCCTCCTCTCCTAGAAGCCTGGCTCCAGCTCAGCCACCCATGGGTGCTCTGAGAGTCAGGTCTAGGTGGGAAATGACATGTATGCCGGGCCCAGAGCTAGCCAGCCTCCATGTAACAACCATTTCCCTGTAACAACCTTCGAGATTTCGGCTGCTAACTTTGCTCCTTTCTGCCTTTTCACTTTGCTTTCTTGATGCAGTGATGGCCGCTGGTAAGCAGGGGGGACTGTCGGGGAGCATTGCAACGTCCCCTCCCAGCCAGCCTCTGTTCAATGGAGAGGTGCATTGCCTTGAATTCCAAACATCCCTCTCGGGCAGAGCTGTGGGTGGGGTGGGGTAGCCAACTTTCAGTTTCCATATGCCCCCCCAAAATCCCATCTTGATTTTAAGCTCTTTGAGGATGGAAGCCCTCACATCGGATCCCCTGTGAGTGACGCCTTCCTGGTCTGTTTCTAAGGCAGAGAAGTAATGGCCAGTTTTACACAAGCCTCCGGCCCAGGCTTTGGTCATTTTGTGGTTGCCACCTCAGAGACTTCCTGGAGCGCCTGGGGAAGCCATTGTGACACACTGGATTTCACTAGCTGTTTCTGGGAAGCAAGCAGGGATTTGGAGAAGAGAATAGGGTGCCTACCCTCGTGCCAGCTCTGATCTCAGAGGTTAAGGTCTCGGCTCCCCTCAAGATCCACAGTGACACAAGGGCGTCTGGGGATGACCTGTGGGGTCTCAGACTTGGTCCGGTGCCTGCGCCCGGCCTCTGTCAGGAGCCCCCATGACGCAGCCTTCTTCCTCCCCAGTTAGCCTCTACACCTCCATTTTCGGTGTGCTCCAGCTGCTCTGCCTGCTCACGGCCCCCATCATTGGCTACATCATGGACTGGAGGATGAAGGAATGTGAAGATGCCGCTGAGGAGCCTGAGGAGAAAGACGCCAACCAGTGCGTAGGCAGGACCTGTGCCTGGCTCTCAGCCCCAGAGAAAGAAGCCCCCCAAGTCACATGTTAGGCAGGGACAGGTGGGGGGGGGTAGCAAGCAGGAGAGGCGAGAGAGGTGCCCGAGGCTACGCTCCCAAGGGCTTTAAGACACTGGCTTACTCAGCTCAGCACACTGTCAGGTCTGTGGCTTCTTTGTGGTAGGCTGCAGTGTGGGGAGCACTGAGTTAGATGAAAGAAGAGGAGAAATGAGAGGAAGGTGAGTGTGCAGCCACACCATTCTGCTTTTAGGACCACACTCCGATGCTTAGCATGAGAAGCACAATGGGCGAATGACCTTGAATCAGTGCTGCCTCGCCAACAGGGCTCACTCCATGGCCAGAGCAGTAAGTCGCCGTAACTGTAATAGTGTTAATAGACTTGCTCATGATCATGAGCCTTAAACGAGGCACCGGAGCCCTACTTTACGCAAGGGTTGGGCTCCGAGATCAGAGGATGAGTTAAGTGCTGTCTTCTGGGACTCCACCTTAGTGTAATAAGCTATTGTGTATTGTGTCAGGCCCTGTGCCAAGCACTTGGTGCACAATCTCAGTTAAGCCTCAAGCACCTCGATGAGGTGTGTCCTGGTGTGAAACCCGTTTTACAGATGGGGGAACTGAAGCTCGGAGTTTGAATAACTTGTCTGAGGTCGCACAGTGAGGAGGCGGTGGGCCGGAGACTCCGTACACACCCCCCAGCACTTGGCATGCATTCTTGGAGTTACGCAGTTGTCCATGGGCATCTGTGGGTGGTGAGACTAGAACCAGTACTAGTGAGTCCACAGGAAGTAATTATAGAGAACGCTTTGTTATCTAGGTCAGGTCCCACCGCCAAGAGGTTCTTTGTGCCCATTCCGGTTCCATCTGCTGCATATTTGTTTCTATTTCACTACCTCCTGCTCGCCCAAGGGGAAATTCACTCACTCCCTTATTTGATTTGTTACCTGCTTTGTCATGAGCCCCCGCAGGATTTGGGTGAAGTTGAAGCCAATAATGAAGCGAGGCTTTGCCTCGTCCTAACTTGGGCACACTCTGCTCCTTCCCTCCTCGCCATCGGAGCTCAGTCCTCACTAAAGCCGTGCAGTGTGTGGTTATACCTTTTTATATCTAACCTGTCCCCTGAGATTCATGCTCAGCGCTTAGTCAAGAGGGTGCGGTGGGAGTGTCCCTAGTGTGGGTGGTCTCTGAGTCTGGAGCTGTCTGCAAGCTGTGACTCCTGGGGCCTGCCTTGTGGGGAGCTCACCCTCCTCCAGGGAGCCTGTCACCCTCCTCCAGTGTGTGCTCGGTGTCTCTGCAGGGGCGAGAAGAAGAAGAAGAGGGACCGGCAGATCCAGAAGGTCACCAACGCCATGCGGGCCTTTGCCTTCACAAACGTGCTGCTTGTGGGCTTTGGGGTGACGTGTCTCATTCCCAACCTGCCTCTACAGGTGGGTGTGGGGACAGGGAGATAAGGGTACAGTGAGACTAAAAAGTGCGAGACTATAAGGGAACAAAGAGAATGGTGGCTTTTCATTCACTTAATTCAACCAACCAACCAACCAGCCTCCTGCTGTTTATACCAAGAGCCTCTTACCCACCAGGCTTGTGCTCAATGCTAGGACTGAGCTGACACGGGTGTTGCCTTTCACAAAAGACTCTTCTCTATGAAGGTGTATCATTCCTCTTGGTCTTTTGTGCATCTGCAAACCACAAATACTCCACCATTTTTCAGAACTGTGCTGGGTAGTTGTGTGGCCACTTAGTTTGAGTTGCTCAAACAGCTGAAATCTGAGGTCCAAAGAGGCCTGACTAATCTGGTGTTATGGAAACATCTGTCCATCAGATACAAGAGTGCCCACAAGGTCTAGACGTTGTCGAGAGTGGAAAAAGATTGGCATCTGGGTTCAAAAGCTTAATTTCGTTCCACAGATTTCTGATGCTTTTGAAAACCTAACATTTGGCAGAGATTACCACCCGTCTGACTCTACCCTTAGGTCCATGAAAGTGTACTGGCCCCAACCCCCAAGATTATGAACTTTGAAGGGATTTGAGTGATGGCATTGCTCCCAGGTGGGTGTAGCCCGAGGTCGGATGTTATCTTGAGCCAGGTCCAAGATGAAAGCAAGAGTCCCTTCCTTTTTACAAGTGGCCACGTGTTGAGGAACATTGAATACCAGGTGTGCACCACCCATGGGTACTATCGCGTGACTATGCCGACACCGGCGAGTGCAGATCAGAGTAAACCATTGGAAACTTGCACCAGTTCCAGGTGGGAGTGTTGTTCCCTCCCTGACGCCCTTCTGGCCTCCTGGTGGCTGCCCTCCCTGCAACACCGACAGACCCTGACCACCTTGTCCAGCTGAGGGGCAGTGCTTAGTGGGGGACTTCATTTTTTTTGAGTTCTCATTGAAAGAGAAGTTATGAAAAAGCAACAAGGCAGTTGAAGTGGAAAGGGGGAGCCCGCCCAAGTATGTGCCTGCACATCCGGGCACAGCCCTCTTTCAGCAGGAGTAGCCCCTGCCCCCTCCACCGCCCACATTCCAGGGACAGGTCCTGGCTGCTGGGGAGGAGGGCAGGGCTTTGTCTGAAGAGCAAGCAAAGGGTCCTGGTGGCCAAGTGGACAAATCTTGTGCCTCTGCATCATCAGCAGGGGCTTCCCAGAACTCGCAAGGCCTGCCAGCAGCAGCCTCTTCCACAGCAGAGCTCTCCTAGGCATGGTAGGGCCTGAGTGACCCGGCAGGGAGACCTCAGCACAGTCCTTGGTCAGCAGTAGCAGGAGATCCAATCATGACCCGTGACCTCCTGCTTAGTGCTACTGAGACGTATTTCACAACACACCCTTGGTGGGGCCGCGGCGGGGTGGGGGGAGCCCTGACTTCTAGCATTTGCCAGTTTCCTTGGTGTAACTGCTCTCATCGTGGCTGATTTTTCAATCAATATGATATCACCAGTTGTGGAGTTGGAAAGAGAATCACAGTAACCCACCATTGTGTGCCATTTCCTTCCACCATACAAAAACCTTTAGGACATAGATCGTAGTAACACATAGTAAAATAATTGGGAAGTGATACGTTTTGAGTATTCATTACCTTTGTTTTTAATATAATTTGTTTAATTGTAAATTTATAAAATGTCAGTTTCCATAATGACTGTGTTTAACAACTGCCTTGAAGAATTCCTGGAAACTCAGGGATTGGCCCTCAGAGCTGGTATGGCCGACTCTAGGTGCCGGTGCCCCCATTGCTCAGGGCCCCGGGGACTGGGGCAGGGGCACAGGTGAGGGCCCACGCGGCCTTCTGCTCACTCTCTGTTCTCCCTCCCTCAGATCCTCTCCTTCATCCTGCACACAGTTGTGCGTGGATTCATCCACTCTTCCATTGGGGGCCTGTACGCCGCCGTGTAAGTCCTGGGGCCTGTGGGTGGCCGGGTGACAAAGGGTGAGGGAGTGACTTATGGGAGGTTTGCGGTGGGACTAAGGTCCTGAGGGGGGCAGCCTGCCCTTTCAGGGTTCATTTTCTGGCATCAGGGACAGGTCCCGGGGCTTTGTTGGGTGTGTCGGGAAGGCCAGACCTGGCGGGAGGTGGGTCAGTGGGCAGACAGTTGGATGCCCGCAAGCCTTGGCATTTAACACGAAGTCAGTTCTCAGCCAGCCAGTACCTCTGTGCAGCTCATGGTGCCTCGGGGGCCACTGCTCCACCGAGTTTTGGCTGCCTTTGGTTGCTCATGGGAAGGCCAGGGGTGGGTTCCGGCTGCCCCAAGCTCAATGTTGACGTTCAAATGACCCCCAGCAGGAGCAGGGACATGGATAACTGAGCCCAGAACATACCAGACAGTTCTCACCCAGAATCTCACAGGGCCTGCCTCTACCCACGGCCTTCTCAGGGTGTAGCTGCAGTGAAACCTGCCTCTTCTCCCAAGAGGCCACCCATGCATCAGGAGCCACAGCGTCCTTCCGCCTTGGGCCGGGGCTAGTTTCAAAAATTGGAACCTACACACCATCCACTGTCTCTCTCTGACCGAAGTCAGATTGTTCCCCACTCGGAGCCCCTTCTCACCACTGGGGCCCCAAAGCCTGATGTTTTCTAAGATCTTGCTAGAACTCTCTCCCCCTCCCAACAGCATTGCACGGGGGTCATACCAGGTCTGCATGTCCCCCACCCACCCAGGCCTGGAGGAAGTTGCGGCTGCCTTGGCAGGATCTGAGGCAGTCGCTGAAAGCTCTGATGCCGCGTTTCCGTGATTACACAATGTCCTCTGGATGAGGGCACAGCAGAGCCAGCCCAGCCTCCGTCCTGCTCCCTGGGCCTGTTTCCCAAGCTCCCGCTGGCACCACACTTTCCACTCAGCTCAGCCAGGCACCCACAGGCCCAGGGCACACCTGAGCAGGGTGGGGTCCTCCCTGGAGTCTGGGGCCTTAGGTTGGTGCAAAAGAGAATTGCACTTTGCACAACTGCTCAGCAGAAAGGAATCTGCAGGCAGGTGCCCGCTGTTCTCGGAGGCTGTTCCTGCCTCTTGTCTGGCACCAGCGCACCTGGGCCAGGCTGAGGCCAGGAGCATCTGGAAAGCCTGGGAGCGGACTTTCCGGTGACAGGTTGTCTGTTGCCCTGCAGGTACCCCTCCACCCAGTTCGGCAGCCTCACAGGACTGCAGTCTCTGGTCAGTGCACTCTTCGCTCTCCTGCAGCAGCCCCTGTTCCTGGCCATGATGGGTCCCCTCCAAGGAGACCCTCTGTGGGTAAGAAGGGCCAGGGGGCAGTGGGTTACAGGCATCTGCCCCCTCTGCTGGGTGGGAGCTGAGAGGCATTGCTCGGGGGCTTCCAGAGCCCCAAAGACAAGAAGTTTGGGAACTTTGGTTAAGATCGAATCAGAGTCCTCTTGTGACTGGCGGCTGGGCGGGAGGAGAAAAGTGCCCTTTCTGGACCCGATTTTGAGATAAAGAGAGTCTAGTTGCTGTCCCTGCCCCACCCCCTGGAGATTCAGATGAGTAGGTCTGAGGTCAGGGCTGGGGGTGGGAGGAGGCAGAGGGCAGGCCCGGAGGGAATTCTGGTACTGGAATGTGGCCCTCCAGCCTCTTGAACATTCCAGTTTGTTTTTCCTCTCCTGTCCTGTGACTTTCTCCCTTTCCCAAACCTGAGTGTGAGGAAGGGTCCAGAATTGGACTCTGCAAAAGACCACAGCCCCCACCTGGTCCCCTGCCCCACGTGACGGCAACTTTCATCCCTGCCGCCCCAGGTGAACGTGGGGCTGCTGGTCATGAGCCTGCTGGGGTTCTGCCTCCCCCTCTACCTCATCTGCTACCGGCGCCAGCTGGAGAGGCAGCTGCAGCAGAAGAGGGAAGATGACAAGCTTTTCCTCAAGCTCAACGGCTCCTCCAACCAGGAGGCTTTCGTGTAGGGCCCACCACCTCAGAACTGTGGCCTCCTGCCCTTGCTTCAGTGACTCACCGGTGTCCTCCTCCCCATCCCAGAGGACCACGCACCCCCAGGAGCCTCTCCTCCACCGTGCCGGAGTCCGTGCGCCCTCCCGGGGCCCTGGGCCTGCCTTGGAGCTCTGCTGTGGAAGGACGGGAGGGCCTGAGCGTGGGGTTTTCCTGCTGCTGGAAGAGGGCTGCCCTGGGCTTTGCTCTGCCACCTTTGAGGGGCCCTGATACCTGCAGGAGGAGCCAGGAGGACCCCTGACAGTCAGGCTCTCTCCCTCCAGTATCTGGATTCTGCCTCTTGCCAAAGCAGAGGGACCTGCCACTCACTGCCTACCACCTGCCTCTCGGCTGCATGCCCGCCCGCCCCGCCCGCCCCGCCTGCCTGAGGACAAAGGCCTGTGCTGTCTGCACCCCCCCTCGCGGGCCCCTCATCTCCACCCCTGGTCCGTCCGGCTGAGGCTGCCTGAGGAAGGAAGGACCCGCTTCCTGTTGTTGGTGCTAACTCCTTTGTGATTCCAGCCCCCTGTGGCCAGGCCGTGGCCTGTCCTCCCGTGTGAGGCCTGTGGAGAAGCCCCCTGCCTGAACGCCTGGGGAGGGATGGGGGGCCACACTGGGCTCAGGAGCCAGGGACAAAGGACCTCGGGATCTAAGTGGAGAGCAAGTTTGTGCTGCCGCCTGTCATCCAGTCTGTGACCTGCAGGGAATCAAAGGGGCACCAACACACAGCTATTGTGGGGTGGAAGTGAGGCTGTGGTTGATAGACCGGAGGGCCAGGCCTGGTGGGAGGCAGATGGCGAGGGGCCTGGGTGTTGGTGTTTGTGGAGGTGTGTACATGTGCTGTGTGTGAGAGAGGTGTGTGGGATGGTAGGGTGTGTGCGCTGGGTATCTGCTGTTATCTGGCTCGTCTGGGAGTTTGTGGGCGGCTGTGGAGCCACCGCGCCCCCTGCTGGCAGACTCCTCCAGGGCCCTGAGCTGTTTACAGGGGAGGCCTCCCTTCCTCTGCCAGGCGGGCCTGATTTACCAATCCACCCACCAGGACTTGCCCCAGAAATGTGTCTGGGACTTCCTGGGAGCACAGAGAGGGGTGGGTGGATTTTTAGGTTTCTAGTTTTTGTTTGTTGTTTTATCAGACTCCTTTTTATAAAGCAATAAATCAGTTTTCCTCCTGTTAGGGTTGCCCTGCTCGCACATCAGTTAAGGGCTACACATGCCTGTTTTGAGCTGGAGGAGGCAAGGCAAGTTTTGCTGCCACTGACCAGCCCCAGTCGTACCCAGTTGCTCACAATCTCTCCGGACGATTGCCAGCTTGGGAGGGGAAGGGCTGGGAAAAGACCCCTCCACCCCCACCTGGACTTGTGCGGACATCTTCGAAGGGGACGACCCCCTCCTCTGCTGCTTCTCCCAGCCAAACAGGCTAATCCTGGCCCCTTTGGTCCCCTGCTCAGCTCTCCTGTCACCGGCCAGCTCTCCTGAGGGTTCCCCCTGAGTTCAGTCCCAGGAGAGCCTCAGACGCAGAGACAGAGGCAGAACATGGTGGGGGGAATGGACAGAGAGCAGGAAGGGGCAGATCCAGGCCCAAATTCGAGGTCTGTGTCAACAGTTAAGCATCTTGAACACGCCTTCCTAGCTGAAGCCACTCAAATATTAACAAAACCAAAAATGTTTGTTTATAACTTGGAGTAGTGAACACAGATGATGTATTACAGAATTGTACACCTGAAACCTACACAATTTTATGAACCAATGTCACCCCAATAAATTCAATTACAAAACATTTGTTTAAAACATATTTTAAACCCTGGCCAGGTAGCTCAGTTGGGTAAAGCATCATCCCCATACACCAAGGTTGGGGGTTCAATCTCTGGTCAGGGCACATACAAGAATCAACCAATGAGTGCATGGGTAGCTGGAACAACAAATTGATATTCCTCCCCCCTCCACCCCCACCTGTACCCCTTTCTCTCGAATCAGTAAATAAATTTTTTAAACGTATGTTTTTAAAAAAGAGAACAAGATCAACATTTTCAAAAACTTTCCTCAGAACACTAGTTATGTGAGGTTTAATGGTTATGCTAAATTTTTTAAAAAGCTTTGTAGTCAAATTTGGTGAATGCTGAGTTCAAGTCAGGCATGTTTCTTTGCAGCAAGCACTTGCAGCACTCTGGCATGCTCATGGACTCTGGCCCTCCAAGAGGGAGGGTGGTATGCTATGCGGGGAGGCGTGGCTTTAACAGTCCAAGAGCCGTCCTCCATGTGTGGCCCAATGGAGCTGCTTGGTGTTTGTTGAACATATAAACTGTAGGTCTTGCCTTTGACGTAGAGGGACTCTGGAGCCTAGATTTTGCTAGGCCCCACCTGGTGATTCTGGTGCCTCCCCAAAGTTTGAAATCCACTGACAGAGGAGTACAGTTTGGGGAAATGTGGATTAGCAAGGGTCCTTCCAGCTGGAAAAACATGAGGTTACAGACAAGACCTGTGCTGTCCCAGGAGCACCCAAAGTAAGGGCTGCTGCCTCTCTCCCACCCACCCACAGGGTGTGGGCACTTTGCGGGAAGAAGGAGGCATTGACAAATGAGTTCAGGGTGCAAATCCGTATAGGGCCAACAGTGCATAGGGATTGGAGGTATGAAATGGGAGCAGGGTACCAGATGGGTTGGCCACCACCTGCACCCGAATCCGCCAGTCATTCTACTCTGACTGTACAGGAGTGATGGGTGATCACAGTGGTCGGCAAACTCATTAGTCAACAGAGCCAAATATCAACAGTACAATGATTGAAATTTCTTTTGAGAGCCAAATTTTTTAATTTAAACTATATAGGTAGGTACATTGTTATTAACTTAATTAGGGTCCTCCTAAGCTGGCCTTTGCTAAAAACGTCCTCAATCTGAGGTACGTTCGCTGAGGTCAACCCCTTCCAACTCTCCCATCCACACTCGTCTTGTACACTTGTTTCTCCCAGGCCGAAAACCGACTTCTGCGCATGGGCCACGAAGTTTCAATCGCGCTGTACGTACGCGCCCGCACGTGGTATTTTGTGGAAGAACCACACTCAAGGGGCCAAAGAGCCGCATGTGGCTCACGAGCCACGATTTGCCCACCACTGGGTTATCATCATTGAATCATGCAAGAGTGAAATGGATCTTATTTCTGTTTCACAGTTTTAAAAAACTGAGGCCCAGGGAGGTGGAGTGATTTGTACAAGATTAGAGCCAGGACTTGCTTATGGGCCTGAACATCATTGGAGTGACCGAACATTCCTCTTGGAGCATAGCCCCAGGGCCACCAGGCTTTGAGAGCTGAGAGGCAAACCCAGGCCCCACTTATTAGAGTCGAGAGAGTCCTCCGAGTGTGGGATGACTTCTACTCAGCAGAGTCACCTTGGCCCTGGAGGCAGATGGGTTCTTGAGGGAGCAATTCTCTGGTCACCCCAAGCCTGAAGTGAAGGTCTCTTCTCCTTGAGAGGAGTGCCCTGGCTGAGAAAAGGACCACGGGCTGGTCAAAGGCAGGGAGCACCAAGGGCCATGGCCCTCCATCTTCCCTTTGTCCTCAAGCTCCTGGTGGGGAGGAGCAGGAAGTGATGCCAGGCCAGTGGCTTCAGTCAGAGTGAGGAAGGGGCGGGGCCAGTCTCAGAAGTATTGTCAGGAACCCCTCTCCTCTCTAGTCCCCTTAGACTCAGGTCAAGCTGTTCCTTTGTTGGCCTCCCCCAGACCTCCTGGCCTCTGTCTGCAGCTCCTGCTGCCTGGACCTGTGCTGGGGAAGGTCCCAACCCTCCTGAAGGCCACAGGGTTGCAGGTGCCTTTCTGCTTTGCTCCATCTCCTTTCCGTTCTTGTATCCAGTATCAACCTGCTCCAAACAACCTCCGCTAAGATCTCTCCTCGTCCTGGCCCTGGGCTTTGTAGTTTGTGGAGGGCCTCACACTTCCCTGGACCCCAAGGGACCTGAAAATGGGACATCCAGTAATCGGGGTACATGTGCAGGACTGCCTCAGACAGCAGCAGAAGCATTCAGCTCAGTGAAGTTTTCAGCGTACTTGCATATCAGCTTGGGAGCAGAATTTGAGCAGATATGCAACTGGAGTGGATGATGGGTGGTGGGGTCAGGCTGTGATGAGAGGAGGGTCAGCTGCAGGCACCCTAGGGTGAGGGGCTCTGCCAGGGAGCTCTGAGAAGTCTCAACAGGATTGAGCTTGGGGACTGTTTCAGCAATAGCGCCCTCTGGAGGGTAATATGAGAAGTTGTCATGGGCTCTTGGGGCAGTGAGGTGCCCTATCGATTCCAATTACCAGGGGCTCAATTCAAGGGTGACAGCCCATTTCCTCCAAAAATAGTTTGTGGGATTATGACGATGAGGAGCCCAGGACCCCCAAAGTCAGGGGGTTGGTTTTTCGTAACCTCCCTGGGGTTTGGGGGCAGGGTGAGCAGACAGGCTCTGTGAGCCCATTTGCCCCTATGTCCTAACTCACCCCAACCCTGGAGTGAGGATGGAGCTGCCCGAATGCCATGAAGGAGAAGCAGCGTCCCCATGGGGTGGCCCGCCGGCGTGGAGCTGCCACCCGTGTTCCTTGGTCTCCAGGCAGCATGTCCCCGGCTCTGAAGTCAATCACTGGGACCCTTGGCAGCTCCCTTCCCCTCCCTTCCCAGAGTGAGACTCCATCTCCCCGTGCGGAGGGGATGAGCAGCGGCTAGATGCCCCACCACACGACATCCGTGACCCTAGGCAAGTCTTGAGCTTCAGTGTCCTTCTCTGTAAAGTGGAGATAATACCTCACTTCGAGGCTCGGTGAACACGGACATAAAGCGTTTGCACATACCTAGCACGTCATAGGCACCTAACGAGGGGCAGCAGTATTTGTATGACCCTGGAAGAGTGCAGATAGCGCAGGAAATGAGGGCACCCCCACTCCTCTACCCCCACCAGTTTAATAGGACACCTACTTTGGGCAGCTCTGGCCAGGACAGACTTGTAGCCAAGACAGGAAGTGGGGTCTGTTTCCCCTGCCCCTGCCCCTCTCAGGAGCCCTCTTTAAGCAAAAAGCCTTAAGAAGTCCCCTTGGGAGAACCAAGATGGCGGCATAGGTTAACGCCGGAGTTTGCTGCTTTGAACAACTACTTCAAAAGTGAAACCAAAAAACGGAAGGGACATCACCCAGAACCACAGGAACGCTGGCTGAGTGGAAGTCCTACAACTAGGAGGAAAGAGAAACGCATACGGACACTCAGAGGAGGCACAGTGCTGAAGTCAAATTCTGAGGTGCGGAGTGCGCGTGAGCGGGCTGGCGGCGGAGGGCGCGGTTGGCGTTTTCAATCAGGAGGGAGTCACAGACTCTGAGCTCCAGATCCGGGCGAGTCTTTAGGGACCCAGACTCAAACGGGAGAAGCGGGACTGTCTGGCTTCGGTCAGAGCGAGTGCAGCTTTCTCTCCGAGGTGTGCAGCGGGTGCTGGGACTCAGAGAGGCAGAGCCCCTGGGGACAGGACTGAGAGCCGCCATAACTGCTCTCTCCAGCCCACCCTGTTGATCCTGTGCGACCCGCCCCGCCCAAGCCCTGCACACAGGCATTTGCTGGATAGCCTCAGGCAAAGGCTAGATTAGCACCTCCCTAGAGGACAGAAGTTCTCTCACTGCTGACACAGCTGATTCTCATAGCCACTTGGCCTGGAGGTCAAACCCTCCCTGGAATTAGCTACAACAATCAAGATTTAACTATAAGACTGCGAACAAAGACCACTAGGGGGTGCACCAAGGAAGCATAACAAAATGCGGAGACAAAGAAACAGGACAAAATTGTCAATGGAAGATATAGAGTTCAGAACCACACTTTTAAGGTCTCTCAAGAACTGTTTAGAAGCCGCTGATAAACTTAATGAGATCTACAAGAAAACTAATGAGACCCTCGATCTTATATTGGGGAACCAACTAGAAATTAAGCATACACGGACTGAAATAACAAATATTATACAGACTCCCGACAGCAGACCAGAGGAGCGCAAGAATCAAGTCAATGATTTGAAATGCGAGGAAGCAAAAAACACCCAACTGGAAAAGCAAAATGAAAAAAGAATCCAAAAATGCGAGGATAGTGTAAGGAGCCTCTGGGACAGCTTCAAGCGTACCAACATCAGAATTATAGGGGTGCCAGAAGATGAGAGAGAGCAAGATATTGAAAACCTATTTGAAGAAATAATGACAGAAAACTTACCCCACCTGGTGAAAGAAATGGACTTACAGGTCCAAGAAGCGCGGAGAACCCCAAACAAAAGGAATCCAAAGAGGACCACACCAAGACACATCATAATAAAAATGCCAAGAGCAAAAGATAAAGAGAGACTCTTAAGAGCAGCAAGAGAAAGAAACTCAGTTACCTACAAGGGAATACCCATACGACTGTCAGCTGATTTCTCAACAGAAACTTTGCAGGCCAGAAGGGAGTGGCAAGAAATATTCAAAGTGATGAATACCAAGAACCTACAACCAAGATTACTTTATCCAGCAAAGCTATCATTCAGAATTGAAGGTCAGATAAAGAGCTTCACAGATAAGGAAAAGCTAAAGGAGTTCATCACCACCAAACCAGGATTATATGAAATGCTGAAAGGTATCCTTTAAGAAGAGGAAGAGGAAGAAAAAGGTAAAGATACAAATTATGAACAACAAATATGCATCTATCAACAAGTGAATCTAAGAATCAAGTGAATAAATAATCTGATGAACAGAATGAACTGGTGATTATAATAGAATCAAGGACATAGAAAGGGAATGGACTGACTATTCCTGGGGGGGAAAGGGGTGTGGGAGCTTTGGGAAGAGACTGGACAAAAATTGTGCACCTATGGATGAGGACAGTGGGTGGGGAGTGAAGGCGGAGGGTGGGGCGGGAACTGGGAGGAGGGGAGTTATGGGGGGAAAAAAAAGAGGAACAAATGTAATAATCTGAACAATAAAGATTTAATTAAAAAAAAAAAAAAAAGAAGTCCCCTTGTTTACTTTTGTGTTTTTCACATTTTTGGTAAGAGACTTGGCCAAAAAGCTTCTCAAGGTAATCTCTCAATGGTAAATATGCAGGCACGCTGACGGATTTATGTTGGGGCGCTCAGAGCACGGCACGTAGATAGCATCTCCATGCCACCTCCTTGTAAAACTGCCTGGCTGTGCCTGCGTGTGTGTGTGTGTGTGTGTGTGTGTGTGTGTGTGTGTGTGCGCGCTCACATGTTAGGTATGAATGTGTTTCAGAGGAGTGTGTAGGGGCTTGTCTGTGTGCCTCTCTACCTGGATGGGGAAGAGGGAGAGGGTCTTGCCTCCCTTTCTGTTCCTGGAAAGACCCAGGCAGGCCCCGAGGCTGTGCCTGAAGGGTTCCTCTGTTCCCTGTGTTAACCAGGGTCCGTACAGTGTTACTGATGACCTGGCAGCTGTTTCTATCTAGCCCCTTTGCTGTTTCTAGCCCCTGGCTTACTTCCTGGCACACAGTAAGCACTCAATAAATGTGTGATGAGAACAACAAGAACTGCTTCCTCTCAGCCCCTGGGTCTCTTTCTCTCAAAGCCACACATTCCCTTGCCCCCGTCTCTTGTTCAGATTCCCTGGAACTTACCCGAAACGTGCCCTTGGCCCCCACCCCTCCCTTGTGCCACATCCACTAAGACCCAGCTTTGCTGGTTTGGCCTCTGCACTGCTGTTTGAAGAGGTGAGGGAGGATTAAGCAGGGGGCTTCTTGGGTGGGAAGACGGGGCTGCTGGTGAATTCTGGTTCTAGGGGAGGGAGCAGATCCTTGCCCCTTTTCTTTTGTCCTAAGGCAGTGGTCATGGACATGGCTGCTCCTCCTACAGATTCCCACCAAGCTGGCCACCTCCTGCCAGGACCCTGGTCGGTGTTAGCAGGAGGGAGAAAGCAACTGGGGGCCTCCCAGAGAAGCCCCAGGGAGAGCCCCACCACCAGGGAGGGTAAGGGGTAGCCTGATTATCAGAGGCCTGGCCCCTGACCCTGCTGGGGTAGGAGGGGCTTAAGGCCCAGAGGAGGGGCCAGCTGGGGAAGGGATGAGCAGTGGCTCCCTGCACGGTAGCCAGGGCAGAGAGATGCTGGATGGATGTCCTACTTGTCAGGACTGTAAACTCAAAAGCTGGGGCTCTGCCACTTCCTTTGTTGTTTCCTTTCATTTTCCCATGTTTGATGGAGACAGCACAAAGAAATATTTCTCTAGTATAAGTAGAGCCAGCATGAGTTCTGTGCTGCTACAGGGGCAGCTAGACCTTGACCTCTGTGCCAGGGACACATGAGGAATTGGTGGGACTGTGGGGGCAGGGAGTCGCACCCCCTCTCGGGGGGCAGCCTTGACACAGCTTCAACCAGGTATGGCTAGTGGGAATGAGCCCAGTGTTGCCAGATCTTCTGGGTTGTTGTTGTTTTTTTAAAATAAGCTGGAAATTCTGAATTTTATATAAAATATCCCCATTTTCAAATGTTGGCTTAAAAAATATCTTTAATATGTTTTTATTGATTTCAGAGAGAGGACAGGAGAGGGAGAGAGAGAGATAGGAACATCAATGATGAGAATCGTGGATCGGCTGCCTCCTGCATGCCCCCCACTGGGGATCAAGCCCACAACCCGGGCATGGGCCCTGACCAGAGAGAACCATGACCTCCTGGGTCACAGGTTGACACTCAACCACTGAGCCACACCGGCTGAGCAAAAATCTTTTAAAAAATATCACGCTGTTCAAATAGCTTTTAACCCTATGCTGGCCAAACACTGTCAGAGGCAGAGAGAGGAACAGAGGTGAAGTGGCTCCTCACCGCCTCTGGGCACCCAAAGCACCGCTGTCTTTCAGTAGATATGGCCCTACCTGGGCTGTGTCTCCCCCAGCCTGGTGCATACTGAATGTTACTGAGCCTGGCTTCGAGAGTGGCCCACAGTCCCTATCTAGGGACACGGAATTGTCAGGCAAAGCTCACGGCAGAGCCAGCCCGCCTTCTTGGGCTTGAGTCCCTGCCTCTGGCTGGGCCTGGCCAACACACTCCTCTGCCCAGTGGGACGAGCCAGGCAGCCAGCGTCACGTGTTTGCGTGAGTGGTGCTCGTCCCCACTAGGACAAACGCTCCCTGAGAGCTGGCACGTGCTCTGCCTCGGTCACTGTGATACTGCCAGTGCCTCAAATGGTGCCTGGCCTGGAACAGTTGCTCAATAAATATTTGGAGGGTGAAATTTAAAAAAAGAAGAGACAGAAATAAAACGAGAAGAGGCTGAGACAGAAGCTGGGAGAAGAAAATGCTCTCAGCAGCCAGGAAGGGACAGAGCAGAAGATGGAAACAGTGAAACACGGTCTCCCCGAGATACCCAGAGATGGGTTACAGGCGTGTCCGTGACCACGGCGGTAATGAGGGCCAGGCAGCCAGGAGAAACCATCCGGGGGTGGGAACCGTGAGATGCACAGACACCAAGACAAAGGCAAGAGAAAAGGAGAGAGAGAGACCAAGACAGAACAGAGAGCAGGCAGATAGGGGGAAAGGAGACAGCCGCAAAGAGAAGATGAAAGAAACAGGCTGAAGATGCTTTACCCAGAGTAGAGGGACAAAGACTGATGTCGGGTGGGGAAAGACAGGAAGGCGGTAGAGACAGAGAAATGCAAAGGGGCAGAGAGGAGAGGTAACGAGAGAGATGAAAGACAGAGAGATACAGAAAAACAGATACAGAGAGACAGAGAGGCGAGATAAACTGATAGGATAGAGGAAGAGAGAGCTAGTGAGGAGAGGTAGAGAGGGAGCTAGAGAGATGGAGAGAAGACAGAGAAGTACAAACAGGTGGAGAGGGAAGGAGACAAAGAAAGGGAGACATGAGAGACAGAAAGATCATTGTGACACTGGAGATTAACTTCTTTCTCTCCTTTTAAGCCTGGAGCAAGTAGAAGTAGCTTAGGGGCAGCAATGTCCATCCCTCCTTCTTCACAACACCTCTGCCCCCAACAATAATAATATGGAAAAGTGCCACGAACTGCACAAAATTACCTTCCACACATTGCCTCAAGGCAGGCATTTTACAAATGAAGCAGCTTAGGCACAGAGAGGTTCAGTAACTTGCACAAGGTCACACAGGTGGCAAGTGGTAGGCCGGGGACTCCAGGGCATCAGGTACCAGGGGCTCTGTTCCCACAGTGGGGCTGTTGGCTCACGCTGGGGAACAGTTGTAGAGTGCTGTGGTCCCTGTGTACAGTATAAGGGCTAACGCAAAGCTTGCTAGAGTTAAGAGATGTAAGAAACAGAACAACTGAAAATAAAATGTGAGCCCCGGCCCCGTGGCTTGGCTGATTGGAGCATTGTCCCATATACCAAAAAGGTTGTACGTTTGATTCCTGGTCAGGGCACATACCGAGGTGTCGCATTGCAGGTTCAATCCCCAGTCTGCACTGGTACGGGAGGCAACCGATCAATGTTTCTCTCACATAGATGTTTCTCTCTCTCCCTTCCTCTCTCTCTCTCAAATCAATAAACATACCCTCGGATGAGAATTATAAATGAATGAATAAATAAATAAATAAAATGTGAAAAATATCTGACCTTGTTAAGACACTAGACTTATCTTTTAAAAAAAACAACCCTAGCCCTAGCCGGGTTGGCTCGGTGGATAGAGCGTCGGCGTACAGACTGAAGGGTCCCAGGTTCAGTTCTGGTCAGGGGCACGTGCCCAGGTTGCTGGCTCAGTCCCCAGTGGGGGGCGTGCGGGAGGCAGCCAATCGGTGATTCTCTCTCATCATTGATGTTTCTATCTCTCCCTCTTCCTTCCTCTCTGAAATCAATAAAAAATATATTTAAAAAATAAATAAAAATAAAAAAACAACCCTACAAAATAATATTTTTTAGATAATTAGGGGAATGTGAATATGAACCCAATGAGATAATATCAAGAACTTTGTTAGTATGATAGTAGCATTATGATTTGTAAGAAAACATCCGTGTTTCTAGAATGCACACTGAAACATGGAGGTGGGGAGATGACATGACGGCTGACATTTGCTTTAAAATGTTTCAGAGAAGAAAAGAGATGAGGTGAGAGTGGCAAAATCTCACTGACAGTTGGATCTGGGTGATACGAGTGGGGATTCCTTAAGGCCCTCACATGGCTGCCCCTGCCCATGGAGCTGAACAAAACGGCCTTCCCGAAGGCCCCACGCTCAGTCTCTCCTGTGCGCGCCCACCATGTGACCCTTTCATGTTCTAACCCAGCGGTTTTCTTTCATATTGATCTCCGAGAGGGAGGGAGAGGGAGAGATAGATAGAAACATCAATGATGAGCAGGAATCATTGATTGGCTGCCTCCTACAGAGTCCCTACTGGGGATCAAGACTAAAACTCGCGGCCTGTGCCCTGACTAGAATCAAACCATGACCTCCTGGTTCATAGGCCAACGCTCAACCACTGGCCCACACCGGCTGGGCTAACCCAGCGATTTTCAGCTAGTGTGCTGCAACAATTTTAAAAACATGCAATACCTGGCTATTTAGTTAGGGCTGCTGACCTCTTTCCCCTTACATTGTCAAATAAACTAAGCCACCCAATGTGAGTGAATCAAGATTATACCTATTTTTTTGTGTCAAGTCGACAGGAAATACACTATTTTTTTTGGTGTGCCACAGAGTTTTAGTAATTAGTTTATGTGTGCCGTGAGATGAAATAAGGTTGAAACCTGCTGCTCTAATCAGAGGCTCCTCTCTGGCCTCCCCAGCCCCCAGATCCCATCCTCTAGAATCCTGCCTCTGTGCCTTTGCACACCCCAGTTTCCCTCTGAAAGTGCCAGTCCCCCTTTCTAGCCAAATCTGGCTCATATCCCCCTGGTCCTGGATGCTCCCTACTCCTCTCCAGGCCGGGAGGCCCCTCCCCAGCACTGTCCTTTGGGTCACACACATGCCCCTTTATTGCAAGCTGCCTCGAGTCACTCGCTAGTTTTCTGCAAGTGCAGGGCCCAGGCTGCAGGAGGGCCTCCAGAGCAGAGGCTGGCTCTCGGGTATTTTGATTGTTGTTTTGCGTGTTGTTTCCTTCAGTGCCTAGCACAGCCTTCTAAACTCTCCTGGCTCAACTCTTATTAACTAAGAGCCAGAGTAGCACTAATTCCTCTGGTCATTCCGGTCTCCGTCTAATCATCCCCTCCTCTAAGAGCCTTCCCTGGCCACCTATGCTGCCTGCCACGCCCATGCTCACCCTGTTCAGCCTCTTTATAACATTTATAACTTGAAGCTAATTCTGTATTTATTTATATTCTGCTTCCCCCACTGAGCAAGAGAAGGGTGTCATTTTTCTTGGTCACCCCTGTATCCCGAGTGCCTAGGAAACAGCTCAGGGCAAGGCCAGGTGCTCAGTCAATATTGACTCAGTGAATGAGTAACTGTAGCTTTCCCAGCTAGACTGCAAGGTCCCAGATGGCAGGGTTTAGTTACTTCCTGGAGAGAGCCAGCCCATAGCAATTGTTATTATTCATTGATATTATTGGGGCGGGCGCCGGAAGCGGGGGGGCGGACCTACACTGGGAGGATCAGAGGGCCAGGCTTAGGCCACTCACTTAATCTTGGACTTTGAGTCATAGTATCTCCTCTCTTGGCCGTCTTCACAGGGCCTGGGCTTAGATCTCTCCAAGATTCAATGAATGAGTGGCCAATGTGTGCAATACTCAGGGCTGTCCCGGGACACCAGTCATGGTTTAGCAGCTACACAGCCATCTGCTCCACCCTCCCTTCCCAAGTTCGCATCTTGGGCCATCCACTAACCATGGCCAGGGTGCTCCTTAAACCCAACACTGGAGTCGTTGCTTTCTCCTGTGCAAATCTGCCTTTCCTGTGTTCTCCTAAAGGCAATCCACTTACGCTCCCAGGCCAGAAACTCCTTCCTTTTACCCTCTCAGCCAATTCGTCAAAAACCTTGCTAATTTTACTTCCGGAGTTACTGCTGAATCCACTTCCCCTTTCCCCTTCCTTCCCACCACTGTCTTTCTTAGCCCATCTTTGCCTGGATTTCTAAAGAAGCCTCCTCACTGGCCGCCCTGCTTCTGCCCTGGCCCCTTCCACCCCCTCTCCACCCAGCCATCAGAGTGAGCCTTTGGACACCAATCCTGCTTAAAACCTGTAAGTGCCCACCTGTGCCCTTCAGATGGACTCCAAACACCTTATCATCACCTACCAGGAATTACACCATCTGACCCCAACCCACCCCTGCTACCGCTCCTCAGCCCCCCAACTTCATGCCCCAGTCACTTCTTTCAGGTCCCCAAATGTACCTTTGCATTCACTCTGTAAACACCTCCCCTCCCAGCCCCCTACAGATCTCAGCTTAGAAGCTCTTCTTCCAGGATGCCTTGTTGACTACATCTTCTGGTGTAATCCCAACAAGCCCGTGTTTCACTTCTCACAGCCCCTTTTCATTCTAACTGCCTGGCTCCTCCTCCACCCATCAACCTACCCCCACCCGACCCCACACACCCTGTCCCTGAGTTCCCTAAGGGCTAGGTGAACTTTACCGTGTTCACTTTCTCAACAAAAGCACAGGTTTTGGTACACAGCAGGCACCTAGCAAATACTAACTGGATGAATGACATAACACTAAAACTTTAAAAAAAGGTTTTTTTTATTGGTTTCAGAGATGAAGGGAAAGGGAGAGGTAGAAACATCAATGATGAGAGAGAATCATTGATTGGCTGCCTCCTGCACATCCCACACTGGGGATCGAACCCACAACCCAGGCATGTGCCCTTGACTGGAATAGAACCTGGGACCCTTCAGTCCGCAGGCCGACGCTCTGTCCACTGAGCCAAACCAGCCAGGGCTGCACTAAAACTTCTGGGTGAAAAGCTCAGCCCCATCACATGCTAGCTTTGGACTTGAACAAGTCTCTGAACCTCTGCCTCCTTCTGCTCACCTGTAAACTGGGACAATAATAGTACCATTTAGGTGGTGTTGTCCTGGCAGTGGTTCTCAACCTTCTGGCCCTTTAAATACAGTTGCTCATGTTGTGACCCAACCATAAAATTATTTTCGTTGCTACTTCATCACTGTAATGTTGCTACTGTTAGGAATCGTAATGTAAATATCTGATATGCAGGATGGTCTTAGGCGACCCCTGTGAAAGGGTCGTTCGACTGCCAAAGGGGTCGCGACCTACAGGTTGAGAACCGCTGTCAGAATCAAGCACTTAGAAGAGCACTTGCACGTCCTGGCTATTGCTAATTTTTTTTTTTTTTACACAACCCTTTCCTAGATCTCAACCCACCCACTGGGAAGGCCCAAGCATACAGGTGCATCTGCCCCGGCTGCGGAACTGTCACACCTAAGACCCTGCCCTACACCCCGACGTCGGCTCCGCCTAGCGGCGGGGTCCTGTGCGCGCCCCGAGCCCATGGTGCTTGCCGACGCAGCGGCCCTTTTAAGGCCGGGAGGCGACAGGGCGAGGAGGCCCCGCCCCCGCGTGAGGTCAGCGCGCACGCTGCGTGTGACGCGCTGGTTGCCGCAGAGACGCCCCGCCCCCGCGCGGCGCTGCGGAACCAGAGCTGCGGGCGGCGTCGGCAGCGGCGCGGGAGGCGGTGAGGCCGGGGCGCAGGAGCCGGCGCAGCGACCGCGGCGAGAGCGGCGGGGACGAAATAGACCAAGACGAAGACGCACAGGCAGCCGGGCCGGGCAGGGCCACGGGGAGAGCGGCCGCCGGGAAGCGGGCGGGAAGCCGGGCTGGCAGCAGGCAGCCGCCGCCGAGCCGCGAAGCGACATGGTGCTGCTCAAGGAGTAGTGAGTGTCCGGCGATCGTGCGGAAGCCGGAGGGAGGCAGCGCCGGGGTGGGCGACCGGGGAGGGTGCTGGCCGAAGGGGTGCAGCGGCCGGCCTGGGTCCGGGGGATGGCGAGCGCTGGTTGGGCTGTGGGGCGGTCCGGCAGGGGCCGAGGGGGCAGCGAGGGCCGGACAGGGCCTGAGGTGGGGCCAGTGGGAATAGGGAGGGCCGGACAGCACCTGAGGTGGGGCCCAGGGGCGGTGGTGGCTGAGTAGGCCTGAGGGGAGGCCGGGGGACAACGGGGACCCGACAGGGCCTGAGAAGGGTCAAGGGGACAGTGGGGGCTGGACAGGACATGAGGGGCCGAGAGGATGGAGAGCTTTGGATGCGACGTGGGTTGGGTCCACAGGGGGGGCCGAGGGCCGAGGGCCCGGGCAGATCTGCAGGAGGGCTGAGCACCTGCGGGAGGGAGGGGTGTCTGAGGGGCCGAGGAGCAGTTAGACCAGGGCAGGCAGAGGCGGTGAGCCGGCCCGTGGCGGGGCGGGGTTCGGGGGATGCGCAGCACCGAGGGGTCGGAAGATCAGGTATGACAGGTCGGGAATGGAGTGGAGATGATGGGGAGGGGTGCGGAGGGGAACCCGGAGAATGCGTGGCTGCTCTGGGCATCCGGGGAAAGATTGTAATAAGTGGATAAAGTAAAAGGACTAGGGAGTCTGGGCCAAGCTTCGGTGACAGGAAGGGCCTGAGGACCTACCCCTAAGGTGGCGTGGCGTGGTGCCCACCTGGTAGGTACAGAAGAGGAGGTATGGGGGAGGGGTAGCTTGGGACTCAGGGACACTTGGGTAAGGAGTCCAGAAAACGCTGGGCAGGGGCTGACGTGATCTGAAGGGAGCGATGGAGAGGGCGAGGATGTTGCCAGGGGAGAGGACAGTTTGGAAAGAGTGTCTGTTTGTAACATAAATATAAGAATCACTGGAGTGTGGGTGGGAAATGGGCAATCTATCTCTAGGGAATACTCCGTCTGGGTGCAAAGAGATGGGGAAATTGCTTTGAGGAATCGAAGAGGTTGCCATACAGCCAGTCAATAGAGCAGTGGTTCTCAACCTTCTGTCCCTTTAAATACAGTTCCTCATGTTGTGACCCAACCATAAAATTATTTTCGTTGCTACTTCATAACTGTGATGTCACTACTGTTATGGATCGTAACGTAAATATCTGATATGCAGGATGGTCTTAGGCAACCCCTGTGAAAGGGTCGTTGGACCGCCAAAGGGGTCGCGACCCACAGGTTGAGAACCGCTGCATTGGAAGAAGACCATGAAGGGTGAAGGAGCTCTTGAGTAGTGACTAGGGGGTGGAAACTAGTGACTTCCGGGAGGAGGTGCGGGGTGATGGGCTTGCCCCTGAAGTCCAGGAGATTGGGTGACAGGAGGGGATGTCTGCATTGCCGAATTTTTCAAATGTGAGATGCCCCATCCCTGAGGCTCATGGTTCCAAGGAAACATCTCGGGACTTTTTTTTTCCTTTCCAAAGAGGAGAGATTGAATGTGCGTGTGTGTGGCATTTACAGTAAAACTGTGCTTCCCTCCAGGGGAGGGCAAGTGGACAGCATTGGGCCAGAAGCCCAGGAATTTTGGGAGTGAGATGTCCAAGTAGAGAGCAACTGGTGGAACTCACTTGGTAGCCAGGCAGGTGTGCGAAGGGCTGTTTCCATGTTGTGGGTGAAGCACTTTGTCCCGTCTGACGGCTCTTGGGAAGTGTTTAGGACATAGGGAGCTTTGGATGGCAAAGGGAGCAGAAACTCGTGTCATCCCAGCTAAAGAGTATGATTTTGAAGCCCTCTACCTGACTTTCTTGATAGCCAGTCTGATGTTGACTCAGCCAGAGCTTTATGGGGAGAGGAGGAAGAACCTTGGATGTCAACAGGAAGAGAGCATGGTGCACTTTGGATTCTATCTAATCTTGACTGTCCAGAAAACCGGCTTTTCCCATTTTCCTGATCCCTTTTTCTGAGAATCTGCAGAAACCTGTAGTTTTGTAAAGGTGGTCAGGCGGGGAAAGGGATCTTCAAAAGAGATCCGAGTGAGTTTCAAAGAGGGCCTCTCTTCCCATTCTTTGTTCTCCTCGCCTTGAAGCCTGTTAGGGAAAGGTCCAAGGTGCTGGGGATGCAGAGCCTCCCTGGCCTGTGCGTTTCCTTCCTGCCCGACTTGTGCCCTGTGTGTGCTCAGGCATGTATGACGTTCCTGGGCAGGGGACACGGAGAGGGGCATCCGAGACGCTTGGCTGTGGCTGCAGCACTGCAGCTCTGGGAAGGGTGTGAGTGAAGGTCACACTGAAGTGAGCACAGCTCCAGTCTCAGCCCAGCACTGCCTCTGTGGCCCTCTCCTTTGGAATTGCACCCTATTGCTGCTGGGTGGTTTTGCTCCCAAGGAGCCAGGGAGAAATGTCTGGGTGTGCAGCTGTAACGTCAGCAGCCTCAGAGCATCCTGTCAGGAACTGGCTGATGCCCTTCTCTTTTTGGGGGGCGGGGGTAGACTTGGTGTCCATCCAGGGTCTGAAGGTTGTCCCTGTTGCTGTTTCTGATACTTCCTCTAACAAGATTCTCCTTGATTTGATTTCTGCAAATTCTTGGATGTGATTTTTAATGCTGTTCTTGAAGATAAAAGGCTGATTGTTTTCTAGGAAGTTTCTACTGAGGGTGCTGAAATTGTGGCCTCCAAGTTGGAAATATTTTTCTGCATTGTCAGCTTTTTCTAATGGGAGGAGAACATTAGTAGCAGCATCCAATAACCTGCAGGATTTACATTGTTTGAGTCATTCTGGAGGAGGGGAGTTAGCAGGCAGTAAAGACTTGGAGCCCATTTTGTTTTTCCTGCTACTTTTCTGCCTGGTGTTTTGCCCATAGCGTGATGTTGTTCTCAGACCCCTCTGTGTGCTTCTTGCTACCTGGGGGATCTCTGTGGAAATAGAAAATAGTAAGCAGACTGTTTACCAGCCTAGAGCAGGAATCCTAATTGGTGAAACCACTGCATAGGACAGAGGGCATAGCAGCTCATGCTTCAGCAAGCACCCAAGATACAGGAGGCTCCAGCTAGGGCCTGGGAACTGACATCTCAGCATGGAAGTGGGCTGGTTTTATATGAATACAACTAAGCATTTTTGTTTCAGCCCTCTGACCTCACAGCTTTGAACTAAGGGTTGGCTGTTGCTCTGCCTGACAATGCAAGGCACCCGGAAGAGTGTTGCTAAGCGTCATACCAATGTGGAGTTCTGACCAGTGTGGGGACTTTGCTGGTCGTGGCTTCTCCATCAGATTTTTGGTGGTACCTCCAATGATTGGTGGTCATTGAAATGGAGAAGGAAAACAGTGATCAGTTGGGGTGCCTTTGGATAGGTTCTGGAAGCCAGACACAAATTGGGTGTCCTATCTTGGTGGCTTTGTGGTAGTAGCTTGTATTGTAATATCCTGGTTGGAGGATGCTCTTAGAGTGATTCAGCCTCCAAGAAGCTTGACCCCTTCCTAGCCTTTCACCTTGAGGGTTGGGTCCGCACATGTGTAAATCCCCAGGGCCTAATTCTTTGGGTCTGAATCCTCATCTTGGCTTCAGAGTTTGCAGGGGTGGGTCCTCCTATGTTAGCTGCTCTCATTGGCAGGTTTTGTCAGGGAGATTAATGGAGGAGAGGGAGAAGACATTTCTGAATGTGAATCAGAAGCCTCCTGGGAAGTAGCTGATGGGGGGACAGGTTCACACTGAATCACAGAGCCCTAAATGGAATACCAGAAGGGCACAGAGCGTCCTAGCCTTGAAGCACTTGGGGCCATTCTCTTCTGGGGTTTTTTTGTTTTGTTTTGTTTTTTTAATATATTTTATTGATATTTTACAGAGAGGAAGGGAGAGAGAGGGAAAGAGAGTTAGAGACATCGATGAGAGAGAAACATCGATTCAGCTGCCTCCTGCACACTCCCCACTGAGGATGTGCCCGCAACCAAGGTACATGCCCTTGACCGGAATCGAACCTGGGACCCTTCAGTCCGCAGTCCGACGCTCTATCCACTGAGCCAAACCCGTTAGGGCCTCTGCTGGGTTTTTGACAGTGAGTGTAGTGTCATGTGCAACAAAATGTTTAATACTATTCTAAAATGATGCTTTAAGAGCCTTGGGCAGGTTTGAGAGCCTGAACTTGTTTTCCCTCTCTTACAGTCGAGTCATCCTGCCTGTGTCTGTAGAGGAGGTAAGTCCTTCATTTTATCCATAGTTGTATGTAATTGCTCCAAGTGGCCCAAACTCTTTGTGTGGTTTTCATGTTTGTTCTAACATAGAGATTGATAATCAATACTTGATGTGAATTTTCCTGGTGCTACTTTCAATTGAAAGAAAGCACTTATTATTTTTAATTTAATTTAAATTTTTTGAGGATAGGAAAGAAAGTTGTTTGTTTTTTTCCAATACAGTTTACATTCAATATTATTTTGCATAGTGGTTAAACAGTCATATACTTTAAAAGTGTTCACCCTGTGTCTTGGCTGGTTGCTCAGTGGTTAAAGCATTGGCCTGCACACCAAAGTGTTGCAGGTTCTATTCCCAGCCCTGGTTGGGGCACATTCGAAAGGCAACCAGCAGATGAGTATTTCTGTCTCTCTCCCTCTTCTTCTCCCTCTCCTTCTCCCTCTAACTCTCCCTCTCCCTCCCTCTTTCTGTCTCTCCCTCTCTCCCCTCCTCCCTTACTCCCTTCCACTATCTCTAAAAAAAAAAAAAAATCAATGGAAAAAATATCCTTGGGTGAGGATTAATAAAAATTAAAAATAAAATAAATAAAAGTGTTCCCTCCGGTATTCCCAGTACCCACCTGATAGCATACCTATTACAATATTGACTGTATTCCCTATGTTCTCCTCATATGCCTGCAGCTATTCTGTAACTACCAATTTGTACTTCCTAATCCCTTCACCTTTTTCACCGAGTCCCCCAACCCTCCCCTCTGGCAGTCACCAGTCTCTTCTCTGTAACTAAGAGTCTATTTCAATTCTGTTTGTTCATTTATCTTGTTCTTTAGATTCCATGTGTAAGTGACATCATATGGTATTTGTCTTTCTCTGACTGATTTATTTCACTTAGCATAATATTCTCTAGGTCCATCCATGTTGCAAATGGTAAGATTTCATAAGGATGCATATATTCTGTCAATTTAGTATTTTGGGTTTCTTCAGGCATATACCCACAAGTGCAATCTCTGGCAGTTCCATTTTTAATTTTTTGAGGACCCTCCATGCTGTTTTTCAAAGTTGCTGCTCCAATCTGCAGTCCCACCAACAGAGAAGGCACTTGCTTTGTATACCTGGGCAACTGTATACAACTTGCCTCAAGCTGCTGGCATGCTAGTTAACCGAACAGAGACTAAGTCAGCCCCCTTTACCTGATGGGACTGTGCCTGTTCAGGGACATGTTATTGAGGGGATTGAGTGTGTGCATTTCTGGGACCTCCATGACTTGAATGGGAAGTGTGCATAGCTCTGTCTGGTTGTGCAACAAACCAGCAGGGCAGGAAATCTTCGTGGCCCTCCCTAGCTATACTCTAGGTGACTGCTGGAAAGACCAAAGCCCAGAACCCTCCTTTTACGGAGGGCAGGGAGTAGCAAATGGTCTTGGCTTGCTCTTTATCCTTTTATGGTTCTTGGACCTGTTGTCTCTGTGTATGGGGATCTGGCAGGATTTGCCACAAGAAAGTTTATAGGCCATGCTGACTCAGAGTTGGTCTCCTGGACAGCAGAGAGCTGTCACAGAGCCTCCCTTGTCCCACCCTTTCCCTGAACTTCCTCCACTTTTCTCTCCTGGCACAGCCTTCTTTTTTGCTTCCTTCTGAATCCATAGTCCTCTCTCCACCCCCACTTCCAGTTAAGCTTAAGTTTGGGTGAAATTTGTCAGCCAACATAATGCCCCTCAGTCATTCTCTCTCCTGCAGAGTCAGCATGAAACTCCTGTGATTAAAAAAATAAAAAATAAAAATAAAAAAAGAAACTCCTGTGATAACTTCCAGTCTACTCCAGATATGAAATGGACCTTTGAAAAATGAAATCAGTACACACTAGATGAGACAAATAACCAAGCTTCTTGACCCTCCAAAAGTGGTGGGCAGATATTAGCCTCTTAGAGGATTGTCTCCAGTGGTAGGCTGCACGTCTGATAAAAGCTATGGAGACCTAGGAGGGGAGCCAGAGGTGGCCTCGAACATGATCTTGGAGTTCTGTGAAAGGAGAAGGGAAACAAGACTAAGGAAGCTGGTGAAAGGGGTTGTGGATAGATGCTGCAATCCCTGGAGGCGCCTGAGATGTACCTGAGACCTGGGAACCACAGGCTTGGTCTGCAGGCGTCCGCATGGAGGACCTTGTTAATCCACTTCCTTTGGGGGCTGTGCTGCTTTTGTGAAGATTAGCAAGTGATTTTCCCAACCAGGAAGCCAAGCAGGAAGGCCTAGCACATCTCTTGCCCTGAAACTCAGCTCTTGAGGGTCTGATGATTCCCTCTCTGCTATACAGCATGATCCCACCTGCCAGTCAAGAAGAAGTCCCAGGAATTTGGGAGTATCTCAGTGTGGCATTTAGGGGTGGCATGAATCTTTTCGCAGAGCGTTTGTTGATGGAACGAAGGGTGGGAATGTCTCTGACAGTGTGGCAGACCCAGGAGGGCCAGCACCTGTCTGTGGCACTTCCTGGCTGCTCTGTAGGAAAGTTGGAGGGGCCAGAACACTGATTGCTAATAACAGGCCAAGGAGGGAAAGGGGAACTCGAGCGTGTCTGAGATTAGAGGTTTTAGCTTGTGGTGGCTTTTTTGAAGCATTGAGGAAGTGATGGGGGCAAGTGAACAGAGCTGGAAATCTAAGCAGCCGCTGGGGCAATAAGCACTGGTTAGGATTCCTCTGTTTGCCTGATGATGGTCAACCTGTTCTCAGCTAGAAACTGCTGCTGAGAAAGCAGTGCTTGGCCTAGGTTGGAAGCAAGAGCTGCTCTTTTGATGGCTTGAACCTTAGTTCCAGAAGATCAGAAAATCTTGAATGGGAGGCCATACAGGAAACAAGTAATGATCAACCTTCTCAGTCTTTATTAATAACTCCATCCTGACTTAATGGTTCCCATGGGAGCAGCCCAGTCTTGTGTAACTGATAGATTCACTTCCTTATTGGAGACCATGATTTTAGGTCCTCAGAGCTTTCTGATTTGGGGGGAAAAGAGAAGGCCAAGGCTTTATAATCATCCTGATGGTACAAATCAATATTTTGGGATGGAATTAGTTTCTGGCTGGCCAGACACTTTGGCCTAACACTGCACAGGGTTTCTGGGCATTCTGCAGCAGAGCAAGAAAACTTTGGCTGTTCGACACGGGTGTGTCCACCAGTGGTTCCTGGCTCAGGGCTGCCCACCCCCTCCTGTGGGTAGGCCTGTTTTATCTTGTTTCCAGAGATGCATGGCACCATTCCCCTATGGTAACTGTCCTGACAGGGCCGTGTGGGTGGGACCAACAGCTGTGATGGTTTGTTTAATGTCAGTGTTTTAGGCCCACCCACAGCATCTTCCTGGGTTTCTACTCCCAGATTGCCCAAGTGGTGCAGTCTCTTGTTTTCCTTAGCTGGATATCTCAGTTCTTTGGGACAAGGGAACAAATCTCAAGGGCAGGGAGCAGTATCCTAGGCCTGAGGCACCTGGAATCCCAGTCTCCTCAACTCTTTATCTGATGTGATGTCTCACCCCTGCTCCCACCTTCACCCCATTTGAGTCTAGCTGCTTTCTGCTTTCCCGGGGTGTAGAGCCACTATGCCACAGGGAACCCTTGGACATAGAAGGTGTCCCACTTGTGGCGTGTGGAGGCTAGTTTAACTTACCTCTTTGGATTAGCAAAACTGCCTTCACTTGTCTTACTGAGATTAAAGGATCAGAATATCAGGGGCGATTAAAGGGGGAAGGTGCCTTCCAACAGACTGATCCTCTTAGAGCCAGCCTTCTGATTTCTGCAGCTGAAGAGGAACCAATGAAAGGGATTAGTCTCTACTTGGAGCCCCTCTCCAAGCAGTGGCACCAGCCAGCCACGCAGTCCCCGCCACCAGGCCTTTTCCCGAGCCTGCCCTTTAGGATTGCTGAGTCAGTGGTTAGATGTTCTTATGACTCTTCGCTGAAACAGAATTGCTGCTCCTTCTTAGGAACCCCTGGCTCAGCCAAACCCTGACCCACTTGATAGAGGTGTGCCTCAGCTAGGGGGTGGCCTTGGAAAATTTTGCACAGGGACAGCTTGGGGTTCTACGGGGACATTGAAGCAACAGTGATGCTGCTCTGGATTAGCAAGGTCAAGATGCCTGGCTGTCACCCCAGTGCTCCTCTTTATGGGATTAACTGAGTCTTGGTTGCTTGCCTGGGCTTTTCCTTGGCATTTTGTGCTGGTTTCTGCTTTGTAAGTTAGGGCTCCTTCAGCTTTGTGGTGAACAGTAAATTGTCCTGGGCTGCTGCTTCACCTTCCAGACTTTGCCCAGAAGTTTCCCTACGGTGCTTAGGAAGCTTCCTGGTCAAGTAAGCATCCAAGTTTAAGGTGAAACAGTCCTGGATGCTGCCTCTGCTCCTTGCTCTTGCAAGCAGTGGTTTAAATGACAGCTGCCCAGAGACACAGCCTCTCTGTTTTAATCTCAAAGGGAGAAAAATGCTCTCATCTTTCACTCCTGGGAGTACCAGTAGTTTGGGAAGGGGGCATGCGGGATGGGGAAAACCTTTATCTACCTCCACAACATGTTGGGTAATCAAATGCCTTTTTCTCATATGTGTGCCTGGTTGGCACTGGCAATGACAGGCAAGATGCATCCTGTGGTATAGATGTAACTTCCATCGTTAAATGGTCCTGTTTATTCTCTTTTCACCTTATTTTTTCATTTGGACAGTTTCCTTCAGAGAGAAGGGAGCAAAGGGGCCAGGCCTGGCCACTGCCCAGGTCATTGGCCCTAACACTGAGTGTCCTGAGAGGGTCAGAGGAGGCCAGTGATCTTGACTGGTGACTTGATAGGGTGGCATGTGACCCAAATAAAGGAAAACTAGGCTTTTGCCATCTAGTAAGTGCCAAACCAGAGGGTGTACCCAGCCAGCACAGACCGTGGGGTAGGAATCTGTGCTATCTAATATGGGAAACACTTTGCTTCAGCCCCATCAGGAATCTGAAAAGTATCTGGAGGTCTGTTTGCCTGTGAGGCTGTTTTCTGAGCTTCTGGCTGGCGGGGCGGGGGGAGGGGGTGGGACCATTGGAGAAAGAAGTCATGTCTTAGGATCTGTTTAAATGAATGGAATAGACTTCTAGCAACTGCCCCAGATCTTGTTATAAGGGCTTAATAAAAAAGACAAAAGCTACCTTGCATTCTGTCTTCTGCTTTCTGGATGGTGGTGTGAAAATGGGAAGGATAAAATTAAACATCTATCTGATGGCTAAAGAGAGGCCACGGAGCAGGGTTGTCAGTTGTTTCGGATGAATTGGGCAAGGCCCTGTGTGAACTTCAGAATGAGTTCTTAAGTTAGGGGACCCCAAAGTGACATAATTGGACAATTACTGGCAACTGGACCATTGTAACCGTTTAGAAGATTCTGCATTGACAATAACTCCCATCTCTCTGTTCCTTTAGTATCAAGTAGGACAGCTGTATTCTGTGGCTGAAGCTAGCAAAAATGAAACAGGTGGTGGAGAAGGCGTGGAGGTCCTGGTGAATGAACCCTATGAGAAGGACGGTGAGAAAGGCCAGTTCACACACAAGATCTACCACTTACAGAGGTATGTGGCCGTGCAGCAGAGCCTAAAGATGGCCTGGTTTTGAGGTGGAGATAAAGGATAATTGGGGGTTTCCAGGTCATTAGCTGGTTGCTTCACCTGAGAGTGGGTGTAGGTGGTAGTACTTCTTTGTTCATTTAAATGTTTTGGGGTTGTTTTTTGTTTTGTTTATTTTATTTTACTTTAAAATAAAAGTAATTCTTGCCCTAGCCGGTTTGGCTCAGTGGACAAAGCATCAGCCTGTGGAATAAAGGGTCCTGGGTTCAATTCCAGTCAAGGGCACATGCCTGGGTTGCGGGCTCAGTCCCCAGTAGGGGTCCTGCAGGAGGCAGCTAATCAATGATTCTCTCTCATCATTGATGTTTCTGTCTCTCTCTCCCTCTCCCTTCCTCTCTGAAATCAATAAAAAAAAATATTTTTAAAAAATAAAATAAAATAAAAGTAATACTTGTCCCATCAGGCTCCCAGTCCCCAGAAGTGATAGTGTGATAGTGTTTAGTTTCTTGTGGGCCCTTTCTCCAGTAATACTCATTGTCTGTGAGTATAGGTGTGTGTGTAAATGGATGTTCATTTCCTTTATTGTTATCTTAACACAGATGGGATCATACTATACACACTTGACTTTGCTTTCTTGTTAGTTATCATATCATAGCTTTCTTTCACTGTCAGCATATTTGGCCTCATTCTTTTGAAGTACGCATAGTATTATTTTGTACAGATGTGCTGTAACTTTTTCCCCTTTCCCCTTTTGATGTATGTTTATAGTCATTTCCAGATGTTTACATACAGTACTCCAGTAAAACGGTTGTGCAAAGCTTTTGATGTACTTTTGTGTGTAAATCTATAGTAAATGTTCCTTCCTAAAAGTGAGATTGCTGGGTCAGGTAGTATTTTAAATTCTGATATTGTGAAATCAGCTACCAGAAAAATTTTGGTGCCTCTCTTTGGATCAAAGACATAAATATTTAAATATTTGAACTGATTTGTGTACTAAAATCCATAGCAAACCACACAAATTTGCTGAATCCCTAACCAAAATAGTAATACAAAGTGTGGCAATGTAGTTGTGAGTACACAAAACACAGAGTTTATTCTTTTTAAAAAAATGTATGTTTGTTTTTTTTATTTTAAAGAGAGAGGAAGGGAGAGAGAATGAGAAACATCAATCAGCTGCCTCCTGCATGCCCCCTACTGGGAATCGAGTCTGAAACCCCAGGCGTTTGCCCTGACTGTAGTTGAACCAGCAATCTCTCCGTGTATGGGATGACACTCAACCAACTGAGCCACACTGGCCAGGGCCACAGACTTCATTCTTGTATTATTATTTTTTAAAAATATATTTTTATTGACTTCAGAGATGAAGGGAAAGGGAGAGAGAGAGATAGAAACATCAATGATGAGAGAGAATCATTAATTGGCTGCCTCCTGCACGCCCCACACTGGGGATCAAGCCCGCAACCCAGGCATGTGCCCTTGACTAGAATTGAACCTGGGACCCTTCAGACCACAGGCCAGTGCTCCATCTACTGAACCAAACCAGCTAGGGCTCTTACAGTATTATTAATAATTACATTATTTTCCATACAAAACCTACTTTTGCCACACCCTGTATTTCAGCAAACTCTGAGCCAACCCAAAGGGTGTTGATAATAATAGTAAACATGTACCAGCTTGAATGGCAGTTGAACCAAGCAAGTTTTAGAAACTATCTAGAACTGGAAAAAATAAACCTGAATATTTTTTTAAATTGTGGTAAAGTATGCATAACAAAAAATTCAACATTTTAAGTGTATAGTTCAGTGGCATTAAGTATATCCAAATTGCTGTGCAACTTACACCTGAATCTTAATTTCTAGTCACCAGACTGAAGTAAAACCAGTTTCATCTTCATTGGTAAAATCCCTGATTGAATGTAGTCTGCCCCTCTAGAGATGTGAAAGTGCTAGCTAGCCCTAAGGGGGCTAGGGTTTTGTAGTGTGGGAGCCAGGAGGAAGCAACACTGTGAGGTGGGGGGGGGGGGGGGGGGGGGGCGGGTCCCACTGTGTTCCCATTTCCTTGCCAGTGTGCTTTTTCCTCCATGCCTCCTCTTTATCTCCTCCTTCCCTACTCTGAGTTGACCGTTAACCAGTACTTAAGGATCCATTAATAGTTAATTAAAGCCGAAACCGGTTTGGCTCAGTGGATAGAGCGTCGGCCTGCGGACTGAGGGGTCCCAGGTTCGATTCCGGTCGGGGGGGTGTACCTGGGTTGCGGGCATGTCCCCAGTGGGGGATGTGCAGGAGGCAGCTGATCGATGTTTCTCTCTCATCGATGTTTCTGGCTCTCTATCTCTCTCCCTTCCTCTCTGTAAAAAAATCAATAAAATATATTTAAAAAAAAAATAGTTAATTAAAATAAGGCTCCAGATGTATGTCAACGATAGTTGAGAAAATTTTTTTTTTAAATTTAAGGCTCAAGATATGTCTTCTCTGTAGTTGCATTTGTATTTTTCAAAGAGGATTTTGAAAAGAGAGAGTGAGGTTGATAGAAGGGCCAGTTGGTTCCTCAGCTCATTTGGTCCAACCAAAGTTGCAGAAAGGAGGTCTGCAGGACCTGTCTTTCCCTCTTCCTTACAAAGGAGGGTGTAAACTTTGAGCTGCTACCAGTACTCCCTTAACTCCACACAGCTGCAAAAAAAAGTTTTTTTAAGTGCTGAATGCCACAACCACCTCTCCTCATGAGGACCATCTAGTTGCCCCAATCAGAAGCACAGGTTCACCACTACCCTCTTCTTCATCCCTTATATCAAATCCCTATTGACTCTATCTCCTCAGTACCGCCAACCTAGCCATTTCTTTCCATCATCTCTTGCCTCCATTTCTGTAGTAGTTCCTAACTGGTCACCTTGGTTTCCACTTCACACAGCTTTGAGTGTTCTTTCTAGAAGACAGATCTGTTGCTCCCCAGCTTTAAAAGCTATAGATGGCTTCCCTTTGCCCTCAGGATAAAGTCCATACTCTTTGATGTAACCTACAAGATCTTTTATGACCCAGCCTCTGCAGGTTCTCTTGTTCCCTACCTCATCCCTTACACCAGGTACTCTGAACTTCTCTCTCTTCTCCAAACTTTTCTTACCTTACTCTTATCCTTTTGCCTTGCTCAGTCCTACTCACTCTCTGCTCTGTGTTCATTTAATCCTTCTTCTCCTGAGGAGCCTCCCCATGCACCATGCTGCCTGCACCACGTTCTCCTGTGCTGTCCCTCAGAGCCGTGTGCTTACCCATTGTGGCACACAGTGTTGTTCCCTGTCTGGTTATACTCCCCACTGGAATGTCAGCTCCTTGAGGGCAGGACCTGTATGGTGTCTGTATGTATCCTGGTGCCTGGCACATGGAACTACTGACCTGAATGAGCATGCAGTGAGTGGATGAATCTCAGGGCTGCTCTGAATTCTCTGAGTTAGCTCTCTTTGAGGTTAGCTCTCTTTTCTTAGGCCTCAGGCACTAAAGCTGATGATATTGTTGGAGCCTGCTAAAGCCTGCTTAGAATACCAGTGAAAGATTAAGGAAGAGAAATACATATACCTTAAATGGGGGAGGGGCTCTTACTGAACCTGCTTTTCTGTAATCTGGGATACGAAGAATTAAATAGAAGAAAATATTTTGTCCTGGGAGGCATATGGCCCTGAGGGCTTCCTGGCATCCCAGGACTGACAATGAGAAGATCATCAGATCTTCTGGAATGCCATACTGAAATTAGTCAGTCAGTCTGTCTGGCCCATAAACCTGGACTGGTATACTCTTGGAGGTATGTCATCCATGCCGTGTGGAATATGATGCCCCGGGCCCAGTGAGCTCTGGAAAAAAAGCATATTGATAATGTAATGGCTGATAAGCCTCGGCAGGTAGCCCACAGTCCCACCTCCTGTCCTGTTCCTGGTGGGGGGTGGGGCAAGATGTGGGTGGATGTTAGTAGCCCAGCTGGGGGTTCCCGCTCTGACAGCTGGCTTCTCACCCAAAAGAGTAACCTACTTACCTCATGGAAATTTACTTGTCAATTCCCCATTGAAGAGGCTAGGGCTGTGGCCTGAAGAGTGTGATGTAAAAGCCCATTGTCTTCTCATTCTCTCCTCCATTTCTTTTCATAACCCCTTTTTCTTACTATAGCAAAGTGCCCGGGTTTGTTCGAATGCTGGCCCCAGAGGGAGCCCTGAATATACATGAAAAAGCATGGAATGCCTACCCTTATTGCAGAACTGGTGAGTGCAGACCTGGCTAGAAGCTGGGGTTTGGGCCCCAAGCCAGAAGATGTGGTCAAGTAGACCCAGCGGTGGGGAAGAATTGGGGTTTTGTGTCCCATGTTCATTTTCTGGATTAAGCCAGTGGGAAGATGAGATTAGGAATTTCCTTCAGACCTGAGGCTGATGGAGTCATTGTTGTCTAGTAATTTGGCAGCCAGCTGGGTGGAAACCACCACATAGCCATGGCCTGAGCTGGCACAGAACCAACCCTTCTTATTTAGGGGATGGTATGATAATTTTGATTGTTTTTACTGATTACGAAAGTACTGTTCTCTTTTTAAATTTTAGAAAATAAATAGAAACAGAAGAAATTAACCACCCATGCTTCTCTCTCTCTCTTTTTTTAATTTTTAAAACTGGTTTGAGGGAGAGAGAAACAAATATTAATTTGTTGTTTCACTTACTTATGTATACATTGGTTGATTCTTTTTTATTTTTATCCATTTTTAATCCTCACCCGAGGAGTGAGAATATTTTTTCCATTGATTTTTAGAGAGAATGGAAGAGAGAGAGAGGAGAAAAACATCAGTGTAAGAGAGACACATCAATTGGTTGCCTCCCGCTTGTGCTCCAACCTGGGCCAGGGATTGAACCTGCAATCAAGGTATGTGCCCTTGACTGGGAATTTAGCCCATGACCCTTGGGTCTGTGGGCAGATGCTCTAACCACTGAGCAAAACCAGTGAGGGCACTGGTTGATTCTTGTATGTGCCTTATCAGGGATTAAGCCTGAAACCTTGGTGTATCAGGATGATGCTCTAACCAACTGAGCTACCCGGCCAGGGCCCATCCATGATTCTCGTATCCCTAGATAGTCACTGTTAAGATTTTAGTATCTTTCTTCCTGGTTCTTTTTTAAAATCTTACATATATACACATATATGAAATGTCCAGACATGTTTCCTAGACAAATTTTGGATCATATCATATTAACTATTAAATTGCTCATTTTACTCAGTAAATGAAGAATCTTTTTCCTGTCATTACATAGTCTCCTATTTTTAAACATTTGTAATGGCTGCATGGTATTCCATTGTATGAATATGCTATGATCTTTTTAAACCACTCCCTTATTGTTAGATACTGAAATTTCCAGTTTTAATATGATATATTTGTGTTTGGCTTGAAAAACAGCGTTGAGGCCAGGGACTCTTGAGAGAGGCAACAGTCATAGAAAAGAGCCTGAGGGTGACCTTCTTGCCTTGGGGAAGGGCCAGGCCTGGACACCAAGAAAACAGCAAAGGAGCCTTAGCCAGTTTGGTTCAGTGGATAGACCACCAGCCTGAGGACTGAAGGGTCTCAGGTTCAATTCCTGGTCAAGATTACATACCTTGGTTGCACCGGCCCTGGTCCGGGCACATGTGGGAGGCAACCAGTTGATGTGTCTCTCACATCAATGTTTCTCTCTCTCTATCTCTCCTCCTCCCTTTCACTCTCTCTGAAAACCAATGAAAAAATATCTTTGGGTGAAGATTAACCAAAAAAAAAAACATAGCAAAGGAAACATTGGTGTTATTGGGGGAAAGTGGAAATAAGCCCAGTTTTTGATGACAAAATATTTATAATCAGTTATATCTCAAATATGTAAAATAGCACATGGAATGTGCATGCCAGATTCGGGTGAGAGGGTGGAGGGCAAGGAAGAGGAAAGTCACTGTGAAGAACCCTGACTTATACTCAATTAGCATGTTCTGTAGTTAAAGATGGAAGTGGAATTATTTTCTTAACCTGGGTCAGCCTCCTATCTGGAGTTTCTGGAAAAGAAAGACTTGGACCTCCACAGAGAACTTTGTATTTTAGACTTTCTGGGATTCCCTTTGAGTAGTTCAGACTCCTAGCTTTCCAAGATTCCAGAGTAGTTCTCTTGGAGAACCCATGCTAGTACTGATCCTTATCCTGGGGTGCTTCTTAGAGGTCCCCTAGAACTTTCTGTGAGCTGTGTGGCCTTTCCCCCAGCCAACCTACATTTGTTTTCACAGTCTGGCTAAGGTGTCCTCTTGCCAGCCTCTGCTTACATGTACTGTTTCACTTGCTTTATTTGTTGGGACTTGGTACTCCCTAGATTGTATCTGATGAGGATGTTCCACCCTTGTGGTCCTTATCCTGTGAACTTGGGAATGATTAAAGTCTAGAGCACAGGATCATTACTCTTTCCAATCCTCATGAACCTTGTATCAGGAGATTAATAATCATTGATAGGACCTGGGGTGTGTGACACAGAGTTTTATTGCTGTAGCTGAAAATGCAAATATCCCTACTACAGAAGCATTGGGCAGGAAGCTTTTTTTGAAGAGAGGCATGCACACACTTACTTTTTAAAAATATATTTTGTTTATTTCAGAGAGGAAGGAAAAGGGAGAGAGAGATACAAACATCAATAATGGGAGAGAATCATTGATTGGCTACCTCTGCACATCCCCCACTGGGGATTGAGCCTGCAACCCAGGCATGTGCCCTAACCAGGAATCGAACCGTGACCTCCTGGTTCATAGGTTGATGCTCAGCCACTGAGCCACGCCAGCTGGGCCACACACTTTCTTAAAAGACCATGTGCACTGTAGCTGTGTATGTCTGGTCTAGGGCCAAAGGTGAATTTTCTTGATGTCTAAGAGAGTTGCATTGAGCATACGTCATAAGAACCTTTGTCAACTTGGCATAAAGGCGCAAACGGATAGCATAGACTCCTCCATGCGTGGGGCAGGGTTCTGGGTACACAGCTTGTGCTGACTGAGAGATGCCACTGTCCTCTGTATAATTCTAGGGAGTGTGCTGCAGCTGACATGGGTGTTATTTTAGCTGCCAAGTGTTCGTTCACATATTGTCCTGACCTTTGGCCAAAAGAAAAAAGAGATAAAAGTAATTTCTAAATATTACATGAAGAGGAGGCAGGGGTAGGGGAAAGGTTGGTTTCTCCAGTGGGTGCTGACCTCACACTCATAGTCACCATCATACGAAATGAATGTGTTGAATCTTAGATCTGTTCAGTTAGATGCTTGCTCTTTTAAAATAAACAAGGAAGGCTAATCTCCAGTTTCTTCTGGGGGGTGATGGGAGAAAGATGGTTAGTTCAAACATCTAAGTTTGGTCCAAGTAGATTAAAGGGTGAGGTGAGATAGATAAAGAAGCATGGAATAAATTCCTGAGCGGAATGAAAATGGAGTTGGAATACTCTGGTCATTCATTATCAGCTGTTTCTATGCTCTTACCTTACTTTTCTCTGTCTCCCCCCTGTTGTTGGTGGGCTGGTAAGATGGGGTTTGGTCTGTGAATGAAAGTAGGAAGATGAGCCCTAACCAGTTTGGCTCAGTGGATAGAGCGTCAGCCTGCGGACTCAAGGGTCCCGGGTTCGATTCTGGTCAAGGGCATGTACCTTGGTTGCGGGCACATCCCCAGTAGGGGGTGTGCAGGAGGCAGCTGATTGATGTTTCTCTCTCATCGATGTTTCTGACTCTCTATCCCTCTCCCTTCCTCTCTGTAGAAAATCAATAAAATATATTTTAAAAAAAATTTAAAAAAAAAGAAAAAAGAAAGTAGGAAGACGAAAACAAATGTTTCTCTTTCTGTCTCTTCCTCTAGCCTTAACCCTTGACTGAATAGTCTCACTAAGCCATGGTTTGAAAGTACCTTATTAATCTTACTTAGAGAGCCTGCTTTTCTGACTGCAAAGGGTTTCCTGGGACTTTTTTGTGTGCTCAGGATTGCAGTTTGAAGAAAAGGGAATGCTGGGGATGCAGAGATGTTGGGAGGAGCAGGGAGGACCAGGGAAGATTGTTTGGTCACCCCCGTTAGCATTAAGGACCAATGAGAGTCATTATCATCATAGATTTAGAAATGTAACTAGTCAGAACTGAGCGGATCTATTTCTCAGGGTCTCAAAAAGACTAAGGTATACAAACCTCATATGCCAATATGTTTAGTGTACACACCAAAGCGTGTATAATCAGAATGCCAGTATGCAGTGAACATGTTTACTTGCTTAAGTGATCAGACTCGTGTGTCTGTTCATTAGCATGTTCTGTCCTTACAGAGGCCAAGCTAGAAGGAGAAAGTTGCTCGGAGAACATGGGGTCAGAATCAGGTGGTTAGTTGGAAAACCTTTGTGGCTGTGTGATCAAACCAGGCCAGCCTGACACTGCTGTCTCCACTCTCGGGATGGGGCTGCTAGATGTGCCACGTTTGCAGCCTGGGGCTCCTGCCCCTAGGACAGCCCTGGAGAGTTTTTCCAAACTGGTCTCTTTGGACTCCTTTGATGGATATGATACTCACCATGTCCTTTTTGTTAGCACAATTTTCTCCAAGTTCATAACAGAGCAGTTATTTCAGTAGGCCTTTTAGTTATCTTACTCTGGTGCTTTCTTCCCAGTTTCTTTCATTGGAAAATTACTTATAGTCTCCTGGGTTATTTCTATACAAGATAAATCTTATCCCTTATATTTCAACTTTTCCTCATCTCAGTCTCACAGGTAACCTTAGTTGCAGTTTTGGAGTTGTGGGGTTTGACTGTTAGTCCTATCAATGTCCAAACATGGCAGTGTGGCAGCCATCAGAAATTGAGATAACTCTAAATTCAGAGGGTACAGAATGATCCAGGCTGTTGTCAGGAGGAGAGCTAGTCCGTTCCCCAGTGACATTAGAGCTGCAGTCATTTTCTCTGATAAATAATTGAACTGTGCTTTCCGAGGGGTCTCATTACAATGAGCGGGAGTATAGAGGGTGAGAGGTTTGGTTACAGTGAGAGGAGGGATGCAGGAGGCAGATAGATGTGCTGCCCTAAAGTGCCCTGCTCTGTGCTCCTGCAGTGAGGGGGACACCAGGTGATGCCCCGAGACAGAGCGGTGGGTCTCATTGCTTCAGCTCCTCAGAGCCAGTCCCCCTCCTTGCTCAACTGGAGAGAATCTCAAGGAGCCAATAGTGTCATTCCTTTAATTAAGTCCCAGATTTGGTCTTTGGGGACTTTCATATGATTGAAACTTGAGGGTTGATGCGTTTGAGGTACCAAATGCACTCACTGGGAATTGGAGGGTGACTGTGGGTGAGCCCCAGGGAGTGGAGAACTCTTTGCTATTGTGATCTCTGGGGTCGAGGGCCAGATATTCATTCACCCTCATTAATCTTTTTCTCTCTCTTTCCATGTCCTTGCCTTGGAGCAGTTATTACAGTAAGTATTTTCCAAGGGGGGGTGGGGAGGGTGGAATTGTAGATGATTTCTAAGAAAAAAGAAATAAAAATGTAACTGCACTGGAGGTTACTGGGTATTCCTCTCTTTCTCTTGGGTGACTTTTGGAGTTGTTGAGGCTTAATCCTTTCAGTCCTAAGGAGAAACCTATTAATTGGCAAAGAAGCCTCTTTCTTTAAGCTGCCTTGGCATGTGGCTTTGTAAGGTGCAGCAGTCATGGCAGCCTAGCTCTGGCTCTCACATGTTCAGAATGAACCAAGGCTCTTCCCTGCTCGCGCCACGTCATACCTTTAGGTTTGTATAGAACTTCAGTTCAGCTGACCTGAGTGGGGCTTCCCACTGGGCATCTATTGACCCCAGTGAACACTGACCCCTGGCATAATTATGAAGTCAGCAGGCTTTCTCTTCCATGCCCATCCCCTGGGTCATTGCCCCTTCTCTCCACCTTTCAGCATCCTCATCCAGTGCCTTGTCCCTGTTGGTCAACATAGGCAGTACTTGGGAACCCAATCCCTGCTAAGGAATTAATGGACTAATGTGTTCCTCCTTTGCTTAGTTCTAATTTTGAAAAAGCACTAAGGGAAGAAGATAGTAATTAGCATGAAGAGTTCATTTGCTGAGAAGAGAACTTGGACCTCAGCAAAAGGTTGGCTAGGGGGGAAGGGGGTAGTGATGAACATTTTTGGTGGGCTAGGAAGTCTTCCTCTGTTCTTCCCACACTACTAATTACTAGCACCCTGTGCATAAGCTAGTGACCTATAAATTACTACAGACCTTGTTGGCTGGGGTGAAGATTGAATGAGATAATCCATGCCTAGCATGCTGTGGGCTCCCAGTAAAGTTAGCTGTTATTGTAAGGCAGAGGTTGCAGTCTCTGATCCAGTAATCTTTACTTTTCAACTTTGAGCCTGGTGACCATAAGGTATTTTCCCCCCTTCCAGAATGAGTACATGAAAGAAGACTTTCTGATTAAAATTGAAACCTGGCACAAACCCGACCTTGGCCAGCAGGAGAATGTAAGTAGCACTTCCCAAGAGCTCCAAAGGCTTCCAAGCTTCCGGGCAGGGGATTGAGACCGCCCTGTCGCTTCTCCATCCCTGCCATGGGGTCCGCTCTGTGCTTTCCTTTTCCTGGCCAGCTGGGTAGTGGCCTCTGCTAGACCTGTCCTACCAGAATGGGGCTGCTCTGTCTCTGATTTGCAAAATATGATCCCTAAGACTCCTTAGAGGGCCTTTTCATTGTACTGGGATTGATCTAAAATGCAACTTCTGGTACAGAGGAGCTGTATTTTTAAAACATCAGGATTACAGCCTCTGTTGAGAACAATTTCCCAGTAACTCCTCAAATTTAAAATACATCTATCCTTTACCCCAGCAATTCCACACCTAGGAATTTATCATATAGTTATGTTAACACATGCACGAAATAACTTATATACAGGAAGGTTCATTGTAGCATTCTTTGTGTAGTCAAAGATTAAAAACAATACAAGAGCCCACCAGTAGAACACAAATAAATTCTGGTTCAGCCTTATAGTGGTATATTTTGCAAACAGTATAAAGAACCAATAGAGAGAGAAAAAGAACCAATAGGGAAAAATCTTCAAGATATATTGTTCATTGTTTAAGAAAACAGGATGCAAAACGGTGTATATTATGTGCTACCATTTGTATTAAAAGAAAGATCTTCACACATGGATGTTTATAAGTGTATAGAATCTGGTAGCAGTGGTGTTAACTCTGGAGAGGACTGGGAGATAAACAAGACAAAGAATTACTCTGTATCATATCCTTTTGTCCATTTTGAATTTGTATCATAATTTCATATTATGTATATGTACAACATGTTGGAATTAATTTATTAAAAGCATCCAAATAAACAGTATATGGCTAAGCAGGCAACATTTCCGCGAGTGTTTTATCGTCTTCACAAAGGGGGAACATGTGGAGATAATATAGGTACTATAGGTAGCCCCGAGAGTGTTTTGGCCTGCTGAAGTGGTCCTTAGGCTGAAAAATCAGAGCAGTAGTTCTCAAATGTGTACCCACTTAAAATTCATCTTCCCATTCCTTTGAATAATTTTCTTTGTAATTCTTTACCAGTAGAGATCTCACATCTCTAGCTATGGGAATAGCTGTTTTTAGGTGTCCCTTCTGGGTAAAGGGTGCTTTATAGCTGACAAAAACTACACAGTGGTGCTCCTTGTTCCTGCAGGTGCATAAACTGGAGTCTGAGTCATGGAAACATGTGGAAACCGTATATATAGACATTGCAGATCGAAGCCAAGTACTTAGCAAGGTAGGAACTGTTTAGAGATGTGGGTAGCCTCTGAGATGAAGAAATGACTTCTAAGTGTCAGAGAAATCAGGGAACCAGACCCAACTTGGCTAAATGGGAAGTTCTCTCTTGGGTATTGTTTTATTTTTAAAATTAGTATTAAGAATTCCCTTGTCTTGACCCGGGAACACCACCAAGGAAATAGTGGCCCAGATGTGTGTGTCCTGTTTGGCCTCTGGAAATTATCACTGGACAGGGTAGGTACTATTGGTAGTCCTGAGGGTGATTTGCCCTGCTGAAATGACACTTAGCCTGAAACTAGTTCTCAAATTTATTTTTCCAACCCAGTAATTAAGAAACATTTAGTGCCTGCCTGTTGTGTTTGGAGTATTCTGTTTTGTGTGTTCCATGCAAGGAATGTTCCAGATATGTGAAAAGACAAGTCTCCTGCCCTCAAAAAATTGGTAGTTGTTTCTCAGAGTAACAAACATGGCAGCAGGTGCCTAGCAAAGGATGGTCCACTGTTTGACCATGCAGGTGGAGAGTGCAGGGACCTGCTCACTGCTGTGCTCACAGGAGGTATTTGTTCAGGAAAGGAAAGGGTAGTTCTCCCTCACTCAGTACTCTTCCTGCCTGACAGGCCTGATCGAATCAGGGAATAGGAATTTGAATAGTGTTTGCTCTCCGTATCCCAGGGATATATATATATAGCAAAGTGAATATATCATAAGGGTGCAGCTTGATGGATCTTCTCAAACTGAACATACATACACAGATATTTCTCAAACAGAAATGCTAGCAAAGAGTATGACTCTTCGAGTATTTTGTCAACTCTGTTTCTGTAAATGGAGAGAAGCAGAGGTAGGGAAGATTTTTTTTTAAAGCATGCATAAATAATCTTCTTAGCTTTGGGAAATATTTTATGACTGTGTGTGTATGTCTGTGATTTGTTAATGTCATTAGTTTTGTTAGGTAGTTGCTATGAGTTTGCTTTTCATGGGCCCACAGTCAATGCAGAGGAACTGCCAAAGCTTCAGCTTTTATTATGGTTAATAAGCACACAGCATTGACTGCATTCCACATCAGTGAAGTGAAACTGACAAAAATGCACAAGAGGATACTATAACTGAACATTTTATGTTCGATACATTGAACATTTCTAATAATGATTTTATTAAAACAAGACAGTTTAAAAAAAGAAAAGAAAGAAACAAGCCATACAGAGATCAGGTTAGATCTCAGGAACGATAGCCAGTTGTTCTTAGCTCTGGCTGTGTGTTTTAGAGTCACCCCCAGAGGTTAAAAAAACAAACAAACAAACAAACAAAAACCCATGCTGCCCTTATCTTCAGATATTCTTATTCATTGGGTTTTAGGTGGAGTGGCTCAGAAATCTGTATTTTTAAAAAGCTGTCCCTGGTAATTTGGATGCTCACCCCAGGTTGAAAATTGTTTTTAGACAGTAGAATACATGTCTGCTCAAACAGTCTGGTGACACTTTCATATGGTAGAACTGAACACAAACCCTGGCAGAGAAAGCCACCAGAACACTCCTCTGTGGCAAATGTAACAGTTCCATATCCTGTTTATAATATTTTCCCGTATTTTCTGTTGGCCATCAGCATTAAGATTGGCGTGAAGTGTACTTTGATGGAAAATCTGATTCCTCTCTCCCTCCCTTCATCTTCCTATCTCCCTCTCTCCCTGTCTCTTTCTTCCTCCTTTCCTCCCTCCCCCAACTCCAATTCTACCATTTCTCAGGATTACAAGGCAGAGGAAGACCCAGCAAAATTTAAATCTATGAAAACAGGCCGAGGACCCTTGGGCCCCAATTGGAAGGTGCAGTTCACATCCTCACCACCAGGGGGATGGACCCAATGTGGGTGGGCCTCTCCCAAAGGCTGGGGCTGGCTGGGCTAAGGGAGAGCCAGAGCTCAGTTCTGTTAGTTACCTGCCTGCCTGTGGATGTGTTTCTAATACAGCAAGAACTTGTAAATCAGAAAGAGTGCCCATACATGTGTGCATACAAACTGGTTACTGTCAAGTTCAAGTGGTGGGGCCTGCAGAACAAAGTGGAAAACTTTATACATAAGGTAAGTGACCAGGTGAGGCCTTCCCAGTTTTTTGGGTTGGTGGGGGGTGTTTTGCCCAAGAGAAGATCATACAACCCATGTGACTTGTATCCTAGGGTAGATGACATTCAAATATTTCAGTTTGATTTCCCAGACCCCCACGTATCCTTATACTTAACTGTCTTACAGTTTAATATTGTCCATCCAAGGGCACCACATGTGACAGGGAAGGAAACTGAGGCCAGAAAAAAAAGGAAACAGGAAGAGGCTTACTATGATTGAAATACAAATAAAACTCAACCTCTGTCTTTTCTTGAAGCCAAAAGGCAAGAGGCACTGTGAGCCAGATTCTCCAGTGCCCTGAATTACTGAACTAGGCACATGTAAGGAGTTTTTATAGCCTTTTTTTCTGATGTGTGAGAGCCTCACTCTTGGGCTCTATTTTGTAGCTGCTGTTGGCCAGTTTTAACCTGGCTTTAGTCTTCAGAGACAAGGAGGAAACTTGGCACAGTTGTTTTGGGGCCTTGGCTTAGCTGTGAGCTCATGGGTTGCTATCTAGGTAGCATTTTGGGCACAGGGCCTAGCTGTGAGGTAGATACCCTTTTTCTCCTGGGGGCCCCCTCCCACTCAAAGCCATACCTATTAGACTTGTGACGGCAAAAGTCACTGACCCTATGGGACTGGAGGACTGCTCTAGTTAAGCCAGCCAGGCATCACTCCTCCCCCACCTCCCCATTAAAGTGTGGGTATTGGCCCGGCCAGGTGGCCCAGTGGTAAAGCGTCGACTCTTAAACCAAGAGGTCACCGGTTTGATTTCTGGTCAGGGCACAAGCCTGGATTGTGGGCTCGATCCCCAGTAGGGGGTATGCAGGAGGCAGCCAGTCGATGTTTTTCTCTCATCCTGCTCCCTTCCCCTCTCTCTATAAATCAATAAAAACATTTTTTTAAAAGAATGGTTAAAACTAAAAAATAAAGTGTGGCTATTGGTTCGGTGATTATGGGGAGGAGAGCTACAACAGTGGCCTTCACCTCTTGGGTTCTAACTGAGTTCCCTCCTTTTTATAGCAAGAGAAGCGTCTGTTTACAAACTTCCACAGGCAGCTGTTCTGTTGGCTCGATAAGTGGGTTGACCTGACCATGGACGACATTCGAAGGATGGAAGAGGAGACGAAGAGACAGCTGGATGAGGTAAGTGAGTGTCCACAGGAGACTCTGGGCTCTCGACTAGATAAACATGTGAAGGGGACTGTCGTGCTGGAACAGTTCACTGAGGGCACTGTTTGTGGTTCTAGGAACGTGTCAGTGTCTGCTGTGGGTAAGGCCTAATGCCAGACAATCTGGGAACTATAAGGAAAACAGCCTGTGCTCTTGAATTTGCACTCTAGTTGAGGTCTTGGCATATCCAGAGAACAAATATGGCAGGACGTGCTGAATGCCAAGTGAGTAATACAATTGCTGCAGTGGTTCCTTAGAGCCAGTGGGGGAATCGTGCTGGGCTCCAGAGATGGAGGTGACCCTGGGAGGAGGCAGGCTGATTGTGAATACCGCACACACGACCCACAGAGGACACAGCAGCACACACAGAATTAATTGCTCTATTAGGTGGTTTTGAGTCTGGAGTCTGCTCCATGGGAGCCTGAAAATCTAACATTTGGAGATGCTGCCTGCAAGGCTCACTCTGAGGAGATCGTCATAAATAACATTACATACTCACTGAGTAAGGCACTGTTCTGAGGCTTTTATGTACACCATCTCCTGTGAACCTCACAACACCCATGAGTAGGCACCACTATGATCCCCACCCTCAGATAAGAAGCTGGAGGCTCTGAGAATTCAACACATGTGCCCAGGGTCACACAGCCTACTGGTGATAAGGTCGGCGTTAGAGCCAGAGCTCTTAATCATTCTGCCTCTTCTCCTCCCTCTAAATGCTATTTGGGCCCCTCCTTCTTGCTTGGAGCTAAAAATAAGAAAGAAAGCTCTTTTTCATAAGATCTTCCATCCATTTCTCCCTTTTTGCCTTGGGTGTGTTGGCACAGAGCCTGGGTGTCTGGCAGACATTGCTTTGCATGGCCTGTCTGGCTCTCCAGCAGGGTCTTGGGTGAGACCCAGGCCTGGGTGCTGTGGTGCCCCATACTGCATGGCAGGAGCCCGTCCTTCCTCTGGAGCCCCCAGGGGAGTTGTTCTTAACTCCAGGATGCCACTTCCTGGGCTGATCACTGGTTAAGTGGTATGCTGAGTTAGTTCCTCTTGAAGGCAGATGTTTTGGTTATTCATTCAGCTACATTTGGCAGGAAGTGGTAGGATTTTGGACACAATTTCTGATTCTTTGGCTAAGGATCTTCAGGAGTGGTAGAATTTAACATCCAGGGCTCTGGCCATTCTGACTATATAAGAGAGGCCTGAGTTTTTTTGTCACCCTAATCCTGACAAAAAGAAAAGAAAAAGTTGCTAAATGGATCACAGAGTCTTCGGGGCTTTGGTCTGGAGCTTCAGTCACCCACTGTCTAACAAATGGCAACCTAAAGTACACAGGTTCATGGAAGTGCTTGCAGGCAGCCTTTTGCTGTGGGTAGAATTTGAATTCTTGGACCTGGAGAACTTGCCAGAGGATCTACTGGATCTGCCTCCCTCAGATCTGAACTTTGAGAGCCTTCATCATTAGGGAGTTCTTTTTTAACTCCCGCCCCTTTTCTTTGCATGTTTCTTCATTCTCTGGAGAACTGTGCCAAAAGCTTAGATGACCCCTCTCCTCCAGGATGACTACAAATGCAGGAACCCCTGTTTGGAATTGGAATTTTAAAAATAGTTTGCAGAGGAAGAGAAAGCAAAGCCAAATCCATGTTACAGTGTAACATATTTTGACCCTGTTAGCAACTGTACAATACCTTTTTTTATTTATTTTTTTAAAATATGTATTGATTTTTTAAAAAATATATTTTATTGATTTTTTACAGAGAGGAAGGGAGAGAGATAGAGAGCTAGAAACATCGATGAGAAAGAAACATCGATCAGCCGCCTCCTGCACATCTCCCACTGGGGATGTGCCTGCAACCCAGGTACATGCCCTTGTGCCCTTGACCGGAATCGAACCTGGGACGCTCCAGCCCGCAGGCCGACGCTCTATCCACTGAGCCAAACCGGTTTCGGCAAAAATATGTATTGATTTTATAGAGGGGGGAAAGGGAGAGAGAGACAGAAACAATGAGAGAGAATCATTGATTGACTGCCTCTTGCATGCCCCTCACTGGGGACCAAGCCCGAAACCTGGGCATGTGCCCTGACTGGGAATTGAGCCAGCAACCTTTTAGTGCATAGGATGAGACCCAACCAACTGAGCTACACAGGCCAGAGCTCTTTTATAATTTAAAAACATTTTTTAATTGACTTGAGAGAGAGAGACAGAGGGAGGGAGGGAGGGAGGAAAGAAAGAAGTGGAGAGAAAATATCAAAATATCAATCAGCTGCCTCCCGCATGAATCCTGACCAGGGATCAAACCCTTCACCTTTTGGTGTATGGAATAATGCTCCAACCAACTGAGCCACGGCTCCAAGGATATTTTTTCCAGTGATTTTTAGAGAGAGTGAAAGAAACACCAATTTGAGATAGAGACATTGATTGATTGCCTCCTGTATGTGCCCGGACTGGGGATGGGGATTGAACTTGCAAGAACCTGCAACCCAGGTAATGTGTGCTTAACTGGGAATCAAACCTGTGATCCTTCATTGCATTAATCATTAAGAAAACCAGCCAGGGCACTATGTTTTGTGGGGTTTTTAAAATATATTTTTCTAGAGGCCCAGTGCACGAAATTCATGCAAGTGTAGACCTTCTTTCCCCTGGCTGCTGGCACCCGGGACCCAGGCTTCCCACACAGCCCCAGCTTCATCCCGAAGGTCATCCAGAAGGTTGTTTGGAAGGACATCTGGTCTAATTAGCATATTATGCTTTTATTATTATAGATTGATTTCAGAGAGGAAGGGAAAGGGGGGGGTGAGAGAGAGAGAGAGAGAGAGAAACATCAATGATGAGAGAGAATCATTCATTGATCAGCTGCCTCCTGCACACCCCCTACTGGGGATTGAGCCCACAACCCAGGCATGTGGCCTTGACCAGAATCAAACCCAGGACCCTTCAGTCTGCAGGCTGATGCTCTATCCATTCAGCCAAACCAGCTGGGGTTTTGGTTTTAAGTACTTTTTCTTTTTTCCTACATGCATTATCTTCCTTTTCTAAAGCTATAGTTTTTGTTTTTGTATTTGGTTTTTGAGGTGTCTCTGCTCCAAAGAATAGTCTTTGTTTCCTCATAGCTCCTTTTTCTTGTTGTACTCTGTGTTTTGCATTAAGGACTTTCCTCAAATGGCTGGTGGTCCTTGGCCACATTTAAGAACAAAGCTGTATAGTATTGTGGCTCTACTGTGCATCTTGGGCAACTAATTACCAAATGAATTACGTCATAATAACAGATTTTAATTCTGCATTATTTGTGAGTTTAAATGTTTGTTGCCCAGATGTTATGAAAGAATAAAGCTTTAAGAAATACTAATTAACTTAGCATGAAGATACTCATGCTTAAGAATGACAGTTGTTGCCCTGGCTGGTTTGGCTCAGTGGATAGAGCATCAGCCTATGGACTGAAGGGTCCTGGGTTCAATTCCCGCCAAGGGCACATGCCCAGGTTGCGGGCTTGATCCCCAGTGGGAGCGTGCAGAAGGCAGCCAATCAATGATTCTCTCTCATCAATGATGTTTCTATCTCTCTCCCTCTTCCTTTCTCTCTGAAATCAATAAAAGAAACATTTTTTTTTTTAAAAAAAAAGAAGAAGAACGACAGTTGTTGCCCAGCCTGTGTGACTCAGTTGTTGAGCGTTAACCCATGAACCAGGAGGTCACGGTTCGATTCCCAGTCAGAGCACATACCTGGGTTGCAGGCTCGATCCCCAGTAGAGGGCATGCAGGAGACAGCCAATTAGTGATTTCTCATTGGGTTTTTTTAAACATTTTCTCATCATTATTGTTTCTACCTCTCTCTCCCTCTCCCTTTCTCTCTCTGAAATCAATTTAAAAAAAGAAAGAAGGTTGTTGAAGTTAGATACCTGTCTTCCATTGAATCAGGTAAAGAGAACTGATGAATATATTACAGACATTTTTTATCAGGTTGATGAAAACAGTCTGAGACATTGAAGACATCACTATTTAATTGCTATACTGTTAATTTCTCTGTAGTTCAATGCTTTTATGGTAACAGTACTCTGAAGAATATACAATTAAGAATCTAATATAGTGTAAAGGGAGGTGCATTTGGGAAAATTGCCAAGACACTACTGTTGTGTATAAATTCCCAGGTGCTGACTTTGCTGTGGTAGGAAGAGGGCTGGTTGCTTGACTATGAGAACTGGGGGAGGGGATGCCAGGGCTGAACTGTTCTTTCTGTTGTTGTTGTTCTTTTTTTTATATTTTTACTAGAGGCCCGATGCACAAAATTCATGCAAGAGTAGGCCTTCCTTCCCCCGGCTGCCAGCACCGGCTTCCCTCTAGCACCCCGGACCCGGGCTTCCCTCGCAGCTCCGCTTCATCCGGAAGGTTGTCCAGAAGGACATCCGGTCTAATTAGCATATTACACTTTTATTATTATAGATTGAGAAGAATGGAGAGGGAGAGAAAGATAGAAACATCAATGATGAGAGAAAAATTGATCGGCTGCCTCCTGCATGCCCCCTACTGGGGCTTGAGCTCGAAACCCAGGCATATGCCCTTGACCAGAATTGAACCCAGGACCCTTCAGTCCACAGGCCCACACTCTATCCCCTGAGCCAAACCAGCTAGGACTGAACTGTTCTTTATTTGGACTTTCAAACAAGTCACCTGTTTCCAACTCCACCTCCACTCCCACCTTCAGAGGTGCTGCCAGTTCCTGAGCCTTTGGAAAGCCTACAGCACAGATTGGCCTGCTCCTCCCTGGCTCCCTCCTCACAGGCATCTAGGTTGTCAGCTCTGGCTCCTCTGAGAATTAGTCACTATTCCATCTATACTTCATCTTCCAGAATGTTGTTACTATCTCTAGCTGCTGTTGTCTCCTCTGTTCTTATTGTCTTCATGGCTTTATACCTTTATCCTTTTACTGTCGTTTTATTTGGGTTTGGGGGAGGAATAGCAATAAATGCATGTATTCAATCTCCCATGATTCACTGCAAGTTTGCAATAGGAATTATAATTTTTTTTTAATATATTTTATTGAATTTTTACAGAGAGGAAGGGAGAGAGACAGAGAGCTAGAAACATCGATGAGAGAGAAACATTAATCAGCTGCCTCCTGCACATCTCCCACTGGGGATGTGCCCGCAACCCAGGTACATGCCCTCAACCGGAATCGAACCCGAGACCCTTCAGTCCGCAGGCCGACACTCTATCCACTGAGCCAAACCGGCTTCGGCAGGAATTATAATTTTTTTTAATCCTCACCTGAGGATATGTTTTCATTGATTTAAGAGAGAGAGGGAGAGGGAAGGAGAGAGAGAGATCAATGTGAGAGAGAAACATTAATCGGCTGCCTCCCATACAAACCTCAACTGGGGATCAAACCCACAACCTGGGCACATGTTCTGACCGGGAATGGAACTGTTGACCTTACGGAGTGTGGGACTACACTTAAGTAACTGACCCACACCAGTCAGGGCTATAACTGTTAATCTTTTTCTCTTTCTTTTCATTATTTATTTTTATAACTTATTCTTTAAATCAATGCATAGTAGTCTAGTGTGGGTAGATATTTTGGTGAGTTATGAGGGGTCACTATAACGCCACAGTCACCACTGCTTTAACTTTAGTCTCTGTCGTACCCATCATTCTTGGATGAGGCTCAATTTGAGAAACGAGGGATCAAGAGATTAGTCCTTTGCCCTAAAAAGAAACATGTCAGGAAATGTGACCCTGTAGGAAAGTGATCTTTCTCTCTCCCTCTTTACCTCCCTCCGTATACCCTGCCTCTCTCCCTTTTTTCTCCCTCTCCCCTCCTCTTGCTCTCTTAAGAGACTCATAATCATGAAAGTGGGAGGAGGCACCTTAAAGGTGATTTAGTCCAGTGGTTGGCAAACTGCGGCTGGCAAACCGCGGCTCTCAAGCCACATGCGGCTCTTTGGCCTCTTCAGTGTGGCTCTTCCACAAAATACCGACTTCTGTGCATGGGCCACGAAGTTTTAATCGCACTGTACGTGCGCGCTCACACGTGGTATTTTGTGGAAGAGCCACACTGAAGGGGCCAAAGAGCCGCATGTGGCTCGCGAGCCGCGGTTTGCCAACCATGGATTTAGTCAATTATATGTCTAGTGCTCAAGTCCTCTCCACAGCCTCCCACCAGCTTGTGCTTGATCACCTCTTGTGTGGGGAACTCCCTATCTCCTAAACATAGTGGTAACAAAAGCATTTTTGTTATTACTAGGAACTGGCATTTATTGAAGTCTTACTGTGTGGCTTCATGTGTAGTAAGAGTTTTGCATGTATTTTTTTAAAAATATTTTTATTGATTTTTTTACAGAGAAGAAGGGAGAGGGATAGAGAGTTAGAAACATCGATGAGAGAGATCGATCAGCTGCCTCCTGCACGCCCCCCACTGGGGATGTGCCCGCAACCAGGGTACATGCCCTTGACCGGAATCGAACCCGGGACCCCTGAGTCCGCAGGCCGACGCTCTATCCACTGAGCCAAACCGGTTCGGCAGAGTTTTGCATGTATTATGTCATCAAATTTTGTTGGCAACCTGTGCCATAGGTACTATTTATTTTATAGATAGAGAAACTGAGGCTCAAAGAAGTGAAGGGTACCCTCTAGTTCACTGAACCAACTGCCTCCTGGGCCTTTGGCCATTAATTCTGTAGATAATGAACCTGGGAGAGGAGAACTCATTTTAAAGTTTTTAAGAAAATTTGTTTCCCTATTTACTTGACTATCTAGAACATTTACTGAAAAACACTAAAGATTCTGTGCACGTGATTAAGGTTCTGCTGAGGGCCCTGGCCAGTGTAGCTCAGTTGGTTAGAGCATCGTCCCGTGCACCAAATGGTCACAGGTTCAATTCCTGGTTAGGGTATGTACCCAGGTTGTAGGTTCAATCCTCAGGACACTATGGGAGGCAACTGACTGATATTTCTCTCTCACATCAGTTTTCTCTCTCTCTCTCCCTCTCCCTTTCTCCATCTCTAATATCAATGTAAACATACCCTTGGGTGAGGATATAAAAAGAGGGCCCTGGCCATTTAGCTCAGTTGGTTAGAGCATCGTCTTGATACACCAAGGTTGCGGGCTCGATCTGGGTCAGAGCACATATAAGAATTAACCAATGGCCCTAGCTGGTTTGGCTCAGTGGGTAGAGCATCGGCCTGAGGACTGAAGGGTCCCGGGTTCAATTCCAGCCAAGGGCACATGCCTGGGTTGCGGGTCTTGATCCCCAGTAGGGTGCATGCAGGAGGCAGCCGATTGATGATTCTCTCTTATCATGGATGTTTCTATCTCTGTCTCCCTCTCCCTTCCTCTCTGAAATCAATATTTTTTTAAATCAACCAATGAATGCATAAATAAGTGGAACAACAAATCGATGTTTTTCTCTCTGTGTCCCTTCCTCTCTTTCTAAAATCAATAAGTAATTTTTTTTAATTACTAAAAGAAAATCAGATTCTGCCGCCATTTTCCCCCCAGCCTTCCCTGTGGGCCTTCCTCTCTAAGTCCCCGTCAGCTCCATGAGTCTTCTAATTCCTCCATAATCTTTCCCTTCTGGACTTGGCCCTTCTGGTCCCCCTCTGAGCCTCCCTGTAGTCTATCTCCCAATTCATGTGCTTGCATGTGAATGTGCCTGTCCCTTTCACATCACCTGAATCTTAGTGCAGAGGGCCCTTGCTTCATCCAATGGCTTTTTGACTGAGGGACCACCACTATCCACTGAGCCAAACCGGTCAGGGCTTTTGTGCAGTTTATTGTTTTGTTTTGTTTGGTAATTAGGATTATTTCCTCAGAATAAATTCCTACAAATGGAATTATAAGACTCTTGCTATTTATTGCCAACTTGCTTTCCCAAAGGGCTGAACCTATTTATAGAGAGGCTTTCTAAACAGGTTCTAAAAACAATTCCACATGTGCCTCATATCTGTGTTCCGTAGGGAATGCTAATTGGCTCATGGTTACTTTTTAGTGTCTTAAACTGATGTGTGTGTGTTTTTTTTAAACTAGCTTTGTTTTTTAACAACTTTTTGTTTTGAGATAAGTGTAATATTCACATGCCAATTATAAGAAATAAGAGAATTCTGTTTCTTCCAATGGCAGTATCTTGCAAAACTATAGTGCAACATCACAAAACTTTTACTATTTTTTTAGGTCAAAGGAGTGTTTCATAATGTTAAAAGCAATTTTCAAAAGATCTAGAAAATATTTAAAAATACAAGTCCATATAAATAAATAAAATAGATAAATTAAAGTCCCTTTCCTCCAACCCCTGGCCTCATTCCTAGAGGAAACCACTGTAGAGGGGGAAAAAACCCAAGTAGAAGTTTCTATTTTCATGTTTCTTGTGTGTGTGTGTGTGTGTGTGTGTGTGTGTGTGTGTGTGTAGTATAGTGGCTTGATCCAAGGAATACTACAAACTTCAGATAAAATCCCTCATGTCACTTAGGCCCCAGGAAACACAAAATAAGCATTCTTAAGGTATCTATATAAATATAAAAGCCTAAGTGACCATTATGACCGGTCACTATGATGATGCACTGACCACCAGGGAGCAGATGCTCAATGCAGGAGCTGCTCCCTGGTGGTCATTGTGTTCCCACAGGTGGAGCACCACTCAGCCAGAAGCTGGGCTCACAGCTGGTGAGCACAGTGGCAGTGGCGGAGCCTCTCCCACCTCTGCTGCAGGCGGGTGGTAAGGTGTGAGGGGTCCTGGACTGCAAGAGCCCCAGACTGCGAGAGGGCTCAGACTGGGCTGAGGAACACCACCCCACCCCCACCCCAGTGCATGAATGTCATGCACCAGGCCTCTAGTAAGAATAAAATAATGCATTTTTATTTCCATGGCACCCCGGTGGGGCACCTTGTCTCTGAGAGTAGGGGAAATTATCAGGTTCCCTGATGGGAAGTTGCATCTTATTTCAAGCAGTAGGAAAACAGGACCTGCCTTTGCATTAGCATTGAACTCTCAGGGTATATAGGGATCTAGGTGAGGCCCAAGGAACTTTGCTCCCATGATATTAAATTACTTGTCTAATTATTGAAAATGTATGTGATCTTTAATGAACTGACATTTAATAAGCATGTGTTTGTTTTTTTATTATTGACTAGAGGCCCGGTGCACAAAAATTTGTGCATTCGGGGTGGGGAGAGGAGGTCCCTCAGCCCGGCCTGTGCCCTCTCGCAGTCTGGGACCCATCGGGAGATAACGACCTGCTGGCTTAGGCCTGCTCCCGGGTGGCAGAGGGCAGGCCCAATCCCTAGGTGCAGCCCCTGGTTGGGCTCAGAGCAGGGCCGACTGGGGAGTTGGGGCACCACCCCCTGTCATGCACAGAGCAGGGCAGATTGGGAGGTTGCAATGCCACCCTCAGTCACACTCAGGGTAGGGCCGATGGGGGGTTGGGGCACCGCCCCCTGTCACACTCAAGGCAGGGTCGATAGGGAGGTTGTGGCGCCACCCCCTGTCACGCACAGAGCAGGGCCCATCAGGGGGTTGGGGAACTCCCCCATGTCACGCACAGAGCAGGGCCCATCAGGGGGTTGGGGCTCCGTACCCTGTCACACACAGAGCAGGGCCGATCAGAGGGTTGGGGCTCCGCATCCTGTCACACCCAGAGCCCCCAGGGTGATCAGGGGTTTGGTCGCTGCCCCCTGTCACACTGATCCCGGTGCTGGGAGGCCTCGCTGATCCAGGGGTCCTGAGGCCTCGAGGCTCTGCTGATTCCGGCCAGGAGGCCTCGCGGCTCCACTGATAACCGGGGCCCGGGAGGCCTCTCTGCTCCGCAGATCGCAGGGCCGGGAGGCCTCGCGGCTCCGCTGATCAGGGGGCTGGGAGGCCTCTCAGCTCCGCTGATCCCGGGCCAGGAGGCCTCTCGGCTCCGCTGATCCCGGGTCCCTGAGGCCTCTCTGCCCTGCCCTTCAGGGCTGTTTGGCTTCGCTCTGCTTGGAGCCTGAGTATGCAAATTAACCGCCATCTTTTAGCTTCTATAATTGAAACATTGTATCTTTTGGAGTTGTTGCTTCAGGAGCTCAGAGCCCCGCAGCTGCAGACGGGGAACCTTGGCTTCCTCCATCGCTGGGGCAACCAAGCCTCCTGTTCTCAGCTGCCTAGCTGCCGGCGCCATCTTGGCTGGCAGTTAATTTGCATATCTCGCTGATTAGCCAATGGGAAGGGTAGCGGTCGAACGCCAATTACCATGTTTCTCTTTTATTAGTGTAGATTTCAGAGAGGAAGGGAGAAGGAAAGATAGAAACATCAATGAAAAGAGGGTATCATTGATCGGCTGCCTCCTGCACGCCCCACACTGGGGATTGAGCTCACAACCCGGGCATGCGCCCTGACCAGAATCAAACCGTGACCTCCTGGTTCATAGGTCAACACTTGACCACTGAGCATGCTGGCCAGGCAACATTTTTGTCTTTTTAAAACCTTTTAAATAATTTCAGACTTCTAGAAAATGGCAAGAATACAATACTCCTTTATCCAGAGACTCCATTCCTTTAAAGCAGGGGTGGGGAACATCTGGCCATATTAGGCCTGTGAAATCATGTGGTCTGGCCCTGCCAAGGTATTAAGGATGAGTTAGATGTTTCACCAACTATAGCAGGCTCATTTTTTTTTAATGTTTTTATTGATTTTATTTTAGAGAGAGAGGAAGGGAGACGGCTGGAGAAATAGAAATATGGCTAAGAGAAACATCAATTGGCTGCCTCCTGCATGCACCCCACTGAGGATTGAGCCTGCAACCCGGGCATGTGCCCTGACTGGGAATCAAACTGGTGACCTCTTGGTTCATGCTCAACCACTGAGCCACAGCAGCCAGGCCAGGCTAATTTTTAAGTTGATAATTTTGTATGGCCTACGAATGATGTTATAAATATCCAAATGGCCCTTGGCAGAAAAAGGGCCACCCCTGCTTTAAGGCAAAGGATACAACCCAGGACCACACACTGCAGCCTTCTAGTCTCTTTCAGCCTAGTGATATTCCTCAGGTTTTCCTGGGCGTCTGTGACCTTAACATTTTTTAGGGTTATAGGCCAGTCCAGCCGTGGGCAAACTACGGCCCGCGGATCCGGCCCTTTTGAAATGAATAAAACTAAAAAAAAAAAAAGACCGTACCCTTTTATGTAATGATGTTTACTTTGAATTTATATTAGTTCACACAAACACTCCATCCATGCTTTTGTTCCGGCCCTCCGGTCCAGTTTAAGAACCCATTGTGGCCCTCGAGTCAAAAAGTTTGCCCACCCCTGGATTCATTTTGTGAATGTCTCTCAATTTGGCTTTGCCCAGTGATTCTGCACGATTAGACCCAGTTTATGTCTTTTAGGCCAGAATGGCAAAGATTCGGGTTGTTTTCATTGTACTCTATCCTTCTGTCTAGTGACTGGTGAGGCTGCTTACCTTTGTTCACCTGAAGCACAACAGGGTGTCCCAGGCTGGTCTTGTTCTTTCCATGACTCAACCCTAGAATCAGCCGTATCTCCCAGAAGCCCTGGTTCCTTTTAGTGGAGGGAGGTGTGTGGCTGCTAGGTGTGCTCGTTACTATTGGGGTGTTGGTGCTCCCAGGCCTTCTCATAGGACAGAGCTAGGGAACTTTTACATTTATATTTATTTCTATATCTACCGTACATATTATGTTCATACAAAATACCCCCAATTCCTACCTATCCCACAGGGGGTAAGTTTTTGTCTTTTTAAAAATATGACAGTGCCCTTATCCTTCACAGATCTGTCATGTTGGAAACTCTTGAATTCGTTGAACCCTTAGGAAGTAATATAGTAACAGTTGTTAATTTGGACAACTAAAGTTACAGGAACAATAATAAAGATATTATTCAGGAAAGTGAGTTTTGAGCAAAATCTACAGAAAACAGGCTTTCTAGGTATAGCTAAGAGCCTACTCAAAGATGTGTCTGAAAATAGACTTTCCTGTTCGGAGCAGAGGATCTTTGCTGTGGGCTATGAGAAGTGAGGCTTGTCAGATTGACTGATTTTATGACTCACTTATGGTCCATCTCCTTTAGGTTCTGATTTATCAGGTCTGGGACCCAAGAATCTACAAGTAACCCAGGCAATTATCTATAATAATAAAAGCATAATATGCTAATTAGACTGGACAGCTGAACAACCTTCCAGACGAAGCCGTGGCTGCGAGGGCTGAGCCCCTTGCATGAATTCGTGCATCGGCGTCTAGTTTTTATCATGTTTGAGGAAACTCTTACCTACATTGGGGAGGACCAGGAGAATTTTTTTTTTTACCATGCCCATGTTCCACATGGACATACGGGGGGGCGGGGGTGTGTGTGAACACAAAACATGGGTTTGAAATGTGGCAGGAAATATATTTTGAGGATGTTTCCCAGTGGAGAACTACCGCTACTGGGGTAGAATCCCTGCAATATGTGTCGGTATTAAAGTTTTAGTGAATAAAACGTAACTCTGAGGAGGGCTGTAGCTTAAAAGTCCAGATTCTTCAGAGCTTGTGTATGTACAAATGCTACAGAATAGCATTTGGAACAAAGAAGTAATAGATAACACGCATTAGCTTTGGCTCTATGTATGCAGAACTCTATACTTCGGATTGACTCTATCTATTGGCAGGATGTATCTGTGGTGGAGTTCCATCAGCAGCAAGAGGCTTCAATTTTTGTTGCTTTTTCTGTTTCAGATGAGACAAAAGGACCCAGTGAAAGGAATGACAGCAGATGACTAAAGCCACTCCACTCCCTTCTGCACTGTATGTACCCAGTTTCTCACTGTGTATGTCATAGGTGCTAAAATCAGTTTGGGTCCTCAAGGCCTCAGCGGCTCACTCTGGAGTCAGAAAACCAACTTCATTCTTTTTTTTCTTTTTTTTTTTAATATATTTTATTGATATTTTACAGAGAGGAAGGGAGAGGGACAGAGAGTTAGAAACATCGATGAGAGAGATCGATCAGCCGCCTCCTGGGGATGTGCCTGCAATCAAGGTACATGCCTCCTGGGACCCTTGAGTCCGCAGGCCGACGCTCTATCCACTGAGCCAAACCGGTTCGGCCCAACTTCATTCTTCATCCTACTCTCTAGGAATCATGATGACTGTCACAGGCTTGCCATGCTTTTGGACTTCTACTGAAAGAAATTATGATTGTTGGTACATTTCAGGGACAAAGAACTATCCAGAAAGAGACAGACAGGGTAGTGAGACAGGATGGGATGGGGGCGGTGGGTGCAGAATTGAAGCTTCTCTGCAACTAATTACTCTTCCTCTCCTAACTTGAGCCATTTCAAGTTGAAGCTAGCATTCTAGGGCACTCCCTTTACCCCCCACCCTCACCCAGTGCCAGAGCAGTTCCTAACTCCCAACTGATCGCATCCCCTGCCCACCCCACCCCGAAAGTCTGTTGGTGTTCATTGTTGTGTCTGGTGCTTTATTTCCTTCCTTATACCCCCTGATCCCATACTAAGTAGCTGTCCTCATCAGAGGTAGCATCTTTCAAAAGCGTGGAGAGTATTTCTGCCCACGCTGTAGGACCAGAATGGGATGTCCCTCGTTTCATATTGTTACTCTCCCCTAATTCCCTTCCTTCTAATTGCTCCCACTGCTCTACACATGTCCAGACCTGCTTTTCTAGCAGCTCAGAGGGGTTTGGTCATGGAATGAAAAACCTGACCTTGTAGTTGAGTACTGACCCATGAACCAGATCACAGTTTGATTCTTGGTCAGGGCACACACCCAGGTTTCAGGCTCCATCCCCAGTAGGGGTTGTATAGGAGGCAGCCAATCCATGATTTTCTCTCAACATTGATGTTTCTATCTCTCTCCCCCTCTCCCTTCCTCTCTGAAAACAATAAATATATATATATTAAAAATACCACACAGCCCTGGCTGGTTTTGCTCAATGGATAGAGCGTCGGCCTGTGGACTGGAGGGTCCCGGGTTCAATTCCAGTCAAGGGCACATGCCTGGGTTTTGGACTCACTTCCCAGTAGGGGGTGTGGAGGAGGCAGCAGATCAGTGATTCTCTCTCATCATTGATGTTTCTGTCTCTCCCTTTCCCTTCCTCTCTGAAATCAATAAAAATATATTTTAAAAAAAATAACACACACACACACACACACACACACATACAAAACCTGGCCTTGTTCTCCATCAGTCTCTGAGAGATCATTTTATCAAATAAAAACTGGCTGTCCCCTAGCACTAGGAGGCCTGGGGTGGGAGGGATGCCGGCAGTGATGCAAACCTCTCCCTGGCACATGTGTCAGCATGAGAACTGGGAGATCACAGTAGGATTAAGTGGATTGTTACAATGTCAGCTTCTCAGTCACTGCTTGAACCTTACTTCTGTCTCTCCCTCTAGCCCCCACCACACCAACTGGCAACCTTCTCCCTTTTGAAATTCCCCAATCAGTGATTTACAGTGTTTGTTTTCCTTTGTTGCTTCCTTAATAATTGTATTTCTCTTCTAGTTTTGCAAGACAGTGGTCAACAGGAAGGCCCAGCAGCTCCACCCTCCCGAGTGACAGGCCATCTTCGGACGCAGCCTTTCTGTGCCCATTCTCCAGGCAACTTTCGATCCCTTACTATAGCTAATTCTAGATGCCCTTGAATATTGTGAACAAATAGACCCTCTGGTATTATGAAGCCCGTGTGCAGGAGCCTGCTCCTCTGAGATATGTGGCGTGGAGGGTGCTGTATTTACAGTTCCTCCCTCTCCAGCCATTGTGTTCTCAACCCATTTCTGTGTGCCCCCCCTTTATTTTCAAGTGACATTGTTAGTCTTTCAAAATAGCTGCTTTTTGTGATGTGGTGATTTAATCGATTTAAGTTTGTTTGTTTTCAGCCTTGGGATAAACTGAGGTATTTTGCTTCCTGAACAGATCTCTGCAATTTTGAGTGCTCACCTGGGGATGAGTCAGAAATAGTTTCCCCTAGTTCCACAGAACAGCAATGTAGCTTCTTAACTCTGACCTCCGCTCCCAATAACCCATTGTTAGAGTGCTCTAAGCACCAAAGAAATACCCAAGGCCCAGCCAGCCTCTGCTTTGAAAATTTAACAAATACAAATAACCCCTGCCCCAGGCACTGCACCTCTGGTCACTAGTCTTAGGAATACCTATGGGTTCTCAGCCCGCCTGTTGCCCACTCCGTCTTTGTCTCTGCAGAGTCCATAATATGCCAGGGCCAGCTCTCCACCTGGAGAGGCCTGTCCAGTGTGACCCTTAGAATCGAGCCTGCCCTATATATCCTAGTCTGCCCCCCGAGGAGCTCTGTATGTCCGTGCTCCTCTTCCCATTTGGGCTGGTGCTGTCACTCAGCAATAATCCTCTTTTTTCTGTGCTTTCTTAGATTCTTGTCCTCTGTCTTTGAGGCTGGTCAGGACACAAGAGTCCTGATCTTTTCATGCTGCACAAAATGAGCATGCAAATAGCTTCTTCCCAGCCGAACATGTTCCCTCTTGTCTCCAGTTGCTGGAAAGGATTTGGGAATCAAGAACTCAGTTCATCCTGCCCCCAAGCTGAGTTTTGTCCTGGACAATCAAAAGCAAGTAGTGACCACAGTACAGAACTCTACCAAAGTAGGCCAGTGAGAGTGTCCAGGTTCCAGGGGAACAAAAGCCACTGAGCGCTTCAGACTTTCCTACAACTTGGCAGAACCCGGGTATGCCTTCCCCATGGGAGAATCTGAGCGAGCTGTGGTGCCACCTAACACTTCCCAAACCCTGTGAAGTAATGTTGGCCAAGTGTATAGTGATCCAAGCCCATGCTAGCCTGGGCACAGCTGCTAATGAGAGAAACCAAATCTCTGTTGGGAGAGAAGTGGGATGGGAAAATTTATCCTCAACTTTTTGTTCATTTGTTTTGCCTTATTTCTAAGTGCAATAAGGGAGTCTCTCACAGGACTGTACCTGTGACATCCTGAAGGATGCTTCCCTGTGGCCCTCCTGGGGCAAAGGTGGACAGACTCAGACTCCTCAGAATGGTTAGCTCTGACCTTCATCGAGGCCTGTTACACCTTCCTTTTCGTGCCCTCACCTTGTGGGGTCTATAGTAGTAAGGGATTTGGTGTGCAGTTCAGTTGGTTACTAACATCCCAACTGCTAGTAGCCTTTATTTTGACTGGAAAAATTGAAGAGGCGTTCCTGTTGGAGAAATGTGAATGTTCTCCTACAAGCACTGCATTAGCTATAATTATATTTGTGCTTAACATTCCCCTTCTTCATCAATTAAGTGAAGTCCAGATGTGGGTAATCCTGGGAGAAGCAACTGGTAATATTCTAAGCAGTTGTTTAGGTGGTTTGAGGGTCAGATGTTAGTCTTCTTCCTTCAGCTCTTCTCTGAGAGTCACACATATCACTCCAGCTCTGGTGGGGACTCCCTCTTTATCTGCCTTTTCTCTGTTGCCCAGTATGAAAGCGTCCACATGAGCTGAGCTAGAATTTCCTGGAGTGGTTAGGTCTGGGGCTGCAGCCCATACAAGCATAAGGAGGGATTTCTCCGGTCTGTTCCATCCCCACAGATAGGGCTGCTGCTGGGCAACAGTGGAGTCCTCTAAGTATCCCCTTTCCCTCTTCACACCCCCCAAAGTGGCTAGTCCTCAGAGGGGCTTATGATGACAGACAGCTCCAGGTAGTGCCTGAGGATGTGCCCCGCCCCTTCAGAGCAGCTGCTTCCTTTCATGTCCAGGGTCACAGCCCCGGCTGGAAGCAGCAGTGCCTCTGTGGGGGGGGGGGGGGGGGGGGGGGGCGCTGGGCTCTGCCCTTCTCAGAGAGAGAGGTCAGGGACAGGTCAGTATTGTGGGCAGGCGTGGATCTTCCCAAGTTCTCTTACAGTCCCTACTGGGACTCCCTGACTTACTTTGGTTGGTTTCTAGTGCTACTTCTTTTACAAAATACACTTTGTAGACTTGATTAGATTACTTTATTTAATGTGAGTTTGTGCCTTTTTGTCTCAATCTTCCAATACAGGTATATTGGGGGGAAAGCAGTCTAATAAAATGCTAGACAGAGCTTCACGGAGTCGAAATTATTGGTGATGTCCTTATGTCCGTTTACAGCTTCCATATCCTCAAACTCTTGCTGATGTCACCCATTTTGCCAGGGAAGGGTTAGGAAAGGTACAAGGTATCTCTGAAAATTCTTGCAGGTGTACTTCAGTAAATTAAACCACCCCCTTGTTATTTTACTTACGCAAACATCACATATTGGAAAGTCATTTGGCCATTTCCTACTGGCAGTTATGTTTGCTTTTATATCCCCTCTTCACATCTCCCTCTTCTTCCCATCCTACCAAACAAAACGTATATTTAAAATAATTCTTAACTTTGCTTCCGGGTCCGTGACCCTCGTGAGGCTTGTTTGTAAAACTGAATTTTTCTCGGTGAAGTCACGGCTCTCATCAGATCCTCAAAGGAATCCCATGCACTGCCCTCCCCACCCCCGCCACCCCCCAAAAATAACCAGTGACTTTAAAGAAATCAGTTAATCTTTAACAAAGTAAATCATCATTGATAGCGACTTTTCTGAGTCCAAGAACCCCCATGCCCACTGTGTAATAGGTAATCTAATGGGTCTGAAGCGCGAAAAACGAAGAATTTAAACGGCGTGGAGAACTAAGAAGGGAGGAGCCCAAAGACCACCGAAAAAGATCGCGGGGGGGGCGGGGTTGGGTTACCGGCAGGACAGCAGAGACAGCGCGCTTCGGGCCTCTGGGCGTCGGAAACGGGGGCGGGGCGGGGGGGCCGCGCGGAAGCCACCGACCTCAGACTCGGTGCTAGTGAAAGCGGCTGGGCCCGAGACGCTCAGGCGGGCGTGGCGACGGCCTCGCGCGGGGCACTCTGGGAGCCGTAGGATCCTGGGGGCGAGTGGCGGCGGCGGTGACGTCCGGGAAGCCACGCCCCGCACGCCGGGCGGGCAGTGTGACGTCGGGTTCTGACGACACTAAGACACGCCCCTCGCGTCCCGGGTCCCTAAGCTCCCGTCCTCTCAGCCTTTCACCTTAGCGCGCCTGTGGGGAGCGCCGCCTCTTCCCCGGCCGCACCACCCAGAGTCCGAGCGCTCAAGCCCCGCCCCTTACGGGAGCCGAGGCGGAGGTCCCGAATCCGGAAGAAAACAATCCGGCGAGCCCGCGCCGGCCCGGACCTGCGGCCCGAGGATCGCTGATCGGCCCAGGACCCGCTGGGGCGAGCCGGCCGGGTCTCCGCGGGGGATGATGGAGACTGTGAGCCCACTGAAGCCAGCCGAACCGAGAGACAAGAAGCTCAGGTGAGGAAGGCCTGCTCCGAGCTGGATCACTGCCTCCGACCCAATTGGGGCTGCGGATCTGGGGCAGAACCAGTCTGGGAGAAACGGGACCGGGCCTACAGGGCTGCTTCTAACTCGGAGTTGCTCCCAAACTACCCCAGTGTCCAGCGGGCTATGTTAAGTCCGAGCCCCACGCCCCTTCCAAACGCAAGCCGCCGAGCTGTTTGCCCAGTTAACTCCTGGAGAAGGCAGGGTGGGCTGTTGGAAGTTAGAGACATAACAAGGCACTCTCCTCAGTTCTAGAGTAGAAACTGTTCTTACTTTTAATCGGCACTTACATCATGGGGCAGCCTGATCCCGTTGTGACCTCCTAAAATCCGAAAACAAATGCGTGCAGTTAAGATCCTGTAGCCTGGTCCCATGCTTGCTCTTGAACGAGGAACAACGCTGATCGCCAACTTACTTAGTGCAGATCACGATGCGAGGATTTGCTGCTAATCATCGACTTGAGAATTTGGGCAAGAAATCCCGACTTTTGCTCCCCATTCACTTAGAGCAGGTCCCTGGGAAAACAAGGAGCCTTGGAATAAAAGGGCTGCCGTTCTGAATCCTCCGTTGGACAGCAGGGGGAGATAGATCGCAAACAAACGAACGAAGCACACTCTCTAGTCACTGGGAAGGGGTTTTTTGTGTTGTTTTGCTGATGGTTCAAGGGAAGGGGCAGGAAGTTGTTTCAGCCGGCCAAGAATTTCTTCAAGTTGTGCTTTTTACAACATGAACCTCTAAGAACAGGGCCTGGTGCAGGAGAGACGTTTTGGGAATCCTACCCCTTTGTAACGCTCTCGCATTCTAGACCAGCTGCTGCAGGTCCTCTTCAGATGTCCCTAGGACTCCCCTGAGGCTGGTGGCTGTCCTTGCTCTCCACAGGGTCTGTAGCCGCTGCCCGCTCTGGACGCAGCACACCCTGGGGCCTCCTCGGAGTACTGCTGTAACTATTCCGTGGATACCTTCAAGTCTCCTTCCCCTGAGACCTGCTGTTCTGTTGTTTCCCTAGGGCCTAGGCTCATACGAAGCTGAGATGGAAAATATTATCCAACTGATTACTTTCCCCAAAAGACGATAGACTTTTGAGATGCTGAGAAAGCTGTTATTTCAAATCTCCTTAGGCTTTTTTTTTTATTTCAGAGAGTAAAGGAGAGGGAACGAGAGATAGAAACATCAATGATGAGAGAGAATCATTGATTGGCTGCCTCCTGCATGTCCCCCACTGGGGATCGGGCCCCCAAACCCCATATGTGCCTTGACTGGAATCGAACCGGGTACCCTTCAGTCCGCAGGCCGACACTCTATCCACTGAGCCAAACAAGCTAGGGCTCCTTAGGCTTTCTGAAGTGCTGGCAGAAGTGGTTTTGCTCCAGGGATCACAACCATAGGGAGGATTGAGGAAGGGAACATGGTGTTATCTCTGTTATTTTTTAAGTCTCCTTTTCTTGTGCTGAGGTCTCTCATAAGGTGAAAACTGAACCTCCAGAATCTTTCTGGTGGTCTTGGGAGCTGGATTAAAGACTGGGGAGTGGATGGAAAGTTGCTGAACGAGCGCCATAGATGATTGCTGCAGAGTTAATAGCTGGTGAAATTAATAAATTCCCAACTATCTACCCCTTCAGCTCTCCTAGTGTCAGCAGCACCAGTGCTGCCAGATGTGGGCAGCTGTGGGCCTGCATGGAGGAGCCAATCCAGGGTGGGAATTTCCTGCTTCAGGGAACAACAGTGAAGATGGAGGGCTTGTATTTCAGCGCCTCGATCCCCACCGCCAGATGCAGAAAGTCATGTTTCTCATCATGGTTGTAGTGGGCTGTGGTGCGTCCATGAGCAGGCCTACACGCCCTTCTGTGACCTGGACATGTGCTGTCCTCCTTCCTCCGTGACGTCACCTTTCATCCCTCCCACAGCATATATGTCGTGACGTGGAATGTGGCCTCTGCCGCACCCCCTCTAGACCTTGATCATCTCCTTCAGCTGGACAAGCAGGACCCGAATCTGGACATGTATGTCATTGGGTAGGTGTCTGCAGGGCCCCTTCACCTGTCCCTCTAGCTGAGGTCAGGTAAGCCTGGCCAGTCCCGTTGTCTCCCTGGGGACCTGCTGTAATCTGTCCTCCCCCTCCCTGGAGTCTGAAGGTTAGGAGCTTTCAGCCTGCATCAGGGCCAGTCAGAGTCTCTTGTCCTGGGTCAGCAATGGCAAGGGGTTGGCAGTCAAGAGCCAGGGGAGGGAGAGAGCACAGTCATGAGAACCCAACGCTTGAAAGTCCGCTGAGGGCAGCATTAATTGTCTGTGGTAGAGGCAGGACCCTCCAGGCCAGGAGAGAGCCTCTGACCTGGGGTGGGCAGTTTGCAGGAAATGAGCTGTGGGATCATGAGCCTCCTTTCTGACACTGCCTTTGAAGACCCATGGAGCAGTTTCTTCATGGATGTGCTTTCCCCTCTCAGCTTCGTCAAGGTAATTTTCAAGTTCATGGGCACTTGGGAAATGTGTCTTACCTCTTGTCACTAACCCCCAGTCCTTTCATCTCCCACTCAGGCTTTCATGTTGTTTCCCATTTAGTTAAAGGCCTAAGCCTCAGTTACACCAGTTCCCTGGGGTTCCTGCCTGTAGGAGCTGGAGCTGAGCTGGGACCCCAGGGGTTAGTTTATACCTTGATGTTTTTCAGTTGGGAGAATTCCTTGGGGAGGTGCAGTAGGGCTTATGAACACCTCAGTGACTGCCCCATCCCTAGCCAATCTCTCCTCAGATGGCCTACTTTCAATCTCTGAGTATAATAACAATTGCTACCATCTATCAGATTCTTAGTTGATGATAGACATTATAAATAAGCTCTTTATTACATTACTTCTAAATTTTAACTCTTGAAATACAGGTATTTTACAGATTACATCGAGATTCGGAAGTCATACAGGCTCTCCGGAGTTTGAATCCAGGGTTGTTGTTTTCTTTAATATATTTTTATTGATTTCAGAGAGGAAGGGATTCTTTTGTTGTTGTTGTTAATCTTCACCTAAGGATATTTTTCCCCCCTTTGATTTTTTAGAGAGAATGGAAGGGAGGGGGAGAGAGAAACATCGATATGAGATACATTGTTTGGTTGCCTTCGCACATGTCCTGAACCAGGGCCAGGGATCAAGCCTGCAACCGAGGTGCATGCTCTTGACCAAAATCAAACCTGAGACCCTTCAGTCCGAAGACCGACATTCTAACCACTGAGAAAAACCAGCTAGGGCTCTTTTTTTTTTTAATCCTCACCCAGTGAAATGGGGTTTTGTGTGTGTATGTGTGTGTGGGTGTTTTAATTATCAATTTTTTGGTGTGGTTTTTTTTGTGTTTTTTTTTAGAGGAAGTGTGAGAGAGAAAAACATAGATGTGAGAGAGAAACATCAAGCAGTTGCCTCCCATACGCACCCCGGCTGGGAATCAAACCCAAAACCTAGGTATGTGCCCTGGCCAGGAATTGAACCTGCAATCGACAACGCTATGATCAGCTGAGCCACCTGGCCAGGGCATCACCCATATTCTTAACTATATTGCTATACTGGTTGGGCTCCAAGGCTGACAGGTGTCCTGTCTATGGCTAAACTGTTGGTATAGAGAGTATCCTCTGACTCTTGGAATCATGCACCTCAAATTCTCAGGAGCCCAGAGGTTAGGAAAGGGGAGATAGGTGTGGAGGAAAGGGGTTGTCAGTCTGAAGGGCCAGTATCTTTTTGAGGAATCTTAGACCATAGGAGACTCCACAGGAAGGCTCTTCTAGATTGCTGATCATCCTTTCTGCCTTGCATCGATCGCTGAGGGATGAAACACACTCCTATTCAAAGCCCCTCATGCAGTGCTTCATGAAAATACAGGATTGCCCTATTCCCTTCGCTGGGTGACTGGATTTCTTTAGAATTAATTCTGTTACCCTCATTTGCTTAAGGGTGCTGAAGCAAGAGCTGCGACTCCTCCCAAGGAGGGCAGAGCCCAAGGAGGAACTACTGCATGATTTGGTCCTGTGACTGAGGCTAGAAAACACCAGCCCCGAGCCTGTGGCTCCCTCCAGGTTAAACTCAGGCCACTTCCTGCAGACATGGAGCTGCATCCTCTCAGAGGGCAGAACTCTCACCACCCACTCTCTTCCCAAGACGAGGCCTCCTGCACCTCAGCGAACTGGCAAGGGATTGGTAGAATGGATTTGAGCCAAGGAAATTAGCTCAGCTTGTGGCAGGGATACAACCCATCCCACCCCTGCCACCTCCCAAGGTTGGGAGGCCGGCCTGGGGGCCTGGCACCCAAATCAGAGGACCCTCCTACCCCCAGCCAAGAATTGAGGTGAAGGGGTGAGCCCCGCTTGCAGCCTGTTCCTTGGACAGGAGTAGGTTGAGAAGCCTGGGGCTGCCCCCTTTGCTGGCTGCAGGACTCCCAGTCACCTCCTTTCTAGGCCCTTCCTTAGCCCTGCCCACTTCATTTCCTCCAATTGGAACTTCCCCTGCAAATCTGCCTTTCCTCACAGCCCCACCCTTTCTCGCCGTCTGAGGCTTTCCTGCCCCACCCCCGCCCCACCCCTCCACTTCCCTGCTCCTTCACCAACTGGACTGGTGCCCAAATCAGCTCCGAGTGAGGATTAAACTTGAAACTCTCCCTGAATCTTTATTCCTTCCCTTGGGAGTCAGCCCCTCATAGCCCTTCCCCTACTTTCATTACCACGTGAAGAGTAGAAACCAAGACTGGGGACGGAGGGAAGAGCTGTGGTCACAGTTGTAGCAACCAGGGCTCAACCCTAGGTTCTCACGCCTCCTTCACTCGGTCCGGGGTTTGGGGTTCCCCCTGCTTTGACTCCTTCACTGTGCCAGAGCTCCTGGCCTGCGGGATCAAGTTTCATAATTCCTGGAAGGCCCCAGTACACACTCCCCACCCGGGGATTTCCTCCTTGGCCTCTGCACCTCAGACTCCGGAAACAGCTACTTGAGTGGTGGATGTAGACAGCCTGAAGCTGAGATAGCGGGTCACTAGCTAAGGCCCATTCTCATGCCCAGCCCACCTCTTGCCACAGGCAGCAAGCGTTTTCGCAGTCCTGGTTCTTTGATGTTGTTATCCAGGCGGTCCTGCTGGTTACATAGTCTCCTTGAGCCTGGGTCATTCATCTGAAAAATGGACAGTGGACCCTTGTAGAGTTGGATAGGAAGCGTCAGTAGCTCCTCTTCCCAACCTGCGAACGCGTCTTTTGTACTCACTGTCATCCCCTCGACGTTGCTTTTGTGAATATCCAACTGCCCGCCATCTGTGTTAATTTTTTTCACTGAGCTATAACGTATGCAGAAAGTAAGTGTACGGTTTCATGGATTTTTATCTGTGTATACATCCATGTTACAACATTTCCAGCACCCTGGAAGGCTCTCTCATGTTCCTTCCCTGCATTTGCTTTTTTTTTTTTAAATTGATTTCAGAGAGGAAGGGAGAGGGAGAGAGAGATTGAAACATCAATGATGAGAGAGAATCAATCATTTATCAGTTGTCTCTTGCACTTCCACTGCTGGGGATCGAGCCCAAAACCCACGCATGTGCCCCTGACTGGATTCGAACCTCTGAGACCCTTCAGTCCACAGGCTGACGCTCTATCCACTGAGCCAAACCGGCTTGGGCTGTATTTACTTTTTTTTTTTTTTTTTAATATTTTTCTTGATTTTTTACAGAGAGGAAGGGAGAGGGATAGAGAGTTAGAAACATCGATGTTTCTGCCTCCTGCACACCTCCCACTGGGGATGTGCCCGCAACCAAGGTACATGCCCTTGACCGGAATCGAACCTGGGACCTTTCAGGCCGCAGACTGACGTTCTATCCACCGAGCCAAACTGGTCTTGGCAGGCTGTATTTACTTTTAAGAATCCTTAAATCAAGCCCTAACCGGTTTGGCTCAGTGGATAGAGTGTCGGCCTGCAGACTGAAGGGTCCCGGGTTCAATTCTGGTCAAGGGCATGTACCTTGGTTGCGGGCACATCCGCAGTAGGCAGTGTGCAGGAGGCAGCTGATCAATGTTTCTCTCTCATCGATGTTGCTCTCTATCCCTCTCCCTTCCTCTCTGTAAAAACTCAAGAAAACATATAAATAAAAATTAAAAAAGAATCCTTAAACCAAAACATAATCGCTGCCAGTTCATTCTTCCAGTATCTGTGATAGATTCCTGCTCTTTCAGTGAGAGAATAGGCTGAGAGACTTGTCCAGTACCAAATACTAAGAACCTGAGCCAGGATTTGAAAGTCAGCCCCCTTAGCCACTACCCTGCATAGCTGCATTCCTCTTTGAGGCCCTGGCCCACAGGGGTGGTGGCCCAAGAGTACCCAGAGGACCTCAGGAGGGCATCGGTGAGAGGAGCGCCGAGGCATGCCTGGGGCTGGGACAAGAGTCGCTGCCCACCTGAGGGCATGGTGCCTTGACAGCCTTGCCTCCTCTGTCCTCAACCTCCAGGTCCAGGAACAGAAACAAGCTTGCTCAGCTCCCACAGTGCATCATTTGGCAGCTAAAGGGAGTGAAACTCGGAGACTTGAACTGAGATACCATAGCCCTGGGGGAGGGCGTCTGTGTAGCACCGCGCCTGGCAGGGACACGCGTGTCCTGTGCAGGGAAATGAATGGCCATTACCTCCCTGTCCTGCAGGTCTCCTCTGTCCGCATGCAGGGGCTCCTCTTACTGGTCTTTGCCAAGTGCCAGCATTTGCCCTTTATCCAGATCCTCTCTGCTAAGTCCACGCCCACTGGCTTCTTCGGGTACTGGGTAAGGATGGAGTCTTATCTGGGCCATGAACTGGGAGGCCTCCTGGCCTGGGAAAGGCTGGGGCCTTAGAGCTGGACAAATGGGAAAAGGGGTAAAATGAACCTTGGCATTCTGCCCAGTATAGTGCCCTGCATACCCACGCTCCTGCCTCCGGGGTCTTGGTATCCTGAGACCTCAGGCCGGGTGAGCGGGGCTCTGGATGGAGAGCTCGCCCTGGGAAGCTGGATGTCTGGCCCTAGGAAAGCCTGTGGAGGAGTGACCATCTCCCCTTCGGTCTATGATGGGAAAGAGGCATTTCCTACGCAGAGCAGCTCCCAACCCTTCTACCCACCTGTCCTACCAGGGGAACAAAGGGGGCGTCAACATCTGCCTGAAGCTTTATGGCTATTATGTCAGCATCATCAACTGCCACCTACCCCCGCACCTGGCCAACAATGACCAGCGGCTGGAGCATTTTGACTGGATCCTGGAGATGCAGAATTTTGAGGGACCTGATATCCCCAACATCCTGGACCATGAGTGAGCATGCAGTTGCAAACTGCCGCCCCGCCCTGTCTCCCACACAGCCCAGGCCAGCGTCCTCTGCCACATCGCTGCTGCCAGCCAGAGGCAATGTGTGCTCTTCTCCCAGCCTCGCCCCTGACACCCATCTGCTCTCTTACCCAGCTTTGCCTGCCTGAGGTCTGAGGCCCCTTCCCCTTCCCTGGCCCTTCTGTCTTGCCTGGAAGCCCTGGACACTTCCGAACACCCCTGGTCAAGAACTGTGGTTCCTGGGGTGGTCCAATGGGCTGCTTCTCAGGCTTGCCCGGTGGCCGGTTGCGGGAGGGGCAGATCCTGCTTGTATTTGCCACTTGCCCTGGGGGCTGGTCTCCTCACCTTAAAAGATGGGGTAGGAGCCATGAGCACAGTCCTGTTGGGCCTATGCCCTGGTCTTCACCTAGTGCTCGCCCAGCATCTGACTTCTCGCCTGCAGCCCCTGGAGGGAGCAAGCCTGAGCCATCTGTTGCTCCTCCCTTCTCTGTCCTCATCACAAACCTCAGCTGCCTTTTCTTTCTGAAGCCTCATTGTCTGGTTCGGAGACATGAACTTTCGGATCGAGGACTTTGGGCTGCACTTTGTTCGGGAAGCCGTGAAAAGTCAGTGCTACAGTGAGCTGTGGGAGAAGGATCAGGTATCAAGGGGGTCCAGAGGGTTGATCTGAGCCCAGGGTGGAGGTCCAACATGAAATGTGGGGAGCATTGCTCAGGTTCCCTCGTGCTTTTCTCTTTTCCCAGCCCCCTGAAATCCCCGTGCCCAGGCAGGGAGGAGTCTAACAGGGCTTCACACTGCGGGTAGGGCAGTCCTGTCAGGGCCTGGTCTCCTTTTGAAGGAACCAGGATATAGCTAAGGGGTGTGCTTTATCACAGGAAGAAAGAAGGCCTTTGGCCTGTTGAGCACCAACCTTCTTGCATCCCTGTCGTCATTCCCATCCCCGGGCTTGCTTGCCTCCTAGAGGATGAGATACTGTCCATTTGGGGACCCGGCTACCCCAGCCTCTGCTCTGATATATGCTAGTGGCTCCCAGAGAGATGGAATCTAAAGCTTGGTCCCTCTAGTCCAGCAGTTGCCAACCTTTCAAACCTCACGGACCACCAGTGGTCTGCGGACCACCTGTTGGCGACCGCTGCTCTAGTCCAAGGACTGGGAAATGGCAGGCAGCTGCCTCCCCTGGGACTGCGGGGTAATGTGTGCAAAGGATTCAGCTGTCTGGAGGTGTGGGTGGATGCGCAGGCGGCCACTGGGGCTGTGGGGAAGCAAAGTGGCATGGCTTGACTCTTACCTCACCTTATGGCTGATCCCTTCAGTGGAGTGTGGTGCTGGCCGTGGGGTCAGGACCACTGGGAAATGGGACTGCCTTTCTCTGCAGCTCAGCATTGCCAAGAGATGCGACACACTGCTCCGGGAGTTCCAGGAGGGCCCCCTGCTCTTCCCGCCCACCTACAAGTTTGATAAGAACTCCAACAACTATGACACCAGGTGAGGGGGCTCCGGCAGTAGAGGATCAGCCTACCTTGGTTCTAGAATTAGCCCGTGAGGAGGAAATGGGGAGCCTGGGAAGTCAGACTCTGCTGGCCCTAGTGACACTGGGAGTGCCTCAGAGTAGAAATGTTAGGGAAGCAGGGTTAGATCCAGCCGTCACCTCTCGAATGGTGCCTCTCACCCGCTGTGAGGCATTGGCTGTGGGAGCTGTCCCAGATTGTCCTCGGAGAAAGCAGGCGGGGGAGCCAGTGCTGTCCAGGACGGGTGGTTAGCAGGGCAGGTGGGGCCAGAGAAGAAGAGGAGGCAGCTGGTTCCTGACTTACGAGCGAGCGGCTGCTTTTCAGTATTCTGGGAACCCCTGCCCTGACTCCCCAGGGCTTTCTGGTCCTCCCCAGAGGGGGGCTTGGCTCAGCCAGTTACTGGTATTAAGCACCCCTGCCCTAGCTGTGGGTGGTCAGTCAGGTACTATTAGGAAGGAGAAGTAGTAGTCATCAGTGGAGAATTTTATGGGGGGGAATATAGAGACAGCGCTTCTAGTAGTTAGAAGCACAGCTCTGCATCAGCTGCATGACCTTGGCCAAGGTATCTAAGGCTCGATTTTGTCATCTATAAAGTGGGGGTGGTAACAGTGCCCACCTTGGTTGAGGATTGAATGAGACCTTGCGTATGTATAGCCTAGTGCCTGGCACCCATGAAGCACTGTAATAACTGCTGTCATTATTTTTAGATTCATGTATTTGGATGATAGTTGTTTTTTAAAATCTTCATAGTTTTTTTATTTTGTTTTGTTTTATGTTTTTATTGATTTCAGAGAGGAAGAGAGAGAGAGAAACATCAGTGATGAGAGAGAATCATTGATGGGCTGCCTCTTGCACGCTCCACACTTGGGATTGAGCCTGCAACCCAGGCATGTGCCCTTGACCGGAATCGAACCTGGGACCCTTCAGTCCAGAGGCCAACGCTCTATCCACTGAGCCAAACTGGCCAGGGCAAAAATCTTTCTATTTTTTTACCAATTTTTATTTATTGATTTGAGAGAGAAAGGGAGAGAAGCATCAATTTGCTGTTCTGATCATGTATGCATTCATTGGTTGCTTCTTGTCTGTGCCCTGACCAGAGATCAAACCACAACCTTGGTGTATTGGGACTACTGTCTAACCAGCTGAACTACCCGATCATTTTACTGGAAACCTTTCTAAGACGCTGAGAAGGGGCCAGGTCACCACCAAAACCTTAGGCTTAGGGAAAGGGGCAAACGCAGTTCTAGCAAGAGGTCCCTGTCCAACTTAGGGCAGGGAAGGAAAAAGAAGAACCCCTTACATGTTCCAAGGTTTGTGTTTCACTTGGAACAGCTTCTTCATTTATCTCTCCTATCAGGACTGTTTTTTGAGGGAGATAGGAGATCCTCCAGAGCATCCCAGGCCTCTGGGATTTAGGGGTGAATAGGGATCTCCACATCCAGGCCAGGGCGAGAGGTAGAACTGCTGGCCCAGAGCTAGCAGTGGCACGGCAGAGCCAGTGTCCCCGCCAAGAAATGGGCAGCGGGGGAGCCATATCAGGAGTGTGGAGCAAGACGGAATGGGTCATGGCCTGGGCAGTGCACACAAGAAGAGGGCATGGACACGAACAGGGTTGAGCTAAGGCAGTCAAGCCAGAAAGGAGGTAAGAGGGCAGTCTCAGCTGGCCCAGGTCACAGCTTAGGGAGACTGCCAGTCTCCCCACCATCCATTGGAAAAGAGAGCCCTGGGAATTCTGAGGCCTTGGTGGGGCAGGCTGGGGCCTTGGGTGCTGGGACGCTCCACCAGTTGACTCTAAACCTCCCTGGCCATCAGGAAGAGAGCTGCCAACAGGCCAGGTAGCCAGGTGTCCCTTCGCCCCCACCCCCAGGTATGGTAGGGAAACCACCCGGAGACTGAACGGAACTTATTGCAAACAGCTGGGTCTGGGCTGCAGTTGGCAGGGACTGAGATTGGGTAGAGAGACTCGGAGAACTTAAAGGACTTCCCCAGCTGGCTTAGCCCATGATGGCGGAGCTGGGGCTGAGACCGGATTCTCGGTTCTCGGCTCACAGTGCTTACCTTTAGCCCACAGTACCTCTGAATTCACAGCTAGTTTTGCCAACAGCAGCAGAAAGTAGGACAGGATGGGAACAGCAAAGCCTTGCTGAGGAGGAGGAGATACTTATTTCCACAGCAAAGATACAATACACATTGTGCTTGACATTATCGAGCACCTTTGATTGCAAAGGGCTTCGCCTGCATCACTTAATTCCTACCGTATCCTCATTAGGTAAACTGTTGTTACTGACTTCTTACAAATAAGGAAACTAAGTCTTGGAATACCTAAGTAGGATAGTAGTAACAGTAAGTGATTGAGCAAGAGTTTGAACTTGAATCTGTGTGACTCCAGGAAAGGGTGGGAGGACATTATAGGAGTTCCCCTGTGGCCAGGGCCTGAGCCCCATTAAGGAGCAGAAACATTCCTATCTAATCAGACCGGTGTTCATCCTGAGAACCAGTTCAGACGACATCTCTACTAGGAAGCCTTCCCTGACCACTCCCCGTCTCCCTGAGAGTTCTCTCCTGCCCTAACGCTGCCGAAAGCCTTATGCTTTCCATGCTGCTTTTAAGGCAGTCAAGGTGTGCCTTTCTGACTGTACTGTGAATGCTCAGAGTGCAAAGATAGGATCTGACTTATGACCCTTCCTGGGATGTAGCATGGTGCCTGGCATATGTTTAAATTGGGGGTCTGAAAAGATGAAATGGGAAGACACAGTGTTTAAGGAGCAGCCAGTCTAGTAGAGGGACCCTCCCATAGCAAGAGACCCAAAAAAACACTGTCAAGTCCACGTGTTGGCAGAGTGAAGTTCCCCAAACTCTATATGGAAGTGTGGAAGGAGGTGGAAGCTGTGGCGAGGGAGGATCCATCCGAGTTGTCAAGAAGGCAGCAGAGTTTGGCAGGAAGAAGGATAGGCATTCCGGTCGGTCAGCAGCACTGACGAGAGGCCTTGAGTGGAGCCTGACCCAGCTGTGCGAAGTAACGGAGAGGGTTGTGTGCTGGGCATGGGAGAGCTTTACTCAGCCATGGTAGTGTCCTGGAGCCAAGATGTAATGAGAACCGAGGTCAGCTCCATTACAGGGCGGGTGAAAGGGCTGAGGGCGGGAAATCCTGTTCAAGTCCGGGATTGCAGGAGGCTTGTGTTACATGAACCCAGTCAGCTCTCCACTCGGCAATGAGCAGAGGGAATTATGATCAGTCTAGTTAAGACTTGTGTCCAGAGTTCAGTGAGACACTCAGAAGTCATCTAATTGATTTCAGAGCGGAAGGGAGAGGGAGGGAGAGAGAGATTGAAACCTCAATGATGAGAATCATTGATCAGCTGCCTTCTGCATGCCCCCCACCGGGGACTGAGCCCACGACTAGGGCATGTGCCCTGACTGGGAATTGAACTGTGACCTCCTAGTTCATAGGTCAACACTCAACCTCTGAACCACACCGGCTGGGCAATTGGCTCAGTTTTATAGGTTCTTAAACAAAGAGAATCTTGCAGATCTACTTGTTTTAGTATTTTGAAAGTCAAGACATGCTAATCTCCAGAAACAGTTCTTCTATTCAGTCATAACCATTCAGCCAGAAAGCATGAGTGAAGCCGTCCAGGTAATGCACGCTGTAGCACACGCTGGAAGGCAGTTCTGGCAGCTGTGACTGGCCTCAGCGGGGCTGGAGCAGACGGGAGTGCTGTGGAAGGAGTGCAGACTTCAGACAGCAGACCTGGCAAGCATCCGGCCTCCACCTGGACAGGGTGACCTTCCTGAACTTCAGAGTCCTGTGAGGGAGAAAAGTGTGCTCTGTAACATTCTTCCAGTGTAGGAAGGACTAGAACAGCCTTCGAGACACCTGTCACAGTGCCTAATGCACAGAAGGACCCCATGCTTAGCTCTACTATTATTAGAAATGGGGGAATAGATGCAGTATTTGATTAGTACACATTTATTTTGCCTATTTGTTTCTTGTCATTTGTTTGTCAAACAAGCTCCTCAAGGACCTTGTCATTCTCATTTCTCGGATCCCAGTTGGCCTGGCACATGATGAGGGCTCAGTAAATCTGGTTGAAAGAATGAGTCCTACAGGTGGCCAGGGATGAGCCTGGACCAGAGCCTGGAAAAGGAGGAAAGGGAGACGGGCCAAGAGGAACCGAGGGGGAAGGAGAGACAGGCTGTGGTCAGTCCTTGGGAGGATTCTGACGTGACAGCAAGTCTGGGCTCTTAACTCTGAGGGAAGTTGGGGAGGGGGAATGCTTTGAAAGGGATAGTGGTGCATTCCTGTGGTTTATTACCAAGTGTTAAGCATTGTTGGGCACGGAATGTCCAAGACTCGGTGTCTGTAGTCTCTGGGATGGAAATAGCACATTCCCGTGTCCTCGGAATACTCCTCAGAAGAGTGAAGAGTTGAAACAGCCCAAGGAGGCCCAAGCAGGTGTGCAGTCGCCACTTCCTGACCACTCCCTTGACTCACCTTAATTTATTTAATCTTCACAAAGATTCTTTGAAGTAAGTGCTATTATCAACCCATCTTAGAGTCGAAGAAATCAAGGCTTAGAGTGATGAGGTCACTTGCCCAAGGGCACATAGCCTTTTTACCTTTTAACACTAGATCACTGGTTTATTATAAAAGGATGTCATTCCAGAACAGGCAAGTGAAGGAGATACTCGGGGCAAGGTCTGGGGAAAGGGCCAGGACTTTCCATGCCTTCTCCAGGCCACCACTCTCCCCCGTCTCCACGTGTTCACCAGCCTGGAACCTTAACAGGGCAGAACCTCCCCCAGCTGCTCTCTGATCCTAGAGTCGGATGGGGGTCACCATCGAGACACTGCTCTGCATCTATTGCTAGAAAACTGTGTTGCTGTTGAAGTTTAAGTAAAACTTGAAATGTTTACTTAAAATAGTAATTGAATAAAGGAGAAGACGAAAATAGCATTTCTTCTCTCCCCCCACCCCCAGTGAGAAAAAACGCAAGCCTGCGTGGACTGACCGTATCCTGTGGAGGTTGAAGCGGCAGCCCCACACTGACTCCTGTACCCCAAGGCGGCCGGCCCCCCACCTCTCCCTGTCTCTGAGGAGCTACACCAGCCACATGATGTACACCATCAGTGACCATAAACCTGTCACCGGCACCTTTGACTTGGAGGTGAACTGGCAGCAGAGCAGCCGTGCTGGGCCACATCCCCAAACCCTCCAGCCCTGGGTTTTAATGTCAGCAGATCCCCCGGGGGAGACCTGTAGGGAGACATGATTGCCTTTCCTCCCAGGTCAGGTATCCCTGCGCTTAGGAGCTGTTGATGGCTCTGCCTGTCACAAACGGCTCAAACCCTGTGTGAATAGGTTTCCATTTCCTCTTGGTCCTGTCCCTCGGGGCTGAGTTCCATTATGCTTATTACCTACTATGTGAAGTTGGACTTCCTTTTTGTCTGAACCTATCTGGATCAGGTTGCAAAGGAAGCTCCCTCCATCCTTGTATTTTGCCATCTAATGACCAAGTCAGTGTTAACCTTTGAGCTGCTGACTGCCCTCACCTTTTCATACTGGTTTGTCTGCCTTTACACCGTTTGTTCTTTCTACACACCCACAGCTGTTCCTACCACAGGCACCCTTCCCCTGAAAAACTGAATTTGGGTCTTTGGGCAGGAACCCCGAAGGTCTGAGAACAGCTACCTGGCTCCTTAAACCTGTTAGCAATTTCCCCCACCCACCCCTCAGCACTGGACTCTCTGCTTGGTTACCCACCTGACCCTCAGCTCTGTCCCTCCTGCCAGGACCAGTGACCCCTGACAAGCCTTTGGTCCTTTCTCTTTCCAGCTGACCAGCCATGGTCTGCTACTTTCTCTAGCATTCTGTGCCCACCACCCCAGTGCCCCTCCTCTGACCCTTACGCGTTGGAAGGGTGCAATAAGGACATTTATCTCAGAGAAGGGAATGATGCTATGGATTTTCAACCCCTTTCCTATCCCTGTGTGCAGCTGAAGCCATTGGTGTCTGTCCCACTGATCTCCCTGATGCCAGAGGGCCTGTGGACCATGGAGAATGCTATGCTTATCAACTACTCTTTGACCCCAGACTTCCCCAGCAGCCCCTGGGACTGGATTGGACTGTACAAGGTGATGTGGTGGGCAAGGCCGGGAAGCCATCAACCTCCCCCACCCCACCCCCACTCTGGTTTATCCATCCTGAGGGCCAGTGGGAGCTGGACACAGACTAAAGAGCTCATCTAGGGGCTGGCAGTGAGGGGAGGGTATACAGTATGACAGCCAAACCCAGGAATGAGACCACCCTCTCCTTAGGATTTGCTGTAGGTCCTGTGTCCTCCCAGACTCCTGACCGCCCAATCCCCCCTCCCACAGGTGGGGCTTCGTCACATTAATGACTACGTGTCCTATGTCTGGGTCAGGGACAACCAGGTTTCCTTCAACGACGGGTTGAACCAGGTACCTGCCCCCTTCCTAAGATAGCTATTCCACATCTCAGCAGGTGGGCTTGGCTGCTGGATAACTAGTTGCTGAGAGCTGGGTGGGACTCAGGGCCCTGGAACTGACCCCATTCCTGTCCACCCTCCCCTCCAGGTTTATATCAACATCAGTGATATCCCGGAGACTGAAGATCAGTTTCTCCTCTGTTACTATAGCAACAGTCTACGTTCCGTGGTGGGAATAAGCAATCCGTTCAAGGTAACGTGGTGGGGTAAGGGGAAAGGGACACAGAGGACTTGAGCTTGAGCCCCTCCTCCATTCCCTGAGGCCACAGGCCTAGGAGCCAACCGGTACCTGGAGCTGCAGCAGTTGGGGAATACCAGTGATGGAACAGCGGAGGAAAACCTGCTCTTTCCCCCTCTACTCACTGCCTGTCTCATCCCCACAGATCCAGCCTCAAGCCTTCTTGGAGGAGGACCCACTGGGTGAAGTCCAACCACAGATCTGAGCCTAGATGAGGGGAATCCAGGGCGGAGGCCAGAGCGGGCGGCCAGCTCTGCTCACCACTTCCAGGAGTGCTGGGGGCCCGGCCAGTCCCCTGAGGCCGCAGCAAGTATCCTTCCCCTCCCAGGGGAGTTCTGGCCACACTCCTTTGCTCTCTCCAGTCCAGATCTCTGGAATTGGCCACTCAAATACAGGTTTTTTGCTGAGATGATTGAAACCAGCTAATTTGTCAACAGTGAAGACCTACCTGGGGGCTGTCCACTGGATGTGGGAGTACCCTCCAGCTTACATCTCATTTCTTGCTTTTCCCCACACACACTTCCAGTCCTGCCCAAGCAGGCCTGCCAGGCACATGCCCCATCTGGCACAGGCCTGCATTCTTGTCACACCATCCTGGGCCTCAGGCTGCTGGGGGGGAGGGGGGATGCTCACATTTGTACAGGCTCCATAGACTGGTTGGTGCAAGAAGCACTGGGTTCCAGGAGTCTTGGCATCTCATTGCTTGTCTCCCTGAGGGACGGGAAGAAGGTCTGGGAGCCTTGCTTTGAACAGAAGCAGTATGACTGAGTGGGCAGGATGGAGGGGCCCCTTTATCCAGGCTCTTATGTGGGGGTTGTGGACAGGTTGGGTGTCCACCTGTACCCATGGAGTGTGACCCATAATGTTCCAGGACATGAGCAGAGAATTGGATCCAGGTTCACTTCTGCTAGTGGATCATGCCCCCAAACTGCCATCTTGTGAAGGGCTAGCAGGTTGTTCCACGGTGGTCTTTGTCCAGTCGAGCTCATCTGCCCCCACCCTTGCCTGAAGTCATTAACCAGAAACCTGCCCTCTCTCTAGACCACCTGGGACCTAGAGGTGGGGGTGGCCAGAGAGGAAGGCTGGAATAAGACGTTTTGGAGAATCTGGCCCTGTGCGTCTTCAGGGAGCATTCTCCAGTGCTGTGTGGACATGGCTATTCCTACTCCTACCACTTGCCTCCAGCCACTGGTGACTCAACGGCCCTCTCCCAGGAAAGGACACTCAGGGAGCCTGCTCTGTGACTGTCACATAAGCCCTGCAACCGGAAGCTGAGGATCACTCCAGCTGCTCTGCATTCCATACTCCACCCCAGGAGCCGTGTGTACCATCGGGAACTGGCCCCTAGCGGGCCTTGGTTCTCTGTGTCTGTTACATCGGGGGATAATTAGAAACGTGGCTTTTACACTTGTGTGTGACTCCTTCATGGTGGTGGGAAGGGGTACCTAGTGATGGGCCCTTGCAAGACTCCAGGATGAGGGTCCTATAGATCCAGACCAGCCTTTGTGTGTCTGAGAGTAACAGACGTTGCCGGGGGTGGGAATGGGATGAGGGTCTGGCACAGTGGCCCTCTGGGTCCTTGGCCCACTTGAGGCATGCTATTGGGCACTGCTAAACAGAATGGGTTTCTTAGAACTGATGACTCCAGAAAAGGTGCTTTCTCTGCTCTGACTGGCTCATCCCTCTTCACCTGCCGCTCTCAGACCTTAGTTTTGCTCCTTGGTCCTGAGTTAAGCTATCCAAAAATGTCGCCATCGCCCTAGCCAGTTTGGCTCAGTGGTTGGAGCGTTGGCCTGGGACTGAAGGGTCCCAGGTCAAGGACACATACCTTGGTTGCAGGTTCCATCCCTGGCCTCTGGCGTGTGGGAGGCAACCAATCGATGTCTCTCTCTCACATCTATGATTCTGTCTCTACCCATCCATTCCACTCTAAAAATCAATGGGAAAAATATCTTGCATGAGGCTTAACAAAAAAAGTCATCACCATCTTTTCTTTCTGCTCCCTACCCAGAAGTTTCCATGGTAACCTCTATCCCTGCCCCCAATACACACACACACACACACACACACACACACACACGAGAAGAACCCTGAACCCTTGCACTTGCCCACTTCATTCCTTCTCACACGCATCACCATCATGGGTGCTGTCACTACCCTTCATTTGTCAGACCACAGCTCAGAAGTGGGACGATAGGGGCAGCAGTGGTAGCGTGCAGGACCAGAGACACGGGTTAGACCAGTGTGAATCAAAGTTCTCTCTCTACCCATAGTCTCAATTGTCTGTAAAATACAAATAAGGCACCTATTCACAACTATGTTGTGAAAGAACAATTGTACACACACAAACACCCGAAGTAACACTCTACCTACCTCATGATTACTGAGGCCCTGGGGCTGCGTCTCCAGGCTACTGAATCCAGGGGTCCCCTGTCTCTCCTCTCTGTGGAGCAAGCTTGTCCTTGACATGCCCACCTCCCCCTGCCCCCTAAGTCTTCACTGCCCTTCCCTCTCACAGCTCCGCCTTCTGCCTTCTTATGGCAGAACCCTCCCAGCCGGGCAGGAGTGAGTCCAGCAGGGATTGAGAGGCGGGAGGGGAAGGGGGAGTGCTTTCCCTCCTCTTGGCCACAGCCAGGATATGGCCGCTCTGGGCCCAGCCCTGACCCACTGGGTGGAAACAGGAAATATGTGAGACTTGGTGTGCGCTGGGTCTCTGTGCCTGGCTCCGCCGCTGATAAGGGCCATTGTGTGGCTGCCGGGGATGAGCCTGCCCTGGATGGATGTGCTTCCTGGAGGAAGGAAGGAAGCTCTGCTGGTCTTTCCTGGGCGGGCGGGGCTGTGAGAGGGAAGGGCAGAGTGCCTGGGGGAAGGTGACTGCCCATTGCTGGACTTCACCCTCCCATGCCAGCCTTCCCGCTGAAAGGTCACTTTCCCCCATCCACTTCCCCTTCTCACTTCCGTAAGGAATGGCTGGAGACCCAAGGGCTCGATCCCAGGCCAGGAAAGTGTCAGCTGTGATTTAACAACAATGAAGACAGAAAAACAGGAACATTCAGGGTGGGGGGCACCTGAGGGTGCTAATGGGAAAGTAAGGAGCCAGCAGACCTAAGGCTGCCCACAGCAAGGAACCCAGGCATCAATGTCCCAAGTGGTTGAGGCTCCAGAGGAGGGCGGAACAGGGGGCTTGTCACAGTGTTCTCCCCACTCCCTGCCTTTCCAGCCAGCCAACCCCCTCTTCCCAATATGGCCAGCCCCCAACAGCCCTGGCCTTTCAAAACTCAAGGGGCTCATGTGCTGCTGTGGGAGGCAGGCAAATTGGGGGGGGAGCGGTTGCATGCAGGAGGGGCAGTGCCTACTGATGGATCCTCTTGGCTTAACAGGATGTGCATTTTGATTTGGGGAGTGGTCAGTGTGCTCTCCAGCAGACACCAGTGAGGGTAGGGGGAGAGGCCCAGCCATAGAGCTGCTGTAGGGAAAGGCCGCCTACCCTCTGACCTAGAGTCCAGGGTACCCCAGGGGTGGCTATATCAGCTGCTCTGGTTACCTGGGACAACAGGCATTTCCTCCATCACTCAGCCCCTCCTCTTCCTGCCCCAACCCTCTGGGCCAAGAGGCCTCCCAATCAGACCTGGGCTGCTCCAGCTGTGTCCTGAGGAGCTGGACCAGACACATCCCCTGGGGCTGGAGTTGAAGCTGAACCAAGTGGCCATCCCAGTGTGAGACCAGATTCCTGGCTGCAGGAACCGCTATAGCCAGCGGGCAGGCAGGCAGGCCTTTGCCCAGAAGCCCCAGGGCCCAGCACGCTGGCAATCCACAGGCGGAATGGCGCTGCAAGTGGAGCTGATCCCCACCGGGGAGATCATCCGCGTGGTTCATCCCCACAGGCCCTGCAAACTCGTAAGCCGGGATGCTGTGGGTGGGAGGAAGGGTGGCAGTGTCTCCCCAGGGCCCACAGCCCTCTTTCAAGCAATCCTCTTTGGAAAGAGGTGAGCAGTGGGGAGGGGTTCTGATCCTTGCGGAACAGGAGGAGACTGGACAAGAGGGGTAAATGGAAGGAAGGGAAAGGTTTTAAGCGCCACTATTAACCATCACTAGGAGCAGGGCTTTTCAATGTGGGGATCTGGGTTCGAATCCCTTCTCCTCCTGCTCCCTGATCCTCTGTGGGCTGGGCTACGAATTGGGCATAACAGCACATAGGTGACAGGGCTGCTCTGAGGTCAAAGGACTAGTGCATGCAAAGCTCCGGGCGCATAGCACAGGCTCAGTTAATGTCTTCCCGTTCCCGTGGGCCCAAAGCAATGGCCAGCTCAGAACAGTAGCTCGGGCTGAACTGGCGGTGAAGGGAGAGAGGCAGTCACAAATGGGGAAGAACCGATCTGGCTCTGCCCCAAGAGGAGGGTTGGGTTTGCGGTTGGGGTTAGGGTGGAAAGGGGCCCTAGGATGGTGAAGGAGAACCCCATCAGACGCACCCACCCAGCTCTGCAGCGAAAGGGCTGGGTCTTCCTTGGAGGTGGGGGGGAGGAGAGAGAGAGAGATTGAGTTGTAAGGTGCGGGGTATGTTTGTGTGCACGCCTCGTCCTGGGACCTGGTTGGTGGCGTAGTGTGCGGCACCAAGTCTCTGCGGACCAGGGCCGGGGTCAGGACTTGGACTGCCGGGCGGCCCGGGGCGGGGCGGGGCAGCAGGGTGCGCGCGCGCGCGCCTCGGTTTGGGCCCTGCCCGGGATGACGACAGGCAGCGGCCCGGCCCCGGGCGGGCCCTGGGCGGGGAGAACGTGCCAGGGCCGCGGACTCCAGAGCCGGCCACGCCGCCCAGCCTGGCCCCCGCCCGCACACCGAAAACGCCGAGCCGGTGGGTACGCTGGGCACGGGCGCGGGGCGGGCCGCTGCCTCCTGGCCCCGGGAGGCCTCCGCGGGCGGGGGAAAGGGCGGGCGACCGGGCGCCGAGACTACCCGAAACTCCCGTGCGGGAAGCGGCGGTCGCTAGGGCCGAGGGTCGGCTTGGCCCGGCCCAGGCGGGATCCCAGGACCCGGTGGCGCCAAGGCTGGGCCCCGCGGAGACTTAAGGTTCCTATGGGGAAGGGGAGGGCGGGGAGGGGTAGCCGGGGTTCCTCCAGGCGCGGGCACCCCGCACACCCTTTGGCCAGGCTCTGCCTCTGGGTTCCGGGGAAGCCGCCTGCGCCCCGCCCCTTCCCGTTCCCCGCCCCCTGGGCCCGGCCGAGCCAGGACTAGAGTGAGTGTGGCGGGCGGGGGGCTTGGAGATGAATGAGACAATGAGCGGCCGGCCCACGGCCTTACTCCGCTGCCCGCGCGCCCTGGCCTCCTGTTCACCCGGCTGGCTCCGTGACTCATTCATTTACACAGGCGGCGACAAGGGGGTGCTGAGCCCCGCTGCGCCGGGTCGGGTGTGTGCTCCAGGCAAGAGCTTCTTCTGGGAGAGACGGCCAGGGTACCCGCGATTAGAGCGCAGTGCGATAAAGCAGGCGCCGTGTGTGGAGGGAGTCCGAAAGGGGTTCTGGAGGAGGCGATAACTGAGCCGAGTCTTCAAGGATGACCGAGAGCCCGTCAGTTGGGAAGGGGAAGTGCAGCGAGGGCCAAGGAAATTGCAGGTGCAAAGGCGGCTTAGAGAACCACGTGTAGCAGCTGGTGGCAGGGTGGGGGCAGCTCATGCTGGCTGTGTGTGGTGGTGAGGCATGCGGCGCGAAGGGACTGGAGAGGGCCACACAGGAACGTGGTGGCAGTCGGGTAAACTGAGGACAGGGAGGTCCGCTGGAGTCCATATTGCAAGAAGCAGTGGGTGTGAGGTACCGGCTTGGCACATGGACCGGTGCCCTATAAACCTTCACTCTATTAACATGAAGTGCTAATTGATCGGACTGTGGTTGTAAATACCACAGGCTGCTGTGGGAAAATGGATTAACTGGAGGAAGGCAGCGAGGCCAGTTTGGAGGCTGCTGCCTGGTCCGGGAGTGGAACAGTGAGGGGGGAGCAGAGGAAAGGTTTTAGCAGGTGGTGACTCCTGGGAGGAGTGGAGGAAGGGCGGGCCTTTTGATGCCAGGTGGCAATGCCAGGTGCCTCCCTCCTCTCTACATAGAGGATGTTGACCAAGGAGGGTAGGTCAGGGGGCAAGGTACTCTGTTTTCTGCTGCTGGCCCCCCAGGGAGAGGTGTCTGGCAGGCCAAAGGCCCATGGTTCTTGAGCTAGAGTTGACTGGGGCCCTGTGAGCAATCAGGTAGAGCCCCTAAGTCGCTCCCATTCCTCCCCAAGCCCCCTCACAACAGTTCCCTAGAGCCTGGAACAGTCCTGGGTGGGGCTGCCTGGGCCCAGACCTAAAATGTGTTTGATAAATATAAATTGAGCACCTGTTCTGTTCCCAGCACTGCACTTGGGGTGAGATAGGCTATGGTTCCTTCCACTGCCACAACCGGCCTTGCGGCTGCCTCAGTAAAAATACACTTATAGCAATGACCTGGGGGGGGGGGGGGGAGGCTCAGAGCACCCATTCCAGGCTGGCGTGGCCCTGGCCCTGGACTGGGGGGAGCATTTAAGGCTGCCCATTGACCTCCCCGCTTCTCCAGAGGTCAGACTTGGGGGCACCTGGCCCATACTAGGTAAATGGCACTGGATGCTCCAGGTTTGCTGGAAACATCTCCCAGGTGGAAGGAGACCCAGAAGCAGCCTTGGAAAATGAGTCCTAGGTTACTCAGAGGCCATGGCTACACCCCAGCCCCTAGGTCCAGGGCCATGCTAGGAGCTCAAAGACCATGGCCCACACTCCCTCGTCGCTACTCCTAAAGTCTACATGTCAATAGCAGCACCACACCTACAGGTGTACTGGGCACTGCAGTCATGCGGTCACTGAGAAAGGTCGCACCTATTAACCCGGACAAATAAGTTTGGAAATCTGCCAGCCCTAAACCGCTCTCACGCCTCTTCAGGGCAGCGCTGCGTGACTAGTTGACTAGTGAGTGCTAGAGTTCCTGGTTCCAATCCCACCCCTCCTTTTACTAGTCCTGAAATCTTAAACAAGACATTCATCTGCCCAGCCTCAGTTTCCCCGTCTGTAGAATGGGACTAACAGTACAGACTCATGGCCTGGCTTGGGGCTCAGAACGCAGGATGCCCCGGCTCTCTCACCCTCGGTCCCCGGGCCTCCAACACCTCCCCTCGAGCGCTTCCGTCCAGGGAGGCGGGGCGGGCTGGGGGGGCTGGTCTGGGCCGCAGTCGGCCCTCGTGCCCACGCAGCCGTGGAGACACCCCCTCCTTCCGCCGGGCGGCGGCTACCCGGGCGCCAGAGGGCATCCGGGGAATGCGGCGCGCGGCTCCGGGTGGTGGACGGCCGGCCGGACCCCTCCGCACGCGGATTCTCCTCATTCCAGCTGCCTGACGCGGCTGCGGGCGGGGCGGCCCCGCCCCCGCCGGCTCCTCCCCTGGGGTCCCTGAGCCGGTCCGGCTGCCCGCGGGGAGCCCCGCCCCAGGTGGCGCCGGCCTGACCCCTGCCCCTGCCCAGGTGGGCTGCAGGCGGAGTCCCCGCTCCGCTCCCGCTCGCGGCGGAGTGTAACCTCGGGCACCACGGAGCGCGCCCCTCCCGCCCTGAGCCCGGCCGCCGGTGCGTTTCACACCCCGCTCCGCGCCCACCACCTCCCAGCTGCGCGCGGCGGCGCCCGGTCCCCTCGCCCCTCCGGAGGCCCGTCTCCCAGCTGGCGCCCGCCCCGCCGGGTCCCTCGGGCCGCGGCTCCGGCCGCGCTGTTGTTCTCGGGGTAACGAGGCCGGAGCCCGCACCTGCCGCAGCCTCACCCTTCCCCGGGGAGCCCGGGCCCGAGGTGGCGCGCACTGGGCTTGGGATCGGGCTCTGCCCCCCTGCAAGTAGAAGCCAGTGCCCAGCACTGCGCCCGGGTCCCCGTGTGCCGGGGCGCGAGGGAGCCGGTGGGGCGCAGGCGAGTCCTCGTGGTCACAGGGCAGGTCCGAGGGGCTCCCCGCAGAGGAGGGTCTGCCCCGAGCCCGCGGGCAGTGATGGCCGAGGCGGGGAGCGGTGCTCACCAGGGGCCGCGTCCGAGCCTCTCCGCCGCCCCGAGGCAGGTACTGGCCTCATTTTAAGGGTGAAAAAGGTTCTGAGCGACTCGCCAGCCAACAGCCTGTCATAAACGCTGCCGCCTCCTGCAAGCGCTAGCCGTCGCCGCCACCCGCGGGGGCCTGAGCTGCAGCTCGCTTCCCGGAGTTGTGCCTCCCCGCAGTCCGGGGGGGGGGGCGGGGGGGGAGCTGGTGCGGGAGGAGGGTGTCCTGGCAGGACGTGGGCACGGATTTCGAGGGGCCAGAGGGGGGCCCTCCCAGAGGAGGGGGAGGGCGGGAGGCCCTGGGCGCAGAGCCCGCCGTGGCGTCCAGGGCGGAGAAGGGGTCTGCCCCGGGGCCGGAGCCGCCGTGGGCTTCCCCGACGGGAACGGACTGGCCTCGAGCCGGCCCCGCTCGGGCCCAGGCCCCGGGGCTCCCCCGCCCGGTGGGCACCAGCCGGTGTGGACGCGGGAACCCGAGAGCGTTCCTCGGGCTTCCCGACGCGGCCGCCCCCGGGGAGGAGGGCACGGGGTGGCCCGGCCGCGCGAGCTCCGCCCGCCGGGCGCGCCGGCCGTATTTGGACATTTCGTCCTATTTTTAACTTTGCCGGGACTGGAGGTGGGGGGAAGGGAGAGGGAAATCCTGCTTCCGCCGCGGCCCGCCGCCCGCGACCCTCCCCGCGCCCGGCCGTGCAGACCCCCGCCCGGAAGTGAGCGCCGGGCCGGGCCGGGTGGACGCGGCGGGCGCGCGGTTCCGGGCCCCACCCCGCAGCCAACGACGTTCCTCCGGGAAAACCTGACTCAGGCGGCGCCCCTCCCGCGGGGCCGCCCCGCCGCGCCCCTCGCCCCGAGAGCACCCTCCGCCCCCACCCCCGCAGAGAGGGACCCCGGGTCCCGGCCCAGGGGCGGGGGCGGGGGGAGCCCCACGCTCCACGGGCTCGCGGGGGGGGCGGCGCGGGGGCGGGGGCGGGGCGGCCCCTCCCTCGTTGACGCCGCCGCCGCCGCCGCCGCCTTCGCGGAGCCCGGGCCGAGAGCACCGGCGGCGGAGGGGGCGCGGGCGGCGGGCAGGATGCGCTACCGGGCGTCGGTGAGCGGGCCGGCGGCGGGCGGGGGTCCCGGGCGGCCCTGCGGCCTCGCGGCGGCGCCCCGGCCCCGCCAGGAAGCGGGCGCGGCGCCGGAATTTCGGGTGGAAAAACGTCCCGGGAAGTTGCAGGGGGAGGAGGCCGCGGCGGGGAGGGCCGCGGGGCGCGCGGACCTGGGGCCCGGCTGTCGGCTCGCGGGGGCGGCGGAGGGCTCGGACCCGGCACCCGGGGGCCGAGGGGCGGGGGCTCCGGCCCGATTTGCTGGCGGCTTCGGGGCCGGACGGGGCGGAGGAGGGGGGACAGGCCAGGGCGAGGCCGGCCCTGCTCAGACCCAGAGGGGCCCTGGCCAGAGCCGGGGGTCTGGTTGGGGAAGACCTGCTGCCCTCGGGATCGAAACCCACCGCCCCCACTGCCGCCCTGCTCGTCCTGGGCCCCTGACACTCGGCGTCCGTTTCCTGGAGCCCCAGACCCTTTTCAAAGAGTGTGTCGGGGGAGAGCCGCCCCAGCCTGTGCCTGTCCCCCCCCCCCCCTCGGGGCCCCAGGCAGCTGGAGGCGGCAGCTGGGCTTTCCGCGGTGAAACCCCCACCCCCAGGCCTCGGGCTCCCGGGGGAGGAGGGTGTCCGGGGAGCCTGGCAGCTGATGGAGAGGGTGTGGCCCAGCGATGGGAGGGCGGCCCCTCATGGGGTGAGTGCTGAGTCCCGCTGGACGGAGGCCCCCTGGGCGGTCCCTCTCCTGTGGGGCCTGGGGTGGTGTCCTGCTCAGCCCCAGACACTCCCCCCTGGAGAGTCTGGCGGTGGGGGGGAGGCGCCCCTACCCTGCCAGAAGTGCTCACTGGGAGCCATTTGTCCTCCAACAACACCTGTCACCTGTGGCTCAGAGCGGAGACCTAAGTCACCTGGTCTAATCCAACTCCTCCTCCTGGAGGTGGAAGAACCCTAGAGGGGAGGGGATTGGTCCAAGGTCAACAGAGCTTTTTTTCTGTGATTCCAGGAGTTCCTTCATGACCCCCTCCTTTCTCTACACAAAACTAGCACCTCCCGGGACTCGGGATTCGGTGGCCTTGCTCCTCTGTCCTCTGGGCCCTCGGTGCTCCAGGGTCTGTGTCCAGGCCCATGCACCCACGAGGTCTCTGTTCTGGGTGGCCTCCCTGTGTCCTCCATGTTCCCCGTGTACACCCAGGCCCAGTGTACACAGCATCGTCCTGCTCCTGTGTCCTGTGTCCTGGCCTCCCGTGTCCACCTGCCCTGGCTGCCCTGTCGATCCCACAGGCTGTGGTGGAGGGGGAAGTGGCCTTACCTTACCCCGCTGGCCCTGACCCTTTCCTGCGGCTCATTCCCAACAGGCCCTGGGCAGCGACGGGGTGCGGGTGACCATGGAGAGCGCCCTGACCGCCCGTGACCGGGTGGGGGTGCAGGACTTCGTGCTGCTGGAGAACTTCACCAGTGAGGCCGCCTTCATCGAGAACCTGCGGCGACGGTTCCGGGAGAACCTCATTTATGTGAGGCCCGAGCAGGAAGACGGGGGCTGCTGTGGGGTTCAGAGGCAGGACTGAGGGGGAAAGAGGCACCAGGGGCCTCTGGGAGAGAATTCTGACCCTCCTCCTCCAACCCCCAGACCTACATTGGCCCGGTCCTGGTCTCTGTCAACCCCTACCGGGACCTCCAGATCTACACCCGTCAGCACATGGAGCGTTACCGTGGCGTCAGCTTCTACGAGGTGCCACCCCACCTGTGAGTGACACCCCCATCCCCATCTACGATGACCCCACCCGGCCCTCCCTCTAACATGACCCCTGACTCCCCACTGTGGATGAAGCACTGTTCACATCTGTGAGGGATCCCACAGTTCCTCACCCCGGACCGACTCCATCCCCACCCAACTCATTCTCACTCATGACTTATTTGCCCAACTGTACCTGGCATGGCCCCCAACCTTAGTGACCGTCTGACTCCTACCTCTGGGGGCCTCCAGCCCGACCTATGAGGGACCCCAACCTCTACCTGAATGACCTGTAACACTCATGAGTGATCGCCATCTTCCCTCTGAAATGACCCCTCCGGTGCTCGCTTCGGCAGCACACATACTAAAATTGCAAGTGACCCCTCCACAGCTGTGAAGAATCTCCCTCCACCCACACCCTTGAAGGTTCCCCAGTCCCCATCCTCAAGGTAAATGCAGCTCCCACCCGCAAGAGAACGCCAGGCAGATGTGGGAGTGCCCTCCCCGCCCCACCTGCCGGACTCCCACCAGCTGCAGCTGCTCGAACTCCTACCCCCTGAGCCCCTGACCGGCCTCTGCCCCAGGTTCGCGGTGGCCGACACGGTGTACCGGGCCCTGCGCACGGAGCGCCGGGACCAGGCAGTGATGATCTCTGGGGAGAGCGGGGCAGGCAAGACGGAGGCCACCAAGCGGCTGCTGCAGTTCTATGCTGAGACCTGCCCAGCCCCTGAGCGGGGTGGTGCTGTGCGGGACCGGCTGCTACAGAGCAACCCTGTGCTGGAGGTGAGGGTTGGGCAGCATCTGAGAGGAGGGAGAGGCAGGGAGAGAAGGCCGGCATCCCTCATACCCCCATCTGCTCCTAGGCCTTCGGCAATGCCAAGACCCTCCGGAACGATAACTCCAGCAGGTTCGGGAAGTACATGGACGTGCAGTTTGATTTCAAGGTACCTGTGGTGTGCCGGGGCCGGGGGGTGGGATTCCCGTTCAGTAGGCGCCAGTAAATATCGAGCTCCTGCTATGTGCCAGGCACTGTTCCAGATGCTGGAGCTGCAGCATTGAAACAGAACAAAAATCCTGCCTTTCGGGGAGACAGACAGTAAGCAGGAAAATGTCATGTGGGTGACAAGTGCCATGGCAAAGAATAAAACAAGGTCAGGGGTGTGGCAGTTGCTCTTTAATTATATTTTGAACTCCAAGAGGAAGGGGGCCGTCAGGAGAATTGGAACAGAAGTGTGTCGGGATCTGACTTTCCTCTTAAAAAGATCGTTCTGGCTGCTTTGTTGAGACTAGATGGTCAGAGAAGCAGGCCAAGCAGGGAAACCAGCCAGGAAGCTGATAGAATAATCTAGATGACAGGTGACTGTGGAGGGAACCAGCGCCGGGGCAGTGGAGGTGGTGAGCAGCGGGGGTTTTGAAGGTTAAGGCAGCAGGATTGATGGGCTGATAGGATGAGAGGAGGCCTGCAGACTCCTTAGCCTGAGCACCTAGAAGGGTGAAGTGACCACTGACCAAGATGGGAGACAGTCGGGGGAACTAGCCTGAGGAGCGGGAGAGAAGGAGTTCAGTTGAGTTTGAGATGCCTGTTGTATGTCCGTCCGAATGGAGCTGACAGGTAGATGGGGTTGAGTGTCCTTGTTTCTTAGATGAAGAAGCTGAGGCAGCGGGTGACTTGCCGGAGCCCAGGCACTTAGGGGCAGAACTGGAATTAGAACCCAAGACGGCGGGGGAGAGAAGGGAAGATGGGCCCCACTTCCCATCCGCCTAAATGGTCCCCATGTTCTGTCCTGCCCACAGGGTGCCCCTGTGGGTGGCCACATTCTCAGTTACCTCCTGGAGAAGTCCCGTGTGGTCCACCAGAATCACGGGGAGAGGAACTTCCACATTTTCTATCAGCTGCTGGAGGGGGGCGAAGAGGAGACACTGCGCAGGCTGGGCTTGGAGCGCAACCCCCAGACCTACCTGTACCTGGTGAAGGTGAGCAGCTGGTGGGCAGGGCAGGTGCCACCCGGGGAGCAGCACAGCGCCAGGGCGCCATGGCTGACAACCCAGCTTTGCCCCTCCCCCAGGGCCAGTGTGCCAAAGTCTCCTCCATCAACGACAAGAACGACTGGAAGGTCGTCAGGAAGGCTCTCACGGTCATCAACTTCACTGAGGATGAAGTGGAGGTGAGGCCTCTGCTGGGGACCCTCTTTCCTCCTGTCATACCCCGAAAATCTCAACCCACTTTTACCACCCGTATCTACTTAGATCCCCCTTCTCCTCTCAAACACGTCACCTCCCAGTCCCTGCTCCCTCCGACCACCCCTGGTTGCCCTCATGGAACTCTCAGCCCCTCCTGTGACTCTCCTCTGCCCCTGCCTGTCCCCCAGGACCTGCTGAGCATCGTGGCCAGTGTCCTGCATTTGGGCAACCTCCACTTTGCTGCCGATGAGGAGAGCAACGCCCAGGTCACCAGTGAGAATCAGTTCAAGTATCTCACCCGGGTAAGCGCGGTGAGCAGAGGGCAAGGGCAGAGCAGCTGGGTGAGGGGAAGGGCACCCTCACCATGCCCCCCGCCCCCTTGACAGCTTCTTGGTGTGGACGGCTCAACGTTTCGGGAAGCCCTGACACACAGGAAGATCATCGCCAAGGGAGAAGAGGTGAGGTCAAGCCTTTGCTTCAGGAGATGGGGTGAGGGATGCAGGTATAAGGTAGCCCCCACCCATCGTTGTCCCTTCCCCTGGTCCGCTAGCTGGTCCTCTCAGCAATGATGGAAGGACATAAGGCAGCTGGCTCAGAGAGGCACAGGGGGCGGGCCAAGGTCACACCGGAAGAGGGTGAGGGAATCAGGATAGAGCCACGACTCCGACCTGGAGGAATGGGGCCTCCTTCCTCCTGGTGGGATTACTGTGTCCTCTCCTGTGCCCGACCCCACACCCTCCCCCAGCAGGAGGAAGAGTAGACATAGTTTCCTGGTGTTCGACCTGAACCCAGAGGGGAGTGGGTGGAGAGGGGTCTTCAGCGCTCATCTCCCTGTCTCACGCCACACCTGCAGCTCCTGAGCCCGCTGAACCTGGAGCAGGCTGCGTATGCTCGAGACGCGCTTGCCAAGGCCGTGTATAGTCGAACCTTTACCTGGCTAGTCGGGAAGATCAACCGATCATTAGCCTCCCAGGTGAGGGCGTGGTCCTGGCTGCTCCCAAGGGAGCAGGGAAGGCAGTCCAGGGAGGCCTGGGCCTGGCACTGGGGGCTGGCAGGAGTGGGGACCCATGCTCTTGGTTGATTGACCCTAGGATGCCCAGAGCCCCAGCTGGCGGAGCACTACAGTCCTTGGGCTCCTGGACATTTATGGCTTCGAAGTGTTTCAGCACAACAGGTCAGTGCCCTCTTCCTCCTGCCTGTCTCCTCTCGTCTCTCTGTCCCGGTCCTTCTCCTCTGTCCCCCGCCTCTCATTCCTGTCAGTGACTTCCCAACCATCCTGGGTCCTGATGAGTGTTTCTTCCCATAGCTGCTCAGGGGCCTGGCCCAGCCTCCCCTTACCCTGGCCCTGTGGCCACCTTGAGCTCCTGTGGTCTCTCCCACTTTCCTCACAGCTTCGAGCAGTTCTGCATCAACTACTGCAACGAGAAGCTGCAGCAGCTGTTCATCGAACTCACCCTCAAGTCAGAGCAGGAGGAGTATGAGGCAGAGGGCATCGCGGTAAGCGCGGGCCTGCAGGTGTCATAGGAAGCCCAGGTGTCAGTCCCCGGGGGAGGCACCAGGACCCCATGATGATGCCCTCCTTCCCTGTACCCCTCAGTGGGAGCCTGTCCAGTATTTCAACAACAAGATCATCTGTGATCTGGTAGAGGAGAAGTTCAAGGGCATCATTTCCATTTTGGTGAGTCGTCTGTTCCTCCTAGGCCTCGTGTGGGGCTGGGTGGGAGGACGTCTCTCCTTCCCCTTCCTCTCCAGGCCAGTCCATGGAGGGCCAGAGTTTGGGGCTGAGCAGGGACAGGGCAGGGCTCTGCATGGAGGGTGAGGTGAGGTGCTGGCTGCATCTGGAAGCTGTCCCTAGGAAGTGCCCTTGATCTGCCCCTTTCCCTGTGTCTCTGCCTCCTGCATGGTGCCCCTGAATTACCTGTGCTCTCCAGCCCCTCCCTTGACACATCCATCACTCTGTGCCACACCCCTCAGGACGAGGAGTGTCTGCGCCCTGGGGAGGCCACAGATCTGACCTTCCTGGAGAAGTTGGAGGACACCATCAAGCACCATCCACACTTCCTGACGTGAGTGGGGTTGCAGGGCTCACTTGGGTAGAACCTGTGGAAGCCTGGGATCCCCCCAACAATTAAAACATCAGCCACAAAGAGATGACCAGAGGAGGTGCTGAGTTAAGGACAGGTGCACAGAGCTGCAGCTCACCGTTCAGCCACAGAGGAAGACGCCATGAGCATGGCTTCCTCCTTATTCTTTTCTGAGAATGAAACTTGCGAAGGCCCAGCCAGCGTGACTCAGTGCTTGAGCATTGACCTATGAACCAGGAGGTCACAGTTTGATTCCCTGTCAGGGCACATGCCCAGGTTGTGGGCTCGATCCCCAGTGTGGGATGTACAGGAGGCAGCCGATCAATGATTCTTTCTCATCATTAATGTTTCTATCTCTTTCTCCCTCTCCCTTCCTCTCTGAAATCAGTAAAAACATTAAAAAAAGAAAAAGGAAAGAAACTTGCTAAAATTGTTTAGCTTCCTTTATTTGCAAATTGCTTCTTATTTAACTCATCCCTTAAAGTGGGCGAGGGAGAGGAAGCAAGCCCCTCTGTCCCAGCTCTGTCCCGCATGTCTCCTCTAACCTGAAGCAGCCCCGAGGAGGTGTTCCTGGTGCTGTCTCCAGTTTACTGAGGTTCACAGAGAAGTCCTTTGCCCAAGGTTATCTCCCATCTAGTAAGTTTGAGCTGGGACTCAGTCCCAGGGCTGCAAATGCCAAAGCCCTACGCATTTTTGCTTAATAGTACTTTCGTTAAAACCCTTTTCCTGGTTGTAAAAATAACGTTGCTCATTAGAGAAACGCTGGAATGTGTGCAAAAGCCACTTGGAGGCCTGTCACCCAGAGGCCATCACTGTTAACAATTCGAGGCATTTCCTTCCTGCCTTTTACTATACCTTTTTTTTTTTTTTCCGTGGTTGAGAACTTACTGTGTAGAGGAGGTCCTCAAATAATGCTGTTTCATTCAGTGTTGTTTTGTTACAGCATTGATGAGATGTTGTGGAAACTTCATTCTTGTTTATGTCAGTTAGCCTCTGGTAAAATTGCTTTTGTTATATGTCGTTTCATTTAGTGAGGACTTACTGTAGAAGGCTCAGGGTAATGTTATATCTTTCAGTATTTTCCTGTATCGTCAAACAGAGAAGAGTCCTCAAAATGCTTACTCTAATGGCTCTAATCCACAGATACCCCATGGCTCTTACCCAGCCTCTGGGGGCCCTGGCCAGTTTCTGCTAGATAACAAGGCTGCCACAAACTCTTTATGCCTTAAACCTCTGCCTGTGTCTCTGGTTAGTTGCTTGAAATAGTTCTTAAAAGTAGAAAATGGGCCCAGGCTGGTGTTGCTTAGTGGTTGGAGTGTCATCCTGTGCACTGAAAGTTTGTGGGTTCGATTCCCAGTTAAAGGCACATACCTAGGTTGTGGGTTCGATCCCAGTCGGGGCATGTATGTGAGGCAACCAGTAGATCTTTCTTTCTCTCCTCCTTCCTTCCCTCTCTCCCTCTCCCTCCTTCTCTTCCTCCCTCTCTTTCTTTTCCCTTCCCCTCTCTCTAAATAATCAATAAAGACAAAACGTAGCTTTGGTCTGTGCACCGAAAGTTTGCCAGTTCAATTCCCAGTCGTAGCACATATCTGGGTTGCAGGTTCAATACCCCATTGGGAGATGTTTCTCTCTCACATCGATGGTTCTCTCTCTCTCTCTCTCTCTCTCTCTCTCTCTCTCTCTCTCTTTCTCTCTCTCTCTCTCTCTGTGTGTGTGTGTGTGTGTCTTCCTCTCTTCCTCTCTCTAAGCATGCCCTTGGGTGAGGCTTAAAAAATAATAATCTATAATAATAAAAGGGTAATATGCTAATTAGACTGGACGTCACTCCGGACGTCCTTCCTAACAAAGCCGGGAGGGAAGCCAGCCTGGTCCCGGGTGTCTGCGGGTGGCCCGAGGGAAGCCCGGGTCCTGGGTGCCGGAGGGAAGCCGGTACTGGCAGCCGGGGGAAGGAAGGCCCACTCTTGCAGGAATTTTCGTGCATCGGGCCTCTAGTAATAACATAAAATAGAATTAAAAAAATACATATCTTCTAGTGATCGTTTTTTAAATATAGAAAATGGGCTAAAGGGTATACACATGCTTAAGACTTAAGTAATCTCTTGGGGCAGATTCTATTCTTAAAATGTAGGGCCATGCTCAACCCTCTGAGCAGTCATGCAACAGCCAGAGGCGCTGAAAGGAGCCCTCTACCCAGTGTGCCCTGCAGAGCGGGGCCCAGATCCCGGGCCTGGCACAGTGTGACCTGGGCAAGGCCGTCTACCTCCCTTAGGGTCCGTGGCCGCCTCTGTGCAGGGAGGCAGGGTGGGCTGTGGGTGGCCTGCGCATGCCTGCTTCCTGCTGGAGGTCTGTTTCCTCTCTAAGACTCTTCAGCAGGCAGGGGGCATGGCTCAGGCCAGCACGCTAGCTTCCTCTCCCTGTCACCCCCAGGCACAAGCTGGCCGACCAGCGGACCAGGAAATCCCTGGGCCGCGGGGAGTTCCGCCTCCTGCACTACGCTGGGGAAGTAACATACAGCGTGACCGGTGAGGATGCTGGGCTGGGTCCCCACAGTGGGCGGGAGGGGGCTCTTCCTCGGCTCACATGTGCTCTCTCCTCCCAGGGTTTCTGGATAAAAACAATGACCTGCTCTTCCGGAACCTGAAGGAGGTGAGGGGGACTGCGGGGAGGACTCCGGGTTTGGCCCCGAATGACCAGTGTCCCAGGAATCTGTCCTACGCCAACCTCGATCCCGTGCTCTGCCCTCACAGACCATGTGCAGCTCGGAGAATCCCATTATGAGCCAGTGCTTCGACCGGAGCGAGCTCAGTGACAAGAAGCGCCCAGAGACGGTGTGGAGGCTGTGGGGCCCAAGGGGGCGTGTGTGTGCACAGGGCTGAGCGCCTGCAGGAGCCTGGGAGTTGGCTGTGTGCACGGAGCGTCTGTGCTTGTTGGTTCCCGTGGGTGTGTCTGCCGGCGTCTGTGTGTGCTCCATGTCTGTGTGCATGTACACGGCCACTGCTCCGTGTCCGCCCTGTTCTCTCTCCTCTGAGCCAGCCAGCCTCCTCCCTGGTCTCCTGGCTGCTCACCTGCCCTTACCAGCATTCCCCACATATCTGCTCTGGGGATATTCCAAATGGCAGATCAGTTTCTATCATTCCCCCACTCCAGATTCCTCTATGGCTCCCTTGTTCCCTCAAGTTTAAATTCACTCTCCCTAATGTGACTGAGTTCTGCTCCCATACTGCCTCTACCCGCCTCCTACCCCTTTCTCTGCCTGTCCTGTTTGTAGCTCACTGTGTACATCAAGCCTTTGCTCAGACGGCCCCTCTGCCTGGAATGCCTTTCTCTCCTCTCTTCCTTCTGGCTGTCTCCTCTTTTTTTTTTTTATTTATTTTTAGCAAGAGAGAGAAAAACATTGATACGTTGTTCCACTTATTTATGCATTTGTTGGTTGGTTCTTGTATGTGCTCTGACCGGGGATCGAACCCACAACCTTGGTGTATCAGGATGAAGCTTTAACCACAGAACATATTTTTCTTTATTGATTAAGGTATTACATATGTGTCCTTATCCCCCCTTTGCCCCCCACCTTTTTTTTTTTTTAAATTTCAGAGAGGAAGGGAGAAGGAGAAAGAGATAGAAACATCAATGATAAGAGAGAATTATTGATCGGCTGCCTCCTACACACACCCCACTGGGGATTGAACCTGCAGCTGGGCATGTGCCCTGACTAGGAGTTGAACCGTGACATCCTGGTTCATAGATCGATGCTCAACCATTGAGCCACACCTGCTGGGTTCCTGCACATCCTTTATTTTTTTTTAAATATTTCTTTATTGATTTCAGAGAAGAAGGGAGAGGGAGAGAGCGATAGAAACATCAATGATGAGAGAGAATCATTGATTGGCTGCCTCCTGCACGCCCCATACTAGGAATCAAGCCCACAACCCGGCTCAGACTCTCTCCCTTGGCCGGAATCGAACCTGGGACCCATCAGTCCGCAGGCCAACACTCTATCCACTGAGCCAAACCAGCTAGGGCCTGCACATCCTTTAAAACAGTGGTTCTCAACCTTGGCTGCACATTAGAATCACCTGGGAATCTTTTTAAAATCCTGATTTCTGGGCCTCATCCTCCGGAAATTCTGTTTCTTTTTTATGGGGTGGGGCCACAACATTAGTAACAAAGAAACAGAATTTCCAGAGGAATGAGGCCCAGAAATCAGGATTTTAAAAAGATTCCCAGGTGATTCTAATGTGCAGCCAAGGTTGAGAACCACTGGTTTAAAACTTAGGTGAAGGGGCACGTCCAGGAGGCCTTTCCTGACGCCCGCTCCCCCATAAACGGGATTAGTTGCCCCTTCTTGGTGCTCCCAGAACCACAGGCATACACCCCTGTTACTAATGGGGCCACGACAGATTGCGAGCCTGCTTGAAGGTTCTGCATAGCAGTGTACAGGGGTAATGGCTGGACGTACAGGTGTAGGACACGTTGTTGAGGAAAGTGGCCCTGAAATTCTAGAAGAGGAAGAGTCCTTGCCAAAGGAAGGTGTAGGATTGAGGTTGTGCTGAGGCCTGCGCAGGGTTTTTAGACCCCAGTGAGGTTCCTAAACTGAGGTCTCTAGTCAAGCCATTGTGGCGATGCTGGTGGGCCTAGTCTGTCCCCTTCCACTTTGTGAGGGAGGAAGGGCCCCAGCAGGGTGGGGGTAGTTGAGGGAATTGCTATTTTGCCCCAGGGAGGGGCTGTGCTAGGAGTCAGAGGCATCAGCCCAGCTCCAGCCAACCTCCCCTTCGCCTTGGCTCACCAGGTGGCCACCCAGTTCAAGATGAGCCTCCTGCAGCTGGTGGAGATCCTGCAGTCCAAGGAGCCCGCCTACATCCGCTGCATCAAGCCCAACGACGCCAAACAGCCCGGTAGGCCCTCCCACCCATGGGCCCGTGGGCTGAGCCTCCGGGCAAGGGCACAGGCCCTCTGTCCATGCCAGCCCACTGATTGCCCTCTCACCCCTCCTCCAGGCCGCTTTGATGAGGTGCTGATTCGGCACCAGGTGAAGTACCTGGGACTGATGGAGAACCTGCGAGTGCGCAGAGCCGGCTTTGCCTATCGCCGCAAATACGAGGCTTTCCTGCAGAGGTGGGGGCGGGGCCTGGCTCAGTGCCAGGACCAGGGGTCCAGAGGGTCGGAGCCTGGCAGATCCTGGGAGGGAAGACAGGGGCTCTCAGCCCCATTGCAAAGCCAGGATGCTGAGGCTCTGAGCTGCTGAGGCCTTTCCAGGCTGCAGGCCTAATGCCGAGCTTGGTAGAACCCTTCCCCCCAGGCCTTGCCTTCACAGAGCACGTGGCCTGAGGCAGGCATCCACATATCTGTCACCAGGAGAAATGCTAAAAGCTTATGAGGACAGAGTTTCTATCAGCTCAGACAGGAGAGAGCCGCTTTGTGGTTATCCTGACTTAGGGTCTGGGGACTCAGTCAGGTGTGAATTCCATCTCTGCTACTTTCCAGCCGTGGCCTTAGGCAGATGAGAATATTAATTGCCTTATTGTTATAGGGGGACAACAGAGCCACCTCCCATGCGTTCTGTGAGCTGCCCTTTAGGGGAACCTCCCGGCAGGTGCCCAGAAAAGCTGGTCTGGGTCCCCAGGGAGGGTGGTGGCTGAGGTGGGAGCCCATACATTTCTGCTCCTGCCCCCAGGTACAAGTCGCTGTGCCCAGAGACATGGCCCACTTGGGCAGGACGGCCTCAGGATGGGGTGGCTGTGCTGGTCAGGCACCTTGGCTATAAGCCAGAAGAGTATAAGATGGGCAGGTGAGTGGTGCCTACTCCTGGGGTCTAGAGGGCATGGGGATGGCAACCAGGGGCTGATCACTGCTGCCCTCCCAGGACCAAGATCTTCATCCGCTTTCCCAAGACGCTGTTTGCCACAGAGGATGCGCTTGAGGTCCGGAGGCAGAGCCTGGGTGAGAGAGGCCCCACCTTTCCTGTCCCAGGGGGTCCGTTCTGGGGGGCAGGAAATAAATCTCTGCATTTGGGCTCCTTTTACAGGAAGTCCGCCTCGCCCACATTCAGCTGCCCTCCTCCTTACCAGCCCCCGCCCCCGCCATCTGTCCTGCCCTTGGCACAAACGCTGAGCATGTTCCCACATCCCATTGCTGCCTCCTACTCGCTTTCACTTACTCTCCCTTCTTTTTTTTTTTTTTTTTTTTTTTTTTTTTAATATATTTTATTGATTTTTACAGAGAGGAAGGGAGAGAGATAGAGAGTTAGAAACATCGATGAGAGAGAAACATCGATCAGCTGCCTCCTGCACATCTCCCACTGGGGATGTGCCCGCAACCCAGGCACATGCCCTTGACCGGAATCGAACCTGGGACCTTTCAGTCCGCAAGCCGACGCTCTATCCACTGAGCCAAACCGGTTTTGGCACTCTCCCTTCTTATTTACCCTCACTCAGTAGCTCCTTCAGCCATTCCTCATCCATGCCACTCTGAGCTCTGGCAGCCAGGCCCCAGCTGGTCCCTGAGCTCTGGCCCATTGACTTTCTTTCTCACCTACAGCCACAAAGATCCAGGCCTCCTGGCGTGGCTTCCACTGGCGGCAGAAATTCCTCCGGGTGAAGCGATCAGGTTCCGGCTGCTGGGTCTTCAGCGGGCAGGGCCTGGGGCGAGGGTGGGCCACCTGGTGAGGGGATAGAGGTCAGCCTTCTGTGGTCTCTGCAGCCATCTGCATCCAGTCCTGGTGGCGGGGAACGCTGGGACGGAGGAAGGCGGCCAAGAGGAAGTGGGCAGCACAGACTATCCGGCGGTGAGCACTGGGGCACCAGGAGGGGGTGCGGACCCGGACGTGTGTAGGGGTCCGTTGCAGACTTCTCACCCCCATCCCTGTTGGGTGCCCCTCCCCCAGGCTCATTCGAGGCTTCATCCTGCGCCATGCACCCCGTTGCCCCGAGAACGCCTTCTTCCTGGACCACGTGCGCACCTCATTTTTGCTCAACCTGCGGCGGCAGCTGCCCCGGAATGTCCTGGACACTTCCTGGCCCACACCACCCCCTGCCCTGCGTGAGGTCTGCGGGCCCTACCTGATGACTTGGGGACCTTCAAAGCACTCGGGAGGGGCCCAATTAGCATGAGGCCAGAGGAGCAGTCAGGGGGCTCCCCAAGGGAGTGGAACTGGGGCTGGGCCATGGAGGGCTAGTTGTTTGGAGAGAAACGCCTTCAGGAATGGAAGGGGTTGTCCAGATTGAGGGGATGTCGCTTAGGCCAGAGCCCGGTGGGGGGCATATGCCCATTGTCCTCAGAGAGAAGGGAGCCGGCTGTCTGGGTGCCTGATGTTGCTCGCGTCGCGCCCACAGGCCTCGGAGCTGCTGCGGGAGTTGTGTATGAAGAACATGGTGTGGAAGTACTGCCGCAGCATCAGCCCCGAGTGGAAGCAGCAGGTATGGAGAGCCAAGAGGCAGGTGTGGACTGGCCAGGGGGCAGGGGCACCACTTGAAGAGTGCCGGCCTAGGGGAGCACTTCACTCCTGATTTACCATGTGACCTCAAATGGACCCCAGCCCCTCATGGGCCGCACGTCGGAAGCAGAAGCTGGAGTAGGTTGTGGGTGGAAAGTAGGGTTCACCTGGGCCAGCTCCACTGGGCTGTAGAGGCTTCCCAGAGGCCTGTGTGGAAAAGGCTGCAGCGTCAGTCCAACCGGTTGGTAATGTCTGCCCTGGTTTTGGAGACAGACATTGGCTGCCAATGTGCCTTGTGTTTGCCAACTCAATACTGGGTGATGCTAAAGGACCCACCCGCTCAGGTGACCTGTAGTAGGTTTGAGTATTAGCAATCAGCCAGCTTCCAGATCCCATGTTGAAGCTGAATATTGGGGGTCCCAGGGCCTGCACCCTGACAATGCTGTCAGGACTTCTAGGGCACTCTCTGCCTTGGCTGGTGGAGCCGGGGTGCGGTAGAGGAGGGGTTCATGGGAGTGTTGGTGGCAGGGCTTAGCCTCCTGCTGTTGGGGCTGGAAAGAGGGTGAGGGAGGCTGTCTCAGCTGCTGAGGCTCTGGTGGGCCCACCCTCTAACATCCCTCCTCCCGGCCCTGGTCCCTCAGCTGCATCAGAAAGCCGTGGCCAGTGAGATCTTCAAGGGCAAGAAGGACAATTACCCGCAGAGTGTCCCCCGGCTCTTCATCAGCACACGGCTTGGTGAGCACCTGACTTTCCAGTGTCAAACCCTCCGTCACCGTCCTAGTCCCCTCTCTCCTCCTCTGACTCTCTCCCCCACCTGGTGCAGGTGCAGATGAGATCAGCCCCAAAGTGCTGCAGGCCCTTGGCACTGAGCCCATCCAGGTGAGACATCAGGGATGCAGGCATCGGGGCCCGGGCAGAGAGTGAGGGGGTTTTCCCTGGAGCCCCTCGGCCCCTCCCCTGCCCCTCATCCCACCTTCTGTCCTCAGTACGCGGTGCCTGTAGTGAAATACGACCGGAAGGGCTACAAACCCCGACCCCGGCAACTGCTACTGACGCCCAACGCTGTGGTCATCGTGGAGGATGCCAAAGTCAAGCAGAGGATTGATTACACCAACCTGACCGGTGAGCCAGGGTCCAGGGCTGTGCAGGGAGGCCCCTGCTCTGATCTTGATCCCTAACCTCTGCCCTTCCCCCTCAGGAATCTCCGTCAGCAGCCTGAGCGACAGCCTCTTTGTGCTGCACGTGCAGCGCGAGGACAATAAGCAGAAGGTGCCCTTTGGGGACAGGGAGGCGGGGGGGGGGGTGGGTTCTGTAGGTCAGGGCAGAGCCTGACCCCTCCCCCGGTTGGGCCCCCAGGGGGACGTGGTGCTGCAGAGTGACCATGTGATTGAGACACTGACCAAGACGGCCCTTAGCGCCGACCGTGTGAACAACATCAACATCAACCAGGGCAGGTGAGGCGGGGGGCACGGGGAGGGGCCGAGGGCGCACATTGGGGAGGTCCTCACACACTCCCTTCCCGCCAGCATCACATTTGCAGGGGGCCCTGGCAGGGACGGCATCATCGACTTCACACCTGGCTCAGAGCTGCTCATCACTAAGGCCAAGAACGGTCACCTGGCTGTGGTGAGTGGGACCTGGGACTGGGGTGGCCCCAGGACTGGGTGGAACCTCCAGTGACCAAGGCGTCTTGGCAGTGCTCGGGTACCGCACCACCCCGGTCACCCTGCTGCCCATTTGGGGCCAGAAGGAGGGGCCTTTGGGGCCCTGTAGTGCCGAGGGTCATACAGATGGCAGCGTGGGGAGGGGGAAGACCTGGGGGCCTGGGTGTGCTGGGTGGGAAGGGAGGCCCACTCCGGCTAGGGAGTGGGGCCAGAGTCTGCAGGACCAGGCTGCCGCTGCGTGCTCCTAGCCCACGAAGACAGGTGCCCAGTGCCTCTGTCTGCTTCCCGCTCACACTGGGCTTCTCCCTTCCCCACAGGTGGCCCCACGGCTGAACTCTCGGTGATGAAGGTGCCCACTGGACCCTCCCACCTCCCAACGCTTTGCTTATCCTCTCTTCCCCTCCCGTTACCAAAGACTCGAGCTTCCAGACAGGGACCCAGGGACACCTCGAAGCCCACAGACAAACTCCTGCCTCCTGCTCTCCCCTCTCTTGAGGGCGCTGCAGGGAGGGGTGAGGGAGCTGCCCCAGGAGTGGGCCAGGCCGGGCCACAGCAATAGGAAAGCCGGGGCCAGAGGCAGACACGCCAGCCCCACTGTCGATGCCAAATATTTGAGAAGGGAACTTTTGCTGAGGTTTTCTCTGAGATTTTTTGATGCTTTATAAGAAACTATTTTTTTTAGCCATTTCCCACCCCAAGACACACTGGATGTGTTCTCCCCGACTCCAGCCAGGCAGGGGATGTAGTTCAGAGGTGGGGCGGTCTGGGCCCTGGTGCCCTCTTTTCTGCCCAGGCCACTCTGTCCTCCTTGTTCCCTTGGCGCCTTGTCTGCCTGCCTGTCTCCCCACTGCAGCCCGCCCAGTGGACACCTAGATCCTCTGCAGCCCGCTCCGACATCCTCTGGGGGCTGAGACCACCCTTGCTGCCCCCCTTTCCTGCCTTAACAATGTCCTTTCAATAGCAGCCTAGCCTGAGGCTGTCCTGGCGTGGGGGAAGGTGTCTCAGACCACAAAATGTGGGACACTGAGATCAGCTAGTCCAGCTTCCTGGTGTGACAGCAGGAGACAGCAGCCCAAAGAGGGGAAGGGACTTGCCCTTCCTTCGTCCAGCAGGTTGGGGCAAAACCCGGACTGCAGCCCTGTCCTCTCAGTGCCTCATCCAGGAACAGGGGCCCCAGAAAACAGGCTCATGTCTTAGGGTGCATGTGGCTCCCTGACCAGCAATCACCCTGGGGGCCACCGGGTAGGAGAAGCCCTTCTGCCTAAGTCCATACCTTATGATGACACATACCCTGCTCACCATAACTGGCCCCATTTCAAGGATGTGAGGCCTTTCCTGTGCCCCAAGCTGCCCCCTGTCCTGGGAACCTGGGGAAGGGGCCGGCCTTGGGAGGAGCTGCAGGGGCATCACCTCTTTCTGCTGCTGCTCCCCTCACACCTCCCCAGAGAGCCTGGGCTGCCCAGCTGCCTCTGCCTCCTGGGGTCTCAGCCCACTGCTGACACTTCTGCAATCCAGAGAAACACTAAATAAAGCAATATGTGTTTGCCAACAGTGGTCTCCTTGTGAATGTTAAGAAAGGGAGAGGACCCCCTAGAAGGCAGCCAGGGGTCTTGTATTAGAATTTTTGCCTTGCCCCCCGAAGGAAGGAGGCAGAGCTCCCTTCCCAGGGAGAAGAGCAGGTGTGACCAAGGACCGCAACATTGACTCTTGAGAAGGGCTGCTCAGCCTGGCCCAGTGCTTTGAGCTGGGAGGCAGGAAGCATCACACACAGTCCCTTCCCTGTGACCTCGGCCTCTCCTGGAAGGCTGGTGCACAGAAGTGCAGCCCTGGGTGGAAAGCGCAGGAGCCAAGGGGCAGACCTGCAGGAGACTGACTCCTGACGGGGGCGGGGGACGGGGGACGAAGGGTTGCCAGCACGTCACAAAGAAGATGACATGCCCTGACCAGTTTTGCTCAGTGGCTAGAGCGTCGGCCTGTGGACTGAAGAGTTCCAGGTTCAATTCCGGTCAAGAGCATGTACCTTGGTTGCGGGCACATCCCCAGTGGGGAGTGTGCAGGAGGCAGCTGATGGATGTTTCTCTCTCATGGATGTTTCTAACTCTATCCCTCTCCCTTCCTCTCCGTAAAAAATCAATAAAATATATTTTTTTAGAAAAAAAGAAGATGGCATTTGAGTAGGCCTCAAAGGATAGCCTCCAAATTTGGATTGGGTTGGAAGTGACCAACCCAATCTAAACTGGCTCGGGAAGCAAAGGACATTCAATAGCATTCACAGTCTAGCAGCCCCAGGTTGGGCTGCTCCCAGGCGCTCGCAGATGTGTCTGGAACCATCTCTTGGCTCAGCCTTTCCTGGTGATGTGGTGGCAGCAACAGCCACCAACAGCTCCGGACTTGCATTCCATGAAGTTGGCATCAAAGGCAGAGAGAAAAGGCGTCTCTTGTTAAGTAACTCAAAAGTCTTAGAGCCAGTTCTCAGTGGACCGCTTGAATGAGGTGCTTTCCTGTCCCATTCACTGTAGTTAGGAAGAAAGCTTATTCTGATGTGTGCGTGCCAGGCCTGGGCCATGTGTCTACACCCCTAAGACAAGTAGCATGTGCCACACCTGACCACAAGGACCAAGATGGGGGCAGATGACTTCCCAAAAGAAAATCAGTGTTGCCTCCAGAAGAAAGGGAATGAGTGCTGCAACCACAGAGCTCATCAGCAAATGGCTGAGCCTTCCCAAGTGGGAGGGGCACTGTGGGCAGAAGGAATGGCAGGCCTTAAAGGCAAGGAAAGTTCCCGGTTAGGGCCAGGCTACCTGCTGAGCTTAGATTCATCACCTGGGGCAAAAGTTCTCAATCAATGAGATACCATGCATGGTATGACTATCTTGAGCTTGACACAACCCTGTGAACACACCTAGATTTTGACACTGCCCTACAAATTAACGTACAGGAAAATGAAAGCACCACAGTAATTAGTCTATCAGTAGTAACAGTGGCTCCAAGAAGCCGACAGATAAGATAAACATTGTGTTAGGTGCAATGACCAGGTTTACAACTGTAACCACATTCCTTTCTTCAGTCAATGGGTACACCTGGGAGAGTGACAGCCCAGATGCCACTGGGTACCCTGTCCTTTTGAGAGGTAATCAGGGATGGTTTGCTCACCTCCTGCAGGAAGTGGAATGCCCTCCAGGAGATATCTGCCCATTGTCGTGTTATCGGAGAAATGTGTGGATTGCCTTTCTCCTTTGCTGGTGGGAGTGGGGTTCTTTGGGTGCTGCTGAAATAAGCATTTCTGGAGATGTGGCAGAAAGCTTTATTTTCACGGAATGACATCCTTGGGTTTTCAAAGTCCCATTTCTCTTAATCCAGTCCTGGAAGATGTGCAGCTGGGGACTCCGTCGAGTTAGAAACAAAGCCAGTGTCCACAGTTTCCATCGCAGGGTGGAGTCGGGGCCGGGAGAGCATTAGGCTAGTTGTGTGGGGTCCACATCGCTGTGGGCCATGCGGGCAAATGCAGGGGAGCCAAGGGAGTGTGCCCCTGCAGCAAGTCTCTAGAGTCCGGAAAACACTAACGCACAAGAGCGTGGACCAAGAGAGCGACCTCCTTTGTCCAGGAGATTAACTATCTCCAATCTTCCCACCCTGGCAGTGGCCACACCTACTCTGGCTAATGACCTGTTCCCAGGTGTGACCGACAGATAAGCACCCTCCCTGTCACCCAGACTTTCCTGGGCATGCGTCTATCCTCCCCGCGTCCAGTCCCTTCCCCCAGCAATCTGCTTGGGGGGAATAGACCTGGGGAGGGCTACACTGCAGCTTCCAGGCAAAGCTGCAGAAAGGGCATGCCTATATTATTTGGAATTCCCTTTGCTTCTTTCCTGTTAATTAATAACGTGGTTACATCACAACGGTATCAGTAGGAAGCTAATTTTGGCTCTGGACAAGGGCATCCACCCAACTCTACATTCATTCATTCAACCAACATTTACTTAATGTGCCAGGCTCTCTAGGTTAGCCTTGATACCTGGGATATTGCAGGAACAAAAAAGACCCAAATCCTTGCTTTTATGGAGCTTACAGTCTAGAGGGCAGAGAGGACAATACATAAAAATAATATATAAAATATGTAATGGATTAAAAGGAGATAAGTGCAAAAAAGAAATTTAAAAAGAGGTAAATGTTAGAAAAATAAGTAAAGCAGCGCGCTCTCCCTCCCAGGAGTACACTCATGCATTGCCCCTTCTCCCTCCCCCATCCACCAGGTTTGTCACCTCCTGAGCCCATTTCTTCTACTGCTCACTTCTTCCACCTCTGTGACTTCCTAAATGAACTTTCTCTTATTAAAAAACAAAACAAAAACAAGCCCTAACCGGTTTTGCTCAGTGGATAGAGCGTCGGCCTGCAGACTCAAGGGTCCCAGGTTCAATTCCGGTCAAGGGCATGTACCTTGGTTGCGGGCATATCCCCAGTAGGAGGTGTGCAGGAGGCAGTTGATCGATGTTTCTCTCTCATCCATGTTTCTAACTCTCTATCCCTCTCCTTTCCTCTCTGTAAAAAAATCAATAAAATATATTTTTTAAAAAAGAGCCCCAACCGGTATGGCTCAGCGGTAGAGTGCTGGGGTCCAACCCCAGCAGGTCCAGGGGTCCCCAAAGGTGTGGACGGAGTCGGCAAAGAAGGAATGACACAGAGACAGTGTTCAGTTGATCAGCAGCCTAGCCAGGATCTCTAGCCAAGCTCTGGTCAGGATCTCCAGCAAAGTTCTAGTTAGGATCTCCAGCAAAGTTCTGGTTAGGATCTCCAGCCAAGTTCTGGTGTTTATTGTCTTGTTACATCTGTATTTATACCAGTTGATTTTAATCCTGTTAATTTCTATTGCAAAGGTTAGGGCATTTCTTATCTCCATTCCAGGGAGTAAAGATTATGTAGCTTAAGTGTGATTGTTTGTAGTTAAAGTGATTAACTACCCGCCTGGCACTTAGTTAAGGGGTTTTCTCCCCTCCCTAACTTCAGGGAAAAATTCCTACCTGGGGAAACAACCTTTCTCGGAGAGGTGACCTTGGTTAAAACACAGCACTAAGGGGAGCAAACATATTAGGAACAGTATGCCATATACGCCAGGTCCCTTGAAACATATGCTGTGCAGATGTTTCTTTCCTGCAGCGACTGTGTCAAGCAGCAAGGATGGACCGGCTTCCGGCAGTAGAGCATCAGCCTGTGCACTAAAGGTCAAGGTCTCAATTCCCCAGTCAATGGCATGTACCTGGGTTGCAGGTTCCTTCCCTGGCCCTGGTTGGGGCACATGCAGGAGTCAACCAATCAATCTCTCTCTCACACATCCATCTACTTCTCTCTCTCTCTCTCTCTCTCTCTCTCTCTCTCTCTCTCCCTCCCTTCCACTCCCTCTAAAAAAATCAATGGAAAAAATACCCTAGGGCGAGGATTAATTAAAAAAAAAAGAAGAAACTAAATAAAGCAGAGAAGGGGGAGAGAGAGTTGGGTCTGCACTTTGAAGTTTCAAATGGACGGTGATGAAGGCCCCCCCCCCCCCCCCCGTGGGCAGCAGCGACACTGGCACAGAAAGGGTGAGGGGGACTGTGGCTACCCAGCAGAGGGAACAGCAAGTGCAAAGCATGGAGCCTGGTTAGAGAAGAGGAAGGTCAGAGAGGAGTGATCAGGGGAGAGGGGAGAGAAGATGGTGGATTTGCATCTCACTTCCTTCAGATGTTCTTGATTTCCTCAGCTCCTTGAGGACGGAGTCATGAAAGTTGGCACCTGCTGCTGGATTCCTTCCCATACAAGCATCGGTGTGAGCAGGTCTCCTAAAGGATGGGGGCAATGCGGGGGGTTCACTTTGCAGCAAAGCAGACAACTCAATCTCAACAGTCCTACAGCATGTCAGCATGTCGCTGCTGGAATCTCTCACTGACCTTTCCTGGCAGCTCCGGCCTCCTGCCTCCATTCCCAGCACACCCTCCTCCCCTAGACCCTTCTTGGTGTCCTCTCACTCTTCTCCCCGGAGCCTTCCCCTAGTGTCTGCCTCCAGATCCTCTCTGCACATTTTAAGACTGGTCCTTGTCTCTGCAAAGCTAAGGGCTGCCCACTGGAGGTGGGGCATCTCTCCCGAAGAGACGTGGAGATGTCTCTGTCTCCTTCCTCTCTTTCTCCATTTCCAGACGTGAATGAGAACAGGGCAGGCGTGTCGTTTTCCACAAGTACAGACGGCCTACACACAGTCACCACCTTGTCTCTCTCCTCACACACACTTTGGAAGGTGATACCGTCAGTTTTCTCTCTAAATAATTTTTGTCATCTTAATACAAAAAAATCTGTTTGCCTTTTTTTTTTTTTTTTAAAGGAAAAGTGGGTATGAGCAGCCCAATTCCCAAGGTTTCCATTTATGTAGTGCCCTGGAGTTGTGTAGGACACAACCTGAACCACTGAATGGGGAAGCGCTGGTCCCTTCAGGGGCTACAGAGCAGGCAGGCAGGTCATTGGCCTCCCTGCTCCTCCTCATTGCTAAAATACAGGTAAGGAGCCCTAACTGGTTTGGCTCAGTGGATAGAGCGTCGGCCTGCGGACTGAAGGGTCCCAGGTTCGATTCCGGTCAAGGGCATGTATCTTGGTTATGGGCACATCCCCAGTAGGGAGTGTGCAGGAGGCAGCTGATCGATGTTTCTCTCTCATCGATGTTTCCAACTCTATCCTTCTCCCTTCCTCTCTGTAAAAAAATCAATAAATATATTTAAAAAAATAAAGTTAATTCCTCTTTTAAAAAATAAATAAAATACAGGTGAGGAATATTCTCCTTTCATTAGGATGGGGAGTAAAGAACTTCAGTGTCTTTTTCTGTTGAACAGTGCAGCCTTCCCTTTTTCACCCTCGTTCATCTTTGCTTCTCCTTTCGGTAACTTTCCCATCCCCACCCCCCAACACCAGGAGCCCTTCCTAAGGACTTTGATTTCTTCTTTTTTTGGGGGGGGTAGGAAGAAGGAAAGGGAGAGGGGGAGGGGGGGGAAGGGGAGGAGGAGGGGGGGAAGGGGAGGGGGAGGAGAGAGAGGGAGAGGGAGAAGGGGAGGGGAGGGGGACAGAGATCATTTGTTGCTCCATTTATTTAAGCATTCATTGGTTGATTCTTGTATGTGCCCTGACCCAACCAGGGATCGAACCTGCATCCTTGGAGTTTCAGGACAACACTCTAACCTGAGCTACCTGGCGGCCACAGAATGACACATGCACTGTAGGGCAGGTCTCAGGTTTATCTGGGAACTTGGGTGCGGTGGGGCAAAAGCCACCATTATAGATGCAAATCCTGATGTGTGAAGGGGAGAGGAGGAGGAAGAAAAGAGAAAGGCGGGTGGGCTTGCCTTCTTCTTGTCCCAAGGCCACTTCTGTTCCTACTTGGTTGTCCTCTGACTTAGTAGATTCTTTGTGCTCCAGTAGCCGCCTGGGCCTGAGCCTCCTCGCTATTTTCCAGCTCTCTCTCCCTTCCAGGTGTGGGAGGTCTGGTCAGTCAGGGTGAGACCTGAACAGCTCCACCCCCGTGGGTGCTCTTCCTCCCCTTCCTTCCTCCCTTCCTTCCTTCCTTCCTTCCTTCCTTCTTTCCTTTTTCTCTGTGTCTCCTTCCTTCTTTTTCTTCTATTAAAGTATTCCCTCCCCCCTTATGCCCATATGCCTTGAGGATGTGCTTAAAGGCATGGCTTCAGAGCCCCACAGGCAGTCTCCCTAAGGTCCTGGGGAATGGGGGGTAGGGGCTTCTTTCCCAGAGGGCGGAAGTCACACTGGAGTGGAGAACGCTGGCTTGTGGTAACGTGCTGTGACTAAGCCAGGGTCACCATGATGAGTCATCCGCAGCAGGGAAGGTGCCCTTGCTCCCTTCTCCTTCCCAGCTCGGGGTGTGTGAACTAGGTCTGGAAGAGGAATGTTACTCATGTAGGATCATAACCCAGGGCTGACAGATTACTTATTTATTTTTCACACCATCAATTTATTATTCAGCTTCCCTCAATAGGCCAGTACTAGGGCTGAAGGGCTGGGCCTAAATGAGAAGTAGGTCTGGGGACCCTGTGTGACCATCATAATGTGCCCTGGGGCCTGTCAGTCACCCTCCTAAGCTTTCCAGGTCCCCAAGTCCTATGGGATCCCAGGCTGTCAGATCTGGGAAAGCTGCCTTCGGGGAGGAAAAGGACATGTGGGGGGAGGCCACGTGATGTCTCAGAACCTGCCAATTCCAACATCAGCCTGAGACAGGAGGGAAACTGAGGCAAGAGGGTAGAACTCAGAGGAAAAAGTGACAGGGGTCTGAAGGTGAGATAGGGAAGCCCTGAGCCAGAAGGGGGAGAGAGGGAGACTTCCAGATACTTCCTCCTGGCTCTAGAAGAGTGAGCAGGGGAGGAGTTGGGAGGTCTGGTCAGTCAGGGTGAGTCCTGAGCAGCTCCACCCCCATGGGTGTCTGCAGGGCACATGCTTGAAGGGGCTGCAGGGCCTGGACAGGTCCTGTACCCCCACCCATGATATGCCCCGGAGGGGAGGCAGAGAAGAGTTAGGCAGCCTCATCCCCACTGGGCCCTCACTGGGCTTTTTTGGTCACCTTCTGGGCCTTCAGCATCACATAGGGGATGAACCCTCCCACAGTCAGGAGCAGCAGCAGGCCAGCAGCGAGTGGTGGCAATGGCATAGGCCAGCCGTGGGCAAACTACGGCCTGCAGGCCAGATCCGGCCCGTTTGAAATGAATAAAACTAAAAAAAAAAGGACCGTACCCTTTTATGTAATGATGTTTACTTTGAATTTATATTAGTTCACACAAACACTCCATCCATGCTTTTGTTCCGGCCCTCCGGTCCAGTTTAAGAACCCATTGTGGCCAGAACCGGTTTGGCTCAGTGGATAGAGCGTCGGCCTGCGGACTGAGGGGTCCCGGGTTCGATTCCAGTCAGGGGCATGCACCTGGGTTGCGGGCACATCCCCAGTGGGAGATGTGCAGGAGGCAGCGGATCGATGTTTCTCTCTCATCGATGTTTCTAACTCTCTATCTCTCTCCCTTTCTCTCTGTAAAAAATCAATAAAATATATTAAAAAAAAAAAAAAAAGAACCCATTGTGGCCCTCGAGTCAAAAAGTTTGCCCACCCCTGGCATAGGCTCAGGTCAGGAAATTCTCGTGGATGACATGCTGGCTGCTGATGAATGGTGAGGGAATCACCCAGGCAGTGCAGTAGGTGAAGCTGCTCAGGCTAACAGCAACGAGGCCGAGTCCCACCACCTGGTCTGTCCCTGTGGCCATTTCCCTGTGCTCCCCACCAGGGCACCAAGCTCCTAACTGATTTAAAAGAAATCAGGGAGCATGCCCATGCCATTCCCTTCTCCATTTTCTTCCCCCACAGGTACGAATCTCCTAAACTCCAAGGGACCTCACAAGACTTGCAACCAGGGGAGCAATGGGCAGCGGCAGCTTGTCCAAGGCTAACCCCTGACCCTGTCTCCAAGGGCCCCTTTCCTCCGACTTCCCAGTGAGCCAAAGCAGCCCCGTCTGGGCTCTCCTGTGGCTTCTTCTATGCTCGTCCTTGTTTTACTGTCCTAAGTATGTTTTTGCTGTGGTCAATAAATTCTAGCTTGCTTTTCTAAAATAAATACATAATAAATAAAGCCTATGTCTGCCACCTTCTCCCTGTCACCTCCACCGTTCCTAGCTCAGATGTCTGAGAACACAGCAGTGACCATAGCTCTCTTTTCCTTCCAGGATTTGAATTTCACCTCCCCACGCAGCAGCTTTGTGTCTTTGAACAAGTGACTTAAGCTCTCTGAGCTTCATCTGCTAATGCGGATAGTTGTAAAATGCCAATCCATAAAATTGTTGAGAGGATTATTAAATAAGATGGTCCACATAAAGGCGGCATTATTCCTGGAAGACAGTATTCCCTGAGTAAACGTTAGCTGTCATTATGAAACATTTATGGGGAGCCTCCTACACAAGATGCTTGGCCTTTGAGGAGCTCTAGTACGGGACACAGACAGGCCTGTAAATGAAAGGTTACAGTACATTGGATTGGATAAGGATTGTAATGGGGAGAGAATATAACCATAGTGCTGTCCACGCACAGAGGGTGTGGTGTGGTGGTCAGGAAAGGGAGGCATTTGAGCTTGAGATCCCAAAAGGAGTGGAAGGGCATTCCAGAAAGAAGAAACACAAGGTTTGTGTAGAAGCAGTTCAGATGAGACTGTGGTCCAGTTTCATGCTGTGAACTGAGCTGGGAGATTTAACACCTGGAGACGGTTAGAAGGTTTACACAGGGGGGCCACAGTTTCGGAGTTGTACTTCAGGAACAGCACACCTACAGAGGTGTGCAATGCAATTAGGGGTAGCAGGACCATCGAGCACCACTGAACACAGACATAGATGTGGAATACAGAGACAGAGATGATCAGGAAGGTAGGGAGAGGAGAGGTGACCTATGGCTACAATTAGGGCTTAGAAGGATCTGGGCAGATGACTTACTTGAGAGCCTCAATACAGTGAACTCCTTGGCACCCCTTTGTCTTGAATGCCCTTCCCCCCTTGCCATTCAACATTCATTCGGCACATGCCACCTCCGCTGGGAAGCCCTCTTGCATCCCTTTACAGACTGGGTAAGGGGGCCCTGCTCTATGTTCCCAGAGCCCCTGTCTGTTCCCTGTTCATTAGTAGTTGGCATTCCTTTGGACGGTTTCCTGGTTCCTCCCACTAGTCTGGGAATTCGGTGACCAAAGGGCTCACCTTTGCACCCGCAGGGCAAATGTGTCAATAACTCTGTTTGCTGAATGAATCAATGAAAACAAGAGCTGTAGGTGGCCCGGGGAGGGAGGAGCTGGAGGAACCGTCGGAAAAAGACCGTCTCAGGTAGCTCAGGCCTTGAGGCCATGTCGTCTTTCCTATTCCAGTTTTGTCTCGCAGTTGCTGCCTTGCAGTCCTGGGCCACCCAGGAACCTGAAGCCTGGGGGAGCGAAGAACCGAGCCGTCCACGGCGCAGGCGGAAACCTCTGCCGACCGCTGGCTGAGGCCCCGCCCATGGCCCTAAGCCCCGCCTCCCCGCCGTCTGCAGTCCCGGTTCCCGCCAGGCGGCGACGCCCATGAGGCCGCATGCGCAGTGCAGGCGCGACCCGTCCTTTGCCCTTCTCCCAATGGCGGGCGGAGGTCCCTTTCCCGGCATCCCCCGGGGCAGGGAGCGCGTCATTTCCGGTCGGGAGGCCCGCGGCCTCCGCCGCCATTTCGGGCGCTGCTGTTAGGCTGAGGTCCGAGCCGGTCCGCTGGGCGGCGGGCGACGGGCTGGAGGGGCACGCGCGGCGGCGGCGGCCCTGCGTGTAGGCACCGAGGCGGCCATGGCGGGCAACTTCGACTCGGAGGAGAGGAGTAGCTGGTACTGGGGGCGGTTGAGCCGGCAGGATGCGGTGTCGATGTTGCAGGGCCAGCGGCACGGGGTGTTCCTGGTGCGGGACTCGAGCACCAGCCCCGGGGACTATGTGCTCAGCGTCTCCGAGAACTCGCGCGTCTCCCACTACATCATCAACAGCAGCGGCCCGCGCCCACCGGTGCCACCGTCGCCCGCCCAGCCTCCGCCCGGTGAGGGACGGACAGGACGGGAGGCCCGGGCGGGGGTGAGGGCCGCGGAACCCCCCAGCCTGGCCGCCGGCTGCTCCTCGCGAGCTGACCCCCACGTGGGCAGAGGGCTGGCGTGGCCGTGGCAGGGGGCGGAGTGCTGCCGGCGCTGGTTCCCACAGACCCGCGGGCGTGCGTGGGGGAGGAGGAGCCGCTGACCCAGGCCTCTGGGTGTGACGGGAGGACAGCCCCGGGGAAGGGGAACTGCTCCGCTCCAGGGTGGGGCCAGCGCCGGCCGGGCAGCGTGGGGACCGAGCGCCGAGGGGGATGTTGGCACTGCGCGGGCATCCCCTGGCAGCAGTGTCGAGAGGGAATCCGGTAGTCCTACAAGTGGCTTTTTTCGGCTTCAGACATTTCCTGCGAGGTCGGAGAGCCGAGCTTGGCCCTGCTCCGCTGATGGCCTTGGGTAGGAAGTCACCGCATACAGGCCGGGAGGGATGGAGACACCCTTCAGGAAACCGGCCAGCTTTTTCCTTTCTTGGGCATTTTTCCAAAATACTTTTTACCGTCCTCTTCCTCCGCGGAGGTGAGCTCAGCGCCTGGCGGTGGAAGGGAAGCCCTTTGTGGCCAGCTCAGTGCCGAGTGGACCGTGCCTAAGAGATCTTAGTACCCAGAAAACTCTTCTCCACAGTTAGGGGGTGGGGGTTGGTGGTGGTGGTGGGGGGTCTTCGTTTTCAAAGTGTGTAGTGGAGGGAACATTTCTTTTCAGGAAACAAACCAGAAATAAGCCAACGAAAACAGTCCCTTCTCTGAAAGTGAATGAAAGGAACTTCATTTTTCCTGGGCTTACACATTGTCAGTCTTGTGGTCCAGGACTGTGGCCTGAGATGTTGGGGACAGACCCCTGCTGGGCAGATGCCCTGAGCATTTAAATGACTTGCGCTGGGTCTTCCTGGTCAAGACTCGTGGAGCTGTGACCGTCTTCCCCATGCCATTGGAGTTGTTGGGAAATAGGAAGGAGGTTTATGTACTTGGTGCTTGAGATTTGTGGGGGACGTAGTAATTCTGAGGTGATCGTCATCTGTGTGGCAGCACCAAGAGTCCCAGTGCCTTCTCACTGTTCCCCAATTGGAGCATTTTCCTTCTGACCAGCCTCCAGCGAATCAGGAAGCTCCTGAACCAGCCTTTGCAGACTTAGCCTTTTAGAATAGTCCCAATTTAGATTCATTTACGCTGGCCAGAAATGGGAAGACACGGTAGTCAGTCTCTTGGTTGTTAATGCACAGCAGTTCCAAAAAGAGTATGGGCTCATTAAGTCTATAAATTAGCCTAGGTCTTTCTCCGACTGGTTGGCTTAATGGCATTGTAACATGAAACGGGAATATCAGTGTGATACGTTATTTGTTTTATACTAGATATAGTCTACTTTTTGCCATCTGCATGGTGTCTAGGGGTTTTTGTTAATGCAGTGGCATGATGGTAAACTGTCACTGAAACTCAATTCTCAGTATTTTGTTTGTGTATGTATTTTACTGGTTGCAAATGTTGGAAATGGCAGCCGGCAGGTTTCTTAGTTTGGGCTTTCTCCACACCTTGGCGTTATGACTTTATATCTCTGCGCTTACCTTGACATTGAGTTCCACGCTTTCAAAACATACATGAGTTTAGATCCCTTGGCACAAAAGAGAAAGTGAAGATTGCCAAAGTTTGTCGATGGAGTGTGGAAAAGTCATGGACATTGTGGTAATAATTTTTGCTATATACTCTATATTTTCCATGTAGGATAATTGATTCAGTTGCCTTTGTAAAGAATTTTTAATCTTTGTTTCCACTCTACCCCATCAAGCTCTTTTCATTTTGAAACCACAGAGGTTTCAAAAGAAACTTGAATCTTAGAAAGACATACACAGTATTAATAGCTAACATTTATTGACTGTCTATTCTGTGCCAGGTATTTTGCTGAGTACTTAGTATATACCTCATCTCATTTACTACCTATAACAATCTAGTAAGAAATAGACTATGATCTCCATTTATTAAAATATTTCCATTTTATGGATGAGGAAACTGAGAATCAGAGAGTCAGTAACTTGCCCAAGGTCATACAGCTTGTAAATACTGAGCCAGAATTTGAACCTAGGAATTTTGACTTGAGAGCTGACACTATTAAACTGTATTCTTTTCTGTCAAAGCCAGTTTCCTATTGAAATCCCAGCAGTGCTCATAGAGGACTCACTTTTTGTTTCTGTCCTGGGGTCCCAGATTCTGTGTAAAGACTAAAAGGAAAGGATGACAAGAAGAAATTGGCAAAAAGAGAAAGAAACTGGCTTTAGTGTTCAGACAATACACATCTGCTATCTAAAGTCAATGATGAAGAGGCTTTTAAATTCCTTATTTGGCAAATTGAATATGGAAAATGAGGTTTTAGCTTAGGATAGTATAGTGTATCTTGTAGACATAAGATATAGGTAGAATTTATATGGAATGGTGTAGATACAGTTTTTAGAGGCTTAGGGATAAAATAGACCATGAATTCTCAACCTTTTCCAATGAACCTATTTTTAACTTGGGTGCTCAACTCCTGCAGACTCTGGTTGTGTTTGTAGCCTGGGAGTGCCCTGGCTGTGCTCCAGTGCCATAGGGCAGGGCTTGGTCAAATCTATGGGTCATGCTCCGTCAAGTATACTTCTTGGGAAGACTTTGCAATCATTGATTCACTCGTTTTATTGTTTTCTTGGAACAATGTGGTACTACTAACCTTGACAAGTAGATAATGGACAAAACTGATTAAGTGTAAGTTGGGAAAGTTGTTACAAGCTTGAGCTCTGGAGCCTGGGTTTGAATCTTACCTGACACTTACTACTTCATGTAACTTTGGGCATGTTCCTTAACTTTCTCTGCCTCGGTTCTTCCTGTGTGAAAGAGGACATCATAGGGTCGTTGGGAGTATTAAATGAGTTTTAGTGTATTAAATGCTTAGAAATGAGGTTGGCATATAGTAAGTACAAATTAAACATTAGATATGTTAATCTCATGAAAGTAACTATGAAGTTGGGAGAGAGGAGTTGAAACAAATGGAAACCTTAGCTTTGAGAGGGTCTCAGAATGTATGGTGGTTTGGTGAGCAATCCTGAAACAGCATGTCTTAGGATGTCTGTGCTGGAGTAGAGGGGCATGTGGTGCATCAAGGGCTGTGAAAGTACCTTGGATCCAGTACGTGGAAATAGAATGGCACCTGCTATTACCTGCTCAACTGAAAGTTGCCCACCTCTTGCTGTAGTGGGTAAAGGGAGCATAAAAACTTGCCTAATTTTGGGTATTGTGGGGCAGAAGCTAGGGTGGTAATTGTGCTGCTGAAGCCACTTTTCTGGAGATCCTGTGGGACTGCTGATTGCCCACTGCCACCTCTTTATACCTTCAGCATCTCTGTCTCATTTGTTTATCTCATCTTTGCAGTTCTCAAACCTGGTCCTCATGTTTTACTCCTCAATATCAGAGTATCCCTCCATTCAGTGGTTCTGGAGTTCTTCTTCAGTGAGTTACTTACAGGTTTTACAACCCCCAAGAAAGATTCCATGGTAAAAGGAAGTAGGGTTGTTTGTTGCAGGACTTCTCTAAGCCTTTACTATGCCCTTGTGAAATTATGACCCTCCAAGAGAGGCAGGTATTGGTTACTGGGTTTTATTCAAACTTATTTGACCACAGAATTTTTTGAGAAGTAGCTTGAGATTCTGTGGAATCTTGGAAACAGCAGACTGGATTTGGGGCATATTAAGCTGAATTTCCATATATATATTAGAGAGAGGGGAAGAGAGAAGGAGAGAGAGAAACATTAATGTGAGAGGGAAACATTGATCAGTTGCCTCCTTAACAGGGGATTGAACCTGCAACTGGGCATTTTCCCTGACCAGGAATTGAACTGGCGACCTTGAGGTGCATGGGATAATACTCAACCAAAAGCCACACTGGCCAGGGCTCCTTAAAAAATAAAACTTTTTTAAAAATTTAATTTTAGAGAGGGGAAGGGAGAGAGAAACATTGATTTGTTGTTCAACTTATTTATGCATTCATTGGTTGCTTCTTGTATGTGCCCTGACCAGAGATCAAATCTGCAGCCTTGGTGTATTGGGTTTCCTGGCCAGGGTGTGGATTTCCTTTTGTTGAGCACCTATAATATACTGGCTACTTTTAGGAACTTTATTAGGTAGGTATTTGGCCCCATGAAATGTAAAAAAACAGCTCATACAGCTAGTAAATGACAGACAGAATTCATCAAACCCAGTCAGTCTGAATCTGCAAAGCACCATGCTGATATCCACCGTTTATAGAAATTCTATTTGCTTAGGAGACCCTATATCAGTGATGGCGAACTTATGACACGCGTGTCAGAGGTGACACGCAAACTCATTTTTTTGGTTGATTTTTCTTTGTTAAATGGCATTTAAATATATAAAATAAATATCAAAAATATAAATCTTTGTTTTACTATGGTTGCAAATATCAAAAAATTTCTATATGTGACACGGCACCAGAGTTAAGTTAGGGTTTTCAAAATGCTGACACGCCGAGCTCAAATGGTTCGCCATCACTGCCCTATATCTTGACACCTCTTTAAGATACCTTCACAAATGGAAGTCAGTGGTCTTTTTAGTCCTTTTTATTGGACAGGGGGTTGAGGTGTTTAAGCAACCTCTATAAATATCATAAGCTAAGGAGAAGTAAGAGAAGGAGAGGGAATTAGGAAAGAGGAAAGGAAAAAGGAGGTGCTGTGAGATCAAAAAGGCTGTGGTAGTACCCATGCCAGCTCTTGGGTGTTCTTCATAAAACTTTCAGGGAGTGGTATTATAAAAACTGATGTAACCCGAGGGCTAAAAATGCTTTAAAGCAGTAAGTTGAGCATGTATAGAAACCAGAACAATAATATGTTGATTTTGATTTCTGAATGTGTTACTTTAAACCAGTGGTCGGCAAACTCATTAGTCAGCAGAGCCAAATATCAACAGTACAACAATTGAAATTTCTTTTGAGAGCCAAATTTTTTAAACTTAAACTATATAGGTAGGTACATTGTTACTAACTTAATTAGGGTACTCCTAAGCTGGCCTTTGCTAAAAACGTCCTCAATCTGATTGAGGTACGTTCGCTGAGGTCCACCCCTTCCAACTCTCCCAACCACACTCGTATACTTGTTTCGCCTATCTCCTTCCGAAAACCTACTTCTGTGCATGGGCCACGAAGTTTCAATCGTACTGTATGTTCGCGCCCGCATGTGGTATTTTGTGGAAGAGCCACACTCAAGGGGCCAAAGAGCCGCATGTGGCTCGTGAGCCGTGGTTTGCTGACCACTAGTTTAAACTGTATGTTCAGAATCCAGCATAAGTTTGATGTAGAACAAGTCAGTGAGGTTTTCCAAGTCTCAGCAACGAGAGCCCTGTTCTCTAGACTGACTATATCTCTTTCCCTTTCCCACCTTTCTGTTTCCTGCCTTTGGCTGTTTGTGGTTGGAAGAAGATAACTAGGGAAAAGGAGCTGGATATAGCAGGAGTGGTTAGCTTGAAGGCCACCAGAGAAGGGAGCATTTCACTGTTGATCCCCCAGTCTTTTTTTTGTTGTTTTTTTACATATTTGTTGCTGACATACTTGAAATCTCTGGGGCAAGGAGGGCCAGCCTCTTTATTTATTTATTTTTTTAAATATATTTTATTGGTTTTTTACAGAGAGGAAGGGAGAGAGATAGAGAGTTAGAAACATCGATGAGAGAGAAACACCGATCAGCTGCCTCCTGCACACCCCCTACTGGGGATGTGCCCATAACCAAGGTACATGCCCTTCACCGTAATAGAACCTGGGACCTTTCGGTCCACAGGCTGACGCTCTATCCACAGAGCCAAACCAGTTAGGGCGATCCCCCAGTCTTGAGGAATATAGGGCAAGTGGGTTCCGGTTCACTCAAGGGCTTTCTCTCACTTGGTACAAAGCCATCTGCATTTTGGGAGCCTCTATAGGGCCAGGATGTTGGACTCCACCTATTTGTTGTTTCTCTGTGAGCCAAGGCTCCATTTGTAAGAAGGGACACAATTGGAAATACTTGATGAGGCTTTGACAGCTATGTCATGTCTGAGAGAGACACGCAGAGACTCTGGATGTCACCAGAAATTGAACAAATGAAGATTGACTTTGGAGGCTGGTAAAACAGAATAGCACCTTGCTTACATGGTTCCCAGCAGTCTTTCCAATTAGACCACATAATGTGAACTTTGAGCACAACAGCTCATGCATGGGCTGTTTTGATGACTGATGCTGTGTAAGCCATACATAGAGCTTGCTTGAGCATCTGATGACATCATCAGGGACGTTTGGACTGAGGACCTGGGGAATCTGTTAGACTGTCACTGCCTGTCTTTATTCTAGCAAAAATGAAGCTCTGAGCCTGTCATTTCATCTAGTTTTCCTGACGGGCAGCCTTACAGATTCAGACTGCCTTATCATTACTTAGGGTACAGGTATCCTGGCCTACTGCTTCTAAAATTGAACAGCCAAAATGCCCCTCTAGGGCTCAGCGATCAATTGTGGAAGAGGTAGATATGTGTGAGATTGTAAGAGCCAGAGAAGAGGGTCACAATGGACAGACAAACCAGATTCCAAACCAAAGTGAATCTGCCCTCTTGAACCTGAACCCAGTTACCCTATTACCCTATACCCCTCAGAATTGAGGGGTCAACATAGAGGGGGAAGTAACGGTGAGGTGCTTCCTCTCTCTGGTGGCCTTGCTAAGTGCTCCAGCTGTAGACATGCTAATTACATGAAGGAATTCTGCTTGTGGCTGGAGCAGTCCCTTTGTCAGGATTCAGATGGGGTTGACCCAGAACAAGGAACAAAGGAATTTAGAGAGTTTGAGCTCTTCCCTGCCTACCTATGTCTAAGGCAGTACCTACCCCTTGCCTCCCCCATCCTCCATTCCCTTGAGAATAAAATGATGCTTGATTTCCAGACTCTCTTAAGATGGATCTGAGAATTAGTTCATCTATCTTCTTGATCAATAAGCTTTTACTAACCCCCTCCCGCCCCCCCCCAAAAAAGGAAAAGAAGCTAGACACACAGTTGTGGTGAGGTTAGAGCTTATCTATGACTTACGTATATTCTGTTCCCCTCCCTTCCCTTCTGGAGTTTGGACCAACAAAGCTTGATTTCACATATATCTAACTGCTCTAGCAATACACAAAAACAGGTATTTCTGTGTGGAATTAGAAGAGATAAATAATTTATAGGTAATGTGGAAGATTTCTCTTGGTACTTAACTTGCATTTCTGTGACCATTGGGATTGTCAAGCTAAAAAACAACAACACACATATTGGACCCAGTTTACACCAGAAAACATTTGAACAAGAAATTAATTGAACCAACTCCCTATCTTTATGGAAGATGAGCTTCCAGTTTTTCTTTTCATAATTCTCACACTGATCTTTATAAGGGACTTGGCTTAGTGATCTTATTCTTCTAAACCCTGCCCCCCCCCCATAAAAAAACAAACCCCAACAATACACACACACATATACACACACACACACACACACACACAAATTTCACTTGGGCTAGCGCAATAGCCTATATAATAAAAGCCTAATATGCAAATTGTCCCCTTGACTGGGATTGTGACTGGGAGTTCAACCCAGAGTTTGACGGGGGTGGGGGAAGGGCGGCTGGCCAACCTCTCACGGCCCCTCCCCCTGGCCAGCCCTGCCCATGCACAAATTCATGCACCAGGCCTCTAGTTAGAGCCATAACAATGGATGACGGAGTGGTTGCTTTCCTTCTTAGAGTTAAAAGGATACCTTGCAAATGTTTAGGAGTGGCCAGAGCTATTTTTTCATTGTGATTTTGTTGTATCTGAGAACATGGTTTGCTAATCCTCACCTGAGGATATTTTTCCATTGATTTTTCAGACAGTGGAAGGGAGGGATAGAAACAACGAAACATCAATGTGACATCGATTGGTTGCCTCTCACACATGCTCCAACTGGGTTGGGGATGAAGCCCGCAACTAAGGTATGTGCCCTTCACCAGAATTGAACCTGGGACCCTTCAGTCCATGGGTTGATGCTCTAACCACTGAGAACACCAGCTAGGGGCAAAATTTTATTTCATTTTTGTAAGAACACATCTCCAGTTGAAAGTAAAAGCCACGGGGGTGAAAAAGCATGTCTTCTTAAGACATGCTGCGTTGCTTCTTGCTCACCAACCACACACTTTTATGTATCCCCAGCTACGCTGTGAGCTTCTTAAAGCTGGGAACAGATTTTCATTTAACCTCTTTCCCTCACTTTAAAGTTATGTTCATTAAGAATAATGTCTAACACTGGGGGGTAGGGAAGGCCAGGGGGAGAAAAAAAAGAAGGAGACATATGTAATACTCTTTGTAATACTTTAAGCAATAATAATAAAAAAAAAGAATAATGTCTAACACTTACTGCCTTGGCTGAGTAGCTCAGTTGGTTGGATTGTTGTCCCATACACCAAATGGTTGCAGGTTCGATGCTGTGAGCTTCTTAAAGCTGGGAACAGACTTTCATTTAACTTCTTTCCCTCACTTTTTAAAAAAAAAATATTTTTTTTTATTGATTTCAGAGAGGAAGGGAGAGAGAGAAACATCAATGATGAGAGAGAATCATTGACCAGCTGCCTCCTGCACGGCCCCTACTGGGAATCAAGCCTGCAACCTGAGCATGTGCCCTTGGCTGGAATCAACTCGGGACCTTTCAGTCCACAGGCTGACGCTCTATCTACTGAGCCAAACCGGCTAGGGCTCTTTCCCTCACTTTAAAGTTACGTTCATTGAGAATAATATCTAACACTTACTGTCTCGGACGAGTGGCTCAGTTGGTTGTATTGTTTTCCCATACACCACATGGCTGCAGGTTTGATTCTTGGTCAAGGCACGTGCCTGGGTTTCAGGGTGACCCCCAGTCTGGGTGTGCAGGGGGTGGGGACACAGTGGATCGTGTTTTTCTCTCCCTCTTCCCCTAAAAATCAATAAAAGCGTATCTTCAGGTAAGGATTAATAAAAAGAATATCTAACACTTACTGAGCACTTACTATCTGCCAACTACCGTCCCAAAAAGACAAACTAGTGAAAACCATTTGGCTGTTGCTCTACTCTAGCAAGGGAGTTTTTCTCCCCAGGTGTTATTAGGACCATTTTCTAGACCAGCCGTGGGCAAACTACGGCCCGCGGGCCGGATTCGGCCCGTTTGAAATGAATAAAACTAAAAAAAAAAAAGACCGTACCCTTTTATGTAATGATGTTTACTTTGAATTTATATTAGTTCACACAAACACTCCATCCATGCTTTTGTTCCGGCCCTCCGGTCCAGTTTAAGAACCCATTGTGGCCCTTGAGTCAAAAAGTTTGCCCACCCCTGGTCTAGACCATGGGCCCTTAGCTATTGTGAGGGTTCTCCCTACCACTCTGCCTTGGAGGCTTTCTTTATCCAGCGTGCTAAGTAGGTCTCCTTGGAGCTCATAACTGACCTTGTCCTTATGTAGTTCATCTGGCCTGAAGAATCACTGAATGAGCTTAGTGGTGACAGGCAAGGTAGCCATACATCTCCTTGCCTGCCCAATTTGAATGGCAGTAATTTCTCATTGGTGACCTACTTCAGTGATGAGAAACTCCAGAATGCAGCACCACCACCATGCTCTGGTATGTTCATAACCAAAATCATGTCTCCAGTCCTGCACTTGGAACTATTGTGATTACATTCTGCTAGTGCCTGTATTTGTCATAGATGGACAGTCCTGGGTCTGGGCATGTGTTTCATCATCTTAGACAGTCAGCATTACTGAGTGTGGGCTATTTTAGCCTACAGCCATGAATTCCACAGGTGGACTTTGGTAATGTAAGAAATATACAACTTTCCTTCAAATTATGTATTGGTCTTATTCATTTGGATGAAAAGAGAAAGCACTCATCAGTATTCATTCTGTATTGAGGACTTTTGGCTAACTTCCAAAGGTCATCTTTTCACCTCTCCCCAGTAGAGAATGTTAAGTATAGTTTTTCTGGTCATTCTGGAAGAAATATTTTCTGACGTTGAACAAAACAGTTGGGTCTCATTTTTAAAGTGGTGAATTAATTTAGACATCTGGACTACCACAGTGTTTCTGTTTCACAGCATTAATCGCTATGGCTTTTGGATGGGTGGGTCATTGTTAATATAAGTGGAGAGGGTAGATTGTCTAATTTTCCTTAAAAAGGATTTAAGTAACTTTCATGAAGTACAAATAGTCAAAAAACATGAAAAGCAAACAACGATATTTAAAAAGACATAATCTTTATCTTACTAAATTGGCAGTGATTTTTAAAATGCTGTTTTGATAAGGACATGGGAAAATGGGAACTCAAACCACCTGTGGGAGTGTAAAATCGTGCAAATTTTTTTGGAGGCCAATTTGACAGCATAAACCTTAATTTTTATTTATTTATTTTTTTTAATATATTTTATTGATTTTTTACAGAGAGGAAGGGAGAAAGATAGAGAGTCAGAAACATCGATGGGAGAGAAACATCGATCAGCCGCCTCCTGCACATCTCCCACTGGGGACGTGCCCGCAACCCAGGCACATGCCCCCGACCGGAATCGAACCTGGGACCTTTCAGTCCGCAGGCTGACGCTCTATCCACTGAGCCAAACCGGTTTCGGCAACCTTAATTTTTAAAAAATAGATATTTTTATTGATCTCAGAGAGGAAGGGAAAGGGAGATAGAAAAATCAAGGATGATAGAGAATCGTTGATCTGCTACCTCCTGCACACCCTGCACACCCCTCACTGGGGATTGAGCCTGCAACCCGGGCATGTGCCCCGACTGAGAATTGAACCGCAGCCTCCTGGTTCACAGGTCAATGCTCAGCCACTGAGCCAAGACGCTGAACCACTGAGCCAAGCCAGCTGGGCAAACCATAATGTTCTTACCATTTGATCCCACAGTTGCATTTTAAGTTGTTTATCCTAAGGAAGTAATTTGCATTTTAAGTTGTTGTATCCTAAGGAAGTAATAAAATATTCATTAATAAGAACAAAAATGCTAATAACAGCATCATTTGCACTAGGGAAATGTTGAGAATACTTTATATCCAGTAAAAGTCATGTTCTTGCCCTGGCTCTGATGTGGCTCAGTTGGTTGGAACTTTGTCCTGTACACCAAGGGTGGCGGTTCTATTCCTGATCAGGGCATGTGCCCAGGTTGTGGGTTTGATCCCTAGTTGGGGTGCATGTGGGAGGCAACCAATCTTTCTTCCTTCCTCCCTCTTCCTTTAGCTCCCTCTCCCCTTCCCTCCCTCTCTCTCTAAGATCAATTTTTAAAAATCATGTTTTTGAAGAAGATGGGAAATTATAAAAATCAAAAAACAATTGTCTGTAGAGCTATTATTAGGAAACCAAAAGGTAAAAAATCCAGTAAAGGGCCCTGGCTGGGTAAGCCTAGTTGGTTAAGAGTGTCCTCCTGATAAGTCAAGGTTCCAGGTTCGGTCTCCAGTCAGGGTACATACAATAAGCAACCAATGGATGCATAAATAAGTGGAACAACAAATCTGTGTCGGTCTGTCTGTCTCTTAAAAAAAGAAAGAAGAGCCCTGGCTGGTTTGGCTCAGTGGATAGAGCGTCGGCCTGCAGACTGAAGGGTCCTGGGTTCAATTCCGGTCGAGGGCATGTATCTTGGTTGCGGGCACATCCCCAGTGGGGGGTGTTCAGGAGGCAGCCAATCAAGGATTCTCATCATTGATGTTTCTATCTCTCTCTCCCTCTCCCTTCCTCTCTGAAATCAATAAAAATATATTAAAAAAGAAGAAGAAGAAGAAAAATGGGGCCCTGGTCAGTGTGGCTCATCCATGCACCAAAAGATCGCTGTTTCAATTCCTGGTTAGGGCACATGCCTAGGTTGCGGGTTTGATCCCAGGTCAGGATGCATATGGAAGGCAACAGATCGATGTTTCTCACATTGATGTTTCTCCCTCTCCCTCTCTAAAAAAATCAATAAACATTTTTTAAAAAATATATTTTATTGATTTTTTACAGAGAGGAAGGGAAAGAGATAGAGTTAGAAACATCGATGAGAGAGAAACATCGATCAGCTGCCTCCTGCACATCTCCTACTGGGCATGTGCCCGCAACCCAGGTACATGCCCTTGACCAGAATCGAACCTGGGACCTTTCAGTCCGCAGGCCGACGCTCTATCCACTGAGCCAAACCGGCCTCGGCAATAAACATTTTTTTAAATGGTTAAAATGGTGACTGTTATGTGTATCTCACCACAATAAAAAAAAAATTTACCAAACTGCACTAGGAAAACTTAAAAATAAGTGGAACAACAAATCAATGTTTCCCTTTCTCTTTCTGGAATCAATACATTTTTTAAAATGTTTAAATCTAATATATGATTTGATATTTTGGTGCTCAGCAGAATGTAAGTTAAAAGTTTGTATTCCTCATTAGAAAACTGTTTCTCTGCTCTAGCTGGTTTCTTCACTGGTTAGAGTGTCAGCCCTCGGACCAAAGGGTCATGAGTTCCATTCCCTGTCATGGGCACGTACCTCTGTTGCAGGTTCCTAGGCTCGGGCAAGAGTGGTAGGCAACCAATAGATATGTCTCTCTGGTGGATGTTTCCCTCTCTCCATCCCTTCCATTCTGTCTAAAAATCTTAAGAAAAAAAGAAGCCCAGCCAGCGTGGCTAAGTGGTTGAGCGTGGACCTATGAACCAGGAGGTCACGGTTCGATTCCTGATCACTGTACATGCTAAGGTTGTGGGCTCAATCCCCAATGTGGGGTGTGCAGGAGGCAGCCTATCAATGATTCTGTCACATCATTGATGTTTCTCTCTCTCCTTCCTTCCTCTCTGAAATAAAAAAAGAAAAGCCAAACCGGTTTGGCTCAGTGGATGGAGCGTCGGCCTGCGGACTGAAGGATCCCGGGTTCGATTCCGGTCAAGGGCATGTACGTTAGTTGCGGGCACATCCCCAGTAGGAGATGTGCAGGAGGCAGCTGGTCGATGTTTCTCTCTCATCAATGTTTCTAGTTCTCTATCCCTCTCCCTTCCTCTCTGTAAAAAATTAATAAAAATATATTTTTAAAAAAAAAAAGAAAAGAAAAAAAATCTAAAATAAGAAAAAGAAAACTGTTTCACCCTGGCTGGTGTTGCTCAGTGATCGGAACATCATCCTATGCACCGAAGGGTTGTGGGTTGGATTCCTGGTCAGGGCACATACCTAGATTGTGGATTGGATTCCCAGTCAGGGTGCATGCGGAAGGCAACCCATCGATGTTTCTCCCTCCCCCTCTCTAAGCTCAATGAAAACATATCCTGAGGTGAGTATTAAAACACACACAAAACTGTTTCTTATTTGAACTGATATATGTTCATTTATTATTATTTAATTCTAGAACTCAATAGAGAAGGAATACATTCTGAAGTAGGCCCTGTGTCTAAGGCCACACACCTTTGCATATTACAAATGTTAAGCATTTCTCATATGTCCTTTGTCTTGGTTCCTCAGTGTGTCATCAGAGGTTGAGGATTTTAACGCCTCTTTATTTTTCCCCCAATGCATCCTTATTTACCTTTTTTACGACCTGTTTCTTCTTTTTTTTTAAAAAAATATATATTTTATTGATTTTTTACAGAGAGGAAGGGAGAGAGAGATAGAGAGTTAGAAACATTGATGGGAGAGAAACATCGATCAGCTGCCTCCTGCACATCTCCTACTGGGGATGTGCCCGCAACCCAGGTACATGCCCTTGACTGGAATCGAACCTGGGACCTTTCAGTCCGCAGGCCGACGTTCTATCCACTGAGCCAAACCGGTTTCGGCACGACCTGTTTCTTCTAAGGCAGTGGTTGGCAAACCGTGGCTTGCGAGCCACATTCGGCTCTTTTGGCCCCTTGAGTGTGGCTCTTCCACAAAATACCATGTGCAGGTGCGCACGTACAGTGCGATCGAAACTTCGTGGCCAATGCGCAAAAGTCGGTATTTTGTGGAAGAGCCACACTCAAGGGGCCAAAGAGCCGCATGTGGCTTGCAAGCCCCAGTTTGCCAACCACTGTCCTAAGGGAATAGTCCAGTTTCCATGTTATATTTAAGCGAAGGCCTTAGGTATTGATTTTTAAGCAGTTTCTTCGTTTTTGTTTAGACTCCTTTTGTCTTTTTGCCAAATGAAGCTTTTTTTTTGGCTGTCATAGTTGACGTTGATATCAGCAGTTTTTTTAAAAAAAATATTTTTATTTCAGAGAGGAAGGGAGAGAGAGAGAGAGAGAGAGAATCATGGATCGGCTGCCCCCCACAAGTACCCCAACTGGGGATCGAGCCCACAACCCGGGCATATGCCCCTGACCAGAATCGAACCCGGGACCCTTCAGTTCACAGGCCGATGCTCCATCCACTGAGCCAAACCGGCCAGGGCCAGCAATCAGTTTTAAAATTGACTATAGAGCGGAAAGACGAGAGAAACATCTGTTCGTTGTTCCACCCATCCATGCATTCATTGGTTGATTTTTTTTTTAAGGGATTTTTATTTACTCATTTGTTTACTTTCATTAATCCTCACCTGAGGATATTTTTCCCATTAATTTTTAGAGAGAGTGGAAGGGAGGGGGAGAAACAGGAAGAAACATCCATGTGAGAAACACATGGACTGGTTGCCTCCCTCATGCCTGGACCAGGGCCTCGGATCAAGCCTGCAACCAAGGTTGTCCTTGACTTGAATGGAACCCAGGACCCTTCAGTTCGAGGGCCTATGCTCTATCCCCTGAGCCAAAGTGGCTAGGGCTCATTGGTTGATTCTTCTCTGTTGTCCTGACCTGGAATCAGTCCTGTAGACAGCACTAACCAACTGACATACCTGGCCAGCTCAGCAATCAGTCTTAAAACGTTCTCTTTCAAATTGTACATTCTAGATGTGAGGAGAACAAATGTATGAGTTGAGTGTATATAAATACCAAGTTCTCTCCACCTCTTCCTGGAATAGCTGCTGGGACCTATGAAAAAGGAGAGATTGCTACATTCCCTGAGGTTGAAGAAAATATTGCAACAAAACCTTGAACATTACACTACTATGTAAATGGGATAATAACAGAACATTTTGGGAGAATGAACAGCAGGTCTCCATGTTGCTGTCTTCGATCCAGTATGAGAGCCTGTCCTGAGTGGCTTGGTCTGTCATGACCTGTTCCTTCTCTGCTGCAGGTGGTGGTGGGAATCTTTCTTCCCAGGGAATGTTTCAGCTACAAAATACGATTTTTTTGCTATGAAGAGAAGGGGTTATTGTTTTTAGACAGTATTTTTTTTTCTGATAAAATATTGACTAAATGTGTGTGGGAAATGTTTAAAATCTGTGTTTTTATCACCAGTGTAATACATCTTTAAATAATACCCTGTTCTATTTTTTTCCAGGGGTGAGCCCCTCCAGGCTCCGAATAGGAGATCAAGAGTTTGATTCATTGCCTGCTTTACTGGAATTCTACAAAATACACTATTTGGACACTACAACGTTGATAGAACCAGTTTCCAGATCCAGGCAGGGTAGTGGAGTGAATCTCAGGCAGGAGGAGATAGAGTATGTGCGAGCCCTCTTTGACTTTAATGGGAATGATGAAGAAGATCTTCCCTTTAAGAAAGGAGACATCCTGAAAATCCGGGATAAGCCTGAAGAGCAGTGGTGGAATGCAGAGGACATGGAAGGCAAGAGGGGGATGATTCCAGTCCCTTACGTGGAGAAGTATAGACCTGTCCCCGCCTCAGTATCGGCTATGATTGGAGGTAACCAGGAGGGTTCCCACCCACAGCCACTGGGTGGGCCGGAGCCTGGGCCCTATGCCCAACCCAGCGTCAACACTCCGCTCCCTAACCTCCAGAATGGGCCCATTTATGCCAGGGTAATCCAGAAGCGAGTCCCTAATGCCTACGACAAGACAGCCTTGGCTTTGGAGGTACATAATGTGCAAAATATAGAAAGAAGAGATCTGCTACAGGATCTCCCTTTTAGACCTCTTAGAGCTTTGTAGGAATGCTGAATACAAGCTCCAGCATTGTGATGTTGTAGATGTTGAACCATTAAGTACTGATTTGGGCATTTAATTGGGTTTTCTCTTTTATAGAAAACCTGTTTTGGAATGAATTAGCTTAAAACTGTATAACTGAATGTTCTGATTGGTCTACTAAACATACTTTGATTAATAACACCACCTGAATTCACAGGAATTAACCTAAAATATTTTTTCCTCATCTACATTCTAACCTGTTCCTTTCTTTTTATCATTGTTCTGAAATAAGGTGGGCTCACAAAGATTTGAGTAATAAGTGGTTCCTGTCAGAGCACTTACATGGAATTTTTCCACAGAAACTTCATGTTTTTACTTTTGGGGCATGGGGATTCTTACTGTTGATTGATTGTGTTCAAGTAAGAATTCAGGAGGAAAAGTAAAGCATAGTACAGGTGTGAAAAGATATACTAAAAAAAAAAAAAAAGATATACTCAAAAATATTAATTCCAAGGAGCAGCAAGTTTACCTGGTCTTTGTTGTATAATGCATTTTGCAGGCAAAAAGCTAGTTCCTCCTGAGGAATAAATTATTACCTTTTACTGGTAAATAGTTATCCTTGGTAGCCCCTCTTCTCTGGCCAACCATTGTGTTTATTCCTTTATTCCTCTCTTTAGCATTCACAGCTTTGTCTCTTTCCTCCCTCCCTTTCCTTTTCTCCCTACCTCCCCTTTACCTCTCCCCCTTTCTGAGTTATGCAGAGCTAGTGGTTCATTATAAAAGCTTGTACAGGAGTGGCATGCTATCCCATCTTTCAGAGTCTTCTGATATTATAACCTGAACATAAGGAAGTAACTTTCATAAGCACAGGCTGTAGTTACATGAGCACAGATTAGCTGAGAAGGGGCAAATGTGTATTCTTATAAACTTTCATCTTTCCTAAATTTTGTTTTCTTTGGTCATGTTCATACACTGAGGAGTAAGAGCTGCCCTCTGTCTAAATGGGGGAGTGTTAGCCCACAGAATAAGCCAGAATTTATTTGTATCAGTCTGATATTATTGGATTTGAAGTTTTTCTTTTACATTCTGTATAGTGTTTGCAGAGGTGGGCTGGTTGAGTCTTACAGGTTTGACTGGAATATGTGTGTTTTTGAAGTGTGTATTCTTTGATATCATGTTATGACTTAAAAGTATTGTGTCCCTGCTTTGAAGAAAAGTGAAATATATGTTGTCTAGGCCACACCACTTTTTCCCACTTAGAGTCTGGAGGATGAAGAAAACAAGTTTCTAGCCTCATGTTTTTATTTCAGTTCAGATGATGGCAACATCCAACATGGTGCTGTGCATATGACAGGTGTGGCTCTTTTTAAAATATATATATATATATATATATATATTTTTTTTAAATATATTTTATTGATTTTTTACAGAGAGGAAGGGAGATAGAGAGTTAGAAACATCGATGAGAGAGAAACATCGATCAGCTGCCTCCTGCACATCTCCTACTGGGGATATGCGCACAACCCAGGTACATGCCCTTGACCGGAATCGAACCTGGGACCTTTCAGTCCGCAGGCCGACGCTCTATCCACTGAGCCAAACCGGTTTCAGCAAAATATATATATTTTTAATGATTTCAGAGAGGAAGGGAGATGGGGAGAGAAAGAGAGAAACATCAATGATGAGAGAGAATCATTAATCACCTGCTTTCTGCATACCCTCTACTGGGGATCCAGCCCTCAACCCGGGCATGTGCCCTGATGGGAATCAAACCATGACCTCATAGTTCATAGGTCAACACTCAACCACTGAGCCACACTGACGAGGCAACAGATGTGACACTTGACAGTCATTGCAGACTTTGTTAGCACTGGACTGGAGTGTGGAAATAGCACTCATGGGATAAGTTAGCTAACACCAGGAGAGAATATATATCACATTAATTTTCCTTCCATTTTCATGTTCTTTCTTTTTTCAAAAATATGTTTTTATTGATTTTTAGAGAAAGATGATGGGAGAGGGAGAGAGAAAAATCGATGTGAGAGAGAAACATCGATCAGCTGCCTTCCCTATACAACCCAACCGGGGACCAAACCAGCAACCTGGGCATGTGCCCTGACTGGGAATCGAACCATCTACCTTTTGGTGCATGGGACTCTGGTGTCAGCCAGTGCTGCATTTGCTTTTTTTTCTTTTTTTAATATATGTTATTGATTTTTTACAGAGAGGAAGGGAGAGGGATAGAGAGTTAGAAACATCAATGAGAGAGAAACAGCGATCAGCTGCCTCCTGAACGCCCCCTACTGGGGATGTGCCCACAACCAAGGTACATGCCCTTGATCAGAATCAAACCCGGGACCCTTCAGTCCGCAGGCCGATGCTCTATCCACCGAGCCAAACCGGTTAGGGCTTCATTTGCTTTCTGAAAGAGAATTGTTTTTAATGATGCCTGCCTTGATTAGAGCCTTTAGTGCTCAAAAATGGTTGAGCTGCTAGCCCTGCTGTGAAGCACAAATCTAGTGAAATAGAGATTTAAGTAGAAAACTAGTTTATGATTTTAGTAAGTTTTCTTTTTTGATTGAATATTGGTTTTGAGCCACATATGTTGATTGCTGAAGATCACCTCTTTTGAGTTAGAACAAATACCCAAGTTGCAGCTTTAAAACATCTTATGTGATTAAAAACATGGTGTTAGTTTACTATCGTAGAATTCTATAGTTGGAAAGGACCTTAGATATCCTGATGTTTAGATAGATTGAATGGATTGTTCAAACCAGGTGGAAGTGGAGATATGATCAGCCCATATCTACCTTGGTGCTTTTTCTACCATACTCAAATTCAGTCTGTGATTCTTTTTTTTTTTTTAATACATTTTTTATTGATTTCAGAGAGGGAGAGGGAGAAGAGAGATAGAAACATCAATGATGAGAATCATTGGCTGTCTCCTGCATGTCCCCTAGTGATGGTTAAGCCTGCAACCCAGGCATATGCCCTTGACTGGAATCGAACCCGGGACTCTTCAGTCTGCAGGCCAATGCTCTATCCTCTGAGCCAAACCGTCTAGAGCTCTTTTTGTTTTATAACAGTGCTGCTGCCCTCCTTAGTGCAGGTTTTCTGTGGGATCACTGAAAGCATACCCTCAGTTGTACTATCTATGCAGGGAGGCGCACAGTTCTCCTTTCCCATTTCTGGATTTTCATAGGAGCTATGCCTCATCCTTATTGAGATGAGGCTGGAAGATAAGATTAAAGACAACAGCCTGTCCAGCATGGCTCAGTGGTTGAGCGTTGACCTATGAACCAGGAGGTGATGGTTCGCTAAGTCACTTAAAGATACTGTGATGGCCACATGTCTGGGTTATGGGCTCAATCCCTAGTGAGGGGACATGCAGGAGGCAGCTGATCAGTGATTCTCTCATCATTGATGTTTCTGTCTCTCTCCCTTCCTCTGAAATTTTTAAAAATATATTTTAAAAAATGACAACTACAAACACCATTTGTTGGTATATATGACCCATTGTAAGTCCAGATCTGTAGACCAACTTGGTGCATTTTAGTGGAGTTTTACACTTAACTTGAATGTTTTTCAATTATTTTCCATTATAGTTGACATTCAGTATACACTTAAAATTGATTAATTAGAATCATTACATTTTATGTATGTATGTATGTATATATATGTAATTTTCTGGAAGGGTTCTTTGAGTTCTTTTTTTCTTTCCTTTTTTTAAAAAACTGTAGTTGACATACAATAGAATCATTGTATTTTAGAATTGGGCAGGACCCTAGAGATAATATATTAGACTAGCAGTCTTCAGACTAAGGCTTCTCACTATCCTAAGAGTTGCCAGAAGGTGCCTGGGGAGAGGGGAAAGCTGAGGATGCAAGGCTGTGGGTTCCCTGTCTTGCTTAACCAAAGTAACTGTTTTTATCTGCATTATATATTAGGCTCTCTCTAAGATTATTATTTTTTAAATTCTCACCTAAGGATATTTTTCCATTGATTTTTAGAGAGAGTAGGAGAGAGGGAAAGATAGAGAGAAATGTCAATGTGAGAGAAACAGATCGATTGGTTGCCTCCCATATTTGCCCCACCAGGGCCCTGGCCAGGAAGGAGCCTACAACTGATTTACATGCCCCTGACTGGAATGCAATCTGGGACCCTTAAGCCCATAGGCTGATGCTCCATCAAACCGGCTATGACAGATTGATTTTTTTTTTTTTTTTTTTAAAGAAAGGGTTTCTGTATTTTAAAACAGTAAATTAAAAAATAGTGCTGAAGAACCACCTGCCCTTGTCTTACAGATGGACATTCCCTGCATGGTATATTTGCTGTGACCAGAGTTCCCCACTGGAATATAAGTTATTAGATACTTCCTCTTTTCCACCCACCAGATTTCTCTAGTAGAGATGAAGAGTCTGGAAAGAAGAGGTTAATTCTAGTTAACAACCAAAGTATGGGCATTCCTTTGCATATTATAATTCTGTGAGTCAGGTACTCGTATCCCAGGGGAATGTAACTGAATTGGACAGATTCTATCTGTTTTGTCCAATTTATCCTGATTAAGACAGATTTTAAACAATGCAGATATGCTGCATATTTTTGATGAAGAAATTCTGGAAATAACAGCAGAGTTGTGTAGAGGCAGCTTTTATTTTTTTATCTTAGACTAGAGGCCTGGTGCATGAAATTTGTGCACAGGGGGAGGGTGTCCCTCAGCCCGACCTGCACCCTCTCCAATCCGGGAGTCCTCAGGGTATGTCCTACTGATGGCTTGGGCCCGCTCCCTGTGGTTCTCTGTTCTCTGAGGGGCCTGCCTGCTCCGCACCACGGTGACGGCCAAGTGGATCCTGCTGGGTGCTGCCTGTGGGCACACTTGCCTGCTGGGCCCACGTTGCCGGGGTGATGCCGCCAGCGTCCTGCCCTGGCCGCTATGGGTGCTGCCATCTTTGTTGTGGAATGATGGAGTGACGGTTAATTTGCATATTGCTCTCTTATTAGATAGGATTTGAGCTAAGATTTTGATCTTAGATTTTTGTTTCATGGCTCCTTGGAAGCTGGCATAGTAACAAATCTTATCTTGTACATTGCAGGTGCTAAAATTTACTTTGCAGCCTTTGTAGACTGTTTAAAATTGTCATAATATCTTTAAATGTACTAATTATATAATTCCCATTCTCTGATTCAACCTTGCATTTTGCCTTTGATAGACGATAACATTTCAGAGTAACCTAGGAAAGCTTCTCTGATGTTCTTAGGCTTGGACTTAGTCTTTTTTTTCATTTTATTTATATTTTTTGTTTTGGACTTGTTCTTCAGGGCAAGCTGTAAAGTGCTTTGGGTCCCTGATCATATTTGACAGTGATTACTTGAGCTCTACATTTCCCTGCATAGAATTCTTTGAACTATAAGTTAAGAACTTTTGACCTATGTCTGGAAAATAAGAGTGAAGACCCCAGTTTCCCCTTTGTTAACAGAAAAAATGAGATGGGAGATATAAGAACATGAGTGGATTTCTGTATTGTTCATTAGGACAGGTGTCTACTGTCCCTCTTTTTTCCATCCTGTTTCAAAGAGGAAGAGAGAGGGTGAGAGAGAGAAACATCAGTGATGAGAGAGAACCATTGATAGGCTGCCTCCTGCATGCCCCCTACTGGGGATTGAGCCTGCAACCCGGGCATGTGTTCTTGACCGGAATTGAACCCAGAATCTGCAGGCTGACGCTCTATTCAGCCAAACCAGCTAGGTCTGTATCTTAAGATTGTAACATATCTGGGGCAAGTGTTCAGTTTTGCTTTCTTTGTCTTTGATATAGTATATCAAGCTTCAAACTCTTCTGCATCCCCCTCATCCTCTCTAGTCTGGCCTTAGGGAATTTGGCTTTAGTGAGTTGTTGCCTAACAGGAAGAGGAGCATACATTCAGAAATATGTCATGTTTCTGACTTGAAGAAAGAACTGTTTTTAGTATATCAAGCTTTTCTTTTTGTTTTTTATTTTCAAATTTTAAGAGAAAGTTTATTTAGAAAGTCACAGAAGTAGAAGTGAGTTGTAGGAAAAATGGGCTCAGGAAACAAGTTACAGAAGCCAAAAAAAGTTTAGCGCCATTTTCTTAGTCCTCTCCTAGACTACTCCCACCTAATCCCCTAGGGCAGTGGTCAGCAAACTGCGGCTCAGCAAACCGTGGCTTGCGAGCCACATGCGGCTCTTTGGCCCCTTGAGTGTGGCTCTTCCACAAAATACTGACTTCTGCGCATGGGCCATGAAGTTTCAATTGCACTGTACGTGCGCGCCCGCACGTGGTATTTTGTGGAAGAGCCACACTCAAGGGGCCAAAGAGCCGCCGACCACGGCCCTAGGGTGTCAACCACCCTTTCTTCCAAACTGTTGAAGCACTAGGGCAGCGGTTCTCAACCTGTGGGTCGAGACCCCTTGGGCAGTCGAATGACCCTTTCACAGGGGTCGCCTAAGACCATCCTGCATATCAGATATTTACATTACGATTCATAACAGTAGCAACATTACAGTTATGAATTAGCAACGAAAATAATTTTGTGGTTGGGTCACAACATGAGGAACTGTATTTAAAGGGCCAGAAGGTTGAGAACCACTGCACTAGGGCCTCATGTGGATAGTCATATTGCCTTTGGGTTTATTGTTTTTGACTCCAGGAGTCCCCATGTGCTTTGAATGTTTGAGGAGGAAGACCCCATATGGTACAAAGGGTTATTTAATTTAGTACGGTCTTTCTCAGAGTATTTGTACATCAAGGCCACAATGGATAGCTTAATTAGCTCAGTTGACTGCTTAAAACTTTAAATCAGCAAGTTTTGTTGCCTTGCTTGTGAAGAAGCTAGTGTAGTTCTGTGGTACAAGGTGCAAGGGGCTAGGCTCGTCCACACTTCAACCTGCTTTTACTTAGAGCTCTGTGGGATGTGATTTGAGATGGTACTTTGAATTTCTAAAATTAAGACAGTATGCCTGGTTGGTGGGCTCAGTGGTTGAGCATCAACCCAGGAACCAAGAGGTCACCAGTTCCATTCCTGATCAAGACACATGCCTGGGTTGCAGGCTCAGTGCCTAGTGGGGGTTGTGCAGGAGGCAGCCTATCAATGTTTCTCTCTCATTGATGTTTTATCTCTATCTTTCTCCCTTCCTCTCTCTAAAGATCAATAAAAACATATTTTTAAAAAATCTAATACTGCTAATCTTGCTTAGAATTTAAAAAAATAAGTAAATAAAGACAGTATAACACAGAGAAAAGAGAGGTATTAAAGCCTAGATTTTGGTATCAAGTAGAATGGTGGGCTTAAGGTTGTATTCTGAAGAACCATCTTCTACAAAACACCTAGAAAAGCTGGATGAAATACAACAGACACACACCCCCCCTTTTTTTTAAATATATATTTTGTTGATTTTTTACAGAGAGGAAGGGAGAGGGATAGAGAGTTAGAAACACCGATGAGAGAGAAACATCAATCAGCTGCCTCCTGCACACCCCCTACTGGGGATGTGCCCACAACCAAGGTACATGCCCTTGACCGGAATTGAATCTGGGACCCTTGAGTCCGCAGGCTGATGCTCTATCCACTGAGCCAAACCGGTTAGGGCCAGACATCCTTTTCTTGACACCTTTTTATTTAGATTTGAAATCATTTGGTAAAATGTACTAATCATAAGTATACAGCTCACGGTTTACATGTATATGCACCTACTGATAATCACCTGATGAAAGTATAGAAGCTTTCCAGCACTCCAGAATGTTCCTTCATATCCCTTGTGTATGTTCTTTAATATCAATAAAATGATGGATTCAGATGACACAAGGTAAGGATATTAGCTGGCATGTCATCAAACTAGCTTCTTAAAAGAAATTGGCCACTTTGACCCCGTGTGGAAGGGAACCTAACATGAGTGCCATTTAGATTTTTTTAAAAAATATATTTCTTTATTCATTTCAGAGAGGAAGGGAGAAGGAGAGAGAGATAGAAACATCAGTGATGAAAGAGAGTCATTGACCGGCTGCCTCCTGCACACCCCGTACTGGGGATCGAGCCTGCAACCCAGGCACGTGCTCTTGGTCGGAATAGAACCTGGAACCCTTCAGTCTGCAGGCCGACACTCTATCCACTGAGCCAAGCCGGCTAGGGCCCATTTAGATTTTTGACATAAACATACACATCCCCTCAAATATTTTTCTTTTTAATATTTTTATTGCTTTTTAGAGAGCAAGGAAGGGAGAGGGAGAGAGAAAAACATTGATGTGAGAGAGAAACATTGGCTGCCTCCTGTGCGCACGAACACACACACACACACACGGAATCAACCAAAAAGCCAGACAGGTGCTCTGACCGGGAATCGAACCAGCCACCATTAGGTGCACAGAACCATGCCCAACTAACTGAGCCACACCAGCCAGGGGTCAAATATTTTTCGTAAGTGGTGGGCTTGTATTATTCTGGGTTCAACTACAAAAATAGCATTTAGTATGACATGAGTGTTTTGACAGGTAATACAAATAAAAATTTTAAATGGAGGAAAGAAGTGCTGCACATGCTATAATTGACTTTTATGTAGCAAGGGGCTAGCAGCACAGGGCATTAATTTTAGTGACATGCTGTGTGTGCGTGCATGCGTGTGTTTAGTGTGGAGAGTCAGGGTTGCTGACAGGTCAAGCACAAGGAAATTCATTAAGGTATAGTCAAATGTTATGGAGCTGATGCTGTGTGCCTAGCTTCTTTTTCTTTTTTGTGTGTGCCTAGCTTCTTGCAACACTGCAAAAGTTTTAAAAATAAGGGAACAAGTGAGATAAAGTCTGAGAATTAGAATTGGGGACAAAGGTAGAAATCTTTCAAACTAATTTTATTAGCAAGGAAATTTTCTCTTGATGTCTGGCCTTCCTCTTCCCAAAGACTGTAAGAAAATCTTTACTTGTCATAGTTGACCTGCTCAGATGTCAGGAATGTTGAATTGGAAGATTGCTGGGAGTAAACGGAACCCTGGTGCTGGCAGCCTATAGGGATCAGATCTGCTTACCAGGATGGGCATGCAGTGTGTTCCCTTTCCTCCCCTTACACCATGAGCCTTCATCTTTACAGTATCAGCAAACTGAGCTGCTGCTTTTTCTCACCTTTTTGTCTTATCCCAAATATAGTCTTTAATATTCCCTGGTTTCTTTTTACTTTTCACGCAACATCTTTAGGCCTCTGGTTTCAAGATAGTTCCGTAGGAAATCACAGGCCGCTAGGGAAGCTGTTTCCTCTGTGAGTGAGATCAAGCTGTTTCTAGGGAAGGCCTGGGCCTAGACCTGAGTTGGCTTTGCCTGTAGTTGGCCTACAGACATTCTTAGACAACCCCTAGGGCCCTGGCATAATTAGAAAGTTCTTGGTATGGTGAAAAGAGGATAAATTGGCTTTAGAGTCAGATACTTCTGGGCTTAAATCCCAGCCCGGCCACTGACAGTATGACCTAATGCAGCAGCCAACCTTTCAGACCTCACGGACCACCAGTGGTCCGCTGCTGACCTAAGGTGTATATCGTGTGATTTTTGTAAATCTTAGTCTTTTTCACCTGTAATAAGAAAACAGTTCCTGTCCTTTAGGGTTATTACGATGATTAGAAAATAATTAATATAAAACACTCTCTACAGTACTTTATGAACGTTCAATGAATAGTAGTTATTAACTTAGTAAAACCAAATGAACAGTTATGCTTAGAAACCACTCATATGCTCAGAACTTAGATGTTGATAAAAGATACTTCTAAGCTCTTTTTCTTTTTTAATTGATTTTTAGAGAGAGAGAAACATCAATATAAGAGTGGATGGAACAGCCAGCCCTAGCCGGTTTGGCTCGGTGGATAGAGCGTCAGCCTGCGGACTGAAGGGTCCCAGGTTCGATTCCAATCAAGGGCATGTACCTGGGTTGCAGGCACATCCCCAGTGGGAGGTGTGCAGGAGGCAGCTGATCGATGTTTCTCTCTTATCGATGTTTCTAACTATCTCTCTCCCTTCCTCTCTGTAAAAAATCAATAAAATATATTAAAAAAATAAAACTTAAAAAATATAAGTATATTTTATTGATTTTTTTACAGAGAGGAAGGGAGAAGGATACAGAGTTAGAAACATCGATGAGAGAGAAACATTGATTCAGCTGCCTCTTGCACGCCCCCTACTGGGGATGTGCCCGCAACCCAAGTACATGCCCTTAACCGGAATCGAACCTGGGACCCTTGAGTCCGCAGGCCGACGCTCTATCCGCTGAGCCAAACCGGTCAGGGCATAAAATATATTTTAAAAAAAAAAAAGAATGGAACATCCATCGGTTGCCTTCTGCACACCCTGTACTGGGGATTGAGCCTGCAATCCAGCGTGTGCCCTTACTGGGAATCGAACCAGCAACCTTTTGGTGCATGGGATGAAGGTCAACCAACTGAGCCATACTGGCCAGGGCAAAAGATAGTTATAAGTTCTTTAGTCTAATGACATCTGGGGCCTTACCTCCAAATATTAAACAAAATGTTTATTATTTTACCACAGGATGAATCTATTTGTCAAACTGACCTTATGTTCTTTTTTTTTTCTTTTTCATTTGTTGTTTTTTTCTTTTTTTGACCTTATCTTAGTTTCATAGCAGAATAGAGGTATATCCTAGATTGTCAAAATTTTATTTTTTATTTTATTTTTTAATATATTTTTATTTCAGAGAGGAAGGAAGAGGGAGAGAGAGAGATAGAAACATCCATGATGAGAGAGAATCATGGATTGGATGCCTCCTGCAAGTCACCCACTGGGGATTGAGCCCACAACCCGACATGTGCCCTTGACTGGAATCGAACCTGGGACCTTTCAGTTCGCAGGCCGACATTCTATCCGCTGAGCCAAAGTGACTGAGGCAAAATTTTATATCTGATGTTGCAACAGAAAGTTTTTTATAACAGAAGCAGAAACAAGATGTCCATGCCCTAGCTGCTGTGGCTCAGTGGATAGTGCGTCGGCTTGCGGACTGAAAGGTCCCAGGTTCGAATCCGGTCAAGGGCATGTACCTTGGTTGCGGGCACATCCCCAGTAGGGGGTGTGCAGGAGGCAGCTGATTGATGTTTCTCTCTCATCTGTGTTTCTAACTCTCTATCCCTCTCCCTTCCTCTCTGTAAAAAAATCAATAAAATATATTTTTTAAAAAAAACAACAAGATGTCCTCTTATTAACGTTCCCTTATTAATGAACAGGTACCAAGTGGCATTGAGGAAGCAACGAAGTCTGTCAGTATATGGTGGGGTAGGGGTGAGGTTGGTGAAGAAGGTGGGGGCTTTGCAGAGAGCTGATGGAATTTGGAATTTTGGCCCATATCTGCCCAAATGGGGAAAGCCTTGCCTTGGTAGGAAATTGGTGGGAACGTTTCATATTCTGAAACCAAGTGAAGTATGCTTCCTATGATTGCCCTCTACTCTATAAGTAGTAAATAGGCCAGGATATGTGTATGAGAGTGGGTTGGGAGATTGTGCTGCTACTATATGCCTGGGTGGGAAGTTAGGGGAGGACATGGATTTCTTTTCCTAGGCCAGAGCTTGTGGGCAGGCTGGAAGCTAAAGGTAGTGGAAACAAAGAAATGGAACAGTAGGTCACTATAGTTGGGCTTGCTCATCAACACTTGCTATTTCCAAAAAGTATTGTTTTCTAGGATCCTTTCTATTTTCTGTGTGTTTTTCTGCACTGCTAAAATCACTTCTTTCTGCCTGCATTAACCACAAGTAATCAGTCTGATGGCTGGGGCTTGGGAGGCAGCAAATAGCCATTTCTGTAACGTCAGCCCTAGAGCAATCGTGGGCAGGGTATGCCTAATCAGAGATTAGAGTTTCAGCTTTCATTCATAACTGGAAATAAATTGCTCTCCTTATTCTCCTCTTGCAGGTCGGTGAGCTGGTAAAGGTTACGAAGATTAATGTCAATGGTCAGTGGGAAGGGGAGTGTAATGGCAAGCGAGGTCACTTCCCATTCACACATGTTCGTCTGCTGGATCAACAGAATCCTGATGAGGACTTCAGCTGAGTATAGCTCAACAGTTTTGCTGACAGATGGGAACAATCCTTTTTTTTTTTTTCCTTTTCAGTTGCCATCTATCCATTTTTTTTTTTTTTTTACAGATGTCAAACACAGTCTAGTTTATATAAGTGTTCTGTTACCTGTGATCATTTTTAGACTGAACTACTACATCCCTAGTTCCATTTACCACGTTCAGGGTACAAAACTGGAGGGCTTTGTGTGTTAACTTCTGAATTGGACATTTTAGGTGGTAGCTGCTATGCCTGAGTCTGTCAGAGGGATAGGTGGGTATCTTGCCTCCTTTCTTCAGGCAATGCAAGTCAACCTGTGGAAAACTGATGGACAGGAGAGAACTGTTGCACACTACCTACCCTGATTTATCCAATGGCTTTTTTTTTTCATTCTGAAACCATCTTATCAAATGGCAATAGACTGTTCCCTTTCACCCCCAGAAAGTAATCATGTACTGTGTGAATTATACCCAGTGGGATTGCTTTTTCATTTATAGAACATGACCATTGTATGACTCATTCTGACAGTTCAAATCCTGAGATTTCTGAGGACACTACTAAAGGCATTTTCTTCCTTCTAAGTCAATGCTTCATACTTTTTCTTGGGATTCTTTGAACCCTTGTCATCCTTTTCCGCAGATAGGTTAATTCTCATGAAAAGTGTTTATTTTCATTCCAGATGACAAGCAGGATGTGCAGAGCACTTTATGCAGTGCATAGCTTTAAGCCAGTATTGGATTCACTGAGTGGGCAGCCAAACTCAGCTCTCTGCCTTTCCTCAAGGGGTCATAGTAGGTTCACACTGCTATCGCAGCTAAATGGACTCCTGACAATGGGATCCAGCAGGGACATTTCTCCGGATTCTTTGGAATTCTTAGCTTCTACTTGGAGTGGAAGGACCAATCACTAGAATATTCCATAGAAGGTTGTGTGGCCAAATTCTGCCCTTTGCTTTATGTGCAACTTGTATAAGTCAAGTTAAAATGACATGAGTTTGGGGATAGGGTTAGCACTTTGAAAAATGTTTGAACCAATCATGAATTACTTAGGTATTATTCATTTCACATTACCAGAATAGTGCATGAAGTACATTATAAACTGCCTTCAGTTTTGGGTCTTTATGTTCAAGTTTAGTTTACAAATCCTTTTAAGTACAGAATGGTTTATATGGGGTTAGGTGCTCCAAAAAATAGATTTCTGAGACCAAAAATGATCTAGGCTATATAGACTGTAATATGAAACTTTCAAAGCTAGCTTCCAGCCTAGGAAGGCACTAACTGGTATATGGTATGATACAACCAATAGAAACATTTTATATTTAGCTTAGGGCCTCATTTTAGGAAAGAAATGTATCTTTCTAATTCTTTTGCATAGGTAATGATTAATTTGCATTTTTTGGCGTGCACCAAATCATGTTATCCCAGTGACTAGCACAATGTCTGGCACAATTGATGTGCAGATGTTTGTGTGAGTGAATGAGAGGAATGTAGAAGCTCATTACATTATATGGCACAGGGAAGCCAGCTGGCACAGGATTACATACATTACCACAAGTAAACTAATGCATTGACGCTAATTTAATGTATTTTTACCTCACACTAAGGTAATGCTTGATAAAGACATCAATACTCGACTTTTTAAATGCTAGCATAGTGCTATGCACACAGTGGGTGCTCAATGTTGAATGAACAAATTTGCAATACTAGACTTAATTCCACCTGACTACTCTGTCAAATTTTCAGTTAGAGCACAGATACTGTAAAATTCAATAAGTACACATGAAATCTTGTTTTTCTGAAAGTATGACATCTAAAATATTTGTAGAGAAACCTTGTCACACTGCTTTGAATATTTGTATTTTCTTTTGCCTTTGACATTATGATATTGGCCTGTAATGTCTATTTTCATCTTATGGAATATTAGTGGAACATGCACCTCTACCCAAATCATAAGAATTTCTTAATGATGGCTTGTCCAAAGCCATTATATGAACTGTTGGGTTGGATTTGGCTGGATGTGGTAGTTGTTGGACCTTAAGAAATCAAAGGACTTCTTAAAAATATCTTCCAAAAACAAATACTAGAGTCCTATTCAATTGCGTATGTACATTGTCACAAAGCAAAGTAAACTGAAATTGGCTGCTATATTTTATATAATATAATCATTTCTGCAAAAGCCCAGTTTTTGGATACTAATATTTGACATGATTCATTCTTATTAATTTGTTGGAATTGTTTATTGTTAATAATGCAAATAGATAATTTTTAATTATCCTTAAGTAACATTTCATTATTAATGGTTTGAAATGGGTGACAAGCAAACCAATTTGAAATAAAATATGAACATGTGCCATTGTATTATAACACTATACACTTTCTTGACAGATTTTGAAAAAATGTTTTTTTGTAGCATGTATTGTATATGTTTATAGTATATGTAGTAAATAAAAATATGGCCAAATATTTGGCTTGGTGATCTTTTGAAGAAAGTAATGTTTGAATATTTTTCACAAAAGAGCTACATCTGTTGTGCTTAGGGAATAAGAGATGTGTGCACTCAGTCTACAATCATGTAATGAGAAACAATCGTTCCGTGGATACTCATTAAAGCTGGGATTAATCACTGGTGATGTTTTAAAGGGTCTCCAAAATTCATGAAATACTGAATTGAGGGGAATATAAGAAGATTATTATATAATGATTGGAAATTTGGAATGACCTGAACAGAGAACATCAATGGTTTATATGTGGGTATAAAGAAAAGAAGGTTTGGATGTTATACAATAGGTTTTTAGAATGTTAGTGTAAATACCCAGATATTTTTATTTAAGTAGCACATTTTCAGGGTAGATAATTATAAACAAAGTGTGTGAGTACATATACCGAAAATTGACATAATACTCTAAAATAGTTTTGTATTGTGTATGGGTGCTGAAGTTTTAAAATGGAAAGGATAGTCTTTGCCAGTTACTTATACTGTGTTCTCCCTCGGACCCAGAACACATCTAGTTATTGCTATAAATAGCAAGCAGGGTGTCAACCCAGCGTTAAATAAAGGAACCTACACCAAAGAGAGTCAACTTTGGCATACACAAGCTTAACTGCAAGGTGACTTAAGAATGTTTCAACTTTTTGTAAAAAAAATAAACTACCAAAGTCTTGTTTTAAAAAATATGTTGAGTGTTGGGTTCCTTTACATAGCCTGGAGTGCTCATACCAGCTCTTATATTTTGTGACCCCGATCTTCAGATTAAGTTCTGTTCCTCTTACAGATATGAAGAGAGAAGAGGCCCCTCCGTAAAAGAAAACATTAAAGTAGTTCTAAGTTTGGCAGGAGGAGGGTAAGCGTTTGGAGCTTGGCTGCCACACATATCCTGACGAAAAAGAAATGGGGAAATAAGGTGAGGGGGCATAAAAGAACTAGTTATCAAGAAGTGAGAGTCAGCCCTAGCTGGTTTGGCTCAGTGGATAGTGTTAGCCTGCAGACTAAAGGGTCCCAAGTTCGATTCCGGTTAAGGGCACATGCCAGAGTTTCAGGTTCAATCCATGGTGGCGGGCATGCAGGAGGCAGCCGATAGATACTTCCCTCTCCCTCTCTAAAAATCAATAAAAATATTTTTTTTAAAGAGGTGAGGTTCAAAAAGAAAGGAAAGCAGTGTTTGTGGATCTTCTCTGAATACAGAACAAAAGCAAGCAGAAATAAATGAGCTGCCAGGCTTGCTTTTGGTCAAGGGGATATTTCTGTGGTTGGCCTGGTTTACTTAGATTTTAGACCAGCCGTGGGCAAACTACGGCCCGCGGGCCGAATCCGGCCCTTTTGAAATGAATAAAACTAAAAAAAAGAAAAAAAGACCGTACCCTTTTATGCAATGATGTTTACTTTGAATTTATATTAGTTCACACAAACACTCCATACATGCTTTTGTTCCGGCCCTCCGGTCCAGTTTAAGAACCCATTGTGGCCCTTGAGTCAAAAAGTTTGCCCACCCCTGTTTTAGACCTTAATTGAACCCTACCGAAGTGGGCACTCAAATATTGACTAGATGTTCAAATGTTAACTGGCTTAGGCAGACCTTCTTTGTCTTCCCACTTCAAATGAGAAAGAGTATAAACATTTTAGTCTGGGAGTGGGAAGGAATGATTAGCCATGTGGAGGTTGACTGGTTCAAAGCCTCCTGTTCCCTTTAGAACTTCATGGAGTTTCTAGCCTCATTTCAAGCTGGTGGGGTATAGGGGCTTCTCCAAGGTTCTGAGCACCAGCAGGAAACTAGGAAAGTAGAGCACAGATGAGGTCACAAACCAGTCCCTCCTTTTACCTTTATGCCTGGGAAGTATATTCCGAGAGTTAAAATGAATTTGGTACTACATAAGGGTATAATAGCTGCTAGTTGGAAACGTTGGGGATGCCCTAGTGTTTTGTGTAATGCACTCTGCCTTTTCGTGCAGCTTCCTTTGCGGATCCTAGGCTTCAGGCCTAACTATGAATTCCCATGAACCCTTTATAGCTGGGGGTTCTAACAATGTCTTGGCTGCCTTGGCTGTGTTGCCACAGTGTCCAGAGCTTACCAACACTGGGGTGACAGCAGTCTTAACCTCACTCATCATTTTGTAATTATTTGTTTTGAGAAGACACCATATGAATTCAAGTACACCTACTGCCACAGAAAGGAGTTACTCTTTAATCCATTATCGCCAAAGCGGGGTGGTTGACTCCATATTTTGTTGGCTATCTGGGTGCTTCAATGATTAACAATTTTGATCAGATTACAATAGTTCTGTGTGGTAGCTCCTGTGGAATAGACTCTGTCTTTGTGAATCTTGCATTCTACGAGTATCAGGACAAAAACCATATCCATAACCCTGACTGGGGCCCTGGTGACTTTCTGAACTTAAGTGTTATGGTCAAGGTCACAAAGCTTGGTGAATAGACTGCACCATTTTGTGAGTAACCAGTAGAAAAAAGGCACCCCTTCTGTGTGGACACAGCCCTTGCTAAGCCCACAGCTTGAAACGTGCAGACGAGTGTGGTGTGGATTATAGCTACCTCAACTGAATGTCCCTGTTCGTTGCCCAATTATACCTGACATTAAGTAAACATTAGCTTTGATTATTGTGCTTAATGTTAAAGTTGGCAGCCCATTTATAGACATCCCTATCCTCCTGCAACCAATTCATCACCACGTCTCGTCACTCCACCTCCAAAATATTCCCTATTGCACATTTGTAGACCTTCACCACTACCACCCAAGTAGCTACTGTCTCCCCTGTGGACCTCTACAATAACCTTCCTCATTATTCACTTTCCCCAATCTGCTCATTATACAAAGCAACCAGGATGATCTTCCCACGAGGCAAACTTGATCATGGAACTTACTTGCTTAAAAAGCTTTCTAATGGGCCCTACTGGTTTGGCTCAGTGGGTAGAGGGTCAGCCTGTGGAATGAAGGTTCCTAGGTTGGTTTCTGGTCGGGCACATGCCTGGGTTGCATGCCTGGGGGCTGGCGTACAGGAAGCAGCTGATCAATGGTTCTCTCATCGATGTTTCTCGCCCTCTCCCTCTCTGAAATGAATTTTTTAAAAAACAAGCTTTCTAACGGTTTCGTCTTGATCATAATCTGCATTCCAGAGGATGGCCTGCACAGAAGTGATGGCCTTTCTTTCATCTAGATCTCCGTGTTCCTGGCAGGCTTTCCTTTTAGCTTCTCAGATGGGCAAGCCTTCCCCATTCTAAGAACCTTCCCTCCCACAACTTTTGTCTCTTGATTCCAGTTTAAATGTCCCTCCTTTAGAGATACCTTCCTTGAAGCCCCAGATCCCATTTAAAATCATCACATCATTTGCCTTCACAGCACTCCTCTCAGATTGTAATTATATATTTCTCTGATGATTACATTCCATCTTCTCAGACTATAAAATCAGCTCCAGTAGGACAGAAGCTACATCTGATTTAATCATCATTACATCTCCAGAGCCCAGCACAGAACTTGGCTTGGAATAGACAACACATATTTGCTAAATCAATATTTTCCTCAGTAGGACTGAGTGCTGGATAGTAACAGGGACCTAGCTGGTTACCTCTCAACTGCTCCCTCCTCCCCATTCCCCATCCTGCATCTCTGGTCCTGTGTATACTCAAAGGGTGTAGGTTCATTTTAATTTATTTTATTGATTTTAGAGAGAGGAGAAGAGAGAGAGACATCAATTTGTTGTTCCACTTATTTATGCATTCATTGATTCTTGTATGTGCTTTGACTGGAGATCAAACTGGCAACCCTGGTATTAAGGAGTGACTCTCTAACCAACTGAGTTTCCCTGCCTGAGTGAGTGTAGGTTCATTTTAATATTGGTCAGAGTAAAACCCAATTAGAAAGATCTTTCCATTGCAGAAACATGAGATGCTTTTCAAAGCCCAGTCTCAAGGGTTTAGGTGCTTCCCTGTGGCCATGTCCCTTTTCCTTTTCCATAGAAAGGGAGGTGCCTGGATTACTTAGAAGGGAGCTGTATTCCCACAAATGAAGATTATTCACTTGGATCTTATTTTTAGTTTCTAACTTTAGCTGAATTCCATGGCCTAAAATGCCAATTGTAATGAAGGTAGCTTAATATATCCTACACACTATTCAAAGTAATTACTCATCCTGTTATTATTTAGGTCTCTCATAATATAGATCTCAGAGGCAGCAAGTCAAGAAGGCAACCAACAGGAGCAGGGTCCTTGCGCATTCTCTCTCTGCATTATGGTGAAGGGCATTGACCCATCCTAATGTCAAGGTAGGTTGGAAGCAAAGAGAATTGGCCTGAGTCTTGGGCCCAAATCCTTTTAGGAGTCTGTGATATAACAAGAAAAGGGAGAAACCCAGATCCCATTCCCAAAAAAAAGAATGTAATGAGGATGTGGTTTATTTAAAATTTTTGGACACATCTTTTCTCCCACTAGAATCAGGTCCTTCCTCTACTTTCACTTTTTCTTTGAATAAAAAATTGCCCCAGTTTCTCATTTCCCTTGTTAGGCATGCCTGTGGGATTAGGTTTATGACTGTACCAGCTAGTTACTTCTTGTTCCTTAGCAAGCTCTGCATATGATCAAGGACAATCTTTTTTTTGTTGTCATGGCAACTGACATTTACATAAGCAAAAACTGAGGGGAAACATTTGTTGTTTTGGAATGATTTGTGGTAAATTTTATTGTAATGGAAAGATAAAACAACAACTTGATGGGCTAGCAGCTAAAATTGGAGCAACAGAATGGACTTTTCCTATTCCTTTTAATGAGATCTTTTGGATAGGTACCATCTTTGGCTATCAAAAACCCTGCAATACCTAGAACAAAAGGAATGACTGATGATCTTTAATTCTGTTCTTTTTTTAAAAAAATTTTATTGATTTCAGAGAGGAAGGGAGAGGGAGAGAGAGAAACATCAATGGTGAGAGAGAATCATTGATTGACTGCCTCCTGCACAACCCCTACTGGGGATCGATCCCATAACCTGGGCATGTGCCGTTGACTGGAATCAAACCTGGGACCCTTCAGTCCCCAGGTTGACGCTCTATCCACTGAGCCAAACCAGCTAGGGCTAATTCTGTTCTTTTTTTTAAAATATATTTTATTGATTTTTTACAGAGAGGAAGGGAGAGGGATAGAGAGTCAGAAACATCAATGAGAGAGAAACATTGATCAGCTGCCTCCTGCACAACCCCCACTGGGGATGTGCCTGCAACCAAGGTACATGCCCTTGACCGGAATCGAACCTGGGACCTTTCAGTCCACAGGCTGACACTATCCACTGAGCCAAACCGGTTAGGGCCCTAATTCTGTTCTTTTCTGTAGCAATTAGGATGTGGTGTGTGTGTGTGTGTGTGTGTGTGTGTGTGTGTGTGTGTGTGTGAATGTGTGTCTGTTCCAAAGCAAAGGTTATTATTTTTTTTAAATACATTTTATTGATTTTTTACAGAGAGGAAGGAAGGGATAGAGAGTTAGAAACATCGATCAGCTGCCTGCACACCCCCCACTGGGGACGTGCCCGCAACCAAGGCACATGCCCCTGACCGGAATTGAACCTGGGACCCTTCAGTCCACAGGCCGACGCTCTATCCACTGAGCCAAACCAGTCAGGGCCAAAGCAAAGGTTATTGATCCAGAGTCTTTTGAACCTTATGGAATCCACAGATATATCTCATAAAGGATGTGGCAGAGATTGCTTATTCAATTCCCTGTTGTCTTTGTCCTGTGCACACTGCTCGACTACATTTCCCATGCTCCCTTGCCATTACCTATGACTGTGTGACTGAGTTCAGCCAATGGATTGTGCAGAATTGTCTATACCACTCTCAGGCCTGGCCTATAGAAACCTTCCATAGGTACTTCTAGACGTTCGTTCTTTCCATTTGGCTGGAATAAAGGTGACTCCCAGGGCAGGGCCTTCATCCACTAGAGCCCTAAATGACTGCATGGAGAAGGACTCTGGCTTAGCTAGCAAAAAATAAACTTCTGTTCAACCATTTTATGTTTTAAGGTCTTATGATTTACAGCAGTTAGCCTAGCCCTGGCCGCTGTGGCTCAGTGGATAGAGCGGCGGCCTGCGGACTGAAGGGTCCCGGGTTTGGGTCCGGTCGGGGGCATGTGCCTGGGTTGCAGGCACATCCCCAGTGGGGGGTGTGCAGGAGGCGGCTGATCGATGTTTCTCTCTCATCTGTGTTTCTGGCTCTCTGCCCCTCTCCCTTCCTCTCTGTGGAAAATCAATAAAATATATTTAAAAAAACAAAAAAACAAAAACAAAACAGCAGTTAGCCTACTCTGACTTATACAAGGAAGTTGAATTAGGGAGGTGAGATGTTAACCAACTAGCAGGTTGTTAGGACCACATGATGCCAAAGCTTTGGAGAAATCAGTAAGCTGCTTTATGCATCTCAGATAACCTTTTTAAAAATATATATATGTATATATTTTTTATTGATTTCAGAGGGGAAGGAAGAGGAAGAGAGAGATAGAAACATCAATGATAAGAGAGAATCATTGATTGGCTGCCTCCTGCATGCCCCCCATTGGGGACCAAGCCTGCAACCCAGGCATGTGCCCTTGACCAGAATTGAACCTGGGACCCTTCAGTCCGCAGGCAGACTCTCTACCCACTGAGCAAAACCAGCTAGGGCCAGATAACCTTTTTTATTTTTAATAGTATAAGCATGTCCCATGTAATACCTGAAGTTGAAATTTAACTGGACATTCTGTATTTTTATTTGCTAAATCTGGCAACTTTATCCCTGGCCTGCCCTTCTGAGAAGCACTGCTGCAGGGCTGCTGCTCTTTCCTCCAGGGGAATTGAATCCCTTCTGAAGCATAAATAACCCGTATCAGGACAGTTGGGGCCAACCAGCTCATTCCGTAGCTTGCATTCCTGTCATCTTTGATAATTGCCCCAAGTCTCATTTTGTTACTGGCATCTTTAAGCTATTCTGAGTCTTCTCTTCCCTGACCATACATACCCTCATTTTTGGACTCTATTCCATCTTTGTAGCTCATGCTATCCATCCTGTCAGGCTCTCTACCCTCTGCAGTTATCAACCAATCTTCCTCTCATTTATTAAAGACTAGAGGCCCAGTGCACGAATTTGTGCATGGGTGGGGTCTGGTCCACCTGATCATGGCTGATTGGGCTGGGCAGGGGGAGGGGCCTCGGGCAGTTGGCCAGCCCCGCCTCCTGGTTGAACCGGGCCCCAGTCAAACTTCCAGTTGAGGGGACAATTTGCATATTAGCCTTTTATTATATAGGATTTTGACATCTGGTTCGCAGTCTTTCTTTACCCCAATGTCTGCTATCATCTGGGGTGACCCATCTGCCAGTTTTTTTGGCCTCATTTTTTTGAGTATCTCAGCTCCATTATCTAGCACTGTTACATCCCTGGAATATGAAACATCTTATTTTCTGACCATTAACTTCTAGTCTTCAGTTCTCTCACTGTTTTCCCAAAGCCCAGTTCTTCCATCTCGAGGAACCTTCTAGTTCCTAAATTCCTCAACAATTAGCCGTCTTCTAATCTTCCTTTTTTTCATGTTGATAATAAACATATATATAAAAAGTCAGGTTGCCCTAGCCCAGTGGTCGTCAAACCACGGCTTGCTAGCCACATGCGGCTCTTTGGCCCTTTGAGTGTGGCTCTTCCACAAAATACCACGTGCAGGCGTGCACGTACAGTGCGATTGAAACTTCGTGGCCCATGCACAGAAGTTGGTTTTCGTCCTAGGCAAGTCCATTTTGAAGAAGTGGCATTAGAAGAAGGGGCGTAGGCCGGGAGGGGGAAAGGAGACGCAGTACAGGCGGGCCGCTGGATACGCAGTGCGGGGGAGGTACATTGTTTTGAGGTACATTCGCTGAGGTCGACCCCTTCCAACTCTCCCACCCACACTGGTCTATCTGAAACAAGTATACTAGAGGAGTGTGGATGGGAGAGTTGGAAGGGGTCGACCTCAGCAAACGTACCTCAATCAGATTGAGAACGTTTTTAGCAAAGGCCAGCTTAGGAGTACCCCAATTAAGTTAATAACAATGTACCTACCTATATAGTTTAAGTTTAAAAAATTTGGCTCTCAAAAGAAATTTCAATCATTGTACTGTTGATATTTGGCTCTGTTGACTGAGTTTGCTGACCACTGCCCTAGCCAGTTTGACTCACTGGATAGAGGCGTCGGCCCTTGGACACAAGGGTCCCAGATTCGATTCTGGTCAGGGGCATCTACCTCGGTTGCAGGCTCAATCCCTGGCCTCAGGTTGAGGGGTGTGCAGGAGGCAACTAATTGATGTGTCTCTCATCTGGATGATCTCAACAACTACCCTAACTGTTCCTCTACATCTAGTTTTATCCCCTCTAATTTTTCTGACAAATTGAAGCCCTAGTGAACTTCCTATAGTATGTATTAGGTTAGATTCTCCCAAAGGGATATAGAGCTCTTTATATTCAAGTTCCAGTTTCTCTATCCAGCCTCACCTTCCTCTCTCTCCCTCCTGTACTCTGCACTCTAGCCATACAGAATTTCTTGTCTTTCTATTTACCTGACTCACCTACTCTCTCCTCCAGGCTTTTGCATAGTCTAAACCTCTGTCTGGCTCACCTTCTCCCTCATCTTCAAATACCAGCCTGATGATACTCTAATTTGTATTACCTGGCCCATATCCCCTATTGGCAATGTGTTTATAGTTAAAACATCACACTAAACAAAAATTGCTTGTGCATGTGTCTATCATAAGACTGAGACTGCTCATTGTATTTCCAATACCCAGCTCTGCTTGACACACAGCAGGTATGCAGAGTATGCATTTTAAACAAAATAATAAAAAACATAGGATAGGTGGGCTAGAGGTCATCAAAGTAAAGTGTGAGCTGTGGGTAATAATAATCCTAGGAACTTAAAAAAATTACTCTGGCCCTAGCTGGTTTGGCTCCAGTGGATAGAGCATAGACCTGCATACTGAAGGGTCCCAGGATTGATTCTGGCCAAGGACACACGCCTGGGTTGCTGCAAGATCCCCAGTAAGGGGCGTGCAGGAGGCAGCCGATCAATGATTCTCATCCTTGATGTTTCTCTCTCTCCTTTCCCTTCCTCTCTGAAATCAATAAAAATATATTTAAGAAAAGTACTCCGTTAGCTTTTAAAAATATATATATAATTTTTTATTTATTTCAGAGAGGAAGGGGAAGGGAGAGAGGAAATACAAATATCAAGAAGGAGAGAGAATCATTGATTGGCTGCCTCCTGCACACCCTCTACTGGGGATCAAGCCTGCAACTCAGGCATGTAGCCTTTGACCAGAATCGAACCTGGGACCCTTCAGTCCACAGGCCAATGCTCTATCCACTGAGCTAAACCAGCTGCGGCTGATCAGTTAACTTTTGCTGTAAAATAAACCAGGCCAATACTTAGTGGCTTAAAACAATAATCATTTATTATTTTACAATTTTGCAGTTCAGCACTTTGGATTGGGCTCAGCTGGGCAGTTCTGGTCTGGACTAGTCTCCTAAGTTTAGGTCAGCTTCAGATTGTCTGGGGTCTGGCTGGCCTAGGATGCCCCTCAGCTGGTACAGTTTATCTCTACGTCCCATGATCTCCCATCCTCCAACAGAGTAGCCTGGATTGGTTCTCATGGCTATTGACAGAATTCCAAGAAAACAGGCAGAATCACACAAGGCCTAGCCTTAGAAATGACACACTAAATTCCACTGCATTTTTTTAATCAATCAAGTCTCAGGGCCAGCCCAGATTCAAGGAGTAAGGAAATAGACTCCACCTATTGAAGGAAGGAGAAAAAAAAAAAAATCCAGCCAGTGTGGTTCAGTGATTGAGCATTGACCCATGAACCAGGAAGTCACAGTTCGATTCCTGGTCAGGACACATGTCCAGGTTGCAGGCTTGATCCTCAGTAAGGGGGCATGCAGGAGGCACCCGATCGTGATTCTCTCTAATCATTGATGTTTCTATCTCCCCCTCTCCCTTCTTCTCTGAAATCAATAAAAAATATATTGGAAAAAAAATTTTTTTTAAAGTTAAAAGACATGATAAAGGAGAAGAAAATATTTGAATCCTATTTAACAGCCAAAGTGGTAACATCCATAAAATATAAAGAGTTTCTATAAATAAGAAAGAGACAAGGCCCTGGTTGGGTAGCTCAGTTGGTTAGACCAGTGGTCCAAACAAGCCACATGCGGCTCTTCGGCCCCTTGAATGGGGCTCCTCCACAAAATACCACGGGCGGGCGCGCACGTACAGTGCGATTGAAACTTTGTGGCCCATGCGCAGAAGTCGGTATTTTGTGGAAGAGCCACACTCAAGGGGCCAAAGAGCTGCATGTGGCTCGCGAGCCGCGGTTTGCCGACCACTGGGTTAGACCATTGTCCTGATACCCAAGGTTTTGGGTTTGATCTCTGGTCAGAGCATGTACAAGAGTCAACCAATGAATACATAAGTAAGGGGAACAACAAATTGATGTTTCTCTCTCTCTCTCCCTTCCTCTCTTTAAAATCAATAATTAAAAATTAAAAAAAATTAAAAGATAGTCCAGCCACATGGCTCAGTGGTTGAGCGTCGACCTATGAACCAGGAGGTCACGGTTCCATTCCCGGTGAGGGCACATGCCCGGGGTGCAAGCTTGATCCCTTGGTGGGGGTGTGCAGGAGCAGCTCATCAGTGATTCTCTCTCCCTCTCCTTTCCTCTCTAAAATCAATAATAATAATAAATATATACATATTTTTTTAAAAAGAAGAAAAAATATCCTTGGGTGAAGATTAAAAAAAACCCTTCAGCTGTGCACTTATGATTTGTACACTTTTTTGTTTGTATGTTACAATTCAATATAAAATTTAACAAAAAAGTGTTCATACTCTCTGACCTAATAATTTCTCTTATGGAAATACCTTTGTATGTGTAAAGATGTAAAGAGGCCCTGGCCAGTGTGGCTCAGTTGGTTGGAGCATTGTCCCATGGACTGAAGGTCGCAGGTGTGATTCCATATCTAGGTTGCAGGTTCCATCCCTGATCGGGGTGTATATAGGAAGTGATCAACCAATAAATCTGTCTTACATCAAGGTTTCTCTCTCTCTCTCTCTCTCTCTCTCTCTCTCTCTCTCTCCCCCTCCCTCTCTAAAAAAATAAAATAATATCATGAGAGCACCCTCAGTATAGCACTGTGATTTTTTTTTTAAAAAATATTTATTTATTGATCTCAGAGAGGAAGGGAGAGAGAAAGAGAGATAGAAACACCAAGGATGAGAGAGAATCACTGATAAGCTGCCTCCCACATGCCCCCCTATAGGGACTGAGTCTGCAACTTTGGTACATGCACTTGGCTGGAATCGAACCTGAGACCCTTCAGTCTGCAGGCCAACGCTCTATCCACTGAGCCAAACTGTCCAGGGAAGCACTATGATTTTTTATATCTGCTTATAATCCTACTAGTGGCCCAGTGCACGAATTCATGCACAGGAGGGGTCTGGCTGGCCTGCCCTGATTGGGGCCAATCGGGGCAGGGCTGGCGGGGGAGAGACAGAGAGAAACATCAATGTGAGAGAGACACATCAGTTGATTGCCTCTACCTTGTGCCCCAACCAGGACCGGGGATTGAGCCTACAACTGAGATATGTGTGCTTGACTGGAATGGGACCGCAGGTGGTTGGCTGGCTGGCCCTGCTCTTGATCAAGGTAGGGGGCACCGATCAGGACCGCAGTGTGCATCAAAGCAACCAGTTGTTTCGGTCATTCTGGTTGGTCCAGTGTTTAGGTCGCTTGGCTTTTATATATATAGATTTGCTATATCAAAATGTTTCTGTTTATATTTCTGTTGCCCTATCAGTGATTTCTATCCCTTTTAATTCTGTTTGTTCAGAGAATAGGCAGTACAGTCAGAAAATCAACCTAGGTTTAAGATTTCTGCCTCATCCACCATTTCTTAGGAATAGGCACCTTGGATAGGCTTCAGCCAGACTTGAGAGACACTATTCAGGAGAGAAGACCCAGTAGTAATAAGGAGGTTACCCCTGATATCTGCCTGTCTGTGACAGCCCTGTACTCATCCTGGCACAAGAGCCGGCTTTGTAGAATGGGGTGGGTTTTGTGAACATGTGGACCAGTTATTGTTTGGCCACCCTGATTGGTCACTCCTCTGAAATGGTCACTCTCTACCTTTTCACTGCTGTTCTTCTCAAGAAAATTCCACACTTACCACTTGCACTTTCTTACCGCCTTAGTGCTTCAGACAAATGCTGTCTGGCTTCCAGCATGCTTTCGAAACTGCTCTTGAAGGTCACTAATGACCTAGTTGCTATATCCAGAGACTGTTCCTGTGTTAATCAACATCTCTGCAGAATTTAAAACTACGTTTAAAAAACTCTTCTTACTTGTACTTTATGGCACGAACGTCTGATTCTCACTCAAGCAGGAACCATAGTAACATTAATAAATATAGCTAACATTCATTGAGAATCAGGTTCTTTACATTAATTCCTTTTTGTATGAGGAAAATATCATTCCTCTTTTATAGAAAACTAAGGTTTAAAGAAGTTGAGTAATTTGCTCCATTGTATGGGTGATGGAGTCCAAGAGCAGAGCCCATGACCTTAACTGTTATGATGTGTCTGATACAGTTGGAAGGTATTTCTAGAGGGCAGCAAATTCAGCTGCTTCTCTTTATTTCTGCAGAATTTGCTATTGGGATTTTATTTTTTTGTAATATATTTTTTATTGATTTCAGAGAGGAAGGGAGAGGGAGAGAGAGAGATAGAAACATCAATGATGAGAGGGAATCATTGATTGGCTGACTCCTGCATGCCCCCCACAGGGAATCAAGCCTGCAACCTGGTGATGTTCCTTTGGCTGGAATTGAACCCGAGACCCTTCAGTCCGCAGGCCAACACTCTATCCAGCCAAACTGGGTAGGGCGCTATTGGGATTTTGATAGGAATTGCATTCTATTTGTAGGTCACTTTGCATAGTATTGTTATCTTAACAATACTGACTCTTCTAATCCAAGAACACAAAAGCTTTTCCATTCATTTTCATTCATTCATTAATTTCAGCAGTGTTTTGTAGTTTTTCATGTGTAAGTCTTTCACCTTCTTGGTTAGTTTATTCCTAGAAATTTTATTCTTTTTGATGCTATTGCAAATGAAAAAAATTTTTAAAATATATTTTTATTGATTTTTTACAGAGAGGAAGGGAGAGGGATAGAGAGTTAGAAACATCGATGAGAGAGAAACATCGACCAGCTGCCTCCTGCACATCTCCCCACTGGGGATGTGCCCGCAACCAAGGTACATGCCCTTGACCGGAATCGAACCCGGGATCCTTCAGTCCGCAGGCCAGTGCTCTATCCACTGTGCCAAACTGGTTAGGGCTCCAACTGATTTTTGTATGTTGATTTTGTAACCTCCAATTTTGTTGAATTTATTTTTTAGTTCTAACATTTTTTTGGTGAAAACGTTTAGGGTTTTCTATATATAAGGTCATGTCTGAGAACAGGCATATTTTTACCTCTTTCTTTCTAATTTGGATGCCTTTTGCTTTTAGTACTATGTTGAATAGAAATCACAAAAGGGGGCATCTTATTTTGTTCATGATCTTAGGGAGAAAGCTTTCAGTTTTCACCGTTGAGTATGATGTTAGCTGTGTGTTTTTCATATGTGGCCTTTATTATGTGGATGCAGTTCCCTTCTATTCTTTATTATTTTCATTATGAAAGGGTATTGGAGTTTTTAAAATTTTTATTTATTGCTTGATTTTGGAGAGGGGAAGAGAGAGAGAAAAAGAAACAGAGAAACATTGATTTGTTGTTTCACTTATTGATGCATTCATTGGCTGATATTTGTATGTGCCCTGACGAGGGATCAAACCCAAAACTTTGGCATATCAGGACAACACTCTAATCAATGGAGCTACCTGGCCAGGGCCTTGGATTTTGTTAAATGCTTTTTTTTTTTTTTTTTTTTTTGGCATAAATTGAGCTAGTCATGTTGTTTTTCTCCTTCTTTTATTAATATAGGATATTAATTACATTGATTTTCTTGAATCATCCCTCTATTCCTGGATTAAATCTCACTTGTTTATGATATATAATCCTTTTCATATGCTGCTGAATTTAGTTTGCTGTTATTATCATTGCAATGTATTTTTATTGATTTCAGAGAGGAAGAGGGAGAGATAGAAACATCAATGATGAGAGAGAATCATTGATCAGCTGCCTCCTGCACACCCTGTACTGGGGACCAAGCTCGCAACCCAGGCATATATGAGCTCGGGAGTGTGATTGGAACTGAACCAGGATCTCCTGGTTCATAGGTTGATACTCAACCAATGAGCCACATCAGCCGGGCCTCATACATTTTTATGGATACAGCCATATGTATAAAAAAATTTTAAGTAGGAATATCAAGAATTCACACTGGGACTCAGGATAATAGTTAATGCCAGGGAGGGAGAGATTGAGGGACAAGCAGTCTATTAATACCTTGTTAGCATTTATTGTCTTTTTTTTCTTTTTTCAATCCTCACTGAGGGCATTTTTTCCATTGATTTCCAGAGAGTGGAAGGGAGGGAGGTTGCGGGGAAGAGAAACTATGCGAGAGAAACACATGGATTGGTTGCCTCCCACATGCACCCCTACCAGGGATGGGTAACCTGCAACCAATGTACATGGCCTTGACTGATAATGGAATCTGCAACCCTTTGATCTGCAGGCTGATGCTCTAACCCAGCCATGGGCAAACTACGACCTGCGGGCCGGATCCGGCCAGTTTGAAATGAATAAAACTAAAAAAAAAAAAAAAAAAAAGACCGTACCCTTTTATGTAATGATGTTTACTTTGAATTTATATTAGTTCACACAAACACTCCATCCATGCTTTTGTTCCGGCCCTCCGGTCCAGTTTAAGAACCCATTGTGGCCCTCGAGTCAAAAAGTTTGCCCACCCCTGCTCTAACCACTGAGCAACCGGTCAGGGAGATAGCATTTAATGTCTTTTTTTTTTAAATATATATTTTATTGATTTTTACAGAGAGGAAGGGAGAGGGATAGAGAGTTAGAAACATCGATTGAGAGAGAAACATGGATCAGCTGCCCCCTGCACACTCCCCACTGGGGATGTGCCCGCAACCAAGGTACATGCCCTTGACCGGAATCCAACCTGGGACCCTTGAGTCCGCAGGCCGACGCTCTATCCGCTGAGCCAAACCGGTCAGGGCATAATGTCTTTTTTTAAAAAAATATTTTTTTTCTTGATTTCAGAGAGGAAGGGAGAGGGAGATAGAGAAACATCAATGATGAGAATCATTGATTGCCTCCTGCACACCTCCCACTGGGGATCGAGCCTGCTACCCAGACATGTGCCCTTGACCAGAATCAATCCTGGGACCTTTCAGTCCACAGGCTAACAATCTATCCATTGAGCCAAACTGGCTAGGGCTTAATCTATATATATAAAAGCCTAATATGCTAAGTATCCAACCGATGGGTTGACTAAATGGTCAACTGCTTGACCAGTTGCTATGATGTGCACTGACCACCACGGGGCAGACACTCCAACCGGTAGGTTAGCTTGTTGCTGGGGTCTGACCAATTGGGACTTGGCGAGGTGGGCTGGACACACCCTGGAGTCCTCCCATGGTCCCTCCCAGGCTTCTAAAATATTTCTTCTAATTAATTTCCTTTGAATGTGCACAAATTCGTGCACTGAGCCTCTAGTGTCTTAATAGAAGGTACCTGAAGCAGATGTGACATTTTTTTTTTCTTTTTAATATATTTTATTGATCTTTCACAGAGAGGAAGGGAGAGGGATAGTCAGAAACATCGATTCAGCTGCCTCCTGCATGCCCTCCACTTGGGATGTGCCCGCAACCCAGGCACATGTCCCTGACCAGAATCAAACCTGGGACCCTTCAGTCCGCAGGCCAATGCTCTATCCGCTGAGCCAAACCAGCCAGGACATGACAAACATTTTATCTGGGCAATAAGTACTGGAGTGTGTAATTTCTGTGTTTACATGTGTCAAATATATTATCACTGTTTTGAACAAAGGTCAATAAAAGCCTTATAGCTTCTGTGGCTTCATTTTATTAAATATAAAATAACAGATCCTATAAATGTCATTCATGTGGTAAGTTACATTTCGGCAATCTGAACCAAAGTAACCAAATAAGTTATTCTCTCTTTTTTTTAAGGAAGTTGAGTCTTAAGTAGACTCCCACTGGATTTTATTTTTTATTTTATTTTATTTTTCCCAGCCTTTCTGCTGTTAGGGTCAGTTTGCATATTACCCTTTTTTTGTTTTAAATTAAATCTTTATTCTTCAGATTATTACAGTTGTTCCTCTTTTTCCCCCCATAGCTCCCCTCCGCCTGTTTCCCACCCCACCCTCCGCCCTCACCCCCACCCCCACTGTCCTCATCCATAGGTGCACAATTTTTGTTCAGTCTCTTCCTGCATCCCCCACACCCCTTTCCCCCACAAGAATAGTCAGTCCACTCCCTTTCTATGCCCTTGATTCTATTATAATCACCAGTTTATTCTGTTTATCAGATTATTTATTCACTTGATTTTTAGATTTACTTGTTGATAGATGTGTATTTGTTGTTCATAGTTTGTATCTTTACCATTTTCTTCTTCTTCCTCTTCTTAAAGGATACCTTTCAGCATTTCATATAATACTGGTTTAGTGGTGATGAACTTCTTTAGCTTTTTCTTATCTGTGAAGCTCTTTATCTGATCTTCAATTCTGAATGATAGCTTTGCTGGATAAAGTAATCTTGGTTGTAGGTTCTTGGTGTTCATCACTTTGAATATTTCTTGCCACTCCCTTCTGGCCTGCAAAGTTTCTGTTGAGAAATCAGCTGACAGTCGTATGGGTACTCCCTTGTAGGTAACTGAGTTTCTTTCTCTTGCTGCTTTTAAGATTCTCTCTTTGTCTTTTGCTCTTGGCATTTTTTTTAATATATATTTTATTGATTTTTTACAGAGAGGAAGGGAGAGAGATAGTTAGAAACATCGATGAGAGAGAAACATCGATCAGCTGCCTCCTGCACATCTCCACTGGGGATATGCCCGCAACCCAGGTACATGCCCTTGACCGGAATCGAACCTGGGACCTTTCAGTCTGCAGGCCGACGCTCTATCCACTGAGCCAAACTGGTTTCAGCTGCTCTTGGCATTTTAATTATGATGTGTCTTGGTGTGGTCCTCTTTGGATTCCTTTTGTTTGGGGTTCTCTGTGCTTCCTGGACTTGTAAGTCTATTTCTTTCACCAGGTAGGGGAAGTTTTCTGTCATTATTTCTTCAAATAAGTTTTCAATATCTTGCTCTCTCTCTTCTTCTGGCACCCCTATAATTTGGATGTTGGTATGCTTGAAGCTGTCCCAGAGGCTCCTTACACTATCTTCATATTTTTGGATTCTTTTTTCATTTTGCTTTTCCGGTTGGGTGTTTTTTGCTTCTTCATATTTCAAATTGTTGACTTGATTCTTGCGATCCTCTAGTCTGCTGTTGGGAGTCTGTAATAATATTCTTTATTTCAGTCAGTGTATGCTTAATTTCTAGTTGGTCCTTTATCACAATCTCGAGGGTCTCATTAGATTTCTTGAGGGTCTCATTAAGTTTATTGGCGGTTTCTAGAAAATTCTTGAAAAACCTTGAAAGTGTGGTTTTGAACTCTATATCCAGTAGTTTGCTTTCCTCCATTTCTGTCATTTGTGTCCTGTTTGTCTCCGCATTTTTTTTATGCTTCGCTGTGTCAATAGAGTGGCTTTCTGTACTAGGTGTCCTATAAGGCCCAGTGGCTCAGCCTCCCCAATTACTTGAGGTAGACACTCTTGGTGCACCCCCTTGTGGGCTTTGTGCACAGTGTTGTTGTAGTTAAGCCTTGATTGTTGTAGGATCACTGGGAGGAATTGACCTCCAGGCCAATTGGCTGTGAGAATCAGCTGTGTCTGAAGTGGGAGAACTTCTGTGGTGGAGACACCCCTCCGGGGCAAGACTTGCTTCAATGGGGCTTTGGCGCTCACTCTGGATTTTATTTTTAAAACATTTTTAGTTTTTTTTATTGATTTCAGAGAGGAAGGGAGAGGGAGAGATAGAAACATCAGTGATGAGAGAGAATCACTGAACAGCTGCCGCCAGCAAGCCACACACTGGGGATCGAGCCCACAACCCCAGCATGTGCCCTGACTGGGAATTGAACCATGAACTCTTGGTTCATAAGTCAATGCTCAACCACTGAGCCATGCAGGCCAGGCCTCTAATGATTTTTACTAGTAGAGAGAGTGGAAGGGAGAGAGAAAGTGTAGAGAGGGGGAGGGGAGAGAGAAAGATCAATCAGTTGCCTCCTGTACACACCCTGAGACAGTTCCTACCAACTGAGTCACACCAGCCAGGGCAATTTTTACTTATTGATGTTAGTGAGAGAGGGGAGGAGGAGGTGAGAGAAACAGCGATTTGTTGCACTTATTTATGCATTCAGTCGTTGCTCCTTGTATATGCCCTGACCAGGGATCAAACCCACAACCTTGGTATATCGTGCTATAACCAACCGAGATACCTGGCCAAGGCTAATTTCAAGTTTCATTCCGTTGTGATAGGAAAAGATACTTTGTATGATTTCAGTCTTTTAACATGTATTAAGGCTTGTTTCATGGCTTAACAAATGGTCTCCAGTTTCTCTACCAATGAACATGAAGCTTCAGAGGTGAAATGACTTGCCGGAGGTATAAATAAGTAAATGTGTATTTATAGAGTTATAGAATTCCGTATTTTGATTCTGTCTTTTACCATTGAAATTTGATAAGTGTGTTTAGAGTGGAAGGGGCTTAATCTGTAATGCAATAAGGAGCCACCCAGTTTCCTTTGCTGAGTTTTCTGCTTTTACCTCTCTTAGAAGTAGGTATTCTCCTTCTTCCCCTTTTTTCCAGTTCCATGATGGTTACTTCTACCTGGGTGATCTTTGAGAATCTTAGAACCAACATGTGCTAGAAGGAATTGTCTTCTCTGCATTCTATCAGCAAACTTTCCTAGCAGTGCTATTTTTGTTGTTGATAATGGTACTGCCACTCATTATTCCAATGACTCAGGGTGGGAAGATGGAAAGTCAGTTTTTTCCCCTCACAAGGTCTCTACATCTGATCAGATACGAACTTTTGTGGCTTTTCTCTGTAGTATTAATCTTAGTTGTCCTTCCATTCCTATTTTCACTGCTACCATCTATTACTGCTTGCCTGCATTGGTATAATAGCCTGCTAATCAATCACTATTTTACCGTACTTATTCATCTTTTTAAAGTATAGGTTAGATAAACGATGATGATATTATCCTCTCTGCAAAAATCATAGCTTTCTGTTCCCACTGAATAAGGGCAAACTTCTTAGCTTGCCATCCAAGGCTCTTGATAATTTGGTGCCAACCTTTTTATTCCACATTTATTGCAGGCCTCACCACACAGCTTATGTTCTAGTTATTGAACTTCGGTCTTGGAACAGATATTACATGGAGGGCAAGGTGCTGGGAACCCAGCGGGCAGCGAGACCAGCTCCTTCCATCCGTGCTCCCTGTTTCAACCCCAGCCTGGCCCCGTCTTCTGCGCCTTGCAGTCCAGGCCGGGCTCCTCCAACCACGACCCTGGTTCCCATCCGTGGTGGGTCTAACTCTAAACGGAAAAGGCTAACGCGCAGAAGCCAAAGGCTGCCAAGTGAAGTGGAGGTGTGAAATTGGGGTTCCCCTTCCCCCACCAACTATGGCAGGGCCCACCTCTTCACCCCGGGGTAGAAAAAGCCGGGAGAAGCAGGAGTGGGCGTGGCTGAGGAGACGGGCAAGTAGGGGAGAGGCTGGTTTCCGTGGGGAGGCCGGCCATTAGCAAACCGTTACAGCCTTTGCTTTCTCTCGCTCGCTCTCTTCAGGGGCCGTCCAGGCCGGCCTCGCCTCCAGCTCTCCTCCGGGTTCCCTGGGGGTCGCTCTTTCTTCCCGCAGCCGCCGTTCCCGCCTCGGGGCTCCCGCGCCAGCTGAGCTCACGGAGGAGGGGCGTCGGCTGGTTCCAGCCTCTTCGGGCGCCGAGCTCCCGGACCGCCCCCCGCGCCAGTTGCCAGGGAGCGGTTGCCATAGAGCTGAGCAGTTGTCCGCGTGCGCAGGCGGAAGTCCCGGATTGAGGCGCCGCCATTTTTGCTGCTCGGACGCGTAGCGAGAGGCTGAGAGAGTCGGAGACGCTATCCGCTTCCATCCGTCGCGCAGACCCTGCCGGAGCCGCTGCCGCTATGGATGATCGGGAGGATCTGGTGTACCAGGCGAAGCTGGCCGAGCAGGCTGAGCGATACGACGGTGAGTTGGGGGGTCAACCGGGGGCTGGAATTCTCGGACCCTCTGCCGCCGCCCACAGAGGCCGGGAGCAGGAGACAAAATGGCGGCATCGTCTCGGAGCCTGGCCGGGGGACGTGGATTCTGGAAGCAGGAAATGGCCTGTGGCCTCCTGGAGCCGTGGGAGGCCCCAGGCCTAGGAGTTTGACCCTTTCAGTGTCCTCGGCTGCAGACACTTGCCAGCCGAGAGGCCGAGGCGATGGGGTGGAGGAGTTGGTTGTAAAATGGCGGCTGGGGGGGAGGGCGATTCCCGGGGCGGGGGGAGGAGATGGCGGGTGCTGTCTCCGGGCGAGCGATCCTCCGGGGAACTTCTGGCCCGTCTTGGGATGTGGAGAACAATTGAGTGGGATGATGGGGAAGAAACACCCGCCACATGGGGGAGAGTGGCGACCGGGAGCTGTAGCGCGGGCGCCTTTCAGGGAAATATGGCGGGTGGGGGCGGTGGCTTTTCCCCGGAGGCCCAATGTGGGGCGGCGGCTGCGAGTCTCACAAAGGAGCAGCTTAGCGAGAGGAGGTCGTCTTCGGGCGGTGGCGGTGGCGGTGCGGGGGCCGTCGTGCCCGAGGCGGGGGAAGGGGCGCGGGTGGGAATCACGGCTGCCCATCCCTGGGCGGAGGCCCGCTGAGATGCTGCGATCGTGTTTCTCCCTCGGCCGGCACCCTCCCCTGGTGTGAGGGTTCTTAGGCTTTTCGTTCAACTGCGCCTTCTCCCCACGCTCCCTTCCCGCGGGCTGAAACCCGACGCTCCAAGTTCCTGCAGTTATTCCTGGCCCCGGCGCCGTGGCCTGGTGGGTCCGGCGCTGAACGGAAGCCGGGAGGCGAGTCTTAGTCCTTGGCCAGTGCCTGTGTCTCGGTCTACCCGTTCGTAAGAATGATGACTTTGCTGTTTGCCTGCACTGATAGACAACGGAGAAAGACCTGTTGAAAAATAAAGTTATTTCAAATAATGGTTAGTAACCGCATTTTGGTGACTGCCCGGTCTTGGAATGCGTGGTTCGTACCTCATTGGGGATTTTAATTTACCCCAATCATTCAGCTGGGCTGTGGGTTTGGGGATAGTGACGATAGGGAGTCCCAGCAGATCCTATGTACTTTTCTGTGTTTTATGTACAGATTTGAGCAGTTTTTCTTTGTTCCTCGGTCCTTTGCCCATAAAGGTTCTTTCGTCATTTTCTAGAACTTTGTGGAATTGTCCATTGTGTCTTTTTAGTCAGTTCCAGGTTGCTGCTTTTAAAAAATTGCCCCTCCCTCAATTTTAGACGTAGGTATTTTAATTACCCCCACATCTGTTAAAATGTAGTATTATGAAAACAGTCATATATGTGGTTTTAATGCTCTTGTGGGGGTGACACATGGTATCAAGTGCCATTGATCTTTAGATTTTTCTTCATTACTGAGCCATTTATTTTTCAAAGTGTCATGTAGGACCATTGCTTTCCTTGAATACCTGTTTGTCATGTGAGCAGCCTTAGGGCTCGATATCATACATTAGGATTCAGGAATTTGAGAATTAGGAGAAAAGGCTTTGAACTGAAACTTAGGGAAGATACTACACTAAATTTCATCTTGTAAATCCTTAAATTGCTATTTGTATTAAATAAGGTTCCTGTTAGGAGGGGGAGGGGAATAAGATGGGGAAGTACAGCTCAAGGTCAGATTTGCCTTTATTTCAGTGTTTAAAAGTCAAACATGTAGGTGTGCTTGTAATGGAAGTGTCGTCCGTCTCCCCCACCCCCTCCAAATAGGTTCCCCTTTTAATCTACCAGTGCCCTTGGCAGGAAACTTGAAATTATATTTGAATGCTTTCTGTTCTGTAGGGATTTTAGGTTCCGAGTAAACGTGATAACCAAAAGGACATAGAGGAAGGTCTTTTTAAAACTTGTTTTAAGAACTGATTTAGAAGCTCATGATTGTGGTTTCTAAGTTGACAGGTTAGTGTTAATCATATTTTGGAGTTGAGTGCTTAGGATTTTTGACCATATCTCCTACTAGTTATTCAACACAGTCCTCTCCAGCTAGAGCCACATCATTACATGTACATTTTGGTGTCTCCTTCAGAATCTAGAGGGGGAGGGAATAGGGTCTGCCAGATGGAGAGAAAGTCTTGTTGGGCACAAGATAGGGATTCATTGGAAAGGAAGAAGAGGAAGACAGTTATCAAGAATCCTACTTACTTATGTCTACTCCTTTATTTAGTACAATAATTTAGTGTTGTTTGTGGTGACAAAAATTGATATCATAGTTTTAGCCACCAATTTATCCAGCGTGGGGAGTGGAAGAAGGTGAGAGTGCATTTGAATGATTTGGTTTTGGGTATTTGGATATACTATTTTTTCTCATTGTTCCTGCATTACCTTCATCTTTTATTTTGCATGCTGTGTTGAATCTAATACCTAAACTTCTTTGTAGTATCACTTAATTCTATCCTGGGGAATTGGAATCAATTTATATGGTTTATTTAAAGGTACTGGAGGAAGAGCTAAGATGTGTTCAGAAAAAACAATTTTGGGTTGCTGATATATTGAGGTTTGGGACTAGGACTGTTCATCTTGAAGATTAAATTTAGCATCCTAACTTAAGTCAGTCAAAGGGATAGTTTTTATGTCATTCGTGGCCATATTAAGGAAATCCTGCCCGGCCAGCTTGGCTCAGTGGTTGAGCTCAGGCCTATGAACCAGGGGGTCGCAGTTCGATTCCTGGTCAGGGCACATGCTTCAAATTCTGGTTGCAGGCTTGAGCCCTGTGCAGGACGCAGCTGATAATGATATCTCTCATCATTGATGTCTACCTTCCCCTTCCCCCTCCCCAAAATCAATAGGAACATATTAAAAAAAAACAAACAGCCTTCCTGAACCTAGTTTTACTGTTCTATCTGTATGAACCACAATAGTACAGAAAAGTGAGGAGTGTGGCGGGGGGAGTGAACACTTTCACATTTTCTGAGAGTAAGAGGCTCACCAGCATACACTACACTTAAGTTCATGGGGTAGTTGCTGGTTTCATCTTTCGACCTTCCTTCTCCCTGTGATAATTGGCTCCATCTGACAGGGTAAAGTTTTGATGGTCTCTTTCGATTCATTCTGTGTGAATGCATCAACACCAGGAATACATCTGTTCTGCATTACTAAGCTGTCCTTTTAAAATACCCGTGCCTCATCTCTAACTTATTCTGGTAGCCAGTGAGGGGTTCTGATATGCCTTGTTAGGGGAAAAATACGGGTAATAGTAAATTAATTTTAGTAATGAGTTAAAAAACAGGTTAACCCTGGCTGGTGTGGCTCAAAATTGGTTGGAGCTTTGTTCCATGCACCAAAGGGTCCCGAGTTCAATCCCCAGTTGGGGGGCGCTTACCACAGGTGCTGGCTGATCAGTGATGTCTGTCTGTCTCTCTCCTCCCTTCCTCTCTATCGAAATCAATGAAAATATGTTCTGGGGTGATGGTTAAAAAAACACTCATGTTTAACATTATACTTAAAAAAATAAAACAGGTTAATTATCAATTCTACACTGTAGGCCAGTAATAATTTTTATTGCTATTTCAGTTAATGGAGTTAACTTTATTGAGTGCAATTTTTTCTCTCCTTCCTATGTATAAGCAGAATTAGATAATGCAACTTTTTTTTTTTTTTAAATATACTTTTATTGATTTTAGAGAGGAAGGAAGAGAGATAGAGAGAGAGATAGAAACATCAATGATGAGAGAGAATCATTGATAGGCTGCCTCCTGCGTGTCCCCTACTGGGGATCAAGCCCGCAACCCAGACATATGCCCTTGGCCAGAATCGAACCTGCGACCCTTTAGTCCACAGGCCAACGCTCTATCTACTGAGCCAAACTGGCTAGGGCGATAATGCAACTTTTAAAATAACCTCCTACTGGTAGCTTTTAATCTTCCTATTTAAAGCAGATGCTCTTTTGTGTATATTTTAGACTTTTGTATAGTATTGTACATCAATCTATTCTGTTAGCTTACAACACTGGAATATAATAAAATCATGAATCATTGCAATTTGAGGTGATGGGGTAAATTCTTACTACTGTGGACATTCTTAGGCACTCCTTTCACCTTTATATGAAAACGAGAGGCCTGGTACAAGAAATTTGTGCACTGGGGTAGGGGTGGGGGAGGGTGTGTGTGTGTGTGTGTGTGTGTGTGTGTGTGTGTGTGTGTGTGTGTGTTCCTCAGCCTGGCCTGTGCCCTCTCGCAGTCCAGGACCCCTTGGGGGGTGTCCACCTGCCAGTTTTCTTCTGACTACTTTTAAGATGTTCTCTGCCTTTGTTTTTTTTTTTTTTTTGTAGTTTCCCTCTAATGCAACCAGGTATTAATTTTTTTTCTCCTCGCAGTCCAGGACCCCTCGCTCCTTACCTCCTGTCTGCATGCTGCTCCTTACTGCTCAGCTCCCTGCTCCTTAGAGGCTCCCACCACCACCTCTGCACTTGTCAGCTGTGAGCTTGGCTTCTGGCTGAGCTGCGCTTCCCCTGTGGGAGGACACTGACCACCAGGGGGGTAGCTCCTCCATTGAGCGTCTGCCCCCTGGTGGTCAGTGCACATCATAGCGACTGGTTGTTCTGGTCATTCCACTTTAATGGTTGCTTAGGCTTTTATTATATAGATAGATATGTTTTTTTTAAAAAATATTTTTATTGGGAGAGAGATAGGAACATCAATGATGAGAGAGAATCATTGATTGGCTGCCTCCTGCATGCCCCCTACTAGAGATTGAGCCCGAAACCTAGGCATGTGCCCTTGACTGGAATCGAACTTGGGACCAGTCCCACAGGCTGACACTCCATCCACTGAACCAAACCAGCTAGGGCTATATGAAAATAATTTGAATTCTGGTAGGGGAAGAACACCTATGACAGGTATTAAACTGAGCAAATTTTGGATTCAGTAAGTACAAGCAAACACATTGAAAATCTATACAAACAGGCTTCTCATAATTGTTCATAGCTTGGTCAAGGGAATGTGAAATGTGTAAAAAATTTCTATAACCTGATATATAGTAAGTGAAATTTCAGAGAAAGAAGGAAGATAACCTAAAAAGAAAATTTTTTTAAAGGAGGGTTGTAAGGCTGATTTTGCTAGACTTTTACCTTATATTTAAGAAAAGAGTATTTAATCCTCACCTGAGGACTTTTTTTTTTAATATATTTTATGGGTTTTTTACAGAGAAGAAAGGAGAGGGATAGCCAGAAACATAGATGAGAGAGATCGATTAGCTGCCTCCTGCATGCCCCCCCATTGGGGATGTGCCCGCAACCAAGGCACATGCCCTTGACCGGAATCGAACCCGGGACCCCTGAGTCCGCAGGCCGACGCTCTATCCACTGAGCCAAACTGGTTTGGCAGGACATGTTTTTATGGATTTTTTTTGGAGAGGAAAGGAGAGAGAGGGAAATATCGATCAGTTACTTCCCATGCTTGCCCTGACTAGGGATTGAACCTGCAGTCTCGTATGTTCCCTGACCAGCAGTTGAATCTGTGACCCTTCTGTGCACGGGATGACACTCTAACCAGCTGAGCCAACAATCCAGGCCAAGAATGTGTATTTAAATGGTAATGTCAGTCATAGGATAAAACGAATTAAAAATTTTAATTAAATAATGCCAAATATATAGAGTTTCACTTTTCACAGACAGTTTTCACAAAAATTTTTACTTATCCTATATAATAAAAGGCTAATATGAAAATTGTCCCCAAGGGTGGGAGTTCGACTGACTGGGACCGGGAGTTAGATGTGCGCTGACCACCAAGGGCAGTGTGGAACATGGCAGGTGTCAATGACATGGTGCTGGCAGCGGGCGGCAGTGGAGGTGCTGCTGGCCTCGATGTGCCCTGATGAGAGTAAGACCATGGTGGGATGGTGGAGCAGGTGAGCGGGCAGTGCCAGGCCAAGGCGGGGGCCCCGATTGCCCCGCCAGTTGCCCCACAGATCTGCCCTGATTGCTGGCCAGGCCTAGGGACCATGCCTGTGCACAAATTTTGTGCACCGGGCCTCTAGTTTCATATAACATCGACATAGGTAGTGAGAGAGAGACACACACACAAGCATTGATTCGCCACTCCACCTGTTTATGAATTCCTTGGTTGATTCTTCTATGTACCCTGACTTGATCTGACCTGAAAACTTGGTGTATTGGGATGACATTCTAAACAACTGAGCTACCCAACCAGGATATGGCCATGTATATCTATCTGTAAAGTACTTTTGTTTTCCCCTTCACCTTTGTTCTAATGGATGTGGCCCTTAACTTACTGATATAATTGTAAAACTTTTAAGAGGAGAAAGGGTGGCGAATGATTCACAAAGGTTCTAAGATAGCTGTCAAACAATGTATTAAGGGATAGGGGATAGTAGGGAACAGCAACGTTAAGTAGTTTACTTTTTTTGAAAAGATCAGTTAACAGTTTGATACAGTTTAATACTGACATATCCAAGTTGACAGATTAGTTTGTGAACATAATTTAATGGTTTGAACTCATTAACTAAATATTCATGCTAGTCACATTCCTGGAACAATTTCAGGAGCTCATTTAAATTTATCAAGTTGTGCTGAAACCGGTTTGGCTCAGTGGCTAGAGCGTTGGCTTGCGGACTGAAGGGTCCCAGGTTCGATTCCGGTCAAGGGCATGTACCTGGGTTACAGGCACATCCCCAGTAGGAGATGTGCAGGAGGCAGCTGATAGATGTTTCTAACTCTCTATCTCTCTCCCTTCCTCTCTGTAAAAAATCAATAAAATATAATAAATAAATAAATAAATAAATTTATCAAGTTGTAATAGCTGCCTTAATAAAAGGGTTATCATAATTTAATTTAAAACTTTTTATTGATTTTGGAGAGGAAGGAAGAGGGAGAGATAGAAATAGAGACATAGATGAGAGAGAGAGAGAGACATTGATCGCTGCCTCCTGCACGTCCACTACTGGGGATGGAGCCCGCAACCCGGGTATGTACCCTGACTGGAATTGAACCTCTTGGTTCATTGGTCAACACTCAACCACTGAGCCATACCGGCTTGGCAAGGGTATCATCTAAATCAGGATACTTTGAACTGAAGAGGAACCAATTTATAATTGTGCTGTACGCTAAACTGGGATTGTCCTGAGCTGTAAACTTCCCCTATAATCTACCTACTTAAAGACCATTTGTTAACTACTAGTTCCATTTTGATTCATAACAAAAGTTTTCTAAGCTTTGTGCATCCTTCTACGGTAGAGATATCTTAGATCTGAATCCTCAGATTGGGATTCTTCTTTCTCAGATAAAGTCAACTTTTGGCAGAACATAAGATAAATTAAAGGCAAAGTGAAAGAGTCCCTCCTCCCATTCCTCCAATTGGAACTGGAAAAGCCAAGGATATGGTAGTTGCTGAAAATAGAACCTGCTAGCATATGAACTAGTCAATCTGAGTGATAGTGTCAAAGCCAAGTATGTTGGTTTTATGTATGTCTACCTTGAGCTAGATCTGTGTTTAAAAATACTTGACTTAGGTCTAGCAAATGTCTATCCTAAGCTCAGAACTTTTCCCCCAAATTCATTTTTATACTCTTACCCACACCTTGTTAAGACCATTCTGTTTACAACACCCAAATCCTGTGTAGTTTAGAAAACAAATGACTATGATGCTGGTTTATCTTTTTTGAAATTTAATCTTGACTTTATTGCCTTTCTTCCAGTGATCCATCACAGTAGCTGGGCAGATCTGTCATTGTTAGGATTGATTGTGATGATGTCAGGATTTTATCTAGCTAAAGCAGGGGTCGTCAAACTTTTTAAACAGGGGGCCAGTTCACTGTCCCTCAGACCGTTGGAGGGCCGGACTATAGTTTAAAAAAAAAACTATGAACAAATTCCTATGCACACAGCGGCGGCAAAAACACCCGGTGGGCCGGATAAATGTTTTCGGCAGGCCACATGTGGCCCGCAGGCCGTAGTTTGAGGACCCCTGAGCTAAAGCATTATGAAATGTGTTTAACTCTTCATTTAAAGGAGTCATGTTACACTGTGAATAAGAGTTAATGACGATTTAATATTTTGTAAGATGTGTAGTGCAAAGGCCTTGGAATCATCTGAATTCCTTGTCTGTAAAATGGGGGTTAATGATGCCATGAAATTGTGAAGTTTTGTAAACTGCAAAGAGTAATACTCGTCAGGTAGTATTATTTACGAGAAATTTTCATTCAATGTGAATGATGAAGTAAATGTCTTTGCTACTGATTAAGGTAATCTACTGTTTTTGAGTTATTCTTAGCAAGTATATTCTCATGGGTTTAATCTCTAAATTACATTTACATAAATATAGAATATTTTTTCAAGATAGAATTCTCAATCTTAACTCATATCTGGAAACTTGCATATCCAGAAAGTGAAGGTTGTTTAAATTATTTATTCCCAAGCAATATAATCTATACTTTGGCCATGTTGAGCTGGTATGTAGTTCTTTTGCTTTTTTTTTAAAAAAAAAATATTTTATTGATTTTTTTACAGAGAGGAAGGGAGAGGGAGAGAGAGTTAGAAACATCGATGGGAGAGAAACATTGATCAGCTGCCTCCTGCACACCCCCCACTAGGGGTGTGCCCGCAACCACGGTACATGCCCTTGACCCGAATCAAATCTGGGACCTTTCAGTTCGCAGGCCAACGCTCTATCCACTGAGCCCAAACCAGTTAGGGCTCTTTTGATATTTTTGTTGTTGTTAATCCTCACCTGAGGATATTTTTCCATTGATTTTTAGGAAGAGTGGGAGAGAGAGGGAAAGAGAAACATTGATGTGAGAGAAATATGTAGATCGGTTGCCTCCTTCGTGTACCCCAACCAGTGCCCAGGCTGGGGAGGAGCCTGCAACCAAGGTATGTGCCCTTGACTGGAATCAACTTGACCAGGCCGACGCTCTGTCCATTGAGCCAAACCGGCCAGGGGTGTTGTTCTTTTGATATTAATTCCAGGTTAATATTCATGAGAATATAATATTTACTGCCTATGGATTTGGGGTGAAAGGTTCCGTAGTATGAAAATGCGAAAGTAAATTAGTGTTAAAATATTTGCATATTAGCAGTCTGATATTACTGAGTAGGAAAATAAGGAATAGACTTAAAGCACTTACGTTCATAGACAAGCCTCAAAGCTATGGTGGTTTGATGCTGAATATAGTTCGAAGGAAGAAGCTTGTTGGTGCCACTCTCCTTGCTCTGGGTGTGTTCTGCCTTTATAACAGCAAATGCTAAATGCTATTTTTGCTTTTTGTCTTTTTCATAAAAGCAAAAATCTTAGATTTCTTTCATGTAGTGAAAACAGGTACTAATGTAGGTCTCTTTGGTGTTAATTTGAATTTTGAAAAGCAGGGGATACCTGTACATATAACCGATTTTGTGAAATGTGATTCTAAAGGCTTAGTGTAAGCCCTGGGCAGTGAATGGGCTGTGATTAATAGAAAGCTACCAGTTAACACGACTTAGTCCTTAGTCATTTAAGGATTTTCTAGGACCTTGGAATGGTTGTTGTGAACACTGTGTTGTAGAAATGTTGTGTCCTTGGTGATTAGTCATTTAAGGACATTGTAAGAACTTGGAGCGCCTTTGTGTTGTAGAAATGTTAAGCATCCTACTTAATTTGTGTGATGCTCTGGCTTGTGTGGCTCAGTTGGTTGATCATCATCCCCTGCACCAAGAGGTCTCCAGTTTGATTCCTGGTCCGGTCATATGCCCAAGTTTCAGGCTCAATCTCTAGTAGGGGGTGTGTAGGAGTCAAACAATGGATGTTTTCTCTCTCACTGATGTCCGTCTTCCTCTCCCTTCCTTTCTCTAAAATCAATAAAAGACATTCTTAAAGAATTTGTGTGATTAGTTGATTTTATTTGATGAAAATAAGTTAAATTATAAACAAATTAGTAAAAAAATTTATAATAGGATTACCATGGGAATTTGTGCTGAGTACTATGAAAGAAACAAGATGCTGAAATAAAATAAGTTTGGGAAGTTTCTCTAAAGAGGTTCTGTTCCAGCCCTAGCTGGTTTGGCTCAGTGGATAGATCATCTGCCTGTGGATTGAAGGGTCCCAGGTTCACTTCCGGCAAGGGCACATGATCAGGTTGCGGGCTCGATCCCCAGTGGGGAGTGTGCAGGAGGCAGCCGATCAATGATTCTCTTTCATCATTGATGTTTCCATCTCTCTCTCCCTCTCTAAAATCAATAAAAACATTTTTAAAAATAAAGAGGTTCTATTCCATATTCTAGCAACAGTTTTTACTATTCTTGTCATATTAGGTAGAGCTAATACTTGCACTCTTCTTAGACCAAAACACACATAACTTTGTGAAACATAGCATGGTAGAAAAACACTATCTTTATAACCAAGATGATTCAGATTAGATTTTCATTCCAGTTTATGTATTTAATTACATACTATTGACATGTTACTTAAGCTATATGAACTTCTTTCCTCACCTGCAACTTGGGAGTTACCTCTCACTGAGTTATGAAAAATAAAATGAGAATGCATAATCCTCTGGTACACAACAGGAAGTCATCAATGTGTAAAAATCCTTTTCTTTGCTTGCCTGTCTTCCAAAATTAAACATACATACACAACCCTGGCAGGTAGCTTGGTTGGTTTAGAGCGTTGTCCCAATAGGTTCAATCCCTGGGTCAGGGCACATACAGGAATCAACCAATGAATGCATAAATGAGTGGAACACCAAATCAGTTTTTTTCTCTAAAATAAATAAATACACACCACACACACACACACACACACACACACACACACACACACACACACAGAAATTCAAAAGGATACAAGACAGTTTTCCCTGACAGCTTTAGCCTATAATGCCCATGGTTCTCCTCTAAAATTCCTGTATCACAGAACTTGGGAAGAATAGTCCTTACTTTAATCATAATTCTCCTTAGATTGCAAACTCTTCTCTATGAGGTGTTAATCCTAAATTCTTTTATCATTCACAAAGGGAAACTCATTCCCAAGACATTCTAAATAAATACCTTCTGATTAAAAAGTCCAAGAATGGCCCTGGCCTGGCCAGTGTGGCTCAGTTGGTTGAGAGTGGTCCCCTGCACCAAAAAGTCATCTGTTCAGTTCTGGTCAGGGCACATGTCCAGGTTGTAGGTTCAACCACCAGTCACAGTGCATGCATGCAACTGATGGATGTTTCTCTCCCACCCCCTCTAAAAAATTAATAAAAACATTAAGAGTTCAAGAATGGACTTATAGGAGAAATGCTTAGGAATGCTTCTGAAGGGAGAAGGGAGAATTCCTAATATCAACTCATCAAAATAAAATATTAGAATATAGAGGCAGATACAAGGAAAAGTGTTAGAAATAAACAAGTTATAGTAAAGAAAGGGAAGAATCACTAAGAAACCCATAAGGTATGCAGTACACTCTAAACCAAGACAGTTACTGATGTTTTTAAAAATCAGGTTAAATCTGATTAGTTTTTATAAGTTAAACCTAGTTATGTTAAATACTTAATCATCTGCAAAACAGTAGTAACCCTCTAATACTATACTTGGTCAAATATATCTACATAATCATTAATCATTATTTGTTAAAAAGTTTAACAGACAAAACCAGAAAAAAAATTATGCAGTATTACCATACAGATTCAAATATTTTCAAAGTCAGGATCCTTGGCCACTGGGGGGAAAAAAACACAGCTGAGATGGCCTCTAGATAGGAGCTTTACAAAGTCAGCTAGTTAAACTCAACTGTATACCTAGAGATATGCATTAAATGTAGAGTACAGACCAAAAGACTAAATTTTTAATAAGCACTCACATTTATTCTAATTCAGTTGGGCATATCTATTCCAGTGGTTCTCGACTTTAACTGCACACTAAAATCCCTTGGGAAGGTCGTGTGTGTGTGTGTTTTACTTTTTTTAAAAAAAATATTGATTTCACAGAGGAAGGGAGAGGGTGAGAGAGATAGAAACATCAATGATGACAATCATTGATCGGCTGCCTCTTGCACGCCCCCTACTGGGGATCGAGCCCACAATCCAGACATGTGCCCTTGGCCAGAATGGAACTGGGACCCTTCAGTCCGCAGGCTGACGCTCTATCCACTGAGCAAAACCCGCTAGGGCAGTGTGTATGTGGTGGTGGTGTTTTTTTTTTTTATGATAAATGCATCTCATTTATTTAGATGTTTAAGTGTATGTGTTTTTTAATATATTCCTATTGATTTCAGAGAGGGAGAGTGATAGAAACATCAATGATGATTGCCCATACCTGGAATCGAAGTGTGACCTCCTGATTTATGAACATAGGTCAGCACTCAAGCACCGAGCCACCCCTTTGTCAGACAAAGGTGTGTTTTTTTAAAGGTAGACTGACCCAGATGAACAAACCACACAATTTTTAAAGTTTTTCATGTTAGTCTGCTACAATGGTCCAATTTTGTTTTTAAAGTTTTTTTTTTTTTTTTTAAATATATTTTTTTATTGATTTTTTACAGAGAGGAAGGGAGAGAGATAGAAGTCAGAAACATCGATGAGAGAGAAACATCGATCAGCTGCCTCCCGCACATCCCCCACTGGGGATGTGCCCGCAACCCAGGTACATGCCCCTGACCGGAATCGAACCTGGGACCCTTCAGTCCGCAGGCCGACACTCTATCCACTGAGCCAAACCGGTTTCGGCAAGTTTTTTTTTTTTTAACATTCACAAATGTTTTGTTGAGAGAAAAAGGCATGTTGCTGAATAATACTATTTCTACGAAACAATACAGTATATGATACCGATATTAGAACAATGTTTTCACATTAACATCTCTAAAATACAAATTTTTCTTGTTTTAATTTTATTTCTTCTTTATTAAGGTATTACTTATATGTCCTTATCCCCTCCATTGCCACCCACATCCCCACTCATGCCCTCACACCCCAATTTTTTTTAAGTAAGTGGTGTGTCATAGTGCAACTGGCAGAATTTATCTTAGTGTTATGTAAAGTAATGATGCATGTTATAGTGATAGCATGTTGGAGTCAATAATATGAAGTATGTTTTTGTTTATAAATGCATTGGCATTTGAGCAAAGAGAAGTTCTGAGGCCTGGCCGGTACTCCTTAGTGGTTAGAGTGTTGACCCGCGCCCGAAGGGTCGAGAGTTTGATTCCCTGTCAAGGGAATCATAGCTCGGTTGCAGGTTCATTCCCCTGGCCCTTGTCAGGGCACATTTGAGAGGCAATCCGTGTGTGTGTGTCTTTCTCCCCCTTCTTTCCCCCCCTTCCACTCTCTCTAAAATAATCAATGGAAAAAGATCTTCCAGTGAGAATTAACAAAAAAGGATGGAAAAAGAACTTTTTTGAATTTGATAGTAGGTACCACTTTACACTAGTAGTCAATGAAGAGAGGACTGAGCTTTCCATAGTCTTTGATATGAGACAGGCACTAGCACCAGATATATAGAATGCCCTACTTTATAGCAAGCTCCACTGTTGTTGCTAATTCAAATGAACTCTTATTTGCACATACTAACAGAATTATCATTCGGAAGCATTTATACAGTCACTACAATATAAGCTCCTTGAAGAGATCTTTTGTCTATTTTATTTAATGATAAATCCCATTTCTAGAATGGTGCCCTTGGTACATAGTTGGCACTCAATATGTTAGTGCCATCTGTCAAATAAAAAGTAAAAGTGATACATTTCTCTCTTTGTTAATCCTCACCTGAGGATAGTTTTTCTATTGATTTATTTTTATTATTTTTAGAAAGAGTGGAAGGGGTGAGGGGGAGAAAAAAGGGGGGAAGAGAGTGGAGAGGGGGAGAGAAAGGAAGGCGCCCCAACTGGGCCCTGGGGATTGAACCTGCAACTGAGGAGATTATCTGCCTGTGACCCTTTGGCGCATGGGCCAATGCTCTAACCACTGACTAGTGCCAGCCAGGGCCATTTCTCTCTTTTGTAAAATAGATTTTAAAAAATTGATTTGAGAGAGAGGGAGAGAGAGAGAGACACATTGATTTGTTGTTCCACTTATTTATGCATTCATTTGTTTATTCTTGACTGCCCTGATTGGGCTTGAACTTGGCAACCTTGGAGTATGTGGACAATGCTCTAACCCCATGGTCGGCAAACTGTGGCTCGTGAGCCACATGCGGCTCTTTGCCCTCCTGAGTGTGGCTCTTCCTAAGCCTTAGGAGTACCCTAATTAAGTTAATAACAATGTACCTACCTATATAGTTTAAGTTTAAAAAATTTGGCTCTCAAAAGAAATTTCAATTGTTGTACTGTTGATATTTGGCTCTGTTGACTAATGAGTTTGCCTACCACTGCAACTGAGTTACCTAACTAGGGCATATATTTTTCTTAAAGCTACAAACCTCAGTTTTTTATTGCATCCTCAGGTCCTTACCACATTAGTTACTATTGGAATTAAAGTAAATAATTTAATAGATTGAATTAGAATTTTGAGTAAAGTAAAATTTGGTTTTAGCATCTCATAGAGCTATTAAGAGATTTGGAAGCATACCCACAAAAGTGCAAATAGCCTTTTAAAGTGATGGTATCACAAACTTTGAGCAGACTTAAGCAGCTGACTTATTTATTATAAATTTAAAATGGTTCAATTTGACAGGAATTTAATGTTTCACTACCAAGGTAATAAAGTCAGTTTAGCTGAGAATGTTTGGTAACCACCTTAATCCAGTGGGTTTATTAGAGTGTAACTCTGTCAGAAATCATGTTCCATAGGGATCCTACTGAATTTCTTTTATGATTAACTGATAATTACCTGCCCTTAAAATTGTTCAAGTCAAATCCTCCATGCTTTATGCTACAAAACTGATGTCTCCAGTAGAGTATTTGTTAGTGTATGGTACTTTCTTTAGAAGAAATTTAGTTCATATATATATTCCTAAGTGCTAACAGTAGTCTTTATTACTGTGATATTTGGATCTTCTAGAAATCCATAAAACAGAATATTGATTGTCAGTGCATTGTCTATGAATTAGGTTTAATGAAAATCCAAACTTTGCTTAGCTAATAATTCACTCATTTCTTGGAGGTTGTCTTAAGTCCATCAGATCATTTGAAAGCAACATGCCACTTGGACATTCACATACAGAACTTTCTACAGAAATGCCCTTAATGGTATCATTAGATCAGAAGTATCCAACCAAGTGAAGACTGCTTCTCTTGTGTAAATCTAGTCAAACATTTTTCGACTATTCCTTCTTAAGTAAAGATCTATCTGGTAAATTCCTTAGGTTTAGTACCTTGGATTATTTTCACCTAATAAACTTTTATACTTTTTAATCAAATACAATAAAAACAATTTAACTTGGGACATTTTAAGTTATTGCTTTGATGCCATTAACCATAGACGAAATTCATAGACAAAACTATGAACATTATTTGTTCATAGTTTTATGTGTATTTCTGCTCTTTTAAATAATGTTTGATTTTACTTGATAGCCTTCTTAAAAATATATATTTCATTGATTTTTTACAGAGAGGAAGAAAGAAGGAGAGGGATAGAGAGTTAGAAACATCGATGAGAGAGAAACATTGATAAGCTGCCTCCTGCACACTCCCTACTGGGGATGTGCCTGCAGCCAAGGTACATGCCCTTGAGCGGAATCAAACCTGGGACCTTTCAGTCCACAGGCTGACGCTCAATCCACTGAGCCAAACCGGCTAGGGCTTGATAGCCTTTTTTAGTGTAATTTCATTGAGTTTAAGAAAAAAAATTTTTTTAAAAATATATTTTATTGATTTTTTACAGAGAGGAAGGGAGAGAGTTAGACACATCGATGAGAGAGAAACATCGATCAGCTGCCTCCTGCACATCTCCCACTGGGGATGTGCCTGCAACCCAGGTACATGCCCTTGACGGGAATCGAACCTGGGGCCCTTCAGTCTGCAGGCCGACACTCTATCCACTGAGCCAAACCGGCTGCGGCAAGAAAAAATTTTTTAATATGTTGAGACACTAGTGTTTCTGCCCTCTTTTTTCCAACTTCTTGTACTTAGGCATCAGAATTTAAGTGAACTATTTTGGCTAGTGCAGTGTGAGCAGAAATTATGTCTTAAGAATATGTGTAACATACAGGCAGTGAAAAACCCTTTCCTGGTTTTATGATTCTTTCCTTGCTTTTTTGACAAGGAAGCCTTAAGTGTTAAATGGTCCAACTACTTGATGGTGGACCCTCACTTAAACATTTGAGTTGAGAAAGAAAGCTTTGTTGTGTTGACCCTCTGAGATTTGGGGGAGTTTTTTAGTTTCCAAGCACACTTATCATATCCTTTGGGGATACAAAGTTATCTATCAACAATTCATAGCTATTGATTCTTAAGAAAAGGTTTAAAACGTGTTTACTGTCTTGTCTTTCAATTTTGAGATGCTAAGTAGATTATATTTAGGCTTTTCTGCTTTCCAGAATCTTAGGCGAGACACATGTTGCTTCAAAATTAATTATTGGTTTCTCTAAAGATGAATAAACTCATCCTTTGGCTGGTATGTTAAATATGTACATGCCATATTAAGAACATTTTGCGTGTAGCTCCTGGTCCGTACGTGCTGACTGCGCCTGCTCGGCTGCGCCCGGAAGGTTTTGAAACATGAATCCTTCATTCTTCTTGTTTGCCCTTTACTTAGGAGTAGCTTCAGCTGCTCCAAAACTTGATGGAAGTTTAGAGGCACAATGGCACCGGTGGAAGGCAACACACGGAAAAGTTTATGGCCCGAATGAAGAAGGATGGAGGAGAACAGTGTGGGAGAAGAATAAGAAAATGGTTGACCTGCACAACCAGGAATACAAGCTAGGGAGAAAGAACTACACCTTGGGAATGAATGCTTTTAGTGACATGACCAACGAAGAATTCACGCAGGTGATGACTGGCTATTAAAACCAGAAGTGCAAGTAAAGGAGAGTGTTCCAGAAACACTTACGTTGCTGAAATCCCCCCAACAGTGGATTGATGAAAAGAAGGCTATGTGGACATGGACAACAGGGGGATGAGAGCATGAGTGGGGGGTGAGGGGAGGATGGGGGTTAATGGGGGGGAGGGGATAAGGACACATTTGTAATACCTTAACTAATAAAGAATTAAAAAAAAAACATTTTGCTTTCATGCATGCCTTTGAATAGGAGTGAATCATAACACTTCGCTCCTCTGTGCAAATTTTCCTGAATTCTAAACTACATCTCTTGAGAACTAAGTATTGAGGATTTTTTATTTATTTTTTTAGTATTGAGATTTTAAGGGAGACATTTATTTCATTAAGTTCTCTGGCCATCTTGAGCTCTTTTATCTTAGGTCTTTAGTTTTCCCTTTGGTCTTCAATCTAGCTATTCTCTCAGTACTATTGCTGGCATAGGTCTGGGTTTCAGTTTTTTATTGGGGACCCCACCTCCAAATGCAGACATCAGGTCTCCCTTTGCCTGCTGTACTTCTCTATTTCCCTTTCAATCCAGAAGACACAAACACACATTTTTACTACATACAGTGCAAGAGCCATTCATCTTTCTTTATTTTGAGGGTGCACTTACTAAAGCTTGGGATATTAAAACAAGGAAGGGCCATCCTAGGATAGAAGAAGCAACAGGAGAGAGCCTAGGAGGGGCTGCTTTGGCTCTGTAGAGATGTTATGGGAAAGAAGTGTGCGCTAAGGTGGAGCTGCTGTCAGCTCACTGAAAAGTCAGAGAAAAGGGGGCCTTGGAGACAAGTTCAGGGGGTTAGCCCAGGATAAGCTGCCACTGCCCATTGCTCCCTTGGGTGCAAGTCTCATGGGGACCCTTAAAATTTAGGAGAAAGAAAATAAACTTGAAAAGGAGATTTGAGTGGTGCCTCAAGGAGGGCATGCCAAGAGCCATTCCTCTTTATACAGGGATCCTAGCTCTCAGAAGTAACAGTCTTTGATAATCATAAAATGGGAATATTCCTGAAATCTAAGCAATTGACACTCCCCTTCTAAATTCGCCTTTTATCTTCAAAGGATAAAGCACTTTTTTCCCCTCAGCACATCAGCAAATGCTTCAATATATTTGTTTTCTTCTGCTTGCTATTCTCTTCCAGTGCAGATGGCTCTCTGTGATGCTGAATCTTTTGTATTCATTGTATTCAAGTTGTAGTTATTTTGTGAAAAGTCTATAAGGTAATAGTCATGTGATAGAGGAAAACTCAACGTGAGGGAAAGATGGTGGCATTTTATTGAAAAGTACAGGTCTTACTCAGGTCTTCCTGTTTTGAAGATGTGCTCTTGTTTAATAGAACAATTACATTAATTTATCTTACAGGGTAAAGACTTCTCTATGTCAGTCCAGATGTATGCATACAAAATATATTCTGATAGCCCTAACTGGTTTGGCTCAGTGGATAGAGTGTCGGTCTGTGGACTGAAGGGTCCCAGGTTCGATTCCAGTCAAGGGCGTGTTCCTTGGCTGCGGGCACATCCCTAAGAGGGGGTGTGCAGGAGGCAGCTGATAGATGTTTCTTTCTCATGGATGTTTCTAACTCTCTATCCCTCTCCCTTCCTCTCTGTAAAAAATCAATAAAATATATTAAAAAAATATTCTGATCCCAAATTAACAATTTCATATAACCATGTCTGATAACTAATAATTGGTCTAGAGAGATTTTTACTGGGGTGAATTTTATAATTACAAGGTGAATTTTATAGAGAGAGTTTTACGATTTACAGAGATAGCCTTACTTTTTCTCCCGACTTCATGATAGTGTTGTGTTACCCCTAAGATAACTTTGCATTCTTTCCATTTGACGTAGTGATTTGGGAAGCTTGCCTTCATGCAAGCCAGAAATAAATTTGTCTTTTTTCTTTTCATGTTGGGTCTTTGAAGAAGTTTTCTTTTCAACAGTCCCCAGTCAGCTGAAGATTCCATTGTTACCATTTTCATGTCACCTGGATTACTTTTCATTGAGAAAGAGGACTTCAGAGCTACGTACTTAGTTCATCTTAGTCTTTTTTTTTTTTTTAATATATTTTATTGATTTTTCACAGAGAGGAAGGGAGAGAGATAGAAACATCGATGAGAGAGAAACATCGATCAGCTGCCTCCTGCACATCCCCCACTGGGGAAGTGCCCGCAACCCAGGTACATGCCCTTGACCGGAATCGAACCCGGGACCTTTCAGTCCGCAGGCCGACGCTCCATCCACTGAGCCAAACCGGTTTCGGCTCATCTTAGTCTTTAAAAAAAACTGTGTTAAAATACACATAATTTACCATCTTAACGATTTTTTAAAAATGTTTTTTATTGATTTTAGAGAGAGAGGAAGGGGGAGGGAGATAGCTAGAAATATTGATGAGAGAGAAACATTGATCTGCTGCTGCTGCCTCCTGTACCCCCTCCACTGGGGATTAAGTCAGCAACTGGGGTATGTGCCCTGATGGGGAGACCTCTGGGTGTATGAGTTGATGCTCAACCACTGAGCCACACTGTCTGGGACCATCTTAACCATTTTTAAGTGTACCATTCAGTGGTATTAAATGCATTCACATTTTTGTGCAGCCATCACCACTGTCCATCCCCATAGCACTTTTCATTTTGTAAATCTGAAACTATATTCATAAAAACAATAACTCCATTCTCATCTCCTCTCACCCCCTTGCAACCGTCATTATACTTTCTGTCTATGATTTTTTTTTTTTAAATATATTTTACTGATTTTTTCACAGAGAGGAAGGGAGAGAGATAGAGAGAGTTAGAAACATCGATGAGAGAGAAACATCGATCAGCTGCCTCTTGCACATCCCCCACCGGGGATGTGCCCGCATCCCAGGTACATGTCCTTGACCGGAATCGAACCCAGGACCTTTCAGTTCGCAGGCTGACGCTCCATCCACCGAGCCAAACCGGTTTCGGCCTGTCTATGATTTTTAAGAGTACCTCATGTAAGTGGAATCATACAGTATTTGTTTTTTTGTGACTGTCTTCTTTCACTTAGCACAATGTCCTCAAGGGAAGTTCCTGTTGTAGCATATTGCAGACTTTCCTTTTTTCAAAAAGACTTTGAAATTGATTTTTAGAGGGATAGAAAGGAAAGTTGGGAGGGAAGTGGAGGGCTGAGAGAGAGAGAGAGAGAGAGAGAGAGAGAGGAGCGAGCATGGAGTGTGTGTGTGTGTCATTTTGATTACCCATTTGTCCATCAATGGATACTTTGGTTGTTTCCACCTTTTAGCTATCCTATATAATAAAGAGGCAATATGCAAATTGACCATCACACCCTCACATAAGATGGCTGCCCCCATGTGGTCACAAGATGGCCGGCAGGGGAGAGGCGTTGGGGGCAACCGGGCCTGCAGGGGAGGGAGGGCAGTTAGGGGCGACCAGGCTGGCAGGGGAGTGGTCGGGAGGCAGCAGTCCCAGATTGTGAGAGGGATGTCCACAGGGATCGGGCCTAAACCGGCAGTCGGACATCCCTCGAGGGGTCCCAGATTGGAGAGGGTGCAGGCTGTGCTGAGGGATCCCGTCCCCTCCCCCCAGTGCACGAATTTCATGCACTGGGCCTCTAGTTATGAATAATGCTGCTGTGAACATGAGTGTATAAATATCTCTTCAAGGCCCTGCTTTCAATTCTTTTTGGTATATTATCCAGAAGTATAATTGCTGGGTCATAAGATGTTCTGTTTCTAAAATTGTTGAGGAACCACTACGCTGTTTTACATACACAGGTACCATTTTACATGCCCACCATCAAGGCACTTTTTTTTTTCTGTACATCCTCACCAACACTTAATTTCTGTTTTGTTTTTTTTAATAGTCACCATCTTAATGGATGTGAAGTGGTAGATTATCTTAATGTTTTAGATAGATAAAGGAAAGAGCTTGTTTTTTTCCTTAACTGTTTTCCTCTAAATGAGCCATAGCTCTTGATCAAATCTGGTTGTTGTATAAAGTGGCATTTTTCTATCCTTTGTACAGATTGCTTTGATGGGCTTATCCTGCCCCCCCCCCCTTTTTAAAAAATACATATTTTATTGAATTTTTTACAGAGAGGAAGGGAGAAAAGAGGGATAGAGAGTTAGAAACATCGATGGGAGAGAAACATCGATCAGCTACCTCCTGCACACCTCCCACTGGGGATGTGCTGGCAACCAAGGTACATGCCCTGGACCGGAACCGAACTTAGGACCCTTCGGTCCGCAGGCCGACACTCTATCCACCGAGCCAAACCGGCTACGGCCTGCCTCCCCCTTTTTTACACCAGCTAGTCACTTTTTTTTATATAAAAGAACACAAGTTATAACCCTACACTTTCTAACTGTCCTTTCGTGATAATCGATAGCAGATGGATCAGTAAGATTATAGTATACTAGATTCTCAGGATATCCCCAAATGCCTTGACTCCTGTACTATATTATGAGATTGTGTAGGTTCTCCTTTAAGTAATTTCATTTACAGAATTCAAGGTCAGATCATATAATACTAGGTACTTCATATTTTAAGTCTGTAGATGCTGTAGTCTTATTAGTTGGGACTATTATGTTAATTTATAGGCACTTTGCTAAAGTGTGATGACATAGGACACCTATACTAAATTCTCTTTATATATTTAATGAACAGAGCTCAGACCTTCAGGATGATTCTTTGAGTCTGAGAGTTATTTAGGGACAGGGATAATGAAATTTTTAATGGTTCTGCAGCAAAAGGGCCTACTGAAATTGCTGAGAAAGGACATTAGAATCTCTGGTTCTATCTAGAGCAGGGGTCCTCAAACTACGGCCCGCGGGCCACATGCAAATACAAATACTGTATTTGTTCCCGTTTTGTTTTTTTACCTCAAAATAAGATAATGTGCAGTGTGCATAGGAATTTGTTCATAGTTTTTTTTTAAACTATAGTCCAGCCCTCCAATGGTCTGAGGGACAGTGAACTGGCTCCCTGTTTAAAACGTTTGAGGATCCCTGATCTAGAGGTTATGCTTAAAACAGTTTTTGTTTACTTAGACAGTCAAGCCTGACAGAATTTCTCATTCTATTTAACATAGTTTGGTTTACCCTCTTAATTCTTTCATCAAGTGTTTGTGGGCCCTTTTGTGGCATTAAATACTGCGGGAATATAAAGACGCACGCCTTTTAGGAAGGTAATTAATATTCTACGGGAAGGAAACACTGATCCTTACTACAGAGAAATACGAACAGAGATTTGAGAGCGCAGGAAGGCTTCCTTCACAGAATGAGGGGTTTGAGTTTGATCCAGAGGGGTGAATAGTTTCCTAGGCAAAGAGGAGAAAGGTCAATGGCCAACTGATTGATCAACCTTTACATAAAGCAAACTCAAGATCTTTACAGAACCTTTAATGACTGAACCTTTTGAAGGCAGTGTGTGATGCTAAGGACTTTTTATTTCCATGGGGGCAATTACCTTCAGTATTTTTGGATTTCAGAATTTGTTTCTGTGAGCATTTTACTTGGAAAGTTAGTTGAATGTGGTTAAGAGCTCAGGCACTTATGTTTGATTGTCTGGATTTGAGTTCTGGTTTTACCACACATTAGCTGTGTGACTTCAGTCAGGTTACTCATAGTTTCAGTTTTCTGTCCTTTAAATCAGGATTATGTGTTGTAACAGCTGCCAAACATTATTTTTCCATGTTGGGAGAAATGATGACCTGTTGTGCTTTGGTATGAGGCACATTAATTATGTTAGCCAGTACAGAGCCTGCTTGTTTTCCCATGGCTGATTCTTAACATTTTGCTTTCATCCTGACCCTGGATCTTATTACGAACTATAAAATTGGGCCTTGTAATTTCTGGTCAGTCTGATAGGTGAACACGGGCCCCTTTTTTAGATCTTGTACTCTGTCTTTAAAAGACTTGAAGCTCAGCAGAGACTTGTTTTACAGTCTTGGGAGAATTAAGTTTACTGGGATGTTGATGTAGAGATATTAGTGGCATGAGCGTACGTATTCTGTACTAGGCATTGGCAGTAAGTTTATTGGAGATGATGTTGGGGTTGTTAACTTTGTAGGTGGAAAAAATGTGTTCTAAGCACAAACCACATTTTAATGGATTAAGCTTTTGTGTCTTTTGTCATCGAAACCATTTATCTTGCATCTGTTCTTACACAAGCAAACAAAGGGATCCCCATAAAGACAAATTCAAATCCGAGGCAATGTGATTAAATCAAAGCACAACTCTGGAGTCGTCAGATTGCTTGAGTTTTACTCTACTGAATTTGTGATGTTTGAGCCAATTTAACCTTCACATTCATTAGTTTCCTTATATAAAATGGGGATAATATTAGTACCTGCTTCAAAAGTCTGTTGAGAAGATTAAATGCATTGGAACATGCAAAGCATTTGGAACAATGCCTGGCTTGAGGTGTTTTATTTGTGAATGAGTTTATTGAATGAGTGTGTGAATACTTCAGAGAGCAAAAACAGGAATCAAAGCTAAGTTAAAATCAAGGTGAAAAACATTTGATTCTCTTTTTGGCAGTCTGATACCAAATAGAGGCAAGCTGATTTAATGTAATGAATGTGTCACTAGGCTATTATTATCTTACAATAAAGAGAAGTGACTTGGAACCAAATAGGCCTTTCAGTAACTGATGATTGTCAGTCAGCTACCCATTGGTGCCAAACTATCAGAAGTCCCAGAAATTGTATTTTATTGCCCAGATTTCATGTACCAAATTGCCTGTGCATCCATAAGTAGTGATTCGACCATGAGTCTCAATTCTCTGGTTCATAAGTTATTATCATATCTGCAGTCTTCTCCATCTCAGAAATGCTTGGATCACATTGATGAAATAATTGCAGCTAAGATAATTTCTTGAAATACTAGTTGTGTTGTGAAATTTATGTGATTAAAGTTGGTGTTAACTCTTTGCTGATGGAGGTTTTGAGAGTGTGATCAGTGTAGACTTTTGGATAAGTCAGAGCTTTCACATAGTTTTGGGGTGTTAAGAGGATAGGGATGGCACTAATGTTATAATAGCTTCATTATAGTCATAATTGGTACAAAGTACTGATTATAGAACTTTTAGGGGTAGTAGGAAGGCTCTTTCTCTTCTGACTCATGCTACTACTATCCCTTAGTCTACTACTGTCTTCTGCAATGAAGAAATTTCTGAAGATGAGAGGCTGAGTATTTGAGGTTTTAAAAGTAAATAATTCTTATAACTCAGTAATAAAAGGGCAAATAAATAAATTTTAAAATTGGCAAAGCATATGAATATTTTCTAAAGAATATACACAAACGGCCTAAAGCACCTGAAAAGATGCTCGCCATCATTAGCCATCAAGGAAATGCAAATCAAAATCATGATATGCCACTTTTACACCCACTTGGATGCCTATTTTTATTTTATTTTATTTTTTAGATATATTTTTAATTGATTTCAGAGATCAAGCCCGCAACCCCAGGCATGTGCCCTGACTGGGAATCAAACGGTGATCTCCTTGTTCATCGATTGTCGCTCAACCACTGAGTCACGCCTGCCGGGCCATACATACTTTTAATTACACAAATGTCTACATAAGTAAAAACAGGTTAACTAATTTGTCAATATTTTAAACATACATATTAGGAAATCCTATGTTATTACGTAACTGATTTTCAGCTTTAACGGACACTCCCTTTCCCGAATTAGCCCCTTATATTTTACTGTACAACACTTGGAACCCCAAAGTTCCCCACATCCAGCCTCAAGGCACTGTACTTAAGCCTCCTTGCTTGAGGGGCCAATCTCAGTGTTAGCAACAGGGTACCCCAGCTTATATTTTCATTTCTTGCCCTCAGTCTTGAGCCAGTTGTCTTGAGATGCTGATGGCTCAGTGCTGGCTGGAATGAGCTTGAGCTTTTCTTTATCAAGTGATGAAAATGTTGTAAAATTGATTGTGGTGATGGTTGCACAGTTCTGTGACTATATTAAAACCTGTTGAATTGTACACTTTAAGTGGGTGAATTGTATGATATGTGAATTACAGATCAATAAAGCTGTTATTTAATAACAGTGGATAGCTTCTGCTTCTGTAGTTGTACCAGTCTTTTGTGCATTGTTTTGTGGCTTTCTAAATGAAGGGGATTATATAACTAATTGAATCTGGGATAGTAGAATATCATTGAAAGTTATAAATATATTTCCCCCCTCAACATTTAAAAAAATACTGAATGTACATTATTAAAATTTCAAAGCATAAAAATATGAAGAGAGAGGGAACCAAGATGGTAGCATAGGTAAATGCCTGTATTTGGTGCCTCCCACAACCACATCAAAATTACAACTAACATATAGAACAACTACCATTCAGAGCCACTGGAAAGCTGGCTGAATGGAAGTAGTACAACTAGAGAAGTAAAGAAAGCACACTGAGACTGGAAGGAGGTGCAGAGGCGCTGAACGGGTTCTTCCAGCACCCACATGTTACGGCTTTTTTAATTGGGAGGGAGATTGCCTCTGCGGAGGCTGCCTGGAGGAGCGAGGGGTCCCAGCCCCTCACCAGAACCCCCCACCCCAGGGTTCCAGAACTGGGGAAAGAAGTCACTACGGGCAGTAAGAACTTGGGACTGTAAAAACCAGTGCAGATTGGGGCTGAGCTGCTCCTCTTAAAAGGCTGGCACCACGGAACTGAATCTACAAGCTCCTGTTTCCTCTGAGCTCCAGTGCCAGGCAAGTCTCTGGGGGACCCAGACACATACGGGGAGAAACTGGACCGCCTGGCATTGGGGCAGGAACTTGGGGATAGCTTTCTCCCAGATGGAGGTGCTTGCAGTGGTTGTTGTTGCCATGCTGGGACCTCGTGGGTGCAGGGCTGACGCAGCCATTTAAAAAATTTTTTTAAAATATATTTTTATTGATTTCAGAGAGGAAGAAAGAGGGAGAGATAGAAACATCAGTGATATGAGAGAATCATTAATTGGCTGCCTCCTGCATGCCCCCCACTGGGGATCAAGCTTGCAACCCAGGCACGTGTCCTTGACCAGAATTGAACCCTGGGACCCTGCAGTCCGCAGGCCAACGCTCTATCCACTGAACCAAACCGGTTAGGGCAATTGAGGTATAATTTATATGTAACATATACCACTTACTGAAATATACAGTTTTGTAAGTTTTGATAAATGTGTTAAGTTGTGTAATCACCACAGAACATTTAATTCTACTCTCCTCCCCGCCAAATTTTCTCTTATTCCTTTGCACACAAGCCCCACACTTCACTCCCATACCCCAGTAAGTACTTAATTTGCTTTCTGTCTATAGTTGTGTATTTTCTGTAACTTGATTTAAGTTGAATCATACTGTCTTTTTTTGGTCTGGCTTTTTTAAAAGTTAGTATGATGTTTTTGAAATTCATCCATGTTGCTTTGAGTATCAGTAATTTATTCCTTTTTTATTTTGTTGTTTTTATTTTTTCGGTTAATCCTCACCCGAGGATATTTTTTCCATTGATTTTAGAGAGAGTGGAAGGGAGAGTGGAAGAGATGGAGAAGCATGGATGTGAGAGAGACACATCAATTGGTTGCCTCCCGCATGTGCCCTGACCCGGACCAGGAATTGAGCCTGCCAGCCCTTCAGTCCCGAGGGCTAATGCTCTAACTAGTCATTCTTACCACTGAGAAAACTGGCTAGGGCAGTAATTTATTCTTTAAAAAATGTTTTTATTGATCTTTTTAGAGAGAGGAAGTGGTGGGGGGAAGGGGGGAGAGAGAGAAAGACAGGAAGGACTATGCTCAACCAACTGAGCTACACAGGCCAGAGCTATTCTTCTTTATTCTTGTGTAGTCCATTGTATAGATGGGTGTTTGGGTTGTTTTAATCTTTTTGCTATTATGAATAAAGATAGTGTGAACATTTGTGTAAATCTTCGTGAAGATAAATTTTTATTTCTTTTGGGTAATACCTAGGAGTGGAATTGCTGAGTTCTTAACGATGGTTAACTGTAAATGAAAACTACCGAACTGTTTTCAAAGACCTTACCATCTTCATATTCCTAATTACTAATATTCCTGAAAGGATAATTTTTTGAAACATATTTTCCTGGGATTATACCTAATTTAACATAGCATTAAGCATCATTCCTTAAGGTATGCTTATGCTTAGAGTGTTAATATATGCTAGAGGCACTTGTTAAAATGTAGATCCTTGGGTCTCATCACGAACATTCTGAATCAGTAAAGTTGGAGAGCCACATGGTAATATGACATTTAGTGTTGTTTTGTTTTTTGAAAACTAGTTTTCATTAATATATTAGTGTTTATTGAGCCGTTTCTGGTTCTTCCTTTGCATTCACCATGCATTCATTCATTGTATTACCTATTTTTTTCTATAGTACTTGGGATCTCCCAAGGCTTATCTGGGCCCCTTTCTTTGCTTGCCACCTAGTGGTGATAAATAGGAACCAACAAAAGTTTTGCCCATGAATGAATTCATGAGGTGGACAATGCCCTTAAGGAAGGATGGGAACATCCAATGATGGTTACTTTATTAATGAGTTCCCCTTCCTTCCATGACTGTTATTTGGGAAATGTTGTATTTAGAAATAATTTATTTGTAAGAAGATACATTTTAGAGCCTGTACATTTTTAACTTTTAAACTGCTAGCTCAGTTTTACTGGGAAATGAATAGGTATGTGTTTCTAGTTACCTTATTTAATATGAGAGATTCCTCCAAACCATACTATACTAGGTACTGTTTGACATTGTTCTGATTCCATACAACAGATTCTCTTGCTCTAGGCTCTTAGTTTATTTTACATGCTTTTAGTTTTTTACTCACATTTTGATGATTGCAAAGTTTTTTTTTTTGGTTAATTTTTATATTTTGTTTTACATGAGTTTGGTAGAAAAAAGACCACTGTGAAGGGATGTATTAACATAACTTCGTAAGGTCTGATTTTCACTTTTCTGTTATAGAAATGGTGGAATCAATGAAGAAGGTAGCAGGGATGGATGTGGAGTTGACAGTTGAAGAAAGAAACCTCCTATCTGTTGCATATAAAAATGTGATTGGAGCTAGAAGAGCTTCCTGGAGAATAATCAGCAGCATTGAACAGAAAGAAGAAAACAAGGGAGGAGAAGACAAACTAAAAATGATTCGGGAATATCGGCAAATGGTGAGATTGTTATATACAAGATATCTTTAAAGAAAGGTGCGCTAGGTATTTATGACACTGACACGCTGCCACTGCGCCAACAGGGCCACTTGTGTTGGGTATTTCAGATCACAGCCTAGTACATTTGTTGTACACATACATAATGTACATTTTATATTTTAGTGGATTTGCATCTTTTGCTTACCTGGATTAGGAATTATACGCCATACAATATTTTAGGGCTAAAGTGAAGAACTTTTTTCTTTGAAAGCTGCAGAGGGTGGTGTTCAATTTTGAGAACCACACAAAAAGATAATTAATACTTTTTATTGTTGTAACTGCAAGATACTTTATTTATAGTCACTTGAAATTAGCACCTAGAGGTATTTAACAGATACTTGTGTGCCTCTTTCGCACACCCCAATTTGCTAGGGTGCAAAGATGAGACTATCCTTATGGATCCTCAGTCTAGTTATTTTTTATTTTTTTAAAACATATTTTATTGATTTTTTTACAGAGAGGAAGGGAGAGGGGTAGAGAGTTAGAAACATCGATGAGAGAGAAACATCGATCAGCTGCCTCCTGCACACCCCCTACTGGGGATGTGCCCGCAACCAAGGTACATGCCCTTGATGGGAATTGAACATGGGACCCTTCAGTTCGCAGGCCGACACTCTCCACTGAGCTAAACCGGTTAGGGCTAGTTATTTATTTATTTTTTAATAGAAAAATATCAGAGGGCATTAGACACTATTCCATGAGGTATTGTTTCATATTATATATGTGTATATACATTTATGTAATACTAGAGGCCTGGTGCACGAATTAGTGCATGGGTGGGGTCACTCAGCCTGGCCGGCGATTGGGGTTCATTGGGGCTGTGGGAAGTTAGCTGTGGGAGCCCACTGACCATCAGGGGGCAGCTCCTGTGTTGAGCGTCTACCCCCGAGTGTCTGCAGGCCGACACTCTATCCACTGAGCAAAACCAGCTATGGCTCCTTTTCCTCTTTTCTGTTTCCCCATTTGTGTCACTATGGTGGTCAGTGCGCATCATAGTGACCGGTTGTTCGGTTCAGTAACTCTGGCTTTTATATATATAGATTATTTTTTTTACTGGGTTTTGGTCAAAAAAGTTTGATAGCTTTTGATGTAGTGGTTCTCATCCAGGGGGTGATTTTGCTCCTCAGAGGATATTTTGCAATGTCTACAGACATTTTTGGTGTCACAATTTTGAGGGTGCTACTGGCATATATCGGTAGAGACAGGAATACTGCTAATCATAAGTGCTGTACTTAGGACCATCATCTCCCACAACATATCTAGCCCAAGATGTCAGTAGTGCTACTGTTAAGAAACTGATCCGCCCTAACCGGTTTGGCTCGGTGGATAGAGCGTCGGCCTGCGGACTCAAGGGTCCCAGGTTCGATTCCGGTCAAGGGCATGTACCTTGGTTTCGGGCACTTCCCCAGTGGGGGGTGTGCAGGAGGCAGCTGATCGATGTTTCTCTCTCATCGATGTTTCTAGCTCTCTATCCCTCTCCCTTCCTCTCTGTAAAAAATCAATAAAATATATTTAAAAAAAAAAAAAAAAGAAACTGATCCTAGTGGGCCCAACTTGTGTGGCTCAGTGGTTGAGTGTCGACCTATGGACCAGGAGGTTTGATTTCCCTCCTGGGAATTAGTAGGGAGGCTCCATCCCTAGGAGGGAGACAGCCCATCAGTGATTCATTATTGATGTTTCTATCTCTCTCTCCCTCTCTCTTCCTCTGACATCAATAAGAGATATATTAAAAAAAAAAAAAGCATATAACAGAGTACAGTGAGAGAAATTACAGAAGCAGACACAAAGTAGCATGGGGAGTGAGTTAAGGGGAGGAAAGGGGAATCCATATTTATAGACTTTCCAGCTCTCCTGTGTACTGTTCTGAGTGGGGAGATAATATAATTGTGTAAGATATTGTAGTTATTTAATCTTTAAATGATCCTCTATAAAGAGTAGGTATTTCAGTTTATAGATGGAAAAACTGAGGTTCTGAGTATAGTACCTCATTAGAGAATTTAATAAAAATGTGCAGCACTTAGTAAGTAGTAGTCAGTGTTACTCTTCTGTACCTGAACTATGAGTTTATTTTTTTAAAAGCTCTTGCCTATGTAACTCAGTAGGTTGGAGGTCACCAAGTACATCAAAAGGTAGTGGGTTTGATTCCCTGTCAGGGCACATTCCTAGGTTGCGGATACGTTTCCCGGTCCACATGCATGCAGGAGGTGACTAATTGATGTTTATCTCTCTCTCCCCTCTCTCTTCCTCTTCCTCTCTCCCTGCCTCGCTCACTTGCTCACTCCCTCTAAAAAAAAAATCAATAAAATAAATTCTAAAAAAACACTTGACTAATAAGTAGCACAGAGAAAGAAATAATTTCTGTTACCTGGAGATAACTTTTCTCTGCTTTTTGGTTTAATATGGCTCTCTTCTTCAAAACCAGATATGTGATAATTTATAATTTCTTAGACTGAAACAATTTTTTGACTTTTTCCCCCAGGTTGAGACTGAACTAAAGTTAATCTGTTGTGACATTCTGGATGTACTGGACAAACACCTCATTCCAGCAGCTAACACTGGCGAGTCCAAGGTTTTCTATTATAAAATGTAGGTTCTATACTAGAAGGGAAAATGTCAGATTAAATGTTGGCCCTCTTAGAATCATCACTTTTTCTATATAGGCTTTCAATTTTTACATAAGAGTAGTTCTTAAATGTTGGAAGTATAGTTACATGGGAGGAGTGATTCTCAAAACTTAAATTAATTTTTGAATTCTCATTTGCAAATTCACTGCTAATGAAATATTAATATTACAGCATTTAAGATGGTCAGACTATTACTGTAAAAATGTACTAGGTTTTGCCTTACCTATTTACATTTGTTTGCCTGTGTGTGGTTTTCCCACTAGTTTCAGCAAAGCATTATGTAGCCCAATCTTAACATTTTTATATGAAAATTTTATTTCATGATTAACAAACTGTTGTGCCATTCTTTGGAATAATTTTTGTTATTTAATCTAGCCTATCAAGTGATAAATTTGTTGATTTTTTTCTTTTTTTTTTGAGGTTGTTAGTTAATTTCTCTAGGGTTTTGCTTATATTTGACAGGAAATCTCTAAGGAGGAAAATTAAATAGATGAGTTAGTTATTCCTGAAAGAGACTATTAAAAAATTACTGAAGTATACCAGTTAATTATTTAGTATATTCTTTACGTAGAAATTTTAACAGTTATTTTTCATTTAAAAAGCATTTTTCTAATTCTGGTTTTTGTTTTGTTTTGTTTTAGGAAAGGGGACTACCACAGGTATCTGGCTGAATTTGCCACAGGAAATGACAGGAAGGAGGCTGCAGAGAACAGCCTAGTGGCTTACAAAGCTGCTAGTGATATTGCAATGACAGAACTTCCACCAACACATCCTATTCGCTTAGGTCTTGCTCTCAATTTCTCCGTATTCTACTATGAAATTCTTAATTCCCCTGACCGTGCCTGCAGGTAAGTTATGGAGGAGAACAAAAACTCTCACTATGAAAGGCAAGAAGGTTACAAAAGAGAATAAATAGCTATTTGGTTTTCTGTCTTGTACTCTGTGGACTGCCTTTGTAATGTTGGCCGTGTAATAAAGCATTCTTTGGGCTCTTACTGAAAATGCTTTGTGTGCTTTGTATACTATAAAGCCACAGGCATCTCAATTCAAGGTAAACCTACCTCATTTCACTAGGAGAGCAGTTAAAATAATTAGGTTGATGGGGAAAATTTTTGTTGGTAGATTAAAAAGAATCCCTAACTTGTTAGAGAGTGGGAAAAAGAAAGGAGAAGAGTTACAATAATATATTTATTTTTATATATTAGCTTTCAGTCTTTGTTAGGTATATTTTTAATATAGGCATGCTTATGCTCTCTATACTATTCCATTTTCTATTTTTTATTGATTTCAGAGAGGGAGGGCGGGGAGAGAAACATCAATGATGAAAGAGAATCATTGATTGGCTGCCTCCTGTATGCCCCCCACTGGGGACTGAGCCTGCAACCTGGGCATGTGCCCTGATCCGGAACGAACCTGGGACCCTTCAGTCTGCAGGCCGACACTCTATCCACTGAGCAAAACCAGCTATGGCTCCTTTTCCTCTTTTCTGTTTCCCCATTTGTGTCTAACATCACTTGTACATAGTACACAGTACTTAATAAATGTGGATTTTGTTTATTTTAAACTAACAGTAAATGAGTGTTACGATTACATTTCCATAGGTTCTGTATTGCCCTTTGTTGTTTGTTTGTTTTGGGGAAACAAACATTAACTTCCATTAACATTAAGGTCTATTGAATTAAACTGTGATACTGTCCAAAAATTTATTTTTGCATTAAAACTTCTTTGTTAAATAAATGATCTGTTGACTGGGACTTGGAAATACCTTTATTATGCACATATTTTGGTGGTGCTTTAGTTTGGAATTTGGTCTATATAGTCTTATTTACTGATAGGCTTGCTGAAAGCATAGTAAGAAGTGATGTTCCGAAAGTTCTATTTAGTCCAAAAGTTGCCAGATTACAAAATTAAGTAGAAAAGTTAATTTTCATCAGTTACATGTGCTTTTCCTTTATTTAAATGCCTAAACCCAAGTACTCAGGGTCACTATTACATATTGTGGGATAATTGAAGAATGATAGCTAACATTTCTAATTCTGTTTTTGAACTTTATTTTTGTAATACATTTATGTAAATACTTGCAGATTGGCAAAAGCAGCTTTTGATGATGCAATTGCAGAACTGGATACGCTGAGTGAAGAAAGCTATAAGGACTCTACACTTATCATGCAGTTGTTACGTGATAATCTGACACTATGGACTTCAGACATGCAGGGTGATGGTAAGGAAGCTGAAGTTAAATGTGTGTCTCTGTTGTTGGATCTTTTACTTTTAGAAATTCCTTGGTATTTCTTTCTTTTTTTAAATATATTTTTATTGGTTCCAGAGAGGAAGGGAGAGGGATAGAGAGATAGAAACATCAATGATGAGAGACAATCATTTATCAGCTGCCTCCTGCATGACCCCTACTGGGGACCAAGCCCTCAACCTGGGCATGTGCTCTTGGCCGGAATCGAACCTGGGACCTTCCATTCTGCAGGCTGACACTAAGCCAAACTGGCAAGGGCTCCTTGATATTTCTTTTTTTAAAAAAAAATTTTTTTTTATTGATTTTAGAGAAGGATAGAGAGACAGAAACATCAATGATGAGAGAGAATCACCGATTGGCTGCCTCCTGCACACTGGGGACCGAGCCCACAACCCAGGCATGTGCCCCTGGCCAGAATTGAACCTGGGATCCCTTAGTTCCCACGTCTACGCTCTATCCACTGAGCAAAACTGGCCAGGGCTCCTTGGTATTTCTTTACATCAAGTTACAATTTCCTCTAAACTATCCTCCAAACTATCCAAGTTTAATTACTACATTTTTATAAAAAGGTATCAAAGTACATTCTTCTATTCTGGGCTGTAAGGTGATAAAGGGGATTTTTTATTAATATTTAAAGATTTAAAAATTTTACCTCTAATTAATGTTTGTTAAACTTAGTTTACCTCTTCCTCACAATGTGTTTTGAAAGATGGAGGGAGAGGAAGAATATTTTATCTTACTCAGATTAAAATTTAGGGGTCTGGAGTTCATTGTATTTTTGAGTGTCATAATCACTGCTTTGAGTTGTGTCCTCAGATTAAACTAGATGTATCAGTAGATATTTATGAAGCATCCTCTGGAAATCTTTTATCCAAAAAAGGATTTTCCGCCTCTGGATTGTGTACAGCAAATGGAATGTCCTGCCCTCAGGTCCTATTTAATAAGAGGTCTGGTGTTTGTTTTTTTTTAGTTTTCTTTTAGAGTTTTTAGTAGTAAATAATTACTAGGGTAATCTATAGAACTTAATCTTATGGTGAGGTGGAGGATTTACTGTTTATTCTAAATGAGGTAAAAGTCCAGATTTGTCACTTTTATTTTTTTATTTTAAAGGAAATTTTATTCTGCCTATTTCAAAAGAATCATTTTCATACACAAATAGGGGAGGACAAACTAGTGTGATTGACCATAGATTGTTTTACAGTTGTTGGTGGTGATGCAGAGAGTGGAAACAAAAGGTTTGCTGTCAGTTTTAGCTGCAGATTCTTTAAGGCCAGCAGTTCTCAACCTGTGGGTCACGACCCCTTTGGGGTCCAACGACCCTTTCACGGGTCGCCTAAGACCATCAGAAAACACATATTGAATATATAATTACATATTGTTTTTGTGATTAATCACTATGCTTTATGTTCAATTTGTAACAATGAAAATACATCCTGCATATCAGATATTTACATTATGATTCATAACAGTAGTACAATTACAGTTATGAAATAGCAACGAAAATATATTTATGGTTGGGGGTCACCACAACATGAGGAACTGTATTAAAGGGTCGCGGCATTAGGAAGGTTGAGAACCACTGCTTTAAGGGTATGTTCCCCAAATTGAAGTACATGTTTCATTGCTTGAGGCTAGCTGTAGTCTCCTGGATCAACATACTGTACTGTCTTTAAAAGTATTCTACTTTTTTTTTTTTTTTTTAATTTATTGATTTTTTACAGAGAGGAAGGGAGAGGGATAGAGAGTTAGAAACATCGATGAGAGAGAAACATCGATCAAGTGCCTCCTGCACACTCCCTACTGGGGACGTGCCCGCAACCAAGGTACATGCCCTTGACCGGAATCGAACCTGGGACCCTTCAGTCCGCAGGCCGACGCTCTATGCACTGAGCCAAACCGGTCAGGGCGTATTCTACTCTTTAAAGGTGTATCTGAAAATGGGTATCAAGGCATATAAATTGTCACTTTCCTTACTAGAAAGTCAGGTTTTAGACAGGTTATGGTGCTAAAGGGAGAATTGGGTGATTCAGCTTCTAGAGCTTACTGTATAAAGTATTTCGATATGTGACAAGGATTGGCTTGAAATATGTAGAACATGTGACCTGACCTACTTGCACACTTTTCCAACAAAGCCAGATGTAGCTGTTAGTTACTTTTCAACATAGCACTTCAGGCAATCACTACCATGAATCTGGGATTCAAGACCAATATACCACCTTTGAACTTATGACTTGGTTAAGCCATATTGGCCTAATCAATAAACTATACACCCCTGAACCAGGGAACATTTATTTGAGGCTAAAAATAACGAAGATGACCTGGGTTGAAATGTTATTTTTTTTGTTTTTTTAGACATTTGATGCCAACTCTTACAAGTTGTTAAATTGCAATGTTAGATAGAAAGAAAGCTTATATTTTCTAGTGCTACTCTTGTTCATTATCACTGATAACCAAGAATTGATTGATAGTAGACTATATGTCACTCCGTTTTTATACAGAACCAAAGATACTCTGTTTCTTTGTTATCGGGTGTCATGAAATGAAATGAATCATTTAAAAATAGGAGATACACACACACAGAGGGGGCGGGAGGGGGGGAAGGGATAGAGAGATAGAAACATCAATGAGAGGAACATCATTGATTGGCTGCTTCCTGCACACCCCCTACTGGGGATTGAGCCCCCAACCTGGGCATGTGTGACTCTTGGTTCCTAGGTCGACGCTCAACCTCTGAGCCACACCAGCCGGGCTAAAATAGGATATTTTCTTTAAACTACTTTGTTTTCATAGTTGGGAAGGTTTTTATTAGCATAAGATTAATCTAATAGGATATTTTCTATAAACTACTTACGTTTTTATAGTTGGGAAGGTTTTTATTAGCATAAGGTTAATTTTTTTAAAAATATATTTTTATTGATTTTAGAGAGGAAGGGAGAGGGAGAGAGAGAAACATTAATGATGAAAGAGAATCATTGATCAGCTGCCTCCTGCACACCCCCTATTGGGGATCGAGCCCACAACCCTGGCATGTGCCCTTGGTAAATCTAGTGGAATCTAGTTGCTTCAAATCCTTTTTACTTTGTTAATTGGCTTGTTAAATTTGTTTGAAACACACCGATTTTCACTTTATTATAAAATACTAGGAATTATGAAACATGCTAGTTAAAACAATAGAAAATTCAAGTAGTATCTTGACCTTTTATTAAAATTAACAAACTATCTGAATTTATAAATTGTGGGTACTAGGAAATTGCTAGTTTTGCTAAAAGGTATAGCATTACATATGAATTATTTCATTTGTTTTGTGACTTAGAATCAATGCTGAAGATAGGAGAATTGTGGTCATAGAATTGGTAGTTTTCCAGGATGTTACTTGAATTTAGAGTAAGGATTATATAGATGGTTTTCTCCTTTTTTACTTTACTAACTAGGAAAAATTGTGCCAAACATTTGAATTGAGGATTTCTAAAGGAAAAATATGTGGTTCACAAGCTTTTATTTTTATACATTTTTATGTTTTATGATTGCAGAATATGTTATGTCTGTCTGATTGTGTTGGGACATAATTCTTTAAAGGGATCACAATTTTTTCTCATGAGGCCATTTCAGTCCTTTTTTCTTAATCTGTGGTCAGAGAGGACTGTTTCATATGCAAATCCACAGAAAGGAAATGTGTGTTTTCTCTGCCCCCCATTCCTCCTCTAAAATCTATAAACAGTGGGCAAAGAAATACATCCAAGGAAAACTTTTCTTCTGCATACCTTTTAAAAGGATATTATTTCATCCTCTTTAAAGGTAAAAGAAAAGGAACAGTATTTCTTATTTATTTTTATTTTTTTTAAATATATTTTATTGATTTTTTACAGAGAGGAAGGGAGAGAGATAGAGAGTTAGAAACATCGATGAGAGAGGAACATCGATCAGCTGCCTCCTGCACATCCCCCACTGGGGATGTGCCCGCAACCCAGGTACATGCCCTTGACCGGAATCGAACCTGGGACCCTTCAGTCCGCAGGCTGACGCTCTATCCACTGAGCCAAACCGGTTTCGGCGGAACAGTATTTCTTAGAGTGAAGTTTATATAAAGTAAAAAGACCAAAATCTGACTCTCCCTAAAAATCATTGTTTTTCCTTTGTCCTGCTCTCTTGGTTTATTTTTCTTGTAATGTTGCTTTCATGTGATTGTTCTCCCTCCCTTTCTCCTTGCAATATAGATTCCTAAAGGAAAATCCAACTCTTCCTTTCCTAAAAACTACTTTGTAAGTCATTATCATGGCACAGTGAATTCTGCTTTTAAGTTTTGGTTCTTCACTAATCATGCTTGCATATCATCATCCTGTCGCTTACAAAACTGCCTGTTGTACATTCCAGGATGCAAAACATTCTAAGATATTTATGATCTGCTACTCTCTATCACCTTTGGTTGGGTGTGATTTATGTGACAATATTTTTATGCCAAAGTTACTTGGAACTTTTGGCAAATCTAATGTTTGCTTGAGTGAATTAAGAGTGTGCTCTATTGTCGTATGTTAACCATATTTTGGCGCAGCATATTGCTGTTTAAAATGTGAGTGACTGTTCCTATCATTTCCTAAGTTTGAGTACATTATTGTTCTTGGGGGGAAGAATAGCTGGGTGGTCCATCATTTCTTTCCTCAGTAAATGGATATTTTTGTGTTTTGCATGTCTTTTTCTGTACATAAGTAAAAAATCTTTATGTCCCTCAAGTACTTTTTAGTCACATATCTATGTTAAAGATTTTTATCACAAAGGAAAATTGAAATGACAAACTAAACTTTACTTAAACGTTATTGCTCGTTTATCATATCAATGTCTTTAAGACTTGTAAAAAATTCTAAGGGCAAATGCTTTATGTCTGTAGGCAATCAGTGTTAGGGTTATTGTCCATCCTAATTAATTTAACAAGCAGTATGAATGGATGGTCTGAACTGTCATATTATGATCGTTGAATCAATTCATTGATTTTTTTCAATTTTTATTCAAATTAGTAATATGTAAGAATTATAAATGGTTTGTTAACCCCTAGAGTGCCGGGGAGCGCAATCGTGCTCCTCCTGTCTTTCGCCAAAAGTGCGGGGAGTGCTATTGCGCTCCTCCTGCAGTGTCACTATTAGATACAGTTCACTCTTTATTGACAGATGGCACCTAAGTGCAGAAAACAAATGTAGTAAAGGTTTCCTTAAGTTTTTGAATATGTAACTTCATTTACTTGCGATTCATATTTTTCCCCCTAAACTGCTGTAAAATCAGCAATAATGCCTTGGCAATTTTAGCATAGTTCCTAGGATATTGGTTGGCACTCAAAGGGTTAAAGCACAAAATGTAACTTTTACCTGTTTTATTTTTTAGCTAAAGTGTGCATGCTTCTTTATTATGGCTGACTTGTTGAATAGGCTGGCTTTCTATTGCATGTCCTAGTGCAGTTGAAACTCTTCAGGCTAATTGTCATGTTCAAGGGGAAAAGAAAAATGGCATGAGAGAACTGGTCCAAATGCCCTTCTTTAATAACCTCAGTGGTCTGGTTTGAGTGCTATTTCACTCTGAAGTGAGAAATCTGGTTATGGTTTGGTATATGATTGGCCAAGATACAAAATACAAAATATTTACAAAAGCAGAATCCTCTCTCTAAACCTGTAGAAGGCCTTTGGAACATTTTACTGCTCGGTTTTCTTTATTGAAGCATTTCTGATATGAAGATTGTGGGTAAATTAGATTTTGCAAAAAAATTGTAAAATATTCCTGATTCTTGATGAAGTGAGGTTATTGAGAAAAGGATATTTTGACACGATATACATGAAAGCTTGAAAATCATTTTAATAATATGGTTACCATGGCTGTCTACAAGAGCTTATTGAGGGTAAAAACATTGATTTTTACTGTGTGTCAGTTATTTTTTTGATTCTAACTTTTGGCCATTTAAGATTTTGATCCAGCAGCACCTTTTGGCTTAGGCATCTCAGGTATCAAGGATGGTAGAAGTTCTTTGCTTGTCTGTGTGTTTAATACCAATTGTAGCAAATGTAAAGGGGTCTTTTTGTTTGGAGTGATACCTTTGTTTGTGACCATGACAGCCTAGTCAGTATGAAATAAGTAATTGTTATTCTTCTTTGCAGGTGAAGAGCAGAATAAAGAAGCGCTGCAGGATGTGGAAGATGAAAATCAGTGAGACATAAAAGCCAACAAGAGAAACCATCTCTGACCACCCCCACTCCTTCCCATCCCACTCCCTCTTGGAAATTCCCCCATTGTCACTGAGAACCACCAAATCTGACTTTTACATTTGGTCTCAGAATTTAGGTTCCTGCCCTGTTGGTTTTTTTTAAAAAACAGTTTTCAAAAGTTCTTAAAGGCAAGAGTGAATTTCTGTGGATTTTACTGGTCCCAGCTTTTAGGTTCTTTAAGACACTAACAGGACTGCATAGAGGCTTTTTCAGCATTACTGTATTGTCTCCTGCCGGATGTGGCAAGGTCACCATTAGAAATGGAAATTACATTTGAAAGCCATTAGACTTCTAGGTGAAGCAAGCATCTAAGAGAGAGGTTAATCACACTATAGTGGCATAGGTGGTATCATTTTTCCTTTTTCTAATTGTTTAAATTGAATTTTATACCAATGTTTAAGATTAATTGGGTGTTAGCTTGAGGTGGTTAAAGGTTGTTTGGGGAGTTTGTTGTAATGGTTTTGCTGTAAAAAGTATTCAAACTCTGCTGAAAAGCATGGTGCTGGTAACAGTTCAACAATCCGTGGCTGCTCATTCTTGCCTACTTTTACTCTCCCTCTGAAGCAGGTTAGCGTTGAAGGTGGTATGGAAAAGCCTGCATGCGTGTTCAATTCTTTGTTTCTTCTCCTTCCCTCTCCCTGGCCCCCCCCTCCTTCGCTCGCTCAACCTCTTTTGTTCAGTATGTGTAACTTGAAGCTAATTTGTACTACTGGATATCTGACTGGAGCCACAGATACAGAATCTGTATTGTTCTTACTGAAACACAGCATGGAATTAACATTAAACTTAAATAAAACAAACCTAAATTAAAAATGCCAAATATTATTGCGCCTCCATCTTTTATCTTTTTAAAATAAAATCTCTAGCCTAAACCCAGTGATATTATTTGCCTGAATGTGAAAAGGTCTCTTTTTCTTTCATAAATCACTTGTCTGTTTCTCAAAAATGATGTATATTTTTGGAAAAAAATGACCTGTAACCTGGCTGTGAAGAACATTAAGTAGTCCAAATCAATTCATTACCTATCCTGTCTTTAAGGATGTGGCAATCTTGGTATTGAGAGAAAACCTGCCACCCAAGAAAACGAATGAGGTAGTTAAAAGAGTGATTATTGGTGCAGGTCTTTAGAAAGATCCCTGTCACAGACAGGAAGCCTGCAGAAAGGGGACACTGTCCTATAGCTGGTTAGGAAAGGTGGAGTTTTTCAGCTCTAGGTTTAGTCACCTTTGAGGGTCAATTGATTTCTAGAGAAACTCGAGTTACCATTGTAACTTGAAGGCAGTTAATTTGTGTTTTAAATATTCTTAGTGCTTTGATTTATAAAAAGTTTTATTTATTGATTTAGAAAATTTTTTTATTGATTTCAGAGTGGAAGGGAGAGAGAGAAACATCAGTGATGAGTCACTGATCGGCTGTCTCCTGCACCCCCTCTACTGGGGATTGAGCCTGCAACCCAGGTATGTGCCCTTGACCGGAATGAAACCCGGGACCCTTCAGTCCGCAGGCCGACGCTCTGTCCACTGAGCCAAACCAGCTAGGGGTATTTATTGGTTTTAGAGAGAAACATCAATTGGCTGCTTCCTGCACGTGCCCCAACTGTGGATTGAACCTGCAACCTGGGTATGTGCCTTGACAGGGAATTGAACCCACCACCATTTTTTGTTGTTCTTTTTGGTGTACAGGTGATGTTCCAACCAACAGCCACACCAACCAGGGCTGATTTGAAAAAAGTTTCAGACTCAAATGTTTTCTAAAATGTTGGTGCCAGTAATTGGGTTGATACCTATGCTTGGGTTCTGGGATGGCTGGCCAGAAAAGCAAATCTCCAGTGTTATATTTTGCTTTTAGGAAGATGAGAATGAACTTAGGTCATTCTAAGGGGAAGTTATGGAGTAAAGCATAACTTCTAACTTGGCTCTTGACCCAGACAAGTGCCACGTAATAGTTTATAAATCAGCTGCTATGCTCTTGATCCTAGGACAATAGAGAAGAGAGAACATGCTGAAAAACTGGCATAAAGATCTTTGTTTTGAAGATTGTTACAAGTTATAGTTCACAGGGATTCCTGGTAAATTCTAAGATGGACGATTAAAGGAATTGTGATTTTTTAGAGGTGGTGATTCTGAATGCAACATGGATGAGCAAACTTCAACCTTATCTTGTTGTATATATCATAGTTACTAGGCTTATAATTGATATTGACAATAATTAGCTAACTGATTATTAACTATAGACTGGGAACTGTGCTACATTAAGATGTATTTGCAGTGTAGCACATAGGTGGTGATAATTAGGTGAGCTGTCACTTGCATTTTGCAAATAGGAAAACTGAAATAGGAACAAGTTGAACTTGCCCAAAGCCACAAAGCTGATAGTAATCAAGCAGGGTTCACAGGTAGGTTCTTATGACTAAAGAGCCCATGCTCTTAATCATTAAGCCATTCTACCTTTTTGTTCGGTATGAAAACTCAGTGTTTTATTGAAACAGTTTTCTCTATCCTAAAGTGATCATTTAAGATATGTATATATATATATATATTTTTTTTTTAAATACATTTTATTGATTTTTTACAGAGAGGAAGGGAGAGAGACAGAGAGCCAGAAACATCAATGAGAGAGAAACATCGATCAGCTGCCTCCCACACACCTCCTACTGGGGATGTGCCCGCAACCCAGGTACATGCCCTTGACCGGAATCGAACCTGGGACCTTTCAGTCCGCAGGCCGACGCTCTATCCACTGAGCCAAACCGGTTTTGGCTAAGATACGTATATTTTAACATTTCTGAAGTAAGCTTATGTTTTACAATTGAGATACCTCTTCAAAAGCTATATTCTTTTAATCATAGAATTAAAATAGAATGTAAATAATAAAGAGCTCTGAGGTGGCTACTGTCTGAAAAAGAAGAGTCAGGAAGGCTTATTACCTAGATTAATTTTTTGGCATTTGTTTTTTTATCTGTAGTTTAATTTATAAGTAAGAATTAGTATTTTTTACAGTTGGAGCAGTTCTAATTTAGGTTAGCTTGGACAAGTGAGTAATCAGTGGTTATAGGTTGTCAAATTGCCTCATTGCTGTGACAGTTTTCTAGAGAACCAAAGTCTTAATACCTTCAGGTCAACCTCATTTTTAGCCACTTTTGGTGGAAATACTTCTAAAATACATTACTTTCTAGCTTTTTACTATCTTAGTTACTGCTTTGGGGAAGATCTTAGGTTGGTACTCTTGCACCATCAGCTCACAATGAGGTTTTAGTTAAGACTTGCTATGTTTAAGGAGGGCTGCAGATTGCTTTTCTTAAAGGTTCTTTGAATTGTAGACATTTGTATCTCAATTGAAATGATGAATATGTACTTGTACAATCTGGACAGTACAAATTATGTCCAGGGGCTTCTGTCTAAAGCTATCATTGGCCGTTTTTCCAGTTAGACCTAATCTTCTGGCACTCACTTGTCACTCATGCTTCTATCCCATTTTGCTTGGTTTTGGGTCTTCTACAAAGACCTTTTGCCACTTAAAATTGTGGTGCTATAGCAGATAGGGCTTACTTCAGCACATTGGACTTCTTTCCCATTAATTGACACATCTGTGGCTATGCTAAACAGGCCATAATACCTGTTGAACACTCAGAATTTGCTTTCAATAGAATTACAGGAACAACCTTTAAAAACAAAAAAAACCCTTCATTTGCATTAAGGAGGAGTAAGCTAAAATGAGATGCTATTTTCACCTAGGCAAAGATTAGGTTACTGTTGTGAGGATGTAGAGAAACATTGTTGGGATTTTTTTAAAGTAAGTTTTTTTTTTTTTTAAAGTATAAAAAATACATTAAAAGTGTATAATTAATGAATTTTAATAAAGTGAACACAACATTTAGCTACCACTCACATCAAAAAATAGAACAGGACCGGTATCTAGAAGACTCTCATGTTTTCTCTTGGTGATTACCCCGGCAACTAAACCAGTATCTTGATCGCCGTTGATTAGTTTTACCTGTTTTTGAACTTGATATTAATGGGATCATACAACTTTCTCAACTTTGTGTTTGTGGGGTTAGTCCATGTCATTACCTAACAGTAGTGTTTTTCATGACTATAGTATTCTGTTGTGGTAGCATACCACCATGTATTCTGTGGATAGGCACTGTGTTATTTTCAATTATTGGATGTTACAAATAATGTTATGTCTTTTGGTATATACATGTATACATTAATGTTGCATATCCCTAAAAATGGAATTACTGGGTCATAGGGAATACATTTGTTCAGCTTTAGTAGATGCTGCAAAAACAGTTTTCCAAAGTGGTACTGTTTTACAGTCCTACCAGTAGTGAATGAGAATCCCATTTCTTCTACATCCTCACTGGCATTTGATATGGTCACTATTTTTAGCTGTAGCATTCTGGTGGGTTTGTATAGTAGTATCTCATTCTGGTTTTTGCATTTTCCTGGTGATTAATGAGAAAGCACTTTTTAATAGGTTTATTGGATATCTGGATATTTTGTTAAATACTCAGTTTTCCCTGTTTTTCTGTTGAGTTGTCGTTTTCCTAATGGTTTTTAGGAAGTATTTATAACTTAGAAAGTATATCTTTGGAGTTGTTATTACAGTAATCTTCCATCTGCCCTGCTTATTCATTTTCATAATGTCTTTTGATGAACAGTACTTAATTTTGATATAGTCCAGTTTATCCATATTTTCCTTAAAGGTAAGTGCTTTATATGTCCTATTTAAGAAATACTTGCCTACCCTAAGATCATTAATCTTTTATATTGTTTTTTTAAAGTAGTGTTTGACCTCTCATATCATGATCTAGAATCATCTAGAGTTTTGTTCATGATAATAGGGAGTTGTTAAAAGTATTATTTTTCTCTATAGGTTTTCAATTGATCCAGCACCATTTATTGTTCCATTGGTCTATTTGTCATAGTGCCATTGCAGTACTGTAGGTTTGAAATAACTCAAGATCTGGTCGTGTGAGTCTGAAATAACTCAAGATCTGGTCGTGTGAGTCATCCAGTTTTTTTGTTGTTGTTCAAGACTGCGTTGGTTATTCTTGGCACTTAGCATTTTTTTATACATTTTAAAACCAATCAACTTGTCAATTTCAATACTAGGACAGTAACAACAAAAGTATTTTGATTAGGATTTTATTGACTCTAGAATAAATTTGAGAACGTCTGTATAATTATGTCCTTTAATTCATCAACATTGTATACCCCTCCTTATTTATATCTTTAATTTTTTTTCAGTAATGTTTAATGTTTTGTAGTTTTCTCTGTAGACAGGTCTGGTTCCTTTTTGGGGTATTATTTCTAGTTACTTGATTTTAAAAAGTTTTTTTATTTAAATATATTTTTATTGATTTTAGAGAGGAAGAGGGGGAGAGAGAGAAAGAAAGAGAAAGAAACACCAATGATGAGGGGGAGTCATTGATCAGCTGCCTCCTGAGCCCACAACTTGGGCATATGCTCTGACCTGGATGCAAACCTGGTTCATAGGTTGACGCTCAACCACTGAGCCATGCTGGCTGGGCTTTAGTGTTATCTTAGTTTCTTTTTTTTTAATTTTCAAATTGTTGCTACTTACATTTCATGACCTTGCTAAATTAATTCTAAGTTGCATGTAGGTTCTGAGAGAGGCTTTTTAAGAGGATTATTTGACAATGTAAATGAACGTTTTAAATGCATGCACCCCTTGCTTATGTGTGTGTGCATAGAAATAGATGCAACATATTTTCATTTCAGTATTACAATAGCAAATTAGAAATAACCTAAATGCCCATCAATCGTGGTACACATTCTTACTACGTATACTATGTTGCTGTTACCAAAAAATGAGGTAAATCATTTCTGCTAATATAGAAAGATGTCTGCATATGTTAAATGAGAAAAGTAAGATACATAACATGTGTAAAATAGGAAAAATATTCTGTATGCATACTTGGCTAGCTTTAGAAAATTTCTGAAAGATACAAGTTTTTTCATCAAAAAACAGCTTTATTGAGGCATAATTGACAAAGTGCATGTATACAAACTATACAGTTCAAATTTTAGAAAATGTATACACCTTTAAAACCATTCTAATCATGACAGTCATTCACCATCAAGTTTCCTTGTACTTTGTAATTTCCTTCCTCAGCCCCCAAGCAACCCACTGATCAGCTTTCTGTTATTTTACCTTAGTTTGCATTTTCTGGAGTTTTATATATATGGTGCATAGTATATTCTTTGTAGGTGTGGTGTCTGGCTCCTTTCACTCAACATAATTGGCTTGAGGTTCATTCATCTTGTGTGTATCAGTAGTTCATTCTCTTTATTGTTGAGCAGTATTCCATTGTTATGATATACCACAATTTGTTTATTCACCTACTGATGGACATTTGGGTTTCCAGTTTTTGTTATAAATAAAGCTGCTATGAATGTTTGTGTACAAACAAGTCTTTATGTGGGGATATATTTCCTTTTTTGTTTGGATAAGTAGGAGTGGAATGTTTGGGTAATGTGGTAAGTGTATATTTAGTTTTTTAAGAAACTGTCAAATTGCTTGATAAAGTGATTGTACCATTTAACATTCCATCAGCAGTGTCTGAAGCTCCCTGTCCTCCACATGCTCTCCAGCACTTGCTATGGTCAGTCCTTAAAATTTTCCATTCTAATAGGTGTATAGTGGCATCTCATTGTGGCTTTAATTTGTATTTCTTTTTAAAATATATTTTTTATTGATTTCAGGAAGGGAGAGAGAGATAGGAACATCAATGATGATAAAGAGGATCATTGATTGGCTTCTTCCTGCATGCCCCCTACCAGGTATCGAGCCCGCAACCTGGGCATGTGCCCTTGACTGGAATCAAACCCGAGACCTTTTAGTTTGCAGGCCCACGCTCTATCCACTGAGCCAAAGCAGTTAGGGCTTAATTTGTATTTCATAATGACTAATGATGTTGAGTATCTTTTTGTGTGCTGATTTGCCATCTCTATATCTTATTTTGTGAAGTGTGATAATAATGAGTCTTTTGATTCATGAACAAGGTATCTAACAGTTTAGGCCTTCTTTAGTTTCAGCAATATATATATATAGTGTTAATCTTCACCGAGGATATTTTTCCATTGATTTTTAGAGAAAGTGGAGGGGGAGAGAGAGAAACATATATGTGAGGAGACACATTGAATGATTGCCTCCTGCATGTGCCCTGATCTGGGGGCAGGGGATCAAGCCTGCAACCAAGGTACCCTTCAGTCTGCAGGCAATATATATATTTTTAAAATATTTTATTGATTTTTTTACAGAGAGGAAGGGAGAGGGATAGAGAGTGAGAAACATCAATCATCTGCCTCCTGCATACTCCCTACTGGGGATGTGCCCGCAACCAAGGTACATGCCCTTGACCGGACTCGAACCTGGGACCCTTGATTCCGCAGGCTGATGCTCTATCCACTGAGCCAAACCGATAAGGGCCTCAGCAATATTTTTTACTCTTTTCAGATTTATTCATAAATATTTCATAATTTTTGATGTTTGTGTAAAATTCCTGCTTTTTAAAATTCAATTTTTGTTTATTGATATTTGTATATTAATCTTGTATCCTGCGACCTTGCTAAACTCATTTTTTAGTTCTAGTAGTGGTATTTTGTAGATTTCATCAGATTTTCTTCATAGAGAATCATATTGCTTGTGAATGTAGAGATTTAACTTTTTCTTCAGTCTGGAGAATTTTTGTTTATCTTGCCTGATTGCACTACCTGGAACCTCCAGTAGTACAATGTTGAATAGAAGTGGTAAGAGCAGACATCCTTGTATTGTTCCTGATTTTATGGAGGAAAGCATTTTCTTTCACTCTTAATGTTAGCTGAAAGTTTTTCATTGATGCCCATTACCAGGTTGAGGAGTTCACTGGTATTTTTAGTTTGCTAAGAGTTTTTCTCAAGAATGGAAGTTGGATTTATCAATGCCTGTTTTGCATCTAATGAGATGATAATATGGGTTTTGGTTTTTAGTTAATATAATGAATTACATTGATTGCCTTTTGAAGATTAAAACCAATCCTGTATTCCTGGGATAAACCCCAGTTATGTATTATCCTTTACATTATGTTTGGATTTGATTTACTAAAATTTTGTTTAGAATTTTTTTTATATTTATGTTCATGAGCCTATTCCTGACATTTCTGGGTTGATGAAATGTTAATAATACCAAATGTTTTTCTTCTATGGCACTAAGAACAAGATACAACAGTTGACATTCATAATAGATCTTCAAGAAGGAATGGAAGAACACTTGAATGGTAAATATGAAGGTAAATATAAAAGACTTATTTCCCACTTTCTTTAAAAATCTTGTGTTTAAAGCAAATATTAGGTCCATATTGTTAATATGTAGGCACATCATTTATATGCTAACTATAGCATAAGAGGCAGCCAAGGGGTGTTAAGTGGATCCATTTGAGTGCAAGTTTCTTAAATATTACTTGATGTAATATTAACTCTAAGAAGACCTTGAGAGACTAAGGATATATGGTAATTAATACTTAGGGCAAGCATTAGATAAAAATAATGCAAAGAGGTATAGCTAAAAACCTGTATCTAAGAAATATTTAATCCAAAAGAAGGCAAGAGAGGACAGGATCATTTGTGCTGCCAAATCTTTCAAGGAGATTTAAAGCTCAATAGACCTAATTTTGACAGTTGGGAACTTTCATTTTTTTATGGCTGCCATTTAGAAAAGAATCCTCTGAAGAATTCATAGACTTGTTCAGCAGATTATGCCATTGTGCTTTGAAACATTAAAGTCAACATTTAAAAATATGCCCAAATAATTTCCTCAAAAAATATTTTGCTGAGTGAACTGATATGATATATTTCAGCTACCATCCATTGCCAGTGAGATAGAATTTTCAGTTTGGTTTTAGCCAAGTAACTGCCTGATATAAATTGTCTTCGGAGTAACAGCAGAATTTAGATCTCATTTACAATAATCTGGATACAGTTCAAAACTGTGCATCAGAAGAAATGTGAAAACATGATCCGTAGTCAAGAGACTATCAATGAAGGATGTCCCTAAGACATGCAAATTAGCAAATAAAATTTTATTCTTGTTTTCCCACAAAGTAGATGAGGATTTTAAAGCTGCTGTTATAACTGTCCAAGGATGAAGGGAACATATGTCTATGGCAAATGAAAAGAGGAAATTTTAGCAGAGATATTGAAACTATAATAAAAAACCAGGCATTTTAGATCTTAAAAATACAATTATCTGAAATAAAAATTAGTTTGGCAAATGCTGAATAAAAAGAAAAGTTTTAGAGGATCAGTGAACTTGAAGTTAGCTCAATAGATATCCAATCTGTAGGAGAAAGAGAAAGATATATTTTTAACAATGAGCACAGCCTCATGGGACCTGTGAGATAATATCAATATTAAGAAAGTCCTAGTATACTGGAAGTAAGTGTAGTTCCAGAAGGAGAGAAGAGGAAAAATAGGATGGAAAACTTTTAAGAATGACAAAAATTTTCTCACATTTTGTGTAAGGCAAATTTACAATTCAAGAAGCCCAGTGAAAATTAAGTAAAATAACGAAAATGAACATTTTAGCACGTTATAATCAAACTGCTGTACATCAAAGAAAAAACACATTGAAAACAGCATGCATACATATTGACAAATAGACCAATTATATACAAGGGAATAATTCAAATCACTGATTTTTCATTAGAATAACAGGAGGCAGAAGACAATAGAACAGCAACATTAAAGTGCTCAAAGAGAAGAAAGCTAACCCAGAATTGTATATCTAGTGAGAACATCAAGAATGAAAGTGAAATAGACATCTATACATACATATATATATATATATATATATATATATATGCAGTCCTTGGGTTACGTCGGACTTGATGTATGTCATTTCATCGTTATGTCGCCATCTCCCATTTATTCATTAAAAAAAGTTCTGCCGAAACCGGTTTGGCTCAGTGGATAGAGTGTCGACCTGCGGACTGAAGGGTCCCAGGTTCGATTCCGGTCAAGGGCATGTACCTGGGTTGCAGGCACATCCCCAGTGGGGGGTGTGCAGGAGGCAGCTGATCAATGTTTCTCATCAATGTTTCTAACTCTCTATCTCTCTCCCTTCTTCTCTGTAAAAAATCAATAAAAAATATATATTTAAAAACAAACAAAAAAACCTGTCATTTCGACGTATGTACATATATGCTTTATGTTTTTTATTATTTATTTACCACAAGTAAAGGTCAGGAATTGTTACCTTCTAAATTTTTTTTTACTGCTTCACTTCATTACTGCTGTGTATGTGCTCCATGTGTGACATAGGTGCTTATGTAGGTAGGTTCCGACTTACGGTAAAAATTGCGTTTTGTCGTGCCATAGGAATGGATCTCCAATGTAACCCGAGGACCTACTGTGTGTGTGTGTGTATGTGTATGTGTGTTTGTGTGTGTATATCTATCTATCTATCTATCTATGCCTAAGCGACCATTCGACCGGTAGCTATGGCGTGCACTGACCATCAGGGGCAGATGCTCAACGCACAGGCATGAAAACATGGAACAGACTGATGAGTGGAGCGGGAGGGTGGAAAGAGATTAACAAAAGATCTATATGCATACTAGAGGATTCATGCACCGGTGGGGTTCCTTGGCCTGGCCTGTGGGAATCGGGCCCAAAACCAGCAATCTGACATCCCCCGAGGGGCCCTGAATTGTGAGAGGGTGCAGGCCAGGCCAAGGGACCCCACCATGCACCGGGCCTCTAGTTTTTAGATAAAAGAAAACTAAATGTGTGCAGATTTCACAATAGGAAGGCTAAAGAAAGTTCTTTTTTAAATATATTTTTATTGATTTCAGAGAGAGGAAGGGAGAGAATCGAACCGTGACCTCCTGGTTCATAGATCAACACTCAACCACTGAGCCACACAGGCTGGGCTAGCCTTTGCTTTTTGAATGGTTTCTGCCCTAGCATTCTGCAGCACTGGTCTTTGGCTTTTGCCCCTTCTTTTCCTTGGCTGGCACCTCTCCTCCTTTCCCACTGGCTCAGGGACTTATTGTGAAAGACATATTTGACCCTGTGTGCTTTGCCCACAGCCATGGTTTTACCATGTGACCTCACCCCTGGCCCTTCTACTCGAGGCGATGAGTGGTAACCTGGAGCAAGCCATTTCTCTCTGGAGAAGCTAAAGTAAGAGGACAGAAGACATTCCCAGGTAGGTGTGGAGAGCCAAGCTGAAAGCCACCCAGACTTAGGCTTGAGGCCATGCCATTTTGGATCATTTATTGGTTGATGAATCAGCTGAGAAAATGAGTGCTGAGAGAGGCAAGAGAAGGGTGCAGGGCAACGGAGAGGAGAACCCCGGAAGCTCTGAGAGATCTTGGTTTCTCAGTTTTCTGATTCCCATAAGGCAATATTTTTACACTGGCTCACACCTGGCCTCTGGGAAGCCACACAAGTGCTCCCCAGTTCCACATCTCCAGATCTTGCCTTGCTGGGGCCAGGGGACACACACAAAGGATATTGGGGCTGTGACAGATGGGAGCCCATTGGGCAAAGGTGAGTACTGCATTGGGTCAAGACTGACAATGAGGACCCTGAGGGTGAGTCCTGGGAAATCTTTCCTGGCAGAGCAGGCCATTGCTAGTTCTGGGAGCTTGGAGGCAAGTGGGGCACAACCTGTAAGGGACCTGGTAGGACCCGAGAGTGTTCTTCTAGGCCTGGCAACACCAACTGCTTTATCCAGCATCATATTGTGGAAATTAGAGTATGGGTTCTGGAGCCATAAGGCTTGGGTTCAACTCCCAGATCAGCCCTTAATTATCCTTGAGCATGCTACCTGTTTTCCCACCTGTAAAGTGGGGATTAAAACAGTATCTCATAATGATGAGGACTAAGTGAGTACATTTAGAGCAGTCTACATGTCTTACTGAGAGGTCTCTGTGTGTTATTGCCACTAATGTAACTCTGGCACCTTCTCTTAGATCCTTTTTATTTTCTTAGAGTCTTTAAGGACTCCATACTGAAATAGCACAGGAACAAATTGCCTGCCCCCAAATGGTCCTGTTCTCTCTTTGTGCTCAGGGACAGACATACGGGGTTGCTCCTTCATTGTGGTGGAATATTTAGGGGGAGAGCAGAGTCTCTGGAGGAGGCTGCCCGCCATAGCTTGTGCTGGAGCACCCTGGGGAGTCGGGGATAAGCAGTGCCTTGGCCACCTCTCAGTGTCCATAGAGGGCGGTGCTGCTCCTAGAAACCACACGTGCCTGTCCTGCTCCTCACCTGTCCCTGCCTCACACAGCCCAGGCTGAACTCGGAGCCTTCTGTCAGCCTTGCCGTAAGTGCACCACCTCATTTTGCACCCATCTTTAGACTTGTTCTGTACAGTTTTCTCGGCTGGGAGATAGAGTCTAGCACAGTGCTTGTTAATGCACCAACGAATCTTAGCCATCAGGATTAATACTGCAGCACTGGCTCCACCGGACAATGAGTCTGCTTCCCCATTCCCATTGCTGCTGGCCCTGGGTGTTGGGCACACGCCCCTCCTGGTGTAACTTTTTCTAGGTCTCTCTTCAGCCCTTGCCTGGAGCACTCTTCCTGGGGACTGGACACTAGGAAAACCATATCTTTGGCCATCCTGAGCTGTCCCTGCTCCTGGGGCCCTGAGCCCAGTAGCTGGCTTTCCTGACCCCCGCCTGCCTCTGCAGCTTTTCCCAGGCCCAGTTCCGCTATTCCTTTTCTTTCATCCTCAGCCCTCGTCTGGCTTCCTTCTATTTCTTTCTCCTCCAGTCTTCCTTTCCCCCTGTCCTTTCTTTCTCTCCTCAGGATAACCCTGTGGTCCCTGGGTTCCTTTCTCATCTGTACTCGAGGAATCTCGGGGGTTAACAGGAGTTCTGTGCACTTATCTGTTGGGCTTAGACCCAACATATCATAATCACATGCTCCAGACACATGGATGTTTCCTTTCAAACAGTGTTTATGGTGGCAGCTTTCATCCATTCATCCAGCAAAGAGAGGGCTACTCCATGCTCAGTCCTGGTGTGGAGTAACAGGTAAATAAAAAAGATGTGGTCCCAGTTCTCATGGAGGTTAGTGAGGGGAGAAAGAGATGAGCAAATATACAAGATGATTTTGTTGTTAAGTGCCATGAAGAGAGCAGGGTGATGTGGGAGAAAGTGACGGAGGTTGTCAGGGCCTCACAAAGAGGTAACACTTGAGTGAGACCTAGATGATCAGATTGCATCAGAGGACCAGGCAGTCTTCTTTGTCAAAAAATAACAGGTTCTGACTCCGGTTAAGCAGAGAAGGAATGCACCGGAAAGGTATCAGGTAGTTCAGAGAATGGGTGGGAGGCCTGGAAAATTAGGCCGGCACAGAGGCGGTTGCTAAAGGAGGCTGGTGGCCAGAACCTTGACCAGAGTCATCATCTCAGCAGGCTCTGTCAGGACCCGGCTGCCACTGCTTTGGAGACTGGACACCATTAGACTTGGAACCTGGACTCACCGGCATGCCACCCCGGGAGACCTCTGAACAGGGACTGAGTACCTGCCCCACACACAGGTTTGCTCTCCACTGGGTGGCCTGTTAGAAGTGAAGTCAGCTTCCCTCTCATGTAGAGTGAAAGCCAGCCTTTATGAAGTCCTACTTGGTTTGGTCTCCTGTACCCCTGTGTTCTCATCTATCGCTCTTCCCTTGCCCCACCCTGCTCCAGCCACATGGGCTATTCCTCAGTCACTCCACGCCTGCCCTCACCTAGAGGGGCGCTGGCTGTTCCCTTCACTTAGAATACTCTTCCCCAAGTACACCCATAGCTCCCTACCTCACCACCTCCAAGTCTTAGCTTAGAAGTCATTTCTCCAGAGGCCCATCTGATCTCCCTATGTAAGCCCAACCAATCTAGCCCACATGCCCATTTAAAAAAATCTTTGACCATATCATTATTATACTTACTGTTTATTGATTGTCTTCTTGACGAATCTGCTCTAGGAGCCTAGACCTGGGACCTAGACTAGTGCCTGGCATTAAAGTTAATACTCCACAGCTGTTCGTTGAATGGGTCACTGACAGTGTGGTATGCTGTTCCTGGTATAAAAAGTCTTGGGAAGCATGAGCTGAATTCAGGTTCTGTCACTTACCAGAGGTTCAGCCTCTCTGAACCTCAGTTTTCTCATCTGTAACATGGAAACCTACCTCAAATGAACTCTTGGTGACGAGTAAATGAGAGGAGGTCCAGTTGCCATTTTCTCATTCTTTCCTGCCCACCTATTCAAATCTATTAAATGATCTCCCAAGCCAATAGGATTGCAATGAATATTTCCATTTACTTTGGATTATATGTCATTACAAATATTAACAAATAAGACTTATAAAGGACACCTTTGGGTAGGTCAGACGAAAGTACAAAAATTGTGTGTGGGGCTGCAGTTTAAGGACGTTTTCTGCAGCCATCACATGGTAGCAAAACAGTGCTAAGCAGTGCACGAGAGTCTGTGTCGAGGACAGCCAGAGTCCATGCATCGAGAGGTTCTCAGTTGGGAAGGAACAAAGACTGGACATGCACGGGCCGGGAGGTGCAGTTCCTCGCTCTCACCCCTAGAGGTCAGGAGGTTACCGCTTCAGGGTTGGAAGACTGGCCCGTCCAGGATTGGCTAGTGCTGGCGTTGGGTGGGGTGGAGGCTAGGAAGGGAGGTGGTGGAGGTGGATGCAGCGCATTGGGAGACCCCCTGGTTACTGACACCTGACTTTGAAATGACATTTTTTTCTTTTTTGGTGTCAAGTTCCCATCTTTGTAAATCTGATGGATCAGAGGAAAGATGCCAGTTTGGGGTCAAAGGCAGAGCTTTGCAGCTTCTCAAAGAGCTTTTTCTTTAACAGATAAAACCTGCAAGTGGTCTAGAACAGCGCCAGGGTTCTGGTGAAGGGTCTGTCACTCTCTGGGGGCCCTCCTGCCCAAGGGCCCCACCCTTCACTTGGGATGGCTGTGCTTCTAGAAGCCTTGCCTCCTGTGGTCGGCTGGGACCATATTTGAAGGCCAAACCTACCTACCCTTGCACAGCCTGGGGCACTAGAGGGCCCTGGACTGGGTCCTGGGAGTCCTGGTTCTTGTCTCAGCTGAGCCTATGTATCTGATAAGGAAGCTGTACTAGGTGGACTCACAGCCCTTTCTAGCTTTGCCTTTCAGCATTTCCGTGTTTTCACAGAGGCTGTGAGTCTGCTCTCTGAATAAGTCTGCTCTCTGAATAAGGCCCTCCAAAAGACAAAGTTAAGACGATACCCAGAGCCCACCCAGACACAAGGGTTGTGAAGATTCATTAAGACAGTGCACAAAGCCTTAAAGATGGGAAAACCAAGGTTCCATGACCAGCCAAGCTTGCCAGGTACTGTGTGGGGGCTGGAGTCCCGAGTTCCCTGCAAACGGGAAAGGGCTGATGGGCACTTGGTGGGATTTACATCATCACCCCAGGCCTCAGATGGTGGTGTGCTTTGTGTTTGCAGCAGAAGGTTCGACCCCTGTGAGCCCTGCTGCTACCGTTGGTGTGTGTGGGCAGCAGGCAGGGGAGAGCCCTAGGCTGGCAGCTAGCAGGAACTCATGTGCGAGCCCAGCATCCTACTTCCCCTGAAGTGTGGTGTCCAGAGCACTGGGCTGGGGATGGGACAGGGGCCATGGAGCCTGGTATGCCCCAGCTGTGGTAAGGCTGCAAGGCCTTTCCCTCTCTGGGTTCCCTCTCCCATCAAGTGCAGTGATAGATTGAACACGGAAATTCCTTGGTTATGCATTTTTTTCATCCAGAATCCCTGAAGGCCCCTTGGTAAGCAGGGAAAGTCTGGGGCTTCAGACTCGGGCCCCAATCCTTCAACGCCTCTTTGGAGACCCTAACTCAGGGTACAGACAGGCCACAGGCAGGGTGTCTTCCTCTTAGCTTTCCTGTACTGTTGCCCAGTATTCCTGAGAGGGCAACCATCTGGGGTCCCCCCACTACAAGTCCCAAGGCCTGGGGGGGGGGAGGGGGCAGAGGAAGAGAAATGGATGTGGACAGGAGGAATTTTTGCTTCTTTTCATGCAAAACAAGGGGCCCTTTTCTGTTCTGATTACAGCTAATCTGATGCTGGGAAGAACGAGAGGCAGGGTCCATCCTCCAGGTTCCTCAGGAGGAGAAAGAGATCAAAGGTGGGCGAATTGGGTCTGAGGATTGAACTTGACCCTGCCCCAACATCAGTTTCACCACAGGGCTTCTGTCACTTCCCCCACAGCTAGGAGCCCAGGCTGGCCTGGCCACCAGGGATGGGGAGGGAGCAGGGCTGGGCACCATCGTGCCTGGGCCCCAATCCTGTCCTCACACACCCTTCCCCCAGAGAAACCCGTGAGTCCCTCATAGTGCCCCTGGCCCAACCACCATTCTCTCCCCTCCAGGTCTGTGCAGACCATCCCCACTGCCTGCACTGCCCTCCCTTTTGGCTGCCTGACACTCCACTGCCCTTCAAGGCCTTGCTGCAGCATGACCTTCTCTAGGAAGCCCTCCCAGCAGAGTCCAGAGCACCCGCAGGTGGGCTAGGCTGGCCACAGCATTCCTCACTCCCCACTGTAATGGTTCATTTCCAGCTCCTCGATTAGATGGGAAACTCCCTGAGGGCAGGCCCTGGGTTTCAGCCATCCCCAGAGGCTTGTGAAATAATCGAGGGAAGTATTTGCCAAGTGCCTACGTTCATTAGGAGTTCTGGGAAATTCACTAGACTCCTGGCTCTCAGGTTAACCTTTTCCCATCTGCCCAGTAATGCCAGAGATGAACGGATGTAGTCAGAGTCCTGTCCCCAATCTCCTCCCCCAACGCCCTCTTCCTAGTGTCTGCCTCAGGAGTTCTCACTGGACCCACCAAGGTGCCCCTGCACTCCTGTTCTCTTAGCCCTGGTCCCCTGTGCCTTACTGCTGACCTCGAGTAGGGTGCTTCCTCCTGGACAGCCCCGGCCCCATCCCTGGGGTAGGTGCTGAGGCCAAGCTCCTCTCTGGCCCTGTCAGGCCCCAGGGGTTGAAAGCAGGTGGGGCCCTCTGCCCTTGTTGTCCCTCGAGGTGGCTGGGTCCTCCATGGCCTCCAAGAAGGGGCTGCAGTGGTTCTATGTCCGAGCAGGTGTCCTGGATCTCCCCCATCGTGGGGGCCGAGGCCCTTGGTGGCAACTGAGGAAGCCCAGGGCCAGGCCTGTGTTGGGCCAAGTGACAGGCAAGGTTGGGTGCGGTGGCAGGTGGGGGCCGGTCAGTCGCTGAGCACGGCCCCAGGGAGTTCGTTGGTGAGCGTGTGCCAGCGTTCGATCCGCTTGTCCTTGTTCTTCAGGCAGTCAAACCAGTGCTTTAGGCGCTCGCCCTTGGCATTGATGCCCAGAACAACACCGCCTGCAGGAGGGAATTTCAGGGGGCAGCCAGGGGCCTGGGGCAGGTGCTCTCACGATCCCATCCCTCTGGAACCAGTGCCCCCCTCCCCTTCCCAGGTTCCATGACCCAAGGCTGGACTTTGCACCTTGCCCACAGGGCTCTAAGGGTGGACAGTAGTCTTACTGCCATGCCACACTCTTGGCCCTCAAGATCAGGGCCCGGGACCCTGCCCTTCCTCTACCCAGGACCAAGGGAGAGAGACAAAAAAGAGCCAAAAGGGCCAGGACAGCAGCTCTACTGTGTGCAGCCACCAAGCCCACAGGGATTCGGGGCTACAAGGGGTCAGAGTTCAGCCCGAGGCGTGGACCATCACCACCTCTCACGCTTGCTCCACCACAGACTCCTGTGTGACCCTCCCGGCCTGTCTCTTCCTCTGCCACACGGAGCTGGGCTGGATAACGTCTGAAGCTCCTCGTGTGGGGGCAGGCGGTCTGTGAACCCAGATTGCTCCAAGCCATTTCCTCTTACCAATGAAATCATTGGATTTTCCAATGTCGTAATCCCAAACGGTGACCTCCAGGGTCTTCTTGGCCAGGTCCCCATGCTTAATCTCATAACAGAACTCCTGGTGGCCAGAAGGGGAGAGTCAGGGCTAATGCCACACGGCCAAGAGTGCCCTGAGGTATGGGGAGGGCATGAACTGAGGGAGGGGTGGGTGAATGGAAGGTGGTCAGTGCCTGGTGGTGGACAATGGTGGATTCTCATCCATCTTGTCCACGTATGCCTGAGAGCCTGGCCGGGGTCCTCAGGGCCCCCTTCACTCCAACCCACCTGCCCCTTTGACACTGAAGCCTCTCTCTCAAGATTCCCAGGGCCTCCTGTTGCCAGATCAACTCACGTTTGCCAGTCTTGGTGTCCTTGACTTCTCTTGGGTCTGGCTATGCTGACCACTGGCTTCCATGGTGCTGTGCTCTCTGGTGTCCCCCTCGCCCTCTGGAAGCGCCGCCTTTGCCTGCCCCCCGCATTGCTCAGGCTCTGCCTGAGGCCCCTGTGCTCCTCGCCATGATCATGTCTCCCTTAGAGCTTCTCCATCTCCCTCACACCTCCTGCTCCACTTTTTTTTTTTTTAATATATTTTATTGATTTTTTTAGAGAGGAAGGGAGAGGGATATAGAGAGTTAGAAACATCCATGAGAGAGAAACATCCATCAGCTGCCTCCTGCATACCCCCTACTGGGGATGTGCCCTCAACCAAGGTACATGCCCTTGACCGGAATCGAACCTGGGACTCTTCAGTCCACAGGCTGACGCTCTAGCCATTGAGCCAAACTGGTCAGGGCCCCTGCTCCACTTTCAACTCCACATCCAATGTAGCCACAATCCCGTCAATTCCACCCTCTGAAAATCTTTCTAGGCTGCTCCCTCCCCTCCGTGTGCATCACTTCGGCCTGGTTCAGCCTGGCCGGAGCCTCTCCCCTGCGCCCCAAAGCTGGGGGCTCTCCCGTAAGCGCCCCCCCCTCCCGCTGTGACCCTTGAGAACCCAGTCCCTCCCAGGGAGAGAGGGAGAGAGGGAGAGGACCTCCTGCGGCTTCACCCGCCCCTGGTACCTCGTTGAACTCCGGGTTCAGGGTCTTCTTCTTGACTGCTGTCTTATGTTTGGATTTCTTGTCCACATCTGGCTTCAGATATCTGGAATTACAACCGATGGATAGGCAGGCAGGGGGTGGGGAGAAGCTGTGGGTACAGATGGAGCCAGCAGGGCTTGGAGAGGAGCACTTTGTCCCTGGAGAGATACTCAAGGCCTCCCCATTCATCCTAATCCTCAGAGTCTCCAGCACGTCTCTGTGGCTAAGCTGGCGGTCAGCTACAGTGGAAGCAGTATGGGGCTCCCTCCACACCTGGAGCCTCTATCCCTCCAGGAGAGAGGATGTTCCTTGTGTCTGCAAGTGTAATGTTCACAAAGCTCACATGCCTCACCAGGAAAATATTTTTAGCAGAGTCAATCCCTTGTTAGAGCTTTTTTTTTTTTTTTTTTTTTTAAGAATAGCAGATTTGTTGAGCTATAATCCACATACTATAAACTTCATCATTCTAAAGTGCAAAATAGCGGTCTTTGGTCTATTCCCAGAGCTGTGCAGCCATTGCTGCTATCTTGCTGGAGCTCTGAGAAAGGAAAGGCCTTTGGGCAGCAGCAACAATGCTTCCTAAGGGAGAGGGCAGCTGGGCTATGAACCAGCTTCTCCATGGACATTAGCTCCTTAGACTCTGGGGCCTTCATCTGAGGCTCAAGGGGGCAGAGGGAGCTGCTCAGCACAGGACTGGTGTTCAGAAGCCGGGACAGGAAGCGCAGAACCTCCCCTTTACAGAACCTCTCACCCTGTTTCTATAGATAACTGAGGAACCATTGCTCTGCCCTTGCTGGAGGTACTCTGGGGGTGAGGACCACATCTATCTCACCCACCACCAGCTTCCTGGCACTGGGTAGGTCAATGAACATCTGTTGAATGAATTACTGAATTCCTAGAAGTGAAACTACCCGCCCAAAGCCACACACGTGTCAAGCTTCTTCCTTCACTTTGCCAAACTGACCTCCAGAAAGGCCGTACAGTTGACATGCAGTGCCCTTGACAAAGTGGCGTACCATCACCTTAAAATCGGCATCATGCAGAGTGAGAAGACTTTTGTTTCTTCCCTTAAATTTATAACAAGTTGGACAACTGTAACTCAATAAAGGATCCCCTGCTCAACACAAACATGCTTGAGAGATTCATGCCTCTGAAGGTGGGCATACTGGAGTGAGCAGGGAGGCGGGCAGGGGAAGGACAGGGATGGTAGCCACATATGCAGTGTGGCGCCTACCACAGCTCCAGAGTAGGGCAGAAGCAGTGTTCTCCCAGGAAGAGGCACCCCTCTCCTCCCCCGCTTCCCATCACAGCAGACCCCGGTAGAGGTGCTGGGAAGTCTTAAACAGCAGAGCAGGGCCGACCGACAGCCATTGCTGGCAGGGACTGGGGCTGTGGAACATGAACTTGATTCCTCTCCTCCCCAGCCGGCCCCCTTATGCGTGCGCGCACACACACACACACACACACACACACTCACTCACTCATACTCTACCCATCCTGGCAGAGCCTGGTAGAGGCAGTGGAAATGCTTCCAAAACACAGTGGGGGCAGTGACCATGAGTAAAAGGGAGGTGGTGCTGGGAGCTCACAAAACCAGTCCACCACCCACCACATTCCCCCACCACAGTGGAGGTGATCCCCACCATCCCAGTGAGTGTGCAGTATTTTCCTTAACCGGCTGATGCTGCTCCACAGTGATCCCAGAGGCCCAAACAGTGCCGGTAACAGAAAATAAAACTTTAACACCATCTGCTGGGGACCAAAAGAAAGTACCCTACCTGCTGAATTGTTGAGAACAAAACAGTAGATAAGAAATGAGTTCACTACCCCAAATGGGTGGGCAGACAATCCATCAAATACCATGAGCAACCAAGGTACCGTGGGAACACAGAAAGAAAATAGTCTCCAAAAAACCCCTCAAAGTCCTGGCAGACTGACTTAAATGGCAGAGAATTTCAGGTTGCAGTTGTAAAGAACCTCAATGAGACGCACGAGAACTCAGAAAGGCAGCTTAATGAGCTCAGATATAAAATCTGTGAACAAAAGGAGTACTTTACTAAAGAGATTGGAATTACAAAAAGAACCAAACTGAATTTCTGGAACTGCAAAATGCAGTAAATGAGACGAGGAAGGCGTTAGAGAGCACCGGCAATAGAGGAGATCACTTGGAAGAGGGATCTGAAGATAGAAACCCAGAACTAAGTCAGGAGGATGAGGAGAGAAAACTAAGTTTAAAAAATGAGTGAGCCCAGCTTATGTTGCTAAGTTGGTTGAGCATCCTCCCATGCACCAAAAGGTCACCGGTTCGATTCCCAGTCAAGGCACATGCCTAGGTTGTGGGTTCAATCTCCGGTCAGGGTGTGTGCAGGAGGCAACCGATAGCTGTTTCTCATATTGATGTTTTTCACTCTCTTCCTCTTCCTCTCTCTAAAATTAATAAAAACATTTTAATAACAGTATACAGAATTTTGAGTAAAATGACTAACAGCAGGAAATAGCAATTCTACTTCAGAATAGGATTTTAAATAATTAAAGGTTACAGGGGAAAAGGGGGCATTAAAAATAACCAGAATGGCTGCAATTTTGTAACAAATGTAGAACATAACTTATAACAAAATCATAAAAATGGAGTTGCCATTAGGAGGACTATTGTATGTATGATACACTGTACACTAACCTAATGACAACCACAAAACAAAAACCCAGAGCTGAGATGTGAAACATAAATGAGAAAACAGAAACAAATCATAGAAAACTGCTAAACTAAAATAGCAGATGGAATCACAATGGAAAAGAAACAATGGAAATACAGAGCAACCAGGAAATAAAAGACAGCCCTGGCTGGTTTGGCTCAGTGGATAGAGCATCGACCTGTGGACTGAAAGGTTCCAGGTTCAATTCCAGTCCAGGGCACTTGCCTGGGTTGTGAGCTCGATCCCCACAAGGGGGCGTGCAGGAGGCAGCCAATCAATGATTCATCATTGATGTTTCTATCTCTCCTCCCTTTGTCTCTGAAATCAATAAAAATATATTTTAAAAAAAAGATAAAATGGCTAAAGCAAGTCCTCATGTATCAATATCACCCTAAATATAAACAGATTGAACTTACCAATCAAAGGACACAGAGTAGAGAGATGGGTTTAAAAACAAGACCCAGCTACATGTTGCCTCCAGGAGACTCGGCTCCAAAGACAAACATAGGCTGGCAGTGAAGGGCTGGAAGATGATCCTCTAAGCCAGCGGTTCTCAACCTGTGGTTCGCCAACCTGTGGGTCGTGGCCCCTTTGGGGGTCGAACGATCCTTTCAAAGGGTCGCCTAAGACCATCGGAAAACACATATATAATTACAGATTGTTTTTGTGATTAATCACTATGCTTTAATTATGTTCAGTTTGTAACAATGAAAATACATCCTGCATATCAGATATTTACATTACGATTCATAACAGTAGCAAAATTACAGTTATAAAGTAGCAATGAAAATAATTTTATGGTTGGGGGTCACCACAACATGAGGAACTGTATTAAAGTGTTGCGGCATTAGGAAGGTTGAGAACCACTGTATATGTGTTTTCTGATGGTCTTAGGCGACCCCTGTGAAAGGGTCGTTCTACCCCCAAAGGGGTCGCAACCCACAGGTTGGCGACCAACAGGTTGAGAACCGCTGCTCTAAGCACATGGCATCCAGAGAAAAGGGTGTAGTACTTCTATCAGACATAATGGGCTCCAAGATAAAAAAGGTAACAAGAGACAAAGATGCACATTTTATAATGATAAAGGAGATAATTCATCAAGAAGAGATAACACATCCTATCTAATAAAAGACAAAAAGGGTAATTAACTGTACCTCCGGTACGCTTCCCATTGGCTAATCAGCAAGATATGCAAATTAACTGCCAACAAAGATGGCAGCCACGCAGCTGAAGCGAGCAGGAGGTTTGCTTGCTCCAGTGATGGAGGAAGCCAAGGTTCCCCGCCTGCGGGGCCTGCTCTAAGCTCTGAAAGCAAAAGCAACAAAGTTTCAATTATAGAAGCTAGACAAATCCCAGATACCTGCTTTCAGCCAGCCACGGCCTCAGAGCTGGGAGTGCCAGTGAAGGCAACAGAGTTTCAATTATGGAAGGTAAATAAATCCCAGAATAAAAAAAAAAGAAAAAAAGGAGAGGCTGGGAGCTTCAGTTGCAGGCCAGCCTGAAAACGGCCCTCAGCCCCTCACCCAGACTGGCGAGGCACCCCAGTGGGGACCCCCACCCTGAAGGGGGTGTGACCAGCTGCAAACAGCCATCAGCCCCTCACCCAGGCTGGCCAGGCACCCAAGCGGGACCCTCACCCTGATCCAGAACACCCTTCAGGGCAAACCAGCTGGCCCACACCCATGCACCAGGCCTCTATCCTATATAGTAAAAGGGTAATATGCAAACTGACCCTAACAGCAGAAAGACTGGGAATGACTGGTCACTATGACACACACTGACCACCAGGGGGCAGATGCTCGATGCAGGAGCTGTCCCCTAGTGGTCAGTGTGCTCCCACATGGGGGAGCTCTGCTCAGCCACAAGCCAGGCTGCTGGCTGCCGGTACAGCAGTGGTGGTGGGAGCCTCTCCTGCCTCCTCAGCAGCGCTAAGGATGTCCGACTGCAGCTTAGGCCTGCTCCCTGCTGGCAATTAGGACATCCCCCGAGGGCTGCCAGGCTGCCAGAGGGATGTCTGATTGTCAGCTTAGGCCCAATCCCCCAGGGAGCAGGCCTAAGCCAGCAGGTGGTCATCCCCCGAGGGGTCCCAGACTGCGAGAGGGCACAGGCTGGGCTGAGCGACCCTCCCCCCCGAGTGCACAAATTTTTGTGCACCAGGCCTCTAGTTACTATATATGCACCCAACCTGGGAGCACCAAGTTATATAAAGCAATTACTAACAGACCTAAAGGGACAAACAAACAAAAATACAATTAAAGTAGGGGACATGAATACTCCATTGACAGCTATAAATAGATAAACAGAAAGTCAATAAGGAAATATCAGCATTAAATGACACATTAGACCAAATGTCTTAATTGATATTTATAGAGTGTTACATCCCAAACAACAGAATACACATTCTTCTTAAATGCAGACAGAACATTCTCAAGGATAGGCCACATGTTGAGGGCACAACAATAGTCTCAATAAATTTAAAAATGAAATCATACTAAGCATATTTTCCAACCACAATACTGTGAAACTGAAAATTATCTACAAGAAGAAAGCTGGAAAAACTACAGATAATGTAGAGATTAAACAACATGCTAGTGAACAACTATTGGGTCAAAGAAGAAATAAGAGGCCAAAAGATACATAGAGACAAATGAAAACACATTTTTGGGATACAGCAATAGTGATACTGAGAGGGAAGTTTATAGCTTTGCAGGCCTATCTCAAGAAACGAAAAATCCCAACTGACAATATAATATTATACCATAAAGACCAAGAAAAAGAAGAATGAACGAAGCCCCTTTGTTCAGTAGGAAGGAAGGAAATAATAAAAACAGCAGAAATAAATGAAATAGAGAACAAAAAGAAATATCACCAAGGAAAAAAAGAAAAATAAGTAAAATCAGAAATGAAAGAGAAGTTACAATGGACACCACAGAAATACAAAGGATTATAAAAGAACACTGTGAAAGGCTACATGCCTCCAAATTTGATTACCTGGAAGAAATGGACAAATTCTTATAAGTATACAAAGTTCCTAGACCTAATCATGAAAAAGTGGAAGACCTAAATAGACTGGTCACTAGTAAGAATACTGAAACAGTAATCAAAAATCTCTCCCAAACCAAAAGTCCAGGACCAGATCGCCTCACTGATGAATTCTACCCAACACTCAAAAAGAAGATTTAAATCCAGTCCTTTCCAACCTCTTCCAAAAAACTGAGAAAGAGCGAATACTTTCCAACTCATTTCATGAGGCCAACCTTTAATACCAAAACCAGGCAACACACACAAAAAAAGAAAATCACAGGCCAATATCACTGATGGACATTGATACAAAATTCTAAACAAAATACTAGCAAATCAAATGCAATACATTAAAAAGGACATACATCACGATCAAGTGGAGTTTATTCTAGGGATGCAAAGGTGGTCTAACATCCACAAATCTATCAATTTAACTACATTAACAAAAGAAGATGAAAACCATTGAATCAAGTGTCAATAATTTAAAAAACCATATGCTTATAATTGATGCAGAAAAAGCATTTAACAAGATACAACATCCATTTGTGATAAAAATACTCATAAGATGGATACAGAAGAAAAGTACCTCAACATAATATAGGCCATATACGACAAGCTCTCAGGTAACATCATACTTAATGGTGAAAAACTGAGAACCTTTCCACTAATACCAGGAATGAGAAAAGGATGCCCACTCTCATACTGTTATTCAACGTAGTACTGGAAGTCCTAGAGCAATTGGGCAAGAGAAATAAATAAAAGGCACCTAAATTAGGAATGAAGAAGTAGAACTGTCACTACTTGCAGACAACATGATTCTATTTATAGAAAATCCTAAAGACGCCACCAAAAAACTATTAGATATAACAAACAAATACAATAAAATGAAGAATACAAAATCAACATACAAAAGTTTGTTGCATTCCTCTATAACAAAATATTAGAAAAAGAAATGAAGAAAACAATCTCATTTACAATCAAAACAAAAAGAATAAAATACCTAAGAATAAATTTTAAAAAGGAGGTGAAGGACCTCCTTTTTATACTGAAAATTATAAGACACTATTGAAAACAATTTAAGAAGACATAAAGAAATGGAAAAATATTCCATGTTCATGGATTGGAAGAATAGCATTATTATTATTTTTAAATATACTTTATACTTCAAATCTGTATGGAACCAAAAAAGCCCCTGAATAGCCAAAGCAATCTGAGAAAAAATAATAAAGCCAGAGGTATCACACTCCCTGACTTCAATCTATTCTACAAAGCAACAGCAATCAAAACTATACTATTGGCAGAAAAATGGATAGACCAATGGAACAGAATTGAGAGCCCAGAAATAGGCCACATATATGGGTAACTAATTTTTGACAAAGTAGCCAAAGAAAGTTTCTTCAATAAATGGTGTTGGGCCGAAACCGGTTTGGCTCAGTGGATAGAGCGTCGGCCTGCAGACTGAAGGGTCCCGGGTTCGATTCTGGTCAAGGGCATGTACCTGGGTTGCGGGCGCATCCCCAGTGGGGGATGTGCAGGAGGCAGCTGATCGATGTTTCTCTCTCATCGATGTTTCTAGCTCTCTATCTCTCTCCCTTCCTCTCTGTAATAAAACCAATAAAATATATTAAAAAATAAAATAAATGGTGTCGGGAAAACTGGAAAGCCATATGCAAAAGAATGAAACTAGACTGTATATGACACCATACACAAAAATTAATTCAAAATGGATTAAAGACTTGAACATATAAGTCCTAAAACAAAAGACATATAATATAGCATAGATACCAAACTTATGGACTTTGGTCTCAGAGGGGTTTTATGAACTTGAGCCCAATGACAAGGGAAGTAAAAGCAAAAATGAACAGGATTATGTCAAACTAAAAAGCTTCTGCATAGCAAAGAAACCATCAACAAAACAAAAAGGCAAGCAATTGAATGGGAGAAGATATTTGCAAATTATACCTCCAATAAGGGGCTAATCTCCAAGTTATATAAGGAACTCATACAACTCAACAACAAAAACCAAACAGTTGGATTAAAAAATGGGCAGAGGGCCCGGCCAGGGTGGCTCAGATGGTTGAGCGTTGTTCCATAAACCAGGAGGTCATGGTTCCATTCTAGGGTTGTGGGATCGATCCCCAGTACGGGAAATGCAGGATGTTTCTCTCTCATGCATGTTTCTATCTCTCCCTCTCTCTCTCTCTGAAATAAAAAATAAAAAATGGGCAGAGGACCTAAACAGACACTTCTCCAAGGAAGACATAGAGATATATTTTCATGCTCAACATCACTAATCATTAGGAAAATGAAAATCAGAACCACAATGAGATACCACCTCAAACCTGTCAGAATGGTGATTGTCAATAAGAACGTTTTGGGGAGGATGTAAAGAAAAGGGAGCCCTCGTACACTGCTGGTGGGAATGTAAATTGGCGCAGCTACTTTGGACAATAATATGGAGATTCCTCAAAGAATTAAAGAATATTTCCACTTTAAAAAAAAAGGGAATAGAGCTATTATATGGCTCAGCAATCCCTCCTTTGGGCATGTGCCAGAAAAATTTAAAAACATTTATTCATAAAGATAAAAATGCCCCTATGTTCACTGCAGCATCTATCTATAATAATAAAAGCGTAATATGCTAATTAGACTGGACGTCCTTCTGGACAACCTTCCGGACGAAGCCGGAGCTGTGAGGGAATCCCGGGTCCTGGGTGCCAGAGGGAAGCCGGTGCTGGCAGCTGGAGGAAGGAAGGCCTACTCTTGCATGATTTTCGTGCATCGGGCCTCTATATATACAGTATAAAATCCTAATATGCAAATAAACCAAACAGCAGAACAACCAAACAACTGTACAACCAAATAACTGGTCGCTATGATGTGTGCTGACCACCAGAGGGCGTGCACAGAACATAGCGGGCGTAGGCCGTGGTGGGATGGTGGAGCAGGTGAGTGGGAGCACCAGACCAAGGCAGGGCACCGGTCACTGTCATCAGGGCGATGCCTCTGGTGATTACTTAAAATTCTTTGCTTCTGTGCGCTGCAGTCCTGCCCAGCACTTGCACCTGCTGCTGGCGCTGGCCCCGCTCGCAGCCGCTGCCAGCCCCAATTGCCTCTCAGGGCTTCTCCACCTCCCCCTGCTTCTGAGGGGCAATTGGGGCTGGCAGCCGCCTCTTGCACCCGCTGCTGGTGATGGCACTGCTTGCACCCGCTGCCAGTCCCAATCTCTTGGTGCTGCCAGTCCCAATCTCTTGGTGCCGCCAGCAGGTGCGAGCTGTGGCTGCAGGCCCTGATCGCCCCTGAGGACTTCTCCACTTCCCCCTGCTCCTGAGGGGCGATCAGGGCATCAGCCACCACTCATACCTGCTGTTGAAGCCGGCCCCAATCGCTCCATGCCGTCAGTGCATGGGAGCGGTGGCGGCGGGAGCAGGGCTGCTGGCAGACGGGACCAGGGGTCGTGGTGGGAGGGACTGGGTGGGCCAAGACCCACCCCTGTGCCCACCACAGCCTCATGGCCCACAGTTCCTTTCAAGGTACATGAATTCGTGCACTGGGCCCCTAGTATACTAGAATATATAAAAGGCTAATATGCTAAGTGTCCCTCCAACGGGTTGCAGTGATGCGCACTGACCACCAGGGGGGGCAGATGCTCAATGCAGGAGCTGCCGTGAAGCACACTGGCCATTTACAGAGAAACCACGCTGCGGACCTGGGACCCACAAAGCAACACTTGACTTCCCCTAAGTGGGACACAGGCCCTGCCACCACCCAGAGCGACAGCCCACCAAATCGCAGCCGACACCCCATGGTGCAAAATGTGGCCCACAGCCTAGCCTAGCCTGGAAACCGTGGCTGTGGCACCGGGTAATGACGTCATGTAGCAACTCCTGGCTTCCTCTCCCCAGCCACTAGCCTCCTTGCAGTTCCTTCAGCCCAGGAACACAACCCTGGCGTTTCCGTGAACCTGCAAGTAGCCACTGAGCCTGACTTTGACATCTCCACCATGTGACTTCAGACTACTTCCTGCCATAAGAGACCTAGCGTCACAAGTGCAGGCGGCAGCACCTTGCTCCCTTGGCAGCCCCTTCCTCTCTGTCCCCCTCAGACCAACCCCTGTAAGGCGCTCTGCAGGGTTTAGGGAATGGCCAGAACAGCATCCCCCTGTGTGCACCGTCCCGCAGTTTGCTTGGGGCTCAGCGTGTTTGGGACAGCTGTCCCTGTTCATTCATCCAGTCCTAACTCACTCATTTAACTGCTCAGAACTCTGTGCTATGCACGTGCCACCTCACGTGAAGCGATTCCTCTGCTGACGAATGTTTGGCTATTTCCAGGTTATCGCTGTGACAGTGATGCTGCAATAAACAGCTTTCCACCCAGGTAGGGTTTCTAGGATACAAAGAAGGAAAATCATGCAGCCATAGGCGCACAATTTCCTGCTTGACTGGAATTGCCGACGTTCCCCCCAGTGGTTAGAAAGAGCCTCTGACTGTCCTCTGAACGGTAACAGCACATCCCCTCACAGCGGCCTCTAATCCACAGCAAACCATTGTTTTGCTAGTGGTTGGCGTGGGGGCCAATTCACTGTTGTTTTATGTGGAAAATGAGTCGCCCCTGCCCCACGTGCAGGACCCTGACTTCCCCCAATGATCCCGGGCAGCTTCCCATTACACCTGGGTGCTGCCCTGGAGCCTGGCCGCATCGGATTGAAAAAACCAACAGCTTTACTGAGATATAATTCACATGCTGTGCAAGACACCCTTTTAAGTATACAGTTCACCACAGGGAGGCCCGTGCTGCCACACTGCACAGCTCTGGGGCCACTATTCCCATTGGTCATCTCATATTTCTGTCACTTTTTAAATCAAATGACAACAATGGTACAGACACTTTGAAAAACAGTCTGGCAATTACTCAAAAGGTTAAGCACGGAGTTACCATAGGACCCAGCAATTCCGCTCCTAGGTATATACCCAAGAGAACTAAAAGCATGTCCCTACAAAATCATGTATATGAATGTTCACAGTAACATTAGTCACCACAGACAAAAGGCAGGAACAACTAAGTGTCCATCAACTGATGAATAAACAAAATGTGGTCTATCCATACAATGGAGTATTATTTGATCTTAAAAGGAGTGAAATACTGATTCGTGCTACATGTATGAACCTTAAAAACATGCGAAGTGAAAGAAGCCAGTCCCAAATGGCCACACCTGTATGATCCCATATATGTGACATGTCCACAACAGGCAAATCCACAGACAGAAAGCAGGCCAGTAGTTGCCAGGGCTGGGTGGAGGATGGGGCCATGGGGAGTGACTGCTGTGAGCACCGGATTCTTTCTGGGGTGACAAAAGGCTTATAAAATTGTGACGGTGGCTGCACAACTCTATAAATATACTAAACACCATTGGGCACACCGGGCAGGGGCCACTCACTCTCCATGGCCTCTGTGGCTGGACCTTCTCTCTGTCCCTCAGCCCGGGCCCCTCTCCCCTGCTCTGACTGAAGAGGGCACCTCCTTTCTGCTGAGCCAAACTCCACTCTGAGCCCCACCCTTCGTGAGGCTCACTGGGCACCCAGACTAACATCCGTCTTTTGTTTGTGGAGGGCCCAACGCTCTGAGAGTGGTCATGTGACACCTGCTTCACCCCCACCTGCAGGGCCACCAGCTCCTGGGATACAGCTAGATCGCAGCCCCTCTGGGCACAGGGTCATGACTCAGGGACCCGGGCCACCATGCACGACCCGAGTTAGTGTCTCTCCCCAGCGCCACCACGAGCTCCTGCTGACGGGCTGGGTGGACCCTTATCCGCACCTATGGCACCCGCACAGGCGGGGCACATGTGGGCAGCACTATGTCCTGGCGGACTTCCTTGTCCGGATCTCCCAGCTTCTTGGCATAGGCCACCCCTTCCCGCCCCCTCCTGGGCCCGATGGTCACCGGAGGCCTGATGGGCATGAGGAGATAATTCATCTCTATCTGCATGACCCTGGGCAGCCACTCAACTTCTACAGGCCTCAGTTTCCTCATCTGTGAAATGGGGCTGCCCAGACTTAACCCGTGAAGTTGCCAAGGGAGCACAGAAGAGAATTCAGCCTGCAGGCCCCGTGCCCACGGCGCTGCAGGCGCTCCCTCCGTGCTGGCCACACGGACTCCTGGTCTTGTCACCGAACCTCCCGTCCCGAGGTAACAGGAGGAGGAGGTGGCCGCCTGGCCGCACACTCACGTTTTCACGTAGGGATCCGAGTAGCCATTGGCATCCATGGCAGCCAGGTGTGCACAGCGCACGATGCCGACCAGCAGGCCCTGCTTCTGCGAACTGTACTTGAGGGAGATGAGGATGCGGCCACGCTCCTCTAGGGACTTGTCTTCCGTCTTGTCCACCTGCAGGGCGGGCAGTCACTGAGCTGTCCTCACCTGCCCCCGTCCCTTCCCTCAGCCAGGGGCCCAAGGCCAGCCACGGGCCCAGGACAAATGGAGCGGTGAATGGTGAGGGGTCGCCCTGGCCCCAGCCCCTTGAAGGTGCTTCCTGGAGCCTCTCGGGGTACAGGGGGCAGCCCCCTTGGGGAGAACACAGAGGACAGAGCTTCGACACATCCCTGACCCCAGGGGAGGGGGAGCCGGGAGGCAGGTGGGGCTGCCAGGCCTGTGCCCCTCTCGGGGATCACACTCAACTCTTGGCCTCACTGTCTGGCTTCCCCACCCCAGCCAGCCTGATGCTTCTCCACTCCTCACCCCCTTGAGATCACCCGTATCCACCTTCTGGCTGCTGCTCACATGGACCCCTCTCCTCTGCTCTCTGTCCACCCAGGCACACCAGCTGGAACCCCACGACCCCCAAGGGCTCCTGTGACGTGAAGGAAGACCCACCGGCCCCACTCCCCCGCCCAGAGCAGGCATGGCTCCCGGATCACAGCATTCACCCAGAGCTCCCGGGGCCTCAGCATCTTTCTCACTACAGCGCTCAGGCCGCCGGGGGTGTGTCCCAGACGGGCGTGTGAGTCAACTCTCTGCCACTCTGGCCGGGGCCTCGCTCACCCAGGGCTCTTGTGCTAGTTTGTGTGAGGTGTGGAAATTAAACGATATAAAGGAGTGTGGGTATTCCCAGCTGTTTTCTTTGGTGTGGGGAGCGGGGTATAAGAACTTTGGGTCCCTTCCTAGGAAGACCATTAAACGGTATTCAGTGTTTACTGAGAACAAAGGAGTTCTCGGACTAAATAAAATCTAAAATGCAGCATCAAAATGTGTCTTTGTGGCCGGAGCGTCCATTCTAAACTGCACTCCTGTGGGGGCCCTGCGCCCCTAAAACCAGACTAACGAGCTACCAGTGGATTCAAGCAAACTCTGCAAAACCCAAGCATGCCCGGTACAGGCACGCACACTCGCCACCCACGTGCACGCACCTCACACCTGCATTCCACGCTCACATGCGCCCGCGCCCGCACACTCGCTCACATGCAGACACGGGCTCACTTGCCCACACAGTGGCTTATTCATGCCGGGGATCAAATCCCAGGAACACAACTATAGTGGGAGTTTGATGTTGCCTTTTATAAGTGACATAGATCATTTGGAAAAACTGGGTTACCTGTGGTGAGTGACTAATAATAAAATAAAAAGGTCAGATCCATCACACAAATGTCTATGAGTGGGAGAGAGTGTGACAAGGGAACACGATTCGATCAAGTTATGCAAGAAGGCAAAGCTGGGGTTCTGGCGGGGAGCTCTGGCCTCAGGGTGATTTGCTCCCAGGGCTTGACCCTGGCCAGGCTGCTCTGAGGAGTGTGGGTCCCAGGGCCGAGCCCCACACGGCGGTGGGGACAGCTACTGGGCTCTGTCCTCTACACCCTTCCCCTTGCCCAGACCTTTGGGGGGACTGTACCCTGAACACTGAGCTGTAGGAGGGCCAGGTTTCTCAGGACCCTGGGGCCTCCTGGTCCAACACTCCCCGCCCCCAACAGAGGGGAGGTAGAGCTGAGAGACAAATGGAAGAGGCTCTGGGAGGGCTCAGCTGTTGCAGGCGGCCGGGGTGGGGGTGGGGGAATCGGTTTTGACATCATTTTCAAACCATCACAATTTCTAGGAAAGAATTATTTCCTGTCTCCCCTGGGAATCTCACGCCTAACACGTTCCAGGTGAGTTCCCGTGTCCCCAGCTGCTCCTCCCAAGGTCCTCTGCATCACAGTTAATGGCCCTTTATCCTTCCAGGTGCTCAGGCCCCGTGTCCGAGACGCAGACCTGCCGGCACCCCATCCTGGCCCCAGCACCCCTCCCCGGCTGCTGCTTCGCCCCGGCCTGGGTCATGCTTTTCTCCTCCTCACTGCTCGCCCACTCACCTCCTCTCTCTCCTGTTCTGAGCCCAGAGAGCCTGTTAAAACGCAGTCAGATCTCCTAGCCCCTGCTTAGCACCCTCCCGAAGCCCTTCCACTCACGGTGAGAGCCCGAGTTCTTCCTAGCCTCCCTAGCCCTCAGCTCTCAGCTCCTAGGACACCCTCCCCTCTCCCTCCCCCACTCAGGGGGCTGCTGGCTGTGCCCCTAAGGCTGGGCCTCTCATCCAGCCTTTGCACCTGCTGTCCCCTCTGCGGGGAGCACTCCCGCGTGCCCGGTAAGCCCTCCCCAGGCACCCATCCTCACCGCCACCCCCTCATGCTTTCCTCCTCGGCCTTGATCGCTGTCGAATAGATGATCCAAAGGGGCGACTTATCCTGTTTTGCGTCTGTCTCCTGCTCAAGTTTCATGCGGGCAGGGATTGCTGTCCGTCCCCCGCCCCCCCCGGCACGCAGGGATGCCAGGCATGTAGTCGGCGCTCAGTAAATGCTGCTGGCCCTGAGCTCCAGCAGGGAGGGCCCTGCCCCGGCAGAGCGCGGTGCCACTCACCGGCAGCTGCTTCTCCAGGCAGATGCTGAACGTCTTGGTGTGGTTGGGTTTCAGCTTCTTCAGGGGCACTCGCGTCTCCCCGATGAACTCGTTGTGGCGGAATTTGTCCTCATCGCACACGGAGATCCTGGAGGGCAAGGGCACGGCCAGCTCTTCAGACACACTGGGTGCTCCCACTTGGTTCCAAAGCCAGTGGGGGTTTGCAAGCGGTGGGTGGGGTGGATGCGGCCGGGCCGGTGTGGGTGGGGAGGGAACCTACAGCCAGGGGCCCTCACCCACCGCAGGGTCTTTCGAATCATGTCTTCGTCTGTGATCCCGTAGTAAGTGAGGGTCTCGTTCCATGTGGGGTTCAGCGTGTTTCGGAGAGTTTTTGTTCTGAGCTTATTTGCCTGGAGAGAGAGAGAGAGAGAGAGAGAGAGAGAGAGAGAGAGAGAGAGAGAGAGAGAGGAGAGAGGGGGGATCCTCTGAGCAGGAAGGAGTGCGGTGGGCAGAATGGTGGCCCCTGAGCCTGGGAGTCAGCTCTTACATGGCGAAGGGCATTAAGGGTCTTAGTCAGCTGACGTCAAAGCCCTGCCGGTGTGGCTCAGTGGTTGAGCACCAACCTATGAACCAGGAGGCCATGGTTTGTTTCCCAGTCAGGGGCGTGCAGGTGGCAGCCGATCAATGATTCTCTCTCATCATTGATGTTTCTATCTCCCTCTCCCTCTCTGAAATCAATAAAAAATATATTAAAAATAAAATTGCCTAAAAACCCTCCCAAAACTGGGAGATTATCTAGGTGACCTGGGTGGGTCCAATGAAATCACAGCGTCCTTAAAAGCAGGGGAGAGGGGAGCCAGAGGGCAGAGGGATGAAGGTGGATGACGGCGCGGCCTCTACGAACTGGGAAGGACTGGGACATGGCTCCTCCCGTGGGGCCTCCGGGAGGGACGCGGCCTGTGACACCTGGTTTAGCCCAGAGGGACCTAAGCCGCAGAGCCGGAAGGCGAGAAACGTGAGTTGGTGGTAAAATGCATTCCTGCAGCCCTGGGACACTGTGACAGGAGGCTCCCGGCCGTGTGTGCGTGTGCATGCATGTGTGTGTGTGTGTGTGTGTGTGTGTGTGTGTGTGTGTGTTCGTAGGGGGTGGGGGGAGCGTTCTGCAGGAGGCGGTTGGATGGGATTCACACCTCCCTGCCTCTGCTCAGGCTGCCCCTCTGCCTGGATGTCACCTTCCCTAGAGATGCCTGCGGGGAGGCCTGTCCCAGCTGCCATGCCGCCTCCACGCCTTCCTCTGTGCTCCTGTTGAGTTTGGTTCTTACCCTCCTTATCTGTCTGGCCCCCTTCAGACCCTGAGCCCTTTGACCTCTTCATGCCAGGCCCAGGCTGAGGTCAGGCCGGGGTTCAAATCCCAGCTCCACACTCGCATGAGCCCTTGGGCTCGGCAGGCTATTCCCCCTCTGGGCGAGGTTCCGCACTGTAAACAGCTGGCTTTCAGCATCCCTTCCGGGAAACTTCTTGATCAGGAGACTTCTCTCTGTAGAACGCCGCCCCCTTCGGAAAGCCCTGTGGGGTCCCCATCACCCGGCCTCCAGGCACCGCCGGTTCTAGGTCCCGGGAGTCTAGGGACTATGGTCACTGAGCTCGAGTTGGGCACATTCCCCTGGTCACATGGCCCTCAGCCCAGGGTGTCCTCACCGCAGCCTGAGGAGGCGGAGGCCGCGTGGGGAGCCACCGCCACTTCTCCTGCAGCCCCGCCTTCCCAGCGAGGGGTACGCACTTCTGGGCGCTCCCCCGGATGTGGCGAGCCTCGGCCCTGCTCGCTGCTCAGAGGGCTTGAGCCTCAGAGTCCACTTGGGCCCCAGCAGCCCGTGGCTCCTTAGCGGGGCCAGCACTCCCACTAGTGACTCTTCCTCCCTCTCAGGCTACTGAGGGCTTCAGAGAGGCCAGGACAAGGACGCTGTCCATGGGCTGTGCTGCTCATGCTCCCATGTCCTGTGTCCCGTGTCCCTCTACTTTCCCACTGGTCTCCCCTTGGAAACAAAGCTGCTGGTCTCTAGTCGAGTCCCCTGGGACATGGGGTCTGCACAACTCACCCCGAGATGCCTGTGGGTCCCAGGGCAAGACCCAAATCTGAAACGATGATGTGACCTTCCCTTACATGAAATGAAAAATATACCACCACTGAACTGTAAGGCACAGGTAGGGTCTGATCGTCCTGTGCTGCAGATCCCCTTGATGCTTCTGTTTCATAGCACATTTTTGCTAAACATTTTTTTCTCTTCTTTCCTAGATGCACCACGTGCTCGGTCTGCTGCTGGGTCGTCTGGCATGGAGCATGGGCTCTGTGGCCAAAAAACCTGGGCAGACACTGTCCACTCAGTACCCCTCATGGAGCATCGCAGAGCAGCCCATCAATGCATGAAAGGCCCTGATAAGTCCCGCAGTAAAGAAACCTGTTCAACAACGATTTCCAATGTTACTTGACCACAGACTCTCCCCCGCCATTTTTAATCAAAAAATATTTTTAAAATTAATTTCGGAGAGGAAGAGGAAGGAGAGAGAGAGAGAGAGAAATGTCAATGTAAGAGAGAATCTTTGCGCAGCTGCCTTCTGCACTCCCCCTACCAGGGATGGAGCCCGAAACCCGGGCATGTGCTCTGACCAGGAATTGAACCGTGACCTTCTGGTTCATAGGTCAATGCTCAACCACTAAGCCATGCCAGGCCTCTCCCCCTTTTTAACATATTAACCTCCAGCTAAGACTACTTCTTATAAAACGCCGGCCTAGAAATTCTCTGGAAGGTTTCCCCAGCTCAGCAGGCAGGCAGTGCTGACCTGAGACTCCTGGGAGGCCTGGAGGGAGTGGGGCTGACAGGGTGCTCTGGGCGGAGGTGAACGGCTGAGGTCCCATCAGCCTGCTGGGCTCTGAGAGGGTGTGAGAGCTGTGCACCTCCCTGGGTGCCCCAAGCCCAGCCTGGGCCCGCCGCAGCGGGCAGAGCTTGTTGGCAGCCTAGGACAGCCCCCCTTACCTTACTGGCTCCTGGCAGCAGGTGCAGCTTGACATAGGGGTCTGCCAGCCCGTTGTGGTCCATCGGCTTCAGGCCCTGAGCAGAGAACAGCAAAGGCTGTGAACCAAGCGTTGGGGGCACAGAGCAGCCAGGCCTCCAGGCACCGGGTCAGCAGGCACCCCTTGTTCCCCAGCACCGGGCTGAGTCCATTCATGACCCTCCTTCACAGCAGCCCCCCACACTCTAAGGAGGGAGGAGTGAGGATGCTGGTGTCGTCTCCCCTCCCCCAACATCCTGCCAGGGCAGCCTTTCTCTTCCCATCTCCTTATCATGGAGGCCTGGCCACTCGCCCTGCTTTGGTCAGGCCCCTCCTTCTTCCTAACCTCCAGCCCCCGCTCCCCACACAGAACGTCCCTCCTGACCCTACATCCACTGGCCCGTCTGTCCACGCAGCCACACGCTGCCCTCTGGGGCTGTAGAAGAATGTCCTGCGTCCCGGAGACCAGGCCCAGCCTCTCCCGGGATTTGCCACAGCTCCCTGCGTGCGTGTCTGTGGAGGCCACGCAGCGGCCGGCCGCCCACGGAGCGTCCCTCCACGAGATGGCAGCCCTCGCTCACGCTGGACAGTCCGCGGGCCCAGGGAGCCGTGAGCCCTGAGCAGACGGGGCTTAGCTGACCTCACGCCTGCTCCCGATTCTGAAACTGCATTTCTCCTCCTGGGCTGGTGCGCAGGGGGGCAGGGAGGCAGGGAGGCAGGGAGGCAGAGAGGCAGAGAGGCAGGGAGGCAGGGAGGCAGGGAGGCAGGGAGGCAGGGAGGCAGAGAGGCAGGGAGGCAGGGAGGCAGGGAGGCAGAGAGGCAGGGAGGCAGGGAGGCAGGGAGGCAGGCGTGGTGTGTGCAGGCCGCGCTGGCAGCCCCGGCTGACCTGCTAGCTGGTTGCTCATGACCAGGCCCACCTCGAAGGGGGGCTGTGCTCCTCTGCCCCTGCTCCCGCCTTGGTTTAAAGGAGCTCCCGGGTGGGCACGCCCACCGCCTGCTCTGTTCTGGGAGGGGGCACACAGGCTGTAGAGCCAGGCCGGCCTGGCAGCTCCTGCACTATGAACTGGGTAAGGGCGGAGGTCCCGGGTCTCCTGGGCCTCAGCTTTAGCGTCTGTAAAAGGGGTGAGTAGCTCTCACCTCCCAGGGCGGGAGTGAGAGTTGAGGAGGTAATGCTGACCAAGGGCCTGGACAGCAGGGGGCTGCTCCCCTTTCCCTACATGCTAGCTCCCCCCTCTCCCCTGGGAGAAGCCAGAGGAGGGTGGAGGATGGGGTGGGGTATCTGTGCTCTGCCCTGCCCTGTGGGCCGGCTCTGGGCCGAGGCTGGCTCTGAGGCCCTGTGTGCACCAGGGCAACCAGGCGGCCTTTCAAACACAAGGCCCTCTCCCAGCCTCTCGTCTGCTCCCAGGAAGTGCCTGGGCTGGTGGTCCGTTAATTTTCTTAGTTCCTCTGTGGGAACGAGGCCCATGTGCCCATGCGTGTGGGTGGGTGCCTCCCCCGGCACCAGCCCCAGGACAGCACTAGGTACTGAGGACCTGATCGTGTACGGCTCACCCTCCACGCAGGTGGGGATGATTAACCCCATTTTACAGATGAGCAAACTGAGGCTGCTGTGCTTACTCAGGGGGAAGGTGGCCAAACTAGGGGCCAGGACATCGGGCCTCCTCCCAGAGTCCCCTGAGGGGCTCTGCCAGTCAGCCCTGCCTCAGCCTCCTCCCCAAACCACAACCCAGAGCCGCAGCTCCTCCCATCCCTGCGACACCCCCTGCCTGCAGGACTGGGTCTAAGCAGGTGAATGACCTGGAGACCGGGGAGCTGCCACGGCTCAGGGTCCTCCCATCCCGCACCTCATATGTGTGCACACAAGGTGCCCAGAGACCCTTACACACACATCCATACCCCCCACCCCCACACCTGCACAGCCCCTCTGGGGCCAGGGAGGGAAGATGGGCACACAGTGCGGGAGGGCCCGGTGTCTGGGCTGGGGAGAAGGGGTGGCTCTGGCAAGAGTGGCTGGCAGCCAGTGCCCATTCCATCCCCAAGCCTGGCACCTGCATAAAGCTGGTGGGGGGAGAGGGCAGGCATCTGTTTGAACTTCGCAGTCTGCCCTCCACCTCGGCACAGCGGGGGGTCGCCTCTCAGCTCTGCACCGGGGGCAGGTCTGGAGCCCCTGCCCCGCGAGGCTGGGCGTGCCCACATCACTGCCCGCGCAGCCCCCAGAGGACGGGCTCGGGATGGAGTGTGCAGGCCTCTCGGTGCCCAACGAGGGCCCGGCCCAAAGTGGACGATACTCACCGCTGCCATGGCAGGCCAGGGGGTGGCCGGGGCGGGGCGGGGGCAGCCTGGCCCTCTGGGGGGCAGAGTGGGAGGGCGGGCAGAGAAGCTGGCCGGGAGGGGGGTCTAGGGGTGGGGCCGGGGCCCAGGCAGCTCCTCGCTCTGAGACAGGCCCAGGCCTTCCCACGACTCTCCTGGAGGCTCTAGGCTGCACACCGCCCTCACCTTGCGAGAGAACATCCGCCTTGGCACCTTCCTCCCAGAGGGAGCCGTATGTGTGTGGTGGAGGGAACAGCAGGGCTGAGAACAGAGCTGACGCTAGCCACCCCCCAGGGGCAGGACCGCCCACAGCCCCAACCCAGAGACCAGGGTCAGGCGCTGACACTAAGACATGAATCCCCGCCTGGCGCCTGGCGTGGTCTCAGTGCCAGAGTGGCACCCTTCCCGCTCCCAACAGCCCCTCCCCAGCTTAGGGGCCTCTGTCCCCTGAAAGCCCCGGCCAGGCCTCCCCCCTCTCCTCCTCCTCCCCCCTGGTCCTGCTCCTTCCCCAATGCCTCCCTCTGCAGGGCTTTTAAGGGCAGCTGAGATGATTTAGGCAAAAACTCCCTCCCTGCCCTGCTCCCATGCAGCACAGACACCACCGGCCGGACAGGAAACGGGAAACGGGAGGACTGGCCTTCCGCCTCAGTCGCTCCTGGGGAGCCGGGCCTGGGCAGAGCCGGGCCTACCTTGGCCTTGCTGATGGTGCAGTGCAGGGCGTTGTTCTCCTGGTCGTACAGGAGGCTGAAGTCCAGCGTGCCCAGGGCGGCTGTGGACAGAGGGGGCTCAGGTCACGCATCGCTGCACGGGAAGAAGCGTCACCCACCTTCGTGGGATCGGACAAGGGGCCAGTGCCCACAGGGCCTGCCACCAACTGGGCACCTACCGCACGCCAATTCCTCCACCAGCGTCCCGGCCCCTCCACACCCCCCCTTCTAGATGAGGGGCTGCGGCCCAGACAGGCTAGGTCAACCGCCCCCGTCAGAGCGAATAGAGGCCAGAGTCAGACCCCGGCGGTCAGTGCACAGCCCAGGCTCCTAACCTCCGCACCGTGGGGTCTAACCTGTGGCTGGTCCGTGTGGCACCCACAGGTACTGGGCCCTCCTTCAGCAACTGACGATCTGGGTTCCAGCCGCAGTTTCCCTCTCCCGTTAAATATCACAAGGATTATGGGAGATGGCAGGAGACAGGCTTTGTGAGGCTGCAGGCCCGGGCAGACTGGTTGGCTGATCTACTCACCCACCTCCCAGCAACACTCAGGGTGCAGCTCCCTGGTCTCTGGTCCCTTGGGGGCCTGGGAAGGCTTTGAGGAGCCAGCTGCGTCCTCATGCTGTCACCGCCAAGCCCATGAGGCAGCGGGCGATTCCCAGGGGCTGGGCAGAGAATGCAGCAATAATTGGGCGCAGCTGCCACTCTCGGGGGCAATCATGGCAGCTGTGGCCTCCCACGCCGACGTGGCTCCCGGCACGAGGATGAGTTGTGGTGGGGGCAGACCTCGGGGAAGCCTCTGGACCGCAGAGTGCACACTCATAGGATGTCTTCAGAAGCCCAGGTCCTGCTCGAAGGCTGCTGGGCTGGTCAACTGGCACCTCATTCATTCATTCATTCATTCATTCATTCATTCCTTCCTTGCCGAGTGTCTACAACATGCACACTCTAGGGATGAGATACTAAGGCCTAGTTCCCGCCCCCAGGAAAGCACGGCTTGATGGGAGGAACAGATGAAAAGAATTTGCCATAACAGAGTCTGGTGGGCCAAGAGGGATGGGCGATGCTTGATCGCCAGCCAAGTCGGGCCACGCCCACCTATTCATATCCGAACCACAGACACCTGCTCACTATAACAAGGCAGAGCTGAGTAGATGTCACAGGGACCATACTGCCCACAGATCCCTGGGCTCACACAGGGGCCCAGGTCTGGCAAAGTTTTTTTTTCAAATTGATTTCAGAGAGGAAGGGAGAGGGGGAGAGAGAAACATTAATGATGAGAGAGGATCATTGATCGGCTGCCTCCTGCACACCCCCTACTGGGGATTGAGCCCACAACCCGGGCATGTGTCCTGCCCGGGAATGGAACCATCGAACCGTGACCTCCTGGTTCACAGGTCGATGCCCAACCACTGAGCCATGCTGACTGGCCCTGCAGAGAAATGGGCAAATTAAGGCCTGGGCATGTGGAGCTGCCCTTCATTCTGAGGTGATGGCACCGAGTCAGGCGTGCCTTGCTCTGTAGCTCCTCACCCAGGATCAGGCACCCTGCTCAGCATCTCTGTTCTTGCCTGGCGGGCACACGGCCCTGGGTTCAAATCCCGACTCTGCACGTCCTGGCTGTGTGACCTCTGGCAGTGTATCCAGCCTCTCTCTGCCTCAGTTTCCCCTGCAAGATGGAGACGCAATAAGATCCACCTCCCAGCATCGTGCTTTAAAACACACCCGGGACACAGAAAACGCTCAGCGGATAATTATAGAAGAGCAGAGCCATTTAGGTGACTTTTCTAGAAAACTGTACTTGCCCCGCTGAGACACCTTCTGGAATGAACTCGTTCCAAACTGGATCACTCCCCTCCCCGGCGTGGTGAGAGTGGAAGACACAACTGGCCACTTGCTCTTTCCCTGAGTAACCTGAGTCATGGCCATGACGGCGGTTACTGTCTGCGTCAGTCACAGCACAGACACGGACGGGGTGTGGGATGGTTCCTCCACCCAGTGATCCGGGTGGCCTCTCTCTGAGGGGTTTTCCTCATGTTTCTGCACCTGCTTTGCCACTGGCTTCCAGCTCCTGGTAAAGGACCCGCCTCTGCTGGCACAGCTCCCTCCTACTCAATAGCTACTTGCTTAGTCTACGGAACCGGGTGAGAATGCGTGTTAGAGCTGTGTCCAAACTAAGGGTCGGCAGGCCCAGAGTGGAGCCTCAGGGACTTCTTCCTGAGCAGACGGTGTTGCTTTAAGGCTGACGGCGTCTGGCCTTTTGCTGCCTGTATTCCTAGCTCCCGGTGAGGCGGGCAGGCGAGGGTGCTGTATGCGAGGCATACATCACCGTGCCCCTAACAGCGACACAGCTGCGGGCCCACGTTCTCCAGGTCTGTGCTTTTGTAAGAATATTCTCCAAAGCTGTTGGCTTTACACGACGCCAGTCACGCTGCTGTTCAGTTCAGGGCTATCCGCGGTTTGCTAACCCCAGACACTGGCCTCCCGAGAGCAGGGGCCAGGCCTGGGCCACTCCTGGGCCACCAGCAAAGAGCAGATGTTCCAGCCACATGGCCGGTCCATTCAAACCAACTCTCTCCCCAGCTGCTCTCTGGTGTGATGCCCGCATGTTAACATGCGCACCTCACGATCCCTGAAGCTTCCCAATCCCAGAGAAGGACAAGCGGTGAGATGGAGGGGCCACCTGCTTCCCACCGGGGAACGGCTCCAGGAGGAGAGACAGACATCCCTGTCTAAGGAGGCCTGCGCCGCCCAGTGGAACGGGCACCTGTTACCACTTTCCCGGAAGGAACATGTCTAGTGTCGCCCCAGGGCGAGGTTGACGAGTTCCTTTGAACTCCAATGTGAGTTTTGTAAGAAATAATGGTTTATAAATGGAAGCTCAGTCACCGTTTCTAGAGACTTGCCAGTGATGGGCACTCTCTTAGGGCGTTCATAGTCCCAAGTCTTCATTTCCCATTCAGAGAAACGAGGCTCAGAGAGGGGAGGCAACCTGCTCAGGGTGGCACAGCAGAGCCGGACACAGAATCCAGGCCTCGCCGTTGCCATCCCGATAGTCCCTGCCCTACAGCCCACGGCTCCTGAGGTGTTCCGTCTGCCACTCAGTGTAGCCGAGATCTCGGGAGGATGCCCTGGAGAAAACAGCGAAAAGCAGGGCTGCTCCTGGGGACCGGGAAGGGCCTGGCCGTGCCCTGCCCGGGGGCCTCTGAGTGCGAAACGCACTCGGGCTGCGGGTGAGCAGGGCCCGGGGCAGGCGAAGGTGCTGGTCTGTGTGAGCCACGGGGTCCTGCCCTTGAGTCACTCAAATCACGCGTCCTGGCTGACATTTCCATCCTTGGAGAAATGATGCGGGTTGGTCAGTAATGGGCCTTGGAGAGTTGTCACCCGCTTGTTGGTAATTATAGAGCCTTAATGGGGCTAATTCAGAGACAAGCCAGCTCAAGCCCCTGCCGGTTCCTCTGAGGCTGAAGGGCCCTCTGCTCTGCCCACGGAGACCGAAGGCATCACTTTGACCTTGGTTTGCACCTGGACTTTCCTCACCCGAACACCCTTGGGCATAGGAAATCGGCCCTGTGTGTGTGTGTGTGTTTCAAGAAAAATGTCTGCCTCTCAGAAAGTTTTAAAAATCTATGGCAAGAGCCACAAACATGATCAAGCCTGACCTGAAAGCATTTTGTAGTTGGAGAAACGGAGGCACTGAGCTGGGCACTGCAAGGGGACAAAGGAGAATGAGCCACACATCCTCCAGAGCTCAGAGGCAGAGGTAGGGCTTTTATGCATCCACTCGTCCCCCCGCTTTAAGCCGTTCAAGTTCTCCGCTGCCTCCTGGACTCATCTCAACCTCCTCCGTGTGGCATTCAAGGCCCTCGGCTCCTCTGGGATGTGATGGCTTTGGCCTCCTCGTTAATCTTTCCCCCTTGACTTCAGCCACTTAACCTACTGCTCTGCCTCCGCTGGGCTGTTTCCTACACCTCGGCACCTGCTGGGCAGTCCCTCTACCAGGGGCACCGCCCTTCCTCCCTCCACTCGACCAGTCGGCTTCCTCCCTCCCTCCCGCCTCTGAGTGGAGTCTTCCCTGTGGTGAACTCTGCCAGCCAGTGCTTGGCAGTGGGTTCCTGCCTCCCTGTCCTCACTGCTGGGCTATTGGTGCCTTTTGATGTCCATAAACTCTCTGATGACAGAGCCTGTGTCTCAGTCATTCTTGAGTCTCCATGCCCAGCACAGTGCCTGACACAGGGTTGGCCTTGCGATGTTGAGTGGCATAACAATTCGGTTCGGGCAGAACATGACTGGTTCAAAGGAAGGACATCACTGCTAGCAGGCCCAGGAAGTGGCCCCAGCCAAGGGCCTTCGGGGCAGGCCTCATGGCGATTTCCTCACTCCTTTCTTGCTCCAGGCCTGCATGGCATCAGTCCTGCCCCAGCCCGGGCGGAATCCGGCCCGGCAGGCGGAAACATGGGTACCTGATGCAATCCTGGCCAGTGAGGCAGAAAGACAGGTCTCCTGGGGGGTCTGGGAGAGATTTCCTCACTCTTACACTGAGATATGGGAGCGGAAACTGACCCTTATCAAAGTTAGGATTCTGCCCGGCCGGTGTGGCTCAGTGGCTGAGCATCGACCTATGAACCGGAAGTCACGGTTTGATTCCTGATCAGGGCACATGCCGGGATGGTGGGCTTGCTCCCCAGTGTCAGGTGTGCAGTGCAGGAGGCAGCCAATCCATGATGCTCTCTCATCATTGATGTTTCTCTCTCTCCCTCCCTCTCCTTTCCTCTCTGAAATAAATAAAAATACATATATTTTTAAAAAGGATCCTATTGCTACATATGATGGTTGGATCTGCAGCAGCCACCTTGGACCACGAGGGAGGTCAGCCGGAGAGGACATGAGCATGGCCTCGTGGAAAGGCAGACAGAACCATCATTCCTGCTGTTGCTGATGAGTTGCTGTCTACATGTCCCCGGTGCCACCAACCTCGACAGTCCTCAGTGTGTAACACAGTTGCGTTTTCTGTTACTCGCATCCCAAAGCATTCTAGTCATTACAGTTTTGAAGAATGGACTGGGTTTCCACAGGTGGAGAGTGGGTGGGCAGGGAAGAGGTACATGAAGAGGGTGGGCCATAGAGCCCGTCTGGAGGGCAGCAAGCCTCAGAGTCCAGCTCAGGTGGACACACTGTGGACCACGGGGAAGGGGCACCTCTACCTCCAGCACTCCCTGCCTCTTCTCCCCAACAACACTCCTCCGTCAGATCAGTTTGGAACGTGCCAACGTGGTGCGTGTGCCTTGAGGTGACTTACAAAGGATGAGCTTTAAAGGGAAGGAAGAAAAGGCCGAATAAATAAACCGCGCTTCCCTCCTGGCCTTGGACAACAGACCAACCGCCCTAATTTCTTTTTGTTAGAAGAGAGCTAATCCAATAATTAGGGCAGCAAATAGCATAACCCTGGCTAAAGCTGTAAAGAACCATCTGGCTTGAATCATTTAGGCTTCTCCCAGGGATCTGGTTGTCAGAGCCAAGAGGCGACGGTGGCCTGGGGTACTGGGTGGAGAGCAATTCTGCCCCAGAACTTGGTCCCTCGGGGGACAGGAGCCAAGATTTCTGTGTTCCCGTGCCTGGCATGTTTGCTCAGCCACTGATGGTGGGCTGCCCCTTGGAGGCGATCAAGGGGCCCCAGCTGGCCCTGGCTCAGCCACATTCTCTCCTTCCTAGCTCTGTTCAGCAGTCAGCAGAGTGTCCTGGTGATAGGGGTGTGCCCAGCTCACGGCTCAGGCTGGCAAGGCCGTGTCCAGGGCTGCCTTGTACCGCCGACCCCAAGTGAGTCTGTCCCCTGCGAGGACTCGTGGGCTCTCTGGGCCCAGGCCCCAGCCCTGTTGCCTCTCTGCTGCTAGGACAGTGCTCTGAGAAGGAGTGCCGAGTGGATGGCCCGAGTTTGGGGCTCTCTGGTCCCCTCCGTGCCGTGGGTTCGGGGTCAGCCAGAAGAAATGACACTTTTCTCTCTTCTGCTGTATGTTACCCAGAGGACCCTTGTGGCACATGGAGGGCTGCCCCAAGCTCAGGCAGAAGCCCTGCCTGCCGCACCCCCTCCCTGGGCGTGGAAGGAAAGATGCTGCAAACAGAACAAGTTCCCCATCCCTTCTTCCGGAGGTGACTCTGGATTCAGCACATCCAAGGGGGGGACTTGGGTCCCAGTTAGGGACCGCTAGAGGCACAGCAAGTGTGGGGGTGCGGGTGCGCTTTGCCCAGGGCGCCAGGGACTGGGGGTGGGGAAGATCCAGGCACAGCCCTGAGGCCAATCAACTCTCCCAATTCCATTTCCCCAGCTGGCAGATAAGTGGGGGGAGAGGCCTGCTCCCCGCTGAAGCGGGTGGTGGGGGGGCAGGGCCTCAATACCCAGCCTCTGGCTGCAGGGCTGTGGTCCAGGCCCAGAGAAAGTGCACAGAAGGCAGTTTTCCCACACAGGCCTGGGCTCTGACCCGCCCGCCTCAGCTGATGTCCTTCCTGGGCTCACTCCCCCGGGCCTCCTAGGTAGGGCGATGGGAGACCGCTGCCCCCCGCCCCCAGGGCTGATAACCCCACCATCAGCATCAGAGGCACATTTTATGCAGGAGGGTACGCCAGACCCCCCAGCCCGAGGCCCCTGTGAGCTCCGGAGCCAGGCGCAGACAACCTCGCTGCGCTGCGCGGGGGGGATGGGGCCCGGTGGGCCTTGGCGACGCCCGCGAGTGACCCTGCCCGGAAAGGTGCACACCCTGGGCAAGGCTGGCGTTTGACGCGGGTTTTCCAGGGCTGAGAGTGACGTGCTGCGCTGCAGCCGGGCTGGGGGCCTTGCAGGTGGCGCGCCCCCCTCCCCACTCCCATCTGGCTCTAACGCATTCAGCACCGCGTAGCGACCTCTTCAGCCTCCGCGTCCCCTGCAGTCCGGGCCGGGCGGGGCTCAGAGACCCGAAAGGCGCCAGCAGCGCCCACCGCCGGCCTCGGCCCCGGGGGACCCGGGTGCTCGCCTACTCGCTGGGGCTCGGGGCTCGGTCCCGGGAGAAGGAGGCGCGGGCTGGGGGCCCTTCCCGGCCGGGGCGGCGGGCGTAACAGGTGGGCGGAGGCCGGCGGCCCCGCGAGCGCAGCGGCCGGGGTCCACGGACCCGGGGGAGGGACCGCCAAGGTTTCTCCAAAAGACAAGCAGCCCCGCAGTCCTCGGTCCCCGGCCCGCGCGCCAGCAAAACCGCCGCGCTCTGCGGGCCGCCGGCCCACCGGAGGCCAGCCCGGCCCCGGGCCCCCTCCCCGCGCGGCTCCAGTCCAACCCTCGGCCCCGAGCCGGCCCGCAGCGGGCTCCCGGCTCCGAGCGGCCGCGCAGGCGGCAGCAACTGGTGTCTCCCAGGGCGCAGCTCCGCCCTTCCCGGGAACAAAAGCCGCCGCCCGCGCCCGGGCTCCAGCCGAGACGGGGTGCGGCGCGGGCTCCAGGGAGCCGGGCCTCGGAAATGGGACACCCCCAGGGGGCGCCCCCAAACTTCCCACCCCTCCGGCCCGGGTGGAGGGAGCTGCCGGGACGGGGTCGGCCGGGCGCGAGAGGACCGGGCGAGGGGCCGCGACCCGCGGGGGTGCGTGCAGAGGGCACGGGGACCGCAGGCGGCCCGCGGGCCCTCGAGGTCGGGAGCGCGTGGGCAGCGGAGCCGCGGGAGCGGGCGCGAAGGCGGCGAGTTGGAAACTTACTGCAGTCGTCGGACTCGTAGCCGTCGGCGTCCGGCTCCTCCTCGGGCGGCTTGGCGGGCGGCCGCGCGGGGCTCGGGCCGGGGCCGGGGCCCGGGCTGGCGCCGTAGGCTCCGAAGAGCTGGTCCACGTCCTCTTCGTCGTCGCGGGCGCCGTCGGAGGGGCTGCGGCGGCCCGCGCCGGTCGCGGCCGGGCGCGCGGGGGCGTCCGGGGGCGCAGCGGCGCGGGGCCCCGCGGCCGGGGGCAGGCCCCGCGGGAAGCGGGGGAAGTAGTCGGAGATCTGCTTGATGGGCCGGATGGGGCCGGGGCACACGTCGATGGCCATATGCTCCTGGATGCTGATGGTCGCCTTCTCCCCGCGCCGCCGGAGGGTCATGCAGGCAGCGCGGTCCCGCCCGGGCGCGGCCCGGCCTGGTCTGGCGCAGCCCGGCCGGGGGCGGCTCGGGAAGCCGGCGGGGCGCGCGCGGGTGTGGGCAGCGCCGGCGGCGCCCCCGGGACGGCCCTGACGCGGCGGCGACCTGCTCGGCGGCGGCGGGCGCGAGTGAGTGCCGGGGGCCGGCGGGCGGGGGGCGGGCCCAGCCGCGTCACCCGGCAGCAGCCAAGCAGTGCGAGTGTGCGGGCGGCGCGGGCGGCGCGGAGCCGGAGCCGGAGCTGGAGCCGAGCGCGCCGAGCGCCGCACTCACCGGCGCTCACACCGCGCGCACGCCGGCCCGGGACCCCGCGCGCGCACACACGCGGGAGGGCAGGGCCACCTGGGCGCCTTCCACTCGCGCGCGGTCGCAGGACTAGCGGGGAGCTGAGCAGGGACACGCAGGACGCACACCCGCACGTTCCCGCCCGTGCCAGCCCCGGCCGGGTCCCGTTCCTTCTCACAGGACACACGCAAGCTGTGCAAGGACGTTCCAAACACACAAACGTGTGTGGACAGTCGGCGGGAGTGCCCACTAGCTCATATCTTTGCAGGACACACACACACACAAACATATGTGTCCACACTGAGTTGGTTGAGTACACCTCTAACATAATACACCAGCACATGGGCACAGAGGTGGCCAGGGGCTGGGCACACATGCCTCCAAGCACACCTCACAGGGCACACAAACACACCGCAGAAGTGATGGAGGGTTTTGCACAGACATCCCCCTGCCACACACACACACACACACACACACACACTCACATCTAGTGGATACACAGCCGCGCTCCTAGGAATGTGGGCACACACTGCTCACACACTAGCAGGGCATGTGCATCTTCCGCTCGCCAAGGTCATTGCTGGCACAGTCTGCTCACACTTCCTCTCAGGTCGCAGGCGAACATTCTGTAAACTCAACTTAGCTCCTTGCTTAACCAGAGAGTAGTTAAAGGGACCCATGGGAGCAGGCCGGGAGAACCTTGATCTCCAGCTGTGGGCAGGCAGGGCCCGTCAGAGAGACCTTCCCAAGGAGAGATGGACAGGCGGAGGTGGCGAGCAGGGTGTGGTCTGCTCATCGCCCGGGCCTCACACGGTCAGATAAATAAACAAATCCCAGACAGCCCAGCCCTGGCTGCTGTCCTGCTTTCCGGGAACAGAGCTCTGCGGGGGAATGGCTGCTGCTTATACAGGTGTGTCCCCGGAAAGCCCTGGGCATGGACGGAATCCTGTTTACTCGCTGGTTTCTAGTGACAAATCAGAAATGCTATCTTCTTGGCTGGGTCCTTTCCTTGAGTCTGAATGAGGGGCCGCAAGCCTGGGCCCCTCCCTCCACCATAACCCCCGTGGAGGGGTGGGGAGCAGAGAGAAAGGAGAGGAGGCCTGTCTTCATCACTTCCAGCTGCATCACCTGGCAGATCATTTGATCTCTCTGAACCTCAGTTTCCTCATCTGTGAAATGGGGCTAATTCAAATCTCATAGCCCTCCTGTCACCGAGTGTGACAGATAAGAGGTGCCCAACAGGGCTGCTTTCTCTTCTCCCTTCCCTTGGGAGATGAACTCTGGTGAGAAATGATGGAGAACCATATGTCATTTCACGGTAAGTTCTGCATTGGGTAGTGATGGTCACTATCACTGAAAACTATGGTAAATTGTGTCAAGAATGTTTGATGATGTCATCTCACAGGTTCCTTATACTACCCCCTGACGTAGGCAGGGTTTCCTGTTCCCTTTTCGCAGTGAGGAAAGTAACTTGCCCAGGGTGACTGCTGGCTGGTGGCAGGGCTGGCATGAGAATCCAGCTCAAAAAGTGGAAGACTTTTTGAGGCTTCCACTCCCCCTCTCTGGTCTCTCCCTCCTCACCCCTACAGAGCTCCGGGGATCAGAGCACAACTGGAGACAGGGGTAAAACCTTGTTCCCCAAACCTTCTCCTGAAGCTTCTTGGATGGGGGCAGTCCAAACCGCGGAGGAGGAAAAGGGGAAGAGAGGGAGGGCCAGAGTCCTCAGGGGTCACAGTGGGAATGGACCAGCCGGAGGGCTCCCTGAGGACGATCTGGGATCCTGATGGGAGGAAAATTCAGCCTTGCAGGAGTCAAAGGCCAAGGGAAGGACAGGCGAGCCTGGAAGCCAAACACAATGGGTTTCTCACTTCCAGGAATGCTTATGGGGATTAGTCCTTAATTGGCACAGAATGACTTCTTCCGTGCCAGAGGTGGCTGCAGCACCGGGCGATTATGTAATGGCACAGGGTGTGAAGATACAGACACGGAGCCATCATTTCATAATTCTTTCACTTGGGGAATAAGAGAGTGTTGTCATCGTCTTACAGGTGGGGAAACCGAGGCTTCAGAGCGTGAAGCGACGGAATGAGAGCGTAGATATTCTGGCCCCTGTCCCTGTGTTCTTTTTGACATCAAAGCTCTACCCATGTTCACTGGGGGTGGGGACAGAAGAGGGCTGACAGCTCCATCCTGGCCTCCTGTGGGTCTGGTTTTCTGGAAGATCAGGCTCTTGGCTCTGAAGGTGCTGGCTTTGGGCAGGATCTAGAAGTTGGGTAGAGGGCTGAGGCTCTGAAGCACAGAGCCGGGGGCCCTAGGATGCGGGCTGGGGGCCTCCGGCAGGTGGGGGAGCCAAGAGCCACTCTGAGGTCTGAGCTTGTCTAGCTCTGAGCCCTGTTGAGATGGAGTAGGGCCTCTGGAGGGTGGGATTGGTGTTAGCGGGGCAGGTGTGCAGTGGGCTGTGGAGCAAGGCCGACTTGATTCAAAAGCCAGTGCCTCCCTCCTGCTGTGTCTGACTTGGGTAAGTCACTTAACTGAGGCCTCAGTCTCACCTGTGGGACGGAGGAGGCCGTGAACGACCTCATAACTGGAGATGGGGACGGATAGAAGGTGCGTTGCGCAGTGCCTGGCACGCAACAGGCACGCAGGGAGTTGTAGTTCTCCTGCCTGTGCCTTCCCGGTGCAAACCACCCTCATCTGGCCTGGGCCTGCCTCAGTTTCTCTACCAGTGAAGTGCAGTCGGCTGCCTTCTCCCTGCCTGCTGCCAGGACCAGGTGAGGACGAAGGGGGAAGTGCATTGTGAAGCGGAGGTACTTGCTGGGTTACCAGCTGTCATGTGTGGGATCTCTAAGCAGCTGGACATGCCCAGACCCCATCAATCATGTCACCTCTAGTTCCCCTGTTGGGTGGGCGGCTCAGCATTTTGGAATGGCTGAGTAGAGTCTGCCCTTGGTCAGAGCCCTCAGGAACGCTGCGGCCTCGCACCCGCCCCCCGCCCCCCGCTTCTCTCACAGGCTTCTAGGCTCTCAGCAACACACAAAGGCTCTTTCTAATGAGGTAGAAGTGGGTTCTGGAAGGATGGCCCTGGGTGCATCTTATCGTGCACCCTGGGTTATTTTTATGCACAATTATTTTTATGAGACTCGCTGGGCCAGAAGGTGCTAATGGTTTAATACAGTGATTCTCACCTGTTTTGCTGCCTCCACACTGTTCAATGTGCAGCACCTGGGATGCGTGCGTCAGACTGCCTCGAGCGCTCTGGGGACTCTGATACGTGCCGCTTTGGGCTTTATGACCCGTTTCCTGGCTAAGAACCACCAGGGAAAGCTCTTCCTTCCAGTAAGTGAGAGGCACTTTAGAGGAAATGACCTTTGCCCTGCACTCGGCTGGCTGTCCTTGGCTGGCAGGTCTGGCTGGTGTCTGCGTGCTCGGGGAGGAAGGGCCCGCCCTGGCCCTGGCCTAGCTTGTACCCCCTCTTTCCACCCTCCCCTGATCACGCAGCTCTTGACATGCTGACAGAACCTTCTCTATATTAACAGCCATTTCTAGCTCAAAGGCGGGGCCAGTGGCTGATGGAGTGGGCGCCTGTCCACTCATTTCTTTACGGATCCACCTTCAAACACATATTTATTGAGCACCCACTCTGTGATGGGCCCCAGGCTGCATTCTGTAAGGGCCGGTGATGCACGAAGCCCCATTTTTCCTTTAGATTCCGACAACAAAGGGCAAATCAGGAGGGGACACAGGAGCTAGCCACTCCGGCTGATAGCTGCCTCTTCCTTGGCCCAGACCGTGGCTTGGCACAGGGAGTGTGGTGGATGCCAACGTAAGCAAGGGGATGTAAAAGTTTGCAATATAGCCGATGGCAGCGGAGAGGCGAACTTGATGTATTAAGCGATATTAAAAATGCAGCTCTTCCTGATAATTTATTATGCACATTCTCATAAAGACATTACACTCGTCACAGTACATTTACTAGCTCTCGTCCTACCAGTGGGGAAAAGTTCACACTTACCTAATGATGCCATTGTGCAGCAGGCAGATGCTCTTGGAGCCACTGTGATGAGCTAAATGGCTCCGAGAGATGCTCATCTCGCCCAGCCGGTGTGGCTCAGTGGTTGAGCATCGACCTATGAACCAGGAGGTCACGGTTTGATTCCCAGTCGGGGCACATGCCCGGGGTTGTGAGCTGGATCCCCAGTGTGGGGTGTGCAGGAAGCAGCCGATCGATGATTCTCTCTCATCATGGATGTTTCTATCTCTCTCTTCCTCTCCCTTCCTCTCTGAAATCAATAAAAAGAAGTTTTTAAGAAATTGAAGAAAACTGCCTTTATAAAAAGAAAAAAAAGAGAGGTGCTCATCTTCTCCCCCCACCATACCTGTCCAATGGCTTGCAGACCACAGGCCTGTGACACCCGCCCTCCTCTACCCCCCTGTCTTTCCACGTAGACCTGAGGCCTATTGAGATGGAGGGCCTGACGCGAGGCCACCTGCGGCAGACCTGGAATCACACGCAGCGGCTGAGTGCAGGGCCGTGCTCTCTCTCCCACCACACAGGCCACGGGCTGAGCTGCCGGACTGAAAAGGGGTCAAGGGGAGAGGCTCACCTGCCAGGAGGGGCTTAGCCCAGGATCAGGCTGCCTCTTCCTGGAAATCAGAGGCCAGGGAGGGATCATGCTGGATCTGAGGCTCTGGAAATAACCTGGTGGAGGACAGGGGGTGTAGCCTGTGGCTTAGGGGAGAGCGGGGGTGAGGCCGTGCCCCCACCCTCACCCTGGAAGCAGCCGGGAGACCGCCGGAGCCCAGGGTCTTGCTCAAGTGCCTTCTGAACTGGGGAGCACATCTCAGTGTTGTGAACGGGTTGGGAGGGGCAGGAGCTCTGACTGGCAATTTTGAAACCCAGGACCAACAGCCACAGATGTTCCCTTAAATAGCTTTGCATTACGGATGCAGTTCAGAAGGTATTAACAATGCAAATGGTGGCTTCTCATTTTAACTCATTTTACTTTTTAAATTTATGAAATATTTCAGTCATTCCAAAAAAAAGGCCTAGGGTATGATGTCGTCTGCCCATACCCACCAACCAGCTTAAAAAAGTAAATGACAGGTCCCCCTAAAAGCTAAACCTAGAATGACCATGTCATCCAGCAACCCCATTCCTAAGTATATCCCCCCAAGAATTGGCAGCAGGGACTCCGATACTCATACACCCAAGTTCATGGCAGCATTGTTCATAATGGCCCAAAGGGAAACAACCCAAATTCTCCAAGTGCAGAAACAAATGTGGTACGTCAATTCAGTGGAATATTATTCAGCCCTGAAAAGGAATGACGTTCTGATATATGCTACTATCTAGATCCATGGTCAGCAAACTGAGGCTCATGAGCCACATGTGGCTCTTTGGCCCCTTGAGTGTGGCTCTTCCTAAGCCTTAGGAGTACCCTAATTAAGTTAATAACAATGTATCTACCTATATAGTGTAAGTTTAAAAAATTTGGCTCTCAAAAGAAATTTCAGTCGTTGTACTGTTGATATTTGGCTCTGTTGACTAATGAGTTTGCCGACCACTTATCTAGATGAACCTTGAAGACATGTTAAGTGAAATGAGACAGACACAAAAGTACAAAATATTGTATTATTTTACTTATATGAAATACCTAGAATAGGCAAATTTATAGAGACAGAAAGAGCAGAGGTTGACAGGGGCTGGGGGAGGGGGAGGAGAGAATGGGGAGTTATGGCTTAACAAGTACAGTGTTTCTGTTAGGGATGATGAAGAAAAAGTTTTGGAAAGAAGTAGTGGTGATAGTTGCACAATATTATGAATAATGTCATTGAATTGTGTACTTAAAATGATTAAAACTGCAAATTTTGTGTTATATTTTACAACAACTAAAACAAAACAGCACAAATGCATTTGAAATCCCCCAATATTCCTCTCCCATCCACTGCTCTCCCCAGAGGCAATCGCTATCTTTAAAAAAAAATGTTTTCATTCATGGACACAGACAATAGTGTGGTGAAGGCCTTGGGTGAGGGCTGGGTAGAGGGGGGAAGTTGGGGGGGGGGGAATAGGGGGCATCTATAATACTGTCAACTATAAAAATAAACTTTAAGAACGTGATTTTATTGATTTTTAGAGAGAGGAATTCAATACAGTGACTGTGTCCTGGCTGGTGTGGCTCAGTGGTTGAGCATCATTCCATGCACCAAGAGGTCACCGTTTCGATTTCTGGTCAGGGCACATGCCCGGGTTGTGAGCTCAGTCCCCTGGTGGGGGGCTTACAGGAGGCAGCTGATCGATGCATTGCTCTGACATTGAACTCTCCCTCTCCCTCTCCCTCTCCCTTTCCCTTCCCCCTCCCCTCCCCCTCCCCCTCCCCCTCCCTCTCCCTCTCCCTCTCCCTCTTTTCTCCCCTCCTCTCTCCCTAAAAATATCAATAAAAATTAAAAGTAGAAAAAAATAAGCCCACAATGAAAATAAATTTTTAATTGCACCATTAAAAATAATAATTCAGCTGAAACCGGTTTGGCTCAGTGGATAGAGCGTCGGCCTGTGGACTGAAGGGTCCTGGGTTCGATTCCGGTCAAGGGCATGTACCTGGGTTGCGGGCACATCCCCAGTAGGGGGTGTGCAGGAGGCGGCTGATCGATGTTTCTCTCTCATCGATGTTTCTAACTCTCTATCTCTCTCCCTTCCTCTCTGTAAAAAATCAATAAAATATATTAAAAAAAAATAATTCAAAGAGATCTTAAAAGCTCTCATTACTGGTGACAGATGTTAACTAGACCTATTACAGTAATCATCTCACACTGTATACTGATATCAAATCATTATGTTACACACCTGGAACTAATATATGGCAATTATGCTTCCTAAATCACATCTGCCGCTCAGGCAGGGTGGTGGGGGGGTCAGACCCCGGAGAGGGGGCACCGAGTCCATGGGACGGAACGTCACTCACCCTCTCCTGCTGCAACTGACCACGCCTCACCCGCGAGGCCAGGCATCTCCGCTGGCCCCAGCCCTCTGGGAGCCCCAGGGTCTGAGGAACAGTCTGGAAACTTCTGGCCCCAGAGAAAGCCCCAAAGCACAGCCAAGCAGGCCCCTCAAATGGCATTCCCTAAGCTCGTCACTCACGATCCACCTTCTCGGCTGAGACCTGCATTAGTATCTACTTAGTGTTTCTCTTCAAACACTTAAAAATGCTTTAAAAAGAAAAAAAGAAATAAAAAGGCCTAGGCCCCAGCACCTGGATGAGGTTTGTCCTGTCCTCCCCCCCCCGCCCCCCCGCCCCACTGCTGGGTCCCTGAGCCCCCAGCTCTAGTCCTCAGCGCCTGGCCAGAACCAAGGCCTCAGCCTCAGTCCTGAACCCCGGGGTGGAGGGGGAGGTCCGACCCCTCGGGCTGAGCATCACACGCCCTCTGGGTGCTGCAGACCCACGGGCTCCCCCTGCCTTCTGGGTCATGCAGCCCCCCTCCCTCTGTGCAGCCGGTGCCCAAACACACCCGTACACCTGGCCCCGCGCCTCTGCTGCTGCCCTCACCTGCCCTGACCCTGGGCACATCCTATGCTGCCCTCGGGGCCCTGCGCCGCTGTTCTTCCCACAATGGCCCCTTGTGACCTCTCTGCCACATCCCAGCGCTGGCCACACTTCTTTTTCCCCCCAGGGGAGAGCGCGAACGCAGTCCCCACCAGCACAGATTATGCAGTTGAGTTTTCCACGTTTAGGGAAATCGCAGGGGTCAGCATATCCGAGTGCCATGGATAAGCCTCGCCCTGGGAGAACCGCCTTCCTGACCTGGTATCTCCCCTGCCCGGTGAGTGTTGATTGATTTTAGAGAGAGAGGAAGGGAGAGGGAGCTAGGAATATCAATGAGAGAGAAACACGGATCGGCTGCCTCCAGCAGGCCCCCCACCAGGGATCGAACCCACAACTGGGGCATGTGCCCTGACTGGTTCATGGGTCGATGCTCAATCACTGAGCCACACGGGCCAGGCTCATGCTCACCTTTCAGAGCTCAGCTCAAGGTCATCTCCTAGAGAGGCCTGACAACCCTACGGAAGCCGCTGTGTTCAGGACCTGCTCCCTGTGTATGTCCCTGGGGGCAGGGACCTAGCACAGTGCCTGGCCCAGGCCTGGCGGCCCTCAGTTCCCTTCAACAGTGGCTGAAGGGAGGGATCTGAGCGCCTAGCAGCCGGTCCAGCTGTGGCTGGCTGGGGGAGACCTCGGGATCACAGGCGGGGCAGCTGGGAGGAAGGAGGGAGGGGAGGCCAGCGGAGGCCCTGCCAACCAGTCCTCCAGGCCTTCTCCGGCTCCTCCCCAGGCCGGCGGGCGGCCTTGGAGACAGCGGCATTTAGAGGGAGGAGGTAGGGAGAGCGGAGGGTCATCCATCAGCCAGAGACGTGGAGAGCCTGGTAAATCAGGCACGCTGTCTGAGGCCCCTCGGCCAAGTGTCTGCCTGGTGCTCCGGGCGTCTGGGAGGCAGGCGGAGGGGCCTTCAGCCCAGCTCCCCCGTGGGGGCTGGGGACAGCCCAGGCCACTCCAGGGACACCTGGTTGAAGAGGGGGGCCCAGGCAGTGCTCCATGCCCACCGCCTGCCCTGCCTTCAGGCACCTCGGCGTGTGATCCCAGAGGTGGCAATTACCTTATGTAATCCTCACCCCATCTTGCAAGGGATTTTGTTTTAATTATTTTGAATTTCAATAGACAAGAGTATAGAGACGAACATAACAAACCCGAAAACATACCCACCAAAATGAACAGTCCCATCTTTTTTTAGAGAGGTGTTTCAGCTTTAAAAATGTGAATTATAACATAGAAATTTGCATAAAACACAGATGCACAGTGTAATGAAGAGTTACAAAGCAAACACCAGCATAATCGCCACCGCATCCTCACAGAAGTCCTGCAGGAGGAAGCTGCCCGCCCCCCCCCCCCCCCCCCCCGCCCCCAGCCGCCTGGGATGCGGCTGTGTCTTTCACACACTTCCCCTGCCCCTGCATATTCTAATTTTTATGACACTATTGCCTAGGTTTCCTGGTCTTTTAAACATATAAACACTGCCCAGCTGGCTGACTCAGCGGTTGAGCATCGACCTATGAACCAGGAGGTCAGGTTCATGCTGGGGGTGAGGGCTCGATCCCCAGTAGGAGGCAGCCAGTCGATGGTGTTTCTCTCTCATTGATATTTCTATCTCTCTATCCCTCTCCCCCCTCTCTAAAATAAATAAAAACATATTTTACAAAATATAAATTAAAAAACACACATTACAGATAAAAATCTCCCTTCCTGAGCACCAGCCCCATCCCAGGGGGAAGCATAATGAAAAACTGATGTATATCATTCCCGACTCCGTTTGATATTTGTACTTGTGTTATATGGTATAAAACTTTTAATAAATGGCATCAATACTGCACGTCGTATTCTGCCACTTGCTTTCCCACTTAACTCTAAATGCTTTATAAAAACAGCTTTATTGAGGTGTAATTTATACACCATAAAACTCAACCATTGGAAGCATATGATTTAATGATTTTTGGTCAATTTGCGGAGTTGTGCAACCATCAGCACAATCCAATTCTGGAACATTTCCACCCCTCCTAAGACGTCTAAATGCGTTTTCGTTTTCTCTGTTTTTCTCTAAATGCTTTTTGATATACATTTTAATAACTGCCCCATATAAAGCCCTTACTTTGTGCCAAACACTGTCCTAAGAGCATTCTGTAAGTCACGCATTTAAGCCACGTCGGTGAGTATTCTTAGGGACAATGGCGGGGCGGGTGGTGGGGCACAGGGAGGGTGAGTAACCTCCAAGGTCACAGGGCTGGAGGCAGCAGAACAGGCTCCGGACCCAGCCCTTGCACCCCAGCGCCCACACCTGAACGGTCTCACGCCACAGCCGCTCTGAGTCTGCGCATCGTTCCTGCCCTGCGCTATGCCAGGCAAACACCTTCACCCCCCGGAGGAGAAACTGAGGCCCAGGGACGGGAAGCAGCAGAGCTGGGGTTTGAATCCAGATCTAAGTGACTCCCGGCCCTCTGGCCCTTTCTAGTCCCCTCTGTCGCTCTTCTTTTTCATCACAGGAAAGGGAAAAAGGGGGAGACAGGAGGAAGAGGGAGGGTGCAAAGCGAGAGAGAGACGTAGGAGCCAACTTTCATGTATACGCACGAACACATGCACATACACTGGTGCACACACCTGCACACCCACACAGGGGCACACGGCCACACGCATGTGCACGTGTACATACGCCCAGCTGTGCACTCACGCAGCCCTCCAGAGTTGGTGTTCAGAGGCCCTTTCTTGCTCCGAGTGAAGAGACTGTGTGTGTGTGTGTGTGTGTGTGTGTGTGTGTGTGTGAGGTGGGGGTTCACCTGGTGGGATCCCCTGGTGGCCCCGTGTCAGGGTCCAGGCCTGGGAAATGCCCTGTCATGGCCGGCCCCTCCCTGCTGGGAGGGTTTGACCTCCGGTACCCACAGCCTCTCTTTGCCCAGCTGCCGGGGGCCTTTGCTATATAAAGTTTCAGCGCCAGGGCAACAGCGGGCGCCATCTCCCGGGACTTCGCTGAGAAGCCCGGGGCCAGCCCAACCCCGCGTGCTGGGAGCCGAATCCGTGCGTCTCTGCTCGCTGGCCTGGATGCTTCCTGTCCCCAAAGATCACTCCTGTACCCGGAGCCGTTTGAACCTATGCAGGCCTGTGAGGGGCTGTGGGAGCCTCATCAGAGAGCAATAGCAAAACGCCTGGCTGGCGTGGCTCAGGGGTTGAGCGTCGACCTATGAACCAGGAGGTCACGGTTCAATTCCTGGTCAGGGCACATGCCCAGGTAGCAGGCTCTATCCCCAGTGTGGGGCATGCAGGAGGCAGCCAAACAGTGATTCTCTCTCATCATTGATGTTTCTCTCTCTCTCTCTCTCTCCCCTCCTCTCTGAAATCAATTAAAAAATATATATATATACAGCAATAGCAAATAAGGAGTGAGCACACACTGTGCCAGACACACGCCCTCACCACAGGTCCATGAGGTGCACAGGGCGACCATCACCATTTAAAGATGGGGAAGCTGAGGCACAGGGGCCTCTGCAGGATCCCGCAGGGAACAAAAGGTGGGCTCCAGGTTCAAACTCAGGCTGTGTGTCCGGCCAGCTGGTGGGAGAAATACCCTGTCCCAGCCAGTGCAACAGCAAGCGGCTGCCTTGAACTTGGAACCCGGCAGTCTGGCATCCAGCCCCAAGCCTTGGTGGTTTGCAAAAGCCGGTAAGTGGACAGGTTGTGATGAAGTTTTGACCCAGCCATGGCAAAACGGGAAAAGCAGAGGACGATGTTGTCCGTTTTTCACAAAATTCCCTTAATTTAAAAAAGATGGCCTTTTTCTCGATTCTTTTTCTTTCTTTTCTGAAATGAGGGTGGTATTATATGATGGTTACGATTTTATATTCTTACTTGGCAAGATAAGAATATGAGGCCCAGCCTGCATGGCTCAGAGGTTGAGCATCGACCCATGAACCAAGAAGTCACATTTCGATTCCTGGTCAGGGCACATGCCCGGGTTGCAGCCGAACAGTGATTCTCTCTCATCGTTGATGTCTCTCTCTCTCTCTCTCTCTCTCTCTCTCTCTCTCTCTCTCTCTCTCCCCCCCTCTCTGAAATCAATTAAAAAAAAAAAAAGCACGCCAGCCCCCAAATCTGGGGGAGGTTTTTCTGGTTTATGGACCCCCTAACGTTTGGGCCTTTTTGGGGAGCCCGCCCCTCGGCCCAGCTCAGCCTGGAACTGGGACTTCTTGTGTACCTGTCTTCTCCACTTTCATGTTTGTATTCGCCAAACAATGCAGTTGAGGAAAACCTGCCAGGATGTTTGGAATCTCTGTGCTGGCAGCTCAGACTTTGGATGCAGTTAACAGCCACGTAGAGGAAAACTCTCTCTTCTTCAGCAAACTTCAAGGCAATTCAACCCGGGAATTCAGCCAGTTCCTGGGAGGTGAAGGAATCAAAGGCCTTTGAACAGCAAAGAATGTCTTCAGCACCAAGCTTTGGTCTTGCCGCAAATTCAGGAAGTCTATCTCCTTCCCCAACCAGCACGTCTCCCCAGGAGGCGGGAGGGCTGTCGGGCTGGTCTGTTAACAGGAGATGTGGGGTGAGGCAGCAGCCCCAACACCCTAGAGCTGGTTAGTGTGAGCCCACAGAGGTGCCTCCTCACGCCTGAAGCATCCTGAGGAGTCCAGCCAAGTTGACAAGGCGCTTACGTGTTGATCTGGAATAGACGGGCACGCCTGGCCAGGGAGGCTCAGTGGTTGAGCGTCGACCTATGAACCAGGAGGTCACGGTTTAATTCCTAGTCAGGGCACATGTCCAGGTTGCAGGCTCGATTCCCCAGTAGGGGGCATGCAGGAGGCAGCCGATCAATGATTCTCTCTCATCATTGATGTTTCTATCTGTCTCCCTCTCCCTTCATCTCTGAAATCAATACAGATTATCATAAAACCTATCATAAAAGCTATCATAAAACCAAAACCAAACCCAGGCAGGCAAGAAGAAGAAGGTGAAGGGTACCCTTCACTTATCTGGAAGCTTCGGAGAGCGAGTGCCCACGCTGGTGGGAGGCCGGGCTCAGACTGGACACCTCAGAATCGCCCCTGTTGTGCACAGGCAGGAGCTAACTCTGGGAGCTGCCCTTGGGGACAGAGCAGATGGCTCCAGGGTCACGTGTTCAGTGGCAGGTACCACTGTCCCCTGTTGCAGTTTGCACCCAGAGCGCGGTAGCTGTCCTGTGCCCCCTCTGATCACGGGGAGTGGGCACAGCCAGAGAGGATTCACTGCCTTCATCACCAACGAGGCACCCTTTGGAGCATGTGCCGCACAGTACTGCATGCACTCCTCCTGATTGCTACCTCCAGGCGTCTCAGAGAGGTTAAGCGACGTGCCTAAGGCCACACAGCAGCTGGTGCCAGAGCTGGGGAGAGAACCCGCTTTGTCTGACTCCAGGCCGGGGCTTCTGCCCTTGATGGCCCAGCCTCTGTAGCCGGCTGGTGGCAGGTCCAGCTGCCTGGCCCTTCCAGGGAGGACGCCCTGCTTGGGGCCCGCTGTGCCCTGGCCTGGGTTTGACCTCACACGCTCACTCACCGCCCCCCACCCCCTGGGGCTGCAGCATGCTTTCATTTCTCTTTCCCCAGATACCAGTTCTGACACCTCCAATTTCTATTGCGATCACAGTGTTTTCTGAGTCAAGCAAGGTATAAGGAAAATTGCTCTTTCCCTGGAATAATTTATCATCTTGTTATTTCCATTAGCTGACGCTGTTTGAGTCTATTCCGTGTCGAGCTGTTTGAATTCCCAGCTCGGAAATCCCTGGGCTGGGCGGGGAATGTTGCTTGTGCCCTAGGAGCGGATGAGGGGGGTGCTTCCAGCAGATGGGGTGGGGCCTGGAGCACCGTGGGGAGGGGCTAAGGTTACAAACAAGGGCAGGATGTTCTGGCTGGTTTGGCTCAGTGGCTAGAGCGTTGGCCTGCAGACCGAAGGGTCCCAGGTTCGATTCCGGGCAAGGGCACATGCCTGGGTTGCAGGCCCAGTCCTGGACCTGTAGGAGGTAGCCAATCAATGATTCTCTCTCATCATTGATGTTTCTACCTCTCTCTCCCCTCTCCCTTCCTCTCTGAAATCAATAAAATATATATTTAAAAAAACAGACCCAAAAAGCAAGGGCAAGAAGGGTTGACATTTTTTTCTTTCTTTCTGACTCCAGAGGTGGTTGTTTGGTGGCGTTCACAGGGCTCTGCTGGGCTGATGGTGGGGGTGGCAGATGCCTGCTGGGCTGATGGTGGGGGCGGCAGACTCCTGCTGGGCCCTGCAGCCAGGGGTCCCAAGGAAGGCGGAGTCACTGGCAGGAATGCGGGAGGTTCCATGAAACTAGAGGACTCCTGACCCAGGCCCTGGCCTGGGGCCCAGGGTGAGGCTGCCTGAGCACCCGGTTTCCATTTTCTATAAGGGGAGCCTCCTCAGGAGACCAGGCGAATGGGCAACGGAAGAGAAGGCACCTTGGGTTCAAGTCCTCGCTCGGCCACTTGCTAGCTGTGTTATCCTGTGCACGTTGCTGAACCTCTCCCAGCCTCAGTTTTCTCATCTGCTAAATGGGAAGAAGGCTGTCTGCCTCCCGGTGCTGTGAGGACTGAGGTGAAGTGTGCGAAGAGCTTAGTCCAGCACCCAGCCCTGGCCCCTGTGACCCCGATGTCAGCTCCTCCCGGTGTGCCTGGGGGCTTTCTTGATGTTGGCACTGAAAGTCCTCCTTCCTGGGCAGCCCCTTAGTTGTGGGGAGACTGGGATGGGGGTGCCCCTGGCCGCGCTCCTCAGATCCGGGGGAGGAGCCCTCAAAGTCCACTGCAGTGTCCTGGGGAGGCCAGAGTCTTTGCTGATTTTCTGCAGAAGCTGGGAGCGTTTGCGTCACCTCTGCTCTGAAGTCTGGCTTTGGCCGAGTTAACTCTGCATTGGATGGTACATCTAAGTTTCTAGGCACAAGATTCCAAACTACAGGGATTCAGATGTGTGATTCAGCCCCTTCTTCCCCCAAATCCACCTCCACAGGCATGTGGGTGTGCAGGCGACGCTGTGGGCGGCGGGGATGGGGTGAGGAGCGGCTTCCATCACTGCAGTGCAAACAGCATCACGTGATCAATCCGGTCCTTCAGTCCCCCCCCACCCCCCTGCTCCGGGGCTGGGGCCATGGGAGGGGCTGTGGTGCTTCACTTGGGGACCACTGCCTCACCCCATCTCTCTGGCTTCCTTCTCTGACCTCTCTCCCTTCCTCCAGATTCCTGTGGCCGTGGCCCCAGTTGGACTGTGTTCTCAGGATCATCCAGAATCAGCCTCAAACAGTGTTTTCTAAACAAAGACAGGTCCTTCCCAAGGGGGACTGTGGGGCGAACTGTCCAGGTGGTAGCAGGAGTTTCCCACGGCCTGTTTAGGTGTGGAAGGCCCTACGAGTTGGGAGAGGCCACCTTTGGGATGAGTTCCGGGTTCGAGAGACCAGCCATCTGGGTGGTCTGGGTTTTGGTAATTTCTCTCCTGGTTTCCAGCCCCCAGGCCGGGCTCAGCGCTCAGATCCCGAAGCTGGAGTTGCTGGGGTTGAGTGATGGCCCCCTCCCAGGGCCTGGTCTCACCTCGTACCCAGGGGAGAGAGGCTACAAGGGCACGACCTTCAGGGCCAGGCGACCCCGGGCACAGCCGGGTCAACCTTTTACTGAACAGGGAAACGGAGGCTCATGCTGGCCAGGCGACCTGTCCACGCTCACACACTGGAGGCAGCAGCGTTGAGGAGAGGGAGGAGGGAGGTGCCACAGCGCAATTCAGGGACTTATTTAAAAATACTTCTGCGTGCATTAATTTAAATTCTGATCTGCATACATATTTAGGGCTGGCTAATTAACATGTGAAATAAACCAGTTAATCCCCATCTGCAAACCTCTTCCGGCTGCTTTATGAACACAAGGAAGGTTGCAGTGGTTTTGGGGGGTGGAATCTGTAACTTGAAGGTGGGGGGCAGGAGATGCTGTGGAAGCTCTGGTGTGTGTGGGGGTGCTGAGGCAGGCTGGGGGTACTGGGAGCCAGGATCCCCACAAGGGCCCCCGCCTTCCACAGCCCCTCAGAGTGGCCGGCCTGGAGGGTGGGCTGGGACCCAGGCGGGGTGTGGGCAGCCGTGCAGCAGGCCGGCCGGCCCTGGGGCTCCCTCCCCCAGGCAGCCGCTGCTTGGGAGCCTGGCGGCCTGGCCTGGTGCGCAGTCAGGGTGCTGACCGAGGCCCTAAAGACCGTGTCCTCAGCGCCCAGGGCGGCTTCAACATCCATTCCTCCCCGGGGGCCGGTCGCCGGCTTTAAACGGAGCCAGCCCCGGGCAGGGGACCCCGCAATTGTGGGAAGTGTGGGCTCCAGATAGGCTGGCCTCTCCCTCGGGATGGCGAGCAGATGGACCCTGGAACTGGGACTGTTTCCACCCATCCATCCACCCACCCACCCACCCATCCTCAGGGCAGCAGTCCACCCTCTGTCCGTCCTCTCAGATGCCTTTCAATACACTGCTCCACACATACTATCCAGCCACCCATCTCTCCACCCATCTGCTCAACACGATCAGCCCATCCTCCCTCCACCCCATCCATCCTCCCTCCACCCTCCACCCATCCCTTCCCCCACCCCACTCCCCACCCACCCATCAATCCAGCAGTATTTCTGGACGGTTAACCAGGGAGTCAAAGATGAATGCGACACGACTCCTGCCTTTGAGGAGCCGGCAGGGAAGAGGGACTCCAGGGAACCCAGCTGTGCCCCCCCCCCCCGCCCCCGCCCCACATCCGGAAGCAGAGCCAGGCGGCAGGTGCAGGGCACGGAGCTGGCAGGCCCCTGCCTTGGAGACGGGGGTGATGCCACTCAGCTGTAGGTCCCTTTTCCCCATGGAAGAGCCTGGATATGGTGGCATAGATGGCAGTGGGGCAGGAGGGCGGGTGGGAGCGGCTCCACTTGTCACAGCTCAGCAGGTACAGTCAGACTTAAAATGTCCCCAAAGAGCATCTGCTGAGAGGCAGGGGGTGAGCCCGCGGAATTATTTCTCCGGTAATTGGCGCTGAAGACGCTGCAGACATCCTGGGGTCCGCATCAAAGAGCTCAGAGCTGCCGTCTGTCTCAGTGAGGACTGGGGGGCAGCTTGTCTGGGCTCCTGGCTCTCCAGCTCCCCCTCCCGCCCGCCCCCTGCCTCCCCCTTCACCTCTTCATGGGTACTGATGGGCAGCCATGCTCTCCTTGGCTTTCTGCAGGAGAGGCAGCCGGGAGGGGTGGAAGGGGGGGAGGCCTGTGCAGGTCAGAGCCCTGGCTGTTTGCCAGCTGCTGGGGCCGGGACAGGGAGGAGGCACATGGAGCTCCGAGGCCCTGCTCTGCGGGGACAGCTGGCGGGAGCTCTGGCTGCCGCTGCTCCGAGCACAGGGCCTGGTGGGGTCCTGCTCCCCAGTGGCCTGGGCTGCGGCCAGTGCCAGGTTTTCCCTCGTTCTCGCCCCTCCCCTGCGCCCAAGAGCCTTGTCTGGCTTGTGGGTGAGCAATTGGAACTGACTGGTCACACACACTTAGTAAACAGTTGCATCTTTCTGTGTCTGTGCACACGAGGCTGTGTGTGTGTGTGTGTGTGTCCATCTCCCTCTCCAGTGCGTCTCTGGCTAATAGCGGGCACCTCTCCCACAGCTGGGCCCTCCACCTGGTTACCTTCTGTCGGAGGCTTCTCCCTCCCAGAGGCGGAGTGCAGGGTGGGGAGCCTGAGGGGGAGGATCCAGGCTGCTGGCGTGTCCATCTGGCCTTGGCCTCCTTCCTGCTGGGATCCCAGTAGAGACAGTGGGTCAAAGGGGAGCCTCCACGTTGTCGTGGGAGAGGAGAGGGGTCCCACGCTGCTCCCTGGTACTCCCCACCTCCACCCACAGGAGCTCGGGGGAACAGAAATAGAGAACTCTCCGTAGCCCAGCCCTTACACCTTGTCGATGGGGCGTGACAGGCGCAGAGAGCGGGCGGGGCCAGCATGAGGGCCTGGGCCCCAGATGCCGGGCCAGGGGCTCTGGCTCCCGCCCAGGTTGCAGAGCGTTGGAGGGCTCTCCCCGTCAGGCCTTGACCGTGATCTGGCTGCACTGGCAGAGTCTGCACCCAGGCCGAGCAGCCAGGCCAGGAGGGACGGCTACAGCACTCACAGGGCCCAGCGTGAGAGGAAAACGCGGGGCCCCTGGTCAAGATGATTAAGAATTTCAAGACAGCACAGCACTGAGCTGAGCTTCTGCCCACGGCCTTGCACGTGGCCATGAGGCGCCCGCTACCCCCAGTGCGATTCCAGCCCCGGGGCCGGCTGATGTTCCCCTGCCATGAGCCATGTTGGGGGGACAGTGGGAGGGGGCAGGGGGGATCAAAGAGACACAGGACAGCCTCTGCTTCAGAAGGAAAGACACAGACCCTCATGCTCTGCTGGTGGGAATGAAAAATGCTGCCGCCACTGTGGACAGAATGGCGGTTCCTCAGAATGTCAGACGTGGGAATACCATACAACCCAGCCCTCCCACTCCGGGTAGGACGGGCTGCCGGGGGCGGGGGTCGGGGGTGGGGTGGGGGGGACATGGGAGTGAGTGTTCAATAGGGCA